>NC_044383.1:107747382-108997382 GCF_006542625.1 Nomascus leucogenys | reverse complement strand
AGAGCCTCCATTTGCAGATTACTAAAATGAAACACAAGCAGGTAAAGTGACTTGTCCAAAGTCAGAGACTAGTGAGTGACAGTCACAACTTGAGCTTGGGCCAACTGACTCCATGGTCTATGTCCTTAGCCAATTCCCTATGCAGGATTGCACTCTCCCCAGCTTCTTCACACTTTCTACTCCCTTTGCTCTTTCTTAGGAGATAATCTCACTTTCTACTTCATAGGAAAAAAAAATAATCAAGGCTATCAGACAGGAGTTCCCTCAACTTCCTGCCATTAAATGTCTAAAACTCCCAGTGATCTGTGCTTATTCTTTCTGCCTTCCCACTTTTTAGAATGGAAGATGCACTTGTCAGCACTGGCTATGTAATTTGTTGGTGCCCAGTGCAAAATGAAAATGCGGTACGCTTGTTCAAAAATAATGAAAAATTGCAAGACAGCAACAATAGAACATTAAACTAAATGCAAGTCTCTTCTAATCAAGGAGCCCTATGCAACCACCCTGGCTGCACAATTTTGGAGCTGGCTCCTGGTGTTACTCCTGCTATGCAGTCTAATACCTTCATGATCCCCCATCCTATCCACTTTTGCTTCACCAAGAGGCTGACTCTAATAATCATCTGTGCTCTTCATTTTATCTGACTTTCCCTTTCTCCTGGCTCCTTCGTTCCCGCAAGTCACTACTGTCTTTAAACTAACAAAGACCCTCTTTCAACTGTAAGTCTTCCACATACTATCTTCTCTTTCATCCTTTAAAAGGTATCCCTCTTTTGTTGTCTCCATTTTTAAGTAAAACTATTTGGGTCTACTACTCCTGCAAAACTGCTCCTACCAAGTCATCAATGGTATCTTTGAAATCTGATGGACTCTATTCAGTTCTTCAACTCTCATTCATCAAATATTTATTAAGCATGTACTACATACAAGGCAACGAACAAAACATAAATCCTGGCTCTCAAGGAAAATGTGATGAGAAATATGGACAATAAACAAAATAAATAAAATGTGTGGTCAATAAGAAGTAAAAAGGGCTAATGAAGACATTAAAGCAGGAGTGGAAAATAGAAATTTTCAAGAAGCCTTGTGGCCTGGAGGATGCAATTCTAGACAGAGTTAGCTGGGAATGCCTCACTGAGAAGCGGACATTTGAGTGAAGGCCTGAAAAGGTGAAGAAGAATTCTATATAGATAGTGGGGAGAAGAGCATTCCAAGCACAGAGAAAAGCAAGGCCAAAGACAATAATATGCAGGAAGGATTTGCAAGTGGGACAGTGGTAGAGAAAATTGGAATAGAAAATGGAGTCATAGAGGTACCAAAAAAACTAGATCCTGGAGTGAAAAATGGCAGATTTATGGACAGATTATGAACTAGGCAAATCTCAGATTAATTTCATGCAACCTGCAAGACATTTGAAATCCTAGATTTCCTGCCACTTATGCATATTTATTAAAAAATTTAGAGCGGACAGTATTCACTGATACATGGGATGGATAATATGAGAAAAAGAGGGGAGATAAGGATGATTCCAATATTTTTGGCGACAATTTTGTTAACTGGAAGTATGAATTGCCACTCAGAGATGGGAAAATGCAGAAAGAGCTGTTGTCGGGAGACTATCTGGAGTTCGCTTTTATACCCATTAAGTTTGAGATTCCCATTAGATATCCAAGCGGAGATGCCAATTAGGCAATTAGTATATGAGTGTGCAGTTCAGGGGAGCTCCAGGTTGGAGATACAAATTTGTAAGTCATCAAAAGCACAATCATTATCCCAACGAAATCAGATTACATCACAAGTGAGGGAGTGTTGATAGAGATGACGTCCAAAGACTGAATTCTGATAACCTCCAATTTATTAAGAGTTAGGGGAGATGAGGAAAGAAAAGCTGAAGGAAGAGCAGCCAGGGAAGCAGGAAGAAAACCAGATGAGTGGAGTGTCCAGAAAGCCAAGGGAAGAGAAACGTTACAGGAAAGAGTGACAATCATCTATGACTAAGAGATCATGCAAGAGGAGGGCTAAGAATGAACCACTAATGTTAGCAGAGATGATGTCATTTGTGATCTTGAAATAGCAGTGGGGTGATGTGGTGAGGTGAAAATCTTATTAGGGTGAGAGAAAGAATGGGACACAGAAGATTTGGAGCCACAGAAGCAGATAACTCTGTCAAGGGGTTTTGTTACAAAACAGAAATGGAGAACTAGGACAGTAGCTGGAGGAGAATTGGGATCAAGGGAGAATTTGCACCCTAACAATCATAATTGGTTGCCTTCTAATTAACATGGCAGGTGCTTAATAAGTGTTTATTGAAAGAAATCCCTTAGAAAAATAAGCTTGGTAGAAAATGGTACTCTATAACCGTATGAAATACAAAGCACTAAATTATTTGTACAGTAATTGAAGCTGCACTTGCCACCACTGATTCTTAGCAAGCTACACACAAAGCTTTATAGCTTTCAGAGAAGAGTTGCTTTGTCTGCTATCTCTAAGTTGGTCTAATGAGTGGATGATGATATGAAGTCTCCTTAAGTTGTTATCTTTCTGTGAACTGAACTAGGAACTCAAGATAATAATTGGATGAAAACTAACAGGATATCATTTGTTGTCAATCTAGTATCTTGCTCAGGATTATTAACTAAAATATAAAACATGATTCCAAATACCTCTTACAGTCTCATTTTTTGCTTTGTAATGTGAAAGTGTTTAGAAATACATTGAAAGATGATTGCAGATAAAAAGAAACAATGATCTGCTCAAGAGGTTATGATTGCTGTCAACTTTGTATTGATGTTAATGAAAGGAAAACATTTGGTATTGTGATGCTAATGAAAGGAAAATTATTTTTCATATATTATGTGCTTCCTAGTTAACATTGTTGTTATTCTTCAACCTTCTGCACATGTCAAGAGCTTTCAATGTAATTGAATATATTTTCAATATATTCTTTCAATATAATTTCTCTGAGAGTGCAACATCAAACTTCCCTTTCAAGCCTGTTACTGTCATTTCAAATGTGAATAAGCTTTTCTTAACAGTTACTTATCTCACTTTTTTAATCATAATAAGAACTCTTGGGAAAGTAAGAAAATGTTGAGTTCTAGATTATCTGGCTTGATTCTGTTCTCTAGAAGCCTAGCTTGGAAAAACATTTCTCAAACATATATATATATGTAGTAACATGTTACTTTATATAAATATTACGTTCAGATCCTTATTATATATCTTTTAGGTAACATACCACTTTAACTGTTTACTAAATTAGGCTTTTCATTAATATACATTTAATATAAATCAGATATAATAGTCTATTTTTTTACATTTCCTATTTCCATCCTTGTGTTCTGCTCTTCTTTGTATCAACTGCCTTTTATACTCCTTGTCACATTTTTAGAGTGCTTCCCAGAACAATAATTCTGCAAGATGCTTCCTCAGAGATGGCCAAATAAATGAGAGAAAAAAAATGCTGTATGTTCTATTTTTAGAAGGGTGTAGACACACTATTACTTTAAAGTCTCTGTAACAAAGGCTCTGAGAAGTCCTTGTCTAAAAAGGAAACATTCTGAGAAGTGTAAAAAGCCAATTATGTTGAAACCAGCAATTCCAAACTTATTTGACCACAGCACCCTTTTTATCTGGGTGACACATTAACACCCAGAAGAAACATCTATAGAGAAAAATTGGTATAATGGGAAAGACGAAGGCTTTGGAACCAGAAATTCTATTATCACTTAAGTTTTGTGAGCTTGGGCAAGTCACTTAACCTGTTTGGGGTTAGTTAGGGTAACATCTATATATCAAAAGAGTGGAGGCCTTCTAAGGCTCCCTCTTTCCTTCTCATATTCTGTGTTTACATTTGTACTGAAAAGGTAATCTACTCATATGGCTTGTCAGGTAGGGGAGAAATTCATTTGCACTGTTTTCTCCTCAATCATATAAAATATGTTTTGAAAATATACACTCAAGGCCAGGCACGGTGGCTTGTGCCTGTAACCCCAGCACTTTGGGAGGCCAAGGCGGGCGGATCACCTGAAGTCAGGAGTTTGAGACCAGCCTGCCCAATGGGATGAAACCCCATTTCTACTAAAAATACAAATATTAGCGGTGTGTGGTGGTGGGTGCCTGTAATCCCAGCTACTCAGGAGGCTGAGACAGGAGAATCACCTGAAACCGGGAGGCAGAGGTTGCAGTGGGCCGAGATGATGCCATTGAACTCCAGCCTGGGAGACAAGAGTGAAACTCCGTCTCAAAAAAATAAAAAATAAAAAATAACTAAAATATTCAAAAATGTATATCCTGAATCTTTTTCCGTCTGGTCCACCAGACCTATATATCAAATTGCTTCATTGGCTTGTCCATTTAGATGTCTCGTAGGCATCCTGAAGACAAAAGTTTTCACTCCTCCAACTCTTAAAATTGCCCATCCTCTAGGCTAACCCTTCTCAGCGTATGGCATCAGCACCTGCCTGACTGCTCTAGGAGTTATCCTCCAATTCTCTTCCTCATCTCTGCCACATCCAATTCATCACCAAGTCCTACTGATTCTGCCTATAAAACATATCCCAAATCCACTGACCTTTCTCCATCCCAGGATGCCACCCTCTGTCACCTCTTGTTCATATGTCATCAAATATCATTGACCTTTATATCATGGTTATCAATTTATAAGGGATAGATTAAGACAGATTATGAACTGGGCAAATCTCAGGTTAATTTCATGCAGCATGCAAGACACTTGAAATCCTAGATTTCCTGCCACTTATGCATATTTATTAAAAAAATTTAAAATAAAAACAAAAGAGGATAGACCTGAGGGAAATCTTCAGATCTTCTTCACCTCAAAATTTGTATGTTTAAGTGAATAAATTATTGAAACCATAACATCTGAGACAGACTCCCGCTTTCAGTTTTCATTAGCAATTGGAAACCATTCATTTTAAAATTCACAATAATATCTATGCTTAGCTAATGAGAAAAAGATAAGCCTTCAAACTGCTTACTTGTGACTTTGTTAATAAAATATTATCTATGTCATCTACCTATGTAAGTCTATATCCTTTTGTGTATTTTTTTCTACTCTTTAATTTTTCATTGACAAAAATTATATATATTTATGTTGTTGTGCAACTTGATGTTTTGCTACATGCATACATTGTGGAGTGGCTAAATCAAGCTAATTAACATATCCATTACCTCACGTACTTTGTGTGTGTGTGTGTGTGTGCGTGCGTGTGTGGTGGGAACACTCAAAATCTACTCACTTGGCAATCTTCAAGTATACAATACATTGTTATTAACTATAGTCACCATGTTGCTACAATAAATCCCCTGAACTTATTTCTCCTGTCGAACTGTAATTTTATGTCTTTTGACCATCATCTTCCTAATTTTCCTGGTAGCTACCATTCTACTCTCTGATTCTAGCAGTTTGTCTCTTTCAGATTCCATGAATAAGATCATGTGGTATTTGCCTTTCTGTGCCCGGCCTATTTCACTTTACAACATGCCTTCATCCTTTTGTGTAATCTTTAGCATCTGGTGTTATTTGTGAATTCATTTTTAACATTTTCAGTTTCTTAGCTGATGCCTTTGACTTTATTTCAAAATGATATGAAGAAAAATATAAAAACAGGAACATATTCTTTCAGATCCTAGTTTCTCTAGTGAGCAAAATAAAATGGAGAACACTGCTGACTCTCCCACAGTGTATTTGCTCTCTTTTGCTTGATTAAGTAATGTCAGTAAACATTAAGGTTTTGTGTGTGTTGAAGGTGTATAAAATTTAATTAGGGTTTTTACACTAACAAGTAATTGCCTTCTCTACCTCAGTAGTTTAGAACGGACTCTTCAACAGCAACATCATGTTCCTATGGTCATATTACATTTTCAAACTTAAAAGGCCAAAAACATTACATATATGTTTATTTCTTTCTTACCTTATCTTTTCCATCTTTTATTCTTCTTATAATATTTTACGTTGATGTGTATGCTTTTTAACTCTCACCTATAGTGTCGCATATGAGAAATAGTGGCCTTTGGAAAAAGATGAGGTAATCATGGAACTGCAGGATCTGGTCACAGCTCCTGGCCTACAAGGATATAACTATTTCATAGAGAATGAACCAGGAACATTTGCAACTTTACCACGTAGTAAATAACCTCCTGAAGCAAAGAACCAAGAGCCTTCTTCTTGGGCTCCCAGGAATGGGTTAGATGTGAGCGGCTTCTGGTTCTCACTTGCTTCATTGTCACCAAGAATAAATACCCAAACATATACTAGAGTCCACCTGAGAGTCTAAAATGGGGCACAAAACGTGAGTATTTTGCTAATGGCTTGGAACTAAAATGATCTTTAATCTCTCTGAATGTATTTTTTAACTTTGATTCAGGGTTTGGTTTTGTTTTTTTAAATCTCCATGAGGGTTTTTAAATGAAAGGCACCTTTTAACACTTTATTTAAAGTATCCTTATACTTTCATATAAAGTATCACCTTTTATACAAAAATTCTCTTGAAAGAATCTCATCTCTACTTGGTAGTAAACTTCTTCCTAGATTTGAGAATTAAAGGGCTTGTAGCACACTACAGTGAAGCAGAAGCTTCCAAAGTGATTTGTCAATGGATGGCAGAAGAAAAATTATTTTATTTACGAATACTTCTCAATAAAATTGAAAGCTCATTGAGAGAAAGACCATATTTGTTCACCTTTCTATTCCCAGTAACTAGCTTTGTGCATGACTATACACATGCAATGAATAAATAAGACTTCAGTTTCCACATACACAGCATGAGACAAAAAGATGAAATATTCTACTTTGGAAAAGGCTGAACATCTACTAAGCCTTAAACAAAAGCTGAGAGGTTTAAGTAAACAAATAAGGAAACTGAGCACTTTTAACTAGATAAAAGAAAGACTGTCCAGAGAAAAGGATTGGTTAAGAAGGGACAAGTGCTGTTAATTGTAAGAGGATTTTGAGTATTACCTTCCTTCACGGAGAGAGCCTCCAGTTTGAGGGGCAAATCTGAGGTTCCGTCTGTGGCAGCTGAACTCTGGATGTCTGGTAAGGCATTCCGGCGGCCTGCCCTTGCTGAAGATGCAAAATTGGCGACCCCAGACTCCACATCAGTCATTTTTAATGAATCTGTCTTCATAGCAACATCTACAAATAGAATGTGCATATGAAGAAGATGAGCCTATTCAGAGCTAAATGTTCACTACAGTGGTTGAAAGGCATGGCTAGATCAAAAACACAACAGGCTTGAGAGTCTAATCATTGATCACAACCTTAATCAACGTCTACTGTTACGGTCCTGCAGCATCCATTTGCACATTTGCTGAATAGAGCAGGAAGTCCTCAGTGTGAGCCAGATTGCTAAAAATAACCCCTGAGCCGAATGAGCCACTTGGATGCTTAAGGGTGCAGTAATCCCTTGCCTTTTGTTCTGCTTTTCTATGGATGGATCAGCCAAACTAGGGCTTGGAAGGAAATGAAAACTGACTTTTTTGACCACTCCTGTAGAGACTCTGCCTGCCAGTATTTGCTTGTGGTGGTTGTTCAGGCTGAAACCAAATAACTATAATTTGTAGGGACCAAACAAAACACTCTTTTCCTACTTCTTAGAAATAAGAAATTCCACTTTATCTCAAAAGCTTTTTCCCTAGAGAGCACTATATATTTTGATCTGTTCTGGTCTGAGACCTAATTTTTGATAGACTCATGTTAATGGTTGGAAGAGTAGGACCTATTTTAGGTTTTTTTTTACCTTCAGGTCAACATGGTAATTACTAGTTCTTTCCTAAGCACCCTTTATCTCCCTAGCAATTGTCTCTCTCTAAGAAAGAATTCTCAAGAGATCATTCACTATAGAGGGAGGAAGGTAACAGTTATTGCTTACTCTAAAACTGACCTTCTTTTTATTATGTTTTCGAATGAATCTCTCCTGAGAAGTCAACTCTGAATAGCATTTCCAAAGCAGCAGCAGCAGCAGAAGCATTGTATTGAAAAGTTATTTAATACTAGCCTCTCAGCTAGGCCTGAGAGTACAGATGTATGTTATACTTTCCATCTTTAGGGAACTTGCACTCTCAAAAGGGAGAGAAAATATATGCATGCAAAGATAGGTACCCTAACACAGAATGCACTAAGTATCGACCGAGAGATGGAGATGCTCATTTGTGACACCTAAAAAGGGCAGAAATATGTAAACCTTGGGCTATACAGAACAAATCCAACTTTTCATGGTAGTTGAAGGGAGTAACTTCAATTCAGGAAATGCTAACACTAAATGGCATAGTCACAAAACATGGTGCGTTTGATATTAGAAACACATCGTTGGTTCATAGAATGCAAGAAATGCAAATTGAGCTTAGCATGGTCCTTAGGAGTCCAGGAATTGTTTGGAATTGCCCCCCAAAAATCATTCTATTAATTCCATAGATATTATTGTCATTCCAGGAATCATGAGACATTTGAGAACAGAGCTATGTTTTGAGATACAATTTTGGAATCCATTAGACTTTTAACTGCTTGGTATTTGGCAACTGTGGAGAATGTATAGATATCTTAGAGTGCTGTAAAGAGCACTAGGCTATTGGTCGAAAAGAATATGCTCCAGTATAGACTTGCAAGGTGATATTGTTCAATCCATTTAATTTCTCTGAGTCACAGTTCCTCCCCTATATAACGGGCATAGCAATTAGCCTATGGAGTCACAGGATGCTTGTGAAGCAATAATGAGATGAAGAATAAATAAACTGTTTGTAACTATAAGGTATATGTCCGATTGTTGGCATCATTGTTCATATCTCACTAAATGTTCTTTATTCTACCACCTTCTTGTGTATTCCATTTAATCCTAACAAAAAGTATTTTCCTATTGGGAAGACCTCTTGCATTTTCTAAGAGGAAAACCAGCATTTTTATTCAATACTACATGAACATTTTTATATTACATTAGTTAAACCTCCCAATAATCCCATGAGGTACTGAAGTATGACCCTTGCTTTGTGGATGTGGAAACTGGGGATCAGAGAGTTTAAGTGACTCATTTAAAGTTGCACAGCTGCTAAGTCAGCACTCAGGCATGCAAATCAATTTCAGTTCACTCTGAAAGCAACACGAAATGGATTATCATAAAATTATCTCTTCAAATCCCCATAATGCACATAGATAGCCATATAAAGCTACTTTAGCTTCTGCCTTTATTATTTTTATATAGAGAAAACGGGGAAAAATATGTGTGTGTATATAACTATATATATATCTAAAAGTTTGTTAAAGTTCACATATATGTACACGTGTATATATATATACTCAGGTATATAAAATACCTGAGTGATGAAATAATCTCTCTCTCTTTCTCCATATACATATATATATACAACTGATGCACATAATTGGTTCCCTGTCTTTTTGCAGTGTTCCTCTCTAGTTTGAATGTTTGGTTATCTTGTCAGCCCTCCCATGGTCATTAATTTCAGTTAGATCTCTTCTCAACAGCTTGTGAGAAGTGGCTAGTTTGGAAGTAGACCCCATTTTCTGGCCTCCACTCTGTCCTCCACCAATTCACTTCACATCAGAAACCACCATGGCTGCAAGTATCTCTTCCTGTGTAACTGCAAAGAATTTAACTCTGCTGGTCTTGAACAGCTCCATGAATAACTGAATTCTTACTTGCCCAATAGTCTAAAACTTTAAAATTAAATGTAATAATGGTTTTTAAAATGTTAAGATACACAATCTTATTTAAATAAATGCTATGTATTTTATATAAAATAAAATGGGTAAACTTCTTCAGCAAGATGGGACATTTTAAACGAATACTGAGTTGAAATTTGTATATTGAAAGAGAAATTCTTTTTTTTTTGGCTTGGCGTGGTGGCTCATGCCTGTAATCCCAGCACTTTGGGAGGCCAAGGTGAGCAGACCATGAGGCCAGAAGTTTGAGACCAGCCTGGCCAACATGGTGAAACCCTGTCTCTACTAAAAAATAAAAAATAAAAAAAATAGGCATGGTGGCTCACACCTGTGATCCCAGCTGCTCAGGAGGCTAAGGCAGGAGAATCATTTGAACCGAGGAGGCAGAGGCTGCAGTGAGCCGAGATTGCACCACTTTACTCCAGCCTGGGTGATGGAGCAAGACATGTGAAAGTTTGTTACACAGGTAAACTTGTGTCATGGGGATTTGTTGTACAGATTATTTCATCACCCAGGTATTAAGCCCAATACCCAATAGTTATCTTTTCTGCAGCTCTCCCATCTCCCACCCTCCACCCTCAAGTGAACCCCAATGTCTGTTGTTAAAAAAGAACTTCTAAAAAGTGGCCCTTGGAGTGGGCCGTCAGCATGGAAAAAGAAATTCTGGGTTTCACGTTTATTTCAAGATTATTTTGCTGCTAAGCTGACTGCTATTTTGGAAGTTTTTCCTTTTGCTTTTATATTATTTCAAATAGAGGCTTTCTAATTAGTCCTTTTTGTAGATTGATGCTGGAAAATAAAAGAATCACAAAACTATCTAAAAGTTTGTTAAAGTTATATTCATTAACTACTATTTTAAGATTGAAAACAGAACTGGCCATATAGGGAGGCTAAGTAACAAAACTGTTTTACTTTGGGTCTGTACTTGGCTGTGGCAAACTCACATTTGGCACTATCTTCCTTTCAGTCTGCCACTGATATTGACTGACCAAGATGTCATGCTCCACCACAGGTAGACCCAAATAGCTAACCCCGTCCAGCCTCACAGCAATGTGGGAAGATGGCACTTTCTACAGAGAAAAGCTGTTTTCCTGACCAAGTGTGTCAATGGCCTAGAAATTGGTGGCAGGAACATTTGAATCCACAAGGTGACTCTTAGCTGGACTCTTTAAACTCCAAAGCAAAGAGATTTATTGTACCACTGGAGATAGCCTGAAAGCCCAACAAGAAAAAAAGTATATGAATAAACCATGTAATTATGTTATGGAATGTTATAGCACAATTTTAAAGAATGTATTAGATCCACTGACACACTGTGAAATAAAGCAAGTTTAAAAATCAATATTTATAGTGTGGGGGAAAAGGGGAGAATATTATGAATACAATGTAATCTCAACTTTATACAAATAATAAAAATTCTAGTTGGGAATGGAAGGTAGAACAAGGCAAATATTAACCTTTTTCTCTACCTCTTTACATATTTTGACTTGTACTAATGAGCATATATTACCTTTGTAATTTAAAAGAATTGAACATCTACCTGGAAAAATTATGAATAAACAGATATTCTAGCACAGAAAGACTCTAAAAGTAACATTTTGAAAATTTAACCAAATGATAGCATATCCTTAAGTGAAAGCTTCTCCTTCCCCCAATAGCCATCTTTCATTTGTCTGTTATTAGTTTTCTATACGACACTGATTGCATATGCTTGATTTTTTTACAGGGGTGATACACATATAGAAAAGAGACAATTGCTCTCTTCAAATGCCTTGTGACATTTAAAATATATAGCCCACAGAAAGATGAGGAAATACTACAGAGAAAAATGACAGATTAACTTGAGGTTCTTTTAATTTTCTGGGCTTATATAGCTAATTATATTATGTTTGCTAACCAATGCAGCTGACTCACTAGCAACTCTTCCTCTTTCTCTTCTATGGAATTAACAAAGGACTCTAGATGAGTGCTGCTTTGTCAACTGTGGCTGCTTACAGGAGCTGGAACCATTTAGACATTTGGAGATTTCACAAAAGTCCTTGCAATCCCACAGGGAGGTAATGCAATTTACATTGCCTGAGACACACTTCTATCTCTATTGAAAATATACAATTTTCAGGCTGCTTGACAAAAGACTATTACACAGTCATATATATATATATACAGATATAGATATCTATATATATATAGATATCTATATCTGTATATATATACACACACATACACACACACGCACATGCCAGCATCTTTACAGTTTCTGAAATATTGAGAATGCAACACCAGCACAACTCAAGGGGACAAGATGTTCAAGATAACTGGAGCACTAAAGGCATATTAAAAAATCACCAGTCAGAACCCAGTGGGCCCCAAAGAGCCTGCTAAGAAAAAGAGGATTTTAGTATGTTAGAAGCATAATTATAAACAAATAGAAGTTTTTGCAAACTGTTTCCTACCCACCATAGGTCCATTTTCTTAACTCACACACATTATTTTCTCAAGCTTCCTTTCTTGAAGCCAAGATTGCAAAATGGTAGATACACTCTTTTCTCATCTCCAGATACATACCACTCACCCTATCTTCAACAGTGAAACCATTGCTCATTTTATACCTAAGACTTCAAATAAACTTCTTGCCCACTAAATTAGTTCCCTGGAGATATGAGTCAGACTTTCTGAAAAAACACAGAATAACAAAGAAGTAAAAACATGCATTTTGGAAAAAATGTCAGTGCTTTTCCTGACCAAAGACTGAGAGAGGAGAGACTGACAAATGGACAGACTGACACTGGTCTCCCCTGATAACCAAATGCCTTATCTGCCTCTCTCCAGCTCTCAGTATCCTAACCCCTTATGCTAGATGTTTTCAGTTCTCTGCCTATGAATCATTTATTTCATATAATTTTCTGTTTTGAAACATATGAACCTCTTCCAAAAAAGGTGAAAGAACTAGAATTACTTCTTTATGTGCCCACAAAAACAGATCATTATTTATTCATCCAGTCATATCTTGAGCTCCTACTAAATTATTAAGTGCAAAGCCTTGTTGTTGGCCCACAAGTTACAAAGAGGAACCCACAGTCTGGTGAGATGAGACACAGTTTGATCTTTCTAGTTACCTTTCTTGACCTCAAATCCTATTATTTGCAAATAAAGTAAAATTACCCACTCCTAAAATGTAAATGCTTTACATATCTCCTATTCACTTAAGTATCAAGATCATTTTAAGCTAAACAGAACTTACATGAAATGTAGACCTGCATAATTTTTTTCAACTTAGAAACTTTCCTGCTTTTGAAATTTTTCCAAAGATGGTATTTCTCTGCCTCTAGTGTAAGTCAAAGGGAACTCTACCTTTGGTTTGTTGACACGCACATTTTTTGTTTCTGTTCTTGCTTGTTAACTGCATAGACAGATCCTTCAGTATACACTGGTAGGCACATGGAAGTTATTTTTACCACAGAGAATTTTTGACAGCTTAAACATATAAAATTCAAAATGCAAAGTCAAATTAATTTTTTCATAATTTTCCAGATAAATTAATGCACAAAGCAGAATACCTTTCCAGCACAATGTTACTCCTTATACTAACATAGGGCCACTTACAACACTAATATACATGAATGTTGTTAATGATAAAAAAGATGAACCGCAATAAACTATGTAGCCCCCTTGAGTATGTGTCTGTGTTTGGGGGAGTCAGATTTAACTGGTCATCTTATTCTTTTTAGTTTCATGCTAGAAAGACTTATTCAACATGTACCCTCCATAAAGGTTTGCAGGGAGTTAGTTGGGCTTCTCCCAACCACTTGCAGCTTCCCAAAAGGACTAATAAATTTCTCACATGATTGCAGGATATTGCATTTGAAAAGAGATACAGTCCAGACTTACAGATCCAGACACTTAAGTGATGCATCAATATAACATAGCTTAATTTGTGTCAAAGTCTTTCCTAAGTTTAGACGGTACTCTTTCTTCCATTACCATGATTCCTCCTGCTGCTTTCCGTAACAAAAAACGAAAACAAACCCAGCTATCTACAGGGATAAAAATAAAAAAGAAAATTCACTGTATACAAAAAAGTCTTTCTAAAAATTAAACAGGTTTCCTTTTTAACACATTAGCTTGAGTGGGGCGTGTGTGTCCTGTGTGGTGCGTGTGTGCTATGTATAGTGGGTGGTATCCAGAATAGAGTGATATTTTCACTTCTCCTTTAGATGAATATAAGTGGTTATAACCATAGCAAAGCATCCCTACTGTCTACATTTTATATAGTTTAGCTTTTATTTCTAGCTTCAGAGTATTCAGAATCGAGAGGATTTAGCACGGATTTGAAGAAACCCTTCTCATTCTTTTTTTCCCACCTTACCTCAAACCCTATTTATACTCCTTCACTTTCATTTGTTTCACATTATTCTTTCTAACCAGTGACTCAAATATTGTTGGTTCTTATTTTATTGAGGTACTGGAGCCTGCCTAAAGAAGTTAGGGTTCAATTCAAAAAGCATTTATGTAACACCAACTCTGCAAAGCCCTACGCTAGATACTGTGGAATTTGGTAAAGTAAGTAAGGTCTTCCCATGCCTTAACTGGCAGTCTGTGAAGGCTGCGTGCAAGGCACCTTTAACACGTGAGCAGTGGAGGCAGTGCTTAATTCCAGGATAGAAAATGAGGCCAGGCTTCACAGGGAACATAGCATTTAATGGAACCCCAGAAAATAAGTAAGCAAATTTCAGAGAAAGGCTGCCCTCAGACCACGCATTTCTCATTTAGTTGATTTTCCAACTATTATTGTACACAAAGTATTCTTAGATTTTAAAGGGGGCACAAATACACTCCAAGTACACAAAATCCCCAGCACTGAATTTGCCCTAGTGGGAAAATAATGTGATTTTGAAGTTCTTGTGTACAATGTGATTTTGAAGTTCTTGTGGTCTGCTTGTACTCTTCCCTACAAAGAGGGAACACAGCCAGTCTGTGTTGGGGGTTTACATACAAGGCCTAAAAAGTCAGTTCCCTTTTCAGTGAGATATATGGTTTTAAAATGTCAAATGACTGTTTATGACATCAGTAGGAAGAAGAGAAGGGGAAGTTAATTCTTACCAATGTGGTCACAATAGAAATGGCTTTGTATCCCTCTGCCTAGTAGAGACATTGGAACATATCTGCTTAATACAATCAAAAAATCAATGTTGAATTAATAGCTGATACCCATAAATTATGAACTGAAAATGAAGTCCTTTACATTATTAATATTCATAATAAAGACCGAAAGTAAATAAAGAATAAAATAAGACTGAAAGTTCAGTTATTCAGTATTAAAATAGATTTTGTTTTGTTAACATCAAAATAGATATGAGTCAGGCTGTAGACTAATGGCAAATACAATGGCTCTCAGATGTGGGTAGTAAACATGGATTGGTAGAGCCAGAGCAGCAGTTGCTGCAAAAACTCACATAGCACCACCCTCATCTAGGACATCTGATGGTTATACACATGGACACTTTAAATTTTATGCTTTCAATTGGATAAAGAGTCAAGACCCATCAGTGTGCTGTATTCAGGAAACCCATCTCACATGCAGAGACACATATAGGCTCAAAATAAAGGGATGGAGGAAGATCTACCAAGCAAATGGAAAACAAAAAAAGGCAGGGGTTGCAATCCTAGTCTCTGATAAAACAATCTTTAGACCAGCAAAGATCAAAAGAGACAAAGAAGGCCATTACATAATGGTAAAGGAATCAATTCAACAAGAAGAGCTAACTATCCTAAATATATATGCACCCAATACAGGAGCACCCAGATTCATAAAGCAAGTCCTTAGGGACCTACAAAGAGACTTAGACTCCCACACAATAATAATGGGAGACTTTAACACCCCACTGTCAACATTAGATAGATGAACGAGACAGAAAGTTAACAAGGATACCCAGGAATTGAACTCAGCTCTGCACCAAGCAGACCTAATAGACATCTACAGAACTCTCCACCCCAAATCAACAGAATATACATTCTTTTCAGCACCACACCACACCTATTTCAAAATTGACCACATAGTTGGAAGTAAAGCACTCCTCAGCAAATGTAAAAGAACAGAAATTATAACAAACTGTCTCTCAGACCACAGTGCAATCAAACTAGAACTCAGGATTAAGAAACTCGCTCAAAACCGCTCAACTACATGGAAACTGAACAACCTGCTCCTCAATGACTACTGGGTACATAACGAAATGAAGGCAGAAATAAAGATGTTCTTTGAAACCAACGAGAACAAAGACAGAACATACCAGAATCTCTGGGACACATTCAAAGCAGTGTGTAGAGGGAAATTTATAGCACTAAATGCCCACAAGAGAAAGTAGGAAATATCCAAAATTGACACCCTAACATCACAATTAAAAGAACCAGAAAAGCAAGAGCAAACACATTCAAAAGCTAGCAAAAGTCAAGAAATAACTAAAATCAGAGCAGAACTGAAGGAAATAGAGACACAAAAAACTCTTCAAAAAATTAATGTATCCAGGAGCTGGTTTTTTGAAAACATCAACACAATTGATAGACCACTAGCAAGACTAATAAAGAAGAAAAGAGAGAAGAATCAAATAGATGCAATAAAAAATGATAAAGGGGATATCACCACCGATCCCACAGAAATACAAACTACCATCAGAGAATACTACAAACACCTCTATGCAAATAAACTAGAAAATCTAGAAGAAATGGATAAATTCCTCGACACATACACCCTCCCAAGACTAAACCAGGAAGAAGTTGAATCTCTGAATAGACCAATAACATGCTCTGAAATTGTGGCAATAATCAATAGCTTACCAACCAAAAAAAGTCCAGGACTGGATGGATTCACAGCCGAATTCTACCAGAGGTACAAGGAGGAGCTGGTACCATTCCTTCTGAAACTATTCCAATCAATAGAAAAAGAGGGAATCCTCCCTAACTCATTTTATGAGGCCAGCATCATCCTGATATCAAAGCCTGGCAGAGACACAACCAAAAAAGAGAATTTCAGACCAATATCCTTGATGAACATTGATGCAAAAATCCTCAATAAAATACTGGCAAACTGAATCCAGCAGCACATCAAAAAGCTTATCCACCATGATCAAGTGGGCTTCATCTCTGGGATGCAAGGCTGGTTCAACATAGAAAAATCCTTAAACATAATCCAGTATATAAACAGAACCAAAGACAAAAATCACATGATTATCTCAATAGATGCAGAAAAGGCCTTTGATAAAATTCAACAACGCTTCATGCTAAAAACTCTCAATAAATTAGGTATTGATGGGACCTATCTCAAAATCATAAGAGCTATCTATGACAAACCCACAGCCAATATAATACTGAATGGGCAAAAACTGGAAGCATTCCCTTTGAAAACTGGCACAAGACAGGGATGCCCTCTCTCACCACTCCTATTCAACATAGTGCTGGAAGTTCTGGCCAGGGCAATCAGGGAGGAGAAGGAAATAAAGGGTATTCAATTAGGAAAAGAGGAAGTCAAATTGTCCCTGTTTGCAGATGACATGATTGTATATCTAGAAAACCCCATCATCTCAGCCCAAAATCTCCTTAAGCTGATAAGCAACTTCAGCAAAGTCTCAGGATACAAAATCAATGTACAAAAATCACAAGCATTCTTATACACCAATAACAGACAAACAGAGAGCCAAATCATGAGTGAACTCCCATTCACAATTGCTTCAAAGAGAATAAAATACTTAGGAATCCAACTTAGCAGGGATGTGAAGGACCTCTTCAAGGAGAACTACAAACCACTGCTCAATGAAATCAAAGAGGGTACAAACAAATGGAAGAACACTCCATGCTCATGGGTTGGAAGAATCAATATCGTGAAAATGGCCATACTGCCCAAGGTAATTTATAGATTCAATGCCATCCCCATCAAGCTACCAATGACTTTCTTCACAGAATTGGAAAAAACTACTTTAAAGTTCATATGGAACCAAAAAAGAGCCCGCATCGCCAAGTCAATCCTAAACCAAAAGAACAAAGCTGGAGGCATCACGCTACCTGACTTCAAACTATACTACAAGGCTACAGTAACCAAAACAGCATGGTACTGGTACCAAAACAGAGACATAGATCAAGGGAACAGAACAGAGACCTCAGAAATAATGCTGCATATCTACAACTATCTGATCTTTGACAAACCTGACAAAAACAAGCAATGGGATAAGGATTCCCTATTTAAGAAATGGTGCTGGGAAAACTGGCTAGCCATATGTAGAAAGCTGAAACTGGATCCCTTCCTTACACCTTATACAAAAATTAATTCAAGATGGATTAAAGACTTACATGTTAGACCTAAAACCATAAAAACCCTAGAAGAAAACCTAGGCAATACGATTCAGGACATAGGCATGGGCAAGGACTTCATGTCCAAAACACCAAAAGCAATGGCAACAAAAGCCAAAATTGACAAATGGGATCTAATTAAACTAAAGAGCTTCTGCACAGCAAAAGAAACTACCATCAGAGTGAACAGGCAACCTACAAAATGGGAGAAAATTTTCACAACCTACTCATCTGACAAAGGGCTAATATCCAGAATCTACAATGAACTCAAACAAATTTACAAGAAAAAAACAAACAACCCCATCAAAAAGTGGGCAAAGGACATGAACAGACACTTCTCAAAAGAAGACATTTATGCAGCCAAAAAACACATGAAAAAATGCTCATCATCACTGGCCATCAGAGAAATGCAAATCAAAACCACAATGAGATACCATCTCACACCAGTTAGAATGGCCATCATTAAAAAATCAGGAAACAACAGGTGCTGGAGAGGATATGGAGAAATAGGAACACTTTTACACTGTTGGTGGGACTGTAAACTAGTTCAACCATTGTGGAAGTCAATGTGGTGATTCCTCAGGGATCTAGAACTAGAAATACCATTTGACCCAGCCATCCCATTACTGGGTATATACCCAAAGGACTATAAATCATACTGCTATAAAGACACATGCACACGTATGTTTATTGCGGCACTATTCACAATAGCAAAGACTTGGAACCAACCCGAATGTCCAACAACGATAGACTGGATTAAGAAAATGTGGCACATATACACTATGGAATACTATGCAGCCATAAAAAATGATGAGTTCATGTCCTTTGTAGGGACATGGATGAAACTGGAAACCATCATTCTCAGTAAACTATTGCAAGGGCAAAAAATCAAACACCGCATGTTCTCACTCATAGGTGGGAATTGAACAATGAGAACACATGGACACAGGAAGGAGAACATCACACTCCGGGGACAGTTGTGGGGTAGGGGGAGCTGAGAGGGACAGCATTAGGAGATATAGCTAATGCTAAATGATGAGTTAATGGGTGCAGCACACCAACATGGCACATGGATACATATGTAACAAACTTGCACATTGTGCACATGTACCCTAAAACTTAAAGTATAATAATAATAATAATAATAAAATAAAAAATAAAAAGCATAAGACTAGAAACAACCTCAACGTTCACCATTAGAAAGCAACTTAAATAAATTATGGTACATCCATACGATGGAATAATATGCATTAAAAAGTAAAAACAGAGAAAAAAAAATTAAGAGTAGTTTGGAGAATTTTTCTGGGTCATAGAAGAAAAAAATCCCAACCAAAGGGCAAACCACTTTAGAAAGAAAAATCATCTCATCGAAATATTTTTTCATCAAATTATGCATGTTCATATTAACCTGCAATTAAGTTAATAGAAGTAACATTATTTAAATTGATACATTTAACTTTTATAAAAACTTTTTGTACAAAATTATGCTACTATAGTCCTTTAGTACCATATAAGTTAAATAGAAAAATGAGGCCATGAAAATATCTAAAATATTTAAAAACATAAATTTTCAAAACTTTAAAACCACTATGCATATATTAGTTTTAAAATACATGCATAGAAAAACATTTTAAGGGAAATATACTGAAATTATAATAGTTATTCCCTTTGTGTATGTTATCATTAATGATTTCTATTTTCTTCTTTGAATTTTACTTTTTTCCAAATTTTCTATAATGAAGATTTTTATGATATGAAAAATGGCATACACATGTGTTAAGCATGCATTGTTTTAAAGCACTTTAACGAGAATTTGTTCATGTGATTCTATACTGTGGATTAGTCGCTACTATCTTCATTTTAAGAGTGAGGAAACTGAGGATCATAGAAATAAAAGGGTTTGGCTAAACCTAGCTAGCAAGTAATAGAGACAAGATTGGAACCCATTTCATCTGACAACTCATTATTTCCTCCTTCAATTACACCTCAGCAAACATTTATTGAGCACAGTCTCAGTCCTCATTCAATCAATTATTGTTAAGCATCTACTATATCTTCCATTCAGTGCAAGACTCTGGGGAAACAGTGGCAAATAAGACTAAGCATTGTGATAGAAACAGTGGGGACACATGAAGATGCTTAATATATGGTCCCCACCCTGAAAGAGTTGTGAACTCATTGTACAGATGGAATATGTGCATATTAAAGGAAATGTAAAAATAGAAGTAAATATATGATATATTCAAATAAGTGTTATAAATAAAACTACTGTAGAAATATAAAAGATAAATGGTTATTGAATTTTGGGGTGATTAAGGAATATTTCACAAAGGCTGTAGAACACATACAGAGCCTTAAAATTTGGGAGGAATCCACACAGGTAGAAAGGGAATGAAAGGCTTACTAAGCCAGAGAAATATCTGTAAGCTAAAAGAGGGGAGTGTAAAAAGCAAGTTCTAAGTAAGAGAAAAGGAAACATTTCGCTGCCATGGAGTGTTATGCCCACGTGGAGTTGGAAAAATGAGCTGGAGCATAGTCATAACATAGTTGCAAAGAAAATGAATGCCATGAACAATATGTGAATGTATCCTGTAAGCACCAGGGAATCATGAAAACTTCTAAATCACATAGTAAAGGTGTGTATGAGATGCATTTTCTGGCCAGGTGCGGTGGCTCATGCCTGTAATCCCAGCACTTTTGGAGGCCAAGGCAGGCAGATTACGAGGTCAGGAGATCGAGACCATCCTGGCCAACATGGTGAAACCCCATCTCTACTAAAAATACAAAAAATTAGCTGGGCGTGGTGGCATGTGCCTGTAATCCCAGCTACTCGGGAGGCTGAGGCAGGAGAATCACTTGAACCAGGGAGTTGGAGGTTGCAGTGAGTCGAAATTGCGCCACTGCACTCCAGTGTAGCCACAGAGAAAGACTCCGTCTCAAAAAAAAAAAAAAAAGATGCACTTTCTGAAAATAGAGACAGATGTCAAGGAGAACCATTAAAGCATATTAAAAGGTGAAGTTTTAAAATGAAATCTACCTCAATAGGAGTGATAAGCTGATTCCAAAAATTTATATGAAAATGCAACAGACTGAGAATAACTTCTTATTTCAAAAAGAAAGGAAAAAGTAAAGGACTTACACTATCAGACTTGATGGCTATTAATTCTGTGCGGTATTGCTCAAGGGTAGACAAATAGAATAAAAAATAAAATAGACACTCTAGAAATAGACAAATTCACTTATTGTCCATTGATTTCTGAAAAAGGCTTTGATTATTAATGTGGTCTTTGAACCATGATGATCTTGGAGGACTCATAAAGGCACCACAAAGTTAGATATTGGTGGAGAAATTTTTGATCATGGAAACAACAGATCTTGTTTATAATAATTTGTGACAAAAATTCTAAGGATTATTAAATAGATGGCTATCAGCTATAGTGTTTTTCTGGTATATTTTATTTTTAGACAGGGTCTCCCTCTGTTTCCCAGACTGGAGTGCAGTGACATGACCACAACTCACTGCAGCCTCAATTGTCTGAGCTAAAAGCAATGTCCTGTCTGCCTCCTGAATAGTTAGAGCTACAGGTGGGCAGCACCACACTTGCCTAATTTTAAAACTTTTTGTAGAGTTGAAGGATGGTCTTAAACTTCTGGCCTCAAGTGATCCTCCCTCCTTGGCCTCCGAAAGTACTGGGGTTTCAAGCAGGAGCCTCCACCTGATTCAGTGATCAACACTTTGCTATATTTAATCTCTCTAAACATAAACATGCACACACACACACACACACAGTTATTTCACCAACTGAAGGCAAGCTGCCAATAACATGACACTACATATCTAAATACCTTAGCACATGTCTAAGTATTTAAGAATTGGTCTTCTGTGTATATCCATAATACGATTATATTTCCACAATGTTATTTTTTTCATGTTCCAATTCCTGAGGTAATTCACCTTTTCCCCTGGAGTTTAGCCTTTGAAATTCTTTTGGGGACTATGGTTTTTTGATGCCTGAAAAGATCTACTTTTATCCTCATTCTTACAAATACACAATTTTAGGATGAAAGCACCTAACAATATTATTCCACATTATTCTACTTCTGCTGTTAAGAAGTTTGCTAATTGTGATGGCTAATTTTATATGCCAACTTGAATGGGCTACAAAGTGCTCAGATATTTGGTTAACCGTTTCTTGGGGTGTGTCTGTGAGGATGTTTCCAGATAAGATTAACATCTGAATCAATGGACTGCATAAAACACATTGCCCTTCTCAATATGGGTGGGCCACATCCCATGCATTGAAGTCCTGAATGGAATAAAAAGATAGAGAGAAGGAGAATTTCTTTCTCTGCCTGTCTTCAAGCTGTCTTCAGTCTTCAATCTTTTGCCTTAAACTCAGACTTGGACTGGAACTGACAACAGTGGGTCTCCCGGTTATCAGACTTGAACAGAAACTGGAACCGTATCATTAGCTCTCCTGAGTCTCTAGCTTGCCAAAGCCTTAGGACTTCTCAGCCTTCATAATTGCATGAACCAATTTCTCTCTCTCTCTCTCTATATATATATATATACATATGTATATAGCGTTTTTTATATATAGAGAGAGCGTTTTTGCCATTCTTACGTAGAGCTTTTACATATATATACATATATGTGTGTATATATATAGCTTTTACATATATACATATATACATATGTGTATATATATGTGTGTGTATATATATATATGTAAAAGCTCTACATAAGAACGGCAAAAACGCTCTACATAAGAATGGCAACTGCATCATAAGTGTATTAGATTCTTCAGAGAATTGCATCATAAGTGTATATAGTTCACTATTCTCTCTTCAGCTGTGTCTAATCAGCTGCATAATCCACACACTGTTTTTATTTCCAATTATCATATTTTTATTTCTAGGCAATCTACTTTGCTCTTTTTCAAATTTAGTTCATTGTATTACAGTATCTTATTACTTAGTCATTTATACTTACATATTTTTTCTCATAGTAAAAATAATAAAGGAATGTTTTAATAATTGAAATAAAAACAATAGTCTTATCATACAAGAGCAGCTGTTTGTTTCCAGTCTTTTTTCTGTGGGGTTTTAAATAGTTTTCAAAATACTGTACTGTTTCCTGCTGTGTTTGCTTAACAAATGACATAAGCATTTTCCCATTAAAATTCTGTAAGTTTAAAAGAAATAAAAAATAAAAAAACCGTCAATTATTCTTTTCAAATATAGTAAGGCTATAAAAATTTTTCACAAAGAGTAATAACAATATCATATACAATGTGTGTTCAGTACATAGACAATATGCATGTGTACATTATACACAATGCATTAAAATGTTATATTATCTTTTACTTAAAGGGCATTTCACAGAACAGTAGAGCTGATATAATGAAGTTTGTTTCATAAGAGAAGTCAATTGAATCTTTCTGTAGCACATTATTGCACAATCATGGCTTTAAACAAAAGTTACAAGTCACAAGTTCTTACATTTTGGGTCATATTGTAGAATGTATTTCAAATGAAAAACGGAGGAGAAAGTACACGACATCATGCTTCATGTTATGGCATATAAATATTAAGTATTTTAGCATATAATTGTATGATGAATGATACAGTTAAGACCTACACTACATACTACATCATATATAGTTATTATTATAAGAAGTTATACATTATGCCACAGTACTAAAATATATTCTTCTCAAATAGTGAAAAAAATTCTCTATGAAAAATTCCAATATCTAAATTCTTTATACTCTGATCCCATTGTTTACTGTTTTTGTCGAAACTTTCTTATGGAGACTTATTTCTTTGGTCGCTTTGTGATTTGGGGTTCTGAGATCATATTTTTAAAAACATTTTCCTTAAGGCCGGGTGCAGTGGCTCATGCCTGTAATCCCAGCACTTTGGGAGGCCGAGGTGGGCAGATCACCTTAGGTCAGGAGTTCGAGACCAACACGGCAAAAACTTGTCTCTACTAAAAATATAAGAATTAGCTGGGTGTGGTGGCGTGTGCCTGTATCCCAGACACTAAGGAGCATGAGGCAGGAGAATCACTTGAACCCAGGAGCTGGAGGTTGCAGTGAGCCGAGGTCATGCCACTGCACTCCAGCCTGGGCAACAGAGTGAGACTCCATCGCAAAAAAAAAAAAAAAAAAGTTTTTAAAAAAAATTACCTGAGACCTAGGTTAAATGGGGTTAAGGTGTTTTCCTCTACCTAGCTCTGCATTTGCCTCTGCTGGGTGTCTGGAGTAATACCAGACTGGTTAGCCTTATATTCTCAGCATGACTTTCGTTCGGATTACATAGACTACACAGTTGCAAATTTGCACACTCAATGTGAGGTTTCATTTTCGTTCATAAGTTATTAAGAGAGCCTCTCCCCATTTCCATCCAAGGCAAAGTCAAGACTGGCAAGTCTCCTGACTGTCTTCCTTGGAGGTTAGGGTTTTGTCATATTACCCTTTTACTGAGCATGTCACTCTTAGAAATCCGAGCCTTATTCTGGTTACCTAATGTAACTAATAGTAACTCTTGTTACTATTACTCCCACAGCCCCTGGTTGTTCATACTATTCCTGGTTACAACCCCCACATGCTCCTGCATGCCCTGTAATGTTCTTCTCCTTTGGTGGTGAGTATGTATGACCAGTAAACTGCTGTGGATCTCATCTGTCCAGTGTTGGGTGTTTGTTGTCTAGGCATCTCTGAATCTCCAGGGCAGGAATCTTTCGTTCACCAATGGAGTGAATAGAAAGCAATAAAATCCACTGGTGTTATGAACCATATGACATGCCCAACCATTTCAGAAGACACCTAGTCAGTTAAAATTAACTGTTTCTTGATTATTTGGTTCTGAGTTATTTGGCAAGGGTACCTGAGACAGAACTGCTAACTGCTGATGGGCTTGATCTATGGCCTATGTGGCACTGTTACGCCATCTCTTTTAACTCTGCAATGCTCTTGTCCCCAAGAAGAAAATGGTTGTTAACTATACCCTGGTGTGACATGCTGTCAGGTTCAGCCTGTGTTTGGCAGGTGATCTCTGAAGCTTCAGCCTGTAAATGCAATGAGAAAACAGTGCCTTAACCAGTCAGTACTTCAGTCCTGCTTACCAGAGCTCAGGCTAGAGCTCTCTGATCACCGTGTCTAGCCTGGTGACTGTCACTGGCTGCTTGGAGCAGCAACACAGACATTGCTTGTAATGGTACACCTATGGAACAGGCACAGACGCAGCCCCGTGTGAGGTTTGTGGGAAGGAAGGTGACCACCCCATGGAGAACCAAGCATGGTATCCTGGTTGCCATTGTTGTTCATGCAAAGGTAGTGACCTTTCTGGTCTCCTCTGCTGCTGCTTCCTGAGCTGTTATTGCTTGCGCTGTCATGACTCCGAAGGGCATCGAGGTGCAGATCCATGGTGGCCTGTGGCACAGGTGCTAATGAAAAAAGAAAAGGGTGGGGAGAGGAAGGAGCATTTGGTACTCAAATGATCTCCCAATGCAAAACCCATAGCCAGTATGCCTGGGCTCAGCACTGCTGCCTACCAGCACACCAAATGGCCAATCTTGCAGTCATGGGCTTACTGGTCCTATCCAAGCCATAGACTAATGATTTTACTGGATATGGACCTCAACTCTAGCGAGATGGACTCGCACTCCCTAGAGGAAGAGGCAGCCACTTCTGAGAAAGGCCACTAAGCTCCCTAATGTTTTCCCATAAGTACCCAGAAAGTCTGCACCACAGGCGATTGTACAGAAAGCTCCAATTTCACCTAGCTACAAACTCAAAATATTCTCAGGGAATTTGTGGAGAGAAAGAAACAAAGAAAAAGGGAAAAAGTCCACAAGACAGAAAAGGTAGGGCAGTGGCAGCAGGAGATAATTTTGGTCTATTGAGTCTGGGTTATAAACCTAGCTTTCTTTCCCTGTACCACTCTGCTTACTATGTCTCTGTTGCAATAAAGATCCTAATCCTTGAGGTTATAGAGAAATGCCTATGTTACCTTTGTGGCACTGTGGTACCCCATGGCACCATTAATTCAAACTCAACTTAAGCCCAGGGTCTTTAAACCATATCAATCAACCATTGCTGTGGGGGAAACCCCTAACTTTGATGATACTAATTTGAAGCTCTCTGAGAGAAAAGACTTATAAATATCATCAGGGTAAAGAGGATCCCTCACCACCACCCCACCACCACCAAATATGTCCAGTGACCACCACTAAAAAAAAAAAAAGAAAAAGAAAAAAAGAAAAGAAATGTAAAAAAGCAAAGAAAAAAAATCCTGGATACGGGGAGGAACCAACGACAACAACAACAAAAGAACCCTAAAACAAAGATCTACAATTTGACCCAATTGGAAATTCAAAATATATTAAAAGCATTTATATAGCCATGATAAAGGGGCACTGATTGGCTTTTGTGCCTCTACAGTATAGGTTCTTAATTAACTTTAATACCTGCTGAAATGCACCAATTGGCAAACCTTCATGGTTTTAACTGGCACTAGGGCTCAGATTACAGTTATGACTAGGATCTTACTAAATTTAAACATGGTGTCCCCCATAACATTAGGGGAGTTCCGGAATATAAAATAGAGGACAAAGAGATATGCCTCATCTTAACCATCATAACTACTGTCTTGCCTAAATTTCCCATCATGGTCATAGCAATCATTGCCCTAAAATATCCCATAATGGACGTGGATGCTCTGACCCAATGAAAAATAAATGGAAATTAGATTAAATCTTGACACTTATAAATTGGCTTGACAAAATGGAAACTCATGACTCTTCTGCCTCCATCCCAAATTAAAATAATTATTAACATGGCTCAAAGTAATTTAAAACAGGGCTTTTGAAGATTAAAATTTGTTATATGACAGCTATAGAGTGCAGGGGTGATTATCCCCACTGCTTCTCTATTTAACAACCCAATCTGGCCTATTTGGCCTGTTCTTAAACCTGGAACAAATAAATGGTGCGGCACAGTAGACTGCTGCAACCTTAATGCCATGGTCCCATACAGTTCAGGCCCCTATTTCCAAAAAACTGAGTATTGAAACTTCTGACTCCATCCAATCAGCAACTGATAAATATTTTGCTACTACAAATTAGGCTAATATGATCCATTTGGTGCCAATGTCAGCCGCTTAGCAGTCACAGTTTGCTTTTACCTCCCACGAGACACAATATATTTTTACCAGGCTACTCAAGGGCTACCTCAGCAGCCTTGCCACTGCACACAGTCTTTGTAGGCAGGATCTTAATGACATCCACCTTTCTCCAGGAGCACAGGAATATTACATTGATGACATCCTTCTGCAGGAAGATTTGTTTGACGTGTTCATTAAGAACATACAAATACTCACAAAGGAACTCACACAAAAAGGGTGGATCATTATCTTAACATAGTACAAAGTCCTGTGACTTCTGTTAAATTCCTGAACAAATTCCTGAAAGTTATTTGGTAAACCAAAAGCTGCTCCATCCCTGATACCATTAAAAAACAGGTATTAACCCTCTCAGTACCCACAAGGTTAATACAAGTCCAACATCTTTTAGTCTTTTTTGGGTTCTGGAGACAACATATTATTTTGCAAATTTTCTTTAATCTCATTAATGCTGTTACTTACAGATTGCCCATCTTAAAGGGGAACCTCCTCAACAAAAGGCTGTAGAAGCTGTCCAAAATGAAATCAACATGCACTCCAGTTAGTGCCTTCAGAGGCTTCAGCAACCTCATCTCATGCCTTCTGGAGTCTCTAGGCCACCTGTGATGGTCATAAGTTGCTCATGGGCTTCTGATGCAAGAAACTGCCTTTCCTGGCCTTGTACTATACACCATTACAGTGGCAATTACTGGCCACACACTGGGCTTTTCTGGAAATAGAGGGTCTCATAGACTTTGAGCCTGTGACCCTCTGTACCCAGCTACTGTAATGCCTTGTAATGCATTGGAGCAGCATCCCCATGAATTTGGCATGGCTATGAGACCTCTTTGCAACAGGATGGAGTCAAGCTTGGGACTTCTGGCATATTCCATCTGTAGAAGGTGGTGGCCTCCTCTACCATCAGTCCTTTGCCAAAACCATGGTGCTAGGGGAAGTCATCCCTCTCCTAGAGTCCTCGGCTACCTGGAGAGCCCCCTGGAATCAACTGAATGAACAGCAATAGAAGGCCATACACTTTACCAATGATGTTGCCACAATTATACATGATAGAGCTCAGTGGAGAGTTGTTGCTCTTAATTCCTTAACCAAGATGTCTCCAATAAAGAACAGAACCCAAGGATCAGCACAATTGGCACACTCTAGGCATTCATCTTGGCAATGGATGCCCTGGCCATTTGGCCTCATATGTATATTTTTACAACTCTTAGCCCATTGCCTAAGAGTTGCACTTTAAAGAACTCTGTGAATCTCTTGTTTCACAGATACCCAAATATAAATATATAAACCAAATTAACAGGTTTCTCTACATATCCTAAGGCCAAAATACAAGGCCTCAACAGGATATTCCTTATCTCATTTGGAGTTTTAGACACTAGATTGTTACCAAGACACTCATTTTATGTCTCAGAATACACAATGGAATCTTGAAGAAAGCTTTCCATTGAAATGCAGCCTCCGCATAAGCCTCAGGTAGTCAGCTCCAGGCAGCTACTTTAATTGATAAGCTTAATGGGTTTTCAAAGAACTATTTAAGTCACAAGCAGACAAATGTCCCTCTACCCCCTTGATGTCACCACTGTCACAAGCATTGATTAGTCTCAATTCACACCCCCCTGGGAACACCCACTCTCTACATCAGTGTCACACAGGTCTCTCAATTGCCTTTACTGGTTATATATGGAGACATACCTGAAGTTCATGTTTTTGGCAACCACCTCAAAATGTGGCCCTCTCCGCTTGGTCAGGTGCCCACTTTGCTTCCTAGGAAGGCACTTCTAATCCCTAAAGTCTCAGTTATCATCAAGATTTAAATTGATGTCAAAGCATCAAGTGATAAATTGTAGCATAAAGCCAAAAATTAAGGCTTGATATCTGATGAAATAGGTCTCTAATGGCCTAACTACAAGTTCTCCTCCCCACTCTGCTCCCATAGATCAGGTACCCTAGCCAAACCACCATCCTTACCAATGGGACCAGGCACAGTTTCTGTTTATCCTTGGGTAGCAGGTTTTGTTTCCTGTTTGCCTGCCAAATCAAACAAGTGAATCGCATCATTCCACAAGAACTGGGAGCACCCTACCCTCTTAATTCTCCAAAGCCTACCTCCTACAGCTCTGGTTGTTCACTCTGCTCTTGAGTGCAACTCCTGTGTGGCCCTGCAAGGTGTGCCGGGTCCTCCTCCCTCAGGCCATCAGTGGACGTGACTAATAACCTGCTGTTGATCTCATTTCTTCAGGGTCAGGTGGTGTTTAGCTCTCCCTCACCAACATGGTAAATAGGAGGTGACCAAGACACCCTACCACTAATAGCATGTCACTTTCTCTCATGAAAGGGAGCCTAAAGTATAGAGAAAAGCATCAGGTTCACACATATCCTGTGTTCACACTGACCCTCACTGAGCTGCAATATGTCCAGTTACATCAGTGTGCACAGGGATCCACTGCTATTGTCTCAGGTATAACTATTACCTCAGGTAGAGATATGTGCACCTGCATCCTCTTTGTTCCATCTCTGAACTTTAAGGTTGATGGTCTGTTTAAACCATTCTATGCCCTCCATAACGTCCATGAAATCACTTCAGAGGTTCACTCCTCTGAGGGCCTGGGAACTCTGTGAGGTAGCAATCAGGCCCATCTGCCTGGGCACTTCTCTTGACCATTGCTTGTCTACCTTTCTAGGGTCGGAAAACATATAGAGAAAGCTTCTTTATGATACCCAAAGTTTCTCTGGGAAGTGAGGGATAGTTCTCTCTACACTTGGATTTTCATTAGAATTTTTATTGTTCAATCTCCCTTCTGTTCAACCCAGTGAGCTGGAGTCCTGGCCACCTTCACAGAGACTTGAATAATGACTAGGGTCTCATTACATCCTGAATTCTTCTCCCACTAGCTAGTCAATGACTCATTTCCCTTCCCAGAAACATCAAAACTTTTACATCATCATATAGTAATTCCCACTCTACGGTTTGTTCTCAGTTCTTCAGTTTCAGATAGCTCAAGAGATCTTTTCTTTCAAAAAGTCAGGCTATTGTCATAAATAATGCTGACTTTCAAGACTATGGCTGTTTGTTTAGATTTAAAAAAACAGAAACTTAAGTGATCATTTGTTCTAGATTAAGTGCATCATCCCTCAGTGAACAGCCTTTATAGAGTATTAAAGCAAGTATAAAGGAGTAAAGAAATCTCAGTTGATAATTAAAAATGTTATCAGCCACACACAGGTAGAACAGCTGCTCTTAATTGGGCCCTTAGCTAGGCAGTGGCTTTTCATTAATATATATTGTACATGGCTTTATATGCAATATTTTATTTAATCTTTACCACAGATGTCAGAGAGGGAGGGAGAGAAGAGAGAGGAGAGATTCCCTACAGTTCAAAAGAAACAACTGAAATAGAGTCTTTTAGATATTAAGAAACTTGCCCTAAGATAGGATTTAAGCCCTGTCACATAGGATTCCAAAACATGGATTTTTAAAAATTTCATTATATTGCCTTTTGCTAGAGTCATAGGCCCTTATAAATTTAGAAGAGATTAGACTAAAATAACTTTATAAAGTTATAAAGAAGTCACCTAAAAGTCACCTAGTACAGCCATCTACAAAATGCCTGAATCGTTTCCACAAGAATATTTTTCTTCTTTGAACCACATGTTCACCATAGTGTTTCAGCAAACCCAAAATATTGTTTCAGTAATTCATCTGATATGAAAACTTTAATTCATTTTTGAATCTTAAAAAAGATCATACAATTGAATAATGTGCATAATTTTGAAAAAAATTTATTTTTTGTTCTCTATACCTATTATTATGTAATATATATACAGTATAATAATGTATATAATATGTGTAATCCATGAACACACACACATTTAGATGTCATAAAATTCTTTCACAGAATAAAATAGAAACAAATACTTCTCTCATTGGTGGTATAATCCTATCTAATATAATTTAAATATTTTGTTGTTTTTAAGGTGTGTTAGTTTTGCCTCCTAGCTTATCTTTCATGTCACAACAATTGGCAGAATTCATTAAAAATATTGAGGTCAATATAAATTTTTGTTTAATAATCCTATGTTTTTTGGTTTCATTTTAGATTTTTTAATGCTCTTAATCTTTGTAGCTTTTTTGTTAAAATATGAAAATAAGTTTGCATTTCATGAAAGGGTATTTTCTGGTTACAAAGGAGAGAAGGCCCCAAAGAATGCAGCATAGGAACCCTCTACTGTATTAGATTCCCTCAGGGTAATTGAAATTGACAGCTGACTGTACTCTATTTACCAGTCCTTTTAGTCATTTCTATACAGTAAGGCAAATCAATATGCGTCTACTGTCAAATCCAGGACGTTCCCCTTGAAAGCTTTAATTAAGATTTGTGACCTCCCAGCTATGTACACCTCGACCTCAATATCCTTTTAGCTCAGTAGCTGTTCAATGATCAGGCACTCTGCTCCATCCATCTGCTCTAACAGCGACCTCCTTCGAATTTTTTTATGAGCTTTGGATATTTTCTTTTTATAGCTTTGCCAACAGAGTCATATTACATCCTGACACCAGGCAGTGTAAATTAGTTCCCCTTTTTTCTTATGCACCACTCCACAAAGAACCAGATTTTTCACTTTAACACTTGATTAAATTGTGGAAAGGAGAAGAAAAAAAAATTGAGAAAACTTTATCTCACTTGTGCCAGCTTGGAGACTGAAAAAGTGAATTTAAATTAGCTCTTCCTAAGATTTTTTTACAAATCTTAACATGGGAGATGGGGAGAAATACAGGAGAGATAAAGCAAGTTTGAATAAAACACCTATTTACTGAAAATTAATCTTACGCCATTTAAACCAGGACAGTGTTTCCCCAACTTCTGTTCATGAGACTCAGCTGGGAAGTCCGTTAGCAATACAGATTCCAGGTATCCTCCCTAGAATTTTTGATTCAGTATGTCCGACATCATGTGCATTACAAGCACCCTAGGTAACTGCGGTCATACAGTTTGAGAATAATGAATTGGAGTAAAGGTTAGGCAACATTCTCCTCCATCTTTCTCCAATAATACTCTTGGGCCTGGGGGTAAGCCACATAAATCCATTGATTAAGTAACTTCAGGATCTAACAGCATATATACCCAAATGAATGGACTATTTACTGTGGTTTTAACAAAGTATAGAAATGCATACACATGACCTTGGAAGCCTACTCATCCAATTTCAGACCTTATTTAAAATTGCCTTGTAGTAAATTAAAAATTTAAATCTCAAAATTAACTTTCTCAATACCTGTCCTGTCAGGATATATGCTGATGGCCTTGTCTAGATCAGTCATCTCCTAGAGATTTTTACTTTTCACTCTGATAATCAACCCTGAAGTTCACCACTAAATCAGTTTAATATGATGTTCATTAAACATTCTCTGTGGGTAATGGTTTTTCCCCAGAAGACTAAAATCTCCCGAGAGGCAAGAACAGATTCTAAGGGTGGAAAGTAGATAGAAAATATTCACTGATGCTTTCCAAGTGAACTTAACATTGATCTGACACTGTGTAGTCCCCATCATTTGCAGATCCTGTCTATGGGGAGAGAAGGTGTATGTTATCAAACTTCATAAAAGTGTTCTGTTGGCATTTTAAGTATTGTCACATTTATATCTTAGGCAGCATGTCTGAACCAAGAAAAACCTTTCAAGTTATCCTGCCAGTTTGTTCATTCCACATCAGATCTTTCAAATATTATCCTTTGACATTTGATTAAGGATGCTGAAGAAATTTAGTATGAGAAAATTCCCATAAATCTATCATAATTCAAACAGCTGAAGAAAATACTAAAAAGCTGACTCAGCTTGTCATAATTTGAAAATTAGTATAATTAAAGATAATTTTAAATATCCTCACTAGCAGGGGGCGGTGGGGAGTAAAGGAAGTATGGAAACATTGAAAGTCAACAGTTAGTTGACTCTAACTTCCAAGCTACGTACTCCACCCTAGAGTACTGAAGTTTCAGAAAACCTTGAAGCCTTGTGTTCTGGGATCTGCTGGACCCTGAAATTAATTATATACCACAGGGTACAGAGGACAGAATGTTCTGACATTTTCAAAAGCCCCAATTACAGCTGTGGAAATCTTAAAAAACAATGCAGATATGCATTGGTTCCTGTCTTGTTTTTATGTACTTGCATGTAAATGCAAGTCCTTTATCCTCAGCAAATCCTCTATGGAACATGGAGAGAAAGCAGAGGTGCCTACCTTCTCTTAACTTGAATAGTCTTTATAATTTAAAGTATTGTTAATTGCCAAGATTAAAATTCAAAACTTGTTTCCTAGTAACTTATAAATCAGAAGGCTTTATGTAGTCTGAAACATGATGTTTCTTTGATGTATTTTTAATCTAAAAGAAGGTAGCCCAGATGAGGGATAGATCTTGATGGCTGAATAGAAACCTCTACCTATTGTCCCCTTGACAGAAACAACAATTTAATTTAACAACTATCTACACCTTTATAAGAACTAAAAATCAGGTACTAGCTCAATCACAGTGGGGTAGAGCACCAAGCAGCCTTGTGAGGTCCCCAATTCTAGGCTTTGGCCTTGGATGGCATTTCTGGACCTGCCATGGGCCAGATGGGAGCCCACTGCCCTGAAGGGTGAGTCCCAAGCCTGGAAGCATTCACCACAAGCTGACTGAAGAGCTCTTAGGCAAGTAGTGAAAATAAGCAATGGCCTGGAAGTACTCCCCATGGGGCTGTGGTGGTGGTGGCCACAGTGAGAGATTCCTCTGGCTATGGAAAGGAGGGGAAGGTGGGAAGGACTTTGTCTCATGGTTTGAGTGCCAGCTTAGCTGCAGTAGAATAGAGCAACAGATAGATTCCTGAGATTTTGACTCCAGTCCCTGGCTCCCGTTTGACATCTCTGAATTCACTCAATGTGCCAGGGAATTCACTGCCCTGAAGGGAGGACACAGGTCTGACTGGCTTTGCTATTCGCTGACCGTAGAGCCCTAGGCCTTGAGCAAACATAGGCTATAGACAGGGGGTGGTTACAACGGGCCTTGGGCAAGACCCAATGCAACAATGGCTTCAGATCTGACCCAGAGCAGTCCCAGCACTGGTGGTCACAGGGGTGCTTGTGTCACCCTCTTTCCAGCTCCAGGCAGCTCAGCACAGACAGGGAGACTCTGTTTGTTTGGGAGAAAGTAAAGCAATAGAGCAAGAGTCTCTGCCTGGTAATCCAGAGTATTCTTCTGGATCTCATTGAACACCACTAAGGTGGTACCTCTACAAGCCTACAAGAACCACAGTGTTACTGGGCTTGGGGTACCCTGTAATGCAGATATACCTTAGATCACAATACCCAAATCCTTTCAAATACCTGAAAAGGCTTCCCAAGAAAGATGAGTAAAAACAAGCCCAGACTGGGAAGACTACAGTAAATACCTAACTCTTCAAGGCCCAAACACCAATGAACATCCAAAAGCATCAAAAACATTCAGGAAAACATGGTCTCACCAAATGAACTAAATAAGGCACCAGGGACCAATCCTGGGGAAAAAGAGATATGTGACCTTTCAGACAGAGAATTTAAAATAGCTGTTTTGAGGAAAGTTAAAAAAAATCAAGATAACACAGGGAACCAATTCAGAATTCTATCAGTTAAATGTAACAAAGAGATTGAAATAATTAAGAAGAATCAAGCAGAAATTCTGGAGGCGAAAAATAAAATTGACATATTGAAGAATGCATCAGAGTCTCTTAATAGCAGAACTGATAAAACAGAGAAAGAATTAGTGACCTTGAAGACAGGTTATCTGAAAATACAGTCAGAGCAGACAAAAGAAAAAAGAATAAAAAGGAATAAAGCACTCATACGAGATCTAGAAAATACCCTCAAAAAGGCAAATCTAAGAGTTATTGGCCTTAAAGAGTAGGTAGAGAAAGATACAGGGGTAGAAAGTTTATTCAAAAAGATAATAACAGAAAATTTCTCAAACCTAGACAATAATATCAATATCTAAATATAGGAAGGTTATAGAATACCAAGAATATTTAACTGAAAGACTACCTCAAGGCATTCAATAATCAAACTCCCAAAGGTCAAGGATAAAGAAAGAACCCTAAAAGCAGCAAGAGAAAAGAAACAAATAACATATAATGGAGCGCCAATATGTCTGGCAGCAGGGTTTTCAGTGGAAAATTTAGGGCCGGGAGAGAGTGGCATGCCATACTTAAAGTGCTAAAGGAAAAAAACCTTTTACCCCAGAATAGTGTATTTGGCAAAAAAAAAAAAAAAAAAAAAAAAAAGTCCTTCAAGCATGAAGGAGAAATAAGGACATTCCCAGACAAACAAAAGCTGAAGGATTTCGTCAACACCAGACCTGTCTTAAAAGAAATACTAAAAGGAGTTCTTCAATCAGAAAGAAAAATGATAATGAGCAAGAAGAAATCACCTGAAGGTACAAAACTCACTGGTACTAATAAGCACACAGAAAAATATAGCATATTATAACACTGAAATTGTGGTGTGTAAATTACTGTTATATTAAGTAGAAAGACTAAAAGGTGAACCAATCAAAAATAATAACTGAGACAACCTTTCAAGACATAGACAGTATAGTAAGATATAAATAGAAACATCAAAAACTTAAAAAGCAGGGAGAGGAAGTTAAAGTATAGAGTTTTTATTCATTTTCTTTTTGCTTGTTTGTTTGTTTATGCAATTAGTGTTAGGCTATCATCAGTTTAACATAATGGGTTATGAGATAGTATTTGTAATCCTCATGGTAACCTGAAATCAAAAAACATACAACAAATACACAAAAAAATAAAAAGTAAGAAATTAAACTATGCCACCAGAGAAAATCATCTTCACTAAAAGGAACACAGCAAAGAAGAAAAGACCACAAAACAACTAGAAAACAACTAAATGGCAAGAGTAGTCCTTACTTATCAATAGTAACATTGAATGTAAATGGACTAAATTCTCCAATAAAAGGACACAGAGTGGTTGAATGGATTAAAAAACAAAAAAGAAAAGAAAGACCCAATGATCTGTTGCCTATAAGAAACACACTTCACCTATAAAGACACACATAGACAGGAAATAAAGGATGGAGAAAGACATTCCATGCTAATGGAAGCCAAAAAAGAGCAGGAGTAACTATACTTATATCAAACAAAATGTACTTCAAGACAAAAACTGTAGGAAGAAACAAAGGTCATATAATGATAAAGGGGTCTATTAAGCAAGAGGATATAACAATTTTAAATATATATGCATCCAACACTAGAGCATCTAGATATATAAAGCAAATATTATTAGAGCTAGAGAGAGAGATAGACTCCCAACATAATAATAGCTGGAGACTTCAACATCCCACTTGCAGCATTGGACAGATCTGCTAGACAGAAAATCAACAAAGAAACATTGGACTTAATCTGCATTATAGACCAAGTGAACCTGATAAATATTTACAGAACATTTTATCCAACAGCTGCAGAATACACATTCTTCTCCTCAACATACTGCACATTCTCAAGAATAGACCATACGTTAGGCCACAGAACAAGTCTTAAAACATTTTAAAAATTGAAATAATACAAGCATCTTCTCTGACTACCATGGAATAAAACTAGAAATCAGGAGGAATTTTGGAACCTATACAAACACATGGAAATTAAACAATATGCTCCTAAATGATCAGTAGATCAATGGAGAAATTAAGAAGGAAATTGAAAAACTTCCTGAAACAAACGATAATGGAAACACAACATACCAAAACCTATGGAATTCATGAAAACAGTACTAAGAGGGAAGTTAATAGCAATAAGCACCTACATCAAAAAAGAATAAAATTTCAAGTAATCAACTCAATGATGCATATTAAAGAACGAGAAAAGCAAGAAAAAACTGAACCCAAAATTAGTAGAAGAAGAGAAATAAACATCAGAGCAGAAGTAAATGGAATTGAAACGAAGAAATAACACAAAGGATCAATAAAATGAAAATGTGGTTTTTAGAAAAATAACCAAAATTGACAAACCTTTAGCCAGACTAAGAAAAAAAGAGAGAAGACCCAAATAAATAGAATTAGAGATGAAAAAGGAGATGTTACAACCAATACCACAGAAATTGAAAGGATTGGCTGGGCGTGGTGGCTCACGCCTGTAATCCCAGCACTTTGGGAGGCTGAGGTGGGCGGGTCACGAGGTCAGGAGATCGAGACCATCCCGGCTAACACAGCGAAGCCCCGTCTCTACTAAAAATAAAAAAAAATTAGCTGAGCGTGGTGGCGGGCGCCGGTAGTCCCAGCCACTCGGGAGGCTGAGGCAGGAGAATGGCGTGAACCCGGGAGGCAGAGCTTGCAGTGAGCCGAGATTGCGCCACTGCACTCCAGCCTGGGCAACAGAGCAAGACTCCATCTCAAAAAAAAAAAAAAAAAGAAAGGCTCATTAGTGGCTACTATAAGTAACTATATGGAATAAATTGGAAAATCTGGGAGAGATGGATAAATTTCTAGATATGCAATCTATCATACAATCTATCGAGATTGAACCATGAAGAAATACAAAACCTGAACAGACCAATAACAAGTAACAAGACTGAAGCCATAATAAAAAGTCTCCCAGTAAAGTAAAGCCTGAGACCCAATGGCTTCACTGCTAAATTCTACCAAACATTTAAAGAAGAACTAATACCAATCCTACTCAAAGTATTCCAAAAAAACAGAAGAAAAGAATACTGTCAAATTCATCCCATAATGCCAATATTACCCTGATTCCAAAACCAGACAAAGACACACCTGAAAGAGAAAAATACACACCAATATCCCTGAGGAATATCAATCCAAAAATCTTCAACAAAACACTAGCAAACCAGTTCAACTATTCACTAAAAGTTTCATTCATCATGACCAACTGGGATTTATCCCTGGGATGCGAGTATGGTTCAACATACACGAATCAATCAGTGTGATACATTATATTAACAGAATGAAGGACAAAACATATATGATCATTTCAATTGATGAAAAAGCATTTGATAAAATTCAACATCTTTTCATGACAAAAACCCTCGAAAAACAGATACAAAAGAAACATACTTCAACATAAGAAAAGCCATATGTAACACACCCACAGCTAGTATTACACTGAAAGGGGAAAAACTGAAAGCCTTTCCTCTAAGATCTGGAATATAATAAGGATATCAACTTTCACTACTGTTATTCAACATAGTACTGGAAGTCCTAGCTAGAGCCATTAAATAAAATAAAAAAAAAAAGGACAACCAAATTGGAAAGAAAGAAGTCAAATTATTCTTGTTTGCAGATGATATGATCTCACATTTAGAAAAATCTAAAGACTCCACCAAAAACTATTAGAACTGATAAACTCAGTAGAATATCAGGATACAAAATCAACATTCAAAAATCGGTAGCATTTCTTTATGCCAAGATTTAATAATCCGAAAAAGAAATCAAAAAAGTAATTTCATTTACAATAGCTAAAATTAAAATATCTAGGAATTAACTTGACTAAAGGAGTGAAATATCTCTACAATGAAAACTAAAACACTGACACAAGAAATTAAAGAGGACACAAAAAATGAAAAGATATTCCACGTTCATGGATTGGAAGAATCAATAATGTTAAAATGTCCATATTACCCAAAGCAATCTACAGATTAAATACAGTCCCTATGAAAATATCAATGACATTCTTAACAGAAATAGAAAAAACTATCCTAAAATGTATATGGAATCACAAAAGACCGGAATAATAGCCAAAGCTATCCTGAGCAAAAATAACAAAACAAGAGGAATCACATGACCTGACTTCGAATTATACTACAGAGCTATAGTAAGCAAAACAGCAGGCTACTAGCATAAAAACAGACATATAGACCAATGGAACAGAATAAAGTACCCAGAAACAAATCTATACATCTACAGTAAACTCATTTTCAACAAAGGTGCCAAGAACATATACTAAGGAAAAGATAGTCTCTTCAATAAATGGTACCAGGAAAACTGGATATCCATATGCAGAAGAGTGAAACTAGACCCCTGTCTCTTGCCATACACAAAAATCAAACCAAAATGAATTAAAGACTTAAATCTAAGACCTCAAACTATGAAACTACTAAAGGAAAACATTGAGAAAACTCTCCAGGATACTGAAATGGGCAAAGATTTCTTGAGTAATAACTCACAAGCACAGGCACCCAAAGCAAAAATGGACAGATGGGATCACATCAGGTTAAAAAGCTTCTTCACAGGAAAGGAAACAATCAACAAGGTGAAGAGATAATTCATGGAAAGGGATAAAATATTTGCAAAGTACCAATGCGACAAGAGATTAATAATTAAAATATATAAGGATCTCAAACAACTTTATAGGAAAAAATTAATAATTGGATTAAAAATGGGCAAAAAAGGCTGGATGTGGTGGCTCACACCTGTAATCCCAGCACTTTGGGAGGCTGAGGCAGGAGAATCACTTCAGCACAGGAGTTCAAAAGACAATCTACTGGGACTCCATCTTTACAGAAATTAAAAAAGTTATCTGGACATAGTGACACCTGCCTGTTGCCCCAGCTCTTTGGGAGGTGTGGTGGAGGGATTGCTTAAGCCTAGGAAGTTAAGGCTGCAGTGAGCCATGATCATGCCACTGCACTCAGGCCTGGATGAAAGAGTGAGATCCTTTCTCAAAAAAAAAAAAAAAAAAAATTAAAAATGGGCAAAAGATTTGAAAAAAATATTTCTTAAAAGAAGACATACAAATGGCCAACAGGTATAAGAAATAGTGCTCTGTATCATTCATCATCAGAGAAATGCAAATAGAAACCAATGAGATACCATCTCACTCCAGTTAAAATAGCTATTATTAAAAAGAGAGGCAATAACAAATGCTGGTGAGGATGAGGAGAAAAGGAAACCCTCATATACTGTTGGTGGGAATGTAAATTTGTACAACCACTGTGGAGAACACTTTGAAGTTTCCTCAAAAAATTAAAAACAGAGCTACCATATGATCTAGCAATCCCACTGCAATGTACACACTTCAAAGAAAGGAAATCAGTATATCAAAGAGGTCTGCACTTCCATGTTGACTGCAGCATTATTCACAATAGCTAGGATTTAGAACAACCTAAGTGTTCATCAGCAGATGAATGGATAAAGAAAATGTGATACATATACACAATGGAGTACTATTCAGCCATAAAAAGAAGGAGATACCGTCGTTTGCAACAACATGGATGGAACTGGAAGACATTATGTTAATTGAAATAAGCCAGGCACAGAAAGACAAACTTTGCATGTTCTCAGTTATTTGTGGGAGCTAAAATTAAAACAATTGAATTCACGGAGACAGAGAGCAGATGGATGGTTACCAGAGGCTGGGAAGGGGATCATGGGGTAGTGATGGGATGGTAGTAAAGGATGGTTAATGGGTACAAAAAAATATAGAAAGAATAAGACCTAGTATTTGATAGCACAACAGGATGACTATAGTCAATAATAATTTAATTTTATATTTTACACTAAAAGAGTGTAATCAGATTGTTTTTAACACAAAGGATAAATGTTTGAGGTGATGGATGCCCCATTTACCCTGATGTATGCCTGTATCAAAATATCTCACGTTCTCCATAAATGTATACACCTACTATGTACCCACAAAAATTAAAAATAAAAAGCCAATAAAAACTAATTAATTAATTAATTTTAAAAAGCTAGCTCAGTGACAGCAGAAATTTTCTTTGAGTATTTCTTTTTTTCATAGGCAGTTGTCCAACTGAGGCCAAATAGAATGGGCATTTTGCTGCTGTGTTTATGCATGATGTAAACTCATTTGAACCTAAGATTCTTCTCTTTCTTTTAATCCTTTTTAAAACTTGCCTTGAGATTTATCTGGGAAATACAAATTGGGTCATTCTTATCTCTATTGCTTATATACACTGTAGTAATTATAAATGCCAATAGAATTTTTAGTCTTTTTAAAACTGCAGCTTTTTGGTATTACCTACGCTTTGGCACAATCTCCCCCTTTAATTCATGATGATCTCATTTCTTAAATTAAAGATACTGATAGGATCCAGTTCCTAATTCTATCACTGTCTATGACTGGGGGCAAGTGACTAACTTTTCATAACACATTTTCAATAATCTGAGAAGTTTAGCAGCTGGAAGAAGATTAATAAATGTGTTTTCTGAATTTAAAAAATTTATAGAAATGTTTCAATAGACTAATTTTTAAGATTGCAATGTACATTTTACATAAGAGACTCATGTGTATCTGACCTTGACCAAAGCATACCTTATCCAGTTTATTTTTCTTATTTTACAACTTAAGAGAATTGATGCAAAGCCAAATTAATCAATGCTATTAAAAGCAGTCAAGAGGAAAACAAAACAAGTGATAACCAATGTGTAATTTGTAGATATCTGAGAATTTTGGAGCTAGAAGGAATTTTAATTATCAGCTCATTAATAAACAACACAAAACTAAAAACAAAAAAGCAGCTCTATTTTCAAAGATGTGTATAGGAGACCAGATTGCTGGTATGACTAATCATCTGATTAATTAGAAAATCCAGTCTAAAGCTCATGTCACTGGACTTCTAGGGCAAACTTATAAGATAATGGTGGTTTCTATAATTTTTTTCAAGAATAAACATCAGTTTCTAATATCAGATTACTAGTGGACATGGTGGTGTGATTTGTAAAGGTAAAAGGCCCAGCCTCTGTTTGGGGGAGATGTGGAAGAGAAAGGTAGATTTTCTGATGTCCTTCTTTGAGGGATAGGTCTTTATTGTGCTTAGGGGAAGGGGTTTTTTCCCTCCCAATTTTTATTTTATTGTGATAAAAATAACACTTAACATGAGATCTAGGTGCTTAACAAATTTTTAAGTGTAGAATACAGTATTGTTGACTAAGGTACAATGTTGTACAGCAGATCTGTAGAGCTTACTCATTTTGGTTTACTGAAACTTTATGCCTATTGATTAGTAACTTCCCATTTCCTTGTTCTGCCATCTCCTGGCAACCACCATCATTCCACTCTTGGCTTCTACAAATTTGACTATTTAAAGTGCTTCATGTAAGTGAGCTCATGCAGCATTTGTCTTTCTGTGACTGGCTTATTTCACCTCAAGGTTTATCCACGTTGTCATACTTAATAGAATTGTCTTCTTTTTAAAGGTGTAAATATACCACATTTTCTTTTTCCAATCATCTATTGGTGAACAATTGAGTGTTTTCACATTTTGACTGCCGTGAATAGTGCTGTAATGAACATGGGAGTGCTAATATCTCTTTAACATCCTGATTTAAATTCTTTGGAATAAATATCCAGAAGTGTGATGGCTGGATCATGTCATAGTCTTACTGTTAGTTTAGGGGAAAGTTTCTGATTGTAAGGTCTATTAGGGAAAGACATGTACATTTCTTGCCCTTGAGTCTTGCTTAGAAGTCAGTCTGTGTTCTTTTAAGCCTTTATGAAAAAACTGATTTACTACATTGGTAAAGTCATCTTGCTTGGGAGTAGATTGTTGGGGTAGAGGAGACTTGGTTAAATGAGAATTCCACTTTGGAACAATAATATTCTGAATGATAAAAGTTCCTTATTGATGTGATTTCAAAGTGTACTCAATGAGGTCTGATGTAATTTGGATATTTGTCCCCATCCAAATCTCATGCTGAATTGTAATCCTCAATGCTAGAAGCAGGGCCTGGTGGAAGGTGTTTGGATCATGGGTGGTGAATTCCTTATGGCTTGGTACTCTCTTCCTAATAGTGAGTTCCGTCAAGATCTGGTAATTTAGGAGTGTGGCACCTACCCATCCAACTCTCTCTCACTTTCTCCTCCTTTTGCCATGTGACATGACTGTTCCTCCTTTGCCTTCTACCATGATTGGAAGCTTCCTGAGGCCTCTTTAGAAGCCAAGCAGATGCCAGCACCATGCTTCCTGTACAGTCTGTAGAACCATGAGCCAATTAAATCTTTTTAACAAATTATCCATTCTCAGGTATTTATAGCAATGTAAGAACAGCCCAATACAGGCTCTGAATTCCATAACTGCCAAATTCTAATAATCATAATGTGTACTGATTTATGTGCAGAGAGAATTATTGACTCGATTCCAGGGAGGCAGCACATAATTAAATCAACCTTGCCTGTGGGAGATGAGCAGACACCTGAAACAGGTTACAAAGTAAGGAAATAGCCAATCAACTGGGGACCCTTGTGAATGGGCCCAACTAATGAACTCTAGTAATGATGTTAAATAACCAATTCCAGGTTTCCCATTTCTGCACTGTAATTCTCTCATGTTATCCTCAAGGCTTGGTAAAGTTTACTATGCACCATAATCTCCTAGTGATGTCTCTGCTTTGGACAATAAAGTAAAATTGCTGAGAACAATCCCAGGAGGATGTAGACCAGAGAGAACTGTAGCAGGCTCAAGAAGCTTTGGAAGACAGTCTCTCTTTGGAAGAGAGCAGACAGACCAGAGCAGCAGATGAGAGGTGATGGGCAGCAGCCAGGATAGATTCATAGAATCTGAGGGTTGTCAGAAACACTCTGTATGGGTAGTACTAAAAAATATGGCATATCCTGAGGTATAAAAGTTACAACTATGTTTATCGAGGTTTTATGCCAAAATAACCCCTCAAGTTGAAAAAACCTACAGTTTTTAGATAATCTGTTGATTCAGAATATATGTAACAAAAGAGCATTTTTGTGAATTACATACTTTAAATAAATTATTTTTTACAAAATAATCTATGTACATTTAGATAATGGTAGCATTAATGTGACAGTATTTATTTAGACATAGACACATGGCTTTGTGGACTCCTCTAATAATTCTATAGAATCCTAGGAGACCAGGACCCCCATGTTGGCAAACATTGAATTGTATCATAAATCATGGCCCTACTGGCCAGCCCCCTGACACGACTGTGTCCTGTAACAAGTATAACTTTACTCTTTAACTCATAAGCCTTCCTCCACCTATCTTTAACTCCCAACTTCTTCCATTTAGAATTATAGACTATTCGAGCTAAAAAAAAAAAAAAAAAAAGTTAGTGTTTATCTAATCTATTTCTCTCAGGTGGTTCATAGATATTGAAAGCCTAGATAATATGATTGTCTACATGCAGTAGACAATCCCAGAGGGCCTCAGCAATATATCTGGAAAATAGGATGTAGAAATTTCTCATGCTAGACTCCATCCCACAGTTCAATCAGTTGTTCAGTCCTGAGTTCTGGAATGAATATTGAGCACTGATAGCACATCACCACTTGAGGGCTGTAGGCTGACACATTAGTGCATCCTTTCTTAAGCCACATCCAAGCCTCATTAGTTACATGGTGCACAGTCACATGGTAGAAAATCATTCTTGAGGGAACAATTAAATATCACTCCTGAAAATTCTAAATCATTTTCAGTGTGGCTGGGATGGAAAAGCATCATTTAATTAGCAAGTGCAATAAAGCTGTGACATTTAAAGTAAATTATGACATATTTTTCTCTTTCCTTGGTACACTAAATGGTGATATATTGATCTTTATAGTTGCCATTTCCAAGCTTTGTTTTTTCTTAATTGGTTAATCCAAAAAATGTCAATTAGGTAATTATCCCTCTGCTGTTTGAATCATCTTCATTTATTGAGCAAAAGAAAATTGACTTCAGAAGGAGAAACGCAATTACAATGTAATACCAGGGGAAATGTTGCATCATTGGAGTATAATAAAACAATATTGTATATGAGCGAAACTCAGTTTATTTTATAGGTATAAAAGAAATGTTCTTTTTCTGAATTCTAAAAAGTAATTTACCAAACAAATGATCAAATATAAATTAGCTAATCCAAAGTCATTTTTATTCACTTATGAATATATTAATTCATTTGAAAAATATCTGTTGAGTGCCAATTATATGCCTGCCCAGTTTTATAATTGTTTTAATGAACTCCAATGGATGAGAAAAAACATTATAAAAACTATTAACACAGATCCACATAAAATTCCAAAATGTGGTAAGTCTTAGATAAAAAAAAAATTACAAGGTTTATTGTGAGTGTATCAGGACCTGGCTCATTGATAGTATGAACTGAGATATGAAGGAAGAAATGTAGTTAACTGGTATTGAGGTAGGAAAAGAGTATTTCATGCAGGAGAGACGAGCACATTTTAGGAACTGAAGGAAGGTCAGTGTGGCCAGAGCAAAGGGAAGAAGGGAAAGATAGACACAAGATGAAGTGGGTCAGTTAGTAGGGGCCATAGCATTTAGACATATTAAGAATTTATTCTATCCTAATAGTGACAGGAGGTCATTGAAGGATTTTAAGTGATAGTATGACAATCAAAACTGAATTTTAAAAAGTTAATTTTGGCTACAGCAAATGGAATAGATTAGAAAAGAGGAAAAGTAGGTTCAAGAGATGAGTTAGGAGGCAATTGCAGTATTTCAACTGAGGGATGGTGGTAACTCAGACATGTTGGAGCTCAGAAAGCAATACCTCAAAGTGAAAACTTCAGAAGCAGCCTCAGAAGCAAAAGTTTTTCTTTGATCTTGGCCTACCTTCCTGTCTGGCAGTCCCATTCTCCCCTGAGGCTAGAATCCCTCTTCCCCAAGGCAGGTCGCAGAAATCAGAATCCCTTTTTTTCCAAAGCCAGCCATGAAACCTAAGAATATTACTCTAATCTTCCCTCTCCTTTTCTGTGTAAAAACTGGCCATAAAGAAATTATCTAACTCATTCAACCATAGGTCTGAAGATCCCCTCCATTTCAGAGAGGGTCCTTCCCCAAATCCAGAAGGAAAGAATGCATGCTTAGAGCAGCCCAGAAGAATCTAGACTGACAGACCTTGCTGGGTTTTCCCAGTCAGACTATTAGCATGAGATCATACCAGTTTTGTCTAATCATATTTCTTTGTTATTTTTTTTTTGAGACGGAGTCTCGCTCTGTCGCCCAGGCTGGAGTGCAGTGGCGCAGTCTCAGCTCACCGCAAGCTCCGCCTCCCGGGTTCACGCCATTCTCCTGCCTCAGCCTCTCTGAGTAGCTGGGACTACAGGCGCCCGCCACCATGCCCGGCTTTTTTTTTTTTTTTTTGTATTTTTAGTAGAGACAGGGTTTCACCATGGTCTCGATCTCCAGACCTCATGATCCGCCCGCCTCGGCCTCCCAAAGTGCTGGGATTACAAGCGTGAGCCACCGCGCCCGGCCTGTCTAATCATATTTCTATATGGCAATCCATACTTTTTTGAACCTAAGCGTAAAAATGAAAAATCGCCCCTGTATTTTGGGGTCTTCATTCTGAAGGTTCCTGTGTATTCATGTTAAATAAATTTGTATGCCTTTTCTCCAATTACTCAGCCTTTGTGAATTGATTTTTCAGCAAACCTTCTATAGAAAGTATAGTTTATGTGTTCTATTTAACAATCCATAAAGTCCAAAGTTATTTGTGTTCTACAATTGACCTATTTTTACAGAATTATATGTGTCAAAGGAAAAAAGAAAGCAGAGTGCTATAATAGAAGGTACATGTGGTTTGGTTTAGAATCTGTTCTGAACTTTTAGCTCCTCTCCCTATTATCTAAGGGACCTTAAACAAGGCACTTAAGCTCTCGAAGCCTCAGCTTCCACCTCTTTGGAGTTCACAGAAGAATACCTCCCACAACTGAGATGATGAAGTGTGACAATGTACGTGATTCTCTCAGCATGTGGAAAGCCAGTTAATATTGAAGAGCCCCAGGACAAATCAGCTGATCTCATCACCTTGGCTTAGAAATATCACCTTCCTTTTCAAACCCGTTCCTCCTCCTGGATTTTCCTGCAAGTGAATACCACTGTACATCCACCCCAGAAACCCAGGAGGCATCCTTTTCCCTCACCCTCCATGATCAAGTCACATAAACTCTAGTCTCTAAATAGGTTTTAAATCTGTGGATGGACTGCTTTTCTCATCCTCTTTCACTACCCAAGATCACCAGCCTCTCTAGTTTAGATGATCCTCTTCACTGAGTTTCCTGCCTCAGTTTTTGCGCTCTCATCCATACTTGACAACAGCCCAGCAAATCTTACCATCTCAGCTCTTCAGCCATCCCCTTACATCAGGAAAAGCTCACCCAATTTCTTAACATGACCTGTAACACACTTCACAAAATACACTCTGCTTACTTCCCAGGCTTCTCTCTTGCTGCTCCTCTGCTCCCCTCCGGTCCAGCAGTTGAAAGAAACTACCCTTCATTCAGGACTTACAACTCTCAGACATACTCCCTTTCACCTCCAAACACAGGTCACTACACATTTGTGCTTCCTCCAGGCTGAAATGCTCTTCCTCCAAGGTTTCTCTTCACTTGGGCTACAACTACTCAAAACTGAAGTATTGGCAGAGATAACACCTTGTTTGGGATGCACTTTTTTTTCACTTGATGGTATCCCAAGTATGTAGGATTGCCTGTAGCCACAGGAGTCTGACTGGATCGCCAAGAGTCACACAAGTTGGAGGCATTGGTGTGAGAAGACACAGGCCTCCCGCCACGTGTTGCAATGTCCCTCTTCCTCCATCATGCTGACACCAGGCTTATTTACTGCATTGCATTTGCTCTCTTTATTAAGACTTAGATACATTATTTTCATGTGGTTTCAAAATGTTGTGCGTTTATATTGTGGGTTATGGTTTTGCACCTAAAACAGATCAATGTCACCTCCTCTCCAAAGACTTCTTTGACTCTCCTAGTAAGTGGAAGTCAGGCTTCTGTGCTCCTGTGGCACTTGCAAACATTCCTGCAGCAATTTTCATACTTATCTCATTTCTCATGATGTTGTGAATGCTTTTGAAACTAGGACTATACTGGATTCATTTTACATCTCTAGTACCCAGGACTGCTCTTCGGACAGAGAAGCACTGAGTATTTGTTGAACTTAATTGCACTCCAGAGCTGAAAAATGTCCAAATTAGGGCAAGTAAAGACGTGTCACAAAAAAGCAAAACAAAACAAAACAGAAAGATGCAAGTATTAAAAAAAAGAAACAAACTAAGATAATGGCTCTGCCTTCTGGAGATACAGAATTTAAGAAAAGGCCTGGCTCTGGCTAACACAAAGATCAAGAAGGCAATAGAGAAAGTGGTGCAACTATAGGAACAGAAGTCCTGTCCAGGTGAGTACGAGCAATCCCTCAGTGGCCCTCCTGCCTCTTGTCATTCAGGACAGAGAACTGGAGTTGGGAAGGAAGATGCTCTCACTTTCATAGAGCTGGACAGTTAAGAGCACTTTCTATGCCTATGCTGGAAGCCTGAAGTCAGCACTAGAAAAGCTGGTTTTGCTCATGCCTGTAATCCCAGCACTTTGGGAGGCCGAGGCAGGCAGATCACGAGGTCAGGAAATCGAGACCACCCTGGCTAACACGGTGAAGCCCCGCCTCTACAAAAAATTAGCCAGGCATGGTGGCAGGTGCCTGTAGTCCCAGCTACTAGGGAGGCTGAGGCAGGAGAACGGCGAGACCCCAGGAGGCAGAGCTTGCAGTGAGCCAAGATCTTGCCACTGCACTCCAGCCTGGGCGACAGAGCAAGACTCCATTTCAAAATAAAGAAGAAAGAAGAAAGAGAGGAAGGAAGGAAGGAAGGAAGGAACGGAGGGAGGGAGGGAGGAAGGAAGGAAGGAAGGAAGGAAGGAAGGAAGGAAGGAAGGAAGGACGGAAGGAAAGCTGGTTTCACAAGTAGCATAGGTTCCTAAAATGGCAGAATTAGAGTCATTCAATTGTGATAGAAATGAAACTAAGCTTAGGGCAAGAATCCAACTGTTAGTCCTGGTATTCTCCAGGGGCCTTGGAGCAAATCTCTGAGTTTAATTCCCTCCTCTGCAAAATAAGGGATTTGAACTAGATGATCTCCAACAGTCTTTTCTGGTTCAGGAAATCTGAAATTTATGGGCTTGACATATGGATTTACTTAAAGCAGCTACATAGCCAAGGGTGAGAAGACAGTCAATCTCAATGTATGCACTGCAGACAATCCAAACTCATCCTTTTCATTCTTGATCTGCACTAGCAGAAGCACACAAGCCTGACTACATCCCCTCATCCATATATGGTAAGCAGCACAGACTTAACCTTCTTCAACCAAAAGTTAGCGATGCAGTGAGGCTGTAAAGCAGGAATTTTCAAAGTAGTATAATCAATGAGGCAGGTTTTTAAAAAAAAACAAGTTCCAAGGCCTTGCTTCAGCCCTGCTGCTAAATCAGGAGCTCCAAGATAGAGCCCTAGAAATGTGTATTTTTTACAAAGCTCCCCTTCGATTTTGATTTGGGGATCATTTTTAAAGGAAAATTTGTATTTCTCAAAGATTAACTTATGAATTACTTTCATAAGAGTTATCTAAGATACTTGTTAATAGTTGGAAGTGTGGCCAAGAATATGCATTATAGCAATTCTTCCAGTGACTTTATAAATACCAATATCATCCATAACATAGCATATATATGCTTGCAAATGAAATCTTTACAAGGACAAAACCTCAAGATCTATAAAACAATGTAGTAAAGACAGGAAAGCATGGGTACAGTATAGGTTAATGTCATTGTTAATATTTATATTGTATTTTTCATTTCCTTTAAGCTCAAAGACAATCTTGTGATATCAGAATTGTTACCCTCATTTTACTGACAAACTGAAGTGTTAGGAAGTTCAGGCAACTTACCCAGAATCACAAGATTAATACATGTATGCAATGAAACTGAAAACTAATGCCACAAAGCTATGAAACAGCCTATATTGCTTCAAAATGTGTAATTAAACATTTAATACACCTTTTCATTAAACAATTGCTGAGGTCTTATCTGATGAAGCAAGATAGAAATATATCTCAGTTCCCGTTGGTCAGTTTTATTAGCTACTACACAAATGTTAATGTCATATAATAATAATAGTTAACCAAGATAAAGTGACTGTTAACTACTAAGCAGCAATGTTTCAATGATATCCTGGAATCATAAAATGATCTAGGGTAGTCATCATTTTAGTCAACAACCCTCAAACACAAATATTTATAGTTGAGAACCCCAGAATTATGCTGTCCAAGGTCTCATACAGCTAGTGAAGAGCCCACTCAGCTCCAGACTTTAGTTGCATGACTTGACTTTACTGATCTTCTTTACACTTGGGCCATGGGCTGGGTACCAATCCACGGCCTGTTAGGAACTGGGCCACACAGCAGGAGGTGAGCAACAGGTGAGCAAGCAAAGCTTCATCTGTATTTACAGCCACTTCACATCACTCACATTACCACTTGAGCTCTGCCTCCTGTCAGATCAGTGGCAGCATTAGATTCTCATAGGAGCATGAGCCCTATTGTGAACTGTGTATGCTAGGGATCTAGGTTGTATGCTCCTTATGAGAATCTAATGCCTGATGATCTGTCACTGTTTCCCATCACCCCAGAGAGGACCATCTAGTTGCAGGAAAACAAGCTCAGGGCTCCCATTGATTCTACATTGTGATGAATTGTATAATTATTTCATTATGTATTACAATGTAATAATAATATAAATAAAGTGTGCAATAAATGTAATGTAATTGAATCATCTCAAAACCATCCCTATCCCCTCCAACGCCAAGTCCGTGGAAAAATTGTCTTCCATGAAACCAGTCCCTGGTGCCAAAAATGGTCGGGGACTGCTGCTTTACACCATCAACTCTGTGTTCTTAAATTCAATATGCTGATTATTTGCTTTAGTGCTATAATAAAACTTCATTAGACATGATTTTTTTTCAGGGAATAAAACATAATTTTTTTTCACTTACAGGTTCTTCTAAATTTATCTAATAAAATATTTGTTTGTGAAAATGTGTGCTTGTCTTGAACTCTGGTAAATTAAAATAGAAAAAGTCTCCTAGATTCCTCATTCTTGAGTTGATCAGTTTTGGGTATAGGACAATAATAGGCCTTTCAGAACTATGATGAAACTGCATGGACCTTAGTATTATGAGACCTAATTTTGATTTTTTTAAAAAATTCACCAAAAGTGGTCATAGAATAGCCATATTAACTTTTAACAGAATACTATTTCTTCCCTTTCCTGTGGACCTCTTTTTCTCTTCCTTCTCATTGATGTGACAAACTCTCTAAAATACGTAGACATACGTGTATTTTCACAAAAGGAGAAAAGATAATGAAAAAGACATCATCAAAGAGAAATGTCCAAAGAATAAACCAAATATTTATGAGCTATGGATAGACTTGGTGAAGGTTTTCTAATTGAGGCTTTGGTTTATTTATTTTGTTGTTTGAGGAGTGGTAGATTTTTGCATATGTATTACTCTCATTCAAATTTCGCATGCCACTTCAGACTAAATATCCATTTCCTGTCAAGTGTTTTATGGTAGGAACCATTTCTTTCACAAAATCAATATATAATTTCCTAAATAAAGAAGAAAAGGATACTTACAAATCTCTGATTAAAATATGTTGTTATTTCTGAGACAGGTTTAAAAAATTCTGATAAACTTTCTTTCCTGCAAATTAAAAAAAAAAAACTATGAAGAACCAGAAAAGGTGGCAATTCAGTTAATCAAATTTTAATTACTTTTGGCTTTTTAAAATATTTAGTTAAAACTGGTAAACATCACGACTTGCCTGACTTTCTTGGGAAAAGCCGAACCTCTAATTCAAACATAAAATTTTCTATTAAAAGTCCAAAGGACCTTATTTCAAATAACAGTTATTAGTTCCCAAGATTATCAGCTACAAAATCCAGTGGATGATTGCTGCATGGATGCTGTTAAGGATCGTTGTCAGGTTGAGAAATCATCATGTAAAAAAAACTGATCATTACAGGAAATATTTGTAGCCACATAAAAATGATTGTAGGACAATATTTGGCATGATACCACCTTTGGAAGTTTGTAGAAACACATCAGACTTTGAGAATGTAATTGTAGAGAATCTTCTGCACCCTCCATAAGTATTCTAAGGCATTGTACCAATATTCCCAGTACCCACATAAGGATCATGTCAAAGGAATCGAACCATCTTGCTCTTGGAAATCAAAGTAAACTACCTATATATAATTCCTATTCACAGAATGGGCCTTATATTTCAGGACTTAGCATCTGGCACAAGAAGGGTGAAAAATAATGGGAGTATGAACCATCGGTATGCACATTAGCCACTCATAGCAATAAGGCACTTTGCAAATTCTCCTCACCACACTCTCACTGCCTTAGTTCAGCCTACCATTCACTCTTCCTGGACTGTGGCAACAATGTCCTAGTGATTTTCTTGTATGCATTCTTGCTTCCTGCAAATCCATTCTTTACACAGGTGTCAGGTAGAATTATTTCAAAGTAAATATAGTAATGATCATTCTACAATTAACCCTTACTAGTCTGCCTATCACCTACAATATCAAGTCCAAATCCCTTCACATGGTACATGGTGCCCTCCAAGAGCTAGCCCCACTCCACTTTTCCTTCCTTTTCACCCATGCCCAACCTGTGCCAATCCTAAAGCTCCACAGTCACACTCCACCAGTAGAATCCTGTGCTTTATTTCTGTCACCCCTGTGGCTGAGTTTCTTTGCCCTCCATCTCTTCCGCATCCCCTTGCTAGTATATCCTCTTCATCTATTCTGGGTCAACTTGGGCAACCCTTTCCAGAGCCTTCTATGCCTTCCTTAGTCTAGGCAGGTTCCTTCCTATGTGCTCTAAAACACTCTGGTATATATCTGTCTTTGTGCTTATCACAGGCATTACACATTTCGGTTTAGTGCCTGCCTTCCTGCTGCAAACACATTTTTTTAAGCCTTTTGAGGGCATGGACTATGACTCATTTGTCTTGTCCCCAGCACAGTGTTTCACAGATGGTAGGAGGAGTGCAATAAATACCTGTTGAATGTCAAGGTGCATTAGGTGTTTTTCAGACTTGGAGCTGCCTGAATGCATATTTTATCACCTTGGAAGAATTTTAAAATTAAAAGCAGACATCATTTTAACCTTGTTCTCATACTCAGTTTCTCAAATGATCTTTGCTCTTCCTCTCACTCTTTGTCTGGGACTTTTTCCTTCAATGAGTCCTGTATGTCCAGACCAAATAAAAGGAACTGAGAAGAGGATGTGAGAAATAAATGAAGAAATGATGATACAGTAAGTAGCAAAAAGATAAAAATTTGTAAACTTCAAAACTTATATAATGTAATGTAAATATACACCCCTAAAAGACATGATTAAGAAAACAAAATTTTGTAGTCTTAATATTTTCAACCATTTGGACACAGCTCTTGGCAAAGATCTAGTAGAAACTATAAATAGGAATATAAAGACTGTTAGATAAAAGTAAACATTGCTATTTGCATTTTAAAAATGCATGTTTAAAATATCTCTGGAATTTCATAACCTTTCCATGATTAATTTTTTTTATTTTACAGAAATCCACCTATCCCTGTCTATTGCAACACAACCAAAATAAAAAAAAGAGTGAAATAGTTATGTTTTTCCCTCTCTACTTCTTTCCAGTTTATTTTACATACAAATATACCTATGTGGTGGACTTTGAAAATATTTCATCCATATTTTTTATTACTAATGTACATAAAAATTCAGATTTAATGAAGATACGCTTAACACAAAAATACTAAAGGTTAAGAGACTGTGAGAGTCTCTACTCATCCTTTAAAGTATCAGTTATCAGATATTTTACTAATGAAAGTGCAGTAATTCTTGGGAAGATTTCAGGAACAGTAGCATGCCCCTAACAAATACAAAAATAATTTTTGTGTGTACATATCTCCTATATATGAATATTTATACTATAAATTATAAGTATTACTATCCTAACAGTCTAATATAACTTATTTGCTACATTAGTATTATATATGTTAAATACATTAACAGACATTAAAAATAAAATATAAATAGATACAATTAGATGTTTTAATATGTTTTTCATGATCTTCAGTATACGATGCAGAATTTGCATGATGTTTCTACCACAAAAGGTCTGATTCTTTCTTCATTCTTTCTCCTGAAACTACAACTAAATCAAGAGAAAACTTGGTGATATACATGGAAGCTAAGACATACCAACAGCCAAAAAGCCAGTGGACTCATCAAGGTGTATTGATACCCTTTATAAAGGGAGCAGATCAAAGTATGGGTGAATCAGCAGAAATTTATCACAGTAGAAACACATGCACATTCAGAATTAGCAGATATCTTGAATGTCATTTAGTTCAATCATTTTCAAACTATTGTTTTTAGATGAGGAATATTTTCTTTTTAAATGAACCCCTTAGCAGAAGGCCTACATTCAAGATGGATACAAGCAGAACTACTCTGGGTACCTCGGGCTTCAAGGTCTGATGCTCTACTCACTCCCTTCCCTACTCTTCTCCTCCTTCTCAGGGAAAACTATATGTCTACACTGCCACTTTAGAGATGAGGCTACCAGGCTGGAGATGGAACAAGAGCAACCTTTTCAAGAAAGATATAATAACGTAGCTAAAAATATTAATCTTGGTGCTTGTCCATCCTCCTTTTTGATGGACAATCAGTACTTGCTTGCAGGAACTGATTTCTCTGCATGTCCCAAGCTGACCTCAGTTGTAAATATAAATACTTAAACCATTAACTAACAGGATTTAAGGTAATTTTTGATACTAGGGTTTGGTAAAACAATAAATACTTATTTTTTCTTCCAAACATAGATTTTCTAACTTGAGTTTTAATTACTCAAGCAGCCAGCCATGTTAACATGCAAATAACATGCATAAAGGAGAAGAATCTATCAGGTCTGAAGCACAAAATTTCAGGGGGTGCCCAAAAGCTCAGAAATCAAGATAAATAACATGTAAATGCCATACATTTTAAAAATAGAAATTTATGCAAAGATCTATGATGAACAAAATATCAAAGTTTTAAGTACAGATTTAATCCTGAACTTGTGTAACTTAGCCTCATGTATCTCACCTGGTTCAGTGACTTCTCTGAAAAATGAATTGTAAATATAAAAATCATGTCAGGTTAGTTATGTAAATTTCTGCCTCAAAACACCAAGGACTGTAGAAGGAGAAGGAAATGTAGTTTGGAGGACGAAGTCCACTGAAAGGCATGTTCCGGTAAAGGCTTTTACACTTCAGTGTGTAAGACTGGGGATCAGGTGAGGTTGCTTGGGAACAAATAAGCATCTGGACAACTGTAACACATGAGATAAGACCTAACCTATGCTTTCATTTGAACTATTTTACAGTGTCAGTGAGCTACTAAATCTAGTTATAGCTACTTCAATAAGTTTTTTTTTTTTTTTTTTTTTTGAGACAGAGTCTTTCTCTGTCACCAGGCTGGAGTGCAGTGGTGCAATTTTGGCTCACTGCAACCTCTGCCTCCTGGGTTCAAGCCATTCTCCTGCCTCAGCCTCCCGAGTAGCTGGGATTGCAGGTGCCCACCACCACACCCAGCTAACTTTTGTGTTTTTAGTAGAGACAGTGTTTCACCATGTTGGCCAGGATGGTCTCGATCTCCTGACCTCGTGATCTGCCCGCCTCGGCCTCCCAAAGTGCTGGGACTACAGGAGTGAGCCACTGTGCCTGGCCCCTTCAATAAGTATTCTTTTAAATTTTTGTTTTGTTTTTAAAAGCAAGGCATGGTTCTAAAATACATAAAAACCTGAAAGTTAAAATGTATCCAGTGAACATCATCTGACTATGTGAAGCAAATTAACCACTTCAACTGTAAGACCTAGTTTTAAAAGTCTACTCTTAAGAGGATGCATTTAACCTTTCAAGCATTACAGTGGTGAACACAATCATCACAGAGATGAATCATGGTGACATTAAAAATGATGTGAATTCATGAGGATGTTTTCTGTCCACCAACTCAAACGAACTAGCTTAAGAGAATGAATGACTCTGTCTGACACATAGTAAGTACTCAACATACATATACTAAATGAACAAATTAATGAAATAATAAAAGTTGAAAGATGGCTGGCAACAGGTATACTAGGACCAGATTATAAAGAATATTGAAACAGAGACTTCATTCTGTGGGCCATTGAGCAAAGGTTTGATGAGGTTTAACAACAACAACAACAATGACAACAAAAACATGTGATTCCTTATAAGAAAGAATTGGTGATGGGTGGATTGGTAGTGAGCAAATAGCAAATACAGCAAAAGTTTTTAGAAATAGCCTTGGCAATGGGCAATAAGGACCCACCAAAGGGTGAGGACTATAAAACTGGAGGAAGACGAGTGTAGGGAATACTGCTGGCTGGCTGCTATTTGCTCCTCTTCCCCTTTCTATAGAAATATAAAGTTTAGCTGGGTACATAGCCACAGATAGTATTACCAAGACTTCCATGCTGCTAAGTCATGCAACTGGATTTCTCCATTAACTATGGCTAGGTGCAGAAGTGATATATTCCACTTCCAGGTTACATACTGAAAGAGAAGGGATTGTGGTCTCTCCTTCCTCTTTTGCCCTTTCTGAAAACTGGACTGCATCTGTTGTTGCAAGTCATGCTTCATGAGGTGGACAAACACAATACCTTGGAGATGACAAAGCAACTAGATAGAAGGGGCCTGCATCCTTAACCTGGTTAAGCCACTATACCAGCCCTATAGCACCTGCCTGGATTACACATAAGATAGAACTAAACTTACATTGTGTTTCATCCACTGTTATTTTTGGATTTTGCAATAACTGCCAAACTGATGTCTGAAACTAATATATATGGACATAAAAAGCATTTACAAAATGGAAAAATCCATGGAATGTGGTGATAGGCTACACCGAATGAGGGAGAATGATGACCTCAAACAATTCCAAGGTTTTATGCCCAGGGAACTAGGACAATAGTGGAACCACCAACAAAATAACAGGTGAGAGGGAGATGGGTGGAGTTCAGATGGTGGAAAATAGCCAAGGCGGGAGCTGAAAGTATGGGCCTGGAACTCAGACAAAAGGAAAAATTTGAAAATAGAAATATCAGTAATTTTGTATAGTATATACAGATGAAAATGTGAAAATTAATAGAATCTAAGACTAAGATCAGAGAATGCCAAAAGCTGAATGATGGGGTATTCTCACAGAAGGCAGAAGAGAGCAGCAGTAATCAGCAAAGGTTAAAAAAAAAAGAATGTTATTATCCTACATAGGAAAGGGTTAATGATTAAAATCATGGAATAATAGAATTAACCTTGATTCAAGCTGACAAACAAATTTAAAGGGTATCTAATGTGGGCTAAATATCTTAAATCCATTTAAAGCTCCCAAGAAAAACTAAAGCAATTATTTCTTGAAATAGAAAGGCATTAATTACAGTTCTGAACAAGCCAGATCTCAATAATTTCTTTAGTTTAAATTTCCAGAATTCCAAGAGAAAAAAAAAAAAACACCCAACAGGTACCTATGTCATTCTGTCCTTTTTAAATTCTCACAATAGAGGAAGAAAAGAGGTGACAAGAATGAAGGGAAAATGAGGCATAAGTGCCTTGCTACTCACACATTCTTTCTAGGAGGCTGATTGTTTTTGTTTTGTTTTTTAAATAGGGATGGGGTCTCACTACATTTTCCAGGCTGGTCTCAAACTCTTGGCCTTAAGCAATCCTCCCACCTTGGTCTCCCAAAGTTTTGGGATAACAGGAGTGAGCCAACGCACCCAGCCAGGGGCTGATGTCTGTAAGTAGAAATGGCAAATTGAAACAAATCCTCCTCAATTTTTATTGTTTCATTGGAAGATATAGTGATTTAAATTTCACATTAAGCTTTGAAGTTAATAAAGTTGGCAACACAGAAACCAACTGTTACATATAAGAAGAAAGAGTTTGGGAATCTGTATCACTTGTGAGATGTGCTAATATTCCTGGAAGGTCATCAGCATTCCAGAACATTCAGGCAACATTATACTAGGCCCCCCAACAGTTCTTCTTCTCCACCTGGCCTGGTTGATCCAACCAGGAGGACATTTTTTAGGGAGAAGTCAGACCAAAGATTTCTGTTTTGTATTCCATTGTCCACTTCATATTGACAAAACACACGATTTAACTTTTTCTTTGAAGATTGTTTTCTCTCTAGCTTTAGTCTGCAGAATGTGTAGTATAGCTGCTTAAGGGACATCAGGAAATATTCCATTTTTCTTTACCAGCACATTTTCATAAAAGTCGATCATACTGATTCACTTTGTATGAGAAATTGATATCCCTCTCTCTTCCTTTGAAGAGAAAGTGGTTAGGAATCTCCTTTTTCTCCTCATATAGTGACTGCATTATCCACAGTCTTTCCAATTGTTTGGAAGACAGTTTTCATTGTTGTTTTTAGTGTTATCCTTGAATCCTATATACAGTATTCTTTTAGATTCTTAATACTGGCACATATTTTGGGATTCTAAACCCTGTCATTTTTTTACTTAATGACCAGACAATACTTTTCACTTCTCCAAGTAGATCAGAGTGTGAAAACCTGCTCTAAAATGACCTTTCCTTTACATATGGTTGCAGAATACCTGAACAAAGGTTGCTGTACACCAAGAAATTAGCTTGAGGGGAAAGAAACCTTTTTTTCTTATTTTGAGTTGGAATAAGAGAAGAGTGTATATATGTTAAGTGGGAGCAGGGTAGAAAGTGGGGGTTGCATTTCATGACACAGCATTCGACACGCAAAATTGCCATTGCTTCACTCCTAACTGTCTGTATATCTTTTCAGGTGTGGCCTGTGTGGTTCTAGAATTCTTGGCATTTAAATATAACCTGAAAGCCACTCAGATCAACCCGGAGAGACCTTCTCTTTACTTTTTTACCATGTGCCACATAAAAACCACAGCACCGAAACAGCAGATTCACATTTTTTTTTGTAAACTATTCAGTGCTTCTTAATGTTTGCTTGCAAAGCCTCAATAAAAGAAGTAACTTTTAATTTTTTTCCATAACTATTAAACTTCTTAGCTTACATTACCTTCTTACCTATATTATAATCCTCAAAGACCAACAAAAAAGTTCATAAGCTTTACGTTATCTTTCATATCACTTACAACTTTTATTTTTATTTTTTTTTTTTTTGCGACAGAGTCTTGCTTTGTCCCCCAGGCTGGAGGGCAGTGGCATCATCTCGGCTCACTGCAAGCTCCACCTCCCAGGTTCACGCCATCCTCCTGCCTCAGCCTCCCGAGTAGCTGGGACTACAGGCGCCCACCACCACGCCCGGCTAATTTTTCGTATATTTGGTAGAGACGGGGTTTCACCGTGTTAGGCAGAATGGTCTCGATCTCCTCGGCCTCCCAAAGTGCTGGGATTACAGGTTTAAGCCACCACGCCTGGCTGACTTACAACATTTTAATAGGTATATCTGAGGTTAAAGAGGAAATTGTTAGGCATCACAGTTAATTTTGATGTTAATTATAAAATTAATTGAAAAAAGTTAAGTCTAACCCCAGTATTGTTACATACATAGACGCATATTTCCATCTGGCATCTATAAACATTTGTGCTCACAGAAGAAAGCCAATGAAAACTATGTTAAATATAAAAAGGAACATACCAACTCACTGGGAGGAAAGGCAGCAAACAAAAGTGGAGTGTCCATGACTTTCCAGATGCTTTAAACATTCTCTCACTGAATCCTTTCAAAAGCCGTCAGAAAAAAAACATTAGTACCATTGGATGCCTAGGGAAGCGTAAGGTTATAATTGAACCAGTGCCAAGCAAGGTCAAGTCATGAATCCAGGTGTGCCTGCCATACTGACTTAATACTAGTAGTAGTGGTTGACTAAGTCGATTCACAGGATCAACAAAAAGAAATATACTTTTCAGACTTTGTCTGAAAGTAAAGTTGATGAATTCTACTTTAGAGGTCACTTTTGATATATCCCATATTTTTTCAAAATGGTTTCTATAAGATACCCTCTTAGCATTATAGATTAATACCAGATGTTCAATCCCTACCTTGATAAGATCAGTAACCTGCTCAAAGGAGTCTGTTCTGTTTCAAAAAGCACACACAAATGCGCCCATGAGGGCAGCTCAAAACTACTAAGAGATGTGTTGTCATATTGCGTATCCACCAGAAAGTGACTTGATAGACTCCTAGAGACACAGAGGGGAAAGGTGGAAGAGAAGTACAAAAAATAAATAAATAAATAAATAACTAGCACATATCCCCAGTTTTAAAAAATGTTTTTGAAGTAGATATTATATTTTTGTGCCCTTTTGAGTCAGTCAAGATACTGCTATTAAATGGACATGATTTTGGTTAGCTAAATGACCCCTTACAAAGCAATAAGCCCTTTGAACTTTAGTTTCTTCTTCTGCGTAGGTAACCTGTTGGAAATTTAAGGGCTTTTGCAAGGTTAACCTGCTTGAATCTGGCTGAGAGGCAGTGTCGATGGTGAGCGCACTGGGCAAAGGAAGTCAGATGGTCATAAAGGTTTGGTCATGGAAGGCTAAGGCTGGAAAAGACTAACATTAAAGACAGTATAATGCTACGCACATGAGCTTTGGAGACAAACTGGCTCTAGAACATAATAGCTATATGACTTGGGCAAACTCGGCTCACATTTCCTTATTTGTACTGTGGAAATAAACACCTCACAGGATGTTGTGAAGATTAAATGAGACAATGTCTGAAAAGTACTTAGTGTAATTCCTAACATATAGTAAGTGCTTAATAAACAGAAGTTGCTATTATGACTATTCTTTGAACCAAAGGAAAAACTGTGCTTTAGAATGTTAAATGACTAGCACAAGGTCACAGGCCATTCCTTTACTGAGGTGTCAGGTTAGGGGGTGGAGGATAAACTCAGCTTCATCAAAAACCAAATTACCTCTAAATAACCAATTATATGCATAGGACCAGAAAATATCTATGAAAATTTCAAATGCACTTTCAGTTTTTTTCATTAAAAACTGACTTTACAACCAACTTTCTTTTTTCCTTTCCCTGACGTCTGTTTCCTTTCAAAACTAACACTGTGTGAATTCCTGTGTGATTTTGATCTTATTATTTTTTGAGCTGAAGGTCTCTCTCCCGAGTCTACTTTGTCCTAACATTGTCATTGCTGTTTCATTCTCCTGTATCCTAGAAAAAGCACATACAGCAGATAAATGCATTAGAAGGATCTTATTCAGAGGAATATTTCTTTGCTAACTATTTAACATGCTGCAGATTTAGATGTTTTTATCTAAAGAAGATGCAGATTGTTAGTTTTGAATTTTAGACTAAGAAAATAATTTGAAATAAAATTTTGCAATAAATCCATTTTAAAGGGCCCTTTGAAGAGTGACTCTTAAGCATTATCTGCAAGAACAATCTCTCAAAATAAACTGGCCAAATTAAGGTTTCGTATTTTGCTCAACAATAGACAAAGGTTGAAAGGTTCACTTCTGGTTTTCCTACTTATCTTTACTAAGCAATGCAGCCTAACCTTATTTCTTTTTGTCATTGCTGTCATTTTGAAACTTTTTTTAACCCAGGTATATGAGTCAACAAGAACAAAAACAAGCTTAATTTTTCTAATTCATGATCTTTCTAGAACTGGAGAAGCACTTATAGAAGTTCACTGTATTAGGCTGTACAGACTATGTACTTCATGGCTGCCATTCACTCTAGTCCAAGGAAGACTAATAGCTAAATGTAAACACTGTTGATGTCACTAAAGTCCAAATTTGAATTTAAAAATGTATTAATATTCTTTTTACAAAGGTTTATTTTTCCCTAAAGGGGTGTTTACTAGGCATACTAAATTCTAAACATTACAGTTATATATTACATATTTGCCTTTAGAAGATGAATTATTTAGATATGCTTCACTTTAAGGCATTACATTAAATTAAATTTAAAGGCAAGAAGGCAATAAACAAAACAAAAATAAACAACAACAAAAAAAACTTGACGAAAATATATTTAATGTCAGACCAGGAACAGTGGCTCATATCCGTAATCCCAGCACTTGGGAGGCCGAGGTAGGAGGATTGCTTGAGCCCATCCTGCAACATAGTGAGACTTTACCTCTACAAAAAATAGAAAAATTAGCTGGACATGGTGGCACACACCTGCAGTCCCAGCTACACTCGGAGGATGAAGCAGAAGGATTGCTTGAGCCCAGGAGTTTGAGGTTACAGTGAGCTATGATCGTGCATCACTGCACTCCAGCCTGGTGATAGAGAAAAACCCGTCTCTAAAATAAATAAATAAATAAATAAATAAATAAATAAATTTAATATTTACATTAAGTGTCAAAATTATCTCCTTCCTTTAATCTGAGAATGACTACAAGTCTCATATTTAGGCCAATGACAGTCATAACTAGCTGAATTTATACTTCCTATAAGAGTATGTTGTCCATGTCAGGATTTGTCTGGCTCAGAGAAAAATGGCAGCTGCAGTGCTGAGTCACTAAAACCAATTCTCAATGAAGCAGCTGCTGCTGAAAGCTGGGCTTCAAACATCAATCAATCTCTGACTGTTGCAGCTAGTCTGTGGATTTTGTCAGTTGTTGGTACTTTCACCACATTGCAGTATTTCTGTTGTCATATCATACTGCACTTGTTGACATAACATCATCTTGTAGAGACCTTCAATATGAGAATATCCACATCCTCATGAATATGTAAATAAATTTTTTGAAGGAAGTGGTACAAAGAACATATGTTCTAAATGCTAAAATACTAATTTTCAGTAGAATGATTCCACCCACCTCCACATTTCTCTGAGGCATTGGTCTGAAACAATCACACTTCAGCCCTAAAACGAATACAGATATGGTGTTATGGGTCGCATCGTTTCCCCCGAAAATATATTAAAGTCCTAACCCCCAGTACATGTGAATGTGATCTTATTTGGAAATAAGGTCTTGGCAAATGTAACCAAGTTAATATGAGGTCACACTGGAGTAGGGTAGGTCCTTGATCCAATATGACTGGTGTCCTTATAAAAGGAGGGAAGACAATGTAAAGACAGACACACGGAGAATGTCCTGTGAAGAGATAGGAGGGACACATCTACCAGCTGAGGGATACCTGGAGCTACCAGAACTGAAAGAGGCAAGAAGGATCCTCCCCTCTAGACATCAGAGGGAGCATGGCCCTGGCAACACTTTGAGTTTAGGCTTCTGGCCTCCAGAACTATGAGCAAATAAATTTCATTTGCTTTAAGCCACCCAGTTTGTGGTACTTTCTTATGGCAGCCATTTTGGGACATCCACCTGGGGATGATGGTAGACTCTTAGCAGCTCCTGGGGGCACAGGTATAAACTATGTTAATCCAGGAAACATAGTAATTTAACAGACTCTTCTTTCAGGTTACATTTTCTCAGATTCATCTTTTTAAAATTAGAACATCCCTAAATGTGTAGCCAATTCCTAAGATAAGCAAAACCAGGATCAGACTAATAGATCTTAGATTAAAGAATACATTAAAATGGTTTGAAATGAGCCAGGTATTCTAGAATAGCTTGTGTTTCTAGTGCTTTTAAGTGTCATCTCATGATCTGTGGGTATTAACAGATATCAAGCTATCACCACAATTACCCATGCCCAGAAGTTTCAACACACTGAAAAGAACAGAGATATAACAGAATCACCAGAGTCCAATTCCCATGAAGTTTTTCAAGGCAAAGGAAATGAAGAAGAAATAATACAATCAGGATAAGGGAAACAACAGAAATAGACCTAAGGAATTGAGCCACTAAACTAAACCTACATAATTTATTGCTCAAGCCTCTCTCTTGGAAGGCAAACAGCAGCTAGAATCAGACACCCCTGAGTCTTGCTAGCTCTGCTACTGATTAGCTCTGTGTCTTTGGACAAGTTATATGCCCTCTCTAAACTTCAGTTTACTCATTGGTAAAGTGACAGTAATAATTTTACCAGCCTCATAAGGAAAGCTTTCAGTAGTTGTTAGAAATGTTATTACTAAATTCAATGCTAGCTTAAGTTGCCACCTCACTCATGGAACAGATATTACTCCATGCCTCAGCTTTATGTTTTTAAATCAGAAAGAGGCCGAGCACGGTGACTGATGCCTGTAATCCCAGCACTTTGGGAGGCTAAAGCAAGTGGATCGCCTGAGGTCAGGAGTTCGAGACCAGCCTGTCCAACATGGGGAAACCCTGATTCTACTAAAAATATAAAAAACATGGCTGGGCACGGTGGTGCATGCCTGTAATCTCAGCTACTCGGGAGGCTGAGGCAGAAGAATTGCTTGAACCCGGGAGGCGGAGGTTGCAGTGAGCCGAGATTGTGCCACTGCACTCCTGCCTGGACAACAAGAATGAAACTCCAAAAAAAAAAAAAAAAAAAGAGACGAGGAAAGAAGAGAGAAGGAAGGAAAGAAAGAAAGAGAGAGAGAGAGAGAGAGAGACAGACCTTGGTTTAGGCAATCATTTCTTAGATATGACACCAAAGCACAAGTGACAAAAAAAATTGATAAATTGAACTTCATCAAAATAAAAAGCCTTTGTGCACCAAATGACACCATCAAAAGTGAAAGACTACCTACAGAATTGGAAAAAACCACTTGCCAACCATACGTCTGATAAGAGACTTGTACATTAAGTATATATAGAACTACAACTAAATAATAAAAAGATAAATAACCCAATTTAGTATATGGGCAGTGCACATGAATAGACATTTCTACAAAGAAGGTATGTAAATGGCCAATAAGCACATTAAATGATACAGAGCATCATTATCCCCTATTAGGGAACTGCAAGTTAAAACCATGTTGAAATACCACTTTACACTCACTATGATGACTACAATAAAAAAAGACAATGACAAGTGTTGAGAAGGATATAAAGAAATGGAAGGCTTCATTCATTGCTGGCTGGAATGTAAAATGGTGCAGTCTCTTTGGAAAATAGCTTAGCATTTCCTCAAACTGTTAAACCTAGGGTTACCGTATGATCCAGCCATTCCACTCCTAGATATATAACCAAGAGTAATGAAAGTATATGTCCACAAAGAACTTGTGCAGGAATATTCATAGCAATGTTATTCATAATAGCCAAAAAGTGGAAAAAACACAAATGTCCATCATCACTGATAAATGTATAAATAAAATGTAGTATATTCTTACAATGTAATATTACTTGGCAATAAAAAGGAATGAAGGATTGATACATGCCACAACATTGATGATCCTGGAAAACATTATGCTAAATGAGAGGAACCACATGTTGTATGATTCAATTTATATAAAATGTCCAAAATATGCAAATTTACAAAACAAGAAAAATTTGAGGTAGCCTAAGGATGGTGAGGGAGTCCCTAGGCTTTGGGGGAAATAGGGAGTCACAGATAATGTTTATAGGGTTTCTCTTTGGGGTGATGAAAATGACCTAAAATGGATTGTGGTGACACGACAGTGCGTGAATATACTAGAAACTATTTAAATGGGTGGCTTTTATGGTAGCAAATTATGTCAATAAAGTTTTTTTTAAGTTAAATAAGTTGACTCAGAGGACGTTAGTGCTGAATGTGAATCTCTGAGGGAGGATTATGGTGTGTGATATGCCAATCATCTTTATCCATACAATTTATTCTTGTAGCATTTTGATGAACACATTGATTACAGATCCCAAATTGAGCTTATTTTATTTTTTCAAATGTAGAACTAGGATGCCAGCTTGTTACATTTAACAAATCATGTATATTTTCTACCTTTTGATTATTCTTCTAAAACACTAAAAAAGTCTAAGTATAAATATTTAATCTATAAATGTAAGTGTCTTATACATAAAAGGTTTATTAAATGGGTAGGTCTTGAAATGAATGGTAATATTTATTGCAGAAATATATCAATCAGTGGGTTTTCTCTCTCATTTACAATCCTGTTGCAAGTATGTTTTCTTGAAGAAATCACACATTTCCATATGGGAACATTTTCCTTTGGTTGCTTAATAATAAACATGATAATTTTAGATTAATCCTTTAGGCTATAGAATTGCAAAGGTGGGGGGAACTGCCTCCTTGTATTCTAATCAAGAATTTGTACTTAATGAAACAGAAACTTTTTAGTGTAAGTAGCCATGTGCTTATTTAATTCCAAGATATCCATGCGCTGTAACCTTTCCAGTGATTACAATTGTAAACATATACTAAGCCCTCTCAGCCCTGAGGTCCAAGCATGGAGAACATGACTGTATCTGTGGTTTAGTCTGTAAGAGAACAACATATCCCAAGGCATGATCAGTTTAGAAGGGACCTTACAGGAGAATATGTTTAACTCTTTCATCTCAGTCCTCTAGTTCCACAGCTGAAATCCTACATGCCTTGGTCTCCGAGTTGCTGAGATGAAAAGTGAAAGTGTAATTAGGTCTCTAGAGATTCAACCTAGTGTTTCTTCCAACATATTATCTTGTCTTTCAAAGCAAAGGGCAACATGGGCTTCTTTAGTCTTGACCATATTGTCCACAACAGTGGAAGTGCATATGAGTATGAGAAACCCACCTTAATTGGCGGGGGCTGTTCTCATGTATGTCAGAATCCACCAGGCTCTGCTGTGTTCAGAAAACACCTGCAAATGATTCAGTGCTTAGCCTTCTCATTTATTCAGAAATTTGTTTGACATTTCCAACTCATTTGTAAAGGAAAACTAAAGTAGATAATTAATTTTCATGCTCTTTCAGAATATTTTAATATCATGCTGCACTGGATAAATGTTTCCATTTTTATTTTTATTTAATGTAGCTCTTTCTATTGTGCACTGTCATTCTCTGTGTCTTTTCACATAAAAGTTCCTTGTTTTTTTTCCATTTTTTTCTTTTAATTGTGTTCTCTAAATATAGCATGAGCAGGAACCTCTCAGTGAAGATTTTCAATTACTTCACTTCTGCATTTACAGATTCTCCTCTCGCTACTTCATTAAATCAATGCTAGTGATACATCTAGGCAACTTTACCGAAAAATAGCTCAAGACTGAGAGTTATTAAATTATAGTTTTAACCTGTACTTGTACCCCTGAAATTAAAATAATAGCTAAAAATAAAAATAAATACTAGTTAAGAAGATGTCTTTCCTTTCAAACAGTGGAACTCTCACCATGTTTCACTCTTGCTGTTTCACTGTTTGAAAGGAAAATCACATTCCTTTCACTAAGTTAAGTTTACTCAGTGCTTTTGTGGGGAAAACAATCGAGTACCTATAACTAGATCGTATAAGAACCAAATGGTCTTGCAAAATGATTTCATGTTCAGTTTGATTTATCCATAGATCGATTATGCACAATGTCTTTAAAAGCACAATTAAATTTTGCATAATCTCTGAGGGAAACAGCACAGTAAGGAATGAATCTTTCAGATGTCAACAATTTTGAAAATATCTTTCTAAAGAGTATCCACATATACATAGAACTCTATATGTAGACATTTAAAAATACATTCAAGTTTATTTTATATGTATATAAAGCCTCATTAACTTGCTAAGTCAATTACAGACTAAATAAAATTCCAATGAGAGCTAGAGATCTTTAAACTTTGTCAGGAAAAAAGTTATTTTAAAGTGTTTAGAAGCATTCATTTCCATGTAAATAATATGCAAATAGAAATGTCTATTCATTTTAAAAGTTCATATGACTTCTATTTGGTAAAGTGTAGTTTTCTTTCCTTATGAAAAGTTGCTTTGATTAATAATAGTATATAATTCAAGCTTACTGTTTAATATTATTTTAAAAATGGGTGTTCCATTAGGCTATGATTCTTTTTTGTTCAACCCTATATTCCCAGTATCTAGAGGAGTGCCTGGCAGATGGTAAGTAGGTACTCAATAAAAATTTGTCAAATGAATGCTTAACAAATGAATAAATGCTACTGTTAACATAAACATTTAACATTACCAAGATCCCTTATCTTCAGTGATTCCTGGTTCAGATTTAAGGTAAGAGGATGTTGCAGCCAGTAGTGGTCCTGAGATAGGTCTGCTTTTGCTAACAAGCAAGGCTTTCCCCTGGCCTTAATTCAGAAAGACCTCTGCCCAGAGAGGGTCCCCACTAATAAGGAAAAATCAAGCTTGAACTCCAAGTTTATGTTAAACTTCCATAGTGATCTGTGCATCATATCATTATGAAAACAACAATTTCAAGCTTGAAAATAGAAAAAATAAGAGTATAAATGAATGAAGGCAATTAGTGAAATGTTAAATATCAAGGAATTGGATTTATTAACATCTCGAAGGACAGTCTTTAAATTATAATCTTAAAGCACTCAGCAAACTAAGCCAATACATTTCCTACTCTGTGGTAGAGTAAGATGTAGCCAAAAGTTGTATCATTACTTTTATGAATTTGTAAATCAAATCTGATTCATCACTTAGTAAAAATCATTTAATTATTGTAATTATACAGTAACTAATTTGGTGATCATGTGTGCCTGATGTTGTCAAGGAATAATATACATGACTTGGCCCAAACTAGTTCTGCAAATATAAGTTATGTCTAATACTTTCTATTAATTATTCCAGAAGCAGCACAAAACCAAGACATTACAAAAATATTTTAGACTCCTAGAAGATTAAAAGTATATAATATTTTAAATTATTTTTAATTAATAAGCTAAGGTTTCAGGAAGCTTTTTATTTGCATTTGCATAAAAGATTAGTAAATTTAATCTTAGTGTCTATCTTAATCAACATGATATAAAGAGCTTAATCCAGTGATTCAGGACAACAGCAGAAAATTAGAATTTGTGAGTTTATCTCTAAGGCTAGCATACAGACCACACACATCTGATATATGACAAAACCCTTATCTTTAGTTATGTCCCTTAATGGCTCAAGAAAGAGCTGCATGATTCCTGTATCTGTGAAGCTGGATTGAAAGAACTTTTATTGGTTTTATGAGTATATTGAGATGTGGCTGAAAGCCAGTGTTTAAATTGGATTGCTTCCATATCCTTCAAAGATTAGAAATATACAGCTGAAAAAAGAGCAATAAATATCAACAGAGTTTTCTGGAAATATCAATGTAAGAAAGATTCCAAGCAATTCCTGCTAAACCATGATGAAAAAGGAAGTAGCACTGCAGATATGCCCAAAACTAGAGACAATCCCAATACTTTGGCAATCATTCACTCATAAACTCCCCTCAGTATCAAATTCTACATATTTCACTAAAAATGAAAGCCAAGCTAGCTCCAAAATATCATCTACATTTATCATTGACATCAATAAAAAACAATTAATGACACTAACATAATTGTGATATTAGGTTGGGATAAATAGCTGAATTTTGGGGGTAGGTGATCACTAACATCTATTGCAAGCCAACTGAATAACCACTTTGAAAAAATGTGCACATTTCCAAGCATTTTGGTGATGTTCATGTGAGCCCCTAATGAATATGTAGCCATGGGTAGCAATTTTAGACTCAAGTCCTATTGGATAAAGGGAAACACCAAGAGCAACCGGTTGAAAGCTTTGATCATCATTCATTTAACAAATGTTTATCGAACAACTGGAAGATAGTTGGGGTAAAAAAGCCATAAGACAAAATAAGAAGTAGCTACGTGAGATGATAGATATGTTAATCTACTTCACTATTTTAACTATTTTACTATCTGTATATATTCCATAACATCATGTTATAAACCTCAAATATACACAATAAAATTTATTTTAAAAGAAGACTAAAAGAGAATATATAACATATATAAGTAATCAAATATATAAGTTACAATTTACAGTTCTGAAAGGGAAAAATAAGTCATTAGATAATAATGAGAACTTAAGGAGTATTTAAATTAGATGAGGAGATAGAGACAGCCTCTTTGAGGAGGTGAACACCTGGAGATGTACATGGCAAATATAGCTAGTGTGCATAGAGCAAACATATGGATCATTGGTGGTCTTGCTTTTACTGGCTTTTATCTATAAGCCAGTTCTGCTTTGACACCCTCAGTACTACATCTATAATTTCGGAATTCCCTTGTTTCTCTCATGTTCCACTCCCTGGACACCTGACACCCCCATCAACCTTCTTGCCCCCTCACTTCTCCCACCTGGGTTTCTGGCTGAAGAGCTAAAGCTGCAACTCCATGGTCCTGACTCACTGTGGGTCAGGGGCAGTGACAGCCAGACATGTGGCATGAATGGGGACAAATCTCAGTAGTGATACATCAGTTTGGCTAAAAAGCTTTCCTTGATGTTATGGGAACAATTTCTTAGCACAATAGGCAAATTTAATTTCTCTCAAATTCAAATACTATATTTAAAATATACTTAAGTAAAAAATTTTATTTAATTCTCCATGAACTGATTCTTTTCAACTGTATAGCAATATGCTTAAAGTTTTAGTGTGCAGTTTACTAAAATAAAAAATGAGATTTACACAATTGTTACTATTCTCTGAAAGAGGATTTAAACTTTCATGACATGTCTACAACACACTATTCTTTTATGTAACAGACTTATCAGGTCTTTTATTTAATGGAGACAAAAAGTCATCTGGTCAGATTATACTGGTACATACAATAGTTGCATAGTCAATTGTTTTTATGTATCAATATTTGTAAGTGCTAAGCCTGAAGATTTCCTAGAAAGAAAGAAAAAGAATCCCTTAAGAATAATATATCATACACAGACAAACAAAACTCACAATACCATAAAAGATAAATTATTATTAAAGGGGAGAAAAAAATACAAAAATATAACAAGGTTAACATTGAGCTCAGTTTTTACAATTTCAAGCACCTTTTTAAGTTTTTGTTTCAAAGCTCTAGAGCTGGATAGAACATAAATAGCTACTTCTTTCTCAGTATTTTATACATAGAAGAATAAACTTAAAATGACTTTTTTTCCTTATATAGGCTAGTATAATAGTCAATAATAGAGAGCCTTATAAAGGCTATCTAATTTTTTAAAAAGTAAGTTATTTGTATTAGCATTATCAATATTAAGGTTATTCTCTCTAGAAATATATATTTTTCCCATAATTCTCATCATTATTAGTAGCTATATATGTGTATTTTTATTTATTTCTATCTGTCTTCTCTACTAGACTGTTACCTCCATGAAGGCAGTGTCTTCATCTGTCTGGGCTGCTACAACAGAATTCCATAGAGTGGGCAGCTTATACACAACAAAAATTTATTTCTCACAGTTCTGGGGGCTGAGAAGTCCAAGATGAGCACCAGCAGATTCAGTCTCTGGTGAGGGCCTGCTTTCTGGTTCATAAATGGCTACATTCTTGCTGTATCCTCACATGAAGAAAAGAGAGGGAGTTCTCCTGGATCTCTTTTCAAAAGGCACTAATTCCATTCATGAAGGCTCCACTTGCATGGCCTAGTTACCTAACAAAGGTTCCATACCTCCTAAAACCATCACCTTGGTATTTATGATTTCAACATATAAACATTTTTAAGTGGAGAGGAGAACACAAATATTCTGTCTCTGGCAGTCAGGTGCCATTTCCATCTTTTGTTCCACATTTTTAGGCACTCAATATATGTTTTTATTGAAACAATGAATTTTTATAATGATAAACAAACTAGATGGTACTTATACATAAGAATTAAAAGTCCCTGGATCTAAGCTACTTGGGAGGCTGTGGCAGGAGAATCTCTTGAACCCCGGGGGTGAAGGTTGCAATGGGCTGAGATCATGCCACTTCACTCCAGCCTGGGCAAAGCCTGGGCAAAAAAGTTTAAATTCTGTCTAAAAACAAACGAACAAACAATAAAAAATCCCTGAATATTAACTGAAATGCAGGAGAGAAAACATGAAGGCCAAAAGTAATTCAAGTTTCTAATTATATTAGGTGAATGAACCAAAAAGTGAGCTAACATGAGTCATATTTTTCTCCTACAGGAAAAAAATCTGAAGTATTAAGATACATTTCTCTTTCTAACACTAAAATTGTGAAATAGTATGAAGTTAAAAAAATAGAAATCTAGTGTAATATATTCAGACAGGTTATGAGTAAATCAGTACAGAAAAATATAAAAACTGATGACTGGGAATAAGGCTTACCTCTGTTTTTGAAAGTTGAGGATAGAACAACAAAATGTAGGTTTACATTCTTAAAATCTGCAATCACATAATAATGTTGACCGATATTTATGGTCCTACTTAGCCTTGGTTAAGAACCCTGTACATAGCAGACCTTCAATAAATGCCCATTATTAATACAAACAATATTCTAGAGGTAAATGGCAACTTGTGTGAGTTTACCTTTAGCATGTAAGATATGGAGTCACAGTTAAAGGACTGGAAGAAATGGCTGGAAGGACAACTCTCATTTCCACTCAAAATCCTATTTGTTTCCATATTTTTGTATTCAGGAAATGGAGGGTTGGCAGCAAGGAAAATACACTTTGCATCTATCCTGTACCATGTACTTTACACAAACATGATCTTATTCTGACAGAATGCTCTGAATTATCTACATTTTCTTTATGAGGAAATCAGCTAACCTCCTAATAAGAATCCAAACCCTGGTCTGACTCCAAACCCTAAATTCTTCACACTTTGTCTTATTGACAGAGCAGAACATAAAGATTAGGGCTTAAGAAAGACTAGAAGAGACAATAGAAAGAATCAAGTTGGCTTCAAGCACTGATTATCTGGCCTAAAATAAAATAGAGGTGTGTATCTTGCTGACCATAATTGGAGACAGGGAAAGGCACCCAGTAAAAGAGGGAACTGTTAATTATCAGGAAGCCCCCGCCCTGCCTTTTTTGTTTGTTTGTTTTGAGACGGAGTCTCTCTCTGTTGCTCAGGCTGGAGTGTAATGGCGTGATCTTGGCTCACTGCAACCTCTGTCTCTCAGGTTCAAGTAATTCTCCTGCCTCAGCCTCCCGAGTAGTTGGACTACAGTGCATCACCCTGCCCAGCTAATTTTTGTACTTTTAGTAGAGACAGGGTTTCACCATGTTGGCCGGGCTGGTCTGGAACTCCTGACCTCAAATGAACCGCCCGCCTCGACCTCCCAAAGTGCTGGGATTACAGGCGGGAGCCACTGCGCCTGGCCAGGAAGCCCCTTAGCTCCAATTTTTTTTTTTCGAATAATCCCTTCAAATTACATTAAAGAGAATGCATTGAGTTTAACAGAGAGAATAAAGTACACGTTTCGGAGTCAAATTCCCCCCACCTCATCCCCGCCCCACCAGGTTTGAATGATAAAGCATCAGAAAACCTGCTCTAGAAGTTCTTCATAAAAATCTCTCTCACAGCCGTAGATTGGCACCTGCAATCCTGTCAGAGCAATTTATGTCTTTCCTCTTGGTCGCCAGAACACATGCAAAAGAGGAGAACAGCCCAACACACACCATTATTCCACATAAGCAAATAAGAGCTTGGGCGGAGATGCTAGTCACCTGGAAAAACAATCCGGGAAGCCCTTTCACCTTGCTTGATGATGACTAATCAAATGTTCACCCAGGAATGTGCTCCTTTCACTCAGCCAAGAGATCACTCTAGTCATGTATCAACCTCATTATTTTCTTTTTAGTACATTTTAAACATTTTAAATAATAGACTGAGAAAGCTCAGTTATCCAGGGACCAGTTTTCTGGAACTTTCCAATTCTAGAATTCTTCCTGACTAGCCAAACAAAACCAAACTCCAAACCTATTAGCAGAATTAGCCCCTGCACAGGCAGCAATACATGAGTACAATTGAAAAGTGTCCTGGACCCAAAGATCAGGATGACCCCACTGTGTTATGGATGTGTCATTTCAAAGGCGCTAATAACAATAGATCACAGGCAATTTTCTGAAGAATGAACAAAAATCTGTTGAGAAAAGACCACCTCAATTAAACCTTAGTGGGGGATGGGGAACCGGGAAAAAGCCAAATCATGCTACCAAGGAGCATTTTGTGGCCGCAATATTTCATTCTATGTTTTAAAGAAAAAGAAACTATTACCTACAACTTCTTCAAGAAACCAAGTTCTAGAGCCTGTGCGGATAATTAGCTTCAATCTTTGTGGACACAGCACCTACATCTGCCTACATGTGGGATGACTCTGAGTCATCCAGAGCAAAGTTAAACTACTGTTTAGTTAGGCCATAGGCCCCAGTTTTTCAATCAAACATTAATCTAGGTGGTGTGGTAAAGGAATTTTGTAGATATATGTAACATCTATAATCAGTTGATTTAAGTAAAGGAGATTATCATGAATAATCTGGGTGGGTTTGACTCAATCATCAAAAGAACAGATGAGTGCTTTCCCTGATGAAGAAGACATTCTACCTGTGGCCTGTGCAGCTTCAGTTTCCTCCAGGGAATTCCCAGCTTGCAGATCGCCCTAAAGATTTTGGACTTGCCCAGCCAGCCTCCATAATCACAGAAATCAATTCCTTTCAATAAATCTCTCTCTCTCTCCACACACACACACACACACTCACACACCCCAACATATATGCACACAACATATATATATATGTATGTATATACATACATGTACGTTCTCCACAAATTGCACCTAAAGTTATGTCAGAGCAATTTCTGTTTTTCTGGTGGAGCCCTGACTGACCCATACAGATTTCTGCCCTAAGAGTGGTTCCACAGGAACAGAATTTTTAAGGATAAGCTTTATGAATTGGTTTGGTTCTGCTATTCTTGGAACATGTTCTCTAATGTGATTAAATTTAAAGGTATTAAAGACAATTCTCAGTTGTGAAGAGGGTACTGGTAGTCTATGGCATGATGTGGCAATAGAGAAACACAAATATCACCACTGGGTACTCATAATCAAATATTTGTAAAAGGCAAGGTTTTAGGTGACCATATATTTCATGCCTTAGAGCATTTTAGCCAAACTAAAGAGTATGATGAAATTGGCAGGTTGCTGTCAACTGTGCTATGGAAAATGGAAAGAAAAAGATAAACTCAGGGCTTGAAATTTCCTGTTCAAGCTCTGCATAAATAACCTGAATACTTCTATGTCTGCCCAAAAGCAAATCCTTATCTCCTATAGCCACAGGGCTAAGATTTCAAAGCCAGACTGTCACACTGTGAGTTGCTGAATTATAACACAAAATGAATTTCTCCTGTTAAAGTAGGAGAATTGATTGAGAACAAATGGGATCTTGAAAATTAGAATGGGGACATATGGGAAATCCCACTCAAACTTGTGACATCAAACCTCTAAATTCTGATAAGTTTATTTGCCAAAAGAAAAATCTTTTCACCCCTGTCTGAGGTTAACTGCGCATTGCCTAAAGAACCAGTAATGGCTGCTCCTGAGGCAGGTGTCTTGCAAGACCCTGTTGATTCTCCTCAGAACTTATCCCTGACACCCCTCTTTGCTTCTAGACTTATAACTAGACTCAAGTACCAGCAGGCCCTAAAGATTAAGGTACAAAGTGTAGTCCACAAGGAAGTGTGCCACATACCAAATGAATTGCGTCAGTTTTCCAATTTATACAATCTGGGGAATATGTAAATGAATATTAAGTATGTGGGATAATTGTGGAAGGAACATAAAGTTGAATCACATAAATCATTTCCTTTCAAGTGCATTCCTAGAGGGATTACAGGGATTAGTGCCACCATCAAGGACTTGAAGGATGCAGGGGTAATGATTCCCACCACATCTTGTTTCACTCGTCTATCTGGCCTGTGTAGGGCCTTCCACCATAGTAAAATTCCCATAAAGTTGAATTAGGATGAATTTATTGATATCATCCTACTAAGCAGAGATTCTGGATTCAGTATTTTAGCTCAAAGGGTTAGAAAAGGCTCTAACAGTTTGGTTTGTTGGCTGAAACACAGACTACAAGGTGGTCTACATTAAATGAAATCAAATGCCAGAACTAACTGCCTTGCTACATTGAAGAGGAAGGTATCCAAAGGCTAGAGAGGGAGATCGAAATATTAGAATAAATTTATCATGTAAGACCTGCTCACATACCCCAGGAGAGTCCTGAGGACACACATTTCATCATGATGGTGAGAAATAAATTTGTGAGGGGGGGCCCCAGCATCCTTAAAGAGCTCTGTGGTCATTCTTCTTACAGGTCAAACATTACAGTGGGAATTGCTGCCACTGAACTGGGTGGGATACCTAAATGCAATAAGGATAATTGGCTTCCTTGTGGCAGCCTTAATCATCAAAAACAAGATTGATGTGGTTACACAGTGAACAGCAAAGACAATGCAGTAATCAGAATAGTCTAACTTGTGGAGACCTTTGGAATTGGCTAGTTGATCATGGTGTTTCTAGAAAAGAAATAGGTAATCTACTAAATTCTTAATCTGTATATAAACAAGAGTTATAACACTACTGAACTATGGAGTGAGGTCAAGTAGAAATCACCAGAACTGTCTCCACTTAGAAAAAGAGTAAATCAGAAGCAAATCTGTATTCCTAGAGGGATTGCAGAGCTTAATGCCACCATTAAGGGCTTGAAGGATGCAGGGGTGATGATTCCCATCACATCTCATTTACTCATCTACTTGGTCTGTGTAGGGCCTGCCACCTCAATGAAATTCCCAGGGATCTAGTGGTACGGGGCATGTTAGACATATCCCTTCTAAAGTAAAGATTAAGTTGTTGCATTTGGCTTCTCATACAACCAAAAATGAAGCACAATGCCAAGTGGGCCTCTTTGGATTTTAGAAGCAACTTATTCTTTATTTGGGTGTACTACTTTGGCCAATTTATCGAGTGACCCAAAAAGCTGCTAGTTTTAGATGGGTCCCCAAATAAGAGAAGGCTCTATAACAAGCCCAAGCTGCCATGTAAGCTTCTTTGTCATTTAGAACATATGATTCATCAGATCTGGTGATGGTGCTTGAAGTGCCAGTAGCAGATAGAGATGTTGATTGGAGCCTTTGGCAGGTCCCTGAAGGTAAATCACAGTGCAAACTCTGAGGCTTTGTTCCAAAACCCTGCCATCTTCTGAAGACCGCTACTCTTCTTTTGAGAAACAGCTTTTTGCCTGCTACTGGGCCTATGTAGAAACTGAACACCTCACCATGGGCCACCAAGTTACTATGAAATCTAAGCTGCCTATCATTAAATGGTTGTTGTCTGACCCATCAAGCATTTTAACGTTGGGCATGTACAGCTGTACCCCAATATCAAATGGAAGTGGTATATATAAGATTGAGCTGAAACAGGCTCAAGTAATTTACATAAGGAAATGGCCCAAATCCCATGGTCCCCACTCCTGCCTTTACCTTCTCTCCACCAGTCAATACCTATGGTCTCCTGGGGAGTTCCCAACAACCAATTGACCGAGGAAACAAGATTTCAAATGGTTTACAGATGGTCTTGCATGATATGCCAATACCAATGCTCTACTGAATGTAGAGAGCGATTGCACTACAAACCCTTTCTAGTACATATCTGAAGGACAGTGCTAAAGAGAAGTCTTCCTAGTGGACACAACTTTGAGCAGTGAAGCTGGGTGTTCATTTTACTTGGAAGGAGAAATGGCCAGAGGTAAAAGACTATATTGACTGATGGGCTGTGGTCAACAGTTTGGAGATGGCCATCAACTTAAAAGGAACATGACTGAAAAATTGGTGACAAGGATGGCTGAGAAGAGGTATGTAGATAGACCTCTCTAAATGGACATAGAACATAACACTCATGTCCCATGTAAATGCTCACCAAAAGATGACCTCAGCAGAGAAGAATTTTAATAATCAAGTGGGTAGAATTACCCATTTTGTGGATACTGCACTTCTTTCCCCAGCCACTGCTGTCTTTGACCAGTGGGCTTGTGAACGATGGCCATGGGGAGGCATGAAGGTTACGCGTGGGCTCAGCAACATGGGTTTCCACTCAACAGGGAAGTTGGAGATGGGCCAACCTGACTTCAGCCACTGCTGAGTGCCCAATCTGCCAGCAGCAGAGACCGACACTGAGTCCCCAATATGGTTATCATTCCCTGGGTGATTAACCAAGCTACCTGGTCACAGGTTGATTATATGAGACTGCTTCTATCTTGGAAAAAATGCTGCTTTGTTATTACTGGAATTATATACTTACTGTGGATATAAATTTACTCTCCCTCATGTAAAGTTTCTGTCATAACTACCTCCTCGAATTTACAGAATACTTCATCCATGCTTACAGTAATCCACACAGCATTGCTTCTGATCAAGGAGCTTACTTCACAGCAAATGAAGCACAGAAAGTCTAATTCACTGATCTTACCATGTTCTCCATCATCCTGAGTTAGATGGCATAATAGAAAACAGTGGAATGGCCTTTGAAAACTCAGTTATAGTGCCTAGTAGGTGGCAGTATTTTGCTGGGCTCTGGAAATATCCTCTAGGAGGCTGTATATGTTCTAAATCTAAATATGTATGTGCTCAATATGTGGTGCTTGATCTCCTATTGCCAGGATTCATGAATCCAACAATCAAGGGCTGGAAATGAGAGTGACATCACTAACTATTACACTTAGCAATCCACTAGAGAAATTTTGCTTCATGTCCCCACAACCTTATGCTTTGCTGGTGGAGAGGTCTTAGTTTCAAAGAGAGGTGTGCTTCCACTAGGAGACAAAAGGATTCCACTGAACTGGGAGTTAAGGCTGCCACCAGTCACTTTGGGCTCCCCAGACCTCTGAATCAACAGGCAAAGAAAGAAGTTACTATATTGGTCGGGGTGGTGAATCCTGATTACCAAGGGAAAATTGGGCTATACCACGCAATGGAGGTAAAGATGAGCATGTCTGAAACACAGGAGATCCCTTAGGGCATCTTTTATCACTACCACATTCTGTGAAGAAAACCACAATAATTCAATTCAGGCAGGACTGCTAATGACCCAGCCCCTTCAGGAATGAAGGTTGGGGTCACACCGCCAGGCTAAGAACCATGACCAGCTGAGGTGCCTGCTTAAGAGCAGAGAATTATGAAATGGGTAATGGAAGAAGGGAATCATAAATACCAGCATTGACCACATGGCCAGTTCTAGAAGCAATTCTGTAAATTTTAAATATCCCTTATTTTGTTAGAAATGTGTGTGCACATGTATTTAAGATTTTTGCTTTCTTCCCTCTTTTGTCATTATTATCTAACGTAAGATATACTAATAATAGCTAACTTTATATCACAGTGTTTAAGCTACAGAATGTCAAGGAGAACAGTGAATGACATTGCATCCTCTTCTAGAGAAAGGGTTACCATGTTTTGGGTTGGAAAACATGCTTCAAGATAGCTGTATCGCATTAGGTGGACGAATGGCTTTGCTATGTTCTTTATTTTGAGATTAAATAAGGTTTCAGGAAATGCACATGAGTCTAAAGTTGACCAAGTGTGGACTGTGATGTAGTGATCAGCTTCATGCGTCAACCTGACTAGTCCGTAGTCCCCTGTTAATCAATCAGACACTCATCTAGGTGTTTCTGCGAAGGAGTCTTATAAATGTGATTAATATCTGCAATCAATTGACTTTAAGCAAAGAAGATTATCCTCAATATCTTAGTGGTCCAGATTCAATCATCTGAAAAAGCCTAACAGCAGAACTGAGGTTTTCCTGAGGAAAAAAGAAATTCTACCTGTGGACTGAAGCTCGAACTCTTGCCCCAGAGTTTCCACCCTACCCTTCTGCCAGTGTGTGGATTCCTTAAGCCCATTCCTTGCAATAAGTTTCTCAATGTATATCTCCTACTGATTCTGTTTCTCCATTTCTCATCTCTTTCTCTGGTGGAAGCCTGACTGATACAATTGCATATAGATTGTGAGGGAATGTAAATGTGGAACATATTAAAATGACTTCCAGTAACAAAAATTCCATTAAAAAAGGAAAGCTTTGTCATCCATCATGATTCCCAAGGGTGTACTAGAAATACAGTATTTCTACGAAGAAGGTGTAAATTGAGATACGAAACTAAAACCCAATATAATAAACTACTTGCCCCAAAGTCACACAGGTGAGAATTTGAAGCTAGATTTTATGACAGAAACATTTATTTTATTTTAATTACATAAATTAACTTCTACTTAATAAATGAATGCATTGTTTCTCTAGACAAGATTCACCATTGTAAAGAATCTAATAAAAAGAAACATGGATTTTTTTCCTCTATCAAAAGTAGTATTTGGAAAAACAATGATAGCACTTTGAAACTTCATAGTAACTTAGATTTTTTAAAAGTGGGCATCAACTAGAGATTTAGTTTCAAAATGTAAAGCATGAGAATGCTTGGATTTTGTTTTGAGGGTTTCGTTTTTCTTTGATTAGAAATATATAGGTACACGTAAAGTCTAAGATCAGTAATAGAAGGCTGTTAAATGCTAAGACTCAAGCAAAAGAGTCAATGTTCAATTTTTTCTTAGTCCTTAGAAGTGAAGGCCCTGGTTTGACGTAGGGCATTCCCAAATAATGTAACTGGGGCTGATATTCCCCCAAATAATGATTGTCAGGGAAAAAGCCAGTTAACACTCATATTATTGTAAGGAAATTAATTTCAGCAATTTCCACATAATTTTCTCTTCTATTACAAGCAAGCTTCAGTCAAAAACAAAGACCTACTTCCTAATTCTTTCACTGTATACTTTCTTCTTAGATAGATAACGTCTTCCTGAGGATAAATCTAAGCCGAATAAGGAATAATAACACCTCCATATTGCGTGCTTCACTTCACCTAGGCCCCATGTGAGCAGTTTCAACTGCAGGAAGTTAAGTCTGATCTGAAGGTTACTACAACCTTTGCAAAAAAAAGGCAAGGTTGATTGTATCAAAGTTGTCTTTTAATCTCTTCATCAGTAATAAAGTAAAGCACAATTTTGTAATTAACACACTTGAGTTTTTCAGTTTTCAAAAGGTGACAGTCACATGAGTCTGCACTAAGGAATATGGAAGTCAGCATCTTTAAAGACCTTCCTGGCTCCCAGCTCCAGTATCCTTCCAATCCACACAACCCCCAAACCTGAGGATGTCACAAGTATCCTTTAACCCGTGGCCCCACATAACAGAGTCTCTGCGTTAATGCCCTATGTAGTTCAGTATTCCCTCCAAGATTCGCCTCTGTGCTAGTCTATCCAGGTTTCCCAGGGTCTGTATTTCAGGCCCCAGTCTCAGCCCCAATCCATGGGACCCACAGTCTGTGAACAGATCTATCTGTTTATCTGCCTGGATATTGTCTGCTTCCAGACTCTGTGTCACCACAGCCCACCCACCTGCTGGGACACCATCTGCTGTACCTTGCTGGTCCTAGTGGACTCCGACCCCCTATCTGCCAGGACAGCCTCCTGTTGACATCATTATTTTCTCCAGATAATCAGCCTACTAGCTCAGTTGGACTTTCTCCCATCAGTGGAAACAAGTTCCAATTCCAATGGCCTCTTTCACACTGGAGACCATGCCCTGTCATTAAAAAACAAACTAACCCATCCTCTACCACCAACTCTTATACTGACAAGTTACACTACTCTTTGTCCTATAAAATATTCCAACTTAACAGGTTTCAAGCATAATTAAAACAGATTGTGGATTATTTAAGAAAGAGCTACGTGTGTATGATAACCCTAAAAGATAGAAGTCATGTACTAACCTGTACTAAAGAAAAGTGATAAACAGCAGAATATTTTCACTGGCAATACAGAACTGAAAAACAATAATCAAATTCAGCTTTCCAAACAGTCTGCCATCTAATAGCACAGTTACAAAGACAAAAATTGACAAATAAAATAAATGACATTAACCCTTTAGGAGGTAAACAAAATGTGTACCTAATGCAGAAACAAGTCCCAAACCCAGTTACAGGAGTTGTCACAGTCCACACAACTCTAAGATAGATGAATATTTTGCTTAGTTTTTAAAGCAGTCCCTTTGTTTCTGCAAATGTGCCTTGATTTAAAACAAATGACAAAGAAATCATCAGTGTTAGCTGTATAATCATTAATACTCCACATAGAAACAATGTTTTCACCACTCTAAGTTTAATAATTTCAAGATGTGTTGAAAACAAAGGCAAGAAACACTTAAAATGATAACAATTCTCAAACTCAAAGTACTGTTTGTAGACATCAGATCTAATGAGGTCACATCACATTAAAATGTTATTAAATAATTAGCTGTACAGGCAATATTCTAAGTACTTTACAAATATCAACTGCTTTAATCTTCTGAAGAAACTTGGGGGAGAGGCACTAATATTAATACCATTTACAAATGAAAACACAGAGACAGAGAGATTAAGTTAATTTACCAGCTGTCACACAGCTAATAATAAATGACAAAAGTAAGACTCAAATTCAGCAATCAATGGTTTGATCCCCTACACTTTGCTGCATCTCTGAATGACTTCTGAGGCTCTTGTAGCCAGAAAGGGGCAAAGCAAGGTATAGAATAGAGATTTGACTTCCATTGTCTCATGCTCTTTCCATAGAATCATCTGGTCAGTTCAAATGTTCACCTACTGTTAGAAAGACTAAGAAATTCTATGTAGTGGACTAGTCAATTGTCACAAGCAAAAACAGCAAAAGAAATATAAAGCATTCCTGAAATCACAACTTTATGTAATATGATTAAACTATGATATACATTTAAATACCAACAACAGAATTCACAAACTAACATATAGAATAATTTTAAGTGAAGTGGCTCATTTTGGGTTAACCCCTTGCAATCAGCTCACATGATATGAAAAAACAATATAACCACAACCCAAATTAAACCAAAGAAGAGCTTTCACTGACATGAAGCATTGTTTTTTCATAAGCCGCACTACAGCAACCATACCCATACAAACAGAACTGACATATACTAAAGACTTTACCAATAATTAGCAATGAAAATATTCATGATGTCTTCCAGCAATTTAAAGATACATCTTCTAAGACACACAATAATAATCAGTGTATGTGCAGCTTTTAAATAGTGATTTCATCTTTAAGAAAGTTATAACCTCAACCTTTTAATGTTGTGTTTTTAAAAAACCATACATTTACACTTCCTACCAATGAAATTTGATTTTTTAAAGACTATAGTTAAAATTTCGACGCTATTTACAAGGTAGGATAATAGTTTGACATTAAGTTAATCAAAAATATTATGTGTTCTGAAGCATCTGTAAATTAGAATATTATAGGCTGAACATATTTGTAGAGAATTCAAATTACCATTATTTTATTAAGAACATTAAGTGAAACTTGAAACTTAACACATGATAGATCTTTGCTTGTAATGTATCACTTAACTTATACTGAGTATTTTAGCAATTACATTTTTATTTCCAGCAGGTAATCAAGAATACTGATTTTAGTGGCATTGGTGGTAGAGTGGTGATCATAGCTGCCTTCTAAAAATGCTGATTTTTATTTATCTTATAAATGTGCAAAACATTTTGGAGAAACAAAAACAAATTTGAAGTGAGCAAAACTTAATAGTTAACACCAGGTTACATAGCTGGTTAATAGTAGTCCTTGAAATACCTAGCTCAAATCTCAAAATCAAACAACTGCATGGGGTAAGAAATAGAAAGCTTTCTACTCCTTTGTTCTGTTTGTTATGCTGCTTCTTATGTTTCGAATACATGCAGAGAACTAAGATAATGCATTCTTAGAGCTGCCTCATTAGAAAAATGAAAAAGCTTTACCTTGTCTTCAAAATGGCTGGTAACAGTATAGCTTTAATTTATCCATTCTTCCTTATGCTTGTTCTCTCCCCTACCAGGTACACCTAAATACTGCCTCTTTTTTAAAAAAAATTAAAAATCTGCAATCCTTTTAATCCTAGGAGCTATACTAGTTTAGAAGTTTAAAATGAAGATGTAATGAGGAATTTGGTGTCCTAACACCATGAATCATAGTGATACAATACCAATATCACCTTTACTATGAAGAATACCTGAAACCAAGCCTAGGTAAAGGAAATTGCAGGCCTGTATTGAACATGCAAGTTTCAGGCTATAGTTTAATTAGTGAGTCAATTTTCTGTCTCCAGTACATTGGCACACCCAAACCTTAAAGATATGTCACACTCATTACCTAGCCGGAAATCAAGACAACTGTACGACAAAAACTAAGCTGACAGTCACTAGAAAAGTGATGATGTCTGGTCACCAGTGACACCTCATTTTCCAGACCACATTCTCCTACCTAGGGGTACAAATGGGATAGAGTGAGAAGAGGGAGCAAATAGCTTTACCTGGCATGTGAGATAGCAAGTATAAGGAAACAATGGTAGATTAAAACTATACTCTTACCAGCCATTGTGAAAGCAAGGCATCAGACTTCATTTTTCTAAAGAGGTGGCTCTAAGAATGCCTTATCTTAGCTCTCTGCGTGTTTTCTAAACATAAGCAGCAGAATAACAAACAGAACAATGAACTAGAAAAGCTTTCTCTTGCCCCATGAAATATTTTGATTTTGAGATTTGGGCTGGATATTTCAAGCACTGTCATTAACTAGCTATGTAACCCAGTGTTAAAAGAACAACTTTAGACAAAATAAATTTAAGAGTTTATTTAGGCAAAGAATGAATAATGAATCAGACAGTACTCAAAACTGAAAGAGGTTCAAAGAGCTCTGCTCTAGTAGCCTAAGCAGTGGGCTTTTATAGTGTAAACATGGAAACAAAGTAAAAAAAATTACTTAATTAACTATAGCGATGCATTTCCATACAGTTCAATGGGAGGTATCCTGTTATATAAGCAATCAGCTAGCTGGGTGTCTGTGACTGGCTGAAACTCAATCCAAAATTAATCAGTAACAGCCGGGAGCTGTGGCTCACGCCTGCAATCCCAGCACTTTGGGAAGCCGGGTGGGCGGATCATCTGAGGTCAAGAGTTTGAGACCAGCCTGGCCAATATGGTGAAACCCCGTCTCTACTAAAAATAAAAAATGAGCCAGGTGTGATGGCATGTGCCTGTAGTCCCAGCTACTCAGGAGGCTGAGGCAGGAGAATCACTTGAACCCAGGAGGCAGAGATTGCAGTGAGCCGAGATTGTGCGGTTGCACTCAGGCCTGGGTGACAGAGTAAGACTCCATGTCAAAAAAAAAAAAAAAAAAAATTACTCAGTAACAAGGAATGCCTCTAAGTTAACTTTTGGTGTGGCTTGTATAAGGGTTCTGGAAACAGAAACAATCCTAGATGAATGGCCTCCTGATTATTTGGCTTTAACACCAGAAAGTCACATCACCTCTCAAAGCTTTGTTTTCTTCATATGCAGTCTGATCCTTCATTGTGGTTTGCCTGGAAAAATTCTAGTTTATTCATATTTTCCTGACTTCTCATCCAGTTTAGCTTTTGCCATTTTCAAAAGTTCTCAGTATTGGTAATATATAAAGCCATAAATTAGAATGATGTTTTCTTCCAACTTTTCTAGCAATAACGTTCTGCTATCCGTGGGCCCAATTTAGGAGTAGGGAAGGCCACTAGATGTGAATAGCAAATGAAGTGTTTCATTTACCAAGTGAAATACACATTTCACAGGGAGAACAGAGCTAGAACTATATATATGTACATATATTTCAAAAACGATCTTTTGAAAAGAAGTGTGATATTATTTTTGTAAGTTAAAAAACACAAATCAAGACCAAATATTGGAATGATTGTATAAATACATGAGCGAAAATATAAAATAGACTGGAACAATGCATACTAATTCATAGGAGCTTCTGAGAGGATACTTAACTGTTGCATTTTATTTCTTTATAAAGGAGACTTTAAGCAGACATTATAAAATAAAATGAGTCAATTTTCAGAGGTGGGAAATTGATGTTATTCTTTGTTCTTCTCTTCATTATTTAAATGTCTCATTATTGGAATTCATATTCTTAGGAATTACACGAATAAAAAAACAGAACACAGACTATGAAAACAAAGAGAAGGTGAAACTAATCTAAGATAGGCCTGGAAAAGTGAGCCCAGAGAATTGAAATATTTATTTATTTAAATATTCATTATTGCAGCTGATAGGCATGTGAGAAGTGAACCACAGTTCGCTGAGTTAACGTTCTTACAAGCAATCACTAATTGCTTTATGTGTCTCACGTCGGCATAATCTTGCTCTAGTTCACCACCTGAGTCCTTTTGGACTTTTTACTGGCTAGTTCAAATTATGCAACAGTTGATACCAACAACATGATTAAAAAATAGGAATTGATTACAACACAGATACTTAGAAGTAAACTCTAGCAACTTTCAAACTCATCCAACTTGCATGAGCAGGCTCTCTTTGAACATGTCACAACGTGTTGTCCAAGATCTCCTTTGATATGACAAACTGAAGTTGACAGTACAGGTCTCTTAGAATACTACAAAGTAGAAATTGAGCTAAAAAAAATCTTTCCAGCAACTAAGAACAGGTAAATAATAAGGAAATGGTAATGAAGTAGAACAATTGTCTTGGCAGCTTTTCTAATGTTGTATATGTTTAGTATTTCTCACTGTACATTTTAGAAACATTTTGTTTTTATGAATCCCAAATAAGAAGAGAGGAACTTTTTACTTTAGTGGGTGTTATTTTAACTTTCTGGATCGTTTAAGGGAGTCCAGATGTCTCCCAAGATGACATTCTAGTTCCCATGTATTGAGTACCATCTATTGAGTGCCCATTATATAGCAACCATTTTGAATTAGTTCATTTACACTCATTATTTTTTTCTCTTCTCACCACAGCCCCGTGACACGTACTATCTCCTTTTCTCTGATATAGGCACTAAGGATCAGAGATGAGAGATTTGGTCAAAGCCTAAGAGTAAGTGACAAAGCTGGTAGGTCTAACTCAAAAGCAGCCTTGTAGTCCCTTATTGTATTGTCTTCAGGGGAACCCTTACCAGATCAGTGGTTTCAACAACAGACCCAGGAACTTTTGTCTTTGGAGATGAATTAATTACCCACCCCCAATACCAACCCCTCACCCTCCCACTTATGACCAATCAACTCAGTTATCAGAGGTAGCTTGTTATAATTTCAGGAAGCCTTTCCCTTGATTAAGCAAGAATGTTTTCTCCTCTAATTCCATCCATTCAAATCTAGTTTTCCCTTCTCAATCACACAGATTTTTTTGACATGATATTTCTCACATAATTGAAGAAAGTTAGCACATCTTCTCTAGGACCTCCACAAAGAAAACATCAGCCACTCTTGATATAGCACCTTTTGGGTCTCCTCACACTCCTCTAGTCAATTTTTCTCTAGTTCAGAATTTCCATGCTAGTGATTCACAGACTCTGTAGAATTGCAGTGTCTTTAGCTCTGATCCCCACAGCTCACAACAGTGCAGGGCACAGGGTAAATGGAAAAAACGCTCAAAGAACTCTTACTGAATGAAGAAATGAGAAAATGAGTTTGGCATACTGCAAACATTAATTGACAATGACTTTGATCACTAAGAATTAGTGCTAATCTGTTAATGATCACCTTCATTCTTTGTATATATTCCCTTTACTCTCCTTGACGAGGGTGTCTGTGTGTTCTGCTCCAATGTCTGTTGCTTGTTTTGTTTTGTTTTCCATTTTCCCCTCGAGAATTCACTGCTTACAGTGTTTAGACAGTCTTCAAAAAGTGACAGTCTGGCTAGCATGAACATTAACAAGATTTATTCTTTAAGTTTAGGGTTATGCTTGTTTGATTTGGTTAGTCGTGCTTAAAACAAAATGGCTAAGTTTCTCTTTTGCCTTTATTAGCCAAGAGAAGAAGAAAATATTTTACACAGTTCTTTTGACTAATTCCAGACTTTTTTCTGGTGGTGGTCAAAGAATATATGTACTAAGTGTAGATTTATGAACAAATAAAGATACATGTTTAAAAATCAATGTTTATTTAGCAAGGGTATTAGAGCTAAGGTCTATTCTGTAGTCTTTTTTTCAGTTTCAGGCACTTTTAGGCATGTCTCCTGAGCCAGCAGGATGAATCTGCCAGGGATATAACTTGATGAATGTCTAAAAGTTCTTATAGGAAGGACAATGATGATGGCTGTTAACCAAACCCCAGGACCAAGACCTGCCTGGCAAAAATCCACTTCTTAACAGTCCTAGTCCTTGTGTAAGTCAGGGAAAAACTCTTTAAGGTGGATGGATAAAAAGAGTTGAAGTACTAAACTCAATACAGAGACAATGATCGGGGTTAGAAGGCAAGAGATGAATGGCTGAAAGCAGAACTTCGGGCAATTTGAGCCCTGAAACAAAAGGGCAACACAGGTGGGGGAGCAGATTCCCTGTCAGCTGAGAGACTGCTAGTAGGAGGACATGAAGCAGAGTGAGTGCTCTCTGGAGGAATAGCAGTGAACAGGAGTCAATGCATTGGCCAGAATCATGGATAGGGGCTGGATGTGAACAGAAAGACTAGAAAGTTCACGGGTACACTGGTTACTCTTTCCCATGAGATATTTGGACCTCAGAGTCTAGTAATTATGCTGATATGGCCTGGGACAGAAAATTGCTATTTTGTTAGTGTTAGTTAATTGTTACAGTACAGGCTGGTACAACCTTGAATATTTTACCTAAATTAAAACTTAAAAAAAATTATTGGTCATTAATTATAATACATTTTCCTTTCACACTTCCTCTGAGTCCCCAGCATTGAAGGAGCAGCAGTACTCTGGAAGGACGCAAACAAACTTTCTTGTATCATCAACTTCAATAAAACAGGAAACATTTCTCTCCAAATTTTATCATTGTGTCACTCCTCTGCGATTATCTACTGCATTATTCAAGAGAGAAATTGAATTATTTCATTTTTATTAGCGATAACTTATTTTAACATGTTATTTTAATTCAGAGATTACTCAAGGAGGTTGCAAATAATTTCTACTGAAATAAAATGCCCAGGCACATGTAAGAATTATAAAACTCTCTGGTTGAAATCCTCTACTCTCTTGGATACTCTAAGCCAAATTTAATTGATCTTTTTAGGTGGAACAATTCACCTTTCCATATTATCACTGGTCTTTACTAGAACTTCATCTTTATTTATTTATTTATTTATTATTATTATTATAATTTTTGTTTTTTTGAGACAGAGTCTCACTCTGTCACCCAGGCTGGAGTGCAGTGACATGATCTCTGCTCACTGCAAGCTCCACCTCCTGGGTTCAGTCCATTCTCCTGCCTCAGCCTCCCAAGTAGCTGGGACTATAGGCACCCACCACCACGCCCAGCTAATTTTTTGTATTTTTAGTAGAGACAGGGTTTCACTGTGTTAGTCAGGATGGTCTCAATCTCCTGACCTCGTGATCCACCTGCCTTGGCCTCCCAAAGTGTTGGGATTACAGGCGTGAGCCACCGCGCCCGGCCTTCATCTTTATTTTTAACTAAGACATATTATGTATTCTTCACACAAAAATTTCTGTGATGCTGTGTGCCTTCAGGAGATAAAATAGCAAATTAGTACTATCCCAGAACAATTTCTGCTTTACAAAGCCATCAAACAGTAATATATTGGAATGTTAGTCAGAACTTACTGATTTGTTAATTCCATTTCTCCTCAAAAAATCAAGAAAAAGTAATTTTCAAACATTTATTAGGTTCATGCTATTTGAATCTCTTCTCTGTTTTATATGTACAGAAGTTTTAATATATCTACAATCAAGTCTATCAATCTTCAATTATGATTTTTGCCTTTGATGTCATGTTAGACAAGATTATGAAATTATTTGCCAATCTATTTTCCTCCAATTATGTCTCTGTCATTGTTCTGCTTTTATCAATCTGACAAGTATTTGTATATTGTATAAATAAAATATCCAAATTTACATGTTTTCCTAACATTAACTAATTATTGTTGTTGTGCTTTTTGAATAGTCATTACTTTCTCCATCAACATGAAATGTGGTCTTTCTTATGCATTACTTTTACATGTGCTTTAATCTGTTTGGGGAATTCTCAAACTGATTTGGCTTCTCTAAGTTTCTATATTAGTAAATAGTACCACACAATTTTAGTAATTGTAACTTTTTAATATGGTTTAATACTGAGAAATAGCAAGTTTCAACTTTCTTCTTTTTTCAAAAATGTGCCTCTTCCAGACTGTCCATGCTTCCCGATGAATTTTAATAATCCTTTTGCTAAGCTCTCTCCAAAATCCTTTTTTGGATTTTAAATGAAATTGTACTAACTTTATAAATTAATTTGAGGAAGCTAACATCTGTACAACATCTATTATTCTCATCCAAGAATACAATATAAACCCTCATTACTGCTAATTTTTCTTTCTGCATAACATACTTAACAGCCAATTGTTTATCTTGTGTTTCTCAATAGATATTATTTTCTTAATTTGTCTTGTACATTTCTCTAATAGTTTATTCATAGCTATATAATATTTAACTGCTATGATGAGATTTTTCTAATGTTTTTTATTTGTTGCTGTCATAGAAAAATCAACTGATTTTTACACATTTATCTTTTGTATAGTTACTTAACAAAGTTCATTACCCTAATGGTTCTTCAGTTAATTCTCTTGAGATTTTTAGTAAAATACATATTTTTAGCAAAAAGATATTACCTTTTTTCTAATAATTGTAACCTTTGAGAGGCATCATAACATGGTATTTATGATTAAAGACTCATGGATCAAACCACATGAGTTTTAATTTAGCTCTGCTACTTATTAGCTTCATGACCTTGGCCTTGTTACTTAGCATCTCTTGGCCTCAGCTTCCTAATTTGTAAAATAGAATGATAGTAGTCCATATCTCCTAGGGTTGTTGTGAGGATTAAATGAGTTAATATTTGTAAAGTATTTAGAACAGTTCCCAGCATATATAAGAAAAATGCAGAAAATATTAGTCTTTTAAAACATTTATTGCGTTGGTTAAAATTTGTTAAATGATATTAACTATAAGTGATGAAATTGGTCCTGTAGTAAGCCACTAGGGTTTTTCTGCTTTCTTGAAATCATGTTTTATATTTTAATGACATTTCTCTATTCCTAAATTACTATGCTACATGTATGTGTGTTTTCTTAAAAGAAATATGGTTGCATTTTATCAAGTGTCATTTGAAATCTATTTGGAAGTTAAAATAGGGGTTTTATTTTTTGGTCTAAGACTATGAAGTCAGTTTAGTAAGTTTCCTGATACTGAACCACTTTCTCATTCCTAGAATAAACACCATGTATTGTATTATTCTATTTTATTGATATCTACATTATTTAGCTAGTATTTCAATGAATTTTTATGATTTTCTTTTTTGCGATACTTTTATTAGTTTTGTTTTTTTTTACTTTTTTAGTATTGTGCTTCTTATTAAATAAATCAGAAAAATGTTTTCTCCTTCAAAGAATTCATAGAGTATAGGGATAATTTATTTCTTAAGAGTGTATATTTCTAGTGATAGATTATAAATAGCTGATGAAAATAAGATACTATAGTCGTTTAAACATAGTGTTTTAGCTCCCACCAAACATTTCTATTTAACCTGGTCAAGGACATAGGCTTATGCATCCGACAAAATTAGGCTCAAGTCCTAACTCACCACCCACCTGCTAAATGTGTGCATTTGGCAAGGTATGCTTGTATCACAGGAAATAACCATGCCTTTCTTACCTTCCTCATAGAGTTATTGTGAAAATTAAATAAGATTATGCTTATAAATCACCGTATACTCAGCCCACAATATAGACCCAAGAAATTATTTTACATGTTAGTTTTAATTTTCCTTAAGTACAAAATTAATTCTTGTTTATAATTCTACTTATTTTGTTCTAGTATGGAGATTCTAGTGGTTTATGTAGAAATATAAATGGTTTGGGTAAAATTATTTGTGTGAAATTATTTTATAATAAAAGTAGATTTCAATTAAGACGTTATTCTTAAATTTATTTTTAGACATGTTGACATAAATTTAAATTTTCACATCAAAGTAAAAATGCTCTGATGAGCCATGGAAATGAATCTATTGCCAATGTTAAATGAAATCACAGAGGGTTAACAGGAAAGTTGTACACTGGTTTTAAGAAGACCAGGCAATAGGCCCAAACCAAATGTAATGTCTTCCACTCCTTCCTGCTTCCCTGGAGTTGTGTTCTAGTAGGAATCTGAGAGGAGGAGAAGAACTTTGGAGCCTTCCCTTAGGCTGCAGCTGACCTTGGACTCTCTTGCTCTGTCATCTAAGCTGCAGTGGAGAAGCAAGATTCTCACTCTGGGTAGGAGAATGTAGCACTAAGGGATCTAGGTGCCCTCAAATACAAGTTTTACCAAACTGATAACATTTATTTATTTATTTATTATTTATTTTTATTATACTTTAAGTTCTGGGATACATGTGCAGAATGTGCAGGTTTGTTGCATAGGTATACAGGTGCCATGTTGGTTTGCTGCACCCATCAACCCGTCATCTACATTAGGTATGTCTCCTAATGTTATCCCTCCCCTTGCCCCACACCCTCTGACAGGCCCCAGTGTGTGATGTTCCCCTCCCTGCGTCCATGTGTTCTCATTGTTCAACCCCTACTTATGAGTGAGAACATGCGGTGTTTGGTCTTCTGTTCCTGTGTTACAAATTGATAATATTTTTATGAAATACTAATAAGACTGCAATATGAATGTGGCCTCAATTTTCAAAGGATGCACTACTGTGTAGGCAAGTACGACTATATACAGATCTCTGTCATAGATAGATAGATAGATAGATAGATAGATAGATAGATAGATAGATAGATAGAACAGATATCTGTGAGATACCAGCACACAAAAACCTGTCTCTCAAACAAGCATTAACTTGAGGTTTATGTTTACCTATTAGTGTCATCAAGAATATTTAATTGTATGTACTGATTATAATTCTATTACTGTGGTCTCTGAGGAGAGTAGTAATAAGAAAAGCAGTCAGTTTATAAGACCTGATCAGCAATATGAATTTCTCTTCTATTTTAAAGGCTATAAATTTCAAAATATTATTCTGATGGGCTAGCCGCCTCTATAAGAACCATTTAAATAGGCACAGCTAAGAGTGAAAATATCAAACCAAGCTCAGCCTCTACTAGTCACTTATCCCTGGCAGATATGAGTTGAAAATGTGTATCTTAAGGTCCCAGTATGTATTGTTTGCTATTAATTAGAAATTAACAGTATATTCTATCAATCTTATATTAAACTACATTGTTTTCTAAAATGAAGATATCCCACCTTACATTTTCTTTGCTGTCATCTGGCTTTATAGCAACAAATATATTTTTAGGAACATCTTCAATATATTATTCCATATGTTCCAAGATCAATGGAACAAAAATGTACTTACTCCTATCTTTCCTGTCCCTGGCACAGGGTTTTCTGCTTTTCCCAGAGTTCTCTTGATCAAGTGTCTTTTCAGTATAGCATGACTCCTGAAGGAAACAAAGGCAGGAAAAGATTTATTAAGATAAACATCTCTAGTTTCTTGTCTCTTGCAAAAAAGAACAAGTTGTTCCTTAGACAAAAAAGTCTAATTTAGTGACCAAATGTCACATGTTTTTAAAACAACGTTTTCATTGTCTTTTTTATTCCTTTTCCCAAATTGTTTTATTCAGTTTCTCTGATAGCAAGAGCAGGACAAATTTTCTTGAGTAAGCAGCTCCATACACCCAGATAAATAAGGAATGTATTTCTTTGTATTATTTTGTTCACCATTCAAATACATCAATTGTATTCTGAGCAGTCTTTCTCATGTTTTGCTCTAAAACTGTGTAAATTAACAGTCAGAGACATTCTTACTAAATAGTAAAATCAACAAGAAAGCAAGATTTTTTTTTTAGATTTTCAAATTTCCATTGAAAATAGATTCACTAGATGAATGATAGCCTTTCTCAAATGTGTGATTTAAAAAGCAATATATCCCTGCAACCGTTCGTCTTTGAATTTAAATACGACGGAGCAAGGACATTGTTTTCCTCAATCACAAGATCTAGTGATTGGAATTTTTGGAGAAAAATGAATCCAATAAAATCCAGTCTATGCATAATGCCTCACCATCTAGAGGTAATCTAACATTTTGCTATGAATAGGTAGCCAATCAACTTGCATATTTTTTGCTGATCATATTCTTTTAGGTATTTATATGTAAAAAAGTCCCCATTTAAAAACGAGTTATTAGCTTTAAATAGCTGGAAAACAACCTAGTTATTTTCATTTCCGTATATACTTCTGTGGAGGTGGCCACAACTGATCACTGGGTTAACCAGATGCCCTTTCACTCAGGCAGTCTACATATTTGAGCAGACACACAGTAAATGCTTAGATGTTAAAAATGAATGAGCCATGTTTCTTTCATTTTAGGAAGATCATCTGTTTCTTTTTCTAAATGTGGGGCCAGTAATGTCAACACTCCTCGCTTGTATACTAGGGTTATTCAGAGCAGGGAAGAGTCTAGTTTTATATTATGTATTCAAGGATCAATGTTGTCTGCTGTCTTCTCTTCCCTGTTCCTTTCTAATAAACCATCAAATTTTATCTATTCCAGGCTCTTAATGTTCTTCAATTCACTCTTCGTTCCAATTCCATTTGCATGGGCAAATCTAGTTCAACTCTCCCCAGCCATAGCTTCTTCCATTCCACCCATTCTTCCAGGGGTTATGACATCTCTCACTAGTCTCCCTGGCCTGAGTCATTCCCCTTCCAATCCATCCTCCACACACCTTTCACACTGGGACAGTAACTGAACTTCCAATTTGTATACAACCCAAGAACTATATGTGGTGGAGATATTTCACTATAATTCTCAAATAAAGTATCTTTTTCCCCAAATGTCGACATCATTATGTTAGCCAATCTAAGTTAGTTTTCAAATAGTTTGATTACTCTCTCCTTTGCTTCTCACATAGCTTACAAATGCACCAGTAAAAGAATGTCCTAAGGGCATTGCAACATAAAGGCAGAGGCACTGAACTCAGTTCTAGTTTCAACTCATCTATTTATCAGCTGGTGATTTTGAGAAGTCATCTCCTTTCCTGGAAGTGAATGACAAACCTTTGTTCATCAAATGGCATAATAATATTAATCCTGCCTGTCTCTCCAGGTTGTTCTGAGATTTAAGGAAGATCACATACAATGAAATTCCAAATAAATGGTTATTACACTCCCTGAAGATCTGCAAAAGTATAAACTTGCTTCCTTTGTTTAACACTAAATTCAGATTGAGACCCAAGAGGTATCTGTGATCACACTCTTAAGTCTTACAGCTTTCTTTTGGAAATGTGATGTTCTAAAGAGTTTGTTTTGGCTTCCCAAAAAAAAGAGCACCAAAGGAAATATACTGTAATATATTTGGATGTCAAAGACACTCTGAATCTGAAAGAGTGGGAAAAAGGAAAGGGAGCTCAAAACAGTGACAAATCTCAATTGGCTGAACCTGGCATTTAATTAAAATAACTCAACTGCCATATGTGGCACAGATATTCATGCCATCTTCTTCAAACTCCGCTAATATCTCCAGAAATTACTGGACACTAATATAAAATATGTCCCTATTCTCTGTCATTGTGTTGTAGAGTTTTAAATGAAAGAAATGTAGAGTGTGTGTAATAGGATGTTTGTTTGTTCTGTTTCCAAAGAGGAAATAAAAGATATCAACCAAATATTCCTTAATATATAATTAGCACTGTGGCCTCAGCTCAAGGAAGTCCTTATTTTAGACATAAAAACGACAAAAAAAATGCTGCTAATCCCTGCTTTCCTCTCCTTCAATCCCTGAGTTCTCATCTCATCTCATCCCATCTGCTGGTTTCCAGGTAACTTTTATATGGGCTTTTGGATGAGCATTCATTGCAAATACTTTTAGATGATACTGATTATCCTACTTAACCTCTTTACTGTTTTAGATCACTGGGTAATTGGCCAAACAGTGTACTGAGGATCATAAACTGAAAAGAAACAGATATAGCATATCTGTGCAGTATCGATTTCGTCAGGCTAATGGATTGAAAATGGTAATTTTAATAGTGCTTTTTAAAAATTATAGTTAAAATCATATAAAATTTATCATCTTAATCATTTTTAAGCATGTAGTTCAGTATTCTTCACTATATTCATATTGTTATACAACCAATCTCCACAACTTTTTTGTCTTGCAAAACTGAAACTTCATACCCATTAAACTACCATCTCCATTTCTCTTTTCAAAACCCCTGACAACCACCATTTTACGGTTTCTATAAATTTTACTATCTAGATAGTTTTATAAGTTGAATCGTATAGTATTTGTCTTTTTGTGACTAGCTCATTTCACTTAGCATAATGTTCTCAAAGTTTATCTATGTGGCAGCAGGTGTCAAGAATTTCTTTCCTTTTTTAGGCTGAATAAAGCCTTAAATAAAAATACTCCAATGTATATATCATATTTTGTTTATGTATTCATCCATTAATGGACACTTGAGTTACTTTCACCTTTAGGATACTATAAATAATGCTACTATGAACATGGGTGTACCAATATCCCCTCAACACCCTGTTTTCAAATCTTCTGGATATATACACAGAAGCAGAATTGCTAGGTCCTATGATAATAGTATTTCTTATTAACATAATTTTTTACAATAGTTTTGATTTACAAAAAAGATTTGAAGATAGTACAGAAAGTTCTTATACTGTTCCATACCCAGTTTCCCCTATTATTATTATCTTACATTAGTATGGTACATTTATTACAATTAATGAACTAATATTGATATGCTTTTGTCAACTAAATCCCATACTTCATATCTCTTTAGTTTTTATCTAATGCCCTTATGGTATTTCAGAGTGTCATTTAGGATACCCCATTACATGTAGTCATCATGTTTCCTCTTTACTGTGACATTTTCTTAGACTTTCCTTGTTTTTAATGACCTTAATAGTTTGACAGATATTTTGTAGAATGTCTTTCAATTGGGATTTGCCTGATGTTTTTCTCATGATTAGACTGTGGCTATGAGATTTTGGGAGGAAGGCCACAGAGGAAAAGTGCCATTTTCATCACATCATATCAAGGGTCTATAATATCAGTATGGCATCACTACCGATGTTGACCTTGATGAGATAGTGTTTGTCAGGTTTCTCCGCTGAAAAGTTAGTCTGCCTCCTGCTGCTTTCCACTGTATTTTTGGGAAAGAAGTCACTATGTGTAGCCCACAATTAAGAAGAGAGGAGTTATTTTCTACCTCCTTGAGGATGTTGTATGTACATAAATTATTTGGAATTCTTCTGCACAAGAGATTTATCTCTTCTTCTCATTTATTTATGTATTCAATTATTTATTCATAATGATATGAACTCATGGTAGATATTATATTTTATACTTTGGATTATAATCCAATAGTACTTTATTATGCTCTGCAAATTGTTCAAGATTGAGTCATCATTAGCTCTTTCAGTTGGCGCCTCTAGTACTTTCCCTGTTAATGCAATACATATTGCATTATCTATCACCACTAAATATTTCAGCCTTGACATCTAGCATATAGCTCTATCTGGGTAACACAGCTGAGAAAAGGCTTATTCAAGTACAATGAAAGACGGAGAGTATTATGAAGCAGGTGTAATGGACATTGTGGTGTGCCACTAGATGCCTCCTTCAGGACTGAACCATTCATTTCCCCTGCTGATTATTGGTGGCTGATGGCCCTCAACTGAAACCTTCCAATTACGAGTTACTGCAGGGCATAAAGAACCTGCGCTGAGCCCTCATTTGGGCTGATTCTGAGGGCACATCACAGCTGCTGAGTTTCCCATGGAATCAGCTTTCCCCTCTAACCTTTCCTGTATACACAAACAACACTAGGTAACCTATAGTAAGGGAGATAAGGTGAAAGTCAGCATACTGAACACAAGCAACTGGAAAGAAATTGGTTACAGAGAGGAGAGAATTTAAATTGTGAAAAATGTAGTGAGTCAGGTCCGGCTAGGTTATAAGGAATCCTGAAAGCCAGGCAAGATGTTTAAGATTGAATTGGTAGGCAATAAGTCTATCTGGGGGTGCAGTCCAATAAAGTATGATGTAGCCATAGGAAGAAATAGTATCTAGATATAAGAAACCAGAAATTGTAGCTAACATTTAGACTAGCTATTAATGCACAGGGCATACTTTGTATCCGCTATGTCATTAAATCTTCATTACAACTATTAAGATCTCAATTTTGCAAATGACAAAACTGAAGCTCAAAAATATTCAGTAACTTACCCAAGATCACATAGCTAAGAAGCCCACTGGAGAGATTCAGACTTTGCTCTGTATTACTCTTAAAGTAATGCTATTCAACTCAGCAAGTCTTAAAGAATATGTAATCATAAGACATGGCAAATGTTTCATAAATGTTAAATGAAAGAACTGGATACATTCGATATACAATAGAATCATAATTTTGTTTTTTAAAAGTATATATGTTAATCCCATACATAACAAAATATGAATGTTTTCTGTAAGATGATATACAGTTAAAATCTTGTATGAGTTTACTTATTTATTTTCCCTATTTTATATATTTTATAAATTAAATCATGTTCTTTCCTAATCAGAAATAAATTAATGATATTTTATAAAAAGAAGTTTTCTTTATCAGTAAATGAGGGATGACCATGAAAGTGTCTATGTTACATCAAGAAAGGATGTAGAACAATTAACTGTCTGTAAGACTGAAGAAAAATGAATGAAGGCCATTTGGGGTAATAAGCCAAGTGTTTTAGTTTGTGACTAAAAGCTGACAAACGTTAAAGATGCCAAAAGAATTTATGCCAGGGTTGATTGTTGATTTGGATAGGGAGAAACAAGAGTCAGATATACCCCAGGAATTTTCCAGAAAAGGAAGAATTGGCAAGAAAAGTTGGAAAGAACATGATGAGTTCAAATTAAGACGTTCAGGTATTCAGTGAGTGTGATTCAACCAAGAAGAGCTTATCCAATAGGCAGATGGGAAACAATATTAACAGTAAATACAATCAATTGATCAAATCCAGGGGAGTAAATCAGGGAGTAACTTATGAAGTATACATTTGAACTCATGCATTTAAACAAGCCAACAAAAGTGTAGAAATTAATTAGAGAATAGCAGAGTGCTAGGACTAAAACCCACAGAAGTTAAAATTTGGTGAGATGATTTTTTCTTTTTTTTGAGACGGGGTCTCACTTTGTCGCCCAGGCTAGAGTGCAGTGGCACCATCTCGGCTCACTGCAAGTTCCGCCTCCCGGGTTCACACCATTCTCCTGCCTCAGCCTCCCGAGTAGCTGGGACTACAGGCGCCCACCAACACGCCCAGCTAATTTTTTTTTTTTTTGTATTTTTAGTAGAGATGGGGTTTCACCGTGTTAGCCAGGATGGTCTCCATCTCCTGACCTCGTGATCCACCCGTCTCAGCCTCCCAAAGTGCTGGGATTACAGGCGTGAGCCACGGTGCCTGGCCAAGATGATTGTTAATCAGAGTTTAGAAAATTTAAATTGTCCTTTGAATTGCATAGGTGTTATCAGGTAACAAAAAACAACTCTCAATGTGATATAATTGTTATTTGAAAGTTATCACCCCATATTAAGAAGGGTCTGTGTGTTCATTCATTCATTCATTCATTAATTCATATATTAAAAAACAATATTTACTGAGTGCTTCCCTTGTATGAGAACTTGTACAAGTTGTGATAAAATGTGGTTGTTTGGATCCCTTGGCCACATAGGGCTAGCAATAAATAGCAAAACATTAACACAAATAGACCACACAAAAAACATTCTGCTTCATCTGTCCAGAATGCACATTTCCTTTTGCTCTTCCTGGAAGGCTGTGGGCCATCCTTAATGGCCCAACTCAAATGCTGCCTCTTCTGTGAAGCTTTAGGAATTGTTCCAGACTGGTATTAATCATAATCTCTGTCCCCAAATCATTCTTCTCATGACTCTCTGATGCTTTCTGTTACAGCTGTGTTTGATAGTCTTCCCCAGAGCCTGTGAACACCTTGAATGGCAATGTTTTATTCAATTATCTGCAGGACATAGGACAATATACTGTAGGTATTCAGTAAGTGATCATTGAATGGAAATTCACAAATCTTTACTTATATTAGCAAAAGGTATATAATAACTTTAAAGAATATTTGCAAATGTGTTTTACACTCACTTTTGCTCCATAAAGTTCAAAAAGGATGAATTTATGCAGTTGTGAAAATATGAACCACTAAAGTATATTGATTAATAAGCATTCATAACAAAATTAGCATTATTCTATTCAACTTCTCTTATTTACCTACTATTAATTTTTCATTTCATTGACTTCTAATCTATATCTATCTATCTATCTATCTATCTATCTATCTATCTATATTTTGAAATTGGATCTCTCTCTGTCACCCAGGCTGAAGTGCAGTGATGCAATCCTGGCTCACTGCAGGCTTGACCTTCTGGGCTCAAGTGATCCTCCCATCTCAGCCTCCTGAGTAGCTGGAACTACAGGTGCATGCCACCACACCTGACTAATTGTTGTATTTTTTGTAGAGATGGAATTTGTCCATGTTGCCCAGGTTGGTCTCAAACTCCTGGGCTCAAGCTAAGCACCTGCCTAGGCCTCCCAAAGTGCTGGGATTACAGGTATGAGCCACTGAAGCTGGCCAATCTAATCTGTAGTCTATTTATTTCCCTATTATATATGCTTGATTTCTACAACTGTGACAGTTTTTAAACTAAACTTGGCAATTGCTACATTTCCATAGCTTTTTTAAAAAAGTTAATTAATTATTATTATTATTATTAATTTTGGAGACAGAGTCTTTCTCTGTTGCCCAGGCTGGAGTGCAGTGGGGCAATCTCAGCTCACTGCAACCTCCCCCTCTCGGGTTCAATCGATTCTCCTGACTTGGTTTACCAAAGTCCTGGGATTAAAGGCGTGAGCCACCAAGCCAGGCCCCATAGCTTTTTAATTTACATAAAATTGCAAATAACCTGCTTTATACATTTATGGGCAAATCTTTTTATCTACCATGTGGTAGATACAATGGAGGAAACACAGACCCACTTTTGTGGAAAGGAGGGTAAGAACTAGACTAGTTGATTTAAAAATATACAGAAATGACCAAAATCCAATTTATCTGAAATTTTTTATTCAAGTACTAAAAGCCTCAGTAGGTGAAGAATGAATAAAAACAAACTGATAAAAATGACTAAGAATTAGAGATATATTCATCTTTCAGGTATCAGTTTACACAACTAGTTAAACATCTAATTGTCTTCTTAGATTCAAGTCAAAACCATAAACATTTTTAATAGGCTAGGTAAAATCAGGTTTTCTTAATTGAAAAGGTAACATCTGCATTGTGCAACTGCTTTTACATAGTAGTTTAGTAAAGTTGACTCAAAGTCTTAGAAATGTTGACAAACTTTAACCCGTTAATTCCACTGTGAAACTCCTTTCACACTTCAGGTCCCCAGGATAAACCTCTTTTTACTTTGCTACAGTCAGGAGGAAAAGGAGATAAAGGGATTTTGACATTTAACAAACACCTGTTCTGTATCATGAACCTTAGTAGACACCTTGCATTTTAGTCCACTTAATCATTGCAATTAGTCTATCACAGAGTGGACCTTTTGCAAAGCTTAAAGATAGTGAGATGCATCCCTAAGATTACACAGCTAATAAGTCCCAGAGCTGGGATTCAAACTCAGCTCTGTTCAACTCTAAAGCCCACAATTAATCCACTACACATCATGGTGCCTCACAATATTCTTGGCTTTTGACCTGGCTTTTATATATATTTTCTCCTCTATGTGATTTTTCTCTTATGATTAAATGACCATTCCTTGATACTTAATATTTTGCTTTATATCTCAAAGCTCTAAGAAATATGAATGTTTTTGGAGAATTGACTCAAAAGCAGTTCATAGATGTATTCATTACCTCTAAGTTTTCTTTTAAGTTTTAAGGATTTCCTCTTCCTTTATATCTCATATCAAAGACAATATGTCTTCACATCTTATACTGGAGAGAAACAAGAGTACTAATATGCCCCCTGAATTTATGTTTCATGTTCATAGGATGTGGATGGATATAAAGAAGCTTGATCAAAAAGGTTTCCTGCTATGGACTATGGCCCAAAGAATAAAATAAGCAAAATTTGTTACCTAAATGATTTTGTAATATTCAATCTCTTGCATTCTTTCATCATACCATTATAACTTACAAACATGTTTGCTTTGGATTTTGATTAAGTTGCCCTCATGAAATAATTTGGTGCTTACAATATATTGTCATGTTTGAGAACATGAATTCTGAAGACAGACTTAATGATTATAAATCTTTACTGTGTACACTTGGCCAAGTTACTTAAACTTTCTGGAACAGTCTAGGCTTCCCTATAAGTAAAAATATCTATAATAATAGTATTTATCACATAGAGTTGTTAGGAGGTTTAAATGACGTACTGAATTCTTGTCACAAAGAATAATGCCTGGCACATATTGTGTTTAATATGTTTTAGATTTATTAATACTCTTACACAAGAAAGATAAATGGATTGCTCCTGCCAATGAAATATATGATAGAAACAGTAAAAAAATCAGTCTTAAAAGTAGCTTTAAGTATGATATCTTAGAAAAAAACTTAATTGTTCTATTACTATTTAGGTAATACCTTAGAAATAACTTGAATTGAATGATCTTCAACATATTCATGTATACGTATGTGTGTAAAGTATCTGGGTGCAAGGCTTGAGGGATATTTTCAAGTTTTTAAGTATTTTTTTAATAATGTAGATCCTACAGAGAGTACAGATCTCAAAGCCAACAAAGAGGCTTCCCTTTTATATACAGAACAAAGCCGTGCCTCCTCATCCTTTGAATCAGTAGGCAAACAGTTACAGCCCAAGGCCAGAAGTACTGAGTAAAAAAGTGGAGGGAGGGAAAGAGCTGGCAACATTATTTCTCAAATCTGACAAGGCACATTTCTCTACTCCACATTTTAGCCTTTGATGCAACTGTGCATTACTTCAACATACTGATGATGTTATGTCTTGATCTTTAAAACATGTGCCTGGATCTTAAGAAGAACCCATTGCTCAACACTGGCAGAACTCAGCCTTCCTTACAAGAGCTAATTAGTTTCAACTTCTTGTCAACTCTCCTAAAGAGTAATTTATGTGCTGTGTTAAATATTAAAAATAAAATAAGACATGGTCCTCGTGAATTGTTATTTTCTGACCTTTCTATACAGAAAGAAAATTCAAAGAATATCTCAAATATTAGTGGCAAATTATTTTATCGATATTAAATCAAATACTCTGACATTCAGGCCCACATGACCAAAGTAAGAATTTGCTTGGCGGGTTTTCTCAAACATAAATGTTTGCTCTGGCTTAATAATGCTAACTGGAAAGTTACGTATTCCATGCAGCATAAAAAATTACTTTGCATTGACCCAGAAAACTCACCTTGCAAATAAGCCTGAAGAAGAAAGAAACTGAAATCAAAGTATTTGAAATGAGAACTCTAGCTGCCAGAACTACCTGCCCTGCCCCAAGTTCATGTTTAATTAAATCTACATCAATAATTCCATAAATCACTTGCACATTCAGAGAACCTAAGTTATCTTCTCTGATTCTAAGGTCAAATACTTACTAACAACCTTCATGCCTCTGGGGGATGTTTGGCCCGCTGCCAGACTGTACTACTTCTCTGGTGGGGGTGAGCCCCCACTACTGCAAAATGCCATGGAGGATGAAGCACCACTAGAGCATTCATTGCTCAGCAACAACCCCTTATGACTGATCCATGGGGACTGCTAAGCATCAGGGCTGCGTCTGACCTAGCTGTTCCCAGTGCACCCCCAGCTCACTGTCTCTCAAGAGGGCCAGGTTAACAAGGGGTCAGGGGCCCTAAGTGACTGGTTACATAATCTATACACACACTTTTCAGAATGTTCCCCAGTGATAGCTAAATAAAAATCAGAGCAGAGCTAGTTCCTATCTAAAGGATACCCTTGAATGTATCCTACATTTAAACTCTATCCTTGAATCTTTGGAGTAGCTGTCAGAAAAACTAAAGCATCGGAACAAAAATCTTTGGCAAAAATAGTCTAAGTATTTACAAAAAAAAAAATGAAGAAGGCTGTTCCTTTTAAATTATGACTTTGAAAGTTTCCATCATTTTATAGAATTTTGCTATTTACCGAGTTTGTGCTAACACAAAAAAATGGGGAAAACATATTTTAAGAGTTAAATCACATGATTCTTATGGCAAATTTATTCCTAAAATATTTTAACACATAACTCGTGTTTAAGTACAGCAATTTCTAGGAAGGGCCTTCAATTATCTACAGTTAAACCCACACTTCATGTCTTTAGTCCTGACTTCTCCTTAGTTCCACACACCCTAACTCAAATTCAACAAATCTAAATTAGTCATGCATCTTTAATCCATATGTGACTTACTTCTTAGAAGGCAACCACCCAGTCAATCTATCTAAAAATTTATCCACTCAGAACTTGAGTCCAGCCCTCCCCGTATTTCCTCTAATATCCTTTACTTCTCTGTAATGGAGGAAGAGACATGTGCTCTGAGGGACATGGGCTTTCAGCCAGTACACCACTGTACAAATAAGATTCCATTTTTCCTGTAATTTGAAACGTTCAATCAAGTCCAAGCTACTTAGCATAATAGGCAAAGCACTTCTAAATCTATTTCCTATCAGATTTCCAGCTACATCTCCTGTCACTGTCCCTTAGTGTGCACATTCTATTATGTTGAATTAACTCTAGTTCCCTAAACATATGCTGCACTTTAAGTCTCTTTCCTTTTCCTAGAACACTTTCCCCTTTACCTGGCAAACTAGTGGTTATCTTTCAAGATCTAACAATAGCATCACCTCTACAGAGAAACCACTCCTGATATTAGGATCACTTATAACCACCTCTGGACATGTCTATACTTGATTCATACTGCTATGGTGGCTTCCATCACATCGTGTTTGCAGTTATTTACCTATCCAACACTAATCCTGTGCTCTTGAAGGGCTGGAACCTTGCTCTGTTCAACCGGATCTCCTCAGACCTGGCATATTCCTTAGCATCAAGGAGGTATTTATACTATAATTTATTAAGATTAGGGAACGGTACTCCTAGGCAAAATTGTAAAATAAATGAGGATTGGGCATCTCTCTGTTTTTAATCTCATTAATCCCCCCAGAAGCCATTAATCTATAATATCAGAGACAGGTAGTAAAGTAATTAACCAAAAACTAAAAAAGTAAATCTCCTGACCTCTAAGCTGGTCTTCCTCCTCCTAAACTGTGATGAGTCATTGTAGGGTAAATAAGCCAATATCCCGCAGTGATCTAATCCATCCGGTAGTAGGCTAAAATGACCAGATTGCCTGTACTCCTTTTATTATAATCATAATAACAAGAAACTCAAGGGAACTACATGGTCAGGTAAGTAAATCCTCAAAAGCTGGTCTGGATCTGGTCTCAGGGAAGATAACTTTTCATTCAGATAAGCAAATCTTGAAGTACTTTATGCAGAAATCTTTGGTGCAACTAAAATAGGGAAAATAATATAAAACAAAAAAATTTAGAGCTAAACAAAAATAAAAAAAGGTATTTCAATTTTTAAAAATCCTAATTAAAAATTTACAAAACAGCATTTACTCAACATCTGCCTCCCTCAACATACTAATTAAAAAATTAAATAGGAACACGAGCAAACAAGGCACAAAAGTCCATGAATGCAGCAGCCGGGCACAGTGTCACAAAGCCACTCAACCTCTTACCTCACCGCCTCAGGAGCTAGACATGTATAACCACTTTCATGCCTTTTGTGGAACTTCTTGATTCTACACATATGCTTATGCAACTATATTCTCAAGTATTTTGATACTAGCAGTAAACGATTGTCTAAGTTAAACCAAGCAACACAAATTCTGATCAATGGAAAGCTGAATTATTAGCCTATCTGTGTTAAGAAACCAAGAGAATTCTTAGTCTATAATGAGCTTTTCGGTTCTATATACTTCTGAGTCTGTGCTTCTTTGACTAGGTTCTCTTCGGAATACATTTGGGAATTCCAAAAAACACACACGACCACATGGTAAGTGAGAGGTCAGGATGTTGGCTGTACATAGGAAGGCACCAGATTTAGGACAGAAGAAGGATGGGAGAAGATGACTGTACACCAATTACTAGAGTGTTCAGAAAAGGAGGGGTTTGTTCAGGTGCTAAACCCTCAGCAATGATGATAGAAATGAGAAATGGTAGAGGATGGTATAGCCAGAGTGCTCAAAGGAGCGGGAGTGAGTATAAGAGGGTGGAAAAATATTGTACAGGCGGCATACGGGGGCATGAAGGGAATGTGCCCCCCTTTACTACTCTGAGATTATAAAATTGAAAATAATAAATAGTCTCCAATAGAAAGGGCTGAAGGGGAAGTAAGACACCCAGGGGAGAGTCAAGCTTCAGGGCTAGGGGAAAAGGTGGAAGTTAATAATATAGATTAATTTATTATTATTGAACAGTTGTTCCAGGTAGCATGATGGAATTGTTTTGAAGGAAGAATACAAAGGAGACATTGGGTCAAGGGGGAGGTAGCAAAACATATAACAAAGTTTCAAGACAAAGAGAAAAAATGAGCAGGTGAATGATAAAATCAGAGACTTGAAGCATTTGAAAATTAGCTGTTTTTCAGGACCAACAAAATTACATGTTCCAAAACTGGTAATGTGGTAATTTAGGAAAGCTGGATGCTATGATAAGGGTTATAGAAATTTTTTTCCTTCTAGGGCTCAGGTTGTGAGTGGCAGATGTGGATGAAGGGGGAGCAGTCAAAGAGCCTGCAGTCATGTCTGCATTCTAATGCATTCTAATGGTGGGACAGCTATGAGACAGGTAGGTTCCAAGGCAGGTGCAGGGGTGAGAAGGCACAGGATGCTATTCAAATCAATGGGGAGGGAATCCATTATAGGACAAATAGCTATAAAAAAGGTTAGCCATTAAATAATAATAATAATAATAAGGTAAGATCCCCACTTTATTTCTTACTAAAATAACTGCCAATGGATTAAAATTTTAAATAGAAACAAAAGATGTAAAAAGTACTATAAGCAAATGTAGGGGAATACTTTTACAAGTGGGAAAGCCCGTCTTAAACTTCAAACTATGTGAGAATAGATTGATAACTTTGACATCCTTAAAAAATTAAGTATCCTACAAAGCAGTGCACCCTAAATCATTAATGGTAAAAAGAAAACATTTAAAATTTGTAAAATAGACATACAAAAAGTTAATATATTTATCAATAAAAAGCTCTTGCAAACAGATTGAAAAAATAGGAAAGAATATAAAATAACAATTCGTAAAAATAACTAACTAAAAATATTCTGCCTCACTACCAATTAAAGAAATACAAATGTAGCTATATTTTCCCACTGATTTCTAAATTTCAAATTTTTGAAACTGTATTAGTATGTTAGTAAAGGTATTATTCTGAATGTAAACTGCACAGGCTTTCTGAAGATATTTTGTAAAATATATCAAAACTCTTTAAAAATTAACATCCTCTGATGCAGCAATTCTATGTCTAGAAATTTATTCAAAGGAATTAATCAAATAGGTATATATGATGTATCAAAATTATGAACAGAGTTATCTACTATGCTATTGTTTATAAAACTGAACTTGGTAACTTTCTGTAGAGTCACCAGAAAATTAGTTAATGGAGCCATTAACAAACTGTAATTTATACTAAGATGATTTATTAAGTGGGAAACAGGGAATGTGATATGATAATTTTTTGCTTTTTAAAAAAGTTGTGTATATGCAAAGAATAATTTTATAGTGATTACTTCTAGTTAGTGGACAAATCAAATATAAGTAGACCTTTTTTTCTTAAAACTATTCTGAAATTTCTGATTTTCACTGCAATGTATATTATCTCTAAAACATTATTAAAAAAGGTTAAAAGTTAGGACTTGGTAGTATTTTAAGTGGTAAACATTACTTGCCCAGAAAGTAACAGGTGGAATAATTCATTATTATATAATGATAAAGAGTTGACAAAGAGATGAGATTGAAAGAAAGAAAAAGATGTTTGAGCGTATTTTCATGTCTGTGATTCTTGGTGAAGAATTTGTAACAGTAAGCACATACTGCCCTTGAAAAAGTTGAACTCTACATTTAAATACTGCTAATAGCTAAAGTAATGAATTTTAATCGTTTGGGCATGTTTCTCTTTTATTTTGTTTTCTCATTTCTGAGTTAAATCAATGATTACCACAGGGTGCGGTGAAATTAGAATGTAGCCTTTCAGCAAACTAGAAAGTGTTTCCTATCTTTATGATCTGAAATTTTATCTAACCAAAAACTGTTTCATAGGATACTACACATTCTTTTAAGAAATGTTATTTTCTTTAATTTGCTGTTTCTACTCGTTTTTACACTGGCAATAGTAATTTTAAGAGGAAGAAATGTAGGATACAAACTGTACACCATTGTTACACTAATGTAAAAAACATCCTTACAAATGTACAAAAAGTGGAAGATACCCAATATTAAAACAATTATGGATGCATGTGAGAATTAAAATAAAAAACATCTTGATGTACTTAATAAAGTAAATCTTTTTAACAGTCCTTATGTAAAATAATTCTAGATATCCTTAGACATAGCCTAAACTGTTGTCATCAAACTTAATTCGTATATCAGATGAGTCATATTAAAACAAAAACCTACAAAAAGAAAAATCAACTAACAATTAAGACCAATAATATTATTGAAAGAAAATATGAAAAGTTTTCATCAAGTTGGGATAAATTAAAATACTTTTTTAAAGAGTTGGTAAAAATAAATATCTATGAGTAAAAACAATGCTTTGTTTCCTCCAGTGTTTCATTGAATACTGAAAGGTTTATTTTTCCTTTCAAAGCATTCAAACCTAGAACCCAAAATATGAATCTCTCAGAGTTGAAACAAACTATGCTGGGTTTTATTTGAAGCTTAATATTCTTTGGCAAAAGTCCACAAGCATCTCAGGGAGCTGACCCAGATCCACCGTGCCAGAAAAGTATTCCTCACTTCCCCTAAAAACTTTCTCCACCACTCCCTGAGGGAAATGAATAAAAACGGCTCCCCTCAACCCCCTATTTCCACATGGTTGAATCCATAAGGGACAAATAAGTGAAAAACCTGAAATGACCTGTTTGATTTCAGAGGTGTAGAACTTTGACCACATTAGGTAGTGCATATGGTAGACGCAATACCCATTAACCTGTTGCCTCTTTGCAGCCATATTTACAAGTGATATTGAGGATGAGACCTGAGTGTGTGCTCAGCCAGTGGCTAAGAAGGTCCAATATAAGTGAGTTAGCTGGGCATTTTTACTGAGCGCAAATTAGAAAGGTAGAAAGGCTGTAGATTTAAGAAATAAGCATCAATCAAACTTGGCTTTTAATCTCAGCTCTGCCACTTTCTATTAAATGACTTTGAATAGATACTCTCTTTGCCTACTCATCTTAAAAAATAGAGCAGTAACACCAACTTCACAGATTGGAGAATAAATGAAATTAGTGAAAATGTGCTACAAATTACTATTTATTGATCAATCCCCCAGACTCCAACCCTGGGGGTCTGGCAGATTGCTCAGTAAACAGTAGTTTCCTTTCTCTTAACGTAACAGTTATTTCCATAGAAAGAAAAAATAACTACTCACCCTTAAAAACATCTCAACTTCTATTACAGATTGAAAACATTGTATGTTCAAGGCCTCCACTTTTGTCCTTAACCCAATCCCCTTTATTGGAAAGCAGCTCCATAAATTATCTTTTCTATACTTAACAGCATCTCCCACACTAATGACTCCTAAAGGCAGGACAAAGGCTTTCTTTTAAATATTAAACAAAAATAAATTGGACACTGTGTCGTGATTCCCTGCATACCCAACCGTCTCCTCCATCTTTCACCTACAATCCTGGGAGGACTACTGGACACTAGCTGATCCTATCTCCTTACTTTCCATTTCCCTCTCACGCAGCACAATCTGGCTTCAACCTTCCAATCATAAAGCCATTACTCTTACTTTCTACTTGTCAAAACAAAAGTCCCTTCAACCCTTCTCCTATTATGTCCTCTTATGTCTATGACTTGTTGATCATGCCACACATTTTGAAGCTCTATATACCTTTGTCGCTATGACAATGCCCTTTCCAGCTTCTCCTCTTGGGCTCTGACTGGAATTCATTTCCCAGGATTCATTTTTCTCCCATTTTCCTTCTGATTCCATGTGCTTCCCATAGGAGATCTCATCATTATATTTACCTACTGCATGCCAATGTCAACTCAATCTGCATCTTCTGAGCTTGTTATACAACAGCTTCTTGGATATCTTCACTCCAATGTATCTTTTACTCACACCCACTGTATTTGTTTGATAGAGCTGCTGTAACAAATTACCACAAACTGAGTGACTTAACACAACAGAAATTTATTTTCACACAGTTCAGAATGGCAGCAATCCAATCAACTGTCAGTAGGGTTGGTTCATTTTTGTGGAATCAGAGGGGAAATAGGTTTTATGCCTCTCTCTTGGTTTCTAGTGGTTGCCAGCAAACCTTTGCATCCCTTGGTTTACAGTTTCATAACTTCAATCTCTCCCAGCATTGTCACGTTGTCTACCCTCTATGTGTCTTTCTCTTTGTGTCTCTTGCCTCTTCTTATAAGGAAACCAGTCATATTGGGTTAAGAGCCCACCTTACTCAAGTATGACCTCATCCTAACTAATTGCATATGTAGTGATCCTATTTCCAAATAAGGTCACATCCTGAGATTCTAGGAAGGATGTGAATTTTGGGGAGACATTATCCAACTCAGTACACCCATGAAGTCGCCCCATTCTTAAATCTGCATGTTTGTAAATTGTGCCAGCTCTCACTTCAAGCCAAGAATCTGAGAAGCACTTTTCATTCTCATGTCTTATTAACTTCATATCCCAACTACCATCAAACTCAATTATTTTCATCTCCTAATATTTCTAGAATCTGAATACTTTTCCTCATCCCTAATTCTGCTGCCCTGACTCACTCAGCATCTCTTGCTTGGCCTACTACAGCAGTCCTTCCAGTAGCCTTCAAATGAAACCTCCTCAGGATTACAACAGTATACACATAGGCACAGCTTCATGGCATGTTAGAAAGACATATTTTAAATTTTTTTTTTCTTTTCACTACTGTGAAAAGTTCTGCTACTTCACTACAATACACAGAATTATCATAGACACCCTTCTTCAAGGATGATGGAACTGAAAAGAAGAGTGGTTTCTGTGGAAGCCCTGGAGTTTATAAATTTTGGCTTGATAGACTTTTTGCAAACCCTTGGAGTGTAACAAAATCCACCATACCTGTAATCTGGCTTTTCATTAGATTTCAAGACCTTTTTGGGAAAAGTCAGAAAAGTAGGGCTTATTTCAGCATTTTAAAATTTAATATTACATCTGGCTCCAGAAGCTCCATGGTAGAGGTATTTATTCTCATTTTAAAATATAAAATAAACTAATGTAATACACTAATGTAATTGCATGAGTTGCAAGCCCTCTTTATACACACATGCACATACACATACACACACACTGATTTTAAGATTTTATGATTTTAAGAATTTTAAGAATGGTGTTTTCTTCTTCTGAGATGTATTAGCTCAATCCATAAAGTTTAATCTAGATGTAAATTATTTTGTGACCATTAAAATATAAGCATACTTGAGAAGACTACCTAATTATTTCCTGTCTTCCATGGTTTTATTCCTGAAGCTATTACACTGGACTTCACTTCTCCCTTTACTTTATCCAAAAAAAAAGAAAGCCTACAGTTTACTTACTCCCACACCCCCATGGGGATGCTTACTCCCACACCCCCACGGGGATGAGAATACTTTCAACAGCATAGCCGGTAAGAGTGCTTAGAAGAAAGCAGAGACTGCAGGAAGGGAGAGTCCGGGAGGTACAGGAAGGCATCCAGCTCCATTCATATTGTCTGTAGATGCTTCTGTTGCTGCTTCTTCAATTACATTAAAACTATCTTGGCTGCAGACCACATTGTCTTAAAGAATCTCCATTTCCTTGGCCCTCTTTCCAATCTGAGAAATCCTGTTTCTAACAGATCCAGGATTCTAGGTGAGAATACCTCTTCCCATTCAGGAAATTATGCAAATCTAGATTGTTTTATTTTTATCTAAACATCTCTGAACTTTCTTCTCCAACCAAGCACCCAACTCTTGGGCAATGTCACATTTTTACAACTAGGAGTGACTGAAGAACACAAATCCACTCTGCTCTGGAAACATAATACTGCTATTTGCCATTTGACAGCTAGAATAAAAAGTGTACCTCACTTCAGTAAAAAGTAGGATATCCATTTGATTTCTCAAAATCAGCTGTAATTCTTTTTTTTTTTTTTCTTTTTTTGACGGAGTCTCACTCTGTCACCAGGCTGGAGTGCAGTGGCACGATCTCAGCTCACTGCAACCTCCGCCTCCTGGGTTCAAGCGATTCTCCTACCTCAGCCTGTCAAGTAGCTAGGACTACAGGTGTGCACCACCACACCCAGCTAATTTTTGTATTTTTAGAGAGACGGGGTTTCACCATGTTGGCCAGGATGGTCTCTACCTCTTGACCTTGTGATCCGCCCACCTCAGCCTCCCAAAATGCTGGGATTACAGGCGTGAGCCACCACGCGGGGCCAAAACCAGTTGTACTTCTAACAAAAATAAAAAATAATAACTGTCTTTGATTTTATGGGGATGTTCAAGTGCTTAACCTAGATTCTTTCCATGTAATGTCACTACCTGGTAATGACTTTTTTAAAGTACATAAAACATATGAAAATGTCTGAAACTAACAGGATTCAGAGGAATATGTACTAATGGGGGAAGTTTTAAAACAGGAAAACAAGATCCCTGGCCTAATATATGATTTTTGTATATGTAAATCACTTACTCTTGGGCCTTAGATCCCTAAATCTACTAATAGAATGTGCTTAATTATTATTTAAAATAATTATATGGAATCATGATTAACAATGCTTATCACAAGACATATAGTTCACAAGATGTATAGTTTATTTTTGATGTTAAGAAAAGAATTTTTGTTTTTTCTAACTCAATTAAAATTTTGCATTGAAGAAATGGAAAACCACTGAATTTATTGTCAAGCTATTCAGAGCTGGCTCAGTCTCAACACTTAAAATACAATTTTCAAACTGCATTCTTTCTCATTTTCAATTGACATTAATGAAAATTTAGTCTTGATTAAGCCTGATTCATGCTCATTTAGCATTAAAAAACATTAGGCAAGAAATATTTCTGAGAAATATTGTGACATTTTTTTTCAAAAGTGTTTGCTGTACCTCAGCTCTAAATTTGAAGAGAAGCAATGGTTCCTCTCCCAAGCCTCTCTCTACATACATATAACATCATATATGATCCAGTAAGCAATGTTTATTTTTCCAGAATTTTTTACATTTATATATATATAACTTCTACAAAAATTACTCTACAGTGTTCTTTAAAAGTTAGACACAAGTTTGACATACAACCCACCAATTTCACTGTTACGCATCTACCCAAGAGAAATGAAAATGGGTACTCACAAACACTTGAATGCAAATGTTCTCAGCAGCATGATTCATCATATTCCCATACTGGAAACAACCCAAATGTCCGTCCACTAGTAAACTGACAAAATATGCTATATCCATACAATGGAAAACTATTCAGCAATAAGAAGAAATGAAATACTGATACATGCCACAACAGAGCTGAACCCCAAAAACATTATGCTAAATAAGAGAAGCCATAACAAAAGACCACATAGTATATCATTCCATTTATATAAAATGTTCAGAAAAGGCAAATCTATAGAGACTAAAGGTAGATTAATGGTTGCCTGGGGATAGGAGTGGGAACAAACACATAATGGACATAAGGAATCTTACCAAGTGAGTAAACTGTTCTAAAACCAGATATGGTAATGGTTTTACAATTTTGGAATGTTCTAAAACCAGATATGGTAATGGTTTTACAACTTTTAGAAAATTAACAAATTTTCTAAAACTCACTGAAATATAATTTTTAAATATTATTCACCCCTAAAGAGTGAACTTTATAATATATAAATTATATCTCAATAAAGTTGTAAAAAAATGCTGTAATGCAAACTGCATAAGAATTTAAATAATTGTAAGAACTGTGAGGAAAATTAAATTGATCTATCATCGATCTAAACAATATGTTTGCAATTGACTAAAAAGGAGGAAAAACTCTAACAAAAATGAAATTTGACACATTTTAAAATATTCTGCATAATGTGGTCCATTAGTCTTTGATATTTTATTGAAGAAAGTTGCGGTAAAGATAAGATTGAGAAGTCCATTACTATAAACGTTTTCCAAAAGATTTCCTTTCCAAAACTATACTTTCCTTCAAAATCGAATCTTTTGAACTTCCAAAACACCTTTTTAGCAAATGATCTCTTAAGATAGTGTCACTAGGGGGGCATTGACCAGCACCCGGCACACTAACAGGAAACAAGGTTAATAAACTGCTGGTTTAACCAACCTTGATCCATAACCTACCCCATTTTCCGTGAGCATTATGGTCATCAATTCTCATGTTAATAATCCAAATGCTGAGCTTTCTAAATATTAAATCCCAGGAGGATTCTTTTTGAATGTGTGGCAATGTCAGTAAGAAGGAAGGCATCTTGTGAAGAGATAAAGTGGACGGATGAATTTTGAAATCTATCTGTACACGAAGAGAAATGCAATACTCGCAATATTTCTAATCCAATACCTTTCAGTATGCAAACCACTGATAAAAGAGTTTCTTTTTTTTTTCTAGGTGAAAGTTTAAGTGGTCATTCGCCTCAAATCTCCACTTTCCAGTCCTGCACAGACTCCAGCTAATAACACTACCACCTGCAGGGTGTTTTGTTGTTTGTTTGTTGTTTGTTTTAGTACTTCCCACATGCCTAGTTCACGCATGCACTTTTCTAAAGGACCCGAGTTCCGTTGGCTGCTTTCCCCGGGGGAGCTCTACGAAGACCGGTCTGACCTGGCCCTCTCAGCTCCCTTGGAAGGGACCTGCTGCAAGGCAGGGTCATTTGGCTCCGGAATGCACCTTCAGAATTTCCCCCAAGGGCCTGAACAGCACTAGCATCAGCACCAACCGGAACCCAGGCCCTCCGCTCCCTCAGCCTCGCGACCACCTGGCACTCGTGTCCCTCCACGCGGCCTGCCGGGGTCCTAGGAGCAGGGAAAATCCAATAGCTAAGGGCAACCCTTGAGTTTACTCGGTCCACCCACCTCCATATTTTATCCAAAGGAATGGACGGAGGCCAGTGAGGTGAGGTGACTTGGCTAAAGCCACACAGCCGGACGCTGGCCGAGCGGGTTAGTACTCGGGTCTCTGCTAACCCCGTGGCGGCTCACGACTACCCGGGGCTTGGTAAGCACCGCCCAGGGAAAAGATTTGGCATTGCTGGCGCGAAAGGCGAAGGACTCAGTGACTTGTGACAGGAGGTCATCAATGACCACCTGCAGGGCCGAGTGGGTAAAAGGCAGGTGACAGACCTCCCACGTCACGCCTGTTGGCGTGAGCGTCCTTTTCACTCTCCAAGTACCCTGGCTTGTGAGTTAAACGATGGGTCGGGTCACCCAAGCAAAAGAGGCATCTGCTTCGAACTCCCCCCATACTTGTGCCAGCAGGGCAGAAAATAGGAAAGTTGCACTTATCACATCTTCCCTGGGTCAGTCTCCCCCGACTTCCCAAGTCCCACGCCTCCCTCCTTGCACAGGGACACCCACTCACGCGCCCGCTCCACCAGGTACGTACCAGCCGCGCGCAGCTGCCTGCCCTGCCGGTGCCCTGGAGCTCGCGCTCGCCCAGCGCTCTGCGGCCCGGAGCTGCGACTCAGGCTCTAGCTCGCTGCCGCCTCTACAGTCCACGGGGATGCGGCCGCGTCTGAGCTACTGGGCTGGGGCGCAGCCAGGCGGTGGCAGCTACTCGGGGGCGGAGGGAGCGGCCGCCGCGTCCCGCCCCCAGGCTACGAGAGCGGCTCCCCAGGCGGTGTCCGTCTCTCCGTGCAAACCGGGCCACCGCAGCACTCCCCGGGGCACGTGCCACGGTGGCTCTTTTCTGCTGGCAGCCTGGGGCGAGCTCTTTTATCCTACTTGTGCGTTAACCACCAACTAATTATCGGTGATCGTCACACAACCCGCGTCCTCCCCGACCGCCACTCCCAGTTCCCTTGGGCGATGATGAGGTTCTGCTAAGATTTCTGTGACGTGACTGGGGGAATTTCAATTCCCTTCCTGCTTTCCGACGTCGCATCGTGTTTTCTGTCCCGCCGGTTGTACGCGCCCTGAGCAGGGTTTGTGCTCCAGGTGTCATTAAGGTTGCCCTTTGATCTAATGTTGGCTGTTCGGAGAAGATAGGAAGGTACACAGGCTTCTTATCTACGCCCCGAATCTGGGTCTTCGAGTTTGTTAACAGATTATTTTAACAGATTAGGAAACAATATGCAATGGAAACAACTTTTTGTGCAATAAAAGCAGAAAATAATGTATATCAAGTTTCACTTTCAGGTTCTCAATAAGAAAAATAAAGTCGTTACTACTAAGGTCTCATTGTGCTTTTTAAAAGCCATATTACATGGACGACCATACTGCTGATAAAATTTATTTCTCTGCTTCCTGAGAAACTGGTTTCTCACTGAACTCTTAAAATCTCCTCTGGTCTCTTGAAACTCTTAATTAGTACTCAAAATCTTCTCTAATCTCTAGTCTTTACTAATTTGCTCATTCATACTATCTCTGACTTGCCACCCAAAGCCTATGACACCTGCCAATGACCACTTCCAAATTCCCTTTTTAGGCAAAAGCCTAAATATGGAAATATGAAAATCTAGTCAGACTAATATTTTATTCAGTGTGTGCTAATGGTAGTACAATCAAGCTCTTTAAATTATTCAATATTCATACCTCCACAATATAGTAATAATTTTCTCTATTTTCAGATAGTAAACTGAGGTTCAGCAAGGTTAGATACTTTGAACAAGGCTAAATAGCTGAGAAGATTCCAAATCAGTTTTGAACTTAGGTCGTTCTGCCTTCAAGATTGATTGACTTCCTTAAATTATACTCTGTTAATAAAGCTTGTGATTTTTATTCTAATTGTGATGTAGGCACATTTTGTTTTGTATTAGGTTAGTGCAAAAGTAATTGCAAAAAAGTACTGGCAAAAACTGCAACTGCTTCTGCACCCGCCTAATAAAAATATAGTTACTTGTGTGGTTACACAAGCATTAATCAGAGATTGAGAGTTATTTATATCATAGTGTAACTTTAAAACTTATTATCTGGCATATTTCTAAGGCCTGTTATTATTATATTATATAATAACATATATTTTTATTATCTAGGGCAAATTATTCTAATGTTTATTTATTTTAGAGGTACTATGACAGAGTGATACTAAAATGTTTGAACTTATGAATTATGGTATCATGATTGGATTTTTATGATCCTGCATGTGTATTTCCTATACTTGAAAATTTTGCTTTGTAAAATCTGTATTTTGGGATCAATGTGAGAAAACCACTAGACCTCACTGCTAAGCTTTTAACCTACATATGAAATCATCAGAACCACTGGAATGTATGGCCCATGAAGGCCATATCCTCAACACCTAGAATAGTACATTCACAAAGTAGGTACTCCACAGGCAGTTTTGAAATGAATAAATATTAACCTTGTTTCCACACTTAAGACCAAATAATGACTTATAATGACTTATAAGAACACTATTTATAGAATGCTTTTGTCTATTTAGATTTAAGATTTTTGATGGCCTCTCATTTCTACTAGGAAAGTAAGGAGAAGATATGGAAAGGTTTGCAGTAGCTGCTTTTGGGAATGCTAGACACGACCTGACCACAAGTGCAAGGAGGAGTTTTTGAGTCCAATGATTGGTGGTAGCAGTAATTCCACACAACCATGTGAATTGTGAATTTGTGTCAAATATATGACTTTAAATGCAGAAAGTTTAATCCAACTTTGGGATTGTGCCAAGTGATGTGATGAAAAGACAAGGAGCAAGTTTGGATACTATTTTTAAGAGAGGGCTTTAAGGTTAACAAGAATAAATAGGAAAATAAGTGAGGACAAAGAGGGGAGAAGAAGGAAGAGTCCAAGAACTACAAATCCACATCAAATGAGAGAGATAGGAAGGTAAGTTGTAGTCAGGAAATGGGATCGTTTTCTTTGAAGTTTTAGAAGTACAAAGATAGGCAGTTTATGGAAGAGCTAAGGGTGGGGTTGGCTAACATAGAACGAAGATCAAGACATTAGGGACTAAGGTATTGAAGAAACTATATGGACATTGAAGCTGCCAACAGTAATACCAGAATAAAAAAAGGAGTGAGTCTGATAACAAACACTTCCGTGAATGTAGTGGACTGATCCAGAACTGAGAGGATGACTATGCGAAGTTGGGGCAGAAGGTGCATATCCAGGGAGGAAAAGCCTAAATGGATCAAGGACTGGTAAAAGAGACAATTAAGACTTCAGAAGTAATACTGGGGAGCTACAAGGATCCCAACACTGCTCCTGTGACCCTAGAATGTGAAACAATGAACAGTCTATATCAAAGGGACATCTAGGGGAAATAGTTCTTAGAAGAAAACTTATTTCCACTTAAGGCCAGAAAATGGAGAAAGCATTGTGTAAATAGTTTATGAGGTTGGTGGTATTTTTCAATATTAAATAAGGATTCTCCAAGGTCAGAGTAGTTAAGAGGTGGGAAGTAGGGCTGGCTTTATGGGTCTACAACCTGTTCAGTTGAGCAGGGATCTACGTGTTGTTTGTTTGTTTTTGAGACAGAGTCTGACTCTGTCACCAGGCTGGAGTGCAGTGGCCCAATCTCAGCTTGCTCCAGACTCGGCCTCCCAGGCTCAAGCAATCTTCCCACCTTAGCCTCCAGAGTAGCTGAGACTTACGGGCACACATCACCACACCTGGCTAACTTTTGTGTTTTTTTTTTTTTTTTTTTTTTTTTTTTTTTTTGTAGAGAGTGGGTTTTGCTATGTTGGCCAGGCTGGCCTCGAACTCCTGGGCTCAAGCGATCCACCTGTCTTGGCCTTCCACAGTGTTTGGATTTCAGGCATAAGCCACGTGCCTTGCTCAGGATTTACTTTTAAGAAAGCCCTGTGCAATGTTTAGTGCTCTCCTGTCCCTGCCTTGAAATATTTAATAATTTTTTTTTTTTTTTTTTTACCAAGGGGACTTTTCATCTTTTCATCTTTCATTGAGCCTGGCAAATTATGTAACCAATGCTGTGTGGAAGAAAGGAGAAATTCTGGCATGGGTGAAGCAAGAATCAGTATTTACCTTCTGGGGATTAAAGTTTGGGAAAGACTAAATGCAGAAGTTTGTATTTTGAGGGGAGACCAAGAGTTGCAGGGAGAAGGATGTGGCTGCAAGGTTTCAAGTGAGATCTAATTTTCACATCTCTTTAGGGCCAGGCTGGCTGACACCTGGGCAGAAGAAGTGGACAGTAGTTACCATCATCCCACTCCATGTTTTTATATGCTAGTGGATTAGTTTTTTTAGGGTTGCCATTAAAAATTACCACAAATTTGGTGACCTACACCAGAAGGAATTTATTCTGTCACAATTCTGGAAGCCAGAAGTCTGAAGTCAAAGTGTTGACAGGGTATCAGGTCCTGTGAAGACTCGGGGGAGAATCCTCTTTTGTCTCTTCCAGCCTTTTTTTTTTTTTTTTTTTTTGAAACAGAGTCTCGCTCTGTCACCCAGGCTGGAGTGCAATGGTGCGATCTCTGCTCACTGCAACCTCTGCCTCCTGGGTTCAAGCGATTCTCCTGCCTCAGCCTCCTGAGTAGCAGGGATTACAGGCACATGCCACCACACCCGGCTAATTTTTGCATTTTTGCAGGGACGGGGTTTCACCATGTTAGCCAGGCTTATCTTGGACTCCTGACCTCAGGTGATCTGCCTGCCTCAGCCTCCCAAAGTGCTGGGATTACAGGCATGGGCCACCATGCCCAGCCCTCTTCTAGCTTTTAATGGCCACAGGCAATCCTTGATTGTCTTTAGCTTATAGCTACATAACTCCAATCTCTGCATCCATCTTCACATCTTCCCTGTGTTTCTTCTCTACTGTCAGCATTGGTATTCTCCTCTTCTTATAAAGACACTTGTCATTGGATTTTGCATTCACCCAGTTCATCCAGGATGATCTCCCCTGGAGATCCTTACCTTAATTGCATCTTCGAAGATCCTTTTTCCAAATAAAGTCAAATTCACAGGTACCAAAGGTTAGGTCATGGACATATCTTTTTAGAGACCACCATTCAGTCCACTGTAACCAAGTCTATGGAGGCCAGAGGAATAGCAAGCCTGGATGACACTGGCATGATAGCTCTTCAGGTCTATTTGGCAAAGATAACTACAATAATATGAACCTTATCAATGTTTCTAAAGCTTTCAAACTGTGACATTTAATACATATGAAAATCAGAAGATTAGAGCTGCCCAGAGTCTTTATACCCCTGAGAGTAGCTATCTGCCTTGGGGACAAAAACCACAGAGAAGTCATGTAACTGAGACAGTGAGAAGTGTGGTTACAAAGAACTGAGGAAGTGGATTCTCCACTCCTCCTCTTGGAGGGGAGGGGAGGATTCGCCCACTGTCCATTCCAGAGGATGTGTGTGGTTCCTTGGTATTAAGGGAGAGTCTGCAAGATGACCATATCGCATCCTTTCCTAAAAATATAAGATTCAGAAGGGCTAGCGTAGTGACTTTGTTCACCTGTAGGAGAGGCTGGGCTAGTTTCTCAAGCCGTACCTTGTAAAGGAAAAGTTTTAAAATCCTTAGAGAGGGAAGAAGGAAATGTCAAAATCAGTGCTACCCTATCCTTTTCCTCCAGCTGACAGGCACTCTGAGAAATATTCAAGTAGCTGCCAGAGACAAATGGAACTCTCCTTAAAAAGCATAACACTCTCTGGCTTTTTCTTCTTTCTGCTCCAGGACAGGAACCATAAATTCCACCAAAGACCAGGAACTATAAGTTCCACCAAAGCTTCCATCCATTATTTGCAGAGTGATGATGTGAGAGAATTCCAAATTGTGGCAGGGGCAGCAGCATAACTAAGCCAAGGTTTGCAAAAGATTACAGGAGCATCCATCTTTGAAAGGCCACTAAGGATGTTGCCCTGCAACCAAGCTTGGGTGACAGAGTGGCCTAGGGCACAAGGGGCACAGACTGTACTACTAGTTAGTGACCCTGCTCATTTTGTATAGCAGAAAGGGTGCTACAGACCCACATTCACCAAGGGAGAAGCTGGACAACGAAACAGTTGGGGGCACAGCTGTCCTTTAGAAGATCAGAGTCTATAAAGTAAGAAGCAGAAGGATGGGAAAGAGACTGATTTCTTTTCAGTATTTAAAATAGAAATTTCCTAACAAAGTATTCCTTTATTACCATTGTAGTCATGTGTTTCTCCCCACTCCTGATCAATGGGGCATTGTTTTGCAGAGTAGCAGGGCATATGAAAAGAACACGGAAAACAGAAAATGTTGGGTTCTAATCCCAACTGGCAATGCCACTCAAGGCTGTGTAATCTGAGTAAAATTAGTTTTCTTATGACTGAAGGGATTATCCTGCTCTAAATTTCTTTAAGTCTCTGAATTGGCCTTCTTATTAAATCGAAATTAAGCCCAACATTTAGAACACTTTACCCATCCACCTCCAACTAACTAATTCTTATCACTTCCCAGCACAAATCCTGCTTTCCAAATAAACTCATCAACTTGACACTCCATGTGACCTCTTTTTTTCTAATTTTCATAACTGGTGCAAGGGGATGTATTTATTTTCACTACCTTCTGCTCTTAAGCAGCCTCCCTTAATTTCTTCAAATTCCTGTTCACAAATCATCTACTTTTGGAAACTTATTGAGGAATTTTTCTCCATTTCTGATCAATTCATTCAAATATGCCAAGTTGCCATCCAATCTTACAGACTTTCCTCCATGTGTTTGGGGAGTATGGCAATTTTAAAAGAAAAATATTATTCTCCTAAGTTTTCGACATGCCCTTAAAACTTTTCATGTGTATTGTCTAATTCTACTATCATTTTGTCAGCATGAGATTCTTCTATTCCAAAACTGGTATTTTCTAACTTCTTCTAGTAAATGAGACAACTCTGAATGTTTCAGGACCAATAAATGAATTGCTAACCGTAACCAACTAACCACTTAATGGTGCAGCATCTGTGCTTGGCACAGAGTGGGCATCTAATAAATATTTTTGTATAAATATATAGGTAAGTTAATGTGCACCTTTTTATTTGACCATAAGTACACACACACACTAACCATTATCCCACCTCTCTCCTCCATTCAACAGGATGACCTTAACACATAGCAAAACACCAAAAATAATTAAAGAAATCACAACTTACCAAAGATATTTTCGTGACTCATAAGTATGTGGTAAGTTATTTGCCCAAATAAGCTTTATTTGTACTAATACCTGTAAAAAATGTAGTTGAAAGCCAGGAATGGTTGTTCATGCCTGTAATCCCAGCACTTTGGGAGGCCAAAGTGGGCGGATCACTTGAGGCCACGAGTTCAAGACCAGCCTGGCCAACGTGGCAAAACCCCATCTCTACTAAAAATACATAAATTAGCCGGGCGTGGTGGCATGCACCTATAATTCCAGCTACTCAGGAGGGGCTGAGGCAGGATAATCGCTTGAACCCGGGAGGTGGAGGTTGCAGTGAGTTGAGATAGCACCACTATACTCTAGTCTAAGCAACAGAGTGAGACTCTGTCTCAAAAAAAAGAAAAAAAGAAATGTCTTTCAAAATTCTTCAATATACTTTTATGTGAATTGCTTCTGTGCACGGATTCATAAAATCTAACATTGGGTTAGATCTAAGATTAGATGCTCATCATAATTAAAAAATGAATTCACAACTTCTAACATGGGAAATCCTGATGTCTCTCATGCCTTCTCTTATTAAATTGGAAAATATACATTTTATCAGAACTACAGTAAGTAGCATCTTTATGACATTTATGTTATTCATAATAGATATTATTTATTATGATCCCAAATTACTCAATAACTATAGATAAACGTAATGAATGTTAAGTTGTCTTATAAAATGAATTAGGTCTTTTTAATTTAGATAAACTCTAATTTAACCATAGCTCCCGTATCACTATTCAGAGTTGGGGTGGATGGAGTCTTTTAAAAAAGAGAAGCTTTTGAGATGTTCCTGGGGAATTGGACTTAAAAGTTAGCCTCTTTTAAAAATTTGCTTAGGAACCTAAAATGTAAACTTAATCCTATTTTTTTTTTTTTTTTCTGAGACGGAGTCTTGCCCTGTCACCCAGGCTGGAGTGCCGTGGTGTGATCTTGGCTCGTTGCAACCTCCGCCTCCCGGGTTCAAGCAATTCTCCTGTCTCAGCCTCTTGAGTAGCTGGGACTACAGGTGTGCACCACCACACCAGGCTAATTTTTTGTTTTTGTTTTTTTGTTTTTTGTTTTTTGTATTTTTAGGGGAGATGGGGTTTTGCCACATTGGCCAGGCTGGTCTTGAACTCCTGGCCTCAAACAATCTGCCCGCCTCAGCCTCTCAAAGTGCTGGGATTACAAGCGTGTGCCACCACACCCGGCCAACTTACCCTATTGATACAGAATTTTTTGTTAGTTTGTTTTTTGTCATTTTTTGTAAGGAATTTCCCTTATACTCTAATGGAATTAGAAAAGCTATAAAAATTAACATTAGCTCATTAATCTAAAGTAAACAACAACAAAAGTTGTATTCCTTAAAGCATCTTAACAGTTGAAATATAATCTCTGGCATCAACATTTCTCAGAACATCAAGGCTAAGATGCACCTTATGATTCTCATTAGCTGCAGCTCTATAGACAAAATTTTAAAGAAAACAAAGCCTGTCTCCTTTCTGCATCTTTTTCATCTTCCCATTCCCAACCACTTGAACTTCCTCTATGAGTCCTAAGTGGTTTTCAAGCCACACTGGCCCTATCAGTAGCTTCTTGTGAAACACTATTTGGGTTCAGCCATGGGAAGGTGAAGCACAAAGAGAATAATTTCCAGTGGGTTGAGTTGAAGCACTGCTATGATTCCTAGGAGTAAATATCTTCCTCTACAACCAGACTTCAGGACTACCAGTTAATAGATATGCATAAGATAAATCTTTTTCCCAACCTTGTATTTATAAAAAGAAAAAAAAAAAAAGAAGGGAAAGGAAGGGAAAAGCTTGGAAGGAAGGAAAAGGGAGGACTCCATGCTTTCCTAATTGATTCCAAACTACAGGAGACCCTTAAACAATACTGGGTTAAGGGCACTGAACCCTCGCCTGTTGAAAATCCTCATGTAACTTCTGACTCCCCCAGAACACAACTACTAATAGTTACTGTTGTCCAGAAGCCTTATTGATAACACAAACAGTTGATTAACACATATTTTGTATGTTATATGTACTATATACTGATAAAGTAAGCCAGACAAAAGGAAATGTTAGTAAGAAAGTCATAAGGAAGAGACAATATATATACTATGTATTATGTGGAAGTCCATCATTATAAAGGTCTTCATCCTCATTGTCTTCACGTTGATTAGGCTGAGTAGGAGGAAGAGGAAGAGGAGGGGTTGGTCTTGACATCTCAGAGGTGGTAGAGGTGGAAGAAACTCTACAGATAAGTGGACCCATGCAGTTCAAGTCTGTGTTGTTCAAGGGTCAGTAGTACTTGATGGAGATCCCTTTTCTTGAGTAGTAAGGAAGATACTGATACAGAATTCTAGGGTGAGAGGTTATTTTCCCAATACTTTAAAAAAGTTGCTTAACTTTGTGCCATGTACAAACTCTTTTTCTCAATTTCTTTTAAGGTTTTTTCTTTATTAATAATTTTAAGTCATTTTATTATTATATCCTTGATATAATTTTCTTGACAAACTTGAGGCCCATTGACCTTCCTGGGTTGGAAACATTTCACTCATTTCTTCATATAATTATTCCTTCTCCCCATCTCCTTTGGTGACTCTAATTCCACATGTGCTTGGGTTGCTTGAAGTTGTCCCACAGATCATTAATGTCCTGTTCATTATTTGAGGCCCTTTTTCTGTGTTTTATTTTTCATAGTTCTATTGATATGCCTTACAGTTCACTGATTTTTTACTCTGTCATATTTAAACTACTGTTAGTTTATACAATGCATTCATTATCTCAAGAAATTTGATGATCTGGTTTTTTTCATATCTTCCATATCTCTATTTAACATGCTCAATCTTTCCTCAGTTTTCATGAACATATGAGATACAGTTACTATAACTTTCATAATGTCTTCATCTATTAATTCTATTATCTGTGTCAATTTGGAATTTATTACTATTGATTGCTTTTTCCTCTTCATTATGGGTCATATTTCCTGCTTCCCTGCATGCCTACTCATTTTTTATTAGATTCCAGACATCATGGTTTTATCATTTATGGTGGGTGATAGATATTTTTGTTTTTCTATTAGTATTCCTTAATGTTGGCCTTGGTCACAATTATGTTACCTGAAATGACTTTATCTGTCTGAGTCTGCCTATTAAGTTTTGTGAGGTAGTATTAGAAAGAAGTAATTTATCTAGGGCTTATTTTGCCCCTCTTCTGAGGTAATGACTTTTTGAATACTCTGTCTGATGTCTCTTGAATTATGAGGCCTTCCACTTTTGCTGCAAGGAACAAGAACTAATCCCAGCTCTTTGTGCTCTTTGCTTGTTTTTCCCTTTGCTCCTCAGGTGGTTTCTTCTCAGTCTGTGATAGTTAATACTGAGCGTCAACTTAATTGGATTGAAGGATACATTGATCCTGGGTGTGTCTGCGAGGGTGTTGCCAAAATAGATTAACAGTTGAGTCAGTGAGCTGGGAAAGGCAGATCCACCCTTAATCTGGTGGCCACAATCTAATCAGCTGCCAGCAAATATAAAGCAGGCAGAAAAATGTGAAAAGGAGAGACAGGCCTAGCCTCCCAGCTTACATCTTTCTCCTATGCTGGATGCTTCCTGTCCTTCAGCATCAGACTCCAAATCCTTCAGTTTTGGGACTCATACTGGTTCTCCTTGATCCTCAGCTTGCAGGCAGCCTATTGTGGGACCTTGTGATCATGTAAGTTAATACTTAATAAGCTCCCCTTTGTATAGATATAGATATAGATATAGATATAGATATAGATATGGATAGATATATCCTATTAGTTCTGTCCCTCTAAGAGAACCCTGACTAATACAGATTTTGGTACCAGCAGTGGTTCTAGAGGAACAGAATATTAAGGATGGAGTTCTTTCATTGGTTTTGGGGTTTCTGGAGTTGGCTGCTTAATATGATTAGACCCAAAACTGCTAAGGACTCTACTTCTAATAGTATAGAGAACACTGATAGTGCTTGGCGGCAACTGTTTAGAGAGTTATGCAAAATAAATCCATTTGACACTCCTGATTCACCGCTCTCATGACAGGCAGAGTGAGGTGACTCTATACATAATACCTTTGACCATATGTGGAGAACCAAGGAACATAATGGAGCTGATTGGTTGCTCCTAAGTTCAGTGGACAAAGTGATGAAAGAAAATGACGAATGAAGGGATTCTGTCTCCTGGCTTCAAAAGCAGATACTGAGCCTCAAATCTGCTAAGATTGCCCTGAGTGAGTCTTATCTCCTGTAGAGAAAGAGATGAAATTGTGGAAAAACAGACATAAGCTCTTACCATGTGAGTGGCTGACCTGCAATGAAAAATACATGCACAGCCTCACCAGGTGTCTACTGTTAAAGTGAGGGCATTGATTGGAAAAGAATGGGACCCTGCAACTTGGAATGGGGATGTGTGGGAGGACCCTGATAAAGCTGGGGATACTGAATTTATAAATTCTGATGAATCTTTTTTGCCAGAAGAAACAGCTTCCCCATCCCCAGTAGTGGCAACATCCCCTTCCTGACCCATGCTGCCATCAGCCTTTCCACATTTGTCTGAAGAGACAAACCCTGTGCTGCCTGAGGAAACAGCGATGGCCTCCCCTGAGGCAATTGCCAGGCAAGATAATGTTGATTCTCCTCAGAAGCCACCCCCAACACCTCTGTTTGCTTCCAGACATATAATGAGACTAAACTACCAGTGGACCCTAGAGGTGAGGTTGAGAGAGTGACCCATGAGGAGGTGCACTACACTTGAAAAGAACTGTTTGAGTTCTTTAATTTATATAAACACAAATCTTGAGAACAGGCATGGGAATGGATATTAGGGGTATAGGATAATGGTGGAAGGAACATAGAATTGGATCAGGCTGAATTTATTGATTTGGGCCCACTAAGTAGGGACTCTGCATTGCATTTAATGTTGCAGCTCAGGGAGTTAAAAAAGGTTATAATAGTTTATTTGTTTGGTTAGCTGAAATATGGATTAAATGATGGCCCATTGTGAGTGAGCTGGAAATGCCTGATCTCCCTTGGTTTAATGTAGAGGAAGGAATCCAAAGGCTTAGGGAGATTGGGATGGTGGAGTGGATTAGTCACTTTAGACCTACTCATCCCAGCTGGGAGGGTCCAGAAGATATACCCTTCACCAATCTCTTGCAAAATAGATTTGTGAGGGCAGCACCTGCATCTTTGAAGAGCCCTGTAATTGCTTTTCTCTATATGTCAGATCTAATGGTGGAAACCACAGTCACTCAACTACAAAATTTAAATACAATGGGAATAATTGAATCCCGAGGTGGGAGGAGCCAAGTGGCAGCACTCAACTGTGAAAGGCAAGGTGGGTGTAGCTACTGTAATGGACAGCAGCGGCAAAGCAGCAATCAGAATAGTCTGACTCATGTAGAGCTCTGGCATTGGCTAATTAATCACAGTGTTCCCAGAAGTTAAATTGATAGGAAGCCTACTGCATTCCCACTTAAATTTTACAAAGAGAAAACTCCTAGGTCGAATGGACAGAAGACTAATTTGAATTATAAAACAGAGAATCACAACCCTTCAATCAATTTCCATACTTGAGCCAGTTTACAGATCCAGAACCCCTTGAGTGAAGGACTCCACTACATTGCCGACAATTTATGCAGTGAATCTTTCTCCCATCCTTCCTCAAGGAGACCTCCAGCCTTTTACCAGGGTAACTGTGCACTGGGGAAAGGGAAATGAGTAGACATTTTGGGGAAAACTGGACACTGGCTCTGAGCTGATGTTGATTCCAGGGGACCCAAAACATCACTGTGTTCCTCCATTTAAAGTAGGGGCTTATGGAGGTCAGGTAATTAATGGAGTTTTAGCTCAGGTCCAGCTTACAGTGGGTCCAGTTGGTACCTGGACTCATCCCGTGGTCATTTCCCCAGTGCCAGAATGCATAATTGCAGCTGGCAGAACTCCCACATTGGCTCCCTGACTGGTAGGCTGAGGGCTATTATGGTGGGAAAGGCCAAATGGAAACCATTAAAGTTGCCTTTACCTAGAAAAATAGTAAATCAAAAGCAATATTGCATCCCTGGAGAGATTGCAGAGATTAGTGCCACCATCAGGGACTTGAAAGACGCAGGTGTGGTGATTCCCACCACATCCCCATTCAACTCTTCCATTTGGCCTGTGCAGAAGACAGACGGATCTTGGAGAATGACAGTGGATTATCGTAAGCTTGACTAATTGGCGACCCCAGTTGCAGCTGCTGTACCAGATATGCTTTCATTAGTTAAGCAGATTAACACATCACCTTGTATGCAGCCATTGACTTGGCAATGGCTGCCAAGGCAAATCCCTTTTTCTCCATTCCTGTCCATAAGGTCCAACAGAAGTGATTTGCCTTCAGCTGGCAAGGCCAGCAATATATCTTTACTGTCCCACCTTAGGGGTATATCAACTCTCCGGCTTTATGTCATAATCTTATTCAGAGAGACTTTGATCACTTTTCGATTCTACAAGATATCACACTGGGCCATTACATTGATTATATTGTGCTCATTGGATCCAGTGAGCCAGAAGTAGCAAACGCACTGGACGTGTTGGTGAGACATTTCCATGCCAGAGGATGAGAAATAAATCTTACTAAAATTCAGGGACTTTCTACCTCAGTAAAATTTCTAGGGGTTCAGTGGTGTGGGGCCTGTCGAGATATTCCTTCTAAAGTGAAGAATAAGTTGCTGCATTTGGCCCCTCCTACAACCAAGAAAGAGGTACAATACCTAGTGGGTCTATTCGGATTTTGGAAGCAACACATTCCTCATTTGGGTGTATTACTCTAGCCCATTTATCAAGTGACCTGAAAGGCTGCCAGTTTTGAGTGGGGTCCAGAACAGAAGAAGGCTCTGCAACAGGTCCAGGCTGCTGTGCAATCTGCTCTGCCACTTGGGCCATAAGACCTGACAGATCCAATGGTACTTGAGGTGTCAGTGGCAAATAGGGATGCTGTTTGGAGCCTTTGGCAGGTTCTCATAGGTGAATCACAGTGAAGGCCTCCAGGATTTTGGAGCAAGGCCCTGCCATCTTCTGCAGATAACTAGATAACTAGTCTCCTTTTGAGAAAGGGCTCTTGGTGTGTTACTGGGCTTTGGTAGAAACTGAACGTTTGACTATGGGTCATAAAGTCACCATGTGACGTGAACTGCCTCTCATGAACTGGGTGCTTTCTGACCCATCTAGCCATAAAGTGGGTCATGAACAGCAGCATTCCATCATCAAATGGAAGTGGTATATACGTGATCAGGCTTGGGCAGGTCCTGAGGGCACAAGTAAGTTACATGAGGAAGTGGCTCACATGCCCATGGTCTCCACTCCTGCCACCCTGCTTTCTCTCCCCAAGCCTGCACCGATGGCCTCATGGGGAGTTCCCTATGATCAGCTGACAGAGGAAGGGAAGACTAGGGCCTGGTTCACAGATGGTTCTGCATGATAGGCTGGCACCACCCATAAGTGGACAGCTGCAGCACTATAGCCCCTTTCTAGGACATCCCTGAAGGACAGTGGTGAAGGGCAATCTTCCCAGTGGGCAGAACATAGAGCAGTGCACCTGGTTGTGCACTTTGCATGGAAGGAGAAATGGCCAGATGTGTGTTTATATGCTGATTCAGGGGCTATAGCCAGTGGTTTGGCTGGATGTTCAGGGACTTGAAAGAAGCATGACTGGAAAATTGGTAACAAAGAAATTTGGGGAAGAGGTATGTGGATGGACCTCTCTGAGTGGACAAAAACTGTGAAGATATTTGTTTCCCATGTGAGTGCTCACCAATGGGTAACCTCAGTGGAGGAGGAGTTTAATAATCAAATGGATAGGATGACCCGTTCTGTGGATGCCACTCAGCCTTTTTCCCCAGCCACCCCTGTCATCATCCAAAAGGCCCATGAACAAAGTGGCCATAGTGGCAGGGATGGAGGTTACACATGGACTCAGCAACATGGACTTTCACTCACCGAGGCTGACCTGGTTACAGCCACTGCTGAGTGCCCAATTTGCCAGGAGCAGAGAGAGACCAACACTGAGCCCTCGATATGGCACCATTCCTCAGGGTGATCAGCCAGCAACCTAGTGGCAGGTTGGTTATATTGGACCTCTTCCATCATGGAAAGGGCAGAGGTTTGTCCTCACTGGAATAGACTCTTACTCTGGATATAGGTTTGCCTCTCCTGCACACAATGCTTCTGCCATGACTACCATCTGTGGACTCCTAGAATGCCTTATCCACTGTCATGATATTCCACACGGCATTGCCTCTGACCAAGGCACTCACTTTATGGCTAAAGAAGTGCAGCAGTGGGTTCATGCTCATGGAATTCACTAGTCTTACCATGTTTGCCATCATCCTGAAGCAGCTGCATTGATAGAACAGTGGAATGGTCTTTTGAAGTCACAATTACAATGCCAACTAGGTGACAATATTTTACAGGGCTGGGGAAAAGTTCCCCAGAAAGCCATGTATGCTCTGAATCAGCATCCAATATATGGTATTGTTTCCTCCCATAGCCAGAGTTCACGGATTCAGCAATCAAGAGGTGGAAGTGGAAGTGGCACCACTCACCATCACCCTTAGTGATCCATTAGCAAAATTTTTGCTTCCTGTTCCCGCAACATTACATTCTGCTGGCCTAGAGACCTCAGTCCCAGAGGGAGGAAAGCTGCCACCAGAAGATGCAACAACGATCTCATTCAACACAGATTGCCACCTGGACACTTTGGGCTCCTTCTACCTTTAAGTCAACAGGCTAAGAAGGGAGCTACAGTGTTGGCTGCTGTGATTGCCTCAGACTATAGATGAAATCAGTCTACTACTCCATAACCAAGGTAAAGAAATGTACACATGGAATACAGGAGATCAATTAAGGTGACTCAGTATTACCATGCCCTGTTATTAAGGTCAATGGGAAACTACAACAGCCCAATCCAGGCAGGACTACAAATGGTCCAGACCCTTCAGGAATGAAGGTTTAGGTCTCTCCATCAGGAAAAAAACCACAACTTGTCGAGATACTTGCTGAAGGTAAAGGGAATACAGAATAGGTAGTAGAAGAAGGTAGTTATCAATACCAGTTATGACCACATGACCAGCTGCAGAAACGAGAACTGTAATTGTCATGAGTGTTTCCTTCTTTTGTTAAAAACATGTTTGTGCATGTATACACTTGTACTAAGAAAATGTCTTGGCCATGCACGGTGGCTCACGCCTGTAATCCCAGCACTTTGGGACGCCAAGGCAGGCAGATCATGGGGTCAAGAGATCAAGACAATCCTGGCCAACATGGTGAAACCCCTTCTCTACTAAAAATACAAAAATTAGCTGGGCATGGTGGCGCACGCCTGTAATCCCAGCTCTCGGGAGACTGAGGCAGGAGAATCACTTGAACCCGGGAGGCGGAGGTTGCAGTGAGCAGAGATCGCACCACTGCACTCCAGCCTGGTGACAGAGCAAGACTCCATCTTAAAAAAAAAAAAAAAAAAAAAGTCTTTTTTATTTCCTTTCTCCTTTTTCATGTAACATAAGATTTATTGACTTCACATCAGCATTTAAGTATTGTTAACTTTATGTAATAGCTTTTGGGTTGGGGATTGGTGCATTTCTGGTTGTACAAAGGATAGTTGTATTATGTTAGGCATAATTACGACCTCATTATTGTCTTCATTTGAAGATTATGTATGATCTCAGGAGATGTGTATGGGTTCAATTTGACAAGGGGTGGACTTGTGATGGTTAATACTGAGTGTCAACTTGATTGGATTGAAGGATACAAAGTATTGATCCCGGGTGTGTCTGTGAGGGTGTTGCCAAAACAGACTAACATTTGAGTCAGTGGGCTTGGGAAGGCAGATCCATCCTTAATCTGCAGGACACTGTTCTGAGATAATCAGCCTATTCTCAACTCTGTTCCTGACAACTTATGTGTTCTTAACTTTTCGTGTTTAAATTTTCATATAAAATTGTAATTAATATTATCATTCCTCTATAAAATTAAGGCTTTTACATTAGATTTGAATGAAATCAGTCTTAACTAGGATTGTATTGAAATACTATCTATATTGCCTTTGAAAAGCTATAACAATTGTGAATATTATGTTTACAAATTATTCATTATGAACAAGGGAGCAGATTTTGAGCTGTGCTCTGGAATTCATATAATAAAGTCACTATCAATAGCAATGCTGAGGCTACATCTCAAGGAGAGGGACAAATAAAAAATATTTTTCAGTTCTATGGTGATAGTCTTCTCAGCTTTTACATTAACTTAATGACTTAATGATTCCTTATTAATGAATGTCTCCATTTCCCCACTAAATGTTTCTACAATATTTATCTATAAACAGTCTATATAAATTTGTTTCAAAAAAATAAAAAGCATACAAACTTGCTGCAGCCAACTTTTTTCTACCCCTGCCCCTGGATTACATCGGGTCATCCGGAGCATCCAAAATAAAGAAAGTTAAAAAGCACAGGTACATAAAGAAATTCTCTATTTTCTCCAAAACCTGTGTGCACAAATCTGTAGACACAGTTGGCCTGGTGTATTAGATTTAGTTTCATTCCAGTAAAGGGACAATTTATGGCTGAAAATAGCTTGACGCCACACACCTTAACCATCAAAACTTTAGTCTGTGAATGTTTAGGAAAGCCAGTGACCTCTAAACATTTGTAAATTTAATGTCAAAAATGTTAACGTTACTTGACCCCAAATATTAGAGTTATGTACATTATTGTTACCTGAGACCCCGAACCAGTAGAATTGGTAGTACCGGGAGCTTGTTAGAAATATAAAATCGGCCGGGCGCGGTGGCTCACGCTTGTAATCCCAGCACTTTGGGAGGCCGAGGCGGGCGGATCACGAGGTCAGGAGATTGAGACCACGGTGAAACCCCGTCTCTACTAAAAATACAAAAAAAATTAGCCGGGCGTGGTGGCAGGCGCCTGTAGTCCCAGCTACTCGGAGAGGCTGAGGCAGGAGAATGGCATGAACCCAGGAGGCGAAGCTTGCAGTGAGCCAAGATTGCGCCACTGCACTCCAGCCTGGGCGACAGAGCGAGACTCCGTCTCAAAAAAAAAAAAAAAAAAAGAAATATAAGATCTCAGACCCCATCTCAGAACTACTAAATCACAATCTGCATTTCACAAGATCACTGTTTGATTTGTAAACCCATTAAAGTTTGAAAAGCACTGCTGTACTTGCATCCTTAACTCAGTGGCTAATCTCTTGAGATTTTACTCTAGATAAACTGTGCTTCTTTTACTCTACATTAACTGTGCTTCTTTTACTCTAAAAAAGGCAATGGCTTTCATCTTTGCACAATAATCTTAGTGTTTATCTGATTTCTGTGATGACAAATGTAATTTATAGGCAAAGTTTCAGGTGAGTGAGAGAAGTGAGTGGGACACCATTCAAGAAAGCAGGGATTTTTCTTTCCTGAAAACGTGTTCCTGTTCTCTTAACTGCGAATTATCAGACACTGTATATGGCTAGACAATATTTAAAATGCAACTTCTTCATGATTCTCTTAAAGATTACGCAGAATTTACTCAAACCCTAACTTAAGATACACCAATTTTCATTTTCCTGATGGAAAGTTTGCATACAGTTGCTCAAAACCAGTCATAATTACAGAAATTTAGATCCAGAAAGTATGCTAGTCGGTCCATCCATCTCCTGTTGCATTTTACAGGAAGCAATTTGCAAAAATTTTTAGAATTTATTATTTATCCTCTATGTAAATGATGCCCTGCCAGCTTCCAAAATAAATTTATCATTCTAAAAGATTATATATATGAAATACACTTATTTAATTAGACTTATTTTTAATGTATAAGGGGAATCAAATAGGTATACCAACCACCTCAGCTGTGTTTACTGAAATTGACCATTAAGTTAGAATCTTCACTTCATTAAGTTCAGGAAAAGGAAATTAAGGTTAAAAAAAAAAAAAAAAAGGGAAAAGAGACTACATAGAAGTTAGCATTTTCAATACCATGTGTTGAATCCCAGTAGAGGACATTAATAACCAAATAGTTCACTTTGCTTTTTAAAACCTTTTATATGGATTATTAAAAAAAAAAAAAACTAGCCAGGCATGGTGACACACTCATGTAATTCCTGTAATTCCTGTTACTAGGGTGGCTGAAGTGGGACGATTGCTTAAGCCCAGCAAGTTGAGGCTGCAGTGAGCCATGATCACGCCACTGCACTCCAGCCTGGGCAACAGAGTGAGATTTTGTCTCAAAAAAAATAAAAATAATAAATAAATAAATACAAACCACATATAGATGATCGATTTGAACCAGATTTTTATCTGAAGGGTTACATTTCTACAGTAAATGAAAGATGCTTAGATGCTTAGATTTGGCTCAGTATCATACTAATGTATTGAATTAGAATAATACTATTCTACTGAATGAAGTCTAATATACAAAAATAATCTCATTGGCTAAATGAATGAAAATGATAAGAGCACAGATATAATTTAACTTTTTTAAAAAGGACAAAACAAAATACTGGGTTATTGACTTGGATTTCAACTAACACCTTGACAATTGACTTAGACGTTCAAATCGATGGGGTGTTATGCAAAGAATGGTGAATAGATATTATCCATTTTAGTAAAGGAAGAAGAGGAAATCAGTAGGTCAATGTGAAAAATACTGAAAATCAGTAACTTCCAGTAGCCCTTCAGTTATTCATAGGAAAGGCATATAGTTAGAAAACATTTCTCTAATCTGGGAAAACGCGTGTGTATGTAGGGTGTGTGTGTATGTGTGTGTGTGTGTGCGTCGAGAGACAGGAATTAGATGAAGGAGAGACCTTCCTTGCTATAGAATTTTTAATAAGGAGAATCTGGAGCCTGCAGAATTTCCTAACTTAGAGATAACTTTAATAGGTGGATCAACTATAATCTGTCCAGATGTCTGAAATCAGGGTTTGTTTTTTCTTTTTTTTTTTTTTTTTTAAAAAAAAAAGCTAAACTCGTGAAAGATACTCCATGATAGGCAGGGGCAATTCTCAAGGAACCACACAACTGTGGAGTGATTTAGCATTGGCAGACACCCTCTACACTTTTATCTCAATTCCTTTTCCCCCAAGAAACAACTTCTTGTTCTTTTTATAATACAAAAATATTAAGATTTATTTAACCATTCCCCTATACAAAAACATTTAAGTTATCTCCATGACTTTATTATTACAAACATTGCTGCAACATCCTTTTTTATGAATCCTTATAAACATGCATTACTCTAGGGTAGATATTGAGAAGTAAAATTTCTAGGTTGTGGCATACATCTTAGTTGAAGAGACATTCCTGTGCTAGGAAGTTATATTAGGTCATAAAGTCTGAGCACTAAAATAACAATCTCTTCAATACTGTAGTCAAGAGTTATAGGAAGTCTATCAGTTTGGCAACAGTTGTATTTTTCTGATGGAAAACACATTGCAGTGGGAATCAAAAGAACCAAGACTAACCCTTTCTGCTGCTGATTAGAAGTTGTGCAGCCTCTCCAAGTTTCTGTTTCTTTGTCTGCAGTAATTAGGAGATAGGGCTAGATTATTTCTCAGAAATTTATATATCTGCATGACATATTTCTGTTCTTAAGTTATTCATTCACTGTACAAGAATATACAAGGCATATATAAGAGCCTACAATGTTTCCGTAAGGAATTAACAAGAAATAATACCGGAAAACAAAGCAATGTGTAAACAGATATTTATACAAATACACGTAGGCTGCAAAATGTGTGATTTTTTTAAAAACTACAAAAAATTCTGTTCCATTGGTCTATATCTCTGTTTTGGTACCAGTACCATGCTGTTTTGGTTACTGTAGCCTTGTAGTATAGTTTGAAGTCAGGTAGCATGATGCCTCCAGCTTTGTTCTTTTGGCTTAGGATTGACTCGGCAATGCGGGCTCTTTTTTGGTTCCATATGAACTTTAAAGTAGTTTCTTCCAATTCTGTGAAGAAAGTCACTGGTAGCTTGATGGGGATGGCATTGAATCTAGACCAATGGAACAGAACAAAGCCCTCAGAAATAATGCCACATATCTACAACTATCTGATCTTTGACAAACCTGACAAAAACAAGAAATGGGGAAGGGATTCCTTATTTAATAAATGGTGCTGGGAAAACTGGCTAGCCATATGTAGAAAGCTGAAACTGGATCCCTTCTTTACACCTTATACAAAAATTAATTCAAGATGGATTAAAGACTTAAATGTTAGACCTAAAACCATAAAAACCCTAGAAGAAAACCTAGGCAATACCATTCAGGACATAGGCATGAGCAAGGACTTCATGTCTAAAACACCAAAAGCAATGGCAACAAAAGCCAAAATTGACAAATGGGATCTAATTAAACTGAAGAGCTTCTGCACAGCAAAAGAAACACCACCAGAGTGAACAGGCAACCTACAGAATGGGAGAAAATTTTTGCAATCTACTCATCAGACAAAGGGCTAATATCCAGAATCTACAATGAACTCAAACAAATTTACAAGAAAAAAACAAACAACCCCTTCAACAATTGGGCGAAGGATATGAACAGAAACTTCTCAAAAGAAGACATTTATGCAGCCAAAAGACACACAAAAAAATGCTCATCATCACTGGCCATCAGAGAAATGCAAATCAAAACCACAATAAGATACCATCTCACACCAGTTAGAATGGCCATCATTAAAAAGTCAGGAAACAACAGGTGCTGGAGAGGATGTGGAGAAATAGGAACACTTTTACACTGTTGGTGGGACTATAAACTAGTTCAACCATTGTGGAAGTCAGTGTGGCGATTCCTCAGGGGTCTAGAACTAGAAATACCATTTGACCCAGCCATCTCATTACTGGGTATATACCCAAAGGATTATAAATCATGCTGCTATAAAGACACATGCACACGTATGTTTATTGCGGCACTATTCACAATAGCAAAGACTTGGAACCAACCCAAATGTCCAACAATGATAGACTGGATTAAGAAAATGTGGCACATACACACCATGGAATACTATGCAGCCATAAAAAATGATGAGTTCATGTCCTTTGTAGGGACATGGATGAAGCTGGAAACCATCATTCTCAGCAAACTATCACAAGGACAAAAAATCAAACACCACAAGTTGTCACTCATAGGTGGGAATTGAACAATGAGAACACACGGACACAGGAAGGGGAACATCACACACTGGGGCCTGTTGTGGGGTGGGAGGAGTGGGGAGGGATAGCATTAGGAGATATACCGAATGCTAAATGACGAGTTAATGGGTGCAGCATACCAACATGGCACATGTTTACATATGTAACAAACCTGCACACTGTGCACATGTACCCTAAAACTTAAAGTACAATAAAAAATAAACTACAAAAAATAAACACATTGCTTATTTAGTTTGTTTTATATGAATAAAGAGGCTGCTTGGTACCCTTCTCTGTAAACACTGTATACTGGAGTGAAGTTATTGCTCCCTCCTACCACCCCACCCAGGTGGAGGCAGAGGGAAATTTGTTATAACAGGTGCTTAATATATTTTCTATGGCCCTAAAGCTGTAATTTCCTGGAAATGCGGTGCCCAGTACTGAGAGAGTTCTTGGAGTTGTTTCTCATGTTCTCCAGATTCCTAGCTTCCCAAATTCTGTTTAAGACCCATCTGCTCCATTGTCTGCCTAAACATAAGCCCTTCCCTCGGCTATATCATTAATTACAAGGAGTACACACACATGCTAAATAAAGAAGGGGTCAGTAGAGGGGAAGTACAGGGAAAGGACTTTCTCAAAAAGAGACTTTGGTGAATTTAATACTCAGTAAAGACCGAAGAGAAAAATATAACCATTTTTTATCTATGTTTTTCAAGACTTCTGCCCTTTAGCACTGAGCCCATACATTCTCTTCATTTATTTAAGCTCTCTTTGAAGTTGTAGCAGCATCAAAGGCAAAAGGACTATATTAGGACAAAAACATGAATCAAAATAAAGATAACATAATTTGTAATGTGGAATTATCAGTCAGCTGAAAGGACAGATCGGAATAAATTATAGAAAATATAGTAATATTAAAATGAGAAAAATCACATGATGGTATCAAGACTGCATTTAACAATCACAACACAAATAATGAAAAACCTAACCAGGACAGAACCATAAATAAGTTTGATAATCCCATCTTTGGTTCAATAGATCACAGTTTGCTTTCAATTTAGACAGTGTCTACCCACACAAAGTGGAAACTTGAAGCACTCTCTTGAGTAGATGATTTTTAAAGCAAGATTTCACAAAACATGTCAATTGTATCAACTTGTTTAATTCAGTTCTGGGAATATTTATTATGCACCAGGCATTCTCTTAGCTGCTAGGCACATAAACATGACAAAAGGTGATCACTACCAAAAAGATGTTACCTTCCATTGGAAGTATGTATGTCTAAGTTCTCAAATCTCAAAATCAAATTAATTTTAGAGTGTGTCATCTTTAAACGAAAGAAAAACCCAAGAGAGAGAAAGAGAAAAACAAGTTATACATACATTTTCCAAAGGTTCAGCATAATTAACATAACATGTAAGTAATAACAGCCCAAATACATTAGGAATAACTGTTCTGGATAATTCAAGAAAATATATTTTTGCACATTTTAAAAAATTTTGTAACAAAATGCTTGGAGGAAGCAGGATAGTGGCATGGAAAGAACATTGGACCAGAAGTAAAGAAATTAGGTTTTAACTATTGTTTTTTCAATAATTTGCAGCGTTCACTTACATAATTAATTTCACTTCTATAGACTTAATGTCTCTTTAGCTTTAGGCTGTTGAATTTAATCTTATTAAAGACCAAAAAGAAAACTATAACAATTTTTACCCTGTTTTTAAGATTCCTCTCCTTTAGCACTGAGCCTTGTGGAGCCTGTGACCTTGTGAGACCTCTATTCTAGTGAGAGAGAAAAGAAATTAAAATTATCTCTGGCTCCTTTTAGCTTTAGCCCAACAACTAAATCAACTGTTAGAAAAGTAGCAGGTGAAGGGTAGTCCTAACAGGCCAAGTGAAGTTGAAAGATGTTCAATTATTCAGTAGACCATCTGCTGCTATTTGTATACCTTACCTTATTGTACAGGAGACTCTTGCATTGATCATAAAGATGCAGGGCAGGCAAGTCTTAAAATTGGGGCTTAGCCCAGGAGGGTTCTTGGCTTTGCTAAGGAAAACATTCAAGGGTGAGCTGGTGGTGTTAGACAGCAACTTTTATTGAAGTGGCAGCATACAGCAGCAGCAGAGGTGTTGTTTGTTGGAGAGTAGGGCTATCCTATATGCAGTGTGCCCAGAATAGCAGCTCAGAGGCAGTCCTGTAGTCATATTTATACCCACTTTTAATTATATGCAAATTAAGGGACAGATTATGCAGAAATTTCTAGAAAAAGAGTGGTAACTTTCAGGCTGTTAGGTTATTAACATGGAAAGGGGCAGTAATTTACAGATGTTGCCATGGCAATGGTAAACTGACATGGCACACAGGTAGGCTTGTCTTATGGAGAGGTGTTTCTGCCCCATCCCTGTTTTAGCTAGTCCCCATTGTGTCCCAGTGTCTAAACCCCTCCACAGTTGCAACCCACCTCCTATCTCAATAACACTTTGTGAATACAGTATTTAATAAATTTAATATTTTGAGATAACAGTAAATTAAACAGACAATTCATACTTAGTTTCAATCTTCCATTTCAAGATTCTTAAATTGAAGCCACTTTTCTAAGCATAAAAAATGGTAAATATAATTCAATTTTTCTTCTGTTCTGTTCATTAAAACTGTATTTAAGTCTACATGACATAAAAGTTAATAATCTCTGAGATCTATTTCTTTACTTATTTTTTGTGTATTTCTTATAAATTTGGAATGCAGTGGAAAAGAATCCCACTAGGTAGTTAGTCAGTATATTACAGGCCTCTAACTTGCTGCTATAATATTTATTTAATGAATTCATTCACACAAATCAAAACACCTCATTGAAATTCTATTTATGGCTTCCTTAATTTACGATTATCATTTCCAACAGATATTTCACTTTTTTATGGACATATTTAATCTTTGGTTTGTAGATGTAAATTTGAACTTATTCATTTGATGTTACCATGAGATAAGAAACAAATAATCCTTATTGGTGAAATATGTAGCTATAAGGTAGAGATACTATCCTGAGATCTTGTGCATGCTTAATAATTTAACCATTTTTACATTCTCCTCTTTTCTCATATATTTTCTTTCTGATTATACTGTGCATGTTTTAATTAGTTTTTTCACACTGTCAACCTTTAAATAGCCATTTGCCTCACTCACAATCCTTAATGATGTGTAATCTCTCATGGGTAAAATTATATCAACTCAGCTATCAGAAAAATACCAGAGAAATAAATAGATGAGACCTTCCCTCATTCTTCTATGACTTCCCAAGTTAAACTCTCCCACACTGCAAAGACACTAACTACTAAATCTCCAGTTCTTCATCCAAGTGAAACTGCGAAAAGGGGCATAGCCCAGCATAAAAAAGGAAGTCTGACAAGCCTAACAGTTGGCCTCTTTGCTCTATTCTCACTAGTCTCAGAGGTCTCTAAGGAACTGCTTACCTCTCAAGTCAAGAAGCAATCATTTTAAGTCAATGAAAATGAATAAACTAATCTAGAATGGGTAATCATTATTATTGATATTAATGCCATCATTATGATTAATGGTGTTTATTAGAGGTGATATTTGTGCCAAGAAGATAACTGAAAAGACAGACTAGAATTGACATTATAAAATGTATATGTGCATGTTCAGTGTGAGGGAATTTTCTTAAAGTAAGCAGTGGGAAGGGGTGTAGTAGCATTCTAAAGTAATAGCAGCAAAAATTTCATGGAACAGCCAGGAAAGCAAAGAAGAATCCTAAAGAGGTATTTCAGAGAGTCATTTGTGAATAATTGTATTTTGCAAGACGAATTTTAGGTCTCACCTTTAATATATATCTTATTGGCATATTACCCATGTCATTATTAGAATAAAAATTCTCAATTCTGGGAACAATTGAAATTGCTATTAAGAATGTCTAAGTTCTTCCCTAGAAATGCTTGGGCATGCCTGTCTCACAGTTTGCTGCCTGCCTAATGTAGAAGATATTATTAAGATTTCTGTTTAAGGCTAGAAATAAAATGCTTCTGAAATATATTTTGCAGATAAAATTATTAAATGCTCTATTGTTTCTTTCAAAATAATCTTCACTAAGGCTTAGTTTGTTTGACCTCAACAGTGTATTACACAATGAAATCAAAACATAATCAACCTATGTAAGACAAATAGAAAAAAGGAAAAGAAAGAAAACACTTGGGATATAAATGTTTTTTTCTATCTTGATTAAGACTATTCTATATTTTAATTAATATTTCTTCATATGACTAAGTATTAATAATATTCAGAAGAGGATTATGAAAACAGGAAAATATGATAAAACTCGCATAGCCAAAGAAAACGAAATGCAAGAATAATGTGACCATATTCTAGTCTTTCATTCAGTAACTATTTTCTTAGTAATTACTATGTGTTAGGTACTGTTTTAGGTCTTGGGATACATAAGAGAACAAAAAAAACAAAAATCCCTGACCTCATGGAGCCTCTATTACAGTCTGTACTTAAACATGTTTATATGTAATATTAACCTGGCCATCAGTTCCTTTATCACAAGCAGTACAAAGGAAATGCACTTTCTATCAACACCTCCCATAGCTGCAAAGAAGGTAGCTTCTGTCATAGGAACATAGGAGAGAAAAGATAACTGGTTACATATCTATACGTCTAGTCCCTCCATCAGATAATACCATTTCTAGCTCAACCTCTTTGAGGGACATATTTATAACACAAACATTAGTGCAAATGGCTTTTGAGAAAAATAAAATTCAGACTTTGGATTCAGAAATGTTTAATGTCACATTATGGAATATAAACACTTTTTGGCCTTTGGAGTCATTCCTAACCATTCTCATCTGGATGAAAGCCATGAGCCAACAACTGGATGGGTTGTTAAACAGTAACCACATCTCCTTATCCCCGTCTTACATTCTTTCACTTGCTTTTTTGGTGGCAAATAGGAGAAAATAAGGGAAGTCCACAGTGGTATGACTAAGTTCTGCTTGATGAAGAATAGCTACTAAATTCTGAGACATTCCAGCCCTGCTTAAGAATGACCTGGATAATTTTAGGACTTCAACTTTTTTCTATTAGTATGTAACTGTTACCATGTTAGTTCCACAAAGATGACAAAAAGTAAGCAACTACAAAGTCCTCACCTATCATCAAGAAGCGCAAATGTTTTTCAAGCAACTGCTATGTACATCACATGTTATATGGCTCATAGTGGTAGAAGACCATCTCTGCAGTATAAATTTGTAAGAGGACATAAACACTTAAAAAATTAAAATGATGTCGTTTCCCACACCTACACTCATTGCTCACCTTCCATTCAGACCACACTTGCCCATAGAGATAGAACGCCAGAAAAAAACTCTATATTTGTGATGGATAGAAAGATGGCAATATCCTCATAGCTCAGTCTTCATGGCTCAATCAGCTAATGTTGACTCAGTAGTCAGAGACATTTGGCACAATTAAAGATTTTTAATGGCCCCTGCCCACAAAGGAGATTAAGATATCATAAGGAAGAAAAACAGAAAAAAAAATACAATAAATGCAAATGCACCTAGGTAAATCACGGAATTAAAAGAGCAAAGCGTGTTAAAAGGAGGATCATGTTTGTGTAAGAGAAAATGAATTCATTTTAAACCTTTAATCTTGATGCTTAAAATTTTAGGGATTTTGGTAATTGTTTTCCAACATTTATATGGCAAGTTATTTAAATTAACTTAGTCTTGCTGTTTTTCATTCCAAATCTATTTAAGTCCTTTCTGAGGCTCTCTGACCAAGTAATTTGTATTACTTCTTATTTTCTTTTCAGCTTTTCATGCTTAACAATGCCTACCTAGTTTTAATAATAACTAACAATCATAAGTCAAGATGGAAAGGATAGTCTTATATTGTAAAACAAATGTTATAACAAAAACAACTTCGAGATGACTGATAAAGTAGGAAGAAATTCTCTATATTGAAATCAACATTTCCCAGGAAATCTTACATTGCAATACCAAGAAATTGCTTCAGACCTGAAACATCTATTCTGTCCTCTATGTAGAAAAATGATGATGGTATTATAATGGTTAAATTCTTCCGAATCAGTGTGACGCAGTAGTTAAATTTTTATTTCCACAAAATTACTAGAGCTATTTGAAGAGTGAGTTGATATCCCGCCTGTGCAATAACTAAAGGTCCCTGGCTCTGGTGGGACTCGAGGTTTATCTCCAGCCTGTGATTGATGGAAGATCCTGGGTATTTGGCAGGCTACAGTCTGTAATATAGAATCTGCACCATCCACCTGGTGGTAGCCCAGACAAGAATTGATGATAATGACTGTTTCCCCATCAACTATGACTCACATGTTTTCTAGAGGGTGTAAAAGAAACAGATTGACCACAGGTTGTGTCAGACAAGATATTCAGTGCAATTCAGTAAAAACAAACAACCCTTACTGTTTCGTTTATCCATTAACATTTCATTCTGGAGACTCACTAAAACAGATTCAATCTTTTTTAAAAGTTGTGGTGGGGGGAGGTGGTATGCTGGAAACTAAGAAGATACAAGACAAAATAATATATTTTCTGCTGCTTGTAGTGTATAGTGCATATATATATGATACAGGTTAAAACCAGTCCCCAAGTTTCAGCAGCCTGAAAAGCCTAGTGTTCAGGGAGGCTTTACAATCTGAGGTGGGGCAAACCCTACGCAGGCAAACAATTCACTTTAATGTTATGCAAGGAAAAAGCCAGTTAATCTTTACAGAAGAAGAAGAGAATGAGAAAAAGCATAACATAGGAGAAATGCATTTTAATAATTCACTTAATGAATAACATACTAATGGGCAATAAGCTCAGCAATTACCTTTATTTAATATAACAGATGAAAACAAATAACATCATTAGATGCCAACATGATTTTCCAGAGCTCCCAGTTTCCCATCAAAATCAACCAAGTTCCAATTTCTAGAGCTTTATTTGTTTTCTGTAATTTATCATTTAAGATAGTAGAAAATGTTTGCATGCTTAGACTCCATGTGAAACATTTCTGCCTAAAGAAGAATCCTCAAGCAAATATGTTTGAATTTGACTACATTCACATAGAACTTTCTATTTTTTTTGAAGATAGAAAAACAAATTTTAAATGCTTTTAAATAACAAACTAGCAACACAGGTCAAATATAAAAATAGTGATTAAATAATTTCAGTATAAAGTCACTGAACATAATTTTTTACTTTAAAAATTAAAATGAGAGGTATTAATTTTACCAAATAGAAAGCACTTTAATATCTATTTTTAATAATCTCAGAACAAGGCTAACTACAATATATATCTATATATGATATCTTCTTTTATTTGCACCTTAATTTCTCTGAATGAGAAGAAACCAGCTGTGTTTAATTGACGTTTGTTAAACACATTGTGTCAAGGTGCAGATAAGATTTACTTATGCGGCTACTTGTGTGAGAATAATTCAGATTTCTCCACACTGAACCTGAAGAGGTTGCTGCTTTATTTGCAGTAAAAAGATTCTCTATTTACAGCCTGATCTTGATACACGGGGCCTAGAGAAAATACTAGAGAGTAATTTTCATTTTGTTGTGTAGTACTTTTCATTAGGAACTGATACATCTCAAATTTTAAAATTTGAATAAACCATAAAATACATGATATTTTAAAAAATAGTACTTTGCTTTTTTACTAATTATTGATTAAAGAGCCATAAATATGAGTAATATACAAATTCCTGCTCTGGAAAAGGCTGTAATGTAGTACAGAAAATTAAAATTATATGTTCTTGTAACAGAAAGGATGCAGCACAAAAATACAAAAATATCATAAAAGTTTAAACAAGAGAAAAGCTCCTAAGAATTTGATGTACCAGAGATCTTTACAGAGGGATGAAGATAGGTTAGGGCATATGGGATAGAGGAGGAAAGGGAGGATATTCCATGCACAGCAAACACAAGTGCAAAGATATGAAGATGGAAAACCAGGTGTTGTGTCAGGGCATCAGTAGAAAGGCCAGTTTTATTAGAATGTAAGAAGACTATAAGGAAGTCATTGAAAATAAACTTTGGAAAGTAGGTGGTAGGTAAATTATGGCAACCTTGAACTCCTGAGTAGATTCTGAAGTCATGAGAAGTCATGAAAAGGGTTGGAGCAGGGGAAATGTACTAGTCCATTCTCAAGCTGCTGATGAACACATACCCAAGACCGGGTAATTTATAAGGGAAAGAAGTTTAATTGACTCACAATTCAGCATGGCTGGGGAGGCCTCAGGAAACTTACAATCATGGCAGAATGGAAAGCAAACATGGTCTTCTTTACATGGTGGCAGGAAGCAGAAAAAGGAGCAAAAGAGGGAAAAGCCTCTTATGAAACCATCAGTTCTTGTGAGAACTCACTTACTATCATGAGAGCAGCAGCATGAGGGTAACTGCCCCCATGGTTCATTTACCTTCCACCAGGTGCCTCCCACGACACATGGAGAGTATGGGAACTACAAGATGAGATTTGGGTGGGGACACAGCCAAGCCATATCAGGAAGTGATATAATTAGGCCTGGCTATCAAGAGTAACATCATTAACCATGCACAATGTGAGAGAGGCTCTGTGGGCCCAGGAAAGGAGTAACAGGAGACCAAGATCAGGGTAGTGACTGTGGAAATGGGAAGGAAGGAAAGATGGCTTAGACAAAGGGAACCTGCACAACTAGGCAAATAATTTAATATAGGAAATTAAAAAGACAAAAGAACATTTTGGCATCTAGATGACTAGACAGTGTTATAATTCATCACAATAGATAAGTCTAGAGGAAAATTAGTTTTGCATGGGAAATTGATGAGCTCCATTTTGAACACGTAGAATCCAAAATGCTTGAAAGATACCAAAAAGGAAAGGTTAAATAAAATAAGATAAAAATAAAAAATAAAAAACAGCTACATCACCTTTTTGTTCATGTAAGTAGCAAACTTACCACCTTGAAGCAGAAGCATCATACATGATGCTAACTTATTTTCCAAATCCTGTGAAAACGTTTCCGTTGAACCCTGATTTAATTTTTAGCCATGGTTCCCAGCCTCATTTTACCCACATTTAAAGTAGAATCCATATTCCTGGACATTTCTATCTACATTTCCTTCTAATTTAAACAGTATTTCTTAACTTCTCATCAATCAGATTGTTCCTCTCTTTTAAAACTATCCTGTAATAGTTCCTGCCCACTAAGTTTCACCCCTTTATCTTAAATGTTACAAAAAAAAAAAACTCCTCTAACTATGGTTTTGTCTGTTTATCCCAGTGAATGTGTTCTAAATAAATGTATTTCTTTTTTTTCTTTTCTTTCTTTTTTTTTTTTTGAGACGGAGTCTCGCTCTGTCTCCCAGGCTGGAGTGAAGTGGCGCGATATCGGCTCACTGGAAGCTCCGCCTCTCCAGTTCACGCCATTCTCCTGCCTCAGCCTCCCGAGTAGCTGGGACTACAGGTGCCTGCCACCACGCCCGGCTAATTTTTTGTATTTTTAGTAGAGACGGGGTTTCACCGTGTTAGCCAGGATGGTCTCGATCTCCTGACCTCGTGATCCACCCGCCTCGGCCTCCCAAAGTGCTGGGATTACAGGCGTGAGCCACAGCGCCCGGCCCAATAAATGTATTTCTTCCCCATATAAAATGAGATAAAACCATTTTATTTTCCCTCAGTGCTGATTTCTGTATTTCTTTTTTTTGTGGACATTGAGAACAAATGGGTACTGTTTTTTCAAGATTAATTTGGACTTGATTTGACAACTCACAAATCTGACATCTTTTTGTGTCTTTATCACAAATGTTCATCAAATCTGTCTGAAAAGCAGTGTAATGAATTACTATAAACTTCGAAGAAAAAAATATACAAACAAAATGAATTCAAATTCAAGGGCCATAAATTGCTTTTTCTTTGCATTTCTCCAACCCTGCATCCCTCATACCAGGAAAAATTATTCCACATACTTTTTTTAACTTAAAAGTAATGTAGGTCAGGTTTTAATCTCATTTTATTCTCTAGAACTTCTGATTTGAAATCTGCATATGATACTATTTGGCTAAATGCTGAAATCAAGCCATGAGTGGCCCCAACATTTATGTACCCACAGCATTTTTTATATAGCCCCATGTATAATGTTATAGTGTAATTATTGTTTGTCTTTCCAGTGTATTGTAAAATCTTAAAGACAGAGGCATCATGTATGGCGCAGTCCCTGACACATGGTAAGTGTTCCAATGTTTAATGAATTAATATATGAAGAAATGTATGAATGCTAGAGAGAGACCTGATGGCTGTCTAGGAATTCTTTAGATTCACCATGTTAAAATGTCATATCTATTTCCTTTATTCTCTCTCCTTCTGATAGTTTTCAATTTGTTTAATTACACACATAGCCAAGCAAGTTATAGTTAATTTAAAAATACATGTGATAATATACATATGCCTAACAAAATCAAGATGTGCTATGTTAAATAGTTCCTTTTACTTTTTTCTTTTTAAAATTAACTTTACTAAGGTATAATTATACAAAATAAAAAATATATATATATAATTTTTTTTTTTTTTTTGAGACGAAATCTCACTCTGTTGCCCAGGCTGGAGTGCAGTGGCGCGATCTTGGCTTCACTGCAAGCTCCACCTCCCGGGTTCATGCCATTCTCCTGCCTCAGCCTCCCGATTAGCTGAGACTACAGGCACCCGCCACCATGCCTGTATAATTTTTTGTATTTTTGGTAGAGATGGGGTTTCACCGTGTTAGCTAGAATGGTCTTGATCTCCTGACCTCGTGATCCGCCCACCTCGGCCCCCCAAAGTGCTGGGATTACAGGCGTGAGCCACTACGCCCGGCCAAACTATATATTTTAAGTGTAAGGTTTAATGTGTTTTGGCAAATGAAAAGAACCATGTCATCATCATCACCATCAAGTTATAGGATATTTCCATAATCTCAAAAGGTTTCTTTTATTTCTTCCCTCACTGCTGTCCCTAGTTCCAGGCAATAACTGGTCTTCTTTTGTCATTATTGATTAGATTTGTCTTTCCTAGAGTTTCATATAAATGACATTGTGTAGTGTGTACTCTTGTGTGTCTGGCTTCTTGCACTTACAGTAATGCTTTTGAGATTCATCCATGTTGTCTGTATCAGTAATTTCTTTTTTTTAAATTTCAGTAGTTTTGGGGGGTACAGGTGGTTTTTGCTTACACGGATAAGTTCTTTAATGGTAAGTTCTGAAATTTTAGTGCACCTGTTACCCAAGCAGTACACACTGTAACCAATATATAGTCTTTTACCCCCACAACTATTCCCTCTGAGTCCACAAAGTCCATTATAGTACCCTTATGCCTTTGCATCCTTGTAGCTTAGCTCCCACTTATAAGTGAGAGCATACAATATTTGGTTTCCCATTCCAGCGTTACTTCACTTAGAATAATGGCCTCTCACTCTATCCAAGCTGCTGCAAAAGTCATTATTTCATTCCTTTTTTATGGCTGAGTAGTATTCCATGGGGTATACATATCACATTTTCTTTATCCACTTGTTGGTCAATGGGCACTTAGGTTGGTTTAATATCTTTGCAATTGCAAATTGTGCTGCTTTAAACATGAGTGTTCATGTTTGTTTGCTTTTTTTTCATATAATGACTTATTTTCCTTTGAGTAGATACCCAGTAGTGGAACTGCTGGATCTACCACATATTGCTGCAAGATAGTTCTACTTTTAGTTATTTAAGGAATCTCCATACTGTTTTCCATCGTGGTTGTACTAATTTACATTCCCACCAGCAGTATAAAAGTGTTTCCTTTTCACCACATCCATGCCAACATCTATTGTTTTTTGACTTTTTACTTATGGCCATTCATGCAAGAGTAAGGTAATATCTTATTGTGGTTTTAATTTACATTTCCCTGATCATTAGCAATGGTGAGCATTTTTTCATATGTTTGTTGGCTGTTTGTGTATCTTCTTTTGAAAACGGTCTACTCATGTCCTTTGCCCACTTCTTGATGGGTTTTTTTATTATTATTATTGCTGATTTGTTTGAGTTCCTTGTAGATTCTGGATACCAGTTCTTTGTCAGATGCATAGTTTGCAAATATTTTCTCCTACTCTATGGGTTGTCTGTTACTCTACTGATTATTTCTTTTGCTGTGCAGAAGCTTTTTAGTTTAATTAGGTCAGGTCACACTTACTTAGTTTTCACTTTGTTGCATTTGTTTTTGGGATATTAATAATGAATTCTTTGCCTAAGCCAAAGTCCAGAAGAGTTTTCTGATGTATCTTCCAGAATTATTATGATTTTAGGTCTTAGATTTAAGTCTTTGATTGATCTTGAGTTGATTTTTGTAGAAGGTGAGAGATGAGGATCTAGTTTCATTCTTCCACATGTGGCTTGCCAGTTTTCCCAGCACCATTTATTGAATAGGGTGTCCTTTCCCCAGTTTATGTTTTTGTATGCTTTGTCGAAGATCAGTTAGCTGTAAGTATTTGGCTTTACTTCTGGGTTCTCTATGCTGTTCCATTGGTCTATATGCCTATTTTTATACCAGTGCCATGTTGTTTTGCTCATTATAGCCTTGTAGTATAATTTAAAGTTGGTTAATGTGATGCTTCCAGATTTGTTCTTTTTGGTTAGTATTACTTTGGCTATGGGCTCTTTTCTGATTCCATATTAATTCTAAGATTGTTTTTTCTAGTTCTGTGGAGAACACTGATGATATTTTGATGGGAATTGCATTGAATCTGTAGATTGCTTTAGGAATTTGGATATTTTCACAACATTGATTCTTCCCATCCATGAGCCCTGGGGATGTGTTTCCATTTGTTTGTGTCATCTATGATTTTTTTCAGCAGTGTAAGTAATCTTTCACCTACTTGGTTAAGTATATTCCTAGATTTTTGTATTTGTATTTTTATTTTTGCAGCTGTTGCAAAAGGGATTGAGTTCTTGATTTGATTCTCAGCTTGATTTGTTGGTGTATAGCAGTGCTAATGATTTGTGTACATTAATTTTATAACCTGAGACTTTACTGAGTTTATCAAATGTAGGAGCTTTTTGGATGAGTCTTTGTGGTTTTCTAGGTATATGATCATATTATGGGTGAACAGAGATAGTTTGACTTCTTCTTTTCCAGTTTGGATGCCCTTTATTTATTTCTCTTGTCTGATTGCTCTGGCTAAAACTTCCAGTACTACGTTGCATAGAAGTGGTGAAAGTGTGCATCCTTGTCTTGTTCCAGTTCTCAGGGGGAATCCTTTCAACTTTTTCCCATTCAGTATGATGTTGGCTGTGGATTTGTCATATGTTACTTTTATTACTTTGAGGTAAATCCTTTCTATGCCTATTTTGCTAAGGGTTTTATCACAAAGGGATGCTGCATTTTGTCAAATGCTTTTTCTGCATCTATTGAGATAATTATATGGCTTTTTGTTTTTAGTCCTGTTTACGTGATGTATCACATATATTGACTTGCATATGTTGAATCATCCCTGCATCCCTGAGATAAAACCCACTTGATCATGATGTATTATCTTTTTTACTTCTTCTTCTTCTTTTTTTTTTTTTTTTGAGATAGAGTCTAACTCTGTTGCTTATGCTGGAGGACAGTGGCACAATCTCAGCTTACTGCAACCTCTGCCTCATGGGCTCAAGCGATCCTTCCACCTCAGCCTCCCGAGTACCTAGGAGAACATGTGTGCACCACCAGCTAATTTTTGTATTTTTTGTAGAGATGGGGTCTTGCCATGTTGTCCAGGCTGGTTTTAACCTGGGCTTAAGTGATAAGATTACAGTCATGAGCCACTGCGCCCAGCCAATCATGATGTATTATCTTTTGGATGTGCTTTTGGATTCAATTAGCTAGTATTTTGTTGAGGATTTTGCATCTGTTTTTATCAGAGATATTGGCTTGCAGTTTTCTTTTTCCCTTGTGTCCTTTCCTAGTTTCGGTATTAGCATTATACTGGCTTCAGAATAACTTAGGGAGAATTCCCTCTTTCTTTATCTTTTGAAATAGTTTCACTAGAATTGATGCCAACTCTTCTTTGAATATCTGGTATAATTCAGCTATGAATCCATCTGGTCCTGAAATTTTCTGTGTTGGCAATTTTTTCATTACTGATTTAATCTTGCTGCTTGCTATTGGTCTGTTCAGGGTTTCTAGTTCTTCCTGATTTGATATAGGAGAATTACATGTTTCCAGGAATTTATCCACTTCCTCTAGATTTTCTAGTTTGTGTGTATAAAGGTGTTCATACTAGTCTTGAATGTTATTTTTTTATTTCTGTAGGATCTGTTGTAGTATCGCCAGTTTCATTTCTAATTCAGCTTATTTGAATGTTCTGTCTTCTTTTCTTGGTTAATCTCACTAACAGTTTATCAATTTTGTTTTTCTTTTCAAAGAACCAGCTTTTTGTTTCGTTTATCTTTTTTTTTTGGTTTCAATTTCATTTAGTTCTGCTCTGATCCTTGTTTTTTTCTTTTCTTCTGCTACGTTTGGATTTGTTTTGTTATTGTTTCTCTAGTTCCTTGAGGTGTGACATTACGTGTCTATTTTTGCTGTTTCAGACTTTTTGATGTAGGCATTTAATACTATTAGCTTTCCTTTTGGTACTACTTTTGCTGTATCGCGGAGGTTTTGATAAGTTGTGTCACTTTTATCATTCATTTCCAATAATTTTCAATTTCCATCTTAATTTCATTATTAACCCCCAAATTATTCAAGTGCAGATTATTTAATTTCCATATATTTGCATAGTTTTGAGGGTGGGTTGCTTTTAGATCTAGCAGTAATTGTTTTATAAATCTTGGAGCTCCTGTGTTAGGTGCATATAAATTTAGGATTATATTATCTTCTTGTTGAACTAATCATTTTGTTATCATATAATGTCCTTCTTTGTCTTTTTTTATTGTATTGTTTCAAAGTCTGTTTTGTCTGATGTAAGAATAGCGACTCCTGCTTGCTTTGTTTCCATTTGCATCGAATACCTTCTTCCACCCCTTTACCATGAGTTTATGTGTCAGTTTCCATTTGCGTGGAATACCATCTTCCACCCCTTAACCATGAGTTTATGTGAGTCCTTATGTGTTAGGTGGGCCTCTTGAAGACAGTAGATATTTGGTTAGCGGTTTTTTTAATCCATTCTGCCATTCTGTATCTTTTCAAGTGAAGCATTTAGGCTATTTACATTCAATCTGAATATTAAGATGTGAAGTACTGTTCTATTCATCATATTAGTTTTTACCTAGATACTTTGTTTTTCTTCATTATGTTAATGTTTTATAGGCCCTGTGAGATTTATGCTTTAAGGAGGTTCCATTTTGATATAGATCAAGGTTTTGTTTCAAGATATGAAACTCCATTTAGCATTTATTGTAGTGCTGGTTTGGTAATGGGAAATTTCCTCAGCATTTGTTTGAAAAATATTTTATCTCTCCATTTATGAAGCTTAGTTTTGCAGAATGCAAAATTCTTGGCTGACAATTATTTTGTTTAAGGAGGGTAAAGATAGGACCCCAATCCCTTCTGGCTTGTAAGGTTTCTGCTGAGAAATCTGTTAGTCTGATAGTTTTTCTTTTATAGGTTACCTGATGCTTTTGTCTCACAGCTACCAAAATTCTTGTCTTCGTGTTGACTTTAGATAGTTTAACGACTACATGCTTTGGTGATGATCTTTTTGCAATGGAATTTCCCAGGAGTCCGAGCTTCTTGTATTTTGATATCTGTATATCTAGCAAGGCGAGGGAAGTTTTCCTCAATTATTCCTTAAAATAAGTTCTCCAAACTCTTAGACTTCTCTTCCCCCTCAGGAACGTCACTTATTCTTAGGTTTGGCCATTTTACATAATCCCATATTTCTTGGAAACTTGGTTCATTTATTTTGATTCTTTTTTCTCTATCTTTGTCTGATTGGGTTAATTCAAAAGCCTTGTCTTCAAGCTCTGAAATTATTTATTCTATGTGTTCTTGTCTAATATTGAAACTTTTCACTACATTTTGTATTTCCCTAAGTATGTCTTTTATTTCCAGAAGTTCTGATTAGTTTTTCTTTATGATATCCATCTCTCTGAAAATTTTTTCATTCATATCCTGAATTTAAAAAAATTTTTTTATGTTGGTTTTCACCTTTCTCTGGTTATTTCCTAGAGTAGTTTAATGATCAACCTTCTGACTTCTTTATCTGGTATTTCAAAGATTTCATCTTGGTTTGAAGCAATTTTTGGGGAGCCAGTTTGATCTTTTGGGGGTGCTATAGAACCCTGTTTTGTCATATTACCAGAATTACTTTTCTGGTTCCTTTTCATTTGGATAGACTTTTCTTCAAATTTTTCTGGAATTTATTTTTATCTTACTGTGGTTTTTATTTAATTTCTTTTTTTCCTCTTAGGAATCTAACTTTAATGTTTATAGTTTATTGTACCCTAATTTAATTCTTGGTGCTTTTAGCAGGAAAGACTCTGTATGACTTCCTTAATTATAGAGGGTCTCTGTGCACTGGCCTTTCCAGATGCTTGTTGTAGTAGTTATGTACATGGTGTGTGGGCAAGTTCACTGTCTCATATGGGGTTGGAATGGCAAGGATTTTTGAAGCTTATCTCATTCTCCCATAGGGTACACTTTTTTATTTACTTAATTTTTCTCCAGTGTTTTATTTACTGAGTTGATGATCCAGGCTTCGGGTCAGTAGGGGAGTTATCCCTGGGTAGGCACTGGATGTAGCTAAAGCAGGTGGGTAGATGTAATACCCAATGGTGGGCAGACATCCCAGCCTTGTTGAAGGTGTCTGGGAAGCCCTCAATTAGATGTACTGAGGTTTTATCAGGTTGAAAGGTGGGAGCACCTCAGCTACCCTGCCAGGCCAGCAGGGAAGGCATCTACTTCCCAGCCTCATTTTTATCCCAGTGTTCTGGCTATTCAGGTTAGACAGGCTCCTCTTTTCATCTGTAAGAATGTTGATATTCTAAGTAAAGAGGAGTTGTGACTCTGCCTCTCATGAAAGCCTGACCTGGAGAGTGCTCTTCCTGTGGGGATGTAATCACCCTGAATTGTTCTAGGAAAGCTGTCTGTAGCTGCATCCATACTGCATTCCTGTGGGAGAAGCTCCAGCTGTGTCTGCAGTGGTGTACTGGTGGGAATAAGGACACCGTCTCCAAGACCCTTAACGATCAGAGACGTTGCCTCCCTGTTGGGATAGAGATGCAGAGCAGCACTGTAATTGTGTCTCTGCTGTAAGAAACTTCCCATTAGTGGAAAGATCTGGGACTCAAGAACTGCCGTTCAGATTCTTTTGTCCCAAGGGGTGTTCCCTTGATGTGGTGCTCTCTCCCTTCCCCTAAGAATGGGAATTCCTGAGAACCAGACTACAGTAATTGTTATTTCTCTTCTGGGTATAGCCACCAAGTGGAGTTACCAGACTCCAGACTGGTGCTGAGGAATGTCTGCAAGGGATCCAGTGATGTGACCTGTCTTCAAGTCTCCCAGCAGTGGATACCAGCACCATTTCTGACGAAGGTGGTAGAGGAGTGACGTAGACTCTGTGAGATTCCTTGGTTGATAGGCTTACTGTGCTGGCTTTCTCAAGTGCTGGTTATAATTACTGTGAAGTTGTCACATGGACCCACTCAGAAACTTTGGTTAGCTAGGGTGTTGTGCACAGTGGTGATGAGTACAGCTGAGGTCATGCAGCCATTTTCTCCATTCTGGACACAGTATTATTCTACCTAGAGGTGCTGTAATGGACTGTTTTGGTTGACCTCCAGCCAAGAGGTGGCACTTTCAAAAGAGCACCAGCTGTGGTAGTAGCAGGAGGATTTGATTTGCCCTAAGTTACCCAGGGGAAGTATTCTGGTTTCTCAAGCAATGGGTGGAGCTACAAAGCTCCTTAAAGTTTATGTTCTTTGTGTTAAGCTATCAAGGTGGGTGGAGGGGCACAGCCAGGTGGGGATAGGGTTAGGCGGGTCTGTGCTCTGACTCTCCTTGGGTGGGGCTAGCCACAAACCCTGTGAGGGTCAAGAAGAGGATTTCAGATTACTGGGATAAAGTTCCAGAGGGGAGTATAACTGCCTTTGGTGCACAGAAGAGTTTGCAAAGGGAGTGGGGAGTATCAGGCAGCAGTAAGCCTCACCCAGCTCCCATGCAGTTGGTGAGGCCAATCTCACTCCCACAATGCTCCACTAACAGCACTGGGTTTAGATCCAGGCAGTCTGCACACAGAACTCAGACCTGCCCAAGGCCATAAGCTTTCCACAGAGATAGTAACCTCCACTTTCTGGCCACACCCATCCCTATCTCTCCACAAGGCTCGGCACCCAGCTCCTGTGCTCACATCTGCAGTGCAATTCCCATTTGTGCTCCCCACCTCCAACCCTGGGTTCCAGTCAAGGGAGTTTGTTCCTACTCAAGATTATATTACAAAATTCAGCGGGGAGCTTCTTTCACCTGCAACCTCTTCCTGAGCTCATTGGCTGACTTCTTTAACGGCCCCTGTGAGATATAGTCAGTAATGGCTTTCCTGGGTTCACACTGAAGACTGGGATTGCTTGCAAGGCATTTCCTGCTGCTGCTTCTATTTTTATATTTCACACCATTACACCACTCCCTCCATTTGTTCCAGCTCTGGGTAAGGTTAAGGTCTTCTCCCAAAACCTGGATTTTCAGATTCCCTGGTGAGAATATGTCCTCTGGAGGCAGACTCTCCTGTCTCACACTCTAGGGACTTAACAGTTTCTCACCTGTCTCATGGAGTAGGCTTCAGCCTGCCACTTATTTCAAAGGCTCTGTGGATTCTTTCAGATTTTATGTTAAATTCCTGCACTGGTTCTTGGAAAAAATTTACAGTGTAAATCTCTACACACTATTCTGTCCAGAATGTATCTTTTTAAACAAGTAAACATTGTCAGTAATTTTTTTTACTTTAAATTAAATTTGCTTCTTTTTATCATATTACCTTTGAAACTATTTTTTTTATTATGAATGCAATGCTGTTTGTGATAAAAGACTTGGAAAATACCAAAAACATGAAGAAAAAGAGTCATTTGTTTTTTGACATATGAAAATGTACAACTTTTATAATTAATTCTGTCTATATTTTAATTAATAATGTAAATAATAGCATATTTCAGGCATACAAAAAAAGGACATAGAATGATATAGCTATACAGAACTGTAATACAACTTTAAACAGTAAAACATTACTAATATAACTGAAGCCTCCTTATGTAACCCTCCCAATGACATTCCTAACTACAGTAACCTCCTTCTCTCTAGAGGTTATTGTAATTCTGAATTTGCTTTATTATTTTCAAGCATGCTCAATTGGTATGTTTTGTTACATATTTTGTATCATTTTGCACTTATGAAAACTTTTGCATGTATCTCATTGCTTTGCATGTATACATTATTTTGCCTATGTTGTTTTATAAGAGTTCTTTTATGAATACTACTCTACTTATAAATTCATTGAAGGTTGCTTTTTTCATTTAATAGTATTTCAGATTTATCTATGTTGTTACAAATAATTGATAACTCATTTTCTATTAAATTAGCTAATTTAAAAATTGAGTGAAGATAACTAATGCTGGTGTTTTATTTTGGGTTGCTCCAGAAGCTGACTCTGAGATGAAGCTTCAAGTATAGATAGTTTATCTGCACAATACAGGAAACCATGGCAAAGGACTGGGGAATAGAAACAAGGAACAGAAAACAGCCAATCAAGAGTGCATTATGAAACCAGCTACCACTGTGAGTGAATAGAGCTTAATTCTGTGGATCAGTATAAAGCACACACTTCAAAGGGTATCTTTTCACCAACTCTCATCAGTCACTATTTGAGGACTGCTCCGAAGGCATGTTAATTTCCTAGCATTTCTGACTTGCAGCACACACTTGGAGAGAAATGCCTTCTGCATCTCAGAAAAACTCCAAGCACAGAGGTAACAGGCATCAGCAATTGGAAGTCACCTGAGTAGACTAGAATGGTATAGTCTGAGAAATATGAGCAGGACAAGGGCAGCATCTACCACAGCTGGTGAGAGCCTATTGAAATTTTTACCTTTATATATTTCTAAGGACATTGTAAATTGCCGCAATTATTTTGGAAAGACATTTGACACTATATATCAAGAGCCAGGAGTTCAAGGCTGCAGTGAGCTAGGATCTTTCAATTGCACTGCAGCCTGGATGACAAAGTGAGACCTTGTCTCTAATTTAAAAAAAGAAATGTTCCTACTAAGGGGAACTCCATGAAAACAATTATGTGTACATTCATTGCAGTGTTATTTATAATGTTAAAAATAATAAAAATTCTAAATACCCAACAATATAAGAATGGTTAGGAAAGTTATCTATGCCTGCTGGATGAAGTTTTGCTATTAAAGTTGAGAATTATGAAGATTATATTGCTATATGAGAAGATGTTTGTGCAGGGGGATAAACAAGGAAGGAAGGAAGGGAGGGAGGGAGGGAGGGAGGGAGGAAGGGAAGAATTATTTCAAAATGATAATATGATTTTCTGGGAGTAGGCCTATATTATTGTATTATTTTTGGTTATAATATTTTTAGTATAAAAATAATGTATTTTAAAGGAACATAAGCATTAGTATAAAGAGCATTCAAAAATATTTTAATAATATCTGTTATCTATATATAAGTTTTGAGGCTATATATAAAACCTCACCTGTTGTTACAAAAATCTTGTGAAATAATTGAGTTCAGTATTAATGTCCTTATTTTACAGATAATAAAACTAGGCTCAGAAAGGGCCAAATGGCTAGAAAGTAATGGAACTGTGGTCAGACTATATTTCTTCTGACTCCTGGCCCAGTGTTCCTCATGACAGTGAAGAACACTGGTTGTGTTTGCTTGTTCAACACCCCTTTTATAATAAGTGAACTTCTTTTTTTATTTCTTTTCCTCATCCCTCATCTTCAAGGGCAGGTGGTAGCCCCAAGCCTGTCTACTAAAAGTCCAACACACAATGATTAGTACAGGATTAGGCATGTTACCCAAGTTAGGCAAATCAAAGTCAGCTCAGTACTTGAAAAAAAAGATAGCTTCTTCCATTGAGGGTAGTAAACTGTTAGAAGATGAAAAGTCTGAAGTCACTTACAGCCATAGTTTGTCAGCTCATAAAAGATGTTGCCTAAGAGTGAAGAAAAGACAAAGGAAAACAGAGGTAAAAGTGGTAAGGGACAGATTTGTGATGATGTCATTAAGGCGCTCATAAATTCAGATCTGGCCATGCCTCAGGCTACCCTTGGCCTTTTCAGATTTGTGAACCAATTCATACCTTTTTCTTTAAATTAAATTTGGGTTGCTGTCATTTTCACCTAAAAACATCTTGGCTAATATGGAAGACAGTTGTTGTTACTAGAAAATCTTAAAAAGTTGAATTGGCCAAGTTGAGGTGGACAACAGGGCAGTTAGTGTTTTTTACAGTAGCTATAGAGTAGTCCATCCATGCTATACAGTAGAAAAGTAGACAGTTAAACTGGTTAAACTGTTATATGTCATACTCTTAGACTCATGTGTCTACTGAGACTATAACTTTAAGGAACTTGGTAGAAAAATGTCAGGATACTGGGATATCTTAGCCAATTCTCTCAAGCTTACCTGTTTAATAGCAAAGAGAAGAAAATACAACCTTGATTTATATCTGCATCTAACAATCTGAGACAGGTGAGATTCAAATAGCCATGAGCTTTGAAAATCAAAAAAGGCAAAATCTTTACCCCAAGAAAAAGTTAGTGCAAAGAAAACTCAGAGAGGCTGAAAAGAACATTGAAAATAAGAATAGAATCTAGGGGAAGCTATGATATGATCTCCAGGACCTTCCCAAGAACTTTGAGTGGTATTTTTTGCCAGAAGAAGGTGTTATCTATGATATTGTAGGTAAAAATGACAGTAACTCCAATTTAATTATTTTAATTAAAAGGCAGTAAAAAAAATTCCCTGTCCTGCTACCTAGAGATATGAGGAGAATTAGTTATCACTTCCAATCCCAACTAATTATTCTGTGCCACTTACAAACCATTAAGCTAAAAGTTAAAATATGGGTAAGCCATTAAGGTCTAATACTAAGAAACAGAAACCACAAACTCACACTTCTCTTAAGACTATGCTCAACATGGTCTCAGTTTCCAGTAACTAGTCTATATCATTAACTAAATACAGATTCGCTGCATACCTCCCAAGGCTTTAAGAAATTTTTTCTTCCAGAGAAACCCCAACACTGGCGGCAAATGCTTGGAAATACCCAATTCCTAAGCATTTCCTACATCACCAAAATTTCACCAATGGGAAGTAGGTCCCTAACCTACAGCAGCCACCAAAAAAGGATCCTTCCCAACGTCAATAGCAGATGTCAAGTAATTTACTTAAGAATATGAAACTGTTAAATAAAATTCTCCAAGATGCAGATTGGCTGACCAAGGAGCTCACTACCCTTCCATGCAGAAAGCATTTGCAAACTCTGATGAGTAAAACCACTGTTTATTAATTTCCTGCTTTTCTCATTTCTGTGTGAAAATTTTATTAAATTTTATATTTTATTTACTTTATCTATTATGTTATATTGTAGGTGGTTAAACAAATAAACCACTTAGTCATAGACTGCTCAAGCATGAGAAGCTACCTTTAAGACTGACAGACAAGCACAAAGCAAAGATCTCACTAGAGGTACACCGAGTAAATGTGTGTTCTTTGTACTTTTTAGAGAGGAGATGGAATTCTAGGATCATCATGGCAGATGGGAGGCAGGACTAGAGTGCAGCTCTGGACAGAGCAGCTTGCAGAAGCTCGCATTGTGAATTTTAGCTCCAGATCGAGTGCAAGAACAAACCAGCAATCCCGAGAGGACCCATAGACCCTCTAAAGGAAGTGGACTGCTCCTGTAGGACCCTGGAGACACCCCAAAAACTGTGAGTGCCCCAACTGCAGAAGTGGGAAAGGGAGACCCTCCTCTCCCGAACACACATATCCACTGGAAAAGTTGAAGGTCTGTTTGCGGGAGAAGTTTCCGACCTTACCTGGAGCTGAGCCAATTTAGAGAGCCAAGTGAGGGTAACACTACATCAGGAGAAGGAAATCTCTAGCTGAACTTTGTAATAATATGAACAGGGTGAGAAGCCTCCTAGCCAGAACTTGGGGGAAGGCGTGCAAATCTGGTGTGTAGACTCCACCAGCAGGGGAAGAACCAAGCCCTTTTCTCTCACAGCTGGGAGGCGGGAGATTTCAAGCCTGTCATGTCCTCTACCTGGAAACAGACTTGGGGCTGTTGTCAGGGGGAACAGTGGGAGTGAGACTGGCCCTTCGGTTTGCGTGGGAGCTGGGTGAGGCCTGTGACTGCTGGCTTTCCCCCACTTCCCTGACAACCTACATGGCTCAGCATAGGCAGGCATAATCTTCCTAGGTACACAACTCCAGTGACCTGGGAATCTCACTCCTATCCCGTACAGCAGTTGCAGCAAGACCCACCCAAGGAGAGCCTGAGCTCAGACATACCTAGCTGTGGCCCCACCTGATGTTCCTTCCCTACCCACCCTGGTAGCAGAAGACAAAGGGTATTAATCTTGGGAGTTCCAGGGCCCCACCCATCACCAGTCCCTCTCTATACTCCTACAGCTGATGCTTTCTGGAAAGCACCACCACTTGGCAGGAGGCCAACCAGCACAAAAATAGAGCATTAAACTACTAAAGCTAAGAACCCTCATGGAGTCCATTGCACTCCCTGCCACGTCCACCAGAATAGGCACTGAGACACACAGCTGAGAGACCCAAGGACAGTTCACATCACAGGACTATGTGCAGACAACCCCCAGTACCAGCCCGGAGCCAGGTAGACTTACTGGGTGGCTAGACCCAGAAGAGAGACAACAATCACTGCAGTTCGACTCACAGGAAGCCACATCCACAGGAAAAGGACGAGAGTACTACATCAAGGGAACACCCCATGAGACAAAAGAATCTGAACAACAGCCTTCAGCCCTAGACCTCTACTGTGACAGAACCTACCTAAATGAGAAGGAACCAGAAAACCAACCCTGGTAATATGACAAAAAAAAGTTCTTCAACACCCCCGAAAAATCACAGTAGTGCACCAGCAATGGATCCAAACCAAGAAGAAATCCCTGATTTACCTGAAAAAGAATCCAGGAGGTTAGTTACTAAGCTAATCAGGGAGGGACCAGAGAAAGGTGAAGCCCAATGCAAGGAAATTAAAAAAATGATACAAGAAGTGAAGGGAGAAATATTCAAGGAAATAGATAGCTTAAAGAAAAAAACAAACAAAAATTCAGAAAACTTTGGACACACTTTTAGAAATGCAAAATGCTCTAGAAAGTCTCAGCAATAGAATTGAACAAGTTGAATAAAGAAATTCAGAGCTTGAAGACAAAGCCTTCTAATTAACCCGATCCAACAAAGACAAAGAGAAAAGAATAAGAAAATATGAACAAAGTCTCCAAGAAGTCCGGGATTATGTTAAACGACCAAACTTAAGGGTAATTGGCATTCCTGCAGAAGAAGAGAATTCCAAAAGCTTGGAAAACATATTTGGGGGAATAATTGAGGAAGACTTCTCCAGCCTTGCTAGAGACCTAGACATCCAAATACAAGAAGCACAAAGAACACTTGGAAAATTCATCACAAAAAAATCCTCGCCTATGCACTTTGTCATCAGGTTATGCAAAGTTAAGACAAAGGAAAAAAATCTTAGGAGCTGTGAGACAAAGCACCAAGTAACCTATAAAGGAAAAGCTATCAGATTAACAGCAGATTTCTCAGCAGAAACCCTAGAAGCTAGAAGGGATTGGGGCCCTATCTTCAGCCTCCTCAAACAAAACAATTATCAGCCAAGAATTTTGTATCCAGCAAAACTAAGCTTCATATATGAAAGAAAGATACAGTCATTTTCAGAAAAACAAATGTTGAGAGAATTTGCTGTTACCAAGCCACCACTACAAGAACTGCTAAAAGAGCTCTAAATCTTGAAACTAATCCTGGAAAACATCAAAACAGAACCTCTTTAAAGCATAAATCACACAGGAACTACACAGCAAAAATACAAGTTAAAAAGCCAAAAAAAAAAAAAAAAGAAAAACAAAGTTTGCAGGCAACAAAGAGCATGAAGAACGCAAGGGTAGCTCACATTTCAATACTAACATTGAATGTAATTGGCCAAAATCTCCACTTAAAAGATATAGAACCATGGAATGGGTAAGAACTCACCAACAAACTACCTGCTGCCTTCAGGAGACTCACCTAATACATAAGGACTCATATGAACTTAAAGTAAAGGGGTGGAAAAAAGCATTTCATGCAAATGGACACCAAAAGCGAGCAGAGGTAGCTCTTCTTATATCAGACAAAACAAACTTTAAAGCAACAGCAGTTAAAAGAGACAAAGAGGGACAGTATATAATGGTAAAAGGCCTTGCCCAACAGGAAAATATTACAATCCTAAACATATATGCACCAAACACTGGAGCTCCCAAATTTATAAAAAATTACTAATAGACCTAAGAAATGAGATAGACAGCAACACAACCTCAAAATACACATTCTACTCAATTGCACATGGAACTTTCTCCAAGATAGATCATATGATAGGCCAAAAATGAGCCTCAATAAATTGAAAAATTTAAGAAAATTAAAATTATATCAAGCACTCTCTCAGACCACAGTGGAATAAAACTGAAAATCAACTCCAAAAGGAACCTTCAGAATCATGCAAATACATGGAAATTAAATAACCTGCTCCTGAATGAGCATTGGGTCAAAAACGAAATCAAGATGGAAATTAAAAAATTCTTTAAACTGAATAGCAATAATGACACAACATGGCAAAACCTCTGGGATGCAGCAAAGGCAGTGCTAGGAGGAAAGTACGTAGCCCTAAGCACCTACATCAAAAAGACTGAAAGTGCACAAATTGACATTCTAAGGTCATACCTCAAGGAACTAGAGAAACAAGTGCAAACCAAACCCAGGCCCAGCAGAAGAAAGGAAATTACCAAGAGAAGAGCAGGACTAAATGAAATAGAAAAAATAAAAATTAAAAATATAAATGAAACAAAAAGCTGGTTCTTTGAAAAGATAAATAAAATTGATAGACCATTAGCAAGATTAACCAAGAAAAAGAGAGAGAAAATCCAAATAACCTCACTAAGCAATGAAACAGAAGACATTACAACTGACACCACTGAAATACAAAAGACTATTGAAGGCTACTATGAACACCTTTATGAACATAAACTAGAAAACCTAGAAGAGATAAATAAATTCCTGGAAAAATACAACCCTCTTAGCTTAAATCAGGGAGAATTAGATACCCTGAACAGACCAATAACAAGCAGCGAGATTAAAATGGTAATTTAAAAATTACCAACAACAAAAAAAGTCCAGGACCAGACAGATTCACAGCAGAATTCTACCAAACATTCAAAGAAGAATTGGTACCAATCCTTTTGACACTATTCCACAAGATAGAGAAAGAAGGAACCCTCCCTAATTCATTTCATGAAGCCAGCATCACCCTAATACCAAAATCAAGAAAGGACATAACCAAAAAAGAAAACTACAGACTGATATCCTTGATGAACACTGAGGCTAAAATCCTTAACAAAATATTAGCTAACCAACAACATATTAAAAAGATAATTCATCATGATCAAGTGGGTTTCACGCCAGGGATGCAGGGATGGTTTAACATATGCAAGTCAATAAGTGTGATATACCACACAAACAGAATTAAAAACAAAAATCACATGATCATCTCAATAGATGCAAAAAAAAAAAATTCAACAAAATCCAACATCTCTTGTGACTGAAACTCTCAGCAAAATCGGCATACAAGGGACATACCTTAGTGTAATAAAAGCCATCTATGACAAACCCACAGCCAACATAATACTGAATGGGGAAAAATTGAAAGCATTCTCTCTGAGAACTGGAACAAGACAAGGATGCCCACTCTCGCCACTCCTCTTCAACATAGTACTGGAAGTCCTAGCCAGAGCAATCAAATAAGAGAAAGAAATAAAGGGCATCCGATTCAGTAAAGAGAAAGTCAAACTGTCACTGTTTGCTGATAATATGATTGTTTACCTTGAAAACCCTAAGGATTCCTCCAGAAAGCTCCTAGAACTGATAAAAGAATTCAGCAAAGTTTCCGGATACAAGATTAATGTACACAAATTAGTAGCTCTTCTGTACATGGACAGCAACCAAATGTAGAATCAAATCAAGAACTCAACCCCTTTTACAATAGCTGCCAAAAAATAAGAATAAAATTCTTAGGAATATACCTAACCAAGGAGTCAAAGACCTCTACAAGGAAAACTACAAAACATTGTTGAAAGAAATCATCGATGACACAAACAAATGGAAACACATCTCATGCTTATGGATGGGTAGAATCAATATTGTGAAAATGACCATAGTACCAAAAGCAATCTACAAATTCAATGCAATCCCCATCAAAATACTACCATCATTCTTCACAGAATTAGAAAAAAACAATTCTAAAATTCATAGGGAACAAAAAAGGAGCCCACATAGCCAAAGCAAGACTAAGCAAAAAGACCAAATCTGAAGGCATCACACTACCTGATTTCAAACTATACTATAAGGCCATAGTCACCAAAACAGCATGATACTGGTATAGAAATAGGCACATAGACCAATGGAACAGAATATAGAAGCCAGAAATAAACCCAAATACAGCCAACTGATCTTTGACAAAGTAGACAAAAACATAAAGTGGGGAAAGTGGCATATATATATTATATATATAATTATGTATCTATTTTATATGTGTATATATATATTTGTTGGCCATTCGTATATCTTCTTTTGAGAATTGTCTATTCATGTCCTTAGCCCACTTTTTCAGGGGACTGTTTGTTTTTTTCTTACTGATTTGTTTGAGTTCATTGTTGATTCTGGATATCAGTCCTTTGTCATACATATATGATGGAATACTATGCAGCCATAAAAAGGAATGAATTAACAGCATTTGCAGTGACCTGGATGAGTTTGGAGACTATTATTATCTAAGTGAATTAACTCAGGAATGGAAAAACAAACATCATATGTTCTCACTGATATGTGGGAGCTAAGCTATGAGGATGCAAAGGCATAAGAATGATACAATGGACTTTGGGGACTTGTGGGGAAAAGTAGGAGGGAGGCGAGAGATAAAAGACTACAAATATGGTGCAGTGTATACTGCTTGGGTGATGTATTTCCAATGTCTGAGGTTTGGAAGGGCTGCCATAGTTCTTGGGGACTATTCTGACTGTACCTTTCACTAGTAGAATCCACAATTGCTGCTTAAGAGGTGAACATATGACTCAAGGTACATGAACCAAATCAGTTTTGAAGACTTGCTAAACCTACTGAGGAAAGAATATTCTTAATCCACTGGCATTACTAAGCTGGTAGAATATAAGCCTGGAACTGTCAATATTTGTCTTTGTTACCACTTACAGAGCTTCTGAGAATGAAACCAGCCAAGAAATCAGAGCTGAGAAGCATGAAAAAAGAGACTTGATAACATTGTGTGTGTATCTAAATTCAGCCATGACTAAACCCTATAAATACAACCTGCACTTCTCAGCAATTTGAGCCAATAAATTCACCTTTCTGCTCCAGTAAGTTTAGTATGTGTTTTTGAAACATAGAGTCCTAACAAATAGGACTTCCTAATTTCTTAAAATTCACTTAGTTATTCACCTCTTGTGTTAACATTATGATGATTTCCAAAAAAAATCGGGAGCTAGGAGGGTACATGATAGTCCAGTCATGGAAGTAGGGTCACTATACGTGCAACAGGGTAAAGGATACATTGTAAGAATCAGACCTTACCCAACTGTGGGAGGAGCGAGGTAACTGCAAATCCAAAGGGAGAGTAGGAAGATCAAATAAGGAGTAGGATCCTCCCTAAGCAATGGTGCAAGTCAAAAAGTCAATGATATCAGGTAAATCTGAGGACAGCACATCTAGCCATCAAGTAATTCTGTTAGAGGTAAGCTAATGAGAGGTCTATGGGAAGTTATCTATGGCTTCTGTCGATTTACAGACAAGCATCTGTTGTTGAACCTGGACTGCTCTTAATTGCCAGGGCCAAGAGTTGGGAAGAAGAGCTCCTTGGTTTTGTCACTTTGTCTGGCCATAAAGACTTCCAGAAAGTAAAAGCTGCTGTTTCGCATGTGTGCCTTCCAAATCCTACACAAGTTCTCTTTTGGTCAGCTTTAACTTACAATCTTACATAGAAAAAGATTCTGGGAAATATGGTTCTTAGCTTAACCAAGTTGACACAGAACAATCCAAAATAATCCTCTCCTGGTCATATAAAATAGACCCCAAATTTTGTTCTTCCTTAGTTGATTATAGGGAGCTCCCCATGAGAACACAGGTATCAATTGAGTTGAAAGAAGCAATGAGGCAGAAATATGGGCCATGAACAGCTGTGACATTTGCTCATGCACTAACTTGTTACCTTGAAGATCTGCTTGAGCCTGTTTTCTTGTTTTTTTTTTTTTTTAAATGAAGTTTTTCTCTGTTGCCCAGGCTGGAGTGCAGCCATCTCAGCTCACTGCAAGCTCTGCCTCCTGGGTTCAAGTGATTCTCGTGCCTCAGCCTTCCGAGTAGCTAAGACTACAGGTGTCCGCCCACCACACCTGGCTATTTCTTTTGTATTTTTAGTAGAGACAGGATTTTACCATGTTGGCCAGGCTGGTCTCAAACTTCTGATCTCAAGTAATCCACCCACCTCAGCCTCCCAAAGTGCTGGGATTACAGGCGTGAGCCACCACGCCAGGCTGAGTCTGGTCTTGTGTATATTACTTTCATTTGACAATCGAGTGTTATTATACATATCCAGTGTTTTGGCTTGGTGCAAAACACTTAGTTTCTGATAGGTAGCACATGTGGCTTGGTAACTTAGTAGATAATGGTCAAGCTTTCAGCTACTTGTGGCTTGCCCAGTAGCAAGCCTGAAGCTGGTTTTCAAAAGGAGGAGAGTTTTCCGCAGAGGAGACAAAGTTTTGCTCCAAAATTATTAAAGCTCTATGCTAGGATTCACTTGTAGGGACCTGCCAGATGTTCCATACAGCATCTCTGTCTACCTTTGACACTTCAGACCCCCGCAGATCTGCTCATTCATATGGCCCAAGTTGTAGAGCAGCTTGTATGGGAGCATGGACCTTATACAGAGCCTTCTCTTGTTCTGGTCCTACTCAAAATTGGCACTCTTTAGAGACACTAGGTACATAGATCAGAATAGCATGTCCAAATAAGAAGTGTGTTGTTTCTAAAAATTCAAGGAGGTTGACAAGGTGTTGTGCTCCCTTTTTGTGTTAGAAGGGGCCAGATGCAGTAACTTGTCCTTTGTATTAGTCTGTTCTCATGCTGCTAATAAAGACATACCAAAGACTGGGTAATTTATAAAGGAAATAGGTTTAATTGACTCAGTTCAGCATGGCTGGGGAGGCCCCAGAAAACTTGCAATTATGGTGGAAGGGGAAGCAAACACGTCCTTCTTCACATAGCAGCAGGAAGAAGTGCTGAGCAAAGACAGGAAAAGCCCCTTATAAAGCCATCAGATCTCGTGAGAACTCATTCTCTATCACGAGAAGAGCATGGAGGAACCATCCCCATGATCTAATCACCTCCCACAAGGTGCCTTCCCCAACACGTGGGGATTAAAATTCAGATTACAATTCAAGATGAGATTTGGATGGGCACACAGAGCCAGACCATATCATCCTTCTTCTTTAAAGGCATAGGTCTAAATGCCCCAAACCACTAGACCACAATAAGTTTCACCAAGGTGGCAAGCCCCTGAAGTTTTGTGTGATATTTCTGTATTATACACATCTTTTCATTTCCAAGTTGGTGTTTTTCTCTTACATGTTATAATGAGATTAGCTTTTTCACAAGTATCAACACTAATAAACAAGAGCTAAATGACAGTGAACAGGATCTTCAAACCAGCCATCAAGTAATATTTTGAAAGAAAGCAGAACACTAAGATAAGAAATAGAACCAAAGGCTAAAGTCCTAATGGCAATTTGAAAAGAAAAAGAAGGCCTGCAGGATAGGAAACTGCAAAATTAGGATATGAGATTATCCCCTTCACATCAAAAAGGGAATGACTGTGTGGCTTTTATCTTGTGTTTTTATCTTGTATTTTTTTCCTTGATTTTAGCACGTTGTACCTTGTCTAAAGTCAATTTAAATGTTGAGTTTTCTCAATTATCCTTGCCACAATATATGGAGTTCCAGTGTCTCTCTGCTGTCTACAAGATAGAAAGCAAAGAACTCATAGCCAAAAAGATCCTTCAAATATTACTTCCAACTGTTTTTATGGCCTTGGCTCTAACACCTGCAGCTTATTCTCAAGTCAGGATGGATTCCTCACGTTTCCTAGAATACATTGTGTGTTTTCTTAATTTCCAGTCTTTGCACATCTTGGTCCTTCTGCTGAAAATGACTTTACTCCTCTGCTTCTCGTGGATTACTCAATTAATCCTCGAGACTCAACTCAAATATCCTTTACTTTCTGATTTTCTTATTCCCCCAGTGAATCAGTCCCATCTCTAGGTTACCCCCGACACATAGTTCATAATAGAGCACTTTTCACAGAAGTTGTTGTTTCTCTATTTATATGTGTTTATCTCAACGACTGGAACAAAGAAAAGAAACATCATAAACATGTGACCTAGAAATAAACTGATGAATGTATTACCTTCTGTTTTGCCCAACTCCTTCACGGTATCTCCCTATCTGTCTGCCCTTAATTCGCTGTTGGTTTTATTTAAAATCTTTAAGAGGAAACTTATTTTTCCCCAAATAGCTGTGCAGGCAATTATCTAAAGTTACTAACACAGTGTTCCTTTGAATTGATTTGTTTAGAGGTCACTTAGAAAAGTCTAGTATTTTGTGTTCAATTCATTGATTTTTTGGTGCCCCAGCCTTGCATGAATCCCTATATAAGAAAAGAATTGACCTGTCCATTAAAATGTTGATCTCTTTAAAGTTTACTCTCTTCAGGTTATATACTTACCCCTGAATAATAGAGCCCTTGATTAAAGTCCTTGATTTCCAACATTCTGGCTGTGTGACCTTTGATAGACAGCCCCACTACTGCTCAGTTATCTTTCCACTGTAAAATGAAGATAACTCCTGCCCATCTTATAACTTTATAAATGTGAGTTTTTGAAGTGAGTACAAGCACTATTCAAATGCAAGCATTATGAGTATCATGTGCCTAATAAACATATCAGAACATTTAGAGAGGAGTTGCATGGACAATCTCTGTGCCCTAGGATTTATTTAACATTATATTTCTATTGAACTGCACAATGTCTAAACCAAATAGAAAGCTAATTAACACATATTTAAATATCTACATTTCAAAGCAGATCATTGAGACAATGCCTGGAAAATTCAAGAATCTTTGCTTTATAGGTGGAATTAATTACTTTTGCTGTCATTATGGTAGGCTAATGTGTTATCTTCATCAGAAAGAAACAAATAGTTTGAAGTCACAGTAATGTAGTCTAGTAGTCCTCGTGTATAAGCAAAATTCCAGCCCAGGGAAATGCCCACTCTGTAGTACAAAATTTTTAATTGACAAATTTAAGGAATCTAAGAAATGCTGATTTCTGATTGCTTTTGCGAACTATAAATTCTCAGCTATACCTGTTGACCTATAAATGCAAATGTCCACCAGAATACTGGAATATACTGATGATTAATTTTTCCCTAAACTAGAAACATCTGTGTCACTTTGCTCCATTTGCATGATTTGTGAAGAGCTCCAAGCTCCAGCTGGCCTGACAGCTGCTTTGAAATAGCAGGGTGGTGCAGTTGTATTTGCAGTGACAAGAGTGAAAATATAGCTGCACATTAAGGAAGAGTCATCCTACTATTTGATCTTTTTCCCTTTCCTGAAATCTCACCTTTCTCTTGCTTATTCATAGTTCAATTCTCTACGGAGGAAACTGTAAATTAGATTCCTTAAAAATTAAACATGTTCATTTATTTCACAATTTTACTGAGTTCTTAATATATAACAAAAGGTCAGCATGAAAGATCTCGTAATATAAAGAAGGATAAATGGTTCACTGTAAACTCAGGGAGACAGACCTGTGGATGGCTTGTGTCCTAAGAGGAGAAAGAACTAAAAGCAACTAATTTCATGAGAGAGAAGAGTCAGGGAAGCCTTTTTCAGGAAAAAAAAAAAAAAAGAAGAAGAAGATATTTGAGCAATCTTGAGAGATGAGTGCAACAAGGTGATGAGTTCAGATATTTCTAGAGTGAGGAAACTGCATGCATTTAAGGGCCAGGATATCAATCGGCTTTGTGGACCCTGAAAACTGAGTATTCAGTTGGTGCAAAAGTAATTTGAGGTTTTGGTCATTACTTTTAATGGCAAAATCTGCAATTACTTTCGTATCAACCTAATAGTTTACACTCTTGAAAAGAAAATGAGTATTTAGAGTTTAGGAGCAGAACACAGGTGGTTAGGGTAGCCAGGGGATAAATGGAGAGATGGTCAAGGGCAGATTAAGAAGAGCAGAGTAGACCATGCTATTACCTTGTGGGTGACAGAGAGCTTTGGGTAGGCTTTAAGTAACTGTATCTGCTAAGAACAAATTGAATACAGTAATTTGAACAGGGAGAGTTTATCATAAAGATTACTAACTATAGCAGGGATTGGGATAAACAAAGATTAGTTAGTAAGAAATAAAAAAAATCCAGTGAATTTAGGAATAGCAGATATAAGGAGTAGCCACTACTCTTTATAATGAGCTAGAGCCCAAGGATGAACCTATTTCTGTCCACTCTCCACCCAACCTCACCACTAGCCCTAAAGACTGAGATCCAGACCTTGTTGGAAAAGGAATAGAAATGGGTCCCTGGATGCAAAGAGGATGCCTTGATGCTGCACTGGTGGACTTGCTGGAAATAAATACACCATCTAGGGTGCAGAGAAAACTATTTCTAGGGAGATAGCAGACTGGAGGCACTCTGTTTTAAAACTGCCTGAGATGGGTTGGGCGTGGTGGCTCACACCTGTAATCCCAGCACTTTGGGAGGCCAAAGAGGGCAGATCACTTGAGGCCAGGAGTTTGAGACCAGCCTGGCCAACATAGCAAAACCCCATCTCTACTAAAAATATAAAAAAGTAGCTGGGCATGGTGGCACGCACCTGTAATCCCAGCAACTAGGGAGGCTGAGGCAGGAGAATCACTGGAACCCCAGAGGTGGAGGTTGTAGTGAGCCAAGATTGTGCCACTGCACTCCAGCCTGGGTGATGGGTGACAGAGCAAGACACTGTCTCAAAACAAAACAAACCAAAACAAAACAACAAAACTGCCTGAGATGTGGAGATGCTGAGGAAGCGGCTGGCCGCTGGGTTATGCTACCTGGCGTGAAATGTAAAGCCAGGACCTGGAGAAGCTACCTGCACTAGAAAGACACTCATGCTGCAGAAGCTACTCATACTGTAGGAGCCTGATGAAAGGAACACATGAGAACCAAGAAAGAAAGCCTCTTCCTTCTGCGGTGTATCTCCAACACCACCTAGTAACAAAGCTTAACATCATGGCAGCTGCAAAGAGAAATATTTAATTGGCCCATCTCCATTTACACAGAGCAAGTAAAAAGGGTAAATTTCGAACTGAGAAGTAGCAGTGGAGAGAGCAGAGAACCAACATGACATCAAGAATGCACAGAAGGCTCAGGAACTGGCACCATCTCTAGAATGGCCCAAGACTAAAAACGGAGGACTGGACGTTGTTTAAGAAGTACTAAGTCAAAGATTCCTTCCATCACTTTCTATAGCTGGGTGGTTACTCTCATTTAACCCAGTAGAAATGCTGGAGTTTTATTATTTAAAGACAAAACAGGAGGTCTTTGGACTGGGAAATGCCGAGCACAGTGTGAAAACTGGATGGAAAAGTGAACATAAACATACTGAATACTGAATGCTGAGACCCCTCCATTCTTTCCTCATGGCTTCCAGAATGCTAGCTCAATGTTGGTGACTTTTTTGTTCCCCACACTTAAAATAAGGAAACGACAAGGATAAGGGGACATCAAAGGAAAGCTCTAACATGAACAATAGAGACAAAAACAATAATAGAAACAAAGACCTTAGTGGGAGAAGAAAGTTCAAATGTTCTCAGAGAAATAAGAGAAAATACTGCGTCTATGAAACCAAAACAAGATGCTAGATAAAAAGAGACATTTAGAAAACAAAAAAAGAACATGATTAAAAGCATGATGGCAGAGAGGAAAAACTCAATAGTACTGATGAAAGATAATGTCAAATAAATCATCTAGTAATTAAAGTGCAAAGACAAAGAGATAGGAAATGAGAGAAAATATGAGAAAATAAGATAGTCCCAAAGGTGCAATATTTGAATTATAGATCTTTCAGAAAGAGAAATTAAAGAGTAACCAGGGAATCATCAAGAAAATAATTAAAGAAAATTTCCCAGCACTGAAAGTCATGAATTTCCAATTAAAAGGGCACACTAAGTGCTAACAAGAGAGATGAAAAATAGATCCACACTCAAGCATATAAGTGAAATTTTAGGATAACAGAGATAACCTCAAAAAGAGATAAAAGATAGTATGCCATGCAAAAATGAGGAATCAAATTAATTTCAGGCATCTCAACACCACTGCTCTCTAGAAAAGGATGAAGAAACACCTTCACAATTGTGACTAAAATTTTTTTGCATCATGGAAATCAATGCCTACACTAGCAGTGATATGGTAAAATAAAGACATTTTCAAGTATGCAAATTCTCAAATACTGTATTTCTCATGCACTCTTTCTCAAGAAATAAAGGATATACTCCAACAAAACAAGGAAATAAACTAGAAAGAAGAAAAGACAGGATGAAGAAAACAGGACACCCAAATTAGGAGACAATCGATGCAATTTTTGGAATGACAACAAAAAGAAGTTCCTGGACAAGTGCTTTGAAGCATTTCTAAAGAGGAGTTTATTCAAATAGAAAAGGGATGGAGATCTCCAGATGTATGACTCCATAAAATAATTAGTAGATTACCTGATAAGAATGATACTGGTGAAAATGGTATCAAAAGACTGTTGGAAAATATGAAAAATTAGCAAAGTTTTAAATGAATTCAATCTAATGAAAAAGCAAGGCTATCATTAATGTTAAAACATTAAAAATGCAAAAGAAAATGTAATTTTAATAAATTTCTAAAATACTCAGTTATAAATATTACACATTCATAATAATTTAAGCAATAAATATAGATGTAAACAAAATCTTCTGATATAACTCTGTTATAGGAAATAGGGAAGGGAAGCAGAAGTGATAGAAGTTTCAGGGAGCTAGTTCTTTCATATTAGACATATTTCATATTAGCTAGACTTTTTATTAGAAAGTCAATAGAGTCCAGGTGCAGTCCCTCACGTCTGTAATCCTAGCACTTTGGGAGGCTGAGGCAGGTGGATCACCTGAGGTCAGGAATTAGAGACCAGTCTGGCCAACATGGTGGAACCCCATCTCTACTAAAAATACAGAAATTAGCCGGGCATGGCAGCACACACCTGTAATCCCAGCTACTTGGGAGGCTGAGGCAGGAGAATGGCTTGAACCCAGGAGGCAGAGGTTGCAGTGTGCTGAGATGGTGCCACTGCATTCCAGTCTGGGTGACAGAGCAAGACTCTGCCTCAAAAAATGTGTATATATATATATATATATATATATATATATCACTAATTATATATATATACATATATTACTTAGAAATACGGTAACATAAAAGGAAGAAACCTCTAAAGAAATCAAAAGTGATTGCCTCTAGCGAAGAGAACTGGAAAAGTGGGAGGAAATTACTGTATTTTGTTACATATCATTCTGTTCTATTTGGCTTATAAACTACGTGCAGATATTACTTTTTCAAAAGTAAATTTAATTTTAAAAGAACAAGAGAATATATTAGTTAAAAATGTTATTTTTCTATTCGCACTCACTAAACTGATGTATGTTAAGAATTGACTGAATACCCAGCTTCATGCTATGCACTGGGCATAAAATTGGAATAAGACAGGGATCCTAACTTCAAGGAACTCACAAGGTTAAAGAATGGCAGAGGAATGTGGAGAAAAACGTGAAACAAATGATTAGAGGACATTGCCAATGCTAGATATACAGTACAAATTGTAGCATGGGAAATTCAATTGTCTAAAAGAAATGTAAGAGGAAAAATTTCTTGGAAAAAAAATGTTTTTACAGTTTAAAAGAGGTTGCTCAAGCAGGTTACCATATTATCTTCTTAATAATAATAGTAGTAGTAGATGCTCTTTTTATTGCCTCATATGTATGATACCCATACTGAGTGTTTTATCCACATTCTTTGACTTAGTCCTTCTATTAGACTCATTTTACAGATGAACTGAATAATAGTAGTTTTAAGAATAGAAGAACTTCACAGTAGTACCCAGGGCTGACACATGATTCAGCCTCAAAGGGGGAAAGTAAACTAGATTATCTTTTTGGCTGTGATTTGACAGTTTATTTCTTTCCGTGGGTTGTAGTCAAGGGAAGTAAGGAAGTTACTATTGTGGGTTATCAGAACCCCACAGTGCTTTTGAAATGGATGTGTGCTAGAACATGATGTCTTTGTTATGCCAAACATTCCTTTAAACATTGGATTATAACTATTTATTTTATACAGGTATATATAGTTATCAAAGAAAGTATTTCTTCTTTTTCTTTAAATAACATTAAAATTTCCACGTGAATGGAAAACAATCAAAATACGTTTGTGTTCTCTTCTTTTGTAATTCCCAAAATGCTATTATTAATTGTACTCAATATATTCTGAACAATGTAATTTAAATTTTAGATACTTAACTCCATTTTTCTGCCCATTTAGTCATTGTGTGCTTGCTGTATTTGTCCCTTTGTAACCTAAAGAATGGAAACTGAGTAATAAAATAAAATGCTTAACTCTGTTTTGTATTCCTATTATTGAAGCATTTTGAATAGTATCTACATGTGATCTGTATAACTTTCACAACACTGTATTCTAAATTGAAATGAAATGATAGCTAGAATAAATATTTGATGTCCTTTCCTCCTATCATTCTCTATGTATGCTTTCCATTTCGGTGTCAGATGACCACTTTGAAAACAGTAGGATCAGATTTAATATTTGCTAAGAGATTTATTTTTTGTAATGCTTTAGAAAGGCTCGGGAAATTAGGAGTTCAGCTGCTGACAGTCTATACACTGTTGCTTAAATTATAGAAGCTTTTAAAATCCTCACTGTAGAAGTCTCACAAAGGTTATTTTCATATTTAAAATTCTCTGGAATGTATTTTTTGACCAGAAAATGAGTCGAGGGTTATCTTTAAGCTACTGTAATTCTCAGGTGTATTTCAAATCAATTCAAGTCATGTCAAAACAGGTCTGTTAAAATTAAATTACCCTTGTGTAAGGCCTATGTGCCAAACCGGTTAATCAAATCTGTATGCCCAAAACTTATGTATAAATCCGGTGTGTGTATGTCGAGCCTATGTACCCAAAGCTTGTATGTATAACCTGTGTATCGAAGGCCTATGTCTCCCTAGGCCTAGCGTTTGGAGTGTAAGGTATATGGATGTGCTTTGGTCAAGGATAGGCCAAGGGAGACATCCAGGCCAAAGTGACTCAGTGAGTTTGGAGCGCAGACGCATAACTCCACTTGTTATATAATCACAGCTGTGTAGCCATAATATGGGAAGCCTCATCACCTGGCTCGGAGCCACTATCGTTTGTAAAGGGTATAACTGTCCTGCTGATGCTGTGCATATGGTTCGTGTCCAGAGAGAGAGAGAGTGAAGTTGCTGACCCTGTAGGGAGAGCCGGCCGTGCAGCTGTGGGTGAGAGCAGCTGGAGCTGCAGAACCAGACCAGGCAGCCAAGACAGTGTAAGAAAGCTGCTGAATAGGCTGGGCGCGGTGGCTCACGCCTGTAATCCCAGCACTTTGAGAGGCTGAGGTGGGTGGATCACCTGAGGTCAGGGGTTCGAGACCAGCCTGGTCAACACGGTGAAACCCTGTCTCTACTAAAAATACAAAAAAATTAGCTGGGCTTGGTGGTGGGCGCCTGTAATTCCAGCTACCAGGGAGGCTAAGGCAGGAGAATCGCTCGAACCCAGGAGGCGGAGGTTGCAGTGAGCTGAGATCGTGCCATTGCACTCCAACCTGGGCAATAAGAGTGAAACTCCATCTCAAAAAGAAAAAAGAAGAAAAAGAAAGCTGCTGAATAAAACCATACTTTATCTGCCTACGCCTCCACCACCACCACCCCAAGTATTCTTTCAGCTATCTCCCACTCATCCACCCACTCCCTTCGGACCTCAGCATTGGCTGGAACCTAACACTGGGCATGACACCTTGTTTCTTCTTTCAGAACACCTTTCCAAATCTGAGAGGAAAGAGATCCTATGAAATACTAGCAATGAGGTTCCTGTTCTCCAAAATATGAATGGTAAATAAAATAGCCTACAGGTACACATAGATCTATGATATAAATTTGACTTTGTTATTCACTAGTCTAAAGCTGACCTGTATGGGTCAAAAGTAAATTACAAATGACTAATGGTAGTGGTCATAATCTCTTCTTCCCCTGTATCTCTGTGCTATAGCATTTGCTACTTTCTACTATATATTACGTTATGTGTGAAAGTCTCCTCTCTTCTACTGTGATAAAGCTCTTTAAGGAAAACATCCTTTCTCCTACTCTTATGTATCCTTTTGTCCCCATAGTACCTATCTCTGATTTTGCACTATTTAGCATTCATTAATTTCATAATTTTTTTAAAAAAATAATATTTGCCTACTCAAGAATATTTGAAAAAACAGTAAAGTAAAAAAATAAATAAAATGAACCACAGTTTCTTCATCTGAATATACCAGAGATAATGTTTGAAAATATTTCCCCTCATTTACCTTTTTCTATGGCTTTTACATACAGTTAAAGCATGATGTTCACATAGTTTGTATATATAGTTAGACATTACAACATGAAGTCTACATGTAATTTTAAAATCACAGTAAACAGTTAAATAGCTCCATAATGCTTCATTTAGTGATTATTAGAATATTATTTTGCTTTGAGGCAGAAAAGTTGTTGCAAACTAAGCTGTGGCTCCAAATCGCACCTCCACCCCCCAACCTGCCCCCACCCCATCCCATGTTTTTTGGAATGCTATAGTCATTTTGAGAATAGAAGGGTAGTGAGTGATCTGGTGATGAGCACAGCTCCAGGTATAGGTTTCAGGATGTATTGTGTCCAACCAAGAGTCCCTCATGCTATGCACGCTCTGAAGAGCAAGACCCCAGGGTTCATTAGATGTTATTGGCAGTTTGTTCCACAACTTTTCTATCCTCATCACCCAAAAAAACTTACCTTCTCAAGAAAAGGAAGGACTGTGCAGCTTAAAACAGTGGAAGACCTGATTTGCCTCAGCTTATTTCTAGTTGACACTAAGACACCCTCTATTTACACTGTTAATCAGGATGCTTAAAGGGAAATGAGCCTTTAAGAGAAAACCCCTGCTCCTGGGACTTCACTCATACTAGAAACCCCTTAACGCTATACCTGGGCACCCAGGGAGATCTCTCTAGGCTCTACCTCTTCCCTACACACTTAACCACATTAACCACTCCACTGTCCTAAATACCAGCCATATTGCTTTGTACCATATATTCACCTCTCTGCTTTTTTTTTTTTTTCACATGATGGAAAGCCTTTATTTATTTATTCATTTATTTTCTTTCCAACTTTTATTTTAGGTTCAAGGGGTACAGGTGCAGGTTTGTTACATGGGTAAATTGCATGTTGCAGGGGTTTGGTGTACAGATTATTTTGTCACCCAGGTAATCAGAATAATACCTGATGGTAGTTTTTCAATCCTCACCTTCCTGCCACCCTCCACAAAGAAGGGAACAACAGACACCAGGCCATATTTGTGGGTGAAGGGTGGGAGAACGATGAGGACTGGAAAACTACCTATCGGGTATTATGTTGATTACCTTGGTGACAAAATAATCTGTACACCAAACCCCTGCATCATGCAATTTACCCACATAACAAACCTATACATGTACCCCTTGAACCTTTGTGTCCATGTGTACTCAATGTTTAGCTCCCACTTGTAAGTGAGAACATGCAGTATTTGGTTTTCTGTTGCTGCATTAATACATGTAAGATAATGGCCTCCAGCTCCATCCATGTTGTTGCAAAAGACATGATCTCATTCTTCTTTATGGCTACATGGTATTCCATGATGTATATATACCACATTTTTTTCATCCAGTCCACCACTGATGGGCATCTAGGTTGATTCCATATCTTTGCTATTGTGAATAGTACTGTGATGAACATATATGCATGTGTCTTTTTGGTGGAATGATTTGTATTCCTTTGGGTATATACCCAGTAATGAGATTCTTGGGTTAAATGTTAATTCTATTATAAGTTCCTTGAGAAATCTCCAGACTGTTTTCAACAGTGGCTGGACAAATTTACATTCCCACAAGCAGTGTATAAGTATTCTGTTTCTCTGCAACCTTGCTAGCATCTGTTATTTTTTGACGTTTTAATAATAGCCATTCTGACCAGTGCAAGATGATATCTCATTGTGGTTTTGATTTGCATTTCCCTAATTATTAGTGATATTGAACATTTTTCAAATACTTGTTTGCCACATGTATGTCTTCTTTTAAGAAGTGTCTGTTCATGTCCATCGCCTATTTTTTGATGGGGTTATTTGTTTTTTGGTTATTGATTTCTTCAAGTTCTTTACAGATTCTGGATATTAGACCATTGAGATACATAGTTGGCAAATATTTTCTCCCATTCCTTAGGTTGTCTGTTCACTCTGTTGACAATTTTTCTTCTACTTGGCTTTTCTGAAGCTGGTAGTCCATTCAGATAATTTTTTTATATGGGAAAGAATGGGAAATCTCCACCCAAGTTCTAGCATGCGCACTACATATTCCATCATTCTCCATTCTAACATCCATGCCCAGATCTCAAAATGCCCCTCTAGGTTGGAACCCCAGGGTAGCATCGTGTGCAGGCAAGAGGGAGGAGGGTAGTTCAGACACTGGCTATTTGGGAGACAATTTGCATATTTTCAAATGATTGTGGGGTTTATCTTACAGGTTATGTTCAGACAATTAAGCTAGAATTTTTTTTTAATTTTTAAAAATCTATTAATATTTTATTTAGGGTTAAGCATATGACTTTTCACTTTCTTTAGACATTTTAAAAGAGTGAGACAAATGTATATATCATACAAAAGTTTGTGTAAGTTTATTAGCTTGAATGCTTTAATATCTAGTTTAAATGTCAATGCTTAATCTATTATTGATGATTACTGCTCTGTTAAAAATTACCTTATGATTATATACTTTTAAATTTTCTTTGTATTTTAAAGCGTTTGCTTTTGTGTTTTTTTGTGTGTTTTATTTTTTGAGACGGAGTCTCGCTCTGTCACCCAGGCTGGAGTGCAGTGGTGCTATCTTGGCTCATTGCAAGCTCCGCCTCCCGGGTTCACGCCATTCTCCTGCCTCAGCCTCCCGAGTAGCTGGGACTACAGGCGCCTGCAACCACGCCCGGCTCATTTTTTGTTTTTTTTAGTAGAGACGGGGTTTCACCGTGTTAGCCAGGATGGGCTGGATCTCCTGACCTCGTGATCCGCCCGCCTCGGCCTCCCAAAGTGCTGGGATTACAGGCGTGAGCCACTGCGCCTGGCCTGCTTTTGTGTTTTTTAATAGGGATCAGTGTATTATTATACTGTTTTCAATATTGATTTGATTATGGTATTTATAAAACATTTAATAGAGTTTTGTCATAGTTAGTTCTCAATGAATATTATTGCTGTGGTTATTTTAACAGAAACAAAAAGGAAATGAGATGTTGTGTGAAATATACATATTTTATCAATATAAAATGATATTCCATATCAGTTTGGGATCATTTTCAGAGGCCTGTAACAGATATTCAACTAGAGTGGATTAACCATATATGAGTTTATTTTATCCCACATAACGAGTTGTAAGTTCACTAGTTTATCCCACACAATGAGTTGAAAGTATTACTTTCAGTTCATATACAGCAGATTGACAGCACTTTCTTTCTGCTCTGCTATCCTTAGCAGCAGCTGTCATATCCATGGTTACCCCAATCTCTTACTTCTAAAAAGTGATTCTAGCCAGGTGCAGTGGCTCATGCCTGTAATCCCAGCACTTTGGGAGACTGAGGCAGGTGGATTACGTGAGGTCAGGAGTTCAAGACCAGTCTGGCCAACATGATGAAACACTGTCTCTACTAAAAATACGAAAATTAGCCGGGCATGGTGGCAGGCGCCTGTAATCCCAGCTACTCAGGAGGCTGAGGCAGGAGAATCACTTGAACCAGGGAGGTGGAGGTTGCAGTGAGCTGAGATTATGCCATTGCACTCCAGTCTAGGCAACAAGAGTGAAACTCTGTCTAAAAAAAAAAAAAAAAAAAAAAAAAAGGGTGATTCTGTCAGAAAGAAGAATAAAGAAGCAACTAGGAGGAAAAGGCAGCACCAGTATAAAGAAAAAAAATTTACCAGAATCCACAGCAGATTTCTGATTATGTCCCAACAGATGGAGATCTTATATGGCCCCCTCTATGCAAGAAAAGTCGGAAATATGGATTTTTTTTTTTTTAGCAGGCAATGTGGCATCCCAAGCAAAATTTGAGGTTCTGTTGGTTAAAAAAAAAAAAAAAAAAAAAAGGACAGAAAGGATATTGGGTAGGCAAAAATACTGTCTTTTATGCCTGCTATATTTCTGTTGCCTTTATTTTCATTTGTCTAATAGTTATTATTGCTTTGTTTTTCTCTCTTTTATTTTTCAATTTTACTGTCATATTGTTTTAATATTATTATTATTGTTAGTCTTTATCATCTGGTACATAGTTTTTAAGTTTTGGAAAATCTCCATTAAAATCAAAAGTTTTTTCATAAATAAAATCTATTCTTTCCAACATATTTCAAAGTGGACATAAACAAAGGATCTTTAGGAATCAATGCACTCATTAAAAAAGAAACTTGCTCAAAAGATTTAGGAATTTTTATGTTTATCACATTCACTGATGGTCAGAAACCCAAAGAATAGGCAAGTTTCTTTGTACCTTATTTTCCTTGGCATCCTTCAATCTAAACTAGGCCAAATATAGACAGAGATGTCCCTATGCAAAATGCTAAGGTGCATTTCTTATAATTACTATTATTGGGAATATTTGCTAGAACTCATATTAGAGCTGATTACCAATTATATTTGATAATTAAAGGAGAAGCATTTTACATATTTTTGAAGTAATGCAATACCTTAATAACAATTTTCCCACTGGCTTTTTTTCACAAAGACCATTTTCAAGGCTATAAAAAGGAAATTGCAGCTGGGCATAGTGCTCACGCCTGTAATCTTAACACTTTGGGAGGCCAAGGCAGGTGAATCACTTGAGGTCACGAGTTTGGGACCAGCCTGGCTACCATGGTGAAACTCTGTCTCTACTGAAAATACAAAAATTAGCGGGCATGGTGGCACATGCTTGTAATCCCAGCTACTTGGGAAGCTGAGGCAGGAGGATCAATTGAATCCTGGAGGTGGAGGCTGCAGTGAGCCGAGATTGCCACTGCGCTTCAGCTTGGGTGACAGAGTCTTACTCTGTCAGATTCTGTCTAAAAGAAAAAGAAAGTTGCAACTGAAAACATTAGAGTGTCATGATATTCACAGACCTTCTGAAGCTTCTCAATTGACTCAAAGTGCCAAGTACAGTACTTGTGCTTTATAGATATTAGTTCATTAGATTACAAACCCGACTGATGTCATGATTCTTATTTTGACCATGAGGAAACCACAGCTTTTAAGCATTTAAGAAACTTTCTCAGAGTCATACTACTAACAAGGGGTAGAGCTAGGGCTTAAACTTAAACATGTTTAATTCTCAAGCCTGTGTGCCTAACTTTTCACCAGTTTACTTCTCCTCTGTCCAGGTTTCTTGAAAAGAACAACAGTCAGCAAATGCAAGCAGGACTAAGAAGAGTCCAAAAAGAGGAAGAAGGCATCACGTTGGAAGGTTTTAGATTTTTTACCGGACAGACTGTGGTTGGAATCCATGGCAGCATAGGACAACAGAATCAAAATGTAATAGCTGTCATTTTAGTAATTAACTACATAACCAGACAAATGTGTCATATTTTACTAATAAAAAACTAGTAAAGAACTATTGTAATATTGTTTGAATGAATAGTGATTACATAAAAGGAACTCATAATTGAACCTTTTTTAGGGAAGAAAGAAGAAGAGAGCAGCCAGTGATTTACAAATTATGTTTAAAAACCTAAATTTTAAATTGGGAACCTAAAGTCAAACTGCCTGAAAAATTATTGTTCTGATGAGTAAAACTCCTACCAAAATTGTGAAGTCTTTGAAGATAAACACAAATTAATTAATTAATTTTATAAAGACCAAACTTGTTCTGCAGATATAGACTGATTAAAAACAGATCTCCACAGTTAGATGTAAAGAAGAGACAGAGAAGAGAGAGAGAGGACAGGCTGAGGGTATTCTATAAATTACCCCAACACTAAAAATACATCTATTTTCACTAAGAGCAGAACTGACCATTATGAATGCATTATAGCAACTATGAAATATCCGTATGAGGTAATACATGTGTGTTGAAGGGAGAGGATATCACAAATCTGGAGAAAATATAAATGAATATTCACTGAAACTCTTTCCTTGGCCTTCATTTTTATTAGTCACACATATATAGAAATAATATCAGTACTTTTAATTCAAAGTTACCCTTCCTGAATCTTTTATCATTCAAAAATGAGGGGCCTGGCACAGCGGTGCCTGTCTGTAGTTCTAGTTACTCAGGAGGCTGAAGTGGGAGGATCACTTGAGCTCAGTGGCTCAAGTCCAGCCAGGGCAAAATAGCAAGATAATTTTATATATTATATTATATATTTTTCCAGTGAAAGTATTGTATTTGGTTGGTAGTTATTTATGAACCAGTGTAAATCTTTTGAGACTTGCTTTTATGCATTGGTATGGTGGGGCTTCAGTAGCCTCCGTGCTAGTGCTAGCTTAGCCCTTCTACCACAGTGCCATGTTTCCAGGGTCTTTACCGTATTCCCTGTGTACAACGAGATCTTTTTACTCTGGATACTCAGAACTTGAAATCTCTTGGCCCTGTGTGAACTCAGGGAAATGCTTAATCTAAAGATGACGAATTCTTCTTTACCTCATAAAATTTCACTTTATTCATGCATAACTACATTTAGCACATCTGCCTTAGCCAACCAAAATTCCAATCTATGTCCCCACAACCAGAGAGATTATCATGCTATATATGGGTCCATCTCCCTGTGCTGTGGTGTAGAAAAGTCCTCTAGGCCAATAACTGGGGTGATTGTAAGGTTGGCCTCAATTGTATATAATATATTATATCTATTAGTATTATATATAATATATATAAAATATATAATATACCAGAACTTGGGCATAGATTGGTTCATCAGTTAATATTATTATTGCTGTCATTATTTAAAAAATAGATTATTTGAGAAGTAATCAGGTCACAGATGAAGTTTATATATATTGGCAGGTGGGGGAGAGAGGAGGTAAGTGGGTAGAAGTTTCCAAAATACAAGATGTGATAAGCATAAAAGAAAGACAGAGAGGATGGTTGATAGAAGGTACAGGAAGTAGGAAGCCTAAATAAGATGTATAGAAGATAAGAAGTAAGCACTAGAAGATCCGAGGACCATACAATATAGAGATAAGATTTTAGGCACAGACCAGTTGAAAAACAGTAATAAGAGGAAAAGGCAGACACATGAGAAAGGAAGCAAAATTTAAACATTATCTGAATATAATCAGGCAATGTTCTCATGAGTTAGCTTTAGAGTTGTAAATTGTTCTTGTTTCTTGAGTAATCCAATTCAAAATAAACTCACCTCAAAATAAAGTTGTTGTTCTCGCATTGATTTTAAAACATAAGCAAGAAAATTCTACAAATAAAACAGTACATGAAGTCTCTTACACTCTGAAAACGAAAATGCATTATAGTGTGAGACAATAGAGAAAATCATTTCTTTTCTTCACCAAGTACTTATTTTATATACATTATTTAGATCAGAAATTGGTATTGATGGTGTACATTTAAAAATTAGATAAGGGCTGGCCACAGTGGCCGACCAAGTGTAAGGCCAAGGTGGGCTTGAGCCCAGGAGTTTGACACAAGCCTGGGCAACATAGCAAGAGCCCATTTCTACAAAAAATACACAAATTAACTAGGCATGGTGGTATATGCCTGCAGACCCAGCTAATTGGGAGGCTAAGGTGGAAGGATTGCTTGAGACCCAGAAGCGGAAGTTGCAGTGAGCCAAGATCACACCACTGCACTCCAGTCTGGGCAACAGACCAAGACTCTGTCTCATAAATAAATAAATAAATAAATAAAAAGTTTTGTGCATCAAAGGACACTATCAGGAGAGTGAAAAGGCAGCCTACAGGAGAAAATATTTGCAAATCATATATTTGCTACGGTGTTAATACCCAAATATATAAAGAACTGCTACAACTCAAAAAAAGCAACTAAAAACTGGGCAAAGGACTTGAATAGATATTTCCCCAAAGAAAGTATACAAATGTCCAATAAACATATGAAAAGATGTTCAAGATCACTAGTCATTAGAGATATGCAAATCAAAACAGGATGATCATGTGATTTGGCAATCCCATTATTTCTGGGTATATACTCAAAAGAATTTATAGCAGGGTCTTGAAGAGATATTCGTGCATCCAACATTATTCATAGTAGCCAAAAGAATAGAAATAACCAAAATGTCTGTCAAAGGATGGGTGGATAAACAAAATGTGGTATGTAAATACAATGAGATATTATCCAGCCATGAAAAAGGAAGGGATTAACACATGCTACAACATGGATAAACCTTTAAAACATTATGGTAGGCAAAATAAACTACTCACAAACAAATACTATTTGAATCCACCTATATGGGATATATAGGATAGTCAAATTCACAGACAAAGAAGGTAGAATAGTGGTTGCCAGGAGCTAGAGGGGAATGGGAAAATGAGGAGTTATCTTTAATGAGTACAGAATTTCATTCTGGAGATGGATAGTGGTGATGATTACACAATAATGTTAATGCACCTAATGCTAATGACTTGTCTGCTTAAAAAAATGTTTAAAAAGGCAATTTTTGTCTTGTGTATTTTACCACAATAAAAAGGTTGTTATAAAAAAGGAAACTACTAAAAATGTAACCATTTAATAAAGTATTAAATAAACAAAAGAGTGATAGAGAACTAATTTGCTGAAAGATACACATTTGGAATTAATTTCTTAGTTCCCCTGGAGTATGTTGATTAAACTAGGTGGAAGCGTGTAGATATCTTTATTTTTCTCATTTCACCTTAGTTAATTGTTATCTGCAATTTAAGGATAACAAGCTACATTATAGCTACCATTTACTGCCTCTTTATTATCTATGAGGCTGCATAAATGTTCTACACTGAAGCTCTCACTTGATCCTCACAGCAAACATTTATGGAGGCATCAAGCTAATTTTAGAGATGAGAAAACTAAAGGACTGAAAATGTAGTAAGTCTGTATCATAGAGCTACACAAAAGTCAAGTAACATTGCATCATAGAGCTGGCAAGTGGAACAGCCAGAATTTAAACTCAGATCTGTCTTTTTGCCTACACTCATTCAACAATTATTAAGCTACTTTGTGCCAAGCACAATGCTAAGTGCTAAAGCCACAAAGATTAACGGGATAAATTTCGAGCCTTAAGCAATTCACAATCTAGTATTTGAAAGAAATAAGAAGATAGACAATTAGAGAACAATGTGCTATCCCTGGGAAAATTGAAGGTGCATCTAGCTCATAGTTAGGAAACCCTTACCAGAAGTGAAAGGTGGGGAGTGGAAGGAGGTGGAAACACCTGGGATGGGTTTCAAACGCTGAGTAGGAATTAACCAGGAGAAGGCGGCATAGGAAATTGAAGCAATTATGCTGTATCCCAGGCAGAATGATAAGAACATTTAAAAAACCAACAAGTTCAAGTGTCCACAAGTAGTGATTTTCAGATAAAAACATGAAAATTGAGCTGGATTTGATAAATCAGTTTAGGACATATGAAGATTTCTTCCCTGTATAATGAAGTAGATTTATAGGTAACTACAATGATGAAATCGTCTAGTTAATGCCCTCTTTCTGTTACTCTGTGTGCCTGAACTTCCAAACTTTTCTCTTAAGAGTCATAGAACAATCCAGCAATAGTGATAGCATATTTTCAATCTCTAAAGGGTTCATCTGCACATGTGGACATGACAGCGCAGCAGAAACTAATTTTGCATTTACAGAGAATTCCCATGTTTTCAAAAAATTTCACATACATATTTTCTTTTGTGATATTAAAGAGGCAATAATTCAAGTTTTGTATAGCTCCCTTACAACGTTCAGACTTTTTCCTATACACGTATGATATTTTAAAGTCACCCACTCTTAAGGTCATTTCAACAAGATGGCAGACTAGAAAGCTAAAAGTTCTCCTTCCCTCATAGACACTGAGTTGACAATAACAGAATACCCTGTGAGAACCATAGAGACAAGCTGAGTAGATACATCGCTTAAGTAAGCCATTGTAAAACCAACACAGGATTTCAAAGAAAGAAGTAAGGAAAATTGCAGCATTTGATGTGTCTGTTCGTGTGTCTCCCACTAAATGGCATATTGCAGAACAATTAGAAAGAACTCCTCTCCCATACCGGGGCCTTTGCCAAAAACAGGAGAGTAGACCACGTTTCCAATGTTCTGGTTTATCTGAGTGCTGTCCTGGGGACTGATCTCTTTCTCACCTGACTGGGAGAGTTTGGAAGATGCTGAAAACAGAGGCTAGTAGCATATTAGGCTGCAGTTCCTCAGAAAAACACCAGAGAGAGCCAGAGATCATAAAAGGTTTGAAGCTCTTTCACTTCCAGCTAGGCTCATAGGCAAAGTCTTCCCTGCTTGAAGGCAGCACACAACTGGGAAAGAGGTGGTTGTTTTTTTCAAATTCCCAAAACCCAGCAAACAAACAAACAAATTACAATGCATACAAAGACAGAAAAAACACGGCACAATCAAAGGAACAAACTCCAGAAACTAATCCTAAAGAAACATAAATCTATGAGCTGTCTAAAAATGAATTTAAAATAACTGTCATAAAAATACTCAATGAGCTAAAAGAGAACACAGATAAATGACTAAACAAAACCAAACACAATCTGTGACCAAAATTAGAATATTGACAAGTCAATGGAAACTATTTTTTTTAAACACAGAAATTCTGGAGCTGAAAATTTCAACAATTAAACTAAAAATGTATTTTAAAGAATGAAACAGCAGACTTTATCATAAGATGAAATAATGAGCAAACTTGAAGACAAGTCAGTTGAGATGATTGAATCAGAGAATCAAACATAGAAAAGAGTAACGAAAAGTGAAAAGAGCCTATGGGACACTATTAAGTGAAACAAAAGGATAGTAGACAGCCATTTGACACCATGTGAAAATATAAGGTACTCTTGTAAAGGTAAATTTATAGACAAATATCGTGACTTGTATTATTGTAATTTTGATGCATAAAATTTAAATGACAAAAATTTAAAAGCTATAAAGTCATATTTATGAGAATACAATATATGAAAATGTAAATTGTAACCTCAATAACATAGAGTAGGGGAGGTGGAACTGTTAAGAAGTAGAGCTGAACCCGGGAGGTGGAGCTTGCAGTGAGCCGAGATTGTGCCACTGCACTCCAGCTTGGGCGACAGAGCGAGACTCTGTCTCGAAAAAAAAAAAAAAGTAGAGTTGTTGTGTGTGATTAAACGTACTTGTTATCAGTTTAAAATAAATGCTATAACTTAAGATGTTTTACGTAATTACAATGAAAACCACAAAGAAAATATCTATGTAATATATACAAAAGGAAATAAGAAGTAAATCAAAGCATATCGTTACAGAAGATCAACAAAACACAAAAGAAGCAGAGAGAAAGGAGAAACAGGGAAGCTGTAAGATATACAAACAACAGTTAACAAAATGGCAATTGTAATTCTTCTATCATCGGTAATTACTTTAAATGTAAATAGAATCAACTGTCTGTTATACACAGAATGTTTGCGTTACCCTAAAATTCACATGAAGCCCTAGTCTCAAATGTGACAGTAGTTAGCGGTGCGATCATTTGAGGTAATTAGGTTTAGATGAGGTCATGAGAATTAAGTGTCTTTTTTTCCGTTTTTTCTTTTTTCTCTTTTTTAAAGAAATAAGGTCTTACCCTGTCACTCAGGTTAGAGTGCAATTGGTATGACCATGGCTCACTGCAACCTCGAAATCCTAAGTTCAGTCTCCCAAGTAGCTAGGACTACAAGCATGTGCCACCATGCCCAGCTAGTTATTTTATTTTTTTGTAGAGATGAGGTCTTGTTGCCCAAGCTAATCTTGAACTCCTGATCTCAAGTGATCCTCCCACCTTGGCTTCCCAAAGTGCTAGGATTATAGGCATGAGCCACCACACTTGGCCCACAGATTAATGTTCTTATAAGAAGAGGAAAATATTAGAGCTCCTTCTTTCTCTATCATGTGAGGATACAGCAAGATGGCAGCTGTCTGCAAGCCAGAAAAAGGGCCTTCATCAGAACCCAACCATGCAGGGACCTTGATCTCAGACTTCCCAGCCTCCAGAACTGTGAGAAATGAATTTGTATTGTTTAAGCCATCCAGTCTATGGTATTTTGTTTTATCAGCCTGAGCTTACTAACACACTGTCCAATCGAAGAACGTAGATTGACTGAATGGATAAAAAACATAGGACCCAGCTATATGCTTTGTAAAAGAAACTCACTTTACATCTAAGAACACATGTAAGATGAAAGTGAAAAGATAGGAAAAGATACTCCATGCAAATGGCAACCAAAAACAGTAGGAGTGGCTATACTAGTGCCTAATATTGGTATAGTAGACAAAACAGCCTTCAAATCAAAAACTGTTATAAGAGACTAAGAAGGGCATTTACAATGATAAAAGAGTAATTTTGCCAGAAAGATATAATAATCATAAGTATTTATGCACCAAATATCCAAGTTTCCAAATAAAAATATACAAAGCAAACTTTGACACAATTGGAGTGAGAAATAATAGCAAAATAGTAGTAGGAGACTTCAATACTTTCAATAGATAATAGAATAACCAGACAGAACATCAATAAGAAAACAGGGGATTTAAATAACACAGATGTACTTCATTTTATTACAGTTTGCTTTATTTTGCTTCACAAATATTGTTTTCCTTACAAATTGAAGGTTTGTGGCAACCCTGCATCAAGCAAACCTATTGAAACCATTTTTCTTACAGTATGTGCTCACCTTGTGCCTCATGTCACATTTTAGTAATTCTCACAATATTTCAACCTTTATCATCATTATTATTATATCTGTAGGGTGATCTGTGGTCAGTGATCTTTGATGTTACTATTATAATTTATTTGAGGCCCCACAAACCATTCCCATATAAAACAGTGAAATTGATGGATAAATGTTGTATATGTTCTGACTGCTCTGCTGACTAGTTAATCCCTCATCTCTCTTCATACCCTTGGATGTCCATATTCTCAGAGACACAAAAATAATGAAATTAGGTCAATAGAAACCCTACCATGGCATCTAAGTGTTCAAATAGAGAAAACTTTGCATGTATCTGCTTTGAAATTAAAACCTACAAATGATTAAGCTTAATGGAAAAGCATGTCCAAAGCTGAGATAGGCCAAAAGCTAGTCCTCTTGTGCCAGTTAGCAAGTTGTGAATGCAAAAAAAAAAAAAAATTCTTATAAAAAAATGAAAAGTGCTGCTCTAGTGAACACATGAATAATAAGAAAGGAAAACAGCCTTCTCACTGAAAGGAAGACAGTTTGAGTGATCTGAATAGTTCAAACAAGCCAGAACACTCTCTTAAACCAAAGCCTAATCAAGAGCAAGATCCTCACTCTATTCAATTTTATGAAGGCTAAGAGAGGTGAAGAAACTGCAGAAGAAAAGCTGGGAGCTAGTAGAGTTTGGTTCATGAGGTTGAAGGAAAGAGTATCTCCATAATACAAAAGTGCAAGATGGAGCAGCAATTACTTATGTAGTAACTGTAGCAAGTTATCCAGAAGATGTAGCCAAGATCATTAATTCAGGTGGTTACACTTAACAACAGATTTTTAATGTAGACAAAACAACCTTATATTGGAAGAAGATGCCATCTAGCACTTTCAGAGCTAAAGAGAAAATCACTGACTCTCATAATGAGGATGACTCTCTAATTAGGTGTTAACACAGCTGGTGACTTTAGCTAGAAACCAGTGCTCATTTACCACTTGAAAATCCGTTTTGTAAAATCATTACCATTCTGAAAAATCCTAGAACCTTAAGAATTATGCCAAATCTACTCTGCTTATGCTCTATAAATGAAACAACAAAACCTAGATAACAGCACATTCATTGACAGCATGGCTTATTGAATATTTTAAGTCCATTGTTGAGACCCACTGCTCAAAGAAAAACATTTTGTTTTAAAATATTACTGCTCATTGACAATGCTCCTAGTTATCTAAGAGCTTTTATGGGGATATTCAGGGAAATTAATGTTGTTTTTGTGCCTACTAACACAACATCCATTCTGCAACTCATAGATTAAGGGGTAATTTCAACATTTAAATCTTATTATTTAACAAATACATTTATAAGGCTATAGCTGCCATAAAGAATGATTCATCTGATGGATCTGCGCAAAGTAAATTTAAACCCTTCTGGAAAGAATTCACCATTCTAGATGCTATTAAGAACATTTGTAATTTGTGGGATGAGGTCAAGATGTCAACATTAACAGAAATTTTCAAAAGTTCATTACAGCCCTTACGGATAAATTTGAGAGGTTCAAGACTTCAGCAAAGGAAATAACTAAAAACTTGGTAAAAATAGCAAGAGAACAAAATTAGAAGTGGAACTGAAAGAGGTGGCAGAATTGCTGACATTTCATTATCAAACTTGAATGATGAAGAGTTGCTTTTAAGGAATGAGCAAAAAAAGTAGTTCCGTGAGATGGAGTCTATTCCTGGTGCAGATGCTATGAACATTATTGAAATGACAACAAAGAATTTAGAAAGTTACATAAACATAGTTGATAAATCAGTAGCAGCATTTGAGAGATGTGACTTCAATTTTAAGAGAATTCTACTATAGCGTAAAATGCTATCAAGAAGCATTGCATGCTACAGGGAAATATTTTATGAAAGAGAGAGTCAATTGATGTGGCAAATTTTACTGTTGTCTTAGTTTACCAAATTGCCACAGCCACTTCAAGCTTCAGCAAACACCACCCTGATCAGTCAGCAACCATCAACATAAAGGCAAGACTCTCCACAAGCAAAAATATTATGAATCACTAAAGGCTCAGATAATCATTAGCATTTTTTAGCCATACAGTATTTTTTAATTAAAGTATGTACATCTTTTTAGAAATAATGTTATTGCACACTTAATGGACTATAGTATAGTGTTAACATAACATATGTGCTGTGAAACCAAAACATTTGTGACTTGCTTCGTTGTGATATTGTGGTCTGAGGTTGAACCCACAATATCTCCAAGGTATGTCTGTATATACCAATTGGACCTAACAGACATATACAGAACATTCCACCCAACAGCAGCAGAATATACATTCTTCTCAAGTGCAAATAAAACGTTCCCCCAGATAGACTACATATTAAGGCAGAAAATGAAGCTTTAACGGGCCATAAAACAAATCTTCAACAATTTCAAGTTTAGTGAAATCATACAAGGTATTTTTTCAATCATAATAGAATAAAACTATAAATAAAAAGCACGAGATAAACTAAAAAATCTACAAATATGTGAAAGCTAAACAATGGACTCTCAACCTATGGGTCAAAGAAGAAGTAACAAAGGAAATTATATAATACCTTGTAACAGAAGAAAATAAAAATACAACATACCAAAACTTATGTAATGCAGTGAAAGCAGTGCTAAGAGAGAAGATTATTTCTGTAAATGCATACATTTAAAAAGAAAAAATTAACAACCTAACATTGCACCTAAAGAAACTAGGGGAAAAAAACTGGGCCCAAAATTAGCAGAAGGAAAAAAAAATTAGATCAGACATAAATAAAGCGAGAATAGGCAAACAATAGGAAAAAAAATCAACAAAACAAAAAAATGTTTTTCAAAAGATCAAAAAAATGGAAAGCCTCTTAAGTAGATTATGTTAAAAAAAAAGAAAGAAGACAACTAAAATCAGAAATAAAGAGGGGATATTACAACTGATGCCACACATATTTAAAATTGTAAAAGAATAACATAAGCAAGTACATACCAAAAAATTGAATAACTTAAAAGAAATGGATAAATTCCTAGACATATAAAACCTACTAAGACTGACTTATAAAGAAATAGAAAATCTGAACAGGTCAATAAAAAGTGAAGAGACTGAATCAGTAATCAAAACATCCTAACAAAGAGAAGCCCAGGAAAAGACGGCTTCACTGGAAAATTCTACAAAACATTTAAAGATATAACACCAATTCTTTTAAAACTTTTCCAAAAAATTGAAGAGGAGGGAACACTTCCAAGATTATTCTGTGAGGCATTACCTGATACCAAAGCCAGACAAAGGCACTATAGATAACTATGATGATGATGACAACGAAGAAGAAGAAGCAGCAGAAGCAGAAGAGGAAGGAGAAGAAGAAAAAGAAGCAGGAGGAGGAGAAGAAAAAGAGGAGGAGGAGAAGGCAGAAGAAGGAGGAGGAGGAAGAGGAAAAGAAAAAGAAGGAGGATGAGGAAGAGGAAGAGGAGGAGAAGGCAGAAGAAGGAGGAGGAGGAAGAGGAAAAGAAAAAGGAGGATGAGGAAGAGGAGGAGGGGGAGGAGGAGGAAGAAGAAAGAAGAAGGAGGAGGATGAAGAGAAGGAGGAGGAAGGGGAAGAGGAGGAGGGGGAGCAGGAGGAAGAAGGAGGAGAAGGAAGAAGAAGGAAGAAGAAAGAAGAAAGAAGACGAAATCTATAGATCAATATCCCTGATGAATATTGATTCAAAAATCAGCAAAATATTAATATTAGCAAACCAGGTTTAACAGCACATTAAAAGGGGTATACACCATTTTATTGGTCCATTTTCATACTGCTATGAAGAAACACCTGAGACTGGGTAATTTATAAAGAAAAAGAGGTTTAATGGACTCACAGTTTCATATGGCTGGGGAGGCCTCACAGTTGTGGCGGAAGGCAAAGGAGAAGCAAAGGCACATCTTACACGGTGGCAGGAAAGACAGCTTGTGCAGGGGAACATCCTTTTTTTTTTTTTCTTGATACCGAGTTTCACTCTGTTGCCCATGCTGGAGTGCGGTGGCTTGATCTCAGCTCACTGAAACCTTCATCTCCCAAGTTCAAGCAATTCTCCTACCTCAGCCTCCCAAGTAGCTAGAGTTATAGGCACCCACCACCATTCCCCTCTAATTTTTGTGTTTTTAGTAGAGATGGGTTTTCACCATGTTGGCCAGGCTGGTCTTGAATTCCTGACCTCAGGTGGTCCACCTGCCCCAGCCTCCTAAGAACTTCCCTTTTTAAACCCATCAGATCTCATGTGACTTATTAACTATCATGAGAACAGCGCAAAAACATCCCACCTCTGTGACTCAATTACTTCCCACTGGGTATCTCCCACAGTGTGTGGGGATTATGGGAGCTACAATTCAAGACAAGATTTGGGTGGAGACACAGGCAAACCATATCAACCATGAACAAGTAGGATTTATTCCTGGAATGCAAGGATAATTTAATACACAGAAATAGATTAATGTAATACACTTCATTAACAGAACGAAGGACAAAACAACATGATTATCTCAATTGCAGAAAAAGCATCTGACAAGATTCAACAAACTCTCATAATAATAATAATTTTAAAAAACACTTAGCAACACAGGAACAAAGAAACTGCTTCAACATAACAAAGGCCATTTATGAAAAGCCCACAGCTAACGTTATACTTAATAGTAAAAACTGAAAATTTTTCATTTAAGATTAGAACAGAAAGACAAGGATGCCCAGTCTCACTATTTTATACAACATAGTATTGGATGTCCTAGCCAGAGCCCTTAGTCAAAACAAACAATGAAAGATATCCAAATTGGGAGAAAAAGTAAATTATTAAATGTATTAAATTGATGAAATTCTCTGTCCTCAGATGACATGATCCTATAATATAAAAATGCTATCTCCAGGCAAGATGTCCGAATAGGAACAGCTAAAGTCTGCAGCTCCCAGCGAGATCAATGCAGAAGGCAAGGGATTTCTGCATTTCCAACTGAGGTACCTGGCTCATCTCATTGGAACTGGTTAGAAAGTGGGTTCAGCCCATGGAGGGTGAGCAGAAGCAGGGTGGGGCATTGCCTCACCCAGGAAGGAAAAGGTGTTGGGGAACTCCCTCCCCTAGCCAAGGGAAGCCATGAGGGACAGAGCTATCCAGCCCAGATACTACACTTTTCCCACTGTCTTTGCAATCAACAGACCAGGAGATTCCCTCTGGTACCTACACCACCAGGGCCCTGAGTTTCAAGCACAAAGCTGGGTGCCTGTTTGGGCAAACACTGAGACACTGAGCTAGCTGCAGGAGTTTTTTGTTGTTTTTTTGTTGTTGTTGTTTGTTTTGGTTTTCTTGTACCCCAGTGGTGCCTGGAACGCCTGCGAGACAAAACCATTCACTCCCCTGGAAAGGGGGCTGAAGCCAGGAAGCTGAGTGGTCTTGCCCAGTGGATCCCACCCCAACAGAGCTCAACAAGCTAAGATCCACTGGCTTGAAATTCTCACTACCAGTGCAAAAGTAATTACAGTTTTTGCATTGTTTAAATTTGCTGTTTGATATTAGAATACATTCTTAAATAAATGTGTTTATGTTGTACATCATTTTAATGTGCATTTCTCGCTTTATGGTTTTTTTTTGCTAATGACTTGTTACTTGCTGTTTATGTTTATTTTCGAATACGGAAATGATGTTAGACAAAAAGCAAATTCAAGCGATTTTTTTGTTTGAGTTCGAAATGGGTCATAAAGCAGCAGAGACAACTCACAACATCAACAATGCATTTGGCCCAGGAACTGCTAACGAATGTGCAGTGCAGTGGCAGTTCAAGTTTTGCAAAGGAGATGAGAGCCTTGAAGATGAGGACCATAGTGGCCAGCCATCAGAAATTGACAAGGACCAAGAGCAATCATCAAAGCTGATCCTCTTACAACTACACAAGAAGTTGCCAAAGAATTCAGTGTCAACCATTCTACGGTCATTTGGCATTTGAAGCAAATCAAAAAGGTGAAAAAGCTAGTTAAGTTGGTGCCTCAGGAGCTGATGGAAAATCAAACATATCATCATTTTTAAATGTCATCTTCTCTTATTATTATTATTATTCTGAGGTGGAGTCTCACTGTGTCACCCAGGCTGGAGTGCAGTGGCGTGATCTCAGCTCACCGCAAGCTCTGCCTCCTGGGTTCACGCCATTCTCCTGCCTCAGCCTCCTGAGTAGCTGGGACTACAGGTGCCAACCACCATGCCCAGCTAATTTTTTTTGTATTTTTAGTAGAGATGGGGTTTCACCGTGTTAGCCAGGATGGTCTCAATTTCCTGATCTCGTGATCCGCCTGCCTCAGCCTCCCAAAGTGCTGGGATTACAGGTGTGAGCCACTGCGCCTGGCCTGAAATGTCATCTTCTTATTCTACACAACAACAGTGAACCATTTCTCAATCGGATTGTGTCGTGTGACAAAAAGTGAATTTTATACAACAACTAGCAATGACAAGCTCAGTGGTTGGACCAAGAAGAAGCTCCAAAGCACTTCCCAAAGCCAAACTTGCACCAAAAAAAGGTCATGGTCACTGTTTGGTGGACTGCTGCCAGTCTGATCCACTACAGTTTTCTGAATCCCAGTGAAACCATTACATATGAGAGGTATGCTCAGCAAATTGATGAGATGCACCAAAAACTGCAACACCTGAAGCCAGCATTGGTCAACAGAGAGGGCCCAATTCTTCTCCACGAAAATGCCGGACTGCATGTCACACAACCAGAGCTTCAAAAGTTGAAGAAATTCTGCCACAAAGTTTTGCCTCATCCGTCATATTCACCTGACATCTCGCCAACTGACTGCCACTTCTTCAAGCATTTCAACAACTTTTTGCAGGGAAAATGCTTCCACAACCAGTAGGATGCAGAAAATGCTAAGAGTTCATCAAATCCCAAAGCATGAATTTTTATGCTACAGGACTAAATAAACTTATTTCTCATTGGCAAAAAATGCGTTGATTGTAATGGTCCCTACTTTCATTAATAAAGACGTGTTTGAGCTTAGTTATAATGATTTAAAATTCACGGTCTGAAACCACGATTTGTTTGCATCAAACTAATATAAATTTGGTGGGGGGATGGGAACATAAACTTTCAGCCCACGCCACGCATTTATAGAAAGAGCTTAAGAAGAGGAAATAATGACTTTCCCTAGAGGAGAAGAATCACCGCAGGAGTATAAGCCAGATGAGAAAAACACAAACATGTGATCATAGATGTGTGCCAATTATCTCAATTTTATACCATCTGCAGAATAGGCCTATGGTAAATAGACACTATTGATATAGAACAGGCCTCTTCTAAGGACACACATTCATGATTTATTGTGTTAAATCCCTTTATCAAGTCAGATCATCAGAATGCAACAAAATCAGTTTGTGTAAATCAGGTTTATTACTCCAAAGGCTTATCAAACTTATAGAGTATCCGTAAACATTTAATGTGTACCTACTATTCTAAGTGCCAGATATATAACAATTAACAAAAATGCATGGCTCTTTTCTTCTAAGAGCTTATAATCTAGTTTGCAGGAAATACATCGAATTGACCAATATGTTGATAATTTCAACATAATATAGCAAGTACAGTGATGTGGTATGGATACAGTGCCAAACAAAGCAGGCTAAAAGGCTCAGTATGGATTTTTAGGGAGTGCTTCTAGGAATTGATGCCTGAACTCAGTCTCAATGGACAACTATAACATAACTGGAAATATTAAGATTATTTGGCAATAATGAATGGCACCCTAGAGGGAATCTTGGAAGGTGGGAAACTACATGATAAATGAGAAAAATGCCAACAGTTCAGTGAAAAGCTGGAGGAAGAAAAGATTAGGGTATTGTATCTGGACCACAGTGGGCCTCAAGCCCAGCTAATGTGATGTCCTCTGTTTCCATCTAGGATTGGGATTAGAAATGTCTCTTTATCCAATGGCTCTGATAAAAGCGTTTTTGAGGACAACATTTATTATGTTGTCACTCCATGAATGTGAGTCTTTAATAGAAAGATTCGGGAAAACATAAAACAAGAAAAAACCTTGTATCTCTTTTCACTCACAGAGTAAGAAAAAAGGCATCTCTACTAGTGAAATTGTATTTTGCTGTTTATCAGTGAGGGCTATGTTTTAACCCATCATTCTCTCCTCTTGCCTTGGAACAGAAAAAGATTTTTATTAATTCATAACAGCTTGTTTTGTATGGCTGTATAACCTAAAACAGTGGTCCCCAACCTTTTTGACACCAGGGACAAGTTTCGTGGAAGAAAATTTTTCCACAGACTGAGGTGGGGGATGTGGGGCATGGTTTTGGGATGATTCAAGTGCATTACATTTATTGTGCACTTTATTTATATTATTATTGCATTGTAACATATAATGAAAGAATTATACAACTCATCATAATATAGGATCAGTGGGAGCCCTGAGCTTGTTTTCCTCCAACTAGACAGTCTCATCTCGGGGTGATGGGAGACAGTGACAGATCATCAGGCATTAGAATCTCATAAGGAGGCACAAGCTAGATCCCTCACATGCACAGTTCACGATAGTGTTCACTCTCCTATGAGACTCTAGGAGCTGTTGATCTGACAGGAGGCAGAGCTCAGGCAGTAACTCTTGCTCACCCACAGCCATTCACCTCCTGCTGTGCAGTCTGGTTCCTAGTAGCTCACGGACTGGTACCCTCAGCCTAAAACATCTTATCTCCCCCAAATTTGGCTCTTCCAACCTAATAAGTGCTCACTCTTGTATTATAGCATTTTCTTCTTCCTCTAGATAGTACATTCCCCAAAGTGAGGCATCTTTCTATTTCATCTTATGATGAAAAGTACAGTAAAGTGGTCAGCATGTTGTGCTCAGTCTGTATCTGAATGACCAATTTTTAAAATATCTTTGTATTTGAGCGTATTTTAACAGATAGTTTAAAAATAAAATGAATAGCATATGATGCATAACTAAAATATATTTGTGTTAATGAATGTGAGCCTCATAGACTTAATTCTTCACTCCTTAGTTTCTCGGTCTAAAAGGGGTCATGATGGTTATACCAACAGGTACATTTATTGAATGCCTGACACCCACTAGGCACTCCTCCTCTCCCATGTGCCAGAGGCCCTCTCAGCACCTTCTCATGTGCTTTACCTCCTGCTTGGAAGGCATGACCTCCAGCTCTCCCATTGCCACTCTGCCTCACCCTTCAGTTCTCAGCTCAAATCGTTCCTCTCCAGAGAGGTCCTGACAACCTACAGCTAAAGCAGGGCGCTGCTCCCTCATTTTGTTTCATGAAATCTTCCCCAACACACTTGGATAGAGTCAGTCCCTCTCACTAACGAACTCCAATAAAACTGTGAAGGTACCACTCTAAAAAGACTTAATGTAGTGTTTAAAATTAGAGTATCTGCTTATTTTCTTCTATCCCCTTCTAGATTACCTTAAATCTTGAACTCTTAAAGCAGGGTTGGTAATCTAGGCCCACAGGCCAAATACAGCCCACTGCCTGCATTTGTACAATCAAGAAGCTAAGAGTAACTTTTACATTTTTAAATGGTTGGGCAAATAAGCTCAAAAGAAGAACATTTCATAGCATGTAAAAATTATATAAAATTCAAATTTCAGTTTCCATAAATAAAGTTTTATTGGGACACAGCCACATTTATTCATTTCTGGGGTTGCTTTTAACCCTTTACCTGTTGAGAAAAAAAAAAGTGCAGCTCACTGCCAGCGCTCATTTAATTTTACATGAACATGCTCTTTGAGGCTGAAGCAAATATGACTAATTTTTAAGGTGAAAATAAAATATAAAAACTATTTTTGGAGTTATTTATAAACAGAACTAACATCAGAATCACCTATTTTGGAAAAATCAGATGCATCAAATGATTCTTGTGCCAATACCTGTTTGAGAATGATGTTAACATCACATGTAGGAATGCTATGTTTTCTAGGATTTGACATATTCAGTGATCAAGAATTACTATATTTTGTAAATGGAAATGCCACTACTAAAAACAGAATGCCACAAATCGAATTACGTCTTTTGTTTCCAAAGCCAACATACATAGACAAAGTGAAAATAATAATAAAAGCCAGATATTTCGTGGCAAAGTTATCCAAGAGCAAATGCTGCAGCTGTAAGTGCCACCAGTGAGTATTCTCAGGGCAAACGGGAGAAGGGTTAAACAACACTTTAGAATGATGTCTCTGAATAATTATGAGAAAGACCATGTGGCCCAAGCAGTCTAAAATATTTTCCCTCTGGACTTCCACAGAAAACATTTTCAGCTCCTCTTTTTAGAAGGCAAAGATGACATTTTATTCTTTTTAAAATCCCTATTGTTTAGTGCACAGTAAGTGCTTAGGGGAGTATTTGTTTAATATTTAAACATTTCCTAAAAGCATTAGACTTATAAAAGAACAATATTTTTAAAAGTCTCTTTAATAGAAGTCAAAATATTAGTTGCCTGTGGCATTGAATAATGCCTGAAAGTGAGTACAAGGGAAGCTTCTGGGGTACTGAAAACATTCTATAACTTGATTTGAATGGTGATTAGAATGTGTTCACTAAATATTCACTAAATAAAAATTCCAGAAATTGTACATTTATTTGTATGCTTTTCTGAATGTATATTTTCAAGAAAAAGTGAACAACAACAAAAAAACAGAAACATAATCCATAAGTGATGGAATATTTTTAAAGACCATTTAACCTCTAAAACGCTGAGATTCTCAGACATAATCCACTAAATAGTGATTCAGATGATCCATACATGGCCAGGGCACATGCACGATTCCCACACTATGGGTGGGAGGAGGTTATCAGCACAGAATTAGAATTGGGTACCTGCTCACCCCAGCTTTGAAATGGCACATGTTTCAAATATCCCTGGAAGACCAGGCAAAAGCTTCCAATACGTTCATATTTAACCAAAATCTCTCACTTTTCCATTGCTCCGTGTCTCTTCTCCCTAATTTATTCCTTGAATGCTCCCAATCTCAATTATTGTTTTAGTATTGCCTTATGTGGTGGAACCTCTTCTGCTTTCTAATACTCATCTGTCTTACTTAATGCTGAATTTTATGTAACCCCTCAGTTTCAGTCAATCTGGCTTGTAGCTGAATGAGAGATGATACAGCTAAGCAGGCCAACTTGGAAGTCTCCAGCAGAGTAATCAGAAGTGGGAACACAGGCAAGGTTTATAGGATTAGTCACCTAGTAAATATTGACAAGGAAAAGGAGAACATATTGATTACCCAAGAAGTCATCTTAACAGTAGGCAACAAGGGTCTTGGAAGTTGAAGGCAGGAACTCGAACAAGTGACTGAGCATTAGTGATCACAACCATAAAAGAGGAGCATGCAAGAGGCACAGGGAACTGAAAGCCAACTCTTTGATTTACCTTTAGGTCTCCTATGGAGTTATATTAAAGCAAAAACCAGTCCCCCAAGAAGCAGATCTGAAGCCTGAAGGTGAGGATGAGTGGATTCACCTGAATGATGAGAGAAGCAGACGACCAAAAGAGAATACAGCTCCACACTTACAGTACAGTCTTCCAGGAATCCAGATACTGGTTCACTCCTCAGCTCAAGTAGTTACGTGTGTGCTCTTTGAGATTTATACTTTCTATTGCAGGACACTAAATTGTATGATAGTAGATTCTGTGGGAAACCCATTAGTTATTATAGCTTTTTTAGCTGACATTGATTTCAAATATGAGCCAGGAATCATTAAAAACTCATGAAGAGGCCGGGCGTGGTGGTTCATGCCTGTAATCCCAACACTTTGGGAGGCTGAGGAGGGCGGATCACGAGGTCAAGAGATGGAGAACATCCTGGCGAACATGGTGAAACCCTGTCTCTACCAAAATACAAAAATTAGCAGGGCGTGGTGGTGCAAGCCTGTAGTCCCAGCTACCCAGCAGGCTGAGGCAGGAGCATAGCTTGAACCCAGGAGGCACAGGTTGCAGTGAACCAAGAACGTGCCACTGTACTCCAGCCTGGAGACAGAGTAAGACTCCATTTCAAAAACAAACAAACAAAAAACTCATGAAGAAATAGTTTACTAATATTTTAATTAATAAACAAGATCTCAAGTAAGAATTTTTGACTTATCTAAATGAACAAACTGTAGAGGCACTCATGTACATGGGGTACCTGCTAATCTGTCTTATCTGTTCTTAAAGTAATTTCTCAAGGATCTCTGTTAATAAATGCTTTGTTCTTCAAGTTTGTGTTGTATTTAAAAATATGAGAAGACTTTGCCTTTATTCTCAAGTATTATTTAATCCTAACTTTCTCTTATTGATACTTAACCTTGTGTGAATCTGAACTAATAAAATTTTTCTAATGAAAATGAGCATTTTGTTTTATAAATTATAAAGTATTTTTAAAAATTAAGCTGGTCATTTAAAATGTTTCATTCTTTGCAAGTGACAACTCTTAATGTTTAATATTTATTGAGCTTGAAGAAGTCAGAAACAGAAGAAAGATAATTTTAAAAGACATTTTTGTATTTTGTTGTTTATTTATACCTGGAATAAATGGCTCAAATCCAGAGTTTTATCATGAAATTATAGTTCAGAAAATGGAAAATTATTTAGTATTGTGTAATAGGGTTGAATATTTTATGAGTTAATGTCCATTTAAGTGCGTTACTCTTTCTTCCCCTCCAAAAATATGAATTTATAAGAAACTACACTAATACCAACTGTAAGAGTAAAATAGTTTTACTGTTAGTTTATCTCTATAAGCACACCAAGAGAGAAAAAATCACATCCAAACTGTACCATTTACTCTTGCAAAGACCTCAGGCACAGAGGCATAGAATGAATGTCACACAAAGCCTAAATATAACTTCTCTCTATGGGTTACCCCACTCCAGTGAGGGAGTTCCCCTTTTCTCTCACCCCTGGGGCTTATACATAGATTATAAATATATAATAGGGGAAGGGGTGAGTTGGGAGGGGTTGTAGGGGCTCCCTTCTCCCCTTTCCACTTCCCCTGGTTCCCTATCCCTGGGCTGTTTGTTAAAAATGAATAATAAAAGGACTTGAGAAACAAAAACAAAAACAAAAAAACCCACTACTCTCTAAAGCAATATTTCCTATCTTGGTATCTATGGAAAGGAGACTGGTCAAGGCCCTGAAACTATCCTCTTATATTCTGATAAATATTTTAAACCCTTATTTTGTATTGTCTTTAAACATTCAAATATATGCCACTTTGTGAATCTCATTCTTCATTTTGTTGTTCTGCTAAATTTTGCCAACGGTAGCTTGTTTTTCCAAGTGCTTTTCAAATATTTTTATGAACTCATGTTTCTCTAAACTTTATCAGTGTGACTTCTTTGTGGCCTGAGTTTCAAGCATGTACCACCATAGAGAATTTGAGTTTGCTAAAATGCCAGGAACCTGTGTGTACTACTAGCCCAGGACCACTTTTACATAAATCTGTGGCATGGGTTTTTTTTCCAGGCATACAGGGAATGTGACCCCAAACCAGAAGGAAGGCATACTGAGAATACTCAAAGAAAGAATATTTTTTTCCCTGTGTACTCATGGCCAAGGCCAAAAAAAGGCAAGCATTCTTATTCTCTCCCTTTTCCTGAATAAGAGAATTTCATCCCTGGAATCTGTTCCTTTTAGAATTCCTCGATTTGCCTCTGAGTCTTGCTCCAGTCTCTCACCTTGCACAGGAGCCCAAGTGTTCCTGTCTGTGATTATCAGCCCATCAAGATACGAAACTTTAAATCACCAAGGATGAGCAGATGCTGTTAGTGCAAATGCTGACTTCAGCACTGACCTAGAAAGAGATTCACAGTTTCTTATTGCTTCAGGTCTTAGTTAAGTTCCCTCACTTTCCTTATAATTATACATTTAAAAATATTTTATCTATGGATAAAGAAAATGTGGTGCACATACACTATGGAATACTATGCAGCTATTTAAAAAGAACGAAGTCATGTCCTTTGCAGCAACATAGATACAGCTGGAGGCCATAATCCCAAGGGAATTAACACAAGAACAGAAAACCAAATATTGCATGATCTCACTTGTAATTGGAAGCTAAACATTGAGCCCACATGGACCTAAAGATCAGGACAATAAACACTGTGAACTACTAGACGGAGGGAGAAGGAGAAGCCCATGGGGTGAAAAACTACTTATTGGGTACTATGTTCACTACAACCTGGGTGATGACATCTACATCCCAAACCTCAACACCACACAATGTACTCACAATACTCTTGTAACAAAGCTGCACATATACCCCCTGTATTTAAAGTAAAAGTTGAAATTGAATATAAATATATATGTAAATATTTCATCCAGCAATTTAGTTGTTCTTTCACTCCAGGATCCAGCTGGAAGAAGCATCACTCACCTGTGATTTGTAGTTCTCAAGGTAGATAGTAAAAGCAAGAGAGCTGGTGAAACCACACGATGGAAAGCTTCTGTTCAGACTGGTGTACTGTCAATTCTGCTCACATTTCACTGGTCAAAACAAGTCATGTAGCTGAGCCTGGCCTGAATGGTGTGGGAAAGTATGCTCCTCTTAATGCTAGTACTGTATGCACATGGCAGTGGATGTAGATTAATGGTCTTACAGGGAAGGGAAGAATGAGCAATTGGGGATGATAATATGGTCTACCACAAAGAAAGATCAGAGGTGGAAGAGTAAATCGAGGGAATAAGATGATGTGTCCACATCAGGCATGTCATGGTTAAAGTGTCTGTGAGACATTCCAACAGAGAGGCTGACTAAGAAATTGGATATACATACATACCTATACATATATACAAATATATGGCTAAGAAGTTTAGGAGAAAACTATGAAAGGGAGATATATATTTTAGAATTATTAACATTAAAAATGGTAGTTTAAATCTTAAAGAAGTGAATGAATCTTTCAGAGAGAAGAGGGTAGACTTGCCCTCTTGGGCAATTTGGACATTGACATGTGCATTCTTCTAATTTTCCTTTAAACACATAGCTGTCTTGGTCTTTCATTTTCTAATTTTAAATGTCAAGGAATATTTTTCTACTATAAGAAAAACAACAGTCTCAGTGTGATAAGTGATAACCGAGGCTTGGACTCAGTGTTTGAAGGATACCAAAGGGAGTGGTAGGTGAAGGGACAGAGCACGTATTGTCCAAAGGAGCAGCTGGCACACAGCTCAAGCTAACTATGGACAGGTGGAAGTGCCAGCCAAGATGGTCCAGAGAGTCCAGGTTTTCAAAAAAGCTGAAAATAGATTTCATATATAATCTCCAAATTGTTAAATGTTAAATCCATTTATTTCCAAGTATTGCAAGAGCCAAAATATAATAATTACTATTATAATACAGTATCTGTAGACCAGATTTGGTCTGTATAGTCACCAATTTCCAATATCTGATATAAAATGAGGAGAAGGAAAAGAGAGAAAGTTGAGAACATTTATGGAACGAGCAATGAAAGAGAAGTTCACTAAGGAGAATGGGAGTCACAGATCCCAAGAATATTCTTGACTATTTCAAGAAGAAACTAACCTGGTTATTTTAAGTACTGAAATTTTCTTATTTTTTAAACATGTGCAAAATAAAATGCATTTTATATTACTCAAATTAAAAGTTTAGTCCCCTGAGGTACTGGTGTGTTAGGATACCACTATAATTTTAAATAGGTTAGGGCATTGTTGGGAGAAAGGACTGTGGGGTGCCTGTATAAACTTGCCCTAAAAATATGGAACAATAAGTTGTGGAAAGCCACAAGAGGCCTCTGAGGAGGAAAGCCTCCAATTGCCATCATGTTCCCATGCTCAGAGCGAGATCCGCTCTCTTATCTGTAAACACCGTGTTCAAGAAATTTTAAAAGACACTCCTTTAAAACATTAAAATGTGGACAGATGTACAGGCTCCTAGTTAAGCCCGCTCCCACTAACTACTCTCTGATAAGTTAAAGATACACTGTTTGAACACAAAGAAAATTCATTTAAACCACTATTACTGTAGATTACACCTATGACGTACTGCCTCCCTTTCACTGTTTCGCCCTGAACATCTGCTTCTTAGATCTAAGTGACTGTACTCAGTAAATAGTGTGGAAACCAGAGCTCGGGGCCTTTTGCAGCCTCCATTTTACAACTGGCCCCCTGGCTCCCATTTTAAAGAACTCTTAACCTGTCTCTTCTCATTCCTTTGTCACCACTGGACTTCGGGTACCATACGGGTGGTGTTGAGGCTGGTCCCCAACATTTTGTCACCCAATGTTGGGCCCAAAAGAATCCAGTGAAGAAATGCTCAAGTGTGTGAAATGGAGGACAGATGGACAAAGGACTCCTGAAGACAAAAAAGTTTTAAGCTCTGCAGGTAAACAGGGCACTCGGAGAAAGCTAGGGACACAAATGGGACAAACTGAAAGTAAGTACACCACGTATTTGAGCTTGCTATGGCAGCTCTTGAAGTGTGGCGGGGTAAAAGTTGATATGGAAAATCTTATGGATTTGTTTTATGCTGTGGAACAATTTTGTGCTTGGTTCCCAAAACGGAGAACTTTGAAATTAAAAAATTGAGAAAGAGTTGAAAAGGACCTTAAAAAACACATAGAAAAGGAAAGGAAATTCCTTTGCCTGTTTGGTCAGTTTGGTCATTGGTGCATGCAGCACTGGTGACTTTTCAGACAGATGATGAGGTTGAGTCAGAGGAGGAGAGAAAGGGGTTTAATGATCAGGACCCTGAACCACCTCTACCAAGTACTAACAAAAAGGAGAGTCTGGAGGTAATTTCTGCCAATCCCCCTAGTCTCCCTAAACCTACTCAAAAAATTGTTCAGCCCACGGCTCCTTCAGAGAAGTGTCCGAAATGGCCACCTTCTCCTCAGCCAAGTGAGTACTAGGAGAGGGAGCCCAAGACTTGGCTCGCCATGACTTGGCTCGCCGTGCCCATTATTGCCCGACCCACAGTTCATTATGAAAAGGGGGCAATTCAGGCTCACCCTGCCATTCATTACAGTGAAGGAACTATTCAGGCCCGACCCAGCACCTTATCTGGGTCAAACAGTGGCTGCTCCCTAAGGAAAAATTAGGGATGCTTCATAAAATAGTTAAACTACTAAAAAAAGGATATATTTCACCCACTTTCACTCCTTGAAATTCCCCAGTATTTGTAATTTAAAAAGTCTGGTAGATGGCACATGCTGACTGACTTGAGAACGGTCAATGCTGTAATTCAACCAATGGGAGCCTTACAACCCGAGCTCCCATCCCTCACCATGATCCCTAAAGACTGGCCACTTGTTATTATAGATTTAAAAGACTACTATTTTACAATTCCTTTAACAGAGGCAGTTTTTGAAAAATTTACCATTGCCATCCCTGCCGTTAATAACAAAAAACCTACAGCCAGATATCATTGAAAAGTTTTGCCTCAAGGTATGTTAAACAGTCCCGCAATTTGTCAAACTTTTGTAGACAGAGCTATCCAGACTGTTAAAAATCAATTTCCAGATTGTTACATCATTCATTATATGGATGACATACTGTGTACAACAAAAAATAAAAACCAACTTATTCAATGTTATTCATCTTTACAAAAGACAATTACAAACGTTGGATTGCTTAGAACACCTGAAAAAAATTCAAACAACCACCACTTTTCAGTATTTGAAAATACAAGTGCAGAATAGAGCCATTAAGCCTCAAAAGTTCAAATTTAAAAAAATTCTTTAAAAACCTTAAATAATTTTCAAAAATTGTTAGAAGATATTAATTGAATTCAGCCCAACTTAAAAATCCCTACTTATACTATATCTAATCTCTTCTCAATATTGAGAAAAAATTCCAACTTACACAGTAAAAAAAAACTAACACCCAAGGCCATAAAAGAGTTAAAAGTAATTAAAAAAAAAAAATTCAACAAGCCCAGAACAGTAGGATTGACTCAGACTTGCCTTTACAATTCATAGTGTTCCCTACTTCCCACTACCCAATGGGGGTTATTGTTCAAAATGATGATTTAGTTAAATGGTCCTTTTTGCCACATAATACCATAAAAATGCTTACAGTATATTTAGATCAAATGACAATTTTAAGCCGGGCGTGGTGGCTCACACCTGTAATCCCAGCACTTTGGGAGGCCGAGGTGGGCAGATCACAAGGTCAGGAGATCAAGACCATCCTGGCTAACATGGTGAAACCCCGTCTCTACTAAAAATACAAAAAAATTAGCTGGGCGTGTTGGTGGGCACCTGTGGTCCCAGCTACTCGGGAGACTGAGGCAGGAGAATGGTGCGAACCTGGGAGGCAGAGCTTGCAGTGAGCCAAAATCGCACCACTGGACTCCAGCCTGGGCAACAGAGCGAGACTCCGTCTCAAAAAAAAAAAAAAAGACAATTTTAATTGGATGGGCTCATATACAAATTGTTAAACTTTATGGCACTAAACCCAATAAGATTGTAGTTCCAATAAATAAAAATCAGGTTAAACAAGCATTTATTAACTCAGTTACATGACAAGTTAATTTAACAAAATTTGTTAAATGTATTAATAATCATTATCCTAAATAAAATTTTCCAGTTCTTAAAATTAACTACATGGGTTCTTCCAAAAATTACTCGTAATGCCCCTTTAAAAGGAGCAGTAACTGTTTTTACTAATGGCTCTAGTATGGAAAAAGCGACATATGTGGGACCGTGTGATAAAGTTATCCACACTAACTTTTCCTCAGCCCAAAGAGCTGAATTACAAACAGTAATTACAGTATTAAAAAATTTTAGGCCGGGCACGGTGGCTCACGCCTGTAATCCCAGCTGTGGTGGGTGGATCACTAGGTCAGGAGATCAAGACCATCCTGGCTAACACGGTTAAACCCCATCTCTACTAAAAATACAAAAATTAGCTGGGCATGGTGGCAGGCACCTGTAGTCCCAGCTACTCAGGAGGCTGAGGCAGGAGAATGGTGTGAACCCAGGAGGCGGAGCTTGCAGTGAGTCGAGACGGCGTCACTGCACTCCAGCCTGGGTGACACGGCAAGACTCCATCTCTAAAAAAAAAAAAAATTTTAATCAGCCAGTTAATATTGTTTCAAATTCAACTTATGTTGTACAAGCTACTCAACATATTAAAACTGCCTTAATTAAATATATTATTGGTAAACAGCTTTATGAATTGTTCAACTCTTTACAAACAGCTGTGCGTACTCAGGGTTTTCCTTTCTATATAACTCATATCTGAGCACATACCAATCTTCCAGGACCCTTGACTAAGACTAATAAACAAGCTGATTTGTTGGTTTCCCCCATACTTACTAATGCCCAAAGTTTCCACTCAGTAACACACCTTAACACATCAGGGCTTAAAAACAAATATCAAATTATGTAAAATCAGGCCAAGGACATCATACAACATTGTCCTCAGTGCCAGGTACTACAACTACTGCATCAAAAAACTGGTGTTAACCCTTGAGGGTTGACACCTAACATAATCTGACAAATGGACGTCACCCACGTTCCTACATTTGGCAAACTTTCTTATGTCCATGTGACCATAAATACATATTCTCATTTTATATGGACTACTTGCCAAACTGGCAAGACTGCAACACATATAAAAAGACACTTACTTTCCTGTTTTACTGTCATGGAAATTCCACAAAAATTAAAAACAGACAATGGGCCAGACTACTGTAGTAGATCTTTCCAAACATTTTTAAAACAATAAAACATAAACACAACATAAGTATTCCCTATAATTCTCAAGGACAAACAATTGTTAAACAAGCCAATCAAATCTTAAAAATACAATTACATAAACAAAAAATAAAAAAATTAAAAATATTCCACCCCTCATATACAGTTACAATTGGCTCTTGTTACCTTAAACATCTCCCAAAATCAGGTTATTACAACTAAACAACATTTAACAGGACAAAAGGTAAACGTTCATAAAGAAAAACCTGTGTCGTAAAAAAACTCAAAAACAAAGACCTAAAAAAGAGGAAAAGTTATTACATGGGAAAGAGGGTTTGTTTGTATTTCCCCAGAAAAAAACCAACTTCCAGTTTGGGTACCTACAAAACATCTTAAACTCTACCATAAACAAAATTCCAAAAAAAAAAAAAAAATTAAAACCAAGATTTCCACCCCCCCAACACGCCTGATGGCTCAAATAAACATTTCAGCCAACCAGATAAAGACCAACAAAACCCATCAAATGAGCCCACCAACTTGAAAACAAATCAAATGACTGACTAAACTTAGAAAAAACACCTAAAGACACAACAAAACCCACTAACCTCAAGTAACCTGATGGTGACTATAATTACAGTAATTACTATGACGGTAAGTCTCCCTGTAACTACAACAAACCAAGATTATACCTATTAGATATATGTCCCATTTCTGCCTTTAATTAGGCCTGTTACATGGTTAAAACCCCTGGTTGAGGTTTATGTTAATAATAGTGTTTAGATGCCTGAGCCTACAGATACTCATAAACCCTCTCACTCAGAGAAGAAAGAAATGTTAATAAATGTGTCCATGAGTTACCAGTTCCCTCTCTTTACATAGGGCTGACTATCAGTTGCCTAAAAGACTACTGACAACATTGACTGTTAAAATTCCAGGTCATAATAAAAAACTAGTACCCTATCATTTATTTTCTAAATAGAACCCAGATCATTCACAAAGTTTGGTTCAATTAAAACAATTTAAAACCCCCAAAAAGAGGTATTAACAGCCTCAACAATGGTCAAAAAATTTAAAAATATTTTTAAAAATTACATCTCTAATCACACTGTGGTACTACAAAATGGTTCCTATAAAATCATCATTAATTGGTCTCATAAGGGGACATTTACAGTTAATTGTACCAATCAAAATAATAACTACATGACAGGACTGAAACAAAAACTATACTGTCAAAAAGATGACACTACTTACACTAAAAAACGTGCCCAGTTTCCCATAATTTGGGCCAATTTTAGTACAGCTGGCCCACATCCAAAAATAATTAAACCAATAATAGGCCCTACATCCCAAATTATGGAAGTTAATGATGGCCCAAACTCATATTTGGGTTTAAAAATATATATATTATCTTTAAAAAAAAGATGAGAGACTTCAATTTGTGTATCAGTTTTCTTCCAACCGAACGGTGCCCATTCAAAGTTCTGTCAAACCTCCTTTTATGTTAATGTTTGAAAATATTAATATTTGACCTAATTATCAAACTATTACTTGTCAAAACTGTCACCTTTTCACCTGTATTGATTTCACATTTGGTGAAAAAACATCTGTGCTACTGGTAAAGATTTTAAAAAAAGTTTGGATACCAGTTTTCCTCAATAGACCTTAAAAAGCCTCTCCTTCCATTCATATCATCACAAAAATGTTAAAAAAAAAAAAAGTGTTTACCATAACAAAAAGATTTATTTTTAGCCTTATAACAGTCATTAGGGGCCTTATTGCAGTCACAGCTACTGCTGTGGCTGCTGGAATTACTTTACACTCCCCTGTTCAAACTACAAAATATGTAAATAATTGACAAAAAAAATTCCTCAAAAATTGTGGAACTCAGACCTAAATAGACCAACAATTAACAAATCAAATAAATAATCTTCGATAGACTGTTATTTAAATGAAAGATCATATAATAAGCTTAAAGCATCAATTACAAATACAATGTGATTAAAATACTTCTGATTTCTACATAACTCCCTGTTCGTATAATACTACTAAACATCATTTTAAAAAAGTTAAACATCATCTAAAAAAAGGGATAAAAAATTAATATTAAATGTAGCCAAATTAATAAAATAGGTTTTTAAAGGGTTTCAGGCTCATTCAACTCTCCTGCCTGAGACTGACATTCTTACCAAAACTACTAATGGACTTTCAAACGAAAACCCTCTTAAATAAATTAAGACCATTGGAGGATCAACTATTACAAATTTTACTTTAATGTGTATCTATTTATGCTGTTTACTTTTAGTCTACAGATGCGAAAGACGCCTCTGGAGAGAGACCAGACACCACAAACAAGCCATAATAACAATGACAGTTTTAAAAAAGAAAAAAAGGGGGACATGTTGGGAAAAGGGCTTGTGGGGTGCCTGTATAAACTGGCCATAAAAATATGGGACAATAAGTTGTGGAAAGCCACAAGAGGCCTCTGAGGAGGAAAGCCTCCTAATTGCCATCATGTTCCCATGCTCAGAGCGAGACCTGCTCTCTTATGTGTAAACACTGTGTTCAAGAAAAAAGACACTCCTTTAAAACATTAAAATGTGAACAGATGTACAGGCTCCTAGTTAAGCCCGCTCCCATTAACTACTCTCTGATAAGTTAAAGATACACTGTTTGAACACAAAGAAAATTCATTTAAACCACTATTACTATAGATTACGCCTATGATTGTACCAGCTCCCTTTCACTGTTTCGCCCTGAACATCTGCTTCTTAGATCTAAGTGATTGTACTCAATAAATCGAGTGGAAACCAGAGCTCGGGGCCTTTTGCAGCCTCCATGTTACAACTGGCCCCCTGACTCCCACCTTTAAGAACTCTTAACCTGTCTCTTCTCATTCCTTTGTCACCACTGGACTTCGGATACCCTACGGGTGGTGTTGAGGCTGGCCCCCAAGAGGACATGACCTGAAAAGTGTCTGCATTGAAATCTTTACATATTTCTAAACCAAGACATTTTATGTACTATAGTTATGCAAAATGATTATCCTTCAGTAGATAAACTATATAAGGATGTCTATAACAAAATACAATAGAAATGTGAAAAATATTACATAACAGGGTAAAATTTTAATTTTTAAAATAACTGTTTAAAGCCAGAAAATGCAACACAATTTGTGCTAAATCATTGTTCAAGCTATGGAAAATATCTCTGAGCATCCAGGGATTTCTAACAAACATGCTAAAATTAGACAAAAAATGCATTCAGAGAGACTGACATCAACTTTCAAGGAATCTTAAATGAAGGGTAGCATTTTCTGAGCAACTGCACTCAGCAGATGAACACCAATCACCTAATGGTATAAGTACCATTTGAACCACAGTAAATAAAACATGCCTCATTAAATGCATATTCTTCCCAAGTAGTCAAGGCCCATAGTCCCTAAGATATGGTGAAGTTTATAGTTAAATGAGTTATTTTATCAGAAGGAAAACGCATTTAGTTGATTATAAAGATTCTAAAATAAGGAAGAACCAGAAAGAGAAAGAAGCAAAAACTTTATTTAAGGAAATAATTCAGATTATTAGAATTTTTCAGCCATAATCCCTAAGATCAAAAGACTTGACAACAGTAATAAAGCCTCAAAAAAGAAATATTTATCATTACTGCAAAGTCTGCCACAAAAGGCAACAAATATAGGCCCAGAACACTGAGCCAGCAATGAAAAAAATGCATATGAATATATCTCTCATTAGCATATTTCTGAAGGATATGTATTGTTATCTGTTTTTAACCCCTAGAAAATCCTTGGGGAAGCTTTCATGAAGTGCATTGGAATCAATTCATTATCATTACCAGAAACTAGAATGTAGTTGAACATGTTTGACTAAATATAACAGAAACCACTTTGGGTTTCATTTGTTTTGGTGCTCCTGTATTATTTTCCTCCCTCCTATATTTTATTTGGTGTCAGAATCCCCAATTTATTTGGAAAATTGTTTTACACCCTAGCCTGGGGGGTGAGGTGTTAAAAATCACTGTGTCTCACCAGCCAGGATCCTCCATTGCTCTGGTCCTGGAAAACAGAAGAGGAATGAATAGGACCAGTGCTAGGGTATTCACTTTGCCTTGTAATGCCCCAAAATAAACTAGTCCTCTCTTTCTTTTGGGATACTAACTGGGCTGAGATAAATCCTTCCTGAAGGAAGCTTGTGGTCATGGAAGAAAATGACAGTATAATCATAAAAGAAGAAAGATAAGTGATAGAGAAAGAGATAATCCTGAAGAGCTCATTTAAATCCCTGGACTCAGTCACCCTGAAATATAAAATAAACTCTTCTTAATTTCTTAAGCCAGTTTGAATTGAGTTTTAATAAACAGAAATATACAAATTTTTAACATTGAATAACAACTCTCCATAACAATAATAGCATTTGGATAAATTTACAAGCAATCCATAAGCCAATTATTAGGCATAATTTCTACGTCATCTGTGACTTTTGAATCTCTACAAGAATTGCTACATGAACATTTCAGAGACCCACTACCTGTTATGTACTGAATGTTCATGTCCCCTGCAAATTCATATACTGAAATCCTACCTCCTGATGTGATGGCATTTGGAAGTGGGGTCTTTCGTGGGTAATCAGAATTAGATGAGGTCATTAAGGTGGAGCCCTCCTGAATAGAATTAGTGTCCTTAAAAGAATCTTGAAAGAGACTTCCCTCTTTCACTACATGAAGACACAGAGAGAAGACCGCATATGAAGCAGGAATTAGGCCATCACCAGACACTAAATCTGCCCATGCTTTGATCTTGGACTTCCCAGGCTCCAGAACTATGAGAAATAAATGCTTGTTGTTTAAACCACCCAGTTTGCAGTGTATATTTATAGCAGCCTAAGCTAACTAAGACACTACTCCTGACTGACTCTTTCAAGGAAAATATGTAATTAGCAATGAAAAATTACTGAGATTTGAAAGAAAAAAAACAGGATCTATATAATTCATGAGCTGCAGAATTCACCTCCACAATATCTAGAATTTACTATATTCAGTATGTATATAAAGAAAATGTTTGACACATGATATGGTTTAGCTCTGTGTCCCCAACCAAACGTCATGTGGAATTGTAATCCCCACATGTTGAGGAAGGGCCTAGTGGGAGGTGATTGAATCATGGGGGCAGACTTTCTCCTTTCTGTTCTTGTGATAGTGAATGAGTCTCACAAGATCTGATTATTTAAAAGTGTGTAGCACTTCCCCCTTCACTCTCTCTCTCTTCTGTTCTGCCAAATGAAGATTGTGCCTGTTTCCCCTTTGCCTTCTTCTATGATTGTAAATATTCTGAGTCCTCCCCAGCCATGCCTCCTGTACAGCCTGCAGAACTGTGAGTCAATTAAACCCCTTTTCTCCATAAATTACCCAGGCTCAGGTATGTCTTTATAGTGGCATAAAAACAGACTACTACAGAAAATTGGTACCAGAGAAGTAAGGCATTGCTATAAAGATACCTGAAAATGTGGAAGCAACTTTGGAACTAGGTAATGGGCAGAAATTGGAACAGTTTGGAGAGCTCAGAAGACAGAAAGATGAGGGAAAGTTTGGAACTTCCTAGAGACTTAATTTTTTTTGGACCAAAATGCTGACAGTGATATAGACATTCCAGATGTAAATTAGCTGGGCGTGGTGGTGCAGGCCTGTAATCCTAGCTACTTGGGAGGCTGAGGCAGGGGAATCGCTTGAACTTGGGATGCAGAGGTTGCAGTGAGCCGAGATGTGCCATTGCACTCCAGCCTGGGAAACAAGAGCAAAACTCCATCTCAAAAAAAATTAAATTAAATTAAAAAAAAAAAAGATGTGGCCTGGCTGCTTCTAAAAGCCTATGCTTATTTGCATAAACAAAGAAATGAACTGAAACTGGAACTTATCACAAAAGTTTGGAAAATTTGCAGCATGACTATGCAGTAAAGGAGAAAAATCCATTTTCTGAGGAAGAATTCAAGGCTGCAGAAGAGCTGAATGTTAATAGCCAAGACAATGGGGAAATTGCCTTCAGCACATTTCAGAGACCTTCCTGGTAGCCCCTTCCGTCACAGGCCTGGAGGCCTAGGAGGGAAAAATGGTTTCATGGGCCAGACTCAGGGCCCCACTGCTCTATGCAGCCTCAGGACATGGCACCCTGCATCCCAGGCATTCCAGCTCCAGCCATGGCTAAAAGGCGCCAAAGTAATGCTCGAGCCATTGTTTCAAACACTGTAAGTCCCAAGCCTTGGTGGTTTCCATGTGGTGTTGGTCTGAGGGTGCACAGAAGGCAAGAGTTGAGGTTTGGAAGCCTCTTCCTAGATATCAGAGGATGTATAGAAACACTTGGATGTCCAGGTAGAAGTCTGCTGCAGTGGCAGAGCCATCACAGAGAACCTCCACTAGGGCCTGTAGCCCCTTTGTTTTGGCCAATTTCTCCCTTTTGGAATGAGAGCATTTACCCAATGCCTGTACCCCCACTGTATATTGGAAGTAACTAACTTGATTTTGATATTACAGGTTCATAGGCAGAAAGGACTTGCTTTGTCTCAAATGAGACTTTGGAGTTGGACTTTTAAGTTAATGTTGGAATGAGTTGACTTTAGGGGACTGTTGGGAAGGCATGATTGTGTTCTGGAATTTGAGAAGGACATGAGATGTGGGAGAAGCTGGGGGCAGAATGATATGGTTTGACTCTTCGTCCCCACTCAAATCTCATGTCAAATTGTAATCCCCATGTTTTGGGAGAGGGTCCTGGTGGGGGGTGATTGAATCATGGGGGCAGACTTCCTCTTGCTGTTCTTGTGGTAGTGAATGAGTTCTCACAAAATCTGGTTGTTTAAAAGTATGTAGTGCTTCTGCCTTTGCTCTCCTGCTCTACTATATGAAGACTGTGCCTGCTTCCCCTTCACCTTCTGCCATGATTGTAAATTTCCTGAGTCTTCCCCAGCCATGCCTCCTGTGCGGCTTGTAGAATTGTGAGTTAATTAAGCCTCTTTTCTCCATGAATTACCTAGTCTCAGGTATGCCCTTATAGCAGTGTAGAACAAACTAATACAACATATGACTCATGCAAAATAAATTTCTCCATGTCTAAGAAAATGCAATGCCTACTTGTTTTCTAGGAATTGGCCATATCTAGGATTCTATGCTTGTGAGTAGGGGTGAGTTCTTAATCCTCTGGAGCAGCCAGAAAAATTCTAAGGACAATCCTGGACAGCATTGTTTGTGTAAACTCCTAGTTGCACAGCAAAAAGGTTTATATTTAGCATTACTGGAAATGACTCAAAGGAAATTATTTTTTGTGCTAACTGTGTAAATGTAATGCAAACAAAAATTTATCTATAGAAAAGTGTTAGAATGTAGAAGCAATCTTCTCTTCCCTTCCTCAGTGTTACAATTCTATTTTATTAATATCTACTGAGCATTTAGTATATACTGGATACTTAATATAAAAAAATGTGATATAATCTCTACCACTTAGAAATTCAAACCCTGTTGAGGATTTTTTTTCCCACTATTCTTAATATCTCACTGGGTAGCCAATGACATCAATGCTGAATAGATTAAAGATGCTGATTTTATGCTGAATAGTTTCATAGAAATAGCATTGAATCCATAGATTTCTCTGGGAAGTATGGCCATTTTAATAATATTGATTCTTCCAATCCATGAGCATGTAATATTTTTCCATTTGTCTGTCTCATTTATAACTTCTTTCAGCAGTGTTTCATAGTTTTCCTTGTAGATATCATTCACCTCCTTTGTTAGATGTATTCTTAGGTATTTTATTTTTATGTGGCTATTGTAAATGGAATTGCATTCTTGAGTTGGATCTCCACTTAAATGTTATTGCTACTGATTTTTGAAGATAAATTTTGTATCCTGAAACTTTACTGAAGTCACTTTTCAGCTCTGGGAGGCTTTTGGTGAAGTCTTTAGGGTTTTCTAGGTATAGAATTAGATCATCAGCAAAAAGAGATGAAATTTGGCTGCTTCTTTTCCTATTTGGATGCCTTTTTTTTTCATTCTCTTCCCTCATATCTCTGACTAGGACTTCCAGTACTATGTTGAATAGGAGTGGTGAGAGTGGGCATCCTTGTCTTGTTCCAGTTCTTAAGGAAACTGCTTCCAGCTTTTGTCCATTCAGTATGATGTTGGCTGTGGTTTCTCATAAATGGCTCTCAATATTTTGATATATGTTTCTTCAATGACTAATTTGTTGAGTGTTCTTTTCATGAAGGGATGCTGTATTTTATCAAAAGATTTTTTCTGTGTCTATTGAGAGAATCATTTGGTTTCTGTTTTTAATTCTGTTTATGTGGCAAATCAGATTTACTAATTTCCATATGTTCAACCAACCCTAACTGCTAGGAATAAAACCTACTTGATGTGGTGAATTAATTTTGATGTGGTGATGGATTTGGTTTACTAGTATTTTATTAGGAATTTTTCTGCCTATATTCATTAGGGATATTGACATGAAGTTTGTTTTTGGTTTTCTTTGACAGATTTCAATATCAGAGTGAGGCTGGCTTTGTACAATATTAGAGAAGAGTCCCTATTCATCAATTTTTTGGAATAGTTTTAGTGGGATTCGTACCAACTCTTCTTTGTACGTCTGGTAGAATTAGGCTGTGAATCCATCTGATCCAGGGTTCTTTTTGGTTGGTAGGTTTTTAAATTACTGATTCAGTTTTAGAATTTGATATTGGTTCAAAGTGAACCAATATCAGAATTGGTTCAAACTGAACCAATATCAGAATTTGATATCAGTTCAGACTTTCAATTTCTTCCTCATTCACTCTTGGGAGATTTTGTGTTTCCAGGCATTTATTCATTTCCTCTAGATTTTCTAATTTGTATACACAGAGGTGTTTATAATAGTCTCTGAGGATCTTTTGTATTTCCATAAGATCAGTTCTAATATTGCCTTTGGCATTTCTGATTGAGCTTATTTGAATCTCCTCTCACTTCTCTGTTAATCTAGCTAGTGGTCATCAATCTTGTTTATTCATTTAAAGAACTCACTTTACATTTCATTGATCCCGTGTATGGATTTTTGCCTCTTGGTTTCATTCAGTTCTCCTCTGATTTTAGTTATTTCTTTTCTTCTACTGGCTTTGTAGTTTGTTCTTGTTTTTCTAGTTTCTCTAGATGTGATGTTAGCTCATTACTTTGAAATCCTTCTAGTCTTGATGTAGGCATTTAATGCTATAAACTTTCCTCTTAATATTGCTTTTGCTGCATCCCAGAGATTTTGGTATGTTGTGTCTGTTTTATTTCAAAAAAATATTTTATTCCTGTCTTAATTTTGTTGTTTACCCAAAAGTCATTTGATATGGTTTGGCTGTGTCCACACCCAGATCTCATCTTGAATGGTAACTCCCACAATTCCCATGTGTCCTGGGAGGAACCTGGTGAGTGGTGATTGAATTATGGGGGCAGGTCTTTCCTGCACTGTCCTCCTGATACTGAATGAGTCTCACAAGATCTACTGGTCTTAAAAACGGGACTTTCCCTGCACAAGCTCTCTTCCCTTGTCCACCACCATATGAGGTGTGCTGTACACCTTCTACCATGATTGTAAGGCCTCCCAAGCCACGTGGAACTGTAAGTCCAATACATCTTTCTTTTGTAAATTGCCTAGTCTCAGTTATGTCTTTATCAGCAACATAAAAACAGACTAATGCAGCATTCAAGAGCAAGTTATTTCGTTTCCATGTAACTGGGTGGTTTTGAGAGAATTTCTTGGTAGTGATTTGTATTTTTGTTCCACTGTGGCCCAAAAGTATGGTTGGTATTATTTTGATTTTTTTGATTTATTAATATTTGCTTTATGGCTGAGCATGGGGTCGATCTGAGAGTATGTTTCATGTGCAGATAAGAAGAATGTATATTCTGTGGTTGGTTGATGGGTAGAGTGTCCTGTAGATGTCTATTATGTCCAGTTGGTCAAGTGTTGAATTTAAGCCCAGATTTTATTATTTTCTTCCTTGATGATCTGTCTAATGCCATCAGTGGAATGGTAAAGTCCCCCACTGTAATTGTGTGGTTGTCTAAGTCTTTTCACAGGTCCAGAAGAACTTATTTTATTAATCTGGGTGATCCACTGTTGAGTATGTATACATTTAGGATAGTTAAGTCTTCTTGTTGAATTAAACCCTTTATCATTATGTAGTGCCCTTCTTTGTCTTTTTTTATTGTTGATGTTTTAAAGTCTATTTTGTCTAAGAATAATGACCCCTCATCTCTTTTAGTTTTCCACTTACATGATAGATCTTTCTTCCACCCTTTGAGACTATAGGTGTCATTGCATGTGGGCTGAGTCTCTTGAAGACAGCAGATGAATGGGTCTTGCTTTTCTATCCAACTTGCTGCTCTTTGCCTTCTAAGTAGGGTGTGAATACCATTTACATTCATGGTTAATATTATAATGTGAAGTTTTGATTCTATCATAAAGTTGTTAGCTGGTTGCTTTGTAGTTGCTATTGTGTAGTTGTTGTATAGGTTCTGTGGGCTATATACTTAAGTGTGATTTTATGGTAGTAGGTATTGTTTTTTGTTTCCATGTTTAAACTTCCTGAATAATCTTTTGTAAGGCTTGTCTAGAGGTAACAAATTCCCCTAGTGATTTCTTGTCTGAACAAGATTTTATTCATCCTTCACTTACAAAGCTTAGTTTGGCAGGATATAAAATTCTTGATTGGAATTTCTTTTCTTTGAGAATGCTGAAAATAGGCTCTCAATCTCTTCAAACTTGAAAGGTTTCTGCTGAAAGGTCTGCTTTTAGCCTGATGGGGTTTCCTTTGCATGTATAGTCTGGTGACTATATCCTTTAATAACATTCATTTTGTATAGTATCTGGCAAGTATTCTCTGAATTTCTTGCATCTGGATATAAGAAATCTCCAGCAAGATTAGGAAAATTTTCTTGAATTATTCCCTTAAATATATTTTTCAGGTTTACTTTGTATCCTTATCTTTCAGGAATGCCCATAATTTATAGATTTGGTCACTTTACGCAATCTCATATTTCTTGGAAACTTTGCTCATTTTTTGAATTTTTAAAAATTTTTGTCCGACTGGATTAGTTTAAAAGAATAGTTTTCAAGCTCTAAAATCCTCTCTTCTTCTTGGTTTAGTCTATTGATAAAACTTTCAACTGTATTTTAGAATTTCTTAAGCGATTTTTTAATTCCAGGAGCTCTGATTGATTTCTTTTTAGAAGATTTATCTTTTCCTTAGTTTCCTGGGTTACTTTAGAAGTTTATTTGTGTTGATTTTAAATCTTGTGTTGGATTTCATCAAATTTCCTTGACAACTATGCTTTGAATTCTTTAACTGTCATTTCCGAGTTTCCATTTTGGTTAGGGACCATTTCTGAAAAGAATGATCTTTTGGTGGTGTTGCAACATTCAGATTTTTCATGGTGCCAGAATTCTTATACTAGTTCCTTCAAATCTGGAGATAAATGTGTTGGGTAGGGTCTTTGGGCTTTACTTCTATAGCCCTTTGCACTTCTGTCACTTCAGATTTTATATTGTGCCATGTGGTTTGACCCACAGGCCAGTAGACAGCACTTGCAGGTAAGAGCACTGTGGCACAAGCAGGTAGTTGTGTACCTGATCTTTCTTTACCATGAGATGCTTTCTGTTGTCTCGGGTGAAGGACTGGACAGTGAAGTACCTGGTGCCCTGAGCTTTCCATGGGGGTTGGGGGACACAGCTGGGTTGAGCTGGAGCCCCAAGCTTGCCTATGAATACAGGGATGGCAAGTGTAAACATCAGCTCTGACAAGGGTGGCTAGGAGGATCATCTGGGGAAATGAGTCTCCATGTGGGGGAGAGGCTGCAGCAGCTCCCCATCCTAGATAGGCAAGAACTTGACCTGTTTCCTTGTGAAACTTCTGTTGCAGAGCTTATGATTCTAGCTCAGATGCAAACTGCAGTCTATCTCTGGACCACAATGTGGTTGAAAGCCATGGGAAACACCTGTTTCACCACTCTCTGTGGAAGTGGTTTCAGGGTATAATTTTGTCACCCAACCTGATACATATAGCTTCCTGACTCTCCTGTTCTCCAATGTGACAGTAGTTCTGCTTCTTGTAAAGGAGTGGCTCCACCTTTGGACTCATGCAAGTGGTAGTTGGTTGTGGTGGTATTGGCTGATTTGGTCAGCTTGACCTCAGACACTGGGGGGAATTGGCCAGATGCCAGCTGAGTTGGAATGGGGTAGGTAGTTTCCCCAGTTCCCAGGCCCCAGATGGCCCACTAGATAGCATATATGACTCCTGAAGGGCCCGGACTAGGGTTGGGCTAGCCCAGAAGTCAAGTGCTGGCTGTGATGGGGAGGAGTGGCCTGGTCCCCAGATCACCAACCAAACTCTCAGGCAGGGGCAGATGGAACACTTAAGTGGTGGAGGATCTGAGGGGATATTACAGGCCTGTGGGGGTTGAGTTTTCAGAAGGGCTCTGGATCACAGGTGAAATGTTCAGGTGGGGGCAGGACAGCTGTGCTATGGGCCTTCCATTGAGGAAGGCAGGACCACCTCAGCCGCAGCAATAAAGACTGTAGGGCATGTGATACACTTGCACTTCCCTCCCACCCAAGAGGGTGGACTTTGCTGTTGGTGGCATGCAAAGGTGCTAAACCTTGTCTATTACCTCTGAGAGTTTTGGCTCAGAAGAATGAGGAGCGTCACCAACCACAATGTTTGGATTGGGGGCAGGGCCACTGTGCTGGGAGCCCAAGCTGTAGATCCTGCCTGGCAAGAAATAGCAGGGCAGTCTGGCCACTCCTCAGCACTGTGGCTGCATCCTCTAGCAGCCACACCAAGGGATCGAAGGACTGTGGGGCTTCACATGGGCTTAAACAGTGCCTGTGCAAAGACTCCAGGTGGCTATCTGTATTGGCCTGGAGGAGTGAAGGTGTCAGGGAGGTTCTCCCATGCCCAGGATTGCAAGGTTCATGGAGGAAGTGTGGATCCCCTGGGGACACTCACTCACTCATCATTTCTCCACATTAGGGGGCTTCCGCTGGCTCCACAACAGTTCTGAGTAGGAGGCTGCCTGGCTTCACTTCTGTTTGTTCTTTTTGGTTCCTGTTGCTTCTTTGGTGAATCCAGAAATGATCCCTTTGATGACCCACTTGAAGAGTAAGTGTTTACTCTCTACCCTGTTTCTCTGTGTGAGAGTGAATTAACCTAAGTACACTAGCTGCTTCTAAGTCCGCCATCTTCAAGATTTTCTTAAAGGCAATTTTTTTTCCCATTATTTTTCAACACCTGTTCTGGAACCACAAAATTAGTAAAACTTGCTGATCATCTTCCAGTATTTCACAAGGGGGTATTTTTGGCATTTTGTTGAGACAATTCTCTTTAGTATAAAACTGTCTCATGTTTTAAACCCTTGCCCCATAGCACTCTTCAGTTATTGTGACAACAAAAACAGCCCTACATACTTCTGAACACCTGCCAGCAAGAGGTTCCATATTGTACTATTGGCCCAATGCCTATTGTTTTAGAGGAGGGTAAATAGAAGTCCAGAAAAGTTAGATGGCTCAATTAAAGTCTCAGGACTAGCAACTTCCAAACTAGCAAGCAGAGTTTTCTTACTATTCCAAAGATTAAATGAAAGTCTTTTAATGCCATAGCATTCCTTTCAAGTTTTCTGAACTTTTGGTGTTTGGATTTAATTTGAGTTAATCAAGCACGTTCTCAAATAAGAAAGTTCAAGGTCTGTGTGGAATTAACTTGGCCATATATAAAGTGGGATTTAGTAATTGATTTTAAATTACTAATAGGTTTTTCAAAATTTTCATTTGATATTAACATGGGCATATATGTCTCATGACTCTTAAGGACAACTTAATAAAATAGTTAAATATTTAAAGCAAGCAATAAGGCAAGCAGAGAGGATGGGAAAAGATCCCATTTCTTTCCAGAAGAGCCACAGTAGATAAATGACTGCAAGAACAGGATTAGTGGGAACAATGTGCTCCCTGGCTGTGGTCCAGAATTCAATATAACTAGAGTGAAGGTACAGAGAGGAAGACCAAGGTTAAGTTGGCAAAGACTGGACTAGCTAGACCACCCCTCATGTAAAGATAATTAAAGAAATTTCAGGCGTAGGAATTTTGCATACTACCAAAGCAGAAAATATTTTAGAAAACTCCTTGTAGTTCACAGGGTCATGGAAGAAAACAAAATAGACTCTCAGACAAAAGGTACTACTTATGAGGTACTACCTATATCAAAGTTATAGAACAATAAACATTTATATGCTGAAAAGCACAGCTTCAGATATGCATAATAAAATAAAATCTGTTAGAAACATGAAGAAATTGAGGAAAATCACACAATTTTTCACAGAAGATTTCAACACATCATATATGTTTGGGCTGTTATAACAACATATCATAAACTGTGTATCTTATAAACAACAGAAATTTAATTCTCACATTTCTGGTGGCTAAGAAGTCTAAGATCAAGGTGCCAGCAGATTCAGTGTCTGATGAGGACTCACTTTCTGGTTCACAGATGGTGTCTTCTAGCTGTGTCCTCACACAGCTAGGGATGAAGGAGCTCTCTGGAGCCAATTTATAAGAGCACTGATCTCATTCACCTCCCAAAGGTCCTAACTCCTAACACAGTAACATGATTAAGTTTCAACATGTAGATTTGCAGGGGGGACACAGATATTCAGACCATAGATAGCATCATGCTTTGACAGTTCAAAGGGATTTCTTTTCAAAAACTTGGAAAATATTGGACAGTCTAAAATTAATCTAATTAATGAAGTTGAGTTTAGATAGACAATAGATAACTTGTAATAGAAAATATATCCTTTTCAATAATTCATGAAAGAGAAATTAATTATCTACTGGGACACAAAACCTTATGCCAGAGTAGAAGTAATAAAAGTCGTATCTTCTGACTAAAATGTAATAAAACTGTAATTTAATGACAATGGCTTAAACAAAAAGGCTTGCCTTTGTGGAAAATGGAAAGCATGTCTTAAATAATTATTGGATTAAAAGGAAACCAAAGCTTCCAGTAAAGAATATTGAGAAAATTAAAAAAAATAAAAACTCTTTCTCTTAAAATATATATAAGATATGATAAAGCTATACTGGGGCAAACTCATAACCTCTTATGCTTAAATTACTTTACAGAAAAATATAAAAAGAACGAATGCTTCAACAAAATAAAACATCAAATGTTAGAGTTATAAAAATAATAAGTCAAACTAGAAACTGAGAGAAAAATGTAGTTTGATCACTAAAAGCAAAAACTGGTTCTTTGGGGAAAAATTTTCTTTGAAAGAATATCTCTTAAGTCCATTACTCTGGTCTAGGAATTAGTGGAAAAGCAATATAAATATATATCTGGAAACATTACTGAGGCTATCGTTGGTCCCATATTGTTCCCTGGGTGCTTAATGTTATCAGTGATTTAGAGCCCGAAGTAACCACAGGTCATAGATCCAAAAGGCACACATTCCCTAACAAGCTCATAACTTCCCTATAACCTGAATTCTACTTGCTTTTCCTCCGCTCAGTTTTTGTCCCAAGAACACTACCCACGAACAACCAGAGATTCTCTCAATATGCTTATAATAAATTTTTCTTAAGCCATAACTCCTCCTTCTGTGTTTAGCATGAATAGATAAATGTATTTCTCTCTCTAAAATCAGTATCCTTTCAACTGACATGTTCTCATACCTCTCCCTCACTGTTCTGGTGGCCCTCTGCTGCCCCCTCTTGGTTCTAAGCTACCCTCTCAAGCGCTGAGATGTGTGGCTTAAGCCTCTGAATAAAACCTCCAAGTGTTTTTGAAATACCTGCATAACTAATCCACAGTTGGTAAGTCTTAGCTTTTAGTAATGTAGTGGAATTACAAAGGGCTTTCAGTACTCATAATTCTAACATATAACTAAAGAAAGTTTGCCGACTGTAAAAACAACGTATTTATTTTTACCAAGTAGCTTCAGAAATTCAGCTCAAATCTTTCTAGATTAACCTTAGTTTTCTAGATAAAAACAAGATACAGAAATAATGAATGTTCCCAATAATGCAGTGATTCGTGATATTTTTGAGTCATAAACGGCTATGAAATCAGATCAAAACTATAACTCAGAGGAGTGTGTATTCAAAGGCTATGCACCAGGACACTGAAATGTGCTGCCACAACCTATTTGCAAGAAAGGACTTGTTGCACCAGTAGTGAGGAGTGCTATCTGCAGACATCTTTCAGCTGTTCACTTCTTCAGGAAGACTTGGTTTGCCCAAGGCCACATGTCCCTTCTAGAGGCCTACGTTAATGACTAATTTTTACAGTAGGTAGCTAACCAGGCATGAGCGGGGGAGGAGAGGGCTCCCCCAACCCCAACAGGAATGTCAGGTGACCATCAAGTGATGGTCAGGCAGTTGTCACACTGCCTCTCTAAAATAATAATAGATGCTTCCAAAAAGATCTCAGGAATTGGGCGAGTGAGCTCAAGCATGCACATTAAGAGGCAAAATGGTGGAGTTTAACTGGTATATGACCTTCCAGAAGCATTGCACTGGTAAAGAGAAGAATGCCCCAAGTGAGTATGCATACAACTCCAGTAACACACTGTGCATGAGGACAGGCAGCCCCAAGTGCAGAATAAAGAGATAAGGGATGCAAGACCATGGAAGTATGTCAAGATATAAAACCCCAAGTCAAAAAGTCAAACCCCACACTTGTCCTTCAAGTGGCCTCCTTGGGCCTCTTCCTAGTGTACTTTTCTTCCTGCTGTAAAGCTTTTTAATAAATTTTCACTCCTGCTCTAAAACTTGTCTCAGTCTCTTCTTCTCCCTTATGCCCCTCAAATTTTTTCTTCTGGGGAGGCAAGAATTGAGGTTGCTGCAGATCAGTATAGATTCACTGCCACTAACGTAATCACTGATGGGTGATCTTAGCCCCATTCAGGCAACTCTAAAGGGTCATTCTAGTTCTAGAACTTCCCCATGGATTCAGCTGACGCTAAAGCTGGGCTGTATCACAGCACAACTTCTTCTTCTGCCTACTTGTATTAGGCCATTTTTGCTAGCTATAAAGAAATAGCTGATACTGAGGAATTTATAAAGAAAAGAGGTTGAATTGGCTTATGGTTCTGCAGGATGTACACAAAGCATAGTGCTGCCATCTTCTGGTGAGGGACTCGGGAAGCTTACAATCATGGTGGAAGACAAAGGGGAGCCAATATGTCACATGATGAAAATGGGAGCAAGAAGGAGAGAAGGGAGAGGTCCCAGATTCAAAACAACCAGATCTCTGTGTGAACTGGGAGGAAACTCACTCATCACCGAGAGGATGGTGCTAAACCACTCATGAGGGACCTTTCTCCATGATCCAATCACCTCCCGCCAGTCCCCACCTCCAACACTTGGAATCATATTTCAACATAAGATTTGGAAGGGTAAACAGCTAAACCATAATACTACTACTGTTTTCTTTCCCTCCCTGCCAGTCGTATTGATCTCTTTGGTAAGGGCACACCTTAATAAACATCCTCACGCTAAACTTCATCTCAGAGTCTCCTTCCTGAAGAAGCCAACATGTGACAACTACAAACATAACTATATAAAGCAGCACTTTTTCTTTCTCCTGGAAATTATTCAAAAGCTACAAGAAGATGCTTTTATAAGTTTGAAAAACATTTTTGGAGGACTTAGACGCAATTTGAATGACTCTATAAATCAGCATTTTCCCTTTTTCTTGGAAATTATTCAAAAGCTACAAGCTTTCATAAGTTTGCAAACTATTTTTGAAGAACTTGGATGCATATTTAACTCCCAGACTCCATTTTATATCAAACACTATCAAAAGCAGATGCCATTTTTTTGTATACACAAAAAGGGCAGTGAAAACAAGAATCCCTGGTGATAAATCTCAAGAGCATGGACCCACTGAAAAATAGATCTCAAAAAGCATCAGCAAAATATACTTTCTGAAAGTGTGGGTACACTGTGAAACCAAAAAGTAATATTCCTTTTTTGTGACCCTTAGTACAAAGACTGAATGGATTGAGTTGGCATGTCTTTCTTCTTAAGAAGGCCTGGGGCTATAAAAAGAATTATACAGAAAAATCATATTTACAAGAAGTAACATGACTCTGTAACAGGAAAGGAGAAAGCTTTTGTGCTATGAAAATTAGCCAGAAACTTTATCTTTGCTTCATATCCCAAAAGAAACCTCTTACAAATGGCCAGTCCAGGAAAGCCTAACTCATTCAATGATGAGTAGTATTTTAAAAGGAGAGAATCCATTTTTAAATTACTATTTTGGCCAGGCTCATGCCTGTAATCACAGCACTTTGGAAGGCTAAGGCAGCTGAATCACTTGAGGTCAGGAGTTCATGACCAGCCTTGCCAGCATGGCAAAACCCCGTTTCTATTAAAAATACAAAAATTAGCCGGGTGTGGTGGCAGGTGCCTGTAATCCCAGCTACTCAGGAGGCTGAGGCAGGAGAATAAATTGAACCTGGGAGGCAGAGGTTGAAGTGAGCTGAGACTGTACTACTGTGCTCCAGCCTGGGCAACAGAGCAAGACTTTTCCCAATAATAATAATAATAATAATAAATAAAATACTATTTTTAAAAGTCTCTTCTTTTTCCCCCTTCTTTAAAAAAAATCTATTAATTCCTTTTACTTCCTGTCCTTTGAGGCAGCTAACACAAGTAAAAACTTTAGGACCAAGGAAACTTGGGGCTGTTGAGTTGGGCAGGGCCTAGAAGGCAACTTTCTGGGTCAGTAGTTTGATTATATACAGGAGGAAAAAGCAAGTAAGTGAATAAGTTGAGAATAATGAGAACCAAGTTTCTCACTATTGGATAAAGGACTTACAAATATGAAAAGCCAATGGCCAGAATGATCCCTGTGGTATTAAGGTTCAATTCGAGTTATCACTGGGAACACACAATTTCTTAGACAGATAGACAGATAGATACAGAAGTAGATACAAATGTTTGTGTATGTGAGTGACAGACATTTTCTACCTCTGCCTGGTGAGAAAGCCTAGAAGCAATTAATCCCAAGAGCAGTGAGCAGAAGTAGTGCTCAAATGTTGGTTTCTGAGTATCATTCTTCTCTGATGTAGAACAAGAGCTCCTTGGAGAAATGAAAAAATAATATAAACTGGTTTGAGAACAGCCTCGGCAACATGGCATAACCCCATTTCTACAAAAAAATACAAAAATTAGTTGGCCATAATGGTGTGCCTGTTTTCCCAACTACTCGGGAAGCTGAGGCAGGAGAATCACCTGAGCCCAGGGAGGGAGTGGCTGCAGTGAACCATCATGGCACCATTGTACTCCAGCCTGGGCAACACAGTGAGACCCTGGAAGATCTTGTGCCAGAAAAGAAGAGCTCAAACAAAAGAATATGAAGGGAAAAAGTAAAAGACAGGATTCAGCTTCTAGGTGGGGGGTTTCCCCATTTGCCAAATATGTAGCAAATAGAGCAACAAGATAAATAATTATAACAATAGATTATAAACTCATTAAATAAACAGAAATCTATAAGGAGATGTGTGTGTTTGTGTGTGTACATATATGTGTGTGTGTATATATATATATGAATATATATATATGAAAGAAAAAGCTATTACTTCTAGCCAAATGCAAATTAAATGTAGAAAGAATGATGAAATGAGAAAATTACAATTTGGTAGCCATAATAAGAACATATTGAGGTAAGAACCTTGGATGGATGCTGAAATGAATGGGTAAATAATTATTGAGGAACAGGATATTTACAGTCCAAAAACATATCCTTCCAAAATACTTACTAAAGAGAGAAACAGAAACTTTACGATTGAGAAACCTGGAAGACATCACTTTAAACGAGTGATAAATGTGTTATGATCAGTAGTGGGACAAATCAGCACCATATGTTTACTGATACAGTATTAATACAATGAGAAGAACACAGCATCGCTTCTCTCATATTCCTGTCCTGAATGCCTAAGCTGTGACTTAGTTCATTCAGGCTGCTATAACTAAAAACCCTAAATTGGGTAGCGTATGAACAACAGAAATTTGTTTCTCGCATTTCTGGAGGTTGGGAAGTCTATGATCAAGGTGTTAATAGATTTGGTGTCTGGTGAAGGTCTGCTTCCAGTCAAGACTAAAGGGTCATCCAGAGCTTCCCCATGGAGTCAGCTGATGCTACAGTTGGGCCTGTCTCAAAACACAACAAAACAGCACCTTCTTGCTGTGTCTTCACATGGCAGAAGAGCTAGTTAGCTCTCTTTTATAAGAGCATAAATTCCAATCATGAAGGCTCTCCCCTAACAACCTCATCACCTCCCAAAAGGCCCCACCTTCTAATACCATCACACTGGTAATTAGGTCTCAACATACGAATTTTGGGCGGTGAATACAAACATGAATATTCAGAACATAACAAGTTGAATCTAATCACAAAGAAACATCAGATGAATCTAAACATAAGAGGTATGATACAATTTAACTTGCATTCTTCAAAAAAATAACAAGGTCATGAAAGAAAAGGCTGAATATGGGTTCTAGATTGCCAGATAATCAAGAAACATGACAACTAAATGCAACATGTAATCCTCCATTGGACCCTGGACCAGATAAACTATTTATTTATTTGTTTGTTATAAAATATATCACTGGGACAATTGGCAAAATGTGAATATGCTCAATGTATAGAAAGAAGTATTTTACCTATTAATTTTCTGATTTTGGTACATTGTGGTTATGCAATAAAATGCTTTTACATTTGAAGAAATACATATTTATGTAGTTACATGAAATACAGCATCATGTCTACAACTTATTTTTAATTGATTCAGAAAAAGATAGATAGATAGACAGACAGACAGACAGACAGACAGATAGACAGCCAGCCAGCAAGTGTGGCAAAAGGTTAACATTTGGGGGATTGGGATAAAGGGTAGATGGAATTCTTCATACTATTATAACTTTTCTGCAAATCTAGAGTTATTTCAACTAAGATGTTTTAAACCACAGTACTTTTAAAAAGCAAAAGTAAAATTACATGAAAAATGTCATGGTGCAGATTAAAACTGTCATCAAATACTCTGCCATAAAATTAAAAACATATTAATAAAATTCTCTCTAACTAGAATATCATAAAGCAGAAAGGTTAGAACTTGAGGAAGAAATGGTAAGACAATAAAAGGCGATACACAATATTAGTAGAAAAACTAAAAAGAAATAAGAAATAGAAAAAGAAAAAAAATCATGCACACAACAAACTAATATGAGAAATGAAATTAGAAGGAACATAATGGAAGTTAGATACTATTGGAACATAGAGGATGAAACTTAAAAATGAAAAAGTATAACAGAAATAAACTTAAAATGCATTAAAAATGAAATAATAAATACAGAAGATGAGGGTGGATCAAGCAACTATGGTTGGAATCCTCAAAAAAGAAACCAAAACAAGAGAACAAATAATCACAAAATATTTTTAAATGCCATACTTATTACTCTGAAAGAAAGATAACAATAATTCAATTGAGACTGGTTTAGGGAGAATAAAATGACTGGAGGACTTTTTATTATCTGAAACAACCAGAAATGATGAAACTGGACTCAAGACTTTTTCGATTTCTGCAGAAAGAAGCTAGCTTACAAGTTTAATAGGGACAGTGACGGATTTAAAAGAAAAAAAGTTTATTTTTAAGTTTGGCTATTCAATTTATCAGCTACATTTGTTTTTATTTTTATTTTAGAGTCAGGGGGGTAATGTGGAGGTTACATGGGTATATTATGTGATGAATTAGCCACATTTGTGTATGTGTCTATGAATATGTTATTTCTAGAAAGAAAAAATCAGTTGGCACCAGAAATTTCTCCTAAGAAAAGACATTATGTTGTAAATTTGGGACAAAAAAATAGAGAAGAGACAATTTTTGGTGACAATTACTCCCCATGCAAAAAGACAAAAGGCAAGATGTACAGCAATAATCCAAAAGTTACAGTGAATCCAACCATGCTACCAAAGCACAGTCATCGCTAATTCATAACAAAGACTCCAACAGATGCAACATTCAATCCTCAGGCACTCGACTGCTAATGATTTCTGCCACCATCCTTCAAGTCATTAGCCCGAACTTCATCTTCTGCTTTAACACTGCCTTTGATGGCTCTGCTATTAAACTAGCCATCTTGGCCGGGCGCGGTGGCTCACGCTTGTAATCCCAGCACTTTGGGAGGCCGAGGCGGGTGGATCACGAGGTCAGGAGATCGAGACCACGGTGAAACCCCGTCTCTACTAAAAATACAAAAAAAAAAATTAGCCGGGCGTGGTGGCGGGCCCCTGTAGTCCCAGCTACTCGGAGAGGTTGAGGCAGGAGAATGGCGTGAACCTGGGAGGCGGAGCCTGCAGTGAGCCCAGGTCGCGCCACTGCACTCCAGCCTGGGCGACAGAGTGAGACTCCGTCTCAAAAAAAAAAAAAAAAAAAAAAAAAAAAAAAACTAGCCATCCTTACTAGATTCTACTCTCTTCTAGCTTTGAATTGGAAATGTGTTAACCACTCTCCTTTGTTACTAAATGTGATTTTTGTTTACCACATGTGCTTCCCTTAGATCCTGATTTCTTTATTCCAGTCACACAGGACTGATGCTACCTGAGGCCTAATTATTCCAGAAAATTTAATGTTGTTTTTACCACTGATACATCTTTTACCTAAAGAATGATGCTACTTTGATACATTAGTTTGTTCTAATATTTTAACCTAAACCTTCAAAATAAATACTTTATAGATGACTAGCTCTTCTATTTTCAGCGAGATTCTAATTTTCTTTTGGGAAATAGTTTCAATGTATAAATACTTAGGCCTCTTATTTATATCTCATGTAATAGATTAATTTAGTTTTTCCATTTTGTCTCATTTTATTCTCAGTAAAAATATAGACCACCTAGCTACCACATTCCAGGAAAAAAAAAAAACATTTTTGTTAAAAGAAAAATTTCAGCTGAATTAAATTTAAAGGAGTTTAATTGAGCAATGCATGATTCACCAATCAGGCAGCCCCCAGAATCACAGCAGATTCAGAGACTCTAGAGCAGCCACATGGTGGAAGAAGATTTATAGGCCAAAAAAAGGGAAGTGACAGAAATTGGAAGTGAGGTACAGAAACAACTAGATTGATTACAGCTCAGCATTTGCCTTATTTGAACACAGTTTGAACACTAGGCAGTGTATGAGTGGTTGAAGTTCGGCTGCTAGGATTGGCCAAGACTCATCTATTGTTTCTGGCACATACTCCTAAGCTAGGTTTTCAATCTTGTCTACCTATTAAGTTAGGCTGCAGTTCATCCACGAGGACTCAAATATACAAGTACGGAGTCCTTCTCAGGCCATATTTAGTTTGCTTTAACATTTTACTAGTGTTTTCCTAAATGATGATCCATGGGATGTGATATGTTGTTTTCTTTCAGGGTTTGAGATCATACACATTTAAGAAAAATTGGATTAAACAATATTAAATAATTTTATTTATGGCAGTATTTGTCAAAGTCTTAAAAAAGTAATGTGTGCTGTGAATTTCTGATAAGGAAAGTAGCAAACCTACTGAAAACGATTCCTTCACTTTGGGACTGCCCCTTTTTATTTCAGGATTCTTCTTTTTACAAGAATAAATAACTCCTCTTACTATAACAGTTCTTTACAGAATACATCTTCCAAAAATTAAGTCATATTTATTCCTTGCAATTGTCCTTGTTCCAAGAGTTGACGAAAATGATTCTCAGTTAAGATGTAAAGTGGCCTCTGATTTCTAAGACAAAATCCCACTTTTCAAAACAAGTACATAAACCAAGCATATTAAATTATTTTATACAATTTGGTTGGTGTTCATGTAATTTTCTTCACATTAGCTTTCAGATATTTGATAAAGGCATTTTTGACCTTAGAATAGTATTTTAAAGTATATGAGTATATTTACTACAAAAGTGTTTTTTTTTCTTTTTTCCTTTTTTTTTTTCTTTATTTACTGCAAGAGTGTTGTGTGGAAAATATGGAAGGCACAAGCAAATGCATTAATTCATTCAATTGTTTATCAAGCCCCTTCTCCATGTCAAGCACTAGGTTAGGTGATGGCAGTAAAACTCTACAAATTAATCTGGCCTCTGCCCTCTGGCCTTCGTGTACAGATGTATTCTATCCTAGCTATGGTAGGGTGGCAGAATATGCCACAGCAAACTTTTCCACTTTGGCACAAGGATTACTTTGAGCTGAAGGCAATTGAGAAGAAAAAGATACAAGAAAAGCTCTCTGTTCTTCTGTCATCTAAAAACAGGACATAAATTTACAAAGCTGTCCCCAGCTTTCTACAAGGAAGGACAAAACTTAATTACTAGAGACAGCTTTAGACCCTTACAGCCTGTAGACAGAATCAGAGGACTGTATATAACAAACTTTGCAAACTAGCCTTTATTTACCTAGTTTCCCATATATTTGCCTTCCCACAATCTGCCACTCCTAGAGACTCTTGTCATTTTTCTAAAAATTGTTTCTTTGCTGAAATCCTATATAAGTCCAAGTTCTAACCAAACCTTTGAGTTACTCATCTCTGGGTATATGTTATACGCACAATGCATATGTTAATAAACTTTTGGGCTTTTTTTCCCTTATTTTTCTGCCTTTTGTCAATTTAATTTAGAGGACTCTAACCAGAAAACCTAGGAGTGTATTAGGAAAGAATTTTTCATCTTCTATATGCATACACAAAATTTGTCTGAGGCATTATGATATGCGGCAGATAATTGTAAAAATTATTTCTGTTTTCAGTAGCATTCATTCTAATGTATTCAGGGGATGTTTCAACTTGTAATTAAGCATTATTACTCTCCCATAATCAAAAATTGATATGAATTAATGTATTTATAGTTGTTTAAATTACTTCCATCAAATTCTCAACAAATGTTCTTTATGCTGTATACTGAAACTTTGTCTGGTTTAAACTTAAAAATGAGGAAGCTACACAAGAAAAAGAGATAACTTACTAAAAATGTAATACTTTGACAAATAATTCTTTTAAAAAAATAGTCTCCACGTTCTGGTTTATTAAGATAATTTTAAATAAATTTATATGATTAAGACAAGCAGGCTGGTTGAGTCCCTATTTTAAGATGGTCTAAAGGAAACGATAAAGCCCCTCACTCAAACACTAGCTTATTTAATTTTCAGCCAATCAGTGACAAGAGACCCAGGAAACTTAACAGCAAGCTCCTATTTCAGGGGGGCAGGGATTTCCCCAGAGCCTTGCACGTGCAGTTGGACTTAAAATCCAACCTAAAGTGGCCGGGCACAGTGGCTCACACCTGTAATCCCAGCACGTTGGGAGACCAAGGCAGGCAGATCACGAGGTCAGGAGTTCAAGACCAGCCTGACCAACTTGGTGAAACCCCATCTCTAATAAAAATACAAAAATTAGCCGGGTGTGGTGGCGCATGCCTATAATCCCAGCTACTCAGGAGGGTGAGGCAGGAGAATCACTTGAATCTGGGAGGCAGAGGTTGCAGTGAGCTGAGATTGCACCACTGCACTCCAGCCTGGGTGACAGAGCAAGACTCCATCTCAAAAAAAAAAAAAAAAAAAAAAATCCAACCTAAAGTTACCTCTTCCTCATTTTAATGCTAAAATTCACACACAAGGGTGGAGATTTTAAATGCTAATGCTACATGCAATGTATGGAGAAGCATGTTGAGCTACTGTGCAAGCACTAGAAAAAGCTGTCCTATATATGCCCTAATATAATCTTTCCCTATGAAAAGAGCCTATAAAATTAACCCACACACTATCCTCAGGGAACAGCCAACTCCTTTTTCCTTTCTCAGTGCTAACTCCCTTGTGCACAAGCTGGAATAAAATTAAACTTACCTTTGCTGGCCGGGTGCCGTGGCTCACGCCTGTAATCCCAGCACTTTGGGAGGCCGATCACGAGGTCAGGAGATTGAGACCATCCTGGCTAACACGGTGAAACCCTGTCTCTACTAAAAATACAAAAAATTAGCCGGGCGAGGTAGCGGGCGCCTGCAGTCCCAGCTACGCGGGAGGCTGAGGCAGAAGAATGGCGGGAACCCTGGGGGGCGGAGCCTGCAGTGAGCCGAGATCGCGCCACTGCATTCCAGCCTGGGCGACAGAGCGAGACTCCCTCTCAAAACAAACAAACAAACAAACAAAAAAACCTTACCTTTGCTGCTGTGTTCTGTGATGTCTCTTGATTTCAATATTGCGAGATTACAAAAACCCTGGGTGTTGATAACATAATTAGCATATTTTTGACACAGTTAACTACAGGTAAAATAGGAAGCCAAAGCAATATTTTAAAAAAAATTGAACTAATTTCAGACTTCAGAAAAGTTGCAAACACTGCACAAAAATTGTCTATATATCTTTCACCTCTATTCACCAAATATTAAAATTTTATCTTGTTTACTTTACATAAAGCATATGTACACAGACACACACACACATATACTGTTTTGTAAACCGTTTGAGAACAAATTTCCAACATGATCCTTTTTACTCCTATATGCTACAATGTACATTTCCAAAAATATAATACTTTTCTACATAACCACATTATAACAACCAAAAACAGAAAATCAGTTTTGATATGATACTGCTTTGTAATTCACGAGCCCCATTCAAATTTTGCTAATTGTCTCAATAATGTTCTTTACAGCAGTAACAGTAATTATTTATTATTATTGTTATTTCTGCTCCAGTATCTAATCCATGATTACATGTGGCATTTAGTTGTCAGGTCTCTGGTTTCCTTTAATCTGGGCAGTTTCTTAGTCCTTTTCTTTCATGACCTAGACATTTTGAAGAGTACAGGCCATTTATTTGCATAATGTCCCTTAATTTGGGTTTGTCTGATATTTCTTCATGATTTATTCCCGTTTATATGTTTTTGGCAAAAATGCCTCTGGAGTGATAGTGATCACTCCTCAGTGCATTACATCAGAAGACACATGAAACCTATTTGTTCTGTTACTGGTGATGTTAAAACTTTGATCTTTTGGATAAGGTGTCTGTCAGGTTTTCCACTGAAAAGCTTTCTTTTTAATTTTTTGTGGGCTTTTCTATACACTTATATAATCATGGGCTTGATTTGATGCAAGGAGCTTGACTAAGTGATGTCTTAAGATTTACTCAATTTAACTTCATTTTATGATATTTCTACATTAAGTTTTTTAAAAAGAACACCAAAAGATTATTTTTATATCTCTGATTTTGTGGTATGTACAATATCACTTTATAATCAACATATATGCATGTCTATGATTAGTAATGACGTAGATTTTAGTTATCACTGTGAAAATGAAAGCACACCTACTAAGCTTTAGAGAGTAACCTTTAAATTTAACAGGAAAGTATTTGCACAGTAAGAAACGGAGAAGAACACCACAACCCACTAAAAATTGTTTGAAAAAAAAATTCTTAGAAATATAAGGCAGGCACAGCCATCAAAAAGATCAAAGGGAAGAGATAGAAATGGAGTAAATACTCTAGGCATATAAATAGAACATGACATTTTTCTAGGATCACTATTACTACATTTTCAAAAAATTTATTCCCTTTGGATTAAGTAAATAACTTGAATAGAAAAAAGTACCTGAAGCATTATTTAAATAATTTGTAGTTGTTCTTTATCATTACTAACATTAAAATATTACATATGTATGCATTTATTACTCAAACATGCATAAAATCAGAATTGAAAATCAAAATACTGCATTTGTTATTGGATCTACTAAGTGTAGGTTAGCATTTTTATTAAAAAATTTGACTATGGGCCGGGCGTGGTGGCTCAAGCCTGTAATCCCAGCACTTTGGGAGGCCAAGGCAGGTGGATCATGAGGTTAGGAGATCGAGACCAACCCGGCTAACACGGTGAAACCCCGTCTCTACTAAAAATACAAAAAATTAGCCAGGCGTGGTGGCAGGCACCTGTAGTCCCAGCTACTCAGGAGGCTGAGGCAGGAGAATGGCGTGAACCTGTGAGGTGGAGCTTGCAGTGAGCCGAGATCGCACCACTGCACTCCAGCCTGGGTGACAGAGCAAGACTCCATCTCAAGGAAAAAAAAAAAAATTGACTATGGTTGCCTTACAAATCAAATAGAACTAACTTCACTTATTTCTACAAATATACTCATTGTTTTCTTTAATCTTTTTTTTAACTTTTTATTATTTTTTCTATATACCTTTAAGCTCTGTTGGACCTTTTCACTGTTTATTCATGCCATGGGAAGCTCTTATGGTCAATACTGGCAGTGGCATTGTAGACAGTGAAAAGCAAGAAACAGTATATGCTTTGAGAGAATGTGTCAAGTCTATCTATATACAAAAGAACTTAAAACTTTTGAGATTGCTAGTAGAATATTCAGGGCAATTTTGAGTGTCTCTGATGTTGGGTTTGGGGAATGCCTGATATATAACTGCTCGCCAGAAGAAAATCTTTAAATAAAGCAGAGGGCAAAGAGAGATCACAGTCGAATCAATGTGTCAACTTGATCTTAGCATTATATTAACAGCTAGGAAAGAAGGCAAAGAAAGTAATGAGACTTGTGATGTCTAAGCACTCATGAGTAAATGCACTGTACTCTCATTTCTGTTTCGTGATATTTATCAAAACTATAGAACTGATCTGACTAAAAAGAAAATTTTGAGTTCTAATTGACAGAATTAAAATACATAGTTATAATACTACATGTTGTTTCCTAGGCCACTCAATTAGGATAACAAACTGTTTCCCCCTTTGTTGATTCTCAGTGTCTCAAAACTCTATAAAGTATGAAGTACCTTTCTCAGGGCAGGATTAAGATATTAAGTTGCTAATTACTGCTTTAATGTGTCTGGGACAGAGCTTCTGAGAGTCTGCCTAGAGAAAGCAAGAAGCCCTGGAAAGGCTCTTAAAAATACTCTTGCAATTAGTCAAGATGGCCCAATAGGAACAGCTCTCTGCAGCATTCAGCAAGTTCAATGCAGAAGGCGGGTGATTTCTCCATTTCCAACTGAGGTACCCAGCTCATCTCATCGGGACTGGTTAGACAGTGGGTGCAGCCACGAAGGGCAAGCAGAAGCAGGGTGGGGCATCACCTCACCCGGGAAGTGCAAGGGGTTGAGGAACTCCCTCCCCTAGCCAAGGGAAGCCGTGAGGGACTGTGCCGTGAAGAATGGTGCATTCCGGCCCAGATACTATGCTTTTCCCACAGTCTTCACAACACACTGACCAGGAGATTCCCTCCGGTGCCTATGCCACCAGGGCCCTGGGTTTCAAGCACAAAACTGGGTGGCTGTTTGGGCAGACACTGAGCTAGCTGCAGGAGTTTTTTTTGTTTTTTGTTTTCTTTCTCCAGATTTTAAGCATGTCTCTAAAACACTTTCTCCTATTGGCATTTAATCCATGGTTGTATTCATATAAAGATCCAATGGGAAAAGTTCACTATTTTGGACTCCATTTGTATGTGAAAGCTACTTCTTAAAGCATAATTCCCCCCCACCACCACATAATATGTTAAGTGACTCTAATTATGTTTTTTCTCTTACTAAAGACTACCATTTGGAATTGCTGAACAATGTGCAGTGTCCGGCCATGCCCGTATCAAAGCATAACATAGAATTGAACTATGGAGTACCCTCCCATGGCATCTAAACTGCTGGATGAGTATTGCTGGGAAGTGGAAATGTGCATAGCATTTGTATACATGATGCTGGGAATGCTTTCTCCATGGCAGAGAAAATAGGTAGAGAGAATTCTGCTCTCAGCTCTACAACCACTGAGATGATTTTAAAAACTGGATGATTCCTAGAAAGACTGGATTCTGCCACAAAATACAAGTAAGTCAGGCCAGCTAAGGCAGAAAATTTCCTTCAGGAGATGTCAATTAAAAAAATGGCCTGTGGTTGGTTCATAAGCTTCATCTGACATTACATCTTTAAAAAGATAGGACTTTTCTGGAGAAAAGGGACAGACCCATAAGCAATAATGGAAACTAGTGGAAGCCAGCCTTCGCTATAACAGGACTCTAGATGAGAGCCTGGGAAAAATAATAGAACAAATGATACAGCCAGATGCTACCAAACAGCTAAGCCTAGGATTTCTGCAGGTGATGCAAAGCGGGTTACGGATATGAAGACCTTAATACTAGAAAATATTAGGAAACTTTATGGAGAAATTAAGACCTTACCAGTGACTTATCGGGTTGGTCCTGAAGGGGTGTCCATACTTTGTTGTCATCGCGTTTGAAGTTAAAGCAAATCTTCAACAGGATAAAAACTGCGAGGAAGAAGTACCCAAAGTTCTTGATCACTCAGCAGAAAGAGCTTTAGGTATGAATTTGCCAAAGTGTTATATGCAATAATGGACAATACGGTCAGTGGAGTGAGGTGTAGAGAATTGGGTAAGAATAAAAAATCACTGTCTGAAGTCGCTTGAGATCAGGCCGCTTAAAATGCCAGGGCCTCTGGATATCATTCTATTCTTACAATTAATTCTGGAGGAAAGAAAGCAGCTAAGGCCATAGAAATTCAGGTGAATAAAAAAGAAATCAGGATAAATTGGCTAAAATAACATAATGGAATATATGGATTACTGGAAAATAAAGTCAAATCTGGCAAATTTCATACATATAGTATAGTACTTTGATAGCCTAAATGATTATCAGAATATAACATTTATCCTTCTTACAAATCTCTCATATCTGATTTTTATATAAGAAATCAATTTAGGTTCAATACCTAAAGCAAATGCACAGGCTTAAAACCACTTTATCTGAAATATCTAAATAACTTATACAAAGAAAAATATGATTGCTTGCTTGTTTAGCTTGTATCACCTGGATAATTGCCTCGACTTTCTCCTTCAGCTTACAGACCTGCGTTGTCCAATATAGGGACTATTGGACATTTGAAATGTGCTGGTCCAAATGGACATGTGCTCTTAATTACATAACACAACCAAATTCTGAAGACTTAGTATGAAAAATAATGTAAAACATCCCATTAATAATTTTTATATTAATGTCGTTGAAATATTTTGGATATAGAGTTCAATTAAATACATCTTTAAAATTAATTTCATCTGTTCCTTTTAATACATCTACAAAAAATTTTAAATTTCAAATGTGATTCACATTTCATTTCTATTGGAAGGTGCTGATTTAGACGTTGCCTTAACAACATGCTTAATAAGAATTCAAAAATCTGATGAGTGCCAAATAGAAGTAGTTGATTCCTTTCTGTAGCACAAATAAATAATGTTTTGGGTGAATGAATGTAAAGAATTTCTTCAGTATATAATTTCATTATATTTTATCAAGGTCAATACATCTGCCCTTGAAAAGCCAAATGTTTTAGAAATGCCATTAACACTTTTTCAAGAAGTCACTCCCTTCTCAATGATTATAAAACAGTACATTAAATATTAGATACATATTTGAATTTGCTATCCACTTTATTATTTACACAGTGAATATTTCCTTTTTTCCTGAATTTATGTATGTTCTGCCTGAAATAAACATATTTTTGTAGACATCTATTTCACTGGTATAAACATATCTGCTTGTTATGGAATTACAGGCTTAGATTTCAGCAAAATAAGAAAATCTGTGTGGAAAGAATATTGTTCATTTGCTGTTTTAACATTAAGACCATAATTGAAGAGAGTTTTTGTACATTTGACATTATATCTTAGTTTTTGAATTATTTTCCAAAAATATCAATGTCTGTCTTAACAGATAAAAGCATGTCTTTAATCAGAATATGGTCTCTTCCAATTCTAAGTGTATACTGACCCCTATGGGTTACTGTGTCCTCATCTATTTTTGGCTTATCCTTTCAGAATATCTGTGAAATACTTAAACATGTTTACATTTAAGATATAATTAATTTAGGATGAAAGGCATAAAATACTTTTTATATTTTTGCTCTCCTTGGATTATATAACAAACTATGCACAAATTTTATTCATCCTTTAACTATTGTGGGGGGCCAAGATGTTTCAGTCCTCATTATATTTAGTGTTGATGTACTAAGGACAAGAGAACTAAGCAGTATAATTTCTAATTTCCAGAAAAATATGACCTGATTATTTTCCTTAAAATCTGTTCCACTCTCACAATATTTCAGAGATATAGATCATTTATTAGGATAAAAATTAAAGTTTATACAGAGATTTGTGTAAAGGCAGGAAGGATTATGGGAACAATGATGAGTCTAATTTTAGTCAACCTTGATGGAGACATACTGATTCTAGGTTACACTGGAATTTTTAATGTGATATACACGATTCTAAACCATATCCTTATGGGTTGATTATTTATTTTTACTTGGTTTTTTTTTGAGACAGAGTCTCACTCTGTCACCCAGGCTGGAGTGCAGTGGCGCAATCTCGGCTCACTGCAACCTCCGCCTCCCAGGTTCGAGTGATTCTCCTGCCTCAGCCTCTTCAGTAGCTGGGAATACAGGCGCACGCCACCACACCCAGCTAATTTTTGTATTTTTAGTAGAGACGGGGTTTCACCATGTTGGCCAGGCTGGTCTCAAACTCCTGACCTCAGGTGATCCACCCACCTTGGGCTCCCAAAGTGCTGGGATTACAGGCGTGAGCCACCACACCCGGCCTATTTTTACTTTTATAGAGATGAAGTCTCACTATGTTGCCTAGGTTGGTCTCTAACTCCTGTGATCAAGCTATCCTCCTGCCTCAGTCTCTAGAGTGTTGGAATTAAGATGTGAGTCATTGCACCCAGCATAACCTTATGGATTTCAACAGGAATTACAAGAGGTGGTGAAGGGTTATAGACATTTATTTTCCTTTATGCTGAAGATGTGGTTTCTGAAAATAAAATTATTATTTTTAGTATTCTCTCAAAAATTGAATGGGCCAGGCATTTTGGCACGTGCCTGTAATCTCAGCTCCTCTGGAGGCTGAGGTTGCAGTGAGCTGAGATCAGGCCACTGCAGTCCAGGCAGCGGTTGCGGGAGAATCGTTGGAATTTGGGAGGTGGAGGTTGCAGTGAGCCGAGATCAGGCCACTGAACTCCAGCCTGGGCAATAGAGCAAGCCTATGTCTCAAAACAATAACAACAACAACAACAAACCAAAATGACTGATAACTGACAAATCTGTATTTGAGAGTGACATACATAAACCTAAATTTTGTACCTAAATCATTCTGAAATCACATTGGTTAATATTGATTTTTGTGAATCCATTATTGAAATTTTTACTATGACTAGGATAAGCTTGGTAATCCTGCTTTACATTTTTCTCAGGGTATAATAATCACAACTATAGTTTATCTGGGAGAATTCTTTATTTACCTATATGTGAGAATGAACCTGGACTATCTTCTAAGGAAAATCTTAAGCCTGTCTATAGTACTCCACAGTTCTCCCAGCCCATTTCTGTGCATGTCTATTCTGACAAGTATTTTGGTCTTTCTCCTGAATTTCCCTAAGAGACTATTAATTTTACACACCATTTATTTGAATGTTAAAGTTTATGTCTTGTCCTTAATTGACAACACAGAGCATTCATGCTCTGATTCCTGACAAAGAACACAACCTTCAGCTCTCTGATGCCACATGTGGATCAAATGTTTAATTACGAGAAAAGATATTCTAGGAGGGCTGACAGAAGGCTATGAAGTCCATCCTCCATCAGTATTTCTTTTTTTTTTTTTTTTTTTTTTTTTGAGACGGAGTCTCGCTCTGTCATCCAGGCTGGAGTGCAGTGACGCAATCTCAGCTTACTGCAAGCTCCACCTCCCAGGTTCACGTCATTCTCCTGCCTCAGCCTCTCCGAGTAGCTGGGACTACAGACGCCCGCCGCCACGCCCGGCTAATTTTTTGTATTTTTAGTAGAGACGGGGTTTCACCGTGGTCTCGATCTCCTAACCTCGTGATCCGCCAGCCTCGGCCTCCCAAAGTGCTGGTATTACAAGCGTGAGCCACCGCGCCCGGCCTCCATCAGTATTTCTTAAACTATATTTCACAGAACAATTATAGTGCACATTAATACGTTTCATAAGAAAAAAAGATTTTTTAAGGTCAAGTTTAGAAAACATTAGCAGTGAAGGAATTGAACATGCTAATATGCAACATCAGTCACAAGAGAAGAATGTAACAGGCAGTACCATCCAAGCTTATCTGAAAACTTTTTCCAGCACAGCTACTTAGTAACATTCTCAAAAAAAATCAATATTCCAATTTTTTTGTTTTTTGGCATACTAGCCCTTAATCAAGTCAGAGAACTGAGTTATTAGATAGCATGGCTTTTTTGTTTGTTTGTTTTGAGACAGAGTTTTGCTCTTACCGCCTAGGCCAGAGTGCAGTGGCACGATCTCAGCTCACTGCAACCTCTGTCTCGCCGGTTCAAGCAATTCTCCAGCCTCAGCCTCCCGAGTAGCAGGGATTACAGAGGTGTGCCACCATGCCCTGCTAATTTTTATATTTTTAGTAGAGACAGGTTTTCACCATGTTGGCCAGGCTGGTCTGGAACTCCTGACCTCAGGTGATCTGCCCACCTCAGCCACCTAACATACTGAAGTTACGGGTGTGAGCCACCATGCTCGGCTAGACAGAATGTTTTTTACTAATGTACTTACTTAGACTAATTTGTACTTTGGCATTGTAAGTTATACGTGTGCTACAGGAAGTCACCTGGAGAAATGGGTGCTCCTACTAATTGCTGGTATATCTTGAGAAAACTATGCTTTGAGCTGTGTTTGGGTTGAAATTTGAAAAAGTCATCATTACAATTTTCTTTCATAGTTGGCAAAGAGAAAAACAAGACTGGTGTCGAAGACTTTTCTAACGAATAAAATAGTCTATAATTTATATACTGTCGTGTCTAATTAATGTTGTATATATAACAACTTAAGTGAGCAAATTCCACCCCACATAGCCTACAGGTTAAATAAAAGTAAATTTTTTTAACGTATTTCAAGGCCAAGTGTTACATTCCTGAAAGATTAATAACGACTTTTGTATTTAACTCTGAATATCTCAGGTGAAAAAACTCTATTGAATAGTGTAAGAACTTATGAATATCTCAGAAACCCTCTTGAATGTAGCAAGAGACAAGAATCTGTGTAAATTTAAATTTTAAGAGACCCATTCTCCATTTGGCTAACAAACATATTCTTTACGACCTTAAAGTTACTTGCATATAAGTGTTTTCTGTCTCCTTCTCTGGTACTTTGAAAAGTTTAAGGACTTGAGATAATAGGATTCTCTTCTCCCATAAATAACGTATTACGTTTAGCATAATTAAAAATATTGTTAGGTTTGTAATTTCCATTTCCACAATTCTTTTTTTTTTTTTTTTTTGAGATGGAGTCTCGCTCTGTGGCCCAGGCTGGAGTGCAGTAGCCCAATCTCAGCTTACTGCAACCTCTGCCTCCCGGGTTCAAACAATTCTCCTGCCTCGCCTCCCGAGTAGCTGGGATTACATGCGCATGCCACCATGCCCAGCTAATTTTTTGTATTTTTAGTAGAGATGGGGTTTCACCATGCTGGCCAGGCTGGTCTTGAACTCCTGACCTTGTGACCCGCCCGCCTCGGCCTACCAAAGTTCTGAGATTACAAGCATTTCCACAATTCTTTAAACCTTATGGATGCTCTATTATAATACTTTGCTTTAAGAGTGGTGGATAAAACCATAGATAAGGCAAAGAAGAATAAGGCAAGATTGTGCCTTAGTGGTTACAATAATTAGGAATAGGGATTCTAACATTCTTCCAGATTCTTAGGTGTTTACCCCACTTCAACCCATGCAATTTTTGTAGATTTTACAACACTTTCTTATTATTAGTTACGGGAATGACTATTTCAAGTTTGAGCTGTTTTCCAGAATATTTTCAAGAATCAATAACTCTAAAAAAAAACTGCAACTTTTATAGGAATGCATTCCCTGCAGATGTGCATCATCACCTCATATGCAACGGTTCCACATGCCTCAACAGCTCATGACATTCGAAATCAATGTTTGAGTTTGATAATGTCTTATCTAATTAAAAATAATTTTAATGTGCAAATTTCTTGTAACATCTTAATAGCACAAGAAATTAAAATATAAGTCAATAGCAAACAGAAATGATAGAGAAACTGAAGCACACAGATGAATATAAATATCCCAATAAAACTTGTTCCGGGCAGCGGGCTGCAGGAATACGTTGCGAACGTAAGAGCAAAACAGGATGCAAACATGGGAAAAATGGGAAATAAGTGGAGTTAGGACGGACAAAGACGGAGAAAGAGGAAGCAATCCCCTAAAAAGCAGAGAGGTTCCTCAGATACAGGAGGGCAAAACGTCAACCACCACCTCAGCTCTGTTCCCTACTAATGCCCAAATGCAAGTGAATGGTAGGTAAAGGTGGGTTTTGCTCACACCGTTTTCTTAATTTGGCAAACTACGGTCAGATCCACATTAGCCGTTAAGTTTCCAGCCAGCAGTCCTTCAGAAATTCTCCAGGAAAGAAGACAGCCGTGCCGTCTAGTGATGCGCATGCGCAATCTCAGCGCTGCGCGCTCTGTGTTTTATCTCACCCAGGCCTGGAAGGATGTGACGCGAGGCTGAGGGGCGGGTTGCGCTGTGCGTCCGGAAGTGTCTCGCAGATAGTAAATAATCTCGCAAAGGCGAGAAAGACGCTGTCTCCATCTTGTCTGTATCCGCTGCTCTTGTGACGTTGTGGAGATGGGGAGCGTCCTGGGGCTGTGCTCCATGGCGAGCTGGGTAAGGTGCTTTTTGCGGCCTTTGGGGTGCTAGTGTGAGAGACTAAAGAGAAGGCTACCCGAGCCGGGGCTGGGTGAGCCCGGCGGGAATGTGGTGCCCCACCCAACAGGGAGTGCTCTCTCTGTCCCCGTTTTCTTCCCGTCTCCTCTCGTCACTCAGACTCAGCTTCAGAGCTTTGGGTCTTGCGAAGAACTGATCACTGGCCTTAAGGTGTAGTGGCGATGGGAAGATGACCCAAATTGAGGAAGAGAACTAGAATAGGGCCCCTCCCCCACCCCTGCTTCGTGAACGCTGTCTCCCATTCTTTCAGGTCCCTTTTCGTGGTTTTGTTTGTATCTGCCTAGGCCATCTCTACAAAGGTCTTTGCCCCTTTCCTTCTGTGGGGTACCCACTCCGTTGTCATCTCTTTCCCGGCGACCTCAGACTGCCGCACTGTCGTTCCTGGATTCATGTCGCCCTCTTTGTTCTGTGGCGCAGATTATGATTAAAAATTGCCTGTCGGCATTTGGGACCGCCTGGCAGTAATGTTAATGTAGTAATATTGTTTTTGAAGCAAATAGTCATAGCTCTGCCATAACTGTTTGAAGTGTCAATTTCAAATTTCAACTTAAAATTGAAATTTCAGATGACACACGCATGTTTTGTGCCTGAAGACAAAATTGTCATTAGGCACAAGTCATGCGTGTGTCATCTGAAATTTCATGCTTAATTAGCTGTACATTGCATTTTCATTAAAGAGTTGTTAGAGTAAAACTATTTTCAGTATAGTGGCAAGACTTTGGTCCATGTGGCACAAATTTCAGTTTATTTAAGATAATCTCTGCCCCCTCCAAAATAGTAGGCAAAACATTGACAGTGCAGTTAATAAAGATAATTTGCAATTTTAGGCGAGGCATTTGGATTCAAATCACTTTTCTTTAGTCTGGAATTTGTTAATTCTGTTTCTAACAATTGCTTTTTTGACTTCCCAAATGATTCTGTTATATATACTCTTCAAAAAGGTTTTGATATGTCTTGAACTAACAGTGTTGAATTTTAATCAAATAATAATGTGGAGATTGTTACTCTAGCCAGTCTGTTCTCTTGATTTCATGGTATTTCTTCTTGCACAGAAGCCTGGAATATTTTATCTCAAGATATTAGAGAGTTTAATTATTGACTTTTATACAAGAGGCATATTTAGTGTAATAAACAGTTTTGAAAACTGATAATTATCATATAAGATTGTTTTCATCGGTTTTTTTATTGGAAGATGTTATGCAATTTAATTTGTAATGTCATATCTTGTCGAGTTATGAAATGGGCATGCTGTAGTTTTTTGTATATAATAGAAATTTAAAAGATGAGATACATGTTTTCCGTTTTACAACATAGATCGCCACCTTTAGAAGGTGATTAGAAGAATGTCCGTGATAAAATTGACACTGCCTTTTAGTTTCTGTGTTAATAGCGAAGTACATTAAAAAGGTAGCAGCAGTGAGGCAGTTTTTTAGAGATGGGGGTCTCAGTGTGTTGGCCAGGCTGAAGTGCAGGGGATGGTCGTAGTGAACTGCAGCCTGGAACTCCTGGACTTAAGTGTAACCTCAGCCTCCCAGGTAGCTGGGACTACAGGCAGGTGCTACCGTGTCCAGTGTGGAATTTATTTTATTGTTTGCAGTTTCAGTAATCTTTTTCCCTTTTCTTCCTTGTGCCTCTGTCTCTATTCATTAATTGTTTGATTTTACTGCAGGCCAGTAGTCATTGAAGGGGACCATCTCTTCCACATTCTTAACAGTTAATGTGCTCATTTACTTAGAGGTTTTGATGAAATTAAAATTTATTCAACTTTTCAAAAGTAACATTCAGAGCCTGCCGCAGTGGCTCACGCCTATAATCCCAGCACTTTGGGAGGATGAGGTGGATGGATCACTTGATGTCCGGAGTTGGAGACCAGCCTGGTCAATATGGTGAAACCCCGTCTCTACTAAAAATACAAAAAAAAAAATAGCTGGGCGTGGTGGCACATGCCTGTAGTCCCAGCTACTCGGGAGGCTGAGGCAGGAGAATTGCTTGAACTGGGAGATGGAGGTTGCAGTGGGCTGAGATCATGCCACTGCACTCCAGCCTGGGCAACAGAGCAAGACTCCGTCTCAGAAAACAAAACAAAATAAAAAAAACAAAAATTAGCCGGGTGTGGTGGCGCACACCTGTAATCCCACTCGGGTGGCTGAGGCAGGAGAATCTCTTAAGCCCAGGAGGCGGAGGCTGTGGTGAATCAAGATGGCGCCACAGCACTCCAGCCTGGGCAACAAGAGTTAGACTCTGTCTCAAAAACAAAACAAAAAACAGAACAAAAAAAAAAGTAACATTCAAATCAATAAATTAGATCAGGTAAGCCAGAATTAAAAACAAACCAACCTCATTCTTAATTAGTACAAGTTTCTGCAGGCTTAATCAAATTTAGTAAAAGATTTCTCCTTATTTATAAAATAATTGTAGAAAATGTCTGAACTATAGAGACAAATTATGTGTAATACCACTGAGCAGAAATTGGAGTGTTAAATTGTTCACTTTTTGTTTGCTGCTAAGAGACCTAGAATTAGATTGATCATAATCCTTGGTTCATGGCAGTATGATTTTTTATTCAAGCATGGTTGTCTCTTTTTTTGATTGTTAATTACTTTAAACATTATAAACATCATAGCAACTAATCCTATAAGTATAACATTACCAATCACTAATACCTAATTACGTGCTTTTCCCCATCCCAGTCTCAACATTGGTATTAGTGAGTAGACAGGATTGATTTTTTTTTTGAATGACTGAACCTTATATACAATACCTATCAAGATATTTAGTGTAGTTAAGTCGTTAAGAACTAGTGATTACTGAGTGCGTATTTTTTGCCAACCTCCTAAATTTTTGTTAATACAGTGACTTGTTTTATAGAAATGATTTATAGTTGCTGTGAATGGTCAAGTAATGCAGAGTAGAAGTTAACTAAAAATGTCCCCCCAAAATCTTCCTTCTCTCTCAATGCATGGGTGCATTGTGCATTTGTATACACATGAGTGGATGAATAGACAAAAACACATTCTTAGGAATGGCAGCATCTTAAACATATTTTTAAGCAAAGCATTGAATTTAATTTTCCTTGAATTTAACAAAAAAAAAAAGTAATTCTTGAATGTTAACATTTGTCAGGAGAGTTTCTTAAAAAGATTCTTCTAAGGAGGTGTTTCCATAGCAGTGATTTTCAACTGGACACAGTTTTGCTCCCCAGTGGGCATTTGGCAATATCTGCAGACATTTTTCATTGTCACAACCTGGGGTGAGGGGTGCCACTAGCATCTAGTTAGTTGGTAGAGGACAGGGATGCTGCTAAATCTACAATGTATAGGATAGCCCCCAACAACAAATAATTATTCAGCCCAAAATAGCAATAACAACATGGTTAAGAAAGCCTGTTTTAAGTTTTAAGAAAAACATTGTATAAAACATTGAAGTTGGAGTAAATTTTTAAGGACATTTTAATTTTAGATTGACTTCTCTGAAAGGTGGAAGAAATCAATATTCACCCATTCCCCTAGTTCCCAGGTTTAATTAATTGTATGATTTTTAAATTTTTTAATTCATAATTCTGTATGTACGTATTTCTCTGTGTGCTTAAGAAAAATAGTATACCACTCCCATTTCCATCCTTTGGAGACAGTATTTCTTTTGGTATTTATTGCCATATTTCTAATTCACATACATATAGTGTATTCTTGATTTTGTTTGTTTTGACACTGTCTTCTAACTATGGAAGACGAAGATTTAGCAATCATCCCTTGATTTCAGCTGGCCCTCATCCCTACCCCCAGCAAAATCACACACACACATTGATGTCCCCATAGCTTTCCATAATACTAAACAATTTTGGTAAATGAACATTACTGTGACTATTTAAATAAGTTATATATATAAAATTATAGCAAGCACTTACATGTTCTTTATTTGTGTAATGCTCTTCATAGGTCAGCCTTGTAATAAATATACAATGCCTTTTCCTTTCATGCACGTTTTTTGTTCTTTGGTTTGCTTGCTTTTCTTTTTTTGACAGAATCTCGCTCCATTGCCCAGGCTGGAGTGCAGTGGCGCGATCTCAGCTCACTGCGACTTTGGCCTTCCGGATTCAAGTGATTCGCTTGCCTCAGCCTCCTGAGTAGCTGGGGTTACAGGCATGTGCCACCACACCCAGCTAATTTTTATATTGTTATTAGAGATGGGGTTTTGCCATGTTGGCCGGGCTGGTCTCAGAACTGGCCTCAAGTGATCCACCTGCTTTGGCCTCCCAAAGTGCTGGGATTACAGGTGTGAGCCACCGCGCCCAGCCTATTTTCAGTGTATTTAAATTATTTAACCTTAGACTTTTCCCCAGCTGTATGCATCTCTGAGTAAGTTCAGATACATGTCATGATTGATCGAACTTTGGAGGTTATCTCTCCCAGAATCTTCTGACCTGCTCTGGTCTATAGTCACTGTTTTTATCCTGGATCTCACTTTATCCTCAAATGAGGATGTACATTTCCTCTCTCTTAGGTTGAAACCCTTTTTTTCTTCATTGCTTGTATTCGTTTGGTTGACGACCATGTTTTGGTATAATGCTCCTTGACAGAAGCACATAGGAGGTACACTTTGGTCATAGAATTCTAGATTGGAAGAATTTTTGTTTATCTTAGAAATTAAATAACCAGATAAGTCTGAGTTTAAATCTTTTATCACTTTTTCCCCCTTCTTAAAAAGTAGTGTGCTCTTTTGATGCACACATTATTTTTCCATCTAAGGAATTTTTCTTATATTAGATCTGTGAATATCCTTTAATTCATTTATTTAGAGGATTCTCTATTTTAAGGACTTCTTTTAGTTAAGGTATAATTTACATACAGTAGAATTTACTCTTTGTAATATACAGTTCCATGAGTTTTGAAAAATGCATCTAGTCGTGTAACCCATTTTGGAACATTGATCATCCTAAAAAATTGCACTGTCCTTTCCTTGGCAACCCCTATTTTCTGTCTTAAGGATTTTGCCTTTCTAGAGTGTCATATTAATGGAATCCTACAATATATAGTCTTTGAGTCTGGCTTCTTTTACTTAGCACATAATGAGTTTCATTCTCCATATATTTTTATTGTTGACTATTGTTTTTGTTTGTATGTACCACAATTTATCCGTTCACCATTTGAGGAGCCTTTCTAGGTTTTGATGATTACAAATAAGGTAGCTATAAGCATTCCGATCAAGATTTTTTTGTGTAATTATAAGTTCTTATTTCACTTGAATAAATATCTGAGTGTGGATTTGCTTATTCATACAGTAAGTGCATGTTTGACTTAAAAATAAAAAACAGTCAAACTGGTTTCCAAAATGGTTGTACCATTTTTCATTCCCGCCACCAAAGTAAGAGAGTTCTAGTTGCTCTGCATTCTTGTCAGTAGTTGGTATCATCAGTTTATTTCATTTTAGCTATTCTAATATGCATGCAGTAGTATCTCTGATTTTAATGTACATTTCCCTAATAATGATATTGAGCACTTTTTCTTTGCTTATTTGCTGTCTCTATGCCTTTTATTAAAGTATCCGTTTAAATATTTTGCCCATTTTTAATTGAGTTGTTTGTTTTCTTATCACTGAGTTTTTAGAGTTCCTTTTATATTCTGGATGCCAATGATTTATCATGTACCCGACTTGCAAGTATTTTCAAGTTTATGGCTTTCTTTTTCATTCTCAGCAGTGTGTTTCAAAGAGCAAAAGTTCTTAATTTTGATGAAGCCCAATTCATTTGTTTTTCTTTTGTGAGTCCTGTTTTTTATATGGTATCTAGGAAATCTTAATTCTCATATATGGTTTGATTATGGCTTAAGGTTAACTTTCTAAACAATGTATGAATAGGCCGGGCGCGGTGGCTCACACTTGTAATCCCAGCACTTTGGGAGGTGGAGGCGGGCGGATCACGAGGTCAGGAGATCAAGACCACGGTGAAACCCCATCTCTACTAAAAATACAAAAAGATTAGCCAGGCCTGGTGGTGGGCGCCTGTAGTCCCAGCTACTCGGAGAGGCTGAGGCAGGAGAATGGCGTGAACCTGGGAGGCGGAGCTTGCAGTGAGCCAAGATTGCGCCACTGCACTCCAGCCTGGGCGACAGAGCGAGACTCCGTCTCAAAAAAAAAAAAAAAAAGTATGAATATCCAGTTATTTCAGCACCATTTATTAAAAAGATTATCCTTTCTATAGTGAATTGCTTTGGTATCTTTGTCAAAAATCCTTTGATTATATTTGCATGAACCTATTTCTAAACTTTATTGTGTTCTACTTAGTGTGTCCACCCTTTTCCCTATATCACTCTGTTTTAATTACTGTCACTTTAGTGCTAGTCTTGAAATCAGGTAGCGTGTCTTTTAACTTTGCTCTTTTTTCAGACTTGTTTGAGCTATTCTAGTATTTTTGCCTGTTCAGCTAGTTTATTTCTGTAAATCTGATGTTGGGATTGTGGTTGGAATTGGGCTGAATCTATAGATACTGTTTGGAAAGACCTGATATCTTGAAAATAATTGTCTTCCAATCCTTAAACTCTGTATATTTTGCCATTCATTTAGGTCTTTGATTTCTTTCACCAATGTTTTGTAGTTTTCATTATTGGAGATCTTGTCTATGTTTTGTTAGATTTATAACTATTTTCTTTTTGTTTTCAGTTGTTACTAATACGTAGAAACATGATTGTGTATATTGACTTTTTATCATGTGACCATATTAAACTGATGAGTTAGTTCTAGTTGCATTTTTGTAGGTTCTTTGTGGGGTATTTTTGTTATTTTTATTTGTTTTGTTTTGTTGTCATCCAGACTCGAGTGCAGTGGCGCTATCATAGCTTACTATATCCTTGAACTCCTAGGCTCAAATGGTCCTCCTGCCTTAGCTTCCCAAATTGCTGGGATTACGGGTGTGAGCCATGGTGTATGGCCCTCTTTGGGATTTTCTATATAGACAGTTGTGTTATATGTGAAGAGGGCGGTTTCGTGTCTTCCATTCCAATTTTTATGTTTTATTTTTTTTCTTGCCTCATTATATTGGCTGGGACCTCCAGTGTGAAGTTGAATTCAAATGGTGAGAGAGGTATTTTGCCTTGTTTGATGTCTTAACGGGGAAAGCATTCAGACTTTCGTCATTAATTACGGGTGAGAGCTATAGGTATTTGTAAATGACATTTATCAAGTTAAGGATGTTGTCTTCTATTCTTTGTTTGCTGACAGTTTATATCATGAATAGGTATTGAATTTTGTCAAATGGTTTTTCTATATCTATTGAGATGACCATGTTTTTTCTTTAGTCTGTTTATACGGTAGAGGTCATTGGTTGATTTTTAAAAGTGGAACCAGCCTTGCTTTTCCAGGCTAAACTCTACCTGGTGACAATATATTATCCTGTTTATATACTTTCATATTGCTGTTTTTGACTTGCTAAAATATCATTCAGAATTTTTTTGTTTATCTTGATGAGGGATATCGGTCTATTATTTTCTTATGATGTCTTTGGATTTAGTCTCAGTAATTCTGGCCCATTTTTTTAAATAAGAAGAATATATCTATTTACTATTTCTATTTTTCATTCCTTTGTATGCAAATCCAAATTTCTGTCTGGTATAATTTTCTTTCTTGGAGGATTTCTTTCAGCATTTCTGGTAGTTTAATTCTGCTTGTTTGGATTATTTTGTCTTTTCTGTTCCTGAAAATGTCTTTATTTTGCCTTAATTTTTGGAAGATATTTTCACTGAGTACAAAATTCTGTGTTTATGTATTTTTTTCTTTTGGTACTGATTTTAGGTTTGAACCGTTTCTTACTAGAAGTGTGATTTATTTCTTTGTTCCTCAGTTTATAATGTACATTTTATTTTTCTGCCTATTTTTAAGATTTTTCTGATTATTACTTTTTTTAAGTAATTTGATTATGATGTAACTTGGTGTGGTTTTCATGTTTATTTTGCTAGGGCTTTGTTGAGTATCGTGGATCTGTGAGTTTATTGTTTTCATAAATTTGGAAAAATTTTGGCAATTACTTCCTCAAAAGCACCCTTGTGTCACTTCTCTCCAATTGAAGTTCATTTCAGGGACTCTAATTTCACTTATATTAGGCTATTTAAAGTTGTCTCGCAATGTTCTGATCCTTTTCTTATTTTTATCTCTCTTTCATTTTGGATCATTTACTTATGTCTTCAGGTTCATTATTAATCTTTTCTTCTGTCTTGTCGATATTTAGGGAGCTTATTTTATCATCTGGAGAAGTATGATATGGGTCTTAATTTTAAATTATCTTCCATGTCTGTCCGTATCATGATCAAGTTTTCCTCTACCTCCTTGAGCATGTGAAATATACTTACAATAATACTACAATGCCCTATTTATAAATGAACTCAGTTATCTATATCATTTCCAGGTTGATATTGACTGATTGATCCTCATTATAGGTTGTATGTTTCTGTTTTTTGCATGCTTACTAATTTTTTGTGAGCTTTCCAGTGTAAATTTTTCCTTGATCAATGCTGGATATACTTTTATTTTCAAAAAAATATTCTTGGGCTTTTATCTTTGACTTGGGTGATTTTACTTAGAGACAGTGTGGTCTTTTTATTTGCCTTTAGGTTTCCTTAAGTACAACTAGTGCAGCCTTTAGTTTGGTGGCTGATGTTTCTCCAGTATTAATTGCCTTCTGATACCTCTACCCAATGCCTCATGGATTACAAAGTTTTTCACCTCTGGGTGGTAAAATTCCCAGACCCTCCCTGCAGTGGACATTGTCCCTAGGCAGAAATAAGGGCCAGTTGGCTGGGCGTGGTGGGCCACGCCTGTAATCCCAGCACTTTGGGAGGCCGAGGTAGGCGGATCACCTGAGGTCAGGAGAACATCCAGGCCAACATAGTGAAACCCCATCTACTAAAACTACAAAAAAATACAAAAATTAGCCGGGTGTGGTGGTGCACGCCTGCAATCCCAGCTACTCAGGAGGCTGAGGCAGGAGAATCCCTTGAAACCGGGGTGGGTGGGGGAAGGTTGCAGTGAGCTGAGATCACACCACTGCACTCCAGCCTGGGCGACAGAAGGAGACTGTCAATCAGTCAGTCAATCAATAAAATAAGGGCCAGTCATAGGGCTCACATTGTCTCCTCTTAGAAATTGCTGCTTTACATTGCCCGTTGTTCATTGTCTGAAAAACTTATTTTTTCCATTGTTTAAGTCAGGAGGATAAGTCTGGTCACGGTTTCTCCATCTTGACTTGAGTTTATAGTAATTATCCCAAGCCTTTTTTCATCAGTAATTTTATTTTTACCTATGTCTGTTTTGTTTCTTGATAGTTATTAGTTAAGTCTATTTTTTTGCTTCTCATTTCTTTAGCCCTTTGATTTCCACTTTTCATTGTGTTCTGTTCTTTCTTCATTTTTGAGGCCTCCTTTTTTTAAAAAAAAATTTTTGTTATTTTTCTATAGCTCAAATGAAATACTGGTAGGGGATTTCCTTTTCTTACTGGATTATATTTATTTCAGACTGAATTCTTCATATGCCTTATATTTTCTTCATTCCTTTTTCTGAGGGGAGATGTTTATGTTTAATTTTTGCTAAAGTATATTTACATAGTTGCCATGACATGTATTTCTGTCTTGTCGACGTTTAATATAAAGCAGCTTTATTCTTACCTTATATTGGTTGGTGTAGTGGTCTAGCTTCTACAACATTCCCTTAGTGTGATATCTAAGACTTTTTTCCCCTAGAGCTGTAATTCTAGGGCTGGAAGATCTGGTTCATCCACCTTCTAGAAGTCTGACATCTCAGCCCAGGTTATGATATTATGAGAATATTTACTCTGTGGCTTTCTTAGATACTGTTAAATACTCTGTACCAGTTTTCCTGTCTCCTGGACAGGAAGGTATTCTGTTCCCATGGGGGCATACTGCTAGTTTAGTGTGGTGGTCACTGGAGAAAAACTAGCCCCAGTTGTATTATTATCCTTTTTGCCTCATTCTAGTCGTAGTTTTCATTATTATCACTATCACCAGGTCAAAAGAAGGAAAATAATTCACTTTTTTTCCCTCCCTGGATGTATTTGAGAATCCTCAGAATTTTGTGTATTCATCAGTCTAGTATCTGGGGGCTAAAGGTCAGGGGCTGGAGGTGGGCTTAGCAGCTGTGCTACTCATGAATATTCCATTTCTTTTCTTCTTTAAACTTTGGTTACTGCTGATGATTTTTTTCCCCTTTTTGTTTTAGCTGATTTGTCCGTTTTACTTGGCATAGAGTCCAAGGGCTTTTTTGTTTGTCTTTGCTCCTTCTTAGAAGTTGCTAAGTTTTGTGGTATATAGATAATTTATATGAACCAAATACCTTATGTCCCTTGATGTAATTACTTTTATTTTTTTTCTTTTTTGAACAGATAGAATGTCAATTTTCATTGTATCATTTTAAGATATACTGATTTACTGATTCTTAATAATATTTTCAATAATATTCTTTTTCCCAGATACCATGTTTGTGTGGAAGTGCCCCATGTTTGCTATGCCGATGCTGTCCTAGTGGAAACAACTCTACTGTAACTAGATTGATCTATGCACTTTTCTTGCTTGTTGGAGTATGTGTAGCTTGTGTAATGTTGATACCAGGAATGGAAGAACAACTGAATAAGGTTAGTCTTGTTTCTTGTTTATTGATTAACTGAGGCTATAGGGTATATGTGTATATGTATAAAACTGATTCGGGGATATTGTAAACAGAATAATATAGAATAAGACATTATGTAATCCTAGTTGTAGTTCATAATCTTTTAGGAAAAAGATAATATACATTAGCTTGTTAGTTCTATGATGGTGGTACAGGAAATGTACTGTGGTAATACACAGAAAGAAGTATAATTCTAACCAGGTGTCAGAATCTCAGTGGGTCATGGGAAAAAGGATGTTCTAAGAATGATCAGAACTTGCACATACAGAGATTGAAAAATAGAAAGCATAATGAGTATAAAAGAGCTTTTCGAGCAAAGTATCTGTACTTTAGGAAGATTAATCTTACAATTAATAAAGTATGAAAGTCAAGCAGTTAAATACGGAGGCTGTTGCAGTGGTATAATCAAGAAGAGAATAGAGGACCTGAAATAAGATTTTCTGGATGTAAAATTGACTGAGCCTGGCACTGAAATATTGGCAGTGATGGAATCATAAATAACCAGGTTCTGATCCTAGAAAACTGGGAGGAAAGTATTGCTATTAACCCAGAAAGGAAAATTTTGGGAGAGTCAGGTTGTGGAAGGAGATGGGGAACATATAATAAATTTAGTTTCTAACATGTTGACTTGGTGGTATTGCATCATGTACATGTGTATGTATATACATATATGTATGTCTTACTCAGTTCAGGCTGCTATAACAAGAATATCATAGGCTGGGTGGCTTAAGACAACAAAAATTTATTTCTCAGTTTTGGAGGCTGAAAGTCCGAGATCAGGGTGCCACCGTGGTCAAGTTCTGGTGAGGGTCTTATTCCTGCTTTACACATGGCCATCTTACATTTTTGAGAGAAAGCAGCAGCTCTCTTCTATCTGTTTTTATAAGGGCATTAATCCTATCCTGAGGACTCTACCCTCATGATTTAATTACCACCTAAAGGCCGCATCTCCCACTATCCTCCCATTGAGGGTTAGGGTTTCAGCATTTAATTTTGGGTAGACACGGACACGAAGTCCATAATAATATACAGCAGTAAGTAGAAAACATGAAGGAATTTAAAAGAGAAATCAGAGCTAGAGACTGCCTTGAGGATAGAAATTGAATGTTGAAACCATGGTATCATATGGTGAAGATCATTGAGTGAGCAGAGCTAGAACTTTGCCAAAATCTCTTACTTAAGGGAGTTAGTGGAGAAAGGAAAACCTGGTTCTGATCCTAGAAAACTGGGAGGGAAGGGATAACAGAAAAGAACAAAGAAAATGTACAGGTTCTAGGAAGAAAGTTTTAAGAATGACAGGGATAGTGTCTGTATAAAAATGAGATTAAGGAATGTGATTAAGCAGTAGCCTTTGGGTTTGGAAACCAGTACATGACTAGTGTCCTGGAAAAGCAGTTTTTTTAGAGTGCTGGGACTGGAAAGAGTGGGAGGAAATAATTTATTCTTATATATATGAATAATAGATGTATTAATAGTTCTGAACAGTGGTCTCAGAAATAGCACTTACACTACTAAAACAAGTATATCATGCTATTCAAGTAGAATGCAAGTTTTTAAAATGTAGGATAAATCTATAACTCAAAATAAGCATCCAGCATAGAGTTGGTATTGTAGTTTATGATTTGTGCAGATGGGGATTTAACTCTTTTTTTCCCCACTGTATGTGATTAAAATGTATCAGACTCATCTTGAGTACATATTCATCATAAATTGTAAAGCAAATTCCAGTTTTCTAAACCTTTACTTAAACTATTTGATTACATATAATTTTTATTTTTACTTAATGAAAAAAATGATGGATCATAAACTCTTTTGTTTTTCTAGATTCCTGGATTTTGTGAGAATGAGAAAGGTGTTGTCCCTTGTAACATTTTGGTTGGCTATAAAGCTGTATATCGTTTGTGCTTTGGTTTGGCTATGTTCTATCTTCTTCTCTCTTTACTAATGATCAAAGTGAAGAGTAGCAGTGATCCTAGAGCTGCAGTGCACAATGGGTAAGTTTTTAAATAAGCTTCAATATAAAAGCCTGGGTAGCCTCTTCTTGACAATTGCCAGTTTATCTAAGGAAACTTTAAGGTAAAATAAACTTATACAATTTGCAGAATTACTTTATTCATGAATGACAGGGTAAGAAAATCTTGTTTTTACTGGAGAATGTCAGACTTTGGATATTAAATAATAGGCGTAATAACCTCTGATCCACAGTGTTTTATATTTTCATACTAAAAAAGAGACTCTATTATATTTGTGACTACTAAGGGAATAGCTATTTCTCCTTCTACTCTTAACTTTTGGTGGACCAGTCCACTTACATAGAACTCCTTAGACCCAGAGAGCAGATTTTTCTAGGTTGGTTGTATTGGACAACCCAGAAAGAAACTTCAGGGTTTCTTTTATCAATCTTCCTTCATATAGAGCACTACTTCTGGTACCCTTATTTGACTGTTTTAATATCTGCTGTTGCTTATCTAGTTACATGTGCTACCAAAGACAAAAGGAATAAACAAGTAGAATATAAATATCAATGAGAAAATATGTGATGGGTTGATTTTATTTTATTTTGTTCCTTTGGTCATTGATTATTTTATTAAATTATTAGAGTTATAGATGGAGGCATTTATCATGTGTTTATAAAAATTATTCATTTATACAGTTCACCTTATACTTTGATACATTATCCCACTTATGTGAAATAAGCGTGTGAAATGGAACTAACATTCTCATTTTTCCATAATGAATTAGTGAGAAATACATCTTTCTCAAAATGGTCTTAAAAGCAGTTTATGTAATTGTTGTATTTTCTGATAATCAAGTGTATTAGCGTTCTCCAGAGGGACAGAACTAATAGGATAGATAGATAGATATAAAGGGGAGTTTATTAAGTATTAACTCACATGATCTCAAGGTCCCACAGTAGGCTGTCTGCAAGCTGAGGAGCAAGGAGCCAGTCCTAGTCCCAAAACTGAAGAACTTGGAGCCTGATGTTCAAGGGCAGGGAACATCCAGCACGGGAGAAAGATGTAGGCTGGGATGCTAGGCCAGTCTAGTCTTTTCACTTGTTTTGTTTTTTGCCTGCTTTATATTCTAGCCCTGCTGGCAGCTGATTAGATGGTGCCCACCCAGATTAAGGGTGTGTCTGCCTTTCCCAGCCCACTGACTGAAATGTTAATCTCCTTTGGCAACACCCTCACAGACACACCCAGCATCAGTACTTTGCACCCTTCAATCCAATCAAGTTGACACTCAGTATTAACTATCAGAAGTCTACCCATTGTCAACTTGAACCCGTATACATCTCCTGAGATCATACATAATCTGCAAATAAAGACATAAAAGGTCATACAACTAACCTTATAACTGAAAACTCACCAGTCCCCAACCAAAATACTAATTACATGAAGTTAACAATACTTAAATGCTGATGTGAAGTCAGTAAATCTTACATCACATGATAAAGGAGAATGGAAATAAAATGAAGATATTTTCTTAGTACAAGTATATGCATGCATGAACATGTTTTTGACAAAACAAGGAGGAAGTACTCACAACAATTACAGCCCTTGTTTCTGCAGCTGGACATGTGGTCATAGCTGGTATTGATGACTGCCTTCTGCTACCCATTGTGCATTCCCTTTGCCTTCAGCAAGCAACTCAGCAGGTCGTGGTTTTTTTCCTGGTGGAGTGACCCAATGATTTCCATAAGCGCCTGCTTTAACTGGGGGACCACAGTGATGTTTTGGGTCCCTGGAATCAATGTCAGCTCAGAGCCAGTGTCCAGTAGTCCCCAAAATGTCTTACCATTTCCCTTTCTTTTCCAGCCATTTGCTCTGATGCTTCCTCTAGCGCGGTCTGGGCTTTAATCCATTCCTTTCACATTTTGACTTGCCTTTCTTATCAGATTTTTTTTTTGCTTTGTTTTTTCCAATTGGAAAGATCTGTAATATAAGCTTGGGTTCATGGTAATGGTTAATTTCACTCTCTCCAAACTACATTATCTAAATATGATGTTACCTTGTTTTGTAGTTACAAATATGGCTACACTCCAGATCATAATATCCTCAGAAAGAAGCAGAACATTCACATAAAGTGTAGCTATTTGTTAAGATGCAGTTAAATGATTTCATATATGAAATTATTTGATGAATGTTTATTAATAAAAAATTATATTTATTTTTGTTTTAGATTTTGGTTCTTTAAATTTGCTGCAGCAATTGCAATTATTATTGGGGCATTCTTCATTCCAGAAGGAACTTTTACAACTGGTAAGAAATCCTTTTTAAGTTGTTTGACGTTGATATTTTATAAAGGAATCTGAAATAATTGTTACCTGGAACTATAATTGTTTGTCTTCTTATGGGGGGGTGTGTGTGTGTTTCCCCAGTTGGCAAAATCAAGATGTTCATATAAAATTTTATTTTCCTTTTTGTGTACTGTGATTTTGAAAGGAAATGATAAAAATCAAACTAACCAATCACTTATGTATGCTTTTTTACCCTTTCAGTGTGGTTTTATGTAGGCATGGCAGGTGCCTTTTGTTTCATCCTCATACAACTAGTCTTACTTATTGATTTTGCACATTCATGGAATGAATCGTGGGTTGAAAAAATGGAAGAAGGGAACTCGAGATGTTGGTATGCAGGTAAGCTTTTGTCACAGAACAACTTCAGTATAGTTGAACTTTGAAGTCGAGAATAGATATGTAGTCTAGGTAAATCACTTAGGATTTTTATGGTCTACTTTCCTATGAAGAGGTTTTCAATTTAAACTTTGTGAGTGTCAAAATATCACATTATATCAGCAAGCAGATCTTTTAGCAGATTAACTGGGAACATAACCCAAGAACCAGGAAAGAATCCAAAGAACCTGAATAGCTAAAATAAATGTTCCAAAGCATATTACTGAGAAAGCATGTGCACTTGATAGCCTAATTTTCTAGCCTACAATGGGTTAAAAGTAAAATATTAAAGGGAAGAGGATTGCTAGCAATAGATAAACACACAGTGATACAATTCACAAACAGCAGCAAATAAAAAATATAAAAAGCAACTCGGACGTTTTATGCAAGTGCAAAGGATGCTTTTATGTGCATCAATAACAACTAAAGGAATTCCGATAGTAATGTAATTAATGATTATTTATAATGATGATGTTGAGTTCTTTGGGGTTATACTTGAAAACAGATATCACAATTCAGATGCTTACAGGGCCAAACCAGGTAACAAAAATGAGGGAACAGGAGGACAAAGTTTAAGTGCATAAGCTTTGTGCAAATAGTAGGGACTACAATGAATTGGAGAGTATGAATGCCCCATCTAAAGTGCATTACTACTGCTCAGCTCCATTTATTAGTTGCCTTGTGGGAATGTGAACTTAGTATTGCTTGATTTTTCTAATGTTTTTCAAAAGAAGTCATAAATCTGGATTTTCATGTTAAATGACCTGAGTTTCAGCTAAAAAAATTTTTAAATTGGAGTGCAAGCCAAATCCAATGTGTCTGCTGGCCTAATATTCCTCTCACACAACTAATTTGTGGTGTTTTATCTCAGTGGTTCAAGTTAAAATAATTTGGTGCTCAAAGAAATAAGCTTTAGTCATTTGGAAATTTCACTTACGTTGAATACCTTGTTCTCTAAATGCAAAGTCTAATGCAAGGGTTTCTTTCTCTTTTGTTCCCTGCTGTATCCCCAGGGCCTGGAATGCAGGCATTCAATAAATATTTGTTGGATGGATCCCCTGTCAGCGAGGCAAATCTACATAAATACTTGTATATTAAGCACATATTAGCATAAAGGCTAAACAACTTGTGTATGTTGAAATTTACATAGAAAAAGCATAGGTTGACTTATTAAATAATAATGACTTACCCTTGCATAATATGTATCTTTTAAGATTTTAGTTCATGAGGAAAAGCATCATTGTTTTGAGGGCTTAACATTAATAATGAAAATAATTTTCTTAATGCCCTTGTTTACAACTGAGTGATAATGGTTCTTTAAAAACCTTAAGTAATATTCCTCTTATAGTTTTCTTTATTTTGAAAATAATGGCTAATGTAAACATAGTTTGTAAACTCTAATATATCTATTACTATTAAATCATATTAGTTTCTTACTAACTTGCCATCCTTGCAAATACATAATAGCTATGTGTAAAAACTAGAATTCTTCAGCAATAAAGGTCAGAATTAATTTTCTTTCCTGCTTTTATAGCCTTTATAATGCTGACAAAGTTGTTTAAAATATATTTTTTGACAAAATGACAGATTGTTTATAAAACAGGTCCCATTTCTAATTTTTAATAATTTCTGATAAAAAGCTAATTATCCAATTATATTTCTTTCACAGCCTTGTTATCAGCTACAGCTCTGAATTATCTGCTGTCTTTAGTTGCTATCGTCTTGTTCTTTGTCTACTACACTCATCCAGCCAGTTGTTCAGAAAACAAGGCGTTCATCAGTGTCAACATGCTCCTCTGCGTTGGTGCTTCTGTAATGTCTATACTGCCAAAAATCCAAGTATGTCCTTTAAAGCATTAGCTTTTATGAAGCTTATACCTTTTTAAGTTTTCAAAAATCTAGAATGATGTCAGACTATTTACCTGTGTTGCTATATATATATTTATTTATTTATTTATTTATTTATTTTTTTTTTTTTTGTAGGAATCACAACCAAGATCTGGTTTGTTACAGTCTTCAGTAATTACAGTCTACACAATGTATTTGACATGGTCAGCTATGACCAATGAACCAGGTGTGTTTTATTTATATTACATGTTCCTGAAGGTTCTGCAGTTGTTGTTGTTTTTCCAGAACTTGTCTTTTTGTGAGATTAAATTACTTAAAAATTAGGCTCCTAGAGGAACAAAGTATGAAGTTTTTATCTTTGATGTATTATTTATTTCACTTAGTTTCTTCCATCACTAACAAAATTATAAGACGGTTACATGTATACCTAAGAGAAATTGTGAGTTCAGTTTCAGAGCACCACAATAAAACAAACATCACAGTAAAACAAGTCATGATTTTTTTGGTTTCCCAATGCATGTAAAACTTTTGTTTATCTTACACTGTAGTTCGTTGTGTGCCATAGCATTATGTCTAGAAAAACAAAGTGCATTCCTTAATTTGAAAGTACTTTATTTCCAAAAAATGCTAACAGTCATCTGAGCCTTCATCAAGTTGTAATCTTTTTGCCGGTAGGAGGTCTTGCCTCAGTGTTGACGGCTGCTGACCGAACAGGGTGTTGGTTGCTGCAGGTTGGTCAACGTGGCTGTTTTAGTATCTTTAAACTAAGACAGCAATGAAGTTTGCCCATTGATTGACTCTTCTTTCACAAAATATTTCTCTGTAGCATATGATGCTGTTAGATAGCATTTGACCCAGAGTAGAATTTCCTTCCAAATTGGAGTCAATCCTCTTAAACCTGCTGCTGCTTTATTAAGTAAGTTTATGTAATATTCTAACTCCTTTGCTGTCATTTCAGTAATATTAATAGCATCTTCATCAGGAGTAAATTCCATCTCAAAAAATTGCTTTGTTCATCCATAAGAAGCAACTCCTCATCATTTAGGCTTGATAATGAAATTGCAGCAATTCAGTCACATCTTCAGGTTCCACTTTTTAGTTCTCTTGCTCTTTCCACTGTATCTGTAGCTACTTCCTCCACTAAACTCTTGAAATCCTCAGTCATCCATGAGGTTTAGAATCAACTTCTTTCAAACTCCTGTTAATGTTGATATTTTGACATTTTTCCCATGAATCATGAATGTTCTTAATAGCATCTAGAATGGTGAATCTTTTCCAGAAGGTTTTCAGTTTACTTTGCCCACCCAGATCTATCAGAGGAATTACTCTATGGCAGCTATAGCCTTACAAAATATATTTCTTAAATAATAAGATTTAAATGTTGATATTACTCCTTTTTCCATGGGCTGCAGAATAAATACTGTGTTAGCAGACATGAAAATATTAATCTCCCTGTACATCTCTATCAGAGCTTTTGGGTGACCCAGGTGCATTGTCAGTGAGTAGTAATATTTTGAAAGGATCTTTTCTTTTAGCAGTAAGTCCCAACAATGGGCTTAAAATATTCCATAACCCATACTTTCAACAGATACGCTGTCATCTAGGCTTTTTTCTATTCATAGAGAGGCTGAATAGACTTAATATAATTCTTAAGGGCCCTAGGATTTTTGGAATGGTAAATGAACATTGGCTTTCTCTTAAAATCATTGTCTGCATTAGTCCCTAACATGAGAATCAGCCTGTCCTTTTAAGCTTTGAAGCCAGGCATTGACTGACTTCTCCATAGTTATGAAAGTCCTAGATTATATCTTCTTACAATAGAAGTCTATGTTGTCTTTATTGAAAAATCTGTTGTTTGGTTTGGCGGCTTTCTTTTTTCTTATTTTTATTTTTTTGAGATGGAGTTTCACTCTTGTTGCCCAGGCTGGAGTGCAATGGCACAATCCCCGCTCACTGCAACTTCTGCCTCCTTGGTAAGCCGTTCTCCTGCCTCAGCCTCCTGAATAGCTGGGATTACAGGCCTGTGCCACCACACCCAGCTAATTTTGTATTTTTAGTAGAGATTGGGTTTCACCATGTTAGCCAGGCTGGTCTCGAACTCCTGACCTCAGGTGATCCACCCGCCTCAGCCTCCCAAAGTGCTGAGATTACAGGCGTGAGCAACCATGCCTGACCAGTGTAGCTACTTTCATTAATTTTGTTGGCTAGATTTTTAGGATGACTTGCTGTAGCTTCTGCATCAGCACTTACTGGTTCACTTTATACTTTTATGTTATGGAGACAGTTTCTTTCCTTAAACCTCAAGAACCAACCCCATCTAGTTTCAAACTTTTCTTCTACAGCTTCCTTCTCTCTCTCAGCCTTAATAGACTTGAAGCGAGAGAGAGGGCCTTGCTCTGGATTAGGCTTTGGCTTAAGAGAATACTCTGCTGGTTTGATCTTCTATCCAGGTCACTAAAACTTTCTCCTCCATATCAGCAATAAGACTGCTCTGCTTTCTTATCTCTCATTTGTGTGTTCATGTTCACTGGAGTGGCACTTTTAATATCCTTCAAGAACTTTTTCTTTTCTTTGCATTTGCAACTCAGCTAACTGGAATAGAAGGCCTAGCTTTTGACCTGTCTCAGGTTTTGGCATGCTTTCTTTACTAAGCTTAATCATTTCTAGCTTTTGATTTAAGTGAGAAAGGGGAGACTCTTTCACTTGAACAGTTAGAGGCCATTGCAGGATTATTAACTGGCCTAATTTCCATATGGCTGTGTCTTGAAATAGGCCCAAGGAGAGGGATAGAAACAAGGAAATGGCTGGTTGGTGGAGCAGTCAGAACACACACAATGTTTGTCGATTATTTCACCGTCTTATATGGGTGTGATTTGTGGTGCCCCAAAGAAATTACAATAGTAACATAATAGGTCACTGATGAGAGATCACCATAACAGATGTAATTAATAATAATGGAAAATTGTGAAATATTATGGGAATTACCAAAATGTGAAACAAAGTGAGTACATACTGTTAGAAAAATGGAACCAATAGACTTGTTTAATGCAGAATTGCCACAAACCTTCAATTTGTAAAAAGAACAGTCTGTGAAATGCTAAAAAAAAAAAAAAAAAAAAAGCAAAGCACAATAAAACAAGGTATGTGTATGTAAGAAACTGGGTGAAATTATAAGAAAGGTATCTGATTTGCATAGAGCATATAATCGTATATAGAAAGAAAAGCTCTTCAAATTCCTGTTGATTCAATTGTGAACAGTATAATTTTTTCACATTATTAAATTACTGTTTTAGCCTGTGACTACCTTACAATTGAATTTGATAATTGGGCTTTGTAATGCATCATATTATAGGCTAGTTATATTGCATACCATGAGAATAGAAACATGTTAAAAGGAGACAAATTAGAATAGACAAAAATTATTACCTATTAAAAGGAAGAAAATTATCTCTTTTCCTAAAAAATTTATCTGATGTTATATGAATCTCATTGAGTTTACAAACTGTAGGTGTTTTATCATAGGTACTTTATAACTTGGAGAGCAATTTATTTTTGTTTTTTGTTTTGATGTATTACAGAAAGATTTCCTGTTTTTTTCCAGGTAGGTGGTTAGAAAAAAATTACTAGTAGTTTGCCTTAGAGAAGGAAATAGCCTTACCTAATTGGCTTTAAGATAAGAATCATTTTCATTAGGAAGATGGAGTTTGACAGATCTGGCTTTGCGGGAGAAAAATATGTATTTTGGACACTTAGTGAATATTTTACCAATCCTACTTTTTTTTTTTGAGACAGAGTCTCGCTCTGTTGCCAGGCTGGAATGCAGTGGCATGATCTCAGCTCATTGCAACTGCCTCCCAGGTTCGAGTCTTTCTGTCTCAGCCTCCCGAGTAGCTGGGACTACAGGCACATGCCACCATGCCCCGCTAATTTTTGTATTTTTAGTAGAGAAGAGGTTTCATCATGTTGGCCAGGATGATCTCCATCTCTTGACCTTGTGATCTGCCCGCCTCGGCCTCCCAAAGTGCTGGGATTACAGGCATGAGCCACCGCACCTGGCCTACTTTCTTCTTTATAAAAGAATAAAACTTGAGTAAGCAGTAGGTCGTTATACCTTATTGGGTAATTTCCATGAGGCATTTGCTGGAGTCCTTATAACTGGTTTTTGTGTAAACTGTCTTGCTTTTTTAACAATGTGCTGTATCAAATTGATAAGCTTCATAAAGTCTGTATCATAATCTCAACATACGATAGAAAAGCCAGTGCATTGTGGTTTATAATCTCTGAATTTTCTAAATCTACTAGAATTATACTAACCTTAAAAAGTTCATCTATATTTCACCTCTTACCTGATTGTAGAGGTAATTATCTCTCAGCTATCACATGTTGTTGAAAATTAAATGATTTAACTTTTCCAGGTACTTCTATAAAATCAGAACTATTAACACTTCAAAGGTTTTATTAATAAGTGCAAGTTGTCTTCAATTATTTTTGTTATACTGATGCCTTTTCCAGCAATTGTTTCTCAATTTGCAGGGGTATAGAGAGTTAAAAATAATTTTATTTGCTCTGAAAAACATCTTTTTAATATATTCTAACATTTTAATTTGGCTTTACATTACAGAAACAAATTGCAACCCAAGTCTACTAAGCATAATTGGCTACAATACAACAAGCACTGTCACAAAGGAAGGGCAATCAGTCCAGTGGTGGCATGCTCAAGGAATTATAGGACTAATCCTCTTTTTGTTGTGTGTATTTTATTCCAGGTAGGAAAAACTATGGAATTTTTTCCTTTAAACAAGAAGTCTAGCTGTTTATTTATGAATCATTTCTTTTAAAAATGTTCTTTTCTTTCTCTCCTCCTAAACTCTCTTTCATACAGCATCCGTACTTCAAACAATAGTCAGGTTAATAAACTGACTCTAACAAGTGATGAATCTACATTAATAGAAGATGGCGGAGCTAGAAGTGATGGATCACTGGAGGATGGTGACGATGTTCACCGAGCTGTAGATAATGAAAGGGATGGTGTCACTTACAGTTATTCCTTCTTTCACTTCATGCTTTTCCTGGCTTCACTTTATATCATGATGACCCTTACCAACTGGTACAGGTATTTATATTTCAGGAAAACTCTGGATGTGTGAATTCTGATGGCATTTTATGATTCTCTTGTGAAACCATGATGTGATATGAAGTACTTTTTATCCTCTGATATATTTCAAAATGTACAGCTAAATGAATAGTGAGATCAGCATGAGAAATGCAATCTTTACTTCCTTGCTTTAGAGATTAAAATAAAAATTTTCATGAAACTAATACTTTTTTTTTTACAAAAATCCATGTTGATAGTGGATCTAACATACTTGTTTTTTTCAGTTCTGTAAAGATAGTGAAGTAAAGGATACATCTTTTTTTCTCTTTTGTTTGAACTGTTATTAAAAGCTCTGAAAATTTTTAAATTTAAGTATGAATTCATTAATGTAGATAGATTCTTAGCATTCTTACAAGCTACAATTTATGCTTTTTTTTTTAATCACTTCAAACTTAATCCATAAGTCCTTTTCTGTCAAGAGGAAGGTAGTGATTTATAGTGTTTCATTTTTGAAAGTTGTGGTTTTGTCCAAATGATTACTGAAAGATTTGGTCAAAGATTCAAATTGAACTATGTGGTTTGGGAAGTTCTGTTTTTAATAACTTTTTAATGCATAATATTCATAAACAATTTATAAGAAGGCTTTCAGTATCAGCAAAAGATGGAGGAAGAAGATTATTCTTTGTTGTATTTCTTTGAGTGCAGCCTTTACTGATTTTTATTATTGAAAAGAACATATATTTTTTAATTCTTACACTGCAACGTATTACGCTATAAGAATCCAGCTGGTTTTTGTTGTTGTTGTTGTTGTTGTTGTTTTTTGAGATGGAGTCTCGCTCTGTCACCCAGGCTGGAGTGCAGTGGCTTGATCTCAGCTCACTGCAAGCTCTGCCTCCCAGGTTCACGCCATTCTCCTGCCTCAGCCTCCCGAGTACCAGCTAGTTTTTAATTCAGATCCTTGGCTGTCACGTAATAGTAGATATTAAGGCTTTATACCAGAAGGATTTGGGTATATTTCATTAACTCAAAAATCAGTTAAACTTGAGATATATTTCCTTCCCAGTCTCTTAATTCTTTTTTTAAGGAGATGTCTCTGAGTCATACCAGTCTCTTAATTCTGAGCAGGGAGGGGTGGGGGAGGGGGCGGGGGGGAGTGGAAATCAGGTGAGGAGTTCCATATACACCTTGAACAATCTTATGTAATAGTGACATCTCATTTATCCAGAGGTCACATTCTGTTCCTCTTCTGTCTAATAACATGGCAGACATGCATAAAGTGCTTCAGAGATGATACAAAATAACTATTTCAGAGGCCTGTGTACTTTACTCCATTAAAGGAAATAACAGATTTTTACCTTCACACTAGCAGTGTGAAAGAAAGGGAGCAGATTAGATGCAGCAATGATATATCTGAAATCACAAACTGTATACAAAGCACACTTCTGAATTAATGAAGCTTCATAGCTTGGTGGCTGATAATTCAACCCCCTTGCCCCTTTTTAATAATTTTCCCTGAAATTTTAGGTACGAACCCTCCCGTGAGATGAAAAGTCAATGGACAGCTGTCTGGGTGAAAATCTCTTCCAGTTGGATTGGCATCGTGCTGTATGTTTGGACACTCGTGGCACCACTTGTTCTTACAAATCGTGATTTTGACTGAGTGGGACTTCTAGCATGAAAGTCCCACTTTGATGATTGCTTATTTGAAAACAGTATTCCCAACTTTTGTAAAGTTGTGTATGTTTTTGCTTCCCATGTAACTTCTCCAGTGTTCTGGCATGAATTAGATTTTACTGCTTGTCATTTTATTTGTTACTTTCTTGCCAAGTGCATTGATATGTGAAGTAGAATGAATTGCAGAGGAAAGTTTTATGAATATGGTGATGAGTTAGTAAAAGTGGACATTATTGAGCTTATTCTCTGCTCTATAGTTGTGACATGAAGAGTAAAAACAAAATTGCTTGACTATTTTAAAATTATATTAGACCTTAAGCTGTTTTAGGAAGCATTAAAGCAAATGTATGGCTGCCTTTTGAAATATTTGATGTGTTGCCTGGCAGGATACTGCAAAGAACATGATTTATTTTAAAATTTATAAACAAGTCACTTAAATGCCAATTGTCTGAAAAATCTTATAAGGTTTTACCCTTGATATGGAACTTACACAGGTAGGGAGTGTTCAGTGGACAATAGTGTAGGTTATGGATGGAGGTGTGGGTACTAAATTGAATAACGAGTAAATAATCTTACTTGGGTAGAGATGGCCTTTGCCAACAAAGTGAACTGTTTTGGTTGTTTTAAACTCATGAGGTATGGGTTCCGTGGAGATGTTTGGAACTCTGAAGGATTTAGACAAGGTTTTGAAAAGGATAATCATGGGTTAGAAGGAAGTGTTTGAAAGTCACTTTGAAAGTTAGTTTTGGGCCAGCACGATAGCTAACCCTTGTAATCCCAGCACTTTGGGAGGCTGAGGTGGGTGGATTACTTGAGCCTAGGAATTCAAGACCAGCCTGGGCAACATGGTGAAACCCCGTTGCTATAAAAAGTAATCTAGGCTTTGTAGCATATGCCTGTGGTCCCAGCTACTGAGGAGGCTGAGGTGGGAGGATTGCTTGAGCCCAGGAGGCAGAGGTTGCAGTGAGCAAAGGTCACGCCACTGCACTCCAGCCTGGGTAACAGAGTGAGACAAAAAAAAAAAAAAGTATTGAAAATCAAAGGAGGCAAAATTTTGACAGGGAAGGAAGTAACTGCAAAACACTAGGCTTTAGTAGGTACTTATATAAAATCTAGTCCAGTTCTCTCATTTAAAAAAATGAAGACACAGAAGTACAGACTTAAATAGCTCAGATAGCTAATTAGGAAATTTCAGGTTGGCCAATAATAGCATTCTCTCTGACATTTAAAAATAATTTCTATTCAAAATACATGCATAATTGATTTTACACCTCATTACTGGTGGATAATTTATGTGATGTGGATTGCTGGTGTCCAGCATGACCCATAAACTGGTCAGAAGAATGATGGAATGTTTTAGAATAAACTGCTTATAGTATACTACACAGTTCAAAAGATGTTTAAAATGCTTTTGTATTTACTGCCATGTAATTGAAATATATAGATTATTGTAACCTTTCAACCTGAAAATCAAGCAGTATGACAGTTCAGTTATTTGTATGTGTCACTAGTGTCTAATGAAGCTTTTAAAATCTACATTTTCTTCTTTAAAAATATTTATTCATGTGAATGGAATATAACAATTCAGCTTAATTCCCCAACCTTATTCTATGTGTAGACATTGTATTCCACAATTTTGAATGGCTGTGTTTTACCTCTAAATAAATGAATTCAGAGAAAGTGTGTAGTGTACTGATTATTTAGCAGCTTAACTTTAGGTGGCCCTAACAACATTTAGACCTTTCTTCCTATGTGAAAAAGGACCTGGCACTAGAAAGTAACTGCCTGTTTTCTGTAATGATAATTAAATTGCTTAGAAGGAGATTGTTACCCTTTGGTTAGTCTGTAAGTGACCCCAGAAGTAGGATCTCAAAGGTAAAGAGCCATTCTTCCCCTAGAGTCTTCAGTATATGGACCAGTTTAATTTGGAGAATATTAATATATTTTCAGTGGATATTCTACATCTACTATGTCTTCCAGCTATTTCTTCTGGTTGCCAGTTTTGATGCTTGTCTTGTTTCACAGATACTTCAGATAGTATAAAAATTTTCTTTACTAAAAAAGAATGTACTTTTACTGATAAAATACTCCAACTCATGTTAGTTACCAAGCTTTAGGATATTTTTTTCCATATTTCTTGTGAAGTGGTCTTTCTCCAACATTATCAGCAGCACAATGCCCATAAAAGTATTGAGCATTTATCCCAGATAAAATCTTATGTTCACATAAAAAGCTGAACATAAATGTTCACAACAGCTTTATTTGTAACAGACAAAACTGGAAACAAACCACATGTCCTTCAATGGATGAATGAAGAAACACAACAGTAAACCTATACCATAGAATACTACTTAAAAAAGGAATGAACCATTAGTACATGCCACAACATGAATGCTGGGTTTTAAAAAAATCCAATCCCCAAAGATCACATATGATGTAATTCCATTTATATAGCATTCATGTAATGATAAAATTATAGAAATGGAGAACAGATTAATGGTTGTTTGGGGTCAGAGATGGGAGAGAGACAGCATTGTGGATCATGAACTATGCCTTTGGTGTTGTATCTAAAATGCCACTGTCAAACACAAGACCATCTAAATTTCCTTGTATGTTTTCTTTTAGGAGTTGTATACTTTTACATTTAGTTCTGTGATCCATTTGAGTTAATTTTTGTGAAGGGTGGAACGTCTGTCTCTAGATTCTTTTTTTTGCATGTGGATGTCCAATGTTCCAGCATCATTTGTCAAAATATTTTTACTACATTATATTGCCTTTGTCCTTTCGCTAGGTATCAGTTGACTAAATATGAGTCTGTTTCTGAACTCTGTTCTGTTTCATTGATCATTTGTCTATTCTTTTGCCAATACCACACTATCTTGATTATTATAGCTTTATATTAAATCTTGAGGATGAGTACTATCAATCATTCCTCCTTCAATGTTGGTTTTCTCCTTCAATATTGTGTTTGCTATTCCAGGTTGTTTGCCTCTGCATATAAACTTTAAAATCAGTTCATCAAATATCCACAAAATATTGCTGGAATTTTGATTGGGATTACATTGAATCTATAGATCAAGTTGGCAAGAACTGACACATTGACAATATTGAGTCTTCCTATCCATGAATATGAAATATCTCTCCATTTATTTGGGTCTTTGATTTCTTTAATCAGGTTTGTAGTTCTCATGTAGATCTTACGTATATTTTCTTAATTTTTACCTAAATATTTCATTTTGGGGTGCTAATATAAATGACATTGGGTTTTAATTTCAAATTTGACTTATTACTGTTATATAAGAAAGCAGTTTACTTTCATATAATAACCTTGTATCCTGCAACCTTGCTGTAATTGCATATAGGTTCCAGGAGATTTGTAATCAATTCTTTTGGATTTTCTACATAAATGATCATGTCATCGGCTAGCAGAGACAATGTTAATCTCCTTTCCCAAGTAGTATACTTCTTATTTCCTTTTCTTTTTTTTTTGTTTGTTTTGTTTTTTTGTTGTTTTTATTACGCTTTAGGTTTTAGGGTCCATGTGCACAATGTGCAGGTTTGTTACATATGTATCCATGTGCCATGTTGTTTTGCTGCACCCATTAACTCATCATTTAGCATTAGGTATATCTCCTAATGCTGTCCCTCCCCCCACCCCCTACCCCACAACAGTCCCCAGAGTGTGATGTTCCCCTTCCTGTGTCCATGAGTTCTCATTGTGAGTTCTCATTGTTCTCATGAGTGAGAACATGTGGTGTTCGGTGAGAATGATGTTTTCCAGTTTCATCCATGTCCCTACAAAGGACATGAACTCATCATTTTTTATGGCTGCATAGTATTCCAATGGTGTATATGTGCCACATTTTCTTAATCCAGTCTATCGTTGTTGGACATTTGGGTTGGTTCCAACTCTTTGCTATTGTGAATAGTACCGCAATAAACATATGTGTGCATGTGTCTTTATAGCAGCATGACTTATAGTCCTTTGGGTATATACCCAGTAATGGGATGGCTGGGTCAAATGGTATTTCTAGTTCTAGATCCCTGAGGAATCACCACATTGACTTCCACAATGGTTGAACTAGTTTACAGTCCCACCAACAGTGTAAAAGTGTTCCTGTTTCTCCACATCCTCTCCAGCACCTGTTGTTTCCTGACTTTCTAATGATGGCCATTCTAACTGGTGTGAGATGGTATCTCACTGTGGTTTTGATTTGCATTTCTCTGATGGCCAGTGATGATGAGCATTTTTTCATGTGTTTCTTGGCTGCATAAATGTCTTCTTTTGAGAAGTGTCTGTTCATGTCCTTCACCCACTTGTTGATGGGGTTGTTTTTTTCTTGTAAATTTGTTTGAGTTCATTGTAGATTCTGGATATTAGCCCTTTGTCAGATGAGTAGGTTGCAAAAATTTTCTCCCATTCTGTAGGTTGCCTGTTCACTCTGATGGTAGTTTCTTTTGCTGTGCAGAAGCTCTTTAGTTTAATGAGATCCCATTTGTCAATTTTGCCTTTTGTTGCCATTGCTTTTGGTGTTTTAGACATCAAGTCCTTGCCCACGCCTATGTCCTGAATGGTATTGCCTAGGTTTTCTTGTAGGATTTTAATGGTTTTAGGTCTAACATTTAAGTCTTTAATCCATCTTGAATTAATTTTTGTGTAAGGTGTAAGGAAGGGATCCAGTTTCAGCTTTCTACATATGGCTAGCCAGTTTTCCCAGCACCATTTCTTAAATAGGGAATCCTTATCCCATTTCTTGTTTTTGTCAGGTTTGTCAAAGATCAGATAGTTGTAGATATGTGGCATTATTTCTGAGGTCTCTGTTCTGTTCCCTTGATCTATGTCTCTGTTGTGGTACCAGTACCATGCTGTTTTGGTTACTGTAGCCTTGTAGTATAGTTTGAAGTCAGGTAGTGTGATGCTTCCAGCTTTGTTCTTTTGGCTTAGGATTGACTTGGCGATGCGGGCTCTTTTTTGGTTCCATATGAACTTTAAAGTAGTTTTTTTCAGTTCTGTGAAGAAAGTCATTGGTAGCTTGATGGGGATGGCATTGAATCTATCAATTACCTTGGGCAGTATGGCCATTTTCACGATGTTGATTCTTCCAACCCATGAGCATGGAATGTTCTTCCATTTGTTTGTATCCTCTTTTATTTCATTGAGCAGTGGTTTGTAGTTCTCCTTGAAGAGGTCCTTCACATCCCTTCTAAGTTGGATTCCTAGGTATTTTATTCTCTTTGAAGCAATTGTGAATGGGAGTTCACTCATGATTTGGCTCTCTGTTTCACTGTGATTGGTGTACAAGAATGCTTGTAATTTTTGTACATTGATTTTGTATCCTGAGACTTTGCTGAAGTTGCTAATCAGCTTAAGGAGATTTTGGGCTGAGATGATGGGGTTTTCTAGATATACAATCATGTCATCTGCAAACAGGGACAATTTGACTTCCTCTTTTCCTAATTGAATACCCTTTATTTCCTTCTCCTGCCTGATTGCCCTGGCCAGAACTTCCAGCACTATGTTGAATAGGAGTGGTGAGAGAGGGCATCCCTGTCTTGTGCCAGTTTTCAAAGGGAATGCTTCCAGTTTTTGCCCATTCAGTATGATATTGGCTGTGATATCTATGATATCTATTTGTCACAGATAGCTCTTATTATTTTGAGATACGTCCCATCAATACCTCATTTATTGAGAGGTTTTAGCATGAAGGGTTGCTGAATTTTGTCAAAGGCCTTTTCTGCATCTATTGAGAAAATCGTGGTTTTTTTCCTTGGTTCTGTTTATATGCTGGATTACATTTATTGATTTGCATATGTTGAACCAGGCTTTCATCCTAGGGATGAAGCCCACTTGATCATGGTGTATAAGCTTTTTGATGTGCTGCTGGATTCTGTTTGCCAGTATTTTACTGAGGATTTTTGCATCAATGTTCATCAAGGATATTGGTCTGAAATTCTCTTTTTTGGTTATGTCTCTGCTAGGCTTTGGTATCAGGACGATGCTGGCTTCATAAAATGTGTTAGGGAGGAGTCCCTCTTTTTCTATCGATTGGAATAGTTTCAGAAGGAATGGTACCAGTTCCTCCTTGTACCTCTGGTAGAATTCGGCTGTGAATCCATCAGGTCCTGGACTCTTTTTGGTTGGTAAGCTATTGATTATTGCCACAATTTCAGAGCCTGTTATTGGTGTCTTCAGAGATTCAACTTCTTCCTGGTTTAGTCTTGGGAGGGTGTATTTGTCGAGGAATTTATCCATCTCTTCTAGATTTTCTAGTTTATTTGCATAGAGGTGTTTGTAGTATTCTCTGATGGCAGATTGTATTTCTGTGGGATCAGTGGTGATATCCCCTTTTTCATTTTTTATTGCATCTATTTGATTCTTCTCTCTTCTTTATTAATCTTGCTAGCGGTCTATCAATTTTGTTGATCTTTTCAAAAAACCAGCTCCTGGATTCATTAATTTTTTGAAGGGTTTTTTGTGTGTCTATTTCCTTCAGTTCTGCTCTGATTTTAGTTATTTCTAGCCTTCTGCTAGCTTTTGAATGTGTTTGCTCTTGCTTTTCTAGTTCTTTTAATTGTGATGTTAGGGTGTCAATTTTGGATCTTTCCTGCTTTCTCTGTGGGCATTTAGTGCTATAAATTTCCCTCTACACACTGCTTTCTGCCTTCATTTCACTGTGTACCCAATAGTCATTCAGGAGCAGGTCGTTCAGTTTCCATGTAGTTGAGAGGTTTTGAGTGAGTTTCTTAATCCTGAGTTCTAGTTTGATTGCACTGTGGTCTGAGAGACAGTTTGTTATAATTCCTGTTCTTTTACATTTGCTGAGGAGAGCTTTATTTCCAACTATGTGGTCAATTGTGGAATAGGTGTGGTGTGGTGCTGAAAAAAATGTATATTCTGTTGATTTGGGGTGGAGAGTTCTGTAGATGTGTATAAGTTCCACCTTGTGCAGAGCTGAGTTCAATTTCTGGATATCCTTGTTAACCTTCTGTCTCGTTGATCTGTCCAATGTTGACAGTGGGGTGTTAAAATCTCCCATTATTATTGTGTGGGAGTTTAAGTCCCTTTGTAGGTCACTCAGGACTTGCTTTATGAATCTGGGTGCTCCTGTATTGGGTGCATATATATTTAGGATAGTTAGCTCTTCTTGTTGAATTGATCCCTTTACCATTATGTAATGGCCTTCTTTGTCTCTTTTGATCTTTGTTGGTTTAAAGTCTATTTTATCAGAGACTAGGATTGCAACCCCTGCCTTTTTTTGTTTTCCATTTGCTTGATAGATCTTCCTCCATCCCTTTATTTTGAGTCTGTGTGTGTCTCTGCACGTGAGATGGGTTTCCTGAATACAGCACACTGATGGGTCTTGACTCCTTATCCAGTTTGCCAGTCTGTGTCTTTTAATTGGAGCATTTAGCCCATTTACATTTAAAGTTAATATTGTTATGTGTGAATCTGATCCTGTCGTTATGATGTTAGTTGGTTATTTTGCTCATTAGTTGATGCAGTTTCTTCCTAGCCTCGATGGTCTTTACAATTTGTTATGTTTTTGCAGGGGCTGGTACCAGTTGTTCCTTTCCATGTTTAGTGCTTCCTTCAGGAGCTCTTTTAGGGCAGGCCTGGTGGTGACAAAATCACTCAGCATTTGCTTGTCTGTAAAGTATTTTATTTCTCCTTCACTTATGAAGCTTAGTTTGGCTGGATATGAAATTCTGGCTTGAAAATTCCTTTAAGAATGTTGAATATCGGCCCCCACTCTCTTCTGGCTTGTAGAGTTTCTGCCGACAGATCAGCTGTTAGTCTGATTGGCTTTCCTTTGTGGGTAACCCGACCTTTCTCTCTGGCTGCCCTTAACATTTTTTCCTTCATTTCAACTTTGGTGAATCTGACAATTATGTGTCTTGGAGTTGCTCTTCTCGAGGAGTATCTTTGTGGTGTTCTCTGTATTTCCTGAATCTGAATGTTGGCCTGCCTTGCTAGATTGGGGAAGTTCTCCTGGATAATATCTTACAGTGTTTTCCAACTTGGTTCCATTCTCCCCATCAGTTTCAGGTACACCAATCAGACGTAGGTTTGGTCTTTAAACATAGTCCCAAATTTCTTGGAGGGTTTGTTCATTTCTTTTTATTCTTTTTTCTCTAAACTTCCCTTCTCTCTTCATTTCATTCATTTCATCCTACATCACTGATACCCTTTCTTCCAGTTGATCACATCGGCTACCGAGGCTTCTGCAATCTTCGTGTAGTTCTCGATACTTGGCTTTCAGCTCCATCAGCTCCTTTAAGCCCTTCTCTCCATTGGTTATTCTAGTTATCCATGCGTCTAATTTTTTTTCAAAGTTTTTAACTTCTTTGCTATTGTTTTGAATTTCCTCCCGTAGCTCGGAGTAGTTTGATCGTCTGAAGCCTTCTTCTCTCAACTCGTCAAAGTCATTCTCCATCCAGCTTTGTTCCATTGCTGGTGAGGAACTGCGTTCCTTTGGAGGAGGAGAGGTGCTCTGCTTTTTAGAGTTTCCAGTTTGTCTGCTGTTTTTCCCCATCTTTGTGGTTTTATCTACTTTTGGTCTTTGATGATGGTGATGTACAGATGGGGTTTTTGTGTGGATGTCCTTTCTGTTTGTTAGTTTTCCATCTACCAGACAGGACCCTCAGCTGCAGGTCTGTTGGAGTTTGCTAGAGGTCCACTCCAGACCCTGTTTGGCTGGGTGTCAGCAGCGGTGGCTGCAGAACAGCAGATTTTCATTGAGACCACAAATTCAGCTGTCTGATAGTTCCTCTGGAAGTTTTGTCTCAGAGGAGTACCCAGCTGAGTGAGGTGTCAGTCTGTCCCTACTGGGGGATGCCTCCCAGTTAGGCTGCTCGGGGGTCAGGGACCCACTTTAGGAGGCAGTCTGTCCATTCTCAGATCTCCAGCTGCGTGCTGGGAGAACCACTACTCTCTTCAAAGCTGTCAGTCAGACAGAGACATTTAAGTCTGCAGAGGTTCCTGCTGAATTTTTGTTTGTCTGTGCCCTGCCCCCAGAGGTGAAGCCTACAGAGGCAGGCAGGCCTCCTTGAGCTGTGGTGGCTCCACCCAGTTCGAGCTTCCTGGCTGCTTTGTTTACCTAAGCAAGCCTGGGCAATGGCGGGCACCCCTCCCCCAGCCTTGCTGCCGCCTTGCAGTTTGATTTCAGACTGCTGTGCCAGCAATCAGTGAGACTCCGTGGGCATAGGACCCTCCGAGCCAGGTGCGGGACACAATCTCCTGGTGTGCCGTTTTCCAGGCCTGTTGGAAAAGCGCAGTATTAGGGTGGGACTGACCCGATTTTCCAGGTGCTGTCTGTTACCCCTTTCTTTGACTAGGAAAGGGAACTCCCTGACCCCTTGCGCTTCCCGAGTGAGGCAATGCCTCGCCCTGCTTCGGCTCACGCACAGTGCGCTGCACCGACTGTCCTGCACCCACTGTTTGGCACTCCCTAGTGAGATGAACCCGGCACCTCAAACGGAAATGCAGAAATCACCCGTCTTCTGTGTCGCTCAGGCTGGGAGCTGTAGACCGGAGCTGTTCCTATGTGGCCATCTTCGCTCCACCCTCCTCTTCTTGTTTTATTGCATTAACCAGGACTTCCATTATTAGGATGTTGAAAAGAAATAGTGAAAAGAAACATCTTTGCCTTCCTCCTTAGTAGGAAAACTGCTAAATTTCTCACCATTAAATATGATGTTACTGGTTGGGGATCTTTGGTAAATATTCTTTATCAGGTTGAGAAAGTTCCCCTCCATCCCTAGTTTATGGATTGGGTTTTGACTTTTCTCCTGAATCTCGATGATTTTTGTTCCTGTCCATATTCTGCATTCTACTTCTGTCATTTCAGCCATTTCAGGCATTTCAGCCTGGTTAAGAACCCTCGCTGGGGCACTAGGGTGGTTGTTTGGAGGAAGTAAGAGACTCTGGCTTTTCAAGCAATGCTCCACTCCTCAGTACCATTTTCTGTGGCAGGCCATTCTTATATTGCAATAAATACCTGAGGCTGGGTAATATATAAAGAGGCTTAATTGGCTTATGGTTCTGTAGGCTGTACAAGAAGCACAGTCCCAGGCATCTGCTCAGTTTCTGGTGAGGCCTCAGAAAGCTTACAATCATGGTGGAAGGCAAAGGAACCCGATGTCTCACATAGTGAGAGTCAGAGAAGAGAGAGTGAGGGAAGAAGCCATATACTTGTAAACAGCCAAACCTCATGAGCACGCACCATCACGAGGACGGCATCAAGTGGATGGGGCTAAACCATTCATGAGAAATCTGCACCAATGATGCAGTCACCTCCTACCAGGTTCCACCACCAGCAATGGAGATTACAATTCAACGAGAGGGTTAGAGGGGTCAACTTCCAAACTATATCATTCTCCCTGCAGTTCTATCAGTTTTTGCCTCATGTATCCTGATCCTCTGTTCTTAGGTGCATACATGTTAAGGATAGTCATGTCTTCTTGGAGAATGGACCCCTTTATCATTTTGTACTACATCATTATCCCTGATAGTAATTCTTGCTGTATAGTCTGCTATTCTATAATATACCTATTTCTTCATTTTGGTTAGTGTTAGCCTGGCATATTTTTCTCCCTTTAATTTGTATGTCTCTTTACATTTCAAGTGGGTTGCTTGTAACCAACATATAATTGGGTTTTGTTCTTTGATCTGCTTTGACAATTTTTTCTTTTTTAAACTGGCCCAGTTTTTCCATATAATAATCTATCTTTGAATTGGTACATTTACACCCTTGACATTCAAAGTATTTATATATTTGGATAAACATCTACCATAATGTTACTGTTTTCTATTTGTTAACCTTGTTCTTTATTCCTATTTTTGTCTTCCATTCGTCTTGTGCCTTTGATGGTGTTAATTTGGTATTTTATTATTCTGTCTCTTCTAGTGTGGTTTTCTTGTGGTTGCCCTTGTGTTTGCAGTATACATTTACAAATAATGCAACCCCTCTTTCAAAGAATAATACACTGCTTCATGGGCAGTGTACCTTATAGTAACAAAATAATCCTAATTTCTCTTTCCTATCCCATGTATCATTGCTGTCATTCCACTTATATATAAGCACCCCTAAGTATGAAGACTATACACACACATACACACAAATATATGTGTACAAAATCAAATACATTGTTGCCATTATTTTGAATGAACTGTTAACTGTTAGATTAAGAATTGGTACCGTATGGAACAGGTTAGTGGAACTTACTATAAAATGCTTTTCTTTGGGGGAAATTTTTAATTATTGAAACTATTTAGGAGGTGCGGGATTACATGTCTATCTTTAATTAGTTTGAGTAAAATACTCATAGTAATTTGTCTATTTTGTCAGTTTTCAAATGAATTGTTCATAATATCCTCACATTTTCAAATTTCAACTGCACTTATAAAATTTTCATTTTTCCATTCTCTGTCTTCTTGCTCGATCTTACCAAAATATTTTGTTCTAGTGCTTTTTCAATAAACAAGTTCTGGCTTATTTTACTTGGCTTTTGTCCAGCTCATTTTGTTTTTATTCCTTTCTTAAAAAGGCACCTAAGAATAGATTTCCCCTCTAGATATCACTTAAACTGCATCTCATAAATCTTGGCATGTGCTTTTTTTTTAATCATTAACATCAGTATTTCCAAATTTTTTGTTTGGCCCCAAAGTTTAGCAGTTCTTTTCCAATTTCCAGAAATGTTAAAGAATCTCAAAATGGTTCTTCTGGTTTCTAGCTTATTTGCGTTGTGGTTAGTCTGTTTGATACCAATTCTTAGAAGTTTGTTGACTTACTTTATGACCTACTATGCTATATTGATTCTCAAAAAATACTTCATGTGTGCTTGAAATGAAGGTTTAGGCTCTAAGTCTTGAACGTGACATTTTATATACGTTAAGTCACAGTGAATGTCATTTCGGTATTTTTCCAGTCTGCAGACCATTCTTCTCACATCTCAAGCTCTAGATTCCTAAGTATGCCATCTGTAATCAAACACATACTGACACAACCTAAAAGAACATTTAGCTGTCTGTAATTCGCAAGCTTTTATGGTCCTAGTTCTATCTCCCTAAGACAAAAAAAAAAAGCTGGAAGTGGGATAATGAGGGTACCCCCTACACTGTCTTCACCCTGTGGTACTAGTTTCCCAGATAGTACAGGCAGACTTCCTCTGGTACACACAAGCTAGATTGTTTTTTAAAGAAACCACTGTTCTTTAAAGAAACCACATCTTTCATTCCTATGTGTGCTCTTTCCTAAAACTGATCTGGCTGAAACGGTGCCTCATGCCTCAGGACAAGGCATCATCCTTTTTTTTTGGCGGGGGGGACAGAGTCTGGCTCTGTCGCCCAGGCTGGAGTGCAGTGGCGCAATCTCAGCTCACTGCAGGCTCCACCCCCTGGGGTTCATGCCATTCTCCTGCCTCAGCCTCCCAAGTAGCTGGGACCACAGGCGCTCGCCACCATGACCGGCTAATTTTTTGTATTTTTTAGTAGAGACGGGGTTTCACCATGTTGGCCAGGCTGGTCTCGAACTCCTGACCTCAGGTGATCCCTCCTGGGCCTCCCAAAGTGCGGGGCGCAGGAGAATCGCTTGAACCCGGGAGGGAGAGGTTGCAGTGAGTTGAGATTGCGCCATTGTAATCCCCATCTGGGCAACAGAGCAAAACTCTTGTCTCAAACAAAACAAAACAAAAATTATTCTTTTCATACTTGACAAAACAAAGATATACCTGTTATCCATTCTGAATCTTACCAATGCACTTTGGAAAAAAATCTCCAGACAATTGGTAAAGGGACATTTAAAAATATTGGTGAGAAAGAGATGACACTGAGTTAAAAAACTTTTTTTGTGATTTAGCTGGTTTCTAATATTTTGCTTTCAACAAAATTGAAAGATGATCCAACTGAGTCATCAATTGATAGAATTATGGTACATAATTCTAAAGGTGTTGAAAAGATTAACAGTACTACACAAATTGCTTTTTCATCTACTTGTCATTTTGTACTATAAACAAAGATTCTCAGGATTTTAACATCAGTGAAAACAAAAATAGGAATAAAATTGGTACTAACTTTTATTAAGAAAACTCAGAAGACCTGTTTATCCCACTATAAGATACATTTTTGGTAAAACTTTTTGTTTAACAGATCATCAAAATTAGACTATAATTGTAGTAAACATTACAAGCTATAACAGATCAACCCCCAAAAACTCAGGTAGAAAAAAGGTTTGTTTCCCCTCACCTGAAGTGTAAAATGGTTATCCAGGACTGACAGGTGGCCCTCCTCTAAGCAGTAATTCAAGAAGCCATTTTTTTCCTTCTTGATTGTATATTTGAAAGCTACATACAACTATGCATCAAGCCAGTGGAGGGGTAAATGGCGTGGGAGGAATGCATGGGGGAAGTTACACCACCAGAACTGGAAGTGCTACACATCACTTCTCCTGTTTTACTGATTAAAACTCAGTTACATGGCTACCCCATCTGCAGTGGTGGAAATAATCTAGCCACATGACAGGAAAAGGAAACGGTTTGGCAATCACTTAAGTCTCTACCATATATATTTATATGGTTTTAATCCACTGTGTAGTTATACAGTATAAAATTGGAGAGAAAGTTTTTAAATGCCTAGAATCTTACAGTTATAGGAAACAATCTCAAATCTAGATGTAAAGAGGTGTCACGAAAGATCGTCATTGTCTAACTTTCAAACATAAAAAAGCAGGATAAAATTCTTTGGAGGAAGCCGGGCATGGTGGCTCATGCCTGTAATCCTGGCACTTTGGGAGGCCGAGGCAGGCGGATCACCTGAGGTCAGGAGTTCAAGACTGGCCTGGCCAACACGGTGAAACCCCATCTCTACTAAAAATAAAAAATTTGCCAGGTGTGTTGGCACATGACTGTAGTCCCAGCTACTCAGGAGGTTGAGGCAAGAGAATCGCTTGAATCTGGGAGGTGGAGGTTGCAGTGAGCCGAGATCACGCCACTGCTCTCTAGCCTGGGTGACAGAGTGAAACTCTGTCTCAAAAAAAAAATTGTTTGGAGGAAGTAGAGTGGATGATAGAGATCAAATCACTATGGCATTCAAATTCCTTTAGGTAAATGTTAAAGAAACGTAACAATTATGTTTTAAAACAGCAATATTAACTATATCCTAAATTCCTTCCAACTATTTAAACTTAAGATGAAAAATCTTAAATGTCAACTTTAAAAGTACCAGGGTCATAATCAAGTTTTTCAAAATTATTTTTTAAGTGCTTCTAGAGCTCCAAAATGCCCCCAAGAAGAAGAAACTTGATTGTATTTCACAATGAGAAAGGAATGAAGAAAAGTCTTTTGAGGTTTTCTCCTCTGTTCCTAAACTCTGTTTCTAAACTCTTCTTATCACCCTTAGAAACATAACCTCTTCAGCTCATGCAGAGCACTGTTGTAGGGTCTTGAATTAATTCACCAAGATCCCACCATCAGAGCCAAGTATTTTAGGATCTAACTAAAACTCTCCTAAGGGAATTTTCCTATTCTTCTGTGCTAGCCCTTACTTTGAATCTTTACATCATAATAAAAGAAATTCTAAGACACTGACAGAATATGGCCAATAGGAAAACCTGCCTTGAAACTCCTCATTAAATAGCCCTATACAATATTAATTGTACTGCTTTCAGCCCTTTGCCCAAAGGTGAAATTCTTCACATGATTAAGTGCCCTGGCCTTGCATTAGGTCTCTATAATTCTCTTGGGCAACTGTTTCAAAGGAAAGAGGTGATTTGACTATTTCTCTTATCTTCTCTCCAGACATCCAGTGACAATATTCTTACCCTATTTGGGACAATGAGAGGCATACTTCTCTCACTTTTTAATAAGAAACATAGAAAGCAACCCAGTATAATTTTTAAACAAAGAACTTTAAAATACATTAACTTTAGAGATTATATTTCTCCCTTGTTGCAATATATATTTTCGAGATGAGGCACAAATATCTTGGTATGATTCATATTGAGAATAATGAATCACAGAGAGTTTAAAGCTACTGCTTCCTATGAGAAGAAAAAATTGTTTCATGTGAGTGTCACCTCTAAAGAAGACACATAACAGACACTAGTACTCAACATTCATTGTATTTATTTTACTAAACAGTATGGTTCAAAAAAACACAAACCAGAAAACCTTTAAAACTAGTCCAACTAACTGGATGGGGCTGAATCCATCCCATCCCACCCCCGATCTTTCTATATATATGGACCTGGAACCCTATCAGACAGTGAGCATTCATGTACACTTTGTCTTTCCTGTTGAACATGAATAAACGTCTTTGAACATAAATGAACTTCTCTGAACCAAAAGAAACAAATGAAGTTTTACAAGATACAGGCACTTTATGTTCCCAGTTTTAAAAATAAGCCAAGTGAAAAATATTTAATAAAAATAACTGGAGCAGAGAAAGCTTTAGGAGTTATACCATTAGTTCAAATGACTTACACTCAATGCAAATAGACAGCATCAAACAGGAAAACAAACAAAAATTTAACTGAGGTTAATGGTCGTATTTGTAAAAAAAAAGAAATCCAATTTACCAAAATTGGAGAAAAATGGCCATTTGAATCCAACTTAAAGGTACGCCAATAATGTGCATTAAATCTGTGTAACTATGCAGCTGAGTAACATCTGAAAGCTCTGCAAGAGTGTGTGGTTAGTGAGAAAAGCAAAAGGTGCTTTTATTCCACAGTATCTGATTAAACAAAACAAAGCAATTTACAAAAAAAGTACCAAATGATACTTTAAAATAAATAGTTCATCATTTTGATGAATATATACATGTAAAGTCCACTTCCTGGGGATTTAGCTATCTAAAAGTGGCATATCACTATCCAGAGGTGCAGGAGCAAGTTCACATAAATAAAACAGTGTAGCTTCACTAGCTTCAGCTTCAGTCAATGGCTCCAGGCGAACAAGCTTACTTTGGGTTGGTTCTGGGTCTAGGCTGCTATCCAGAAGCTCATCAACTTCTATGGGTTTATCTACAGAGGACAAAACTTCTGATGACGCTGTTGTACTCGCCTGTTCAACAGAAGAAGCAGGGTTCCCATCGAGGAATGCAAGAAGTGGGAAGGCAGTGTACTGGATAAGCTGCTTATCTATAAAGATCAGAAAAACACTCTTTTATCACCAGCTTATACCGAGTTCAAGCTGAGGGGAAAAAAATGAAAACAGAGATGCACACATAGGCAATTACTACTCTCATATACCCAAACAAGAAATGACATGATGCACTATGTCAATAAAGTTTAAAATGTGCAAGTCAATAGTTCTTATTCGACAATTAAGAAATGAGGGGTCTTTAGTTTCCTAAAGTTAAATAGGAAAAAAAAAAAAAAAACTTAAAGAATTGTTACCTCACCAATTCAACTTTCTCTATATACTAGAACCTCGAAACACTATTCACATAACTAAAGCCAGCATATTCAATTGTTAAGACTACCCTTGGCTTGCACTTGTTTCTGCATAGGATTAAAAAAACCTACAGAGACTGAATACTATATTTATACCTACCTGGTTTGGATTTAGATTTTCTTCCCTCTTCCGAAACTGGCTGAACTACATTGTTCTTGGTAGTTTCTAATCCTTTATTCTCAGACTAAAAGAAAAAAATATATATATAAGTACTTGTTTCATATTTTATGTTTCTGAAAAAAATGAAAAATTGATACAATATGTAAATACTGGTATATTATCTGAAATATATGAGATGGGGAAACATCAGGAAAAATGGGCTACAGAGAGAGATCTGAGTAGAGATAACAAGACTGGTAAAGGAACTATTGCTGTCACTGAGGGGATAAAACAAAGAACCTGAATTAAGATGTTCTACATTAAGTATCAAATGAAGGGGGATTTCAACAGCAGAACAGATAGAATTTGTCATGAGTAAAAGATCAGAACGAATCAAAGACGACTGGTTTCAAAATGTTAATTGAGAGATAATTAACTAAGCAATTAAATTCATTTTAAGTAGTTTTGATTTAAAAAATGTATTATACATTTCACTCATAAACAGAATATTTAGCATAAGTAAACATATTTAGAGTAGCTCAGGATGACATAATGACATCCTTAAAACTATTTATCACTATTTAGAAGCCTCAAAGTTGAGGTGGTGTTTCTTCTTGTCCTTTCTGTAGCTCTGTCAGTTCTTTTCTGTCATTTAAATTGCTTCTTTGAACCACTTTCTTCTCTCCTCACATCTGATTGTGGTAGGGAAATTATATCTTTACCGTTGTTAATTTCTTCAGTGCTCCTTTCAATGATGTTCAAACTCTGAGGTGCAGAGGTTCTTAATTTTTCCTGTAAGTCCCAGACATCTGCAAGTCCCAGATCTACATGCTGGCTAAATATATATGGTGTAACCAACTGTAAACTAATTCCAGTAATTCCCCTGATATTTAACATAAAATGAAGCTGTGTAAGTTTTAGGATTTAAGAGAAAATAAGGGCTTCAAGATATAATAAAAACTACGAAAGCTCTCCAAAAGTGTACATAAAAATATTTCATCACTTAGCATTCGCAATAAATACATAAACATTAATGAAATAATACCATCTTTATTTTTAAGCTTCCTAAAATAGGTATTTTCCAAAGATGTCACTGTTATTCTAAAACATGAGAACCCAATAACAAATGGATTTCAAATAGACACCATAAAAAATGATAAAGGGGATATCACCACTGATCCCACAGAAATACAAACTACCATCAGAGAATACTATAAACACCTCTACACGAATAAACTAGAAAATCTAGAAGAAATGGATAAATTCCTGGACACATACACCCTCCCAAGACTAAACCAGGAAGAAGTCGAATCTCTGAATAGACCAATAACAAGTTCTGAAATTGAGGCAGTAATTAATAGCCTACCAACCAAAAAAAGCCAGGACCAGACGGATTCACAGCCGAATTCTACCAGAGGTACAAAGAGGAGCGGTACCATTCCTTCTGAAACTATTCCAAACAATAGAAAAAGAGGGACTCCTCCCTAACTCATTTTATGAGGCCAGCGTCATCCTGATACCAAAACCTGGCAGAGACACAACAAAAAAAGAAAATTTCAGGCCAATATCCCTGATAAACATCAATGCGAAAATCCTCAATAAAATACTGGCAAACTGAATCCATCATAAAGCTTATCCATCACCATCAAGTCGGCTTCATCCCTGGGATACAAGGCTGGTTCAACATACGCATATCAATAAACGTAATCCATCACATAAACAGAACCAGTGACAAAAACCACATGATTATCTCAACAGATGCAGAAAAGCCTTTAATAAAATTCAACACTCTTTCATGCTAAAAACACTCAATAAACTAGGTATTGATGGAACATATTTCACAATAGTAAGAGCTATTTATGACAAACCCATAGCCAATATCATACTGAATGAGATTTCATTTCCCATGCAAATTCTTATTCATAGTGGCCAATTAAGATTGCTGTACTGAGGAGTATAAGGCATCTGATTTATTAGGAAAGTGTTGTAATCCATGTTATGTAATACCTGTCATGAGCAAGGGAAGGACAGCTGATGTGCCAATTATTTGAAAACATTAAAATCTAGATTCAGAACTATAATGAAAAGTCACTCTCAAATGTAATTTTTCTACAGCATTGTAGAGAAAAATGCAATTTGTTGCTTAACTGCTTATAGTTTTTGAAAACTATAATCAAGGTCTTGGTTTCAGGAATAAGAAGATGATCCACAAATAAAGAATGACTCAATGCCCAGTCGCAAATAAACAACAAAGCACATTCACTAAATGAACAAATGATATGGGTCCATTCAACTTAAACAGTCCATGAGAATAACATTCAGTAATGTATTTACTGAAACACAGAGCATGTTACACAAAATCTTATAAATCCAGGTAAACTTATGGTCCACATGCCAAATTCAGCATGCTGCCTGTCTGTAAATGAAGTTTTTTTGCAACACAGCCAAACATTCTTTTACATATTGTCTGTATCTGCTTTCACACTACAATTGCAGAACTGCATAGTTATGACAGAGAACATATGGCCTGAAAAATCAAAAGTATTTACTAGCTGCCCCTTTATGGAGAAAGTATGCTAACCTCCAATATAAATTATCTGAATACTGAATGTATAATCAACTTCCTACTTCACAAATTCATAAATTTTTTAAGCTCTAAGTTATCCATAATGTAACTTTGAAAATATAAAAAGACTGGTCAGGTTTACACATGACAATAATCATTAAATTCCACCCCTCACCTTAATCACTTATATTTATTTGAGATGTGCTCATTTTTGGACTATAAAATAAAAGAATCAAAATAAAATTCTGGCTTCACTAATCTGGAATTTGGACTTGATTTACCTTTAACAAGGCTTACTAAACAATTTGGTACAAATAAAAGATAAAAGGAGTGTATGCCTATTCATAACAATAAGTTATATAAAATATAATAATATATAAACACCTGCTCTAATAACTTCAAATTGTCCTTAGTACTCATTAAAAACAAGTTCCACAGAATCTCTTGTCAACATTTGCTAAGCCCAAGTGCAGTTCCTACATGTTAAAAAAAAAATCCTTATTACTTAAAAAAAGTAAAAAATCCATACGTTTCAACTTCCCTTTTCTGCAATAAATAAGAATTCCTGAATTTTTACTGTATGCTAATGATAGAACTCATATGGGTACTATAACTTTTTAATAAAAAAGTTGAGAATAGAAAAAATAAGAATGTAAAATGCTGCCCATAAAACATGAAGAAATCATATTTTAGTTATTTGTTTCAATATACCAAGTTTAGTCAGGTGATCTCCCAGCACCAAAAGAAGTTAATTTCATACTGGTAGTTAACCCCACAAGTGCCAAAAGTGGGTAATAGTTCACCACATAACCAAAAGCTAATTTTTCAACTAGAATTTTATTATCTTGATCACACATACTGGGTAAGAATATAAAATGCTTTCTGTGGCTGGGAGTGACATTGCTCTCTACTTATTAGGACGTTTTTGTAGATTTTTATAGCTATGGGTCCTGAGCAACATGAATTAAAACTTACTTTTGTATTATTGATGTAATCTGTGGGATTCATCTGCACAGAACTAGTGAAAAGCTGAAAGACCAAACAAGAAAGACGATAAGTTTAAAAAATAATTAAAAATAATTGTGTGTTCAAAATTTTTATACAGCCATGTTGGGTGAAGAGATGTAGCCCCTGCACTAGGAAGCTTCTATACAGTTAAACAAGTTTGAAAGAGAAAAGCAGAAAGAAAAACAAACAAAAGCAGAACAAGCTAGACCATGCATTAGATAAAATTTCATGTTGTAAGAATTTTTCTAAAAAACATTGGGGTAACTCACTTGAGAAAAATAGTGGTTTTCACCTCCTCCCTTCTTCATTATTTATCATTCAATTTCATTTCCTTTATTTTTTTTCTCTAAATGTCTTTGGCCTTAAGTGGTGTGCAGGGTTGAGACCTCTGCCCTGACACTGAGCCTTCACTGAATACCTGGTTAGGTAAAAAATTTACAGAACCTGGTCTATGAGAGTGGCTCCTAAACTATGCCTCAAGTGAAGCCCTCTGACAAATGGCATATCTACTTGTGGTTCTTTTCACCACACCTCACAAGGAAAGTTGTAAGTGCTAAGATCACTGCTTGCTGCACTCCTCAGTCCAGCCAGTTCACAGATGTAACTATAAGTCATAAGCTTTAAAGTCATTAATTCCATAGAAATTTACTGAGTATCTTTAAGAAATAACTGACATCATAAAGATATCAATCCTGCTCTCTTGGAGCTTACAATCTAAAGGACAAGGTAAGACCAACATCGAACAGCAACACATGTTCAGATATAATCCAGTATTTTAACAGAAGATGGTGGCGCTCAAAAGCACTAAGGAGTTAAGAGAATGGGAAGGGAGGAAAGCGCACACAGAAACATACATAATGAAACAAAAGGGCTGATAAAACTATGTGATACATATCAGTACCTGGAGAGTATTAGGTTAGAACTTGGAAAGGAGAAGATGAGGGGAAGAACACATGGGTATAACACTAGCGGCATCAACAAAGAACACATGGGTATAACATAGCGGTAGGATATGTTCCAGAAATAGAAATAACACAGAAGTTCTAAGTTGAGTAAGTTATATACATAGGTTCGAAAAGTAGAGGCCACATCCTGTCAGCAATAAGAGCCTTGGGAATGGCCTGAATCATGAAATGCACTCACTGAGTCAGCCTTTTATGAGAAGGAACACACCAAATGGTTCACAGGATAGAATGAGGTGCAAAAAAGCCACAGGCAGATTCTTCCTCCATTCTCTCTAGACACTGATTCCCCTCTTTAAAGTTCCACATTCACGGTAGTCCTATAAAATTCCCTGGCTTTGCCTTTTCATTTCCTTCTCCTTTCTTACCAACTACTAACCTCAGAAAAGGAAGAAAGCTCAGATCCCTGAGAGTAGATAGTGACTCACGATAATCAATCTCTGCCAGTTTAGTTTATCACTCCCTAAGAAGCCTAAACCAAATTTTGTCCCTACAGAGAGTGGCATCTGAGGAGGACCAGCACTGTAAGCTCCTCTATTTTCCTCTTTGCCCAACAACCCCTGCCCACTAACTCAGGGATATCCTACATGTTATTCCCAGGAGACAAATGGTAGAAAAAGTAGATCATATATAAGCTGACACAGCTGGTTGAATTCTAAGGCCAGGCCTCTCCTGCTGTGACCCCACTCTGGGTTACCAGTACTGGTTCTGAACTCTTCAGAGAGAAGCTGTAAACTTTTCAGCACACTTATTCACATTCTTACCATTTTTGTCATCTCAGAGAACAAAGTAGCATAGGTGGACTTTCCATTTATGACAATACAGCATAATTCAAAGATAAAATAATGAGGGTCTTGGATGAGAAAAGCAACAGTGAAAACTGAATACAGGGATGGTTTGTGAATGCTATTTTAGAAAACAGGACTTAGTGAATGATGAGAGAAAGAGAATTCAAGGTGATTCTGTGATAACTATCCTCCTAAGTAAATAGAAGTCTAATACCACTACAGAAAATGAGAAAGCTGTAAAATGTAGCTAATACAGAGAATAAAGAAGTTTGTTGTTAAATCAAATAATCTTAAGAGCTAACTGATGATCCCAAAGTCACGGAATTAGAATTCAAGTCAAGTTTACTTTAGAAAAATGTTAAGAGCTGGATATACACATTTGAAAGCAATCTTACAAGCCAAAATCTCTTCACAGAGGAAAAATGGAAAAAGAAGAGAGAGAGAAAAAATAAAAGAGGCTGAAAGATTGGGTGCATTAGGGGATGCCCTTAAGTAGAAGATAGTAGAAAAAAGAAAAGCTCTTAGATAAAACAGAGAAGATTAGGGAGACAGGGAGAGAACAAAAAAGTACAGCACCTCTAAAATTAACAATAAAAGTTCTATTGTACAGAATACCCAATAATGTTAATAATAGTGTTAATTATTTCTAATTCTTGCCAACAGCCCTTCATGTTAGACATTAGCAACATTTAACAGATGGAGAAACTAGGCAAGAGAGAATAACTTTTCCAAGGTTAGTAACATAGCTAGTAAGTAACATAAGCCAATAACAGAACCCAAATTTGTCCAATTCAAAACAAACTTTCCACTAGCCCAATGGACTAATACAGCAAAAAGAAAAGAAAAATCACACACAGCGTACTCACAATGGAAAAAACCAAGACAACACAGGCAGTGCATTGTTAGAGTTAATAAGCAACACAATACAAAGCTTTAGACAAAATAGAGTAAAAAAGAGGTAAATATAGCCGCTCATTTCTAAAGTTTTGTAGTAAAGGAGTTAGAGAAGCAGAATGGTAAATGAACAAAGCAAGATGTCAAAATGGTTGTTTTTTTAAGATGGAGTAGATCTCTACTGAAGGCAGACAGGAAAGATCAAGGATAGAGGAGACAAATACAGAGGCAAAGGATGGGGTACAAACTGATTTAAGGAATTACTTCTAAGAAAGAATACAAGATTGGAAACAGAGTCATTACTTATGAGAGAATGAGAGTATAGTTAATTATTCTCTGTGAATAAGGGGTTGTTGACCGGATAAGGTCTTTAGGGCAAATAAATGTGGCAAATGTTTTAAAGTTGAATTAAAATGACCTAGCTGAAGACTGTAAGGATTTGAACATGGCCAGAATTATGGAATTTTATTTTGTTCTTGGTGATCTAAAGGAAAAATATTTTGAAAGGTCTCTGGATCTAAAGAGGGGAGAAGAGCTGATAGGATCAAAAAACACTGTCAGGTTACCGCTAAGTTGAAGTAGGTCATCAACATGGATGCAAAATTCAAATTAACATGTATTCATAAGATAGAAACACAGGTCAAAATGGAAAAGAAATCTTCAAAGAAAGTAAAATCCACTCTGTGAGGTGCTAATGATTTAGTAAGAATAAGTCCTTGGGCCATTGACAAGGACTGGTGAGAAGCAGAGGAGTAATGCAGTAAATTAATGAACTTGAAATAAGATTGAAGAGCAGAAAGAACTAATTCTTGTTTAGCCTGAGAGGCTTTTAAAAGGGTAAGAGAAGCTGCAATGTAAGGCAAGAAACACAGAAAAAAGACAATAAAATTTTCCAGGATAAAGAGAGAAAACTGTTCACAACAGAAAATGGGAATAGGAGACAGAACAAGATTCATCTGAGCACGACCAGACCATGTAGGAAGCTTTAGATAAAGAAGGGAGGAATAGCAGGAACAAGAGAGAACAGAGTAAGAAAGGTGGTTAGTTGCAGAAACGGTAGATAAGAATTCTCAGTCCAGTCAATATTGAGGTCAGCTTCATAGGGATGGTGGTGGGGATTGGAGCAGGGGAACCTTGTGACTCAAAATATAAAAATGTAAAAAATAAGGCAAATATATTAAAATATATTTGAGTAAAAAATGTTAATCCTCAAAGTATTAAAAGGTGTCTCCATGCTGTTTCCTGGCTATGTACCTCTATTACTAATTTCCACAAATTTCTATTTACTGACAATTCATTCTAGAGCAACATAAAACAGCAACAAGTCCAGACAAGGCATGAACTTAACAGTACTGCTGAAAAGATCTGATATGTTCTCACAGGGAGATTAGCTCAATTGCTACTCCAAGGCAGGTGGTAATCACACTCCTTCAATGTCCCAAACCTATTTTTTCATTCTTTCTGATAAACAAAATCATTAATTTAAAAAAAGAAAATGCAAAAACAACCTGTAGAATACAAAACAAGATGACGTACTGGTTTTTAAATAATATACATAAACACACAAACTACCAGTATAGCAAAGATTACCCAAAGTACCTACATCAACCAGGAGATCTGGGTCTATGCTAAATTGTCTTCCTGATAGCATGGCCTGGAAGTCCTCTAAACTGCAATCAATACTGTCAAGATAATCCAACAGCTCAACCCTAAGGAAAAAAAAATTTTTTAATCAAATATTAGATATCTTTGTTTTTATGTTTAAAAATCACCATTACAACTTGGCTAGGCAAGATATTTCTAGCAGCTGCTGCATCCTTACCAGTTCTTAATATTAAGAGATCTTATTCTAAAGTAGGAATTCCTGAAAATCTGGTTAACTGAAAATTCATAGCCTTTACAGAAAACTTTAGTATTTACAGAAAAACACACCCTGCAGAAACAGTCTGATTTACCTTTTTCCTCTATACTATTATAAAATGTTTAATCTCATTACTGATTATTACTAATTATTAAGTTTTCTTTGTTATAAATCCCTTACTAGAAATTACATTACTCTGTAGTTTGGATACACAAATATATATAATCACAAACACTGTATGTACACTCAAAGGAAGTACATCATCAAAGGAATCTGAGAAACTACCAGGAAAATACCAAGATTACTCTTGGGATGACTAAATCCCATTCATTACAGAACTCAACACTGACCAAAACAGAGAAAGGTGGACTATGTGGGTTCATCATCTGAAAGGAGGATTACTCAAAGAAATAGAGCATGTGAAGTGAACAAAGAAAGCAAATAATTTTAGACAACATCTAGATGAGCACTCACTTCCCCAAAAGATTGATGTTATCGTTCAAAATGGAATCCATCATAGTCACTGGATCTTCTGAGGTCAGACTGGATGAGCCATTTAGCTGGACAGCACTAGACATGAGAGGGCTGCTGCCATCACTGCCTGAACTTAGGGATTCTCCGGCTGGTTCACTCTGCTCTCCGCTCTGAATGACAGGTGCATACTCATCTTCATTGTCATCTTCAACAATGACAATATCAGGGTACTGGCTACAGCTAAATCAGCAATAAAAGAAGGAACCTATTACATTTTCAAATTTAATAAGTTCATACTATCCATTAATTCTAAATGGAAACTCTCTCCCCATACCACATACTGAAAGGCTTAAATTTCTTGAGCGAGCAGCTTAATCACAATATTGGTACTTTATGGTATAGAAGACCACAAAGATTGAATGAGAAGTGCTTAACTCCAAAATAAAAATTAAAAATCAATTAGTTTTCAGTATTACCTCCTTTGAGAGGAAGAGGAGGTGAGGCTTTATCTGGTTGAATAATTTAGCTTAATTATTAAGTTTAATAATCCAAATGTGAGAAAGATTATCAGTTTTTCAAAGAACAAAGTAGTTTTGAATTTTGCTCTGTAATAAGAAAAGTAATCAATATTTTCATACATTTTATCTCACAAACTCCTTACTTGGAGGGATCAGATATAACATCCTCATTAGTTTCTGGAATAACTGGGATATTTTCTTCATCTGCATTATCATCAGTAACATCATAAATAATGATGTCATCTGAAATCCTCTCCCTTGGCTTTAAACCTTCAGTCCTACTGTGTGGAACCTAAAAATTCAGAGAGAAAAATATATCTAAAAATCAAAATCATTGACTACCAAACAAGATATCATTTACAAAATAACTGGGCAACTACTATTTATTGAATCTCGGGGTATGCAAAACAGGTATGTTCTCTGCTCTTACGGAACTTACATATTAATTGGTACTAGTAGCACCAATTCACAGAGGTATGAAATGTATTAACTGCATTCTACACTTAACTACTTCTTTTACTGTAAGGGACCCTGAAGATGACATCCCTAAAAATGTTTCTATGGAAAGATCTTCAAATTTTAAAGTATTTTTCATGCCTCAAGAATAAAAAAGTCTTAGGACTTCACTGGAAATTTCAAGCACAACCAGACAGCCACCGTGCTGACAGGGATATTGTTTCAGCTCAAGCTGCTCTGTTTTGAAATGTGTTTTATTCTTATTCATTAAAGACTCTCACTAAGAGAAAAAAACGCACTTCACCTCTCTCAGTTACGTGTTAGCTTGGCTTTTTAGCAATGATTTTTTTTTTAACTTAAGCTACAGATATATTCAGGCTATAGCTGTATAACCAAACTAAGTTCAATCCTGTAAAGCAAACTAAAGTCATTATTAAAATGCAAAAAACCTATAAATTCCAACACTAGATAATAAAGAGGCAAAGGATGTGAAGTACTTTAAAATATATAAACCCAGTTAAAAATGTAAAAATCTTCATCCACTTACATGAGCCTTCAATCCTAAAAACAAAATAGGTATGCTTGATTATTTTCTAACAGTAGAGGGAAAAGAAATCAGATGTGAGGTTAAGTTTGATTGTCCAAGAACAAAAATCTTGTTACTTTAATAATAAATCTAAAGAACTATTTTGAATTCTGAAGTTTGAAAGTAGTAACAAAAAGATAATAAAAAAGATCTGGACTTTGGACTGGACTAATTTGCCACTGGATAGAAATCTGACAAATTATTCAGAAAGCCTGTGACAAAATGAAGGTAAAAATTTAAATTGCTGGAGTAAAAAGCAGTCTAGTTGGTGCACATTAATAAAAAAAGTTGAAAATAAAATAACCAATGTAAGAATAATCACATTAAATTATAATAATTACGTTTTCAAAATATTCAATTATTATATAATATTGAAATGAGTAAGCCAGGTGCAGTGGCTCATGCCTGCAATCCCAAAACTTTGGGAGGCTGAGGCAGGCAGATGGCTTGAGTCTGGGAGTTCGAGACCAGCATAGGTGACATGATGAAAATCCATCTCTACAAAAAATACAAAAATTATCCAGGTGTGGTGGCACACACCTGTAGGCCCAGCTACTCAGGAGACTGAGGCAGGAGAATTGCTGGGGCCAAGGAGGTGGAGGTTGCAGTGAGCCAAGATCGTACCACTGCACTCCAGGCTGGGTGACAGAGTGAAACCCCATCTCAAAAAACAAAAACAAAAACAAAAAAAACCAAAACGAAACAAACAAAAAAAGAAATGAATAAACTAAATCGCTGTGTTTAATAAATCTCAAAAGCAACACCAAGTTAAAAAAAAAAGCCACACTGTAAAATGATATGCACAAAATGATATTATTTATATGAAGTTTAGATATATGCAAAATAATACCAAGTACTGCTCCTGGATTCACACATACAAAATGGCCATGAGAATGATAGATACTAATTCAAGATAGTGATTACCTCTAGGGTAAGCGGGGAGAGTAAAGAGGGGAGACAAGAGAGGGGGAGAGAGAAAAACTTGGAAACAGGCAACTGGAACAACTAGATTTGTAATGATTTATTTCTTACAATAATCTAAAGCAAATAATAAAAAGTCACAATTTAACAAAGCTGTGGGATGAACACTTGAATTGTTATTCACCATACTTCTTTTTTTTTTTTTTTTTTTTTTTTTTGAGACGGAGTCTTGCTCTGTCTCCCAGGCTGGAGTGCAGTGGCGCGATCTCAGCTCACTGCAAGCTCCGCCTCCCGGGTTCACGCCATTCTCCTGCCTCGGCCTCTCCGAGTAGCTGGGACTACAGGCACCCGCCACCACGCCCGGCTAATTTTTTGTATTTTTAGTAGAGACGGGGTTTCACCATGGTCTCGATCTCCTGACCTCATGATCCGCCCGCCTCGGCCTCCCAAAGTGCTGGGATTACAGGCTTGAGCCACCGCACCCGGCCCACCACACTTCTTTGAATGCATGAAACACTGCCATAATAAAATTTAGTGTGAGAAAATAAATATAAAATAGACTCTAACTAAAAAATTACTTTATGATGATGATTATCAGTTGGTTCTTTGACTATGTGCTGAAACAGGTTTTTCTTTTGGGCTCCATTAGTGTTTAGAAGTAGAGGCCTGAAAACCAGAAGAATATGCAGTTCAGTGAAGCAAACATACAAGGAATTTAAACTCCCTCTATTAACTTACCCAAACACACACACATGCACATTCACTTTAATAATCAATACAAAATTTCAGTAACAATAAATAAACTTAAAAATGATTGCACCTTAGGAACAGAAACTGTTGGATGAGAGTATCTGGGACTTTCAGTTCTCTACTTTTCTACACTCTTTTTGTTATAATAAACTATTCTTTCCAGTTATACTTCATTGCTTACTGAACCACACAACTCTATGAACTGTATTTATATAGAAAAAAAAATAGATAATATCATAAGAACTAATTAGTGGAAGTAGTTAAGGCCATAAAGCTCTGATCATAATCAAGTTTTCCCCAAATCTTAGTGTTACACATCATTTTTTCCTTCCAATTATTCCTTTTGTCCATTATTCTTCTAATGTTTTAGCTGTGATGATAGTAGCTACTGACATTTACAGGTATCACAACCCATGGTTGAGATACAGATTTAAAAAGACTATGAGTGGCTTAAACTAAGAGAGGTCAAGTAAAACAAATTTTCATTTTTTTTTTTAACATATGGCCTCTTTTTAAAAATTTCCCTCAGGCCTTCTAATGCTACTTTAATAATGTGAATGAAAAGTGAGTATTTTGTGTTAACTGTATGTATGTCTATAAAGTGACCATTTAGGCTATCCTTATCTCTCACAAACATCAGCAGAACGATAAAACTAAAAAATAATACCACTCTAGAGATTTTAAGAGTATAATTTAACAAAGGAGAATTGTTCTTTTGGGACAACAAGCACATACTCAGCAAATGTAGGCTACTCGTGGTTAAACACTAAAAAGTCTGACTGTCTATATACAGGACATAATACTTTATCATAAAAACTTACCTTTTACGTTTTAAACTCACAAGTTGGTTATTTTGAACCAATGTAACAATAAACTGGACAATCTGAAAAAAAATATAAACAAAAATTATTTCATTATACTGTTAATTCTTTTGTCACTATTACCAAGTCTTATAAAACAAATTCATATAATAATTTGTCCTCTATTCTAAGTCTCATAATTTCTCACATACTAACACTTGAAATCTGGACACACCTTAGAACTGCTGTCTAAAGAAACAAACCAGCTTCCAGGCAGTTTATTTGTTTTGGTGATAAGTACCAAACTTGCCTGGCTATAGATCCCAACTTTTTTACTTCAAATACTTTGAAGATTACATTATGGTACAAAAGAGAAAACTGGTGTTTGATAGGCAACATTTGTCTTATACCAGGTAACAGAGGCAAAAGAAACTGTCAGTTCCTTTAGAATAATCATAAAATTTTCGAGTTAGAAAAAGGTGACGGACCAGGCATGGTGGCTCATGCCTGTAATCCCAACACTTTAGGAAGCCTAGGTAGGAGGATTGCTTCAGCCCAGGAGTCGGAGACCAGCCTGGGCAACATCGTGATGCCCCATTTCTAAACAAACAAACAAACTCTGCTTGCAACCAAAGAAAAAAAAGAAAAAGATAAAAGTTTATTGCCTGATTCTATAGATTAATGTTGAGACCTATCTGTCAAAACTTCCTACTGACAAGGGAAGCGAATCTTTAATATTTAATTAAATTTAGAAAGAAAATTGTCAAGACACACAAACAAGCTTTCATATTTTATAGTAGTGTTTCTTAAAGTGTGGCCCATAATACCAACAACACTAGCTTAGGAACTTTGGATATGTTAAATTCTCAATCCTACTACAGAATTGCTGAATCTGAAATTCGGATCATGGGATCCAGTATGTTTAGAAAACCCTTTAGTGTGACTGGATACTGATGTGAGTATAAGAACCACTGGCTTAGAGTATGTCTTGAAATTACATTGCCAATTTCCTAAAGGTGTTATAAAAGGTGAGGATCATATGGTAAACTATAAAAAGTAGTATATCACTGAGAAGCTATGAATAAAAGCCAAAATTTATTGGAGCACTATTTAGACTCTGTGCAGAAAGTGTGCTTATAAGCTTTGTGAAGTTACATGATTAAATAGAGTATTATCAATTAAAAATATCTATTGTATAGCTTCTAACAGTGAGCACTTCCTCACAAAAAAAGCTACTAATAGATGGTCTGCCTTATAATCAATATCAATTTTTCAATGGACAAAAATATAGACATTTTAACTGAAGAATTTCATAGTATTAGAGTCTATGAAAAGGAGGGTAGCCATTAAATTGCTTATTCAAGAGAAAATGTTAACAGCTAGTGAAAAGACAATATGTAAGCTTAAAGATATCTATGATACAACTCAACTTCAGTTTTTTTAATTAATAAATGTTATGGGAAAATTCTAAAAACTTCAGGTTGAACTTATAAGAACATCAATCACTGGCTAAATTAAATTTATTCTACATCTCAGTTCTCTTTTGCCACTTCTGGATCACATTACACAAGGATTTTTATCTGAAGAAGATAAGGCATCTAACATTTACAGCATGTAACTTCTGTACCTGTTAAGTCCTATAACTGGACCATCACACATATTATTCTCAATTAATCCATGGCTGAGAGTAAATTCCAGGAGCAGAGTAAAAATTATTGGTTGTCATCATGCATTATATAAACACCACTCACCAAAGCACAGAGATTCAAACTCAAATTTTAGCAGACAGAATGTTAGCATTCATGAAAAACTGAAATGTCACATAGCTATTTTATCAACTATTCTTGCTTTCAGGAAAAAAACATCTACACATTATAGAGTGTTGTAAGCTAATATATTACCAAAACACAGTTTTTGAAAAGTATTAACAGACTGTTTCCATAAAGTACAGGTTAAGGTACATCTATTGTTTTAAATCAACTATTCTTAACCAGGCTACACATTAGAGTTGCCTATGAAAGTTTTAAAAATATATGTATTTGGACTAAACAGAACTGAATTCTACTACATTCAACCTTCACCTGCACACTGTTTAAAAAAAAAAAAAAAAACAGTAAATCTATGTTGACTGTAGGCTACAGGCTGCAACTGCTATTCATCTTTGCTTTAAAGCCTTCTCCATTAGACCCTGATCCTGTCAGTCACAACCCTATTTTTAGTTCAAGGGCCTTCTAAGCAGGAGCAATCAGAAGCTCCCCCTCAAAAAACCTGTTGCTTAAACTCGGAGTCTAGTTTACTCATGAGCAAAAAATAGCTGCCTTAATTACTCTGTTTCATCTCTTATTAGCAAATGAAAGCTGATATGCAAAGATTAAATCACAAGGACACAACGAAACAGAGGGATTCCAACTCCTCTATTAAATTTTCAGCTCAGATACTAAAATCTAAAATTCATTTTACAACACTATGCTAACTGCTTTTCTGCACAGACTAATAACAGCATACACTGAGAAATCATTTTTTGAACTCATAATTTGGTCAACTGATTTGAAAATATTTGTCATTTATCTTCTGAGACTTTAACTATGCCTTTTATAATAAAAACCAACAAAAAAACAGTAAGGCTATGTTTTCTAATTTTAAAAGAAATTGGTAGTGTATTAATTATGCTCATAAAAATAAAGTATTTCAAAATTGTTATATTAGGCAAAAGATCATTTACTAAAAGCTACTGAGACATTATCTGCGAGTATGGAATAACCATCTTTAGCTAGTGAGAAATTTTTTATTAAAAATATGTAACACTTGGCTTAATTTCATTTCATTTTTTACTTCTATCTGTGCATCCAATATGTAAGAAACTAAGATCAATCACAGACACTCAATAAAGACCTTTTTGGGTCACAAACAGTACTCATTAAACAAATGCAAATTATGGTCCTGGGGAAAAGAGTTTCTTACCTTTCGAATAACTTGTTGCTGTTGTGCATGCTTTGCTCGTAATTCTGACACCTCCTTCCAAAGGGACTCATTCTCACTATGTTATAATTTATTAAGCAACAAAACAAAAAAAAGTCAATCAGAAAACCAGACCACAGTATCTTTAATTAAGAATACCAGACAACTTAACTACACTTGTTTTTACTATATATATTTAAGAGACCAAGAAAACTTTGGTTCAATTACATAGGAATGACAACTACCGTGACACAACTCCTGAATCATTCCTTTTTTTTAAAAAAAAAGGCGGAGCTTTGCTCTGTCACCCAGGCTGCAGTGCAGTGGCACGATCTTGGCTCATTGCAACCTTCGCCTCCAGGGTTCAAGCAATTCTCCTGCCTCAGCTTCCTAAGTAGCTGGGATTACAGGCATGTGCCACAACCAGCTAACTTTTTTTTGTATTTTTAGTAGAAACGGGGTTTCACCATGTTGGCCAGGCTGATCTCAAACTCCTAACTTCAGGTGATCCACCCACCTCGGCCTCCCAAAGTGCTGCGATTACAGGCATGAGCCACCGCACCCAGCACCAGAATCATTCCTTAAGTGTATTATCTGCTACTCATGGCAATAGATACACAGAAACTTAAGACATATGCCTACAGCCATATAGTAGTTGGCAGTTTACTACTTTTGACAATCTGGCTCATTATTTTTTGCTTAAAAAAAATAAGCTAATCTTTCGACTGTGGTTACCAAGTGAATTCAGGCCTTCCTAATCACCTTAGGAAACAAAGGGTAGTGATATATACCCAGTATTTACTATACTCCAAGCACTATGCTAGACATTTTATGTGTATTACTCATTTAAAACTTCTCTAAAAACCACCAAGAAATAAGTCATCATCTCTATTTTATAGATGAGGACACTGAGGTACAGAGAATTGAGGGGAACTGCTCAAGATCATACAAATAATTTGGTAAGTGTTGAAATCAAACTAAAGTCTGTCAGATTCTAAAACTATCTTAAGATCTATCTCAAGCAACAGCATATGTAAACCACTAAAATGTTATTCTGAAAAAGCATATCCAATAATGAACTAATAACTTGCCAAATATGAATAGCTTCTTCTTCGTTCACCTTTTTAAACTGAAACTGCATTATGTTGTTAAATGTTAGCAGCACGGATAATGCTGAATACCTATTAAATGCTTTCATTTTCCATCTTTTGTTAATCTCCACAAGTCATCTTCTTTAATCCAAACTAATACAAAAGGAACTGGAGATTTACATATAAGGGTATACCAAAGGAGATTTTAATATTTACTGAATAACTACTGTATTTTTATGATTCAAATTAAAAAATGTTGTTATCTGCTTACTAAATAAAGTAGGGCTGGGTGTGGTGGCTCGTGCCTGTAATTCCAGCACTTTGAAAGGCCGGTGTGGGCGGATCACTCGAGGTCAGGAGTTTGAGAACAGCCTGGCCAACATGGTGAAACCCTGTCTCTACTAAAAATACAAAAATTAGCTGGCACATGCCTGTAATCCAGCTACTACGGAGGCCGAGGCGCAAGAATCGCGTGAACCGGGAGGCGGAGACTGCAGTGAGGTGAGATCAAGTCACTGCACTCCAGACTGGGTAACAGAATGAGACTGTCTCAAAACAAAAACAAAAACAAACAAACAAACAAAAAGATAAGGAGAAGAAAGTTCCCTCTAAGATACAAAAGATGATTTGGGGATCACTTTCTTTAAGGGCTAAAACTGTGGTCCCAAGGAACTGGGTCAAAGAGCAGCTAGTATACACAAGATACATACAGTAAACAAGTTGTTAAATAAAATACACAAAAAGAGAAAGCCTGAAGCTTATTTAAAAAAGAAATCAAAGTTATAGGGTTCCTCTTTTAATGAAGATATTTGAGTTATGATTAACTAAAGTAACGTCCCACATTTGATATGGAAGAAAGAATATGTAAACTAACTACTCTTAAGCCCTTGGCACCTATTAGGATACAGAAAAATTCCAGCTACTTACTAAGAAGAGTTATACACCATCTACTCTATATACAAGTTATTAGTATGGCAAGTTAGAATAATGGTACCAAGAAATATAGTAAAATAAAATGAAGCATCTTTCCGTAGATAAAAGCTCTGAATAACACTTTTCCAAGTCTATACGAAATAAGTATCAAGCAGGGCAACTCTCTTGTATCATTGTTTTCCGATTTTTTTGTGTCCTACTTTTTCCTAAGAGCCCACACAAAGAAACCTTAAGGGACAACCATTAAACAAAGGATGGGTAACATACAGGGTTTTTATGTCGTATGCCCTCATTGTCTATGAACACCATATGAGCTAACCTAAGTAGAATCATATTTCCTACATCTTCTTAAAGACCTACTGTTTATTGCTAAGACTTATACATCAAACTGTTTTGATACGCTTAGGTTTATATCTTCTTCTGACTATCATAATTAAAACAATATTAGGGTAAAGTCAATGGCCACAAATCAAAGTAAAGGGAACCAATACTTGCAGAAAAATGACTTTTGATCTTGGCTTCAACAAAGTGATCTGAGTACTTACAATAAAACATCAGACAACCTCCAAACTCAACACACATAGACACATACCCAATTCCCACATTAACATTATATTTGGAAATAAACTTTACCTTTTTAATTCAGAAAGCCTGGACTCAATAGTTTCCTGTTTTATTTGAACCTTCTGAGCACTACTTATAATTTTTGTTAAATCTTCCTGACGAATTTTATTTTCTTCCGGTTTTGAAGATGAAACCTTTGAAAAAGTAAATTTAGAAAATCAAAGAAACAGTAAACACCCATGATTGTAATACAAAGCTTCCCTATTAGAAGAGGTTTTCGTAGCCTGTTCATGAAGTGAGATCTGGTTCCAAAAGCCCGGGATGAAATGCTAGGGGAAGAATAAACTTCAGAGCTCAATGGGAGAGAACGCAAGGAATAATCCACTTAAAAAAATTTTTTTTCATGTGTAAAAGTTTCCACAAGCAGGAATATCTTAGAGTCTTTTATTCTCCCCTTATGCCAAGCTCCTTGCAATTTCCCCCAAGCCTCTTTATTACCACATTCCACATTTAATTAAATTTATGCAGTAAGAGGTTCATGCCAGGCCATTTTCTTTCATGGTCCACCCCTTCTATAGAGTTAGTAAAATATCTTATTTTACCAAAAGATATTATGCATTAAAAAATATATTACTGAATGCATTTCTGAATGCCTACTATGTGGACATATTTATATTATTAGAAGAGACTTATTGTAGGCACTGGATGTACAATTACAAACTATAGAAAAAGCCTTCCAGGGAGCTCATATTCTAGGAGGAACTTACTTTTTTCTTTTCTTTTTTTTTTTTTTTTTTAAGCTAACTTAGGAAAAAAATACAGGGAAACAAGTAAAACTTTATTATCCTAATTCATCCCAACAAGGAACAGTTGTGCATTTCTGTACTTTCAACAGCTGAAATAAAAATCTTGGCCAAGCACACTCCAGGTCAATACCCTAATTAGCTCATGTTCACAATAGCTCACCTTCCTTTTAATATTCTCCAACAAGTCATCCTGTCCTTGTTTGAAGTAAGGATGCTGAAATTCTACAGGACCATCTCTTTCTTGCTTTACAATTCCAGAGTCGATATGTACTACTTTACGGAAACCATCTGAAAAATATTCAAAATTCAAATGACTAAAATAAACGAGTCAAAATTTGGTGGTGCTTGTATGGAATAATTTTCCTTTATCACCCTAATGGGAAAAAAAATGGCTTCATCAGTAGCTGATAATAGTACTCCAAATAAACTGCTGTCCATACTCACACATATTCAGTTGCCTCACAAAGCTTGCCATGTTATTGTGCTTGAAATATTTGGGAAGAATTTCTTTTGCAAATCGCTGCTCATCCAAGACCAGAAAACTTTGGCCATTCTGCAAGGGAAAAAAAAAAAGAAAAGAAAAAGTAAATTAGTTAAGTTCCTATGACACATGGTGATATATTTATACATCCCAAAACTGTCTTGAGTAGTCCAGTCCTTCCTTGATGCCTTCAGACCAACATTCTATTCTTGACAACAAGAACAAGAAACGAATTGCAATTAAGCAACAAATTGCAACTAAGCTTTTTGATGTCAACCTCAAAAGTTTAGGAACATATCTCAAACCAAATGCCACATCACACTCTATGGTGAAATATTAGAATTTCCATTAAAGCAGAAATGAGAAAATGAAATACAATTATGTAGCCAGCATAATTAACATTGTTTTAAAACTAGTGCAATTAAGACCAAAAAAAAAAAAAAGATTTTGAGAGGAAGTACCATTTTATAATTATTTGCAGTAGACATAATTGTATCTTTGTACAATCAATTTAAAAACCCTTTAAGAATTCAGTAAGATATGTGGTTACTAAATTAATATTAAAAGTCACTAGTGTTTTTCTCTACAGAAAACAAACACCTGGAAACACTACAAAAATAAAGTAATCAAAGTAGCATGGTACTGGCATACAGACAAACATATAGATCAATGAAATAAAATAGGCCAGAAATAAACCCTGCCAAAGGATTTTTGACAAGAGTGTCAAGACCATTCAATAAAAAAAGGACAGTCTTTTCAACAAATGGTGCTGGGAAAACTGGATATCTACACACAAAAAAATGAAGTTAGACCCCTACCTGATACCATATATAAAAACTCACTTCAAATCAATCAAAGACCTAAACACAAGAGCTAAAGAAACTTTTAACAATAGTAGAGCATAACATTAGATTTGGCAATGATTAAATGTAACACTAAAAGTACAGGCAACAAAAGCAAAAATAGACAAATGGAACTACATCAAATCTAAAAAACTTTTATGAAAAGAAGACTACCAACAGACTGAAAAGGCAACCCTCAGAACGGAAAGAAGAAAGTGCAAATCATATATCTCATAAGGAGTTAATATCCAGAACATAGATAGAACTCTTAAAATTCAAAAAGAACAAAAGACAAAAAAACCCCCAAACAACCCGATAAAAAATGAGCAAGGACGTGAGTAGATATTTCTTCAAAGAAGATACACAAACTGCCAATAAACAAATAAAAAGATGGTCAGTAACACAAATCATTAGGGAAATGAAAATCAAAACTAAAACAATATACCACTTCACACCCATTAAAATGGCTATTATCAAAAATGCATAAGACAAGTGTTGGCAAGGATGTGGAGAAATTGGAATATTGGTGCATTATTGGTGGGAATGTTAAAATAGTGTGGTTGCTGTGGAAAACACTATGATAGTTCCTTTAAAAATTAAACAAAGAACATATAATCCAGCAATTCCATTCCTAGGTATCTACAAAAAAAAAAAAAAACACACACACACGCACAACAAAAAAAACAACAAAAAAACTATAAAAGCAATGACTTGAACAGATATTTGTACCCCATGTTCACAGTAGCATTTTTCACAATAGGCAAAAGGTAGAAATAACTTCAGTATCCACCAACACATGGTGAAATATATATGGATAAAGTATGGTATATACATGCAATGAAACATTATTTCACCTAAAAAAAGAAATTCTCACAAGCTACAACATGGAAAGAACTTTGAAAACATTATGCTGTGAAATAAGCCAGTCACAAAAGAGCAAACACTGTACAATTCCCCTTATATGAAGTTTCCATAATAGCCAATTTCAGAGACAAAAAGTTGTCAGGGGCTGTGCGGAGGAAGGAATTAGAAGTTATTGTGAAATGGGTATAAAGTTTCAGTGTGGTAAGATAAAAATTTTTCTGGAGATGGATAGTGGTAATGGTTGCCTAACAATGTGAATCTAACTTAATGCACTTAAAATGGTTAATTTTATGTTCTGTATATTTTACCACAATTAAAAAAATTAGAAATTAAAATAGAATAAAAAATCCTAATAATAGTAGAAAAATGTTAAGTATCTAAAAATAAAATTTAAAAATATACAGGAACTTTAAAAATATTAAAACTATAGAAATATAAAAGACAAATGCAGTATTGTAAAGGTGTCAATTCTCTCTAAATTAACCAATACATTAAATTCTCTCTTAATTAAAAAAAATGATTTGTGGAGTAAAGATGAATTGATGCTATCATAACCAAACTTAGGTACTTAAGTTCATTTGTAAAAATAATTACATAACAACAGGCAAGAAAATATGGAGAACAACGAGAAGGAGTATTTTAACCCTACCCAATATAGATTATAAAATTATAGTGTTAACAATTTAGTACAAAAGAAGAAGTGATTAAATAGATGAATGGACTGACTAGAGAGGATAGATGAACCAGCAAATCTATCTGAGAATTTACCAAGTAGTAAGTCAAGATGGCATTCAAATAGGGGGTTAATCAGGACAGAAAAGGATTAAGAAATTTTCCATTTGGGAAGAAAAATAAGAGCTCAATGTCATCTCACTCTTTACAACCAAGCTTTTGGAGACATGACATAATAAACCCAGAAGACATACAGATAAAATATAAATTTATCCATGGAGACTGCTAGCTTCCTACTCTATCTCTACTGTCCTCTACTTTCTTCCTAACAGAAACACAATTTTGAAGAAAAACACATTGTGAAATTTAGAAGAGACCCAGACTCATAAATGAAGAATGTAGAGCAAAACAAATAATGATTTTCCCTTATTAGATTAAATTTACAACCCTTGACAATAACCAGTATTGGCAACTAGGTAATTATCAAAATTAAAATGCAGACATCTTTTCCTATCTTAAAAGAACTTTCCCTCTTCACGCCTTCTTTTTCAATCTACCCATTTTTCTTTTCCTTAACTGCAAAATTTAACAAGCAGGTATTTTAAACCCCCCTTCTCCAATTCAGGACCATCCACTTACTCTCACTGAAAACTGCTTTTGGTTCCCTCACTCGACTGAAACCAGATTTCTAAAATGTCAAATATCAAATTCAATGCCCTCTTTTCAGTCCTGATCTTCCTACACCTCTCTGTGGCATTTCATTTGGTACAACTAACAATCTCCTCCTTAAATGTTCTACTCTCTGGGCTTTGACGCTAAACACTGTTGAGTCTCTTACCTCTCATATTTCCTTTCAATTTTCTTCCACCTATCAAATAAGAGGTAGCTGTGTTTTCCAGGTTTTTATCCTTGATCATGGCACCATTCATATTCTTTCCTCATCCACAGTAGGGTATCTTATTACTGACTTTATTTTATATGATGATAAACCCATCTACAGCTCTGTCCCTGATCATCTCAAATTACACATTTCAATTTAAAATTGTTTACATTTTTTACACTGTTCTTTAACTCAGTATGTTCTCAACCCATTTCCTGTTTCCCCCGAAGTCAATCTTTTCTTGTGTCTTCCATTCTAGCAAGTCCCTTCCCCACTAAGTTACCCGACTACATCTGATGTCAAAAAAAAAAAAAAAAATGAAGTTAAAAACTCTCATTCTAACAGCTAGTAAGGGGGAAACATTAAAAACATTCCCTTTAAAAATTAAGAACAAAGCCAGAATCCCATGATAATTGCTTCTATTCACTCTTAGTTACTGCCAAAAGAAAAACGGAAGGCATAAAGGTCTGAAAGGAAGAAAATAAATGTCAATCACAGATACTATGGGTGTACTCAGAAAACTGAAATCAGTAAAACGATTTGCTCACTGATTTATTATCAATATACAAAAATTACTTGTATTTCTAATTACCAGCAACAGCTAGAAATCTAATTTTTTAAGTCAAGAACACCATTTACAACATATATAAGATATCCAGGAAGAAAATGAACAAAGATCCACAAGGCCTAATAGCAAACATAAATCAACAAAATGAATTTAGAAATATGCCTTGTCATGAGAATACACAACACAGAGATATGGATTTTCCCTAATCTGATTTATATAGTTTTGATGCAATTGCAGCAAAAATCCAAAAGGCTTTTTTTTTTTTTATGGAACTTGATTTTAAAACGTATGTGGAAGAGCTAAAGACCAAAAATACTTAAGGCACTCCTGAAGAATAGATTACCCTACCAAAAGACTTTTTCTGAAGCTATAGTAATTAAGACAGCAGAAGACAGGCACAGGATAAATTGTCCAATGGAATGGCATAAAGACTCCAGAAACAAAACCACTGAATGTTTGTGTCCCCCAAAATTCTATGTTGAAACCCTTGCCCCTGATATGGTATTTGGAGGTGGGGCCTTTGGGAGGTAATTAGGTTCAGAGGAGGTAATGAAGATAGGACTCCCAGGTTAGGTTAGTGTCCTTATAAGATAAGAGAGACCAGAACACACACACACACACAGTCTCTCTCTCTCTCTCTCTCTGTCTCTCTCTCTCTATGCCATTGGGAAGACACAGAGAGAAGGCAGCTGTCTGCAAAGCAGAGAAAGCTCTAACACAGGAGCTGAAATGACCAGTGCCTTCATCTTGGACTTCTCTGCCTCCAGAACTGTAAAAAATAAATTCCTGTTGTTGAAGCCACCTGGTCTATGATCTTTTGCTACAGCAGCCCAACTGATTAAGACAATATTTATATGTACTTGCGACATAAGACAGAAGTGGCAATATAGATCATTGGAAAAGGAAGAACTACTCAGTAAAGGTGCTAGACAACTAAAACGTAAAAAGCCACAAACTGGAAGATATGGCCAAAACATAAACTCGAATATGTAGAATACATAGGAATTCTCACAAACAATAAAAAACCAACAGAAAAATGGCAAAACAAACATTTCACAGAACAGGAAACACAAATGGCCAACAAACGTGAAAAGGTTTTAGACCTCATTAATAATCAAGAAAATATAAATCAAAACCTCATTGAGACAATGCTTTAACATCAATTAGATTGGTAAAAAGTAAGAACAATAACTAATACAGTTTTGAAGAGGTAGATTAACAGAAAATCTCATACATGGCTAATAGCGGAATAAGCTGGTGTGATCTCTTTGCAAGATAATTCGCACTATCTTGAGGTTAGACATTTCATATCCTATATCCCAGCAATTCATGTGAGTGTACAGACCTTAGAGAAACTCTTGCTTATATACACCAGGAGAGATATACAAGAATATTCCTAACAGCACGTGACACAGTTGATCTCTTTCCTGAGCCATTTTCTTTCATTAACTTCTGTGGGTTCACTCCCTTGATTTTCCTTCTTTTTCACTGTTCCGTCTCAGCCTCCTTTGCTGGCTTTTGTCTTCATACTCTCTAAATGTTGGAATAATACATCTTTTGGTTCCTTCTATCTTCACAGAAGACGATTTCATTAAGTCCCCTGGCTTTACCAGTTACAAGGTCCAAACTCCACCCTGAATGCCAAAGTCTTATACTCAACAACCTATTCAACATTTCCACTTGGACATCTTGGAGTGTGGAAGTCAGTCAAGCTGTTCAAAAATAGTCCTGTTTTTTTTTCTAACAGTGCACTTCCTCATCCCTTTTGAAATTAGGTGTGGCCATATGACTAGGCATGGTCAAAGTTAAGAAAAATTAAACAATTTTCAAGTTGTTTCAAATACTACTAGAGATCCATTTTTAATCTCAAAGTTAATATGCCAAAAAGAATCTCTAACATATCTTTCCTCAGCAAATGGATTTATCCTGTAGTTCAAACCAAATTTATGAATCATTTTTGTCGTTCCTCCAACCATAGTCAATTTATCAGCAAATCCTGCAGCTTTGCCTTCAAAGATTTCAAAGCTACTTTTCAATACCTTGACTGCTGCTACCTTAGACTCAGCCACCAATATTTTCAATACCATATAGGAAAACTGTGATAGTCTTCTAACTGGTCCCCTCATTTCCAATCTTCTTACTATAGATCTAGGGCCCTATACCATCTGCTCCTGCCTACCTCCCTACCCTCACTCTCCTAATTCCCTAAAGATACTCTAATCACATGGGCCTTCCTGCTTCCTTGAACAGCCACATTCAAGGCCTTTCCTTTTGTCATTCCCCTTTGGCCCATCTTTTCTAATCATTTAGATCTCTCCTCAAACATCACCTCCTTGGAGAGGCTTTCCTCATCACCTTACCTAAAATATCCACAAATCCTAGTCTGTTTATAGGCCAGTTATCAATTTATTGCTCCAAATTCATTCTTCATTGTCTGCTCTACAAACATAGAGCTGGGTTCCTTAAATAAATATCTTTCTTTTTCTAGGTGCCATGATGTTAAGGTTTGTCAGCAGGGGATAAAAGAGAGATATTACAAGAAAAAGGAGTTCTTTTTCCTGACTCATGTATCCTTGGCAAGCTTCTGCAGCGGAGGCAAGTTCTCCAGTGCCTAGCTCTTGATATTAATTGTGGTCAGCAACACTCAAAGACCATCAGCTTTCCCTGGTGCTCCCTCTCCCTTGGGAGGTTTCAAAGTAGAGTATCTCTAACAAGATATCTCCCCATAAACAGTTTTTTAGGGTACTCCAGAACAGGGATTTATAAACTTTTTCTTAAAGAGACAAATAGTAAATTAGGCTTGCAGATTATAACATCATAACTCTAACTTTGTAGTGAGAAAGCAGATATAGACAATATGTAAATAGATTGGGCATAGCTGTGTTCTATTCAAACTTTATTTATAAAACAGCTGGCAAAAGGACTATAGTTTGCCAACCCCTGACCTAGAGGGCATATTTCCCAGCAAGTTTTGAAGGATGCATTTCCAGTAAGTTCCACCAGAGCAACACCAGTGACTTCTCTGCTACTGAGTCATGGCCATATTTTTTCCAATAAGGTAAGAATATTAGCCTTGGCAAAAAGGGTTCTTACTTGGGCACTCTATCTCAGCCCTATCAATAGTGGCTGCTTCTTAAAACTATTCCTGTATTCTTTCAATTTTCTTTAATTTCCCTCATACAGTCAGTAACTCTATTAAACTTACCCTCTTGAAAATACCTGTGGCCATATGACTAGGCATGGTCAAAGTTAAGAAAAATTAAACAATTCTGACTTATGATTGCATCTTAACCAACACACAGTTTATCTTGTTTTTTTAAAGGCATTTATCACTAACTGAAATTATATTGATTGTGTTTTGCTTGCTTTTAATTTTTTTTTTTTTTTTTTTAAGAGACAGGGGTCTCAGTATGTTGCCCAAGCTAGTCTCAAACTCCTGGGCTCAAGCAATCCTCCCAACTCAGCCTCCCCAGTACCTGGGACTACAGACATGCACCACCATACCCAGCTTGTATTTGCTTACTATTTATTGATATCCACCGCTCAAATGTAAGCTCCATAAAGGCAGGCACTTTGGTTCACACTGAATGAATTCCTAATACCTAGCACACTATTAGGTCATAACAGATTCATAACAAATATTTGTGACTGACTAATCTTTGGCCAAATAAACTGAATTTTTAGAATTTCAACTATTTGATTATATAAAATAGGGAGACGGCAATAATCTCTTGCTATACCTGTGCTCGCTCTCTCTCACATACACTCCTTATTCATTCACATCACTCTATCTCTGCTTATTGTATTCCCTCAGTCTCTATTCTAAAATTAGTAAATAACTTCTTTGAGTGCAAATATTCACCTTCCTGTCTTTTAAATCTGTGAGGTTCAAGCAATACAACACAGAATCTCCCTCTCTAAGTATTTTACAAGGATGAGAAAACTACTACTGAGTGAGGTGGGAAAGATAGGCATCTTCTCCTTAAACCTTACCCACAAACGTTGGCAAGGGTCCAAAGAGTAGAAACAGTCGTTACTCTCCAAATTAACCTTTTGGCACTCTTGTTAGAACACTCAAAATATTCCTAATGATCTAATACTTCAGCCACATTACTTTAAAACATTTTTTGGAAATTTGTGACTTACCAATCTATAATTTTTAATATGCACCAGCCACTCTTTTAGAGTCTTTAGCTCATTCTTTCTCTTATATATACAAATAAAAATACTTGAAAATCAATCTTTCAACTTTTCTGCAGATCTATCTAAGTTGGATTTTACCCCCATCCTCCCACACTTGTAGTCTTTCTTATTTTCACTTTGCAATACTAATATAATGCAATGGTTGCTGGGATGTTCAAAACAATACTAGCACTTTGTAAAGTCCAAGGGCCTACTGCTCAAATTCATCCAAAACAGCTAGAAAACAATGGAAAAATTCTGTTTTTGCTCTCTCTCCCTCCTACCTACTTCCTAATTCATCTCTGCTGACATGAGGCAGATAGAGAAGCAGAGAATGCCAAAGGGCACAAAAAGGGGGAAAAGCTGGGTATGAAGTCTTTGATGGAAATCACTTCATTTTCTCAAACAATCTTAAGAACAGAGACAAAGGTAACAACACTGACAAAAGGATGACCTTCCAGTTCTTTCCTTCTTTTATACTGCTTCACTTCAGCATACATGGGTTATAACATTTCATTAACTTGTAAAGGCTGTTTTTTACTATATAACTTCATTTAACCTCTACAGCCTTGTCTCTGAATATCAAGTTTCACCAGTTGCTTCCAAGCTAATATGTGCCCTCTCTTTAGGACACTTAAGATTTAAAACAGCTTTAGGTCGTCTGACAGTACAATCTCTGTACTTGATTCTGACAACAGACTACCAAAGCCAAGAACAGTTATATAAAATTTTACATTTAAAGGAAATGTTAAAAAAAATGAAACTTTTCATTTTTGTTTTTCAGAAGAGTAACGGGAAAATGGAAATATGTAAAACATACTTTCTTTTCTTTCTGTTTTTTGCTGTTGTTGTTGTTGTTTTGAGACAGGATTTCGTTCTGTTGCTCAGGCTGGCTTGCAGTGGTGTGATCTCAGCTCACTGCAACCTCTGCCTCGTGGGCTCAAGCCATCTTCCCTCTTCAGCCTCCTGAGTAGCTGGGACTAAAGATGCACGCCACCATACCTGGCTACTTCCTGTATTTTTTTGTAGAGACAGAGTTTCACCATGTTGCCCAGGCTGGTCTCAAACTCCTGAGCTCAAGCAATCTGCCCATCTTGGCCTCCCAAAGTGCTGGGATTACAGGCATGAGCCACCACGCCTAGCTACATTATGCTTTCTTAAAGACAGTCTGGAATTAAGGCATTTCTATTATTTTAGAGTCAATAACACATTTAAGTATAATTTCAATTGTTCAGATTATTATATTCTTGTATTTAATGGTGAGAGGTATTATTTCACTTTTCAATTTTGTCATATTGCAAATTTCAAGGAAAATTAAAGTTATGTAAGTCTCCAGAGATATTATCCAGAGATATTACCAACTGTGTTTTCCAAAACACAGTTGGTAAGAGTTTTTTTCTCTTGCCTTACACTCAAGATAGAGAAATAAATTATTTTCCACCATTGAAAAAAAAAATGCACAAAAGGTTGTCTGGTTCCCAAAACAACTGCTTCTTCTAAAAGTTCTCAATGATTTTCATAGTATAAATGCTAAATTACCTCAACAGAAACACAACACAAGTTTGAAGGAAACCAGAAACCACCATAAACAGCAACTTTAAAAGGTGAGAGTACCTGGGTGCCGGTGGCTCATGCCTGTAATCTCAACACTTTGGGAGGCCAAGACGGGCGGATCACTTGAGGTCAGGAGTTTGAGACTGCCTGGCCAACATGGTGAAACACTGTCTCTACTAAAAATACAAAAATTAGCCAGGCATGGTGGTGCGCATCTGTAATTACAACTACTCGAGACGCTGAGGCAGAAGAATCGTTTGAGCCCAGGAGGCAGAGGTTGCAGTGAGCTGAGATCGTGCCACTGTACTCCAGGGTGACAGAGTGATACTCTACCACAAAAAAAAAAAAAAAAAAAACACGAACGTGATATAGCGTGATATAGTCTCTGCCACTTAGAAATTCAAAGCCTGTTGAGGACTATTATATCATCATTCCTACCACTCTCATTACATTTTCTAGGGATTTCATTTATTCATCAAAGAAAAGAGAAAGATGAAAGTAACTTATTTTGGTTTTTCCACCTAACATTATTGTTAAAGTTTTACTTTTCAGTGTTGGCACTGCTTTTAGAAAAATCCATGGAGAGCACGAGTGAGACAGCTGCCCAAGCAACTAGGCTTAGCCCTAGACAACATTTATTCAGAATTGTCCATTGACTTGTGGCAAGCAACATTTTGGTATAAAACTAAATATGTCAACTTGTATTAAGTCTAGTTCTATTGGTGGAAGACTGATCTGGGAGCTCAGAAATCTATTAGGATAGGGGTGTCCAATCTTTTGGTTTTCCTGGGCCACACTGAAAGAAGAACTGTCTTGGGCCACACATAAAATACATTAACACTAATGATGGCTGATGAGCTTAAAAGCAAAATTGCAAAAATATCTCATGTTTCTTTAAGAAACTTTATGAATTTGTGTGGGCCGCATTCAAACCCATCCTTGGCCACATGTGAGCCTCGGGTTGGACAAGCTTATGTTAGGGTGTTATCTCCAATCTTGGCGAGCTGTATAATTATGGATAAATAATCTCACCTGTCCAATCCTCAAATCCTCATCTATACAATCATGAGGCTAACCCAGATGATCTCTAAGATTCATCTCAAACATAATTTTATCTTCACCATTCCTACCACTCCATTTCATTTTCGAGGGATCTCATTTATTCATCAAACAATTATTAAACACCTAGTGTGTCTCTGGCACAGTGATCTCACTGAGCTTACATTTTGATTGTCCCATTGGCATATTAGAAAATTAGTTAACACATAAGCTTAAAGTTATAATGGGATTAAAAAATGGTTAAGTGGCCTGTTTATTTGGCTTAGAACTCATAGAATGATGCATTTACGGATCAGTACGAAACTCTCCACATTTGACACTGCTCAGAAAATAAGAATGTTATTAAAACACTGTTACTAATCAGAATTTAATAGGCCTACCCGGCATGATACTCTGATTAAAAGCAACTGCCAATATATATAGCCCCTATTTCTGGCCCATAAAAGACAAAAAGGTATGATAAAGCCAGCTTTCGTGGGGAGAGAATCTCAGTCCAATCTCTTAACAAGAATACATGTCTGAGTAACAGTCTGTGCTGATCCTTCTTGTCAACTTTTAATCCTTCTAACTGATGAAAAGCATGAGACATGTGTTTATTTTAAGTACACGCTAGTGGCTGGCTTTCTTATTTTCACTTAGCTTTGTACAATTGTACAGAATTCATTAAATGCTTAATATAAACACTCGCGCCCCCTTACTCAACTCCAAGCAGGGAGTGGGGCTAAAAGGATAACTCATTTGCTCATAAGGAACACACAAAAATTAAATCCTAGAAGGAAGTCAGAAAAAAGAACAAATAATAACACAAGGCAAGCTATGGTATTGCAGAAGTCAAAACTTCAGGGTCTTAACATGGTGCTCACTCCCTGTTAAGATAAAAGTAAATAAAACTGAGAGTTCCCATAATAGGAGGAGAACAGGAAAGAAAGGAGGACGGGAGATAACATTTACTCAGCACTTAACAGGTGCCAGGCACTATGCAGGTAGTTTTCACTTATTCTTCTCAATAACTACACATATGAAAACATGCCTCAATAGGTGATCATCTACCATAAGAGTTAACCACTTCCCTTCATAAAAATGATTCCAACAGCCTAGGAGTGTATTCTAATGCACATGTACTGTGGATGTAAATAATCATTTTGCCTAGAATCTTGTATTTGGAACTGAAATAGGTCTTGGGTCACCTAGGCAACCCATCCACCTTATGAACGATTTAACTTAGGCCAGACAAGATAAAGGGCTGGACTAAGGTCATCCTTGTTTAGAAGCAGAGTTGAGATCAAACCAATAATCAACACATCGATATGCCCCTCCGCTGGTAACTGTTCAGCAAAATTTAGTAACTACTAAGTTACTGACCACCTATTAGTACTTTATTAAAACAATCCTAATAATCCGATTATACAAATAGCACAGAATCTCAAAAGAATTAGTTAATTTCTATATATTTTTAAAACCAACTGATAAGCAGTAACCTGCGTTTGAACATATGTCTATTTCCCTGACTGCTCTCCACATAAAGATCCCAGATGCAAAGCAGTGTTGAGGGAACGGCGGGGGGTGATCGGTCGCTGAGGTAAAGATCGCCTCCTATAAAGCCCCACGTTGATGATCCTGGCCCTGGGCTCCCTGTCCCCTCTGCGATTTGTAACCCCTGAGCCGCGCGGTAGGACGGAGGATGAGTGTGCAGTAAAGAGGCTCCCGCGCCCTGGGCTAGCCGATTCCCCTCGCGACGCCAGGCCGGTTCCGAACGCGGACCGGTCCGTTAAGGGGCTGCCTGGGCCGCTACGCCCCGCGCGGGCCGCCCCTCCCCCACCGCGGCCTGAGGCGAGCGGCGCTGCCGGCCGGGCCCCCGCGGCTCCCCGAGCGAACAATAAAGGGGGTCCCCCGCGAGGCCGAACGCCAAGGCCCCGCACCGCGGGCCTCGCAGACAGCGTCGAGCCGCAAGGCCGCGAGAGACCACCCCACAGGAGAGCGAGTGAGAAGGCGGTTATTCAGGGGGTTCAGAGGCCGCCGTGGCCTGACCGTACCTGGCTCCAGGTGATGAACTCGTTAGTGTGGGTTTCCTCCACAAGCGTCCACAGCTTGCTGAGGAAAGCCGGCACGTTCGAACTCTGCTTCATTGTTAACGCGGCGCAAGGATTCCAAATTCTACACCCGAACGCGGTGGTAGCGGCGGCGGCAGCTCCGGCAGCAGCTCCCCGAGAACGCCCACAACGCAGGCGCAGCACATCTTGGTCCCCGCCCCCCAACCCCGCCAGGCGCGCGGCGAGGCCCAGAGGCCGGGCGGCCGCACGTGACGGACAAGTCTCCGCGCTCCGCCTGTGCGCGCAGTGGTTCCGCGCCGGTTCCGTCCCTGGCCAATCCCAGGGGCCGACTACACGACAGAGAAAAGCGATTGGCTGCTGCTGACATGAAGGGGGTGGGAGCAAAAGGGGGTGGGAGCAGAAGGGGGCGCTGCCTGCTAATTTGCCTTTTATACAGAAGCCTTGATGGTAGCAGACCTTCGGCTTGGGAGACCGTGTTTGGATATTTCACGTGGAAACAGCTTATGGTTTCTGGGCTGTGGCTGGGAGGCTACAAAAACCCTTCAGGGCCTTTGAGTCATAAGTTTGGCAGGCAAAGTGTGGTTTGCACCAGTTTAAAGAAAGGATCCATTCGCATTAGGAAAAAACCAGCTCTCAAGCATGATGTGCTAGGCCCCAAATTGAAATTCTCTTAAAAATAATGAATCTTGTTCTTACATTTTCACTGGGAGAAAAAGCTCTCTTTAAAATATGTTTATCAAAAAGAGCAGTTTAAATAACTCACTCTGTATTACTTAAAACTGTAAACCAGGAACTGCAATTGATACATCATGTGCTGTTTTTAATCCAGTCATCAAGTACCTACTCTGTACCCAGAATAAAAAGAAATAGACTCGTTTCTACTATTTTAGTTAATTAAAATAGTTGTTCCTGCGTACACTTTACAGATAGATTCTTTTTTGCCTGAGAGATTGGTATAGTGGAAAAAAACAATGGAAAAGGAGTCAGTAGATCTGAGTTTAGATAAAGCCTCTTGGACATTTTTCTGTATATTAAAATACACTGGTACTGTCATTTAGAGCAATTCCTTAGCCACCAGTGCCAGTTTTTCCCATTTCTTGACTGGGAAGATCTATCTTTTTACCCATTAAGAGTGTCTTTAATACTATAATGGCTGTGCAAATGCTTTGAAAATATGAAGTCTACAAAATTCGACTTTTTTTTTTTTGCAAAAGTCAGCATGTGAAGGCAAAAACTTACAAACAAGTCAGAGATAACATACAAAACTTCAACATAGGATTGGTTTACTTCTTGGGTAAATGTAAAATAGTACTATATATACACATACATATATATACATACATATATACATATATATACATACATATACATACATATATATCTTCCAATAAGCAAATATTTAGTGAATGCTGCCTTTGTGCTCAGCACTGGGATGTTGGCTGAAGCAAAATCAGATATATGGAGGCCTATATGTGATAGAGGAAGTAATATTTGATGAGCCCTTATATATGCCAAGGGCTTTACATATATTATTGAATCCTCACAACAACCCAATGAACCAGGTTTTATTATCCCATTTTCCCAGAGAAGATTCCGAGACTCAGAAGTTGATTAATTTCTTCAGTCACAGCAAGTAAATGGGAGAGAGTATTTATACCCAAGCTTTATTGAGCTCAAAAGTATGTGCCCTTTCCATTGTACAATGATGACACTGTTTCAAAGCTCCAGATGCTTATAGTCAAACTCAAGAAACAATATGACCACAGTGATCAGCACTCAATATATACAAAAAGAGCTAAATGTTTGGTATAAAATAAGTACTAGATAAGTTTAAAAAGACAGATTAGTAGGTTAAGGTGGTAAGGAAGGATTTCATGGCAGATAGGGACCTTAAGTTGGGTCTTGAGGTACAAATATATTTGAATAGCTAAAAGGAAGACAACAGAATGAGAAAAACCAGGAAGCTAATGATCATGTCTGTCTATGGAGGGCAACAGCTCAGGAGGTAAGACTGGCAGTGTCTAAGGAGGAAATGTGGCCTACTTTTATGGCATTATATTATTTTCTTCTAAAAAAAGAAGGTGTGGTTAGATAGAAGCAGAAACTCGTCTTTGGACATTCAAAGCCTGGGCATTCATAGGGCTGGGCTTAGTGCGGTGCCATACTTGGTTTAATGCTCTGTTCTCATCCTCTTGAAATTCTCAATTTTTGAACAAGGAACTCTACATTTTCATTTTGCAATGGACCTTGCAAATTATGTAGCTGACTCTGTTTCCATTGTATGGCATCTTACAGACCGTAAGTTTGAAACAAATGGTTCTCAAACTTAAGCATGCGTCTGAATCACTTGGAGAGGGGAGCCTTCCAGTACGCAAATGAGCAATATCACTTATCGGGTAGTATTTGTAATACTTATAAGGGCAGTGACAAGGATAAGTTATTAACCAGATAAGAAAACCTTGGCACCAGAAAATTAGATGATGTATCCAAAATCATCTAGTTAAGGCTGGAATTGAAACCAGGTCTTTCATAGTCTGAAACATGCTTTTTAAATTTACACCAATGTGCCTCAAACTTTAGCGCAGAATCACCTGGACAGCTTCTTAAAAAACAAATTGCTGCTTCTGCTTCCATGGCTCTCAGTAAGTCTGGAGTACAGGTTAAGAATTTTTATTTTTAACAAGTCCCAGATGATGCAGATGCTACTGGCCCTGGGACTGCATTTTGAGAACTGCTGTTATAGAGGAAAAATCAGTAAACTGAGCTTCCCTTACTACTAACATGTACAGACTTATTGTTATGCTTCACTTATTATTTTTTTTTTTTTTTGACAGAGACTTACTCTGTCATCCAGGCTGGAGTGCGGTGGTGTGATCTTGGCTCACAGCAAATTCTGCCTCCCGGGTTCAAGCTGTTCTCCTGCTTCAGCCTCCTGAGTAGGTGGGATTACAGGTCTGCACCACGAAACCCCGCTAATTTCTGTATTCTTAGAAGAGATGGGGTTTCACCATGTTGGCCAGGCTGGTCTTGAACTCCTGAGCTCAAGTGATCTGCCATCTTGGCCTCCCAAAGTGATAAGATTACAGGTGTGAGCCACTGCACCTGGCCACGCTTCATCTCTTAATAAAATCCAGATGTTCCAGGAATAACTTAAACTGCTATGTTTTTTCTATGAACTTATAATTGTTAATATTTATTATAATTAATACATTTTCTGAAAAACTAAGTATTGAATGAAGACTTTTTTGGGGGAAAAATTATAACTTGTTGGCTTGTTTGCACTTATTTATAAAACTGAGAGGGGAAGAAAACAAAATCAAGCTTTATCTCACAGTTATTTGCCACCTATAATATCCCTAAAATATCAGAAGAAACAGATTTGCGCCAGTGTCAACAATTTTGACATGTTTATAACACAAGAAGATAAAAATGTCACTTTCTTAAAGGAGTTGCCTCCTATTAACTCCAATTTAAAAAGCTGGATTATTTTCATGGTTCATTTGCAGCCTAGAATGTAAGACTTAGATTTAGAATAACATTCGAAAATATGAATGATCCAGACCTTTGTCTAGGAAATAGAAAGGCATATTATGGAGCAATCTGATGCTTCAAATCATCAGACGATGCCATAAATTCTGTCCAATCGATTTTGCAAAACTAATTGGAATCAACAGTGCAACCAGTATTAGCTTTTAAAGATTTTTTTTTCAAGGATAGGATGATTAAATCCAAAGGTGAACTGCATAGAGGTTTCCACCTATATTGCTATCTGGACAAAGTGTTGATTTTCCTCAATTTTGGAATGACTTAGGGGACCTTAGGCAAATCACCTAACATTTTCTAGTCCTCGTTCCTTATATATAAGATGTGAGTGAAAAGTATCTGCTATACTCACTTCACAGGGTGGTTTTGAAGATCAAATAAATTGTCTCTTCCTCCAGTCCACTTTCACAATCTTTATGGATCTCTTTCTAAAACACAAATCTGAAAAGATCACTTCCTGACTTAAAACTATTCAGTGACTTCCCATAATTTCCAGAATAAATTCAAACCCCTTAAGGGGCATAAAAGGCCTTTTCTGATCTGATGCCACCTACCATTTCAGTTATTGTCTACCATTGTTTACAACGACTTTCCCTTAGCCACACCTAATTGCTTGTAGTTACCTTACTGGTCATATTCTTTTATACCTCTATGTATTTCCATAGGCTATTGTCTCTGCCCACAGAGCCCTTCTTCTTCACCATTTTCCCCTACATTCTTCTTCAACCTTCCAGGTCAAGTACAATCCCGTACAAACATAAGTTCTTTTGTGAAACCTTCCTTGATAACGTTTATTATAGCACTTACTACATCATATTATAATTATTTATTTACATGTATTTTTCATTCTAGACTATGAAACTGCTTCAACATAAATACTATGTCATATGTACATTCACTTATTTACAATGACATTCACAGTGCATGATATATGTTAAAATATCAATAAATATTTGTTGAATTAATAAATGAATACATGAACAGGTAAAGGCTACCCATCCATTTATTCTTGCATGACTCCCAAATCTGGATTAGTTGTTCCTCCCATGTGCTCCTATAGCTTCTGGAACTTGACCTTCATAGTTTTTACCACACTACTGCTGCTCATTTACTTCTCAGCAACCCTTACTAGACTAGCAGATTGTGCTTGCATTGTTCACTCTTGTATCCTGAGCACTCAACACAGTGCTAATAATAACATAGGAACTGCTCAATAAATATTTGTTGAATTAATAATTTTAGCTTTTGAAATCCTTTAGATAAAATGTGTTCTACCTAATAATAAGGAAACCCCTTACAATTTATTCTCACAGTAGAAACCTTTTTGTTTACAAGAGAAGAAAATGAAGAGAAGAGCTTAAGGATAGCTCAACTGAGAAGCAGGCGAATGAGGAGCTGTTAGTAACTGAACAAATATTCGAATCCCGGAAATGCCAGATGTTAACAGAATGCTATAGAGGCCCAGGTTTGAGGTCACTTATATCTTCAAAACAAATGACAGTGGCAAAATGCTTAAGGACTCTTGAATAGGCTTGTGAGTATGTGAAGAGCTAGAAGACTGTGAAAGTTAATTTTTAAAATTTTTCAAGAAGCTTTCTTCTTCTAAGGCTACAACCTGGGTGCAAAAGACACTGGCCAGAGGAGCTTTTTACATGGGAAATGTGTTAGTACTGCTTGTACCAGACTTGGGCTGGAACTGCTCTACATTAAAACTCCAATCTATGCCAGATGTGCTAGAATCCAATCAGTCATCCAACTAGGGTGACAAACTAGTTCAGGTTTGCACAATACATTTCCAGTTTTAATACTGAAAGTCCTATGTCCCAGGAAATCCCTCAGCCCCAGGCGAACCAGATTGTTTGGTCACCCTAACTCAGCCTCTTCCAGTTATTGATGTTGGACAGGAAGCAGAGGCTCTTTAAGCAAAGCAAAATATTGTATAGCGACGATGTAGATATGGGATCTGGAAACGCGAATGCAGCTTTGGCCTTTCTGGAAGCAGTGTGGAGGCTCTTTCACAGGCACTCCAACAGCTAGCCGATAAATAGAAGGAATTGATGTATCCCCTCAACTCAAGGTCCCCGTGAAGGCTCAGACACACACAGAGAGATGTTGATAAGAAAGAAAATTCAAGGCTAAAAAACGTCAAGGACTGGAAACATTAGAAAAATGGAGTGGAATAGAGAAATGGCCTACAATATAAGCCTTCTGTTATTTCCACTAGAATAAAACCACGTTAGGATTTAAGTTTCTACTTCGCTGGGACTTGTCTTGTTCCAAGAGGAGGTGGTGTCCAAGATACATGGAATGTGTTAGGAGTTCATCTTTCTGGAAAATGTGGTTTAAGTGATCATTTTATTCAAATCATTTGATAACTAAGACCTTTGAGGTCCTCAAAGATGAAATGAGCTGAATTATAGGGATTGGATACGGAAATATACTCATAGCTTGAATATTAAACTGGAGAAATTGGGTTCAGTGAGGAGGTAGTCACTGTCACAGCTGTGTGTCATGATCTGATAGGTGTCTGTGAAGAGTTGGTAACCATTGGGACATTTCTAACCTCTTTAGAGTTTAGTCATCTACTATGAGCAGCATCCAGCTACCAGCCACAAAGAGAGACGACTTTTCTATTCTGTGCTCACAGTGTGGTGCAGTAGAGTAGAGATGAAACAAATGCTCAAACTGCTACTTTCTTGAGAAGGCATCCTAGGATAGAACTGAATGAATTCTGATCTTTCAGAGAAAAGTCTGCCATTGCCTGAATCAAGTAGTTGCTAGCACCTATTAAAGATTTGCGGTAGGGCGCAGTGACTCACTCCTGTAATCCTAACACTTTGGGGAGGCCAAGGTGGGCGGATCACAAGGACAGGAGATCAAGACCGTCCTGGCTAACATGGTGAAACCTCGTCTCTACTAAAAATACAAAAAATTAGCCAGGCGTGTGGCACACGCCTGTACTCTCAGCTACTCCGGAGGCTGAGGCAGGAGATTTGCTTGAACTCGGGAGGCGGAGTTTGCAGTGAGCTGAGATTGCGCCACTGCACTCCAGCCTGGACGACAAAGCAAGATTCTGTCTCAAAAAAAAAAAAAAAAGAAAATTGCTAATTAATGGCAGAACTCTTGATTTATAAAGCCCTCATAAATGGTAATTGTTATATTTGCTATAATTTACTTTAAAATACTACAATTTAAACAGGAGTATATAGTGTGGTAGTTAATTGTAGTCTGCACCCTAGGGGCAGTCAAGTTAACAGTTGTAAAACCCGAATTAGGAAGGCATTCTCCAGGGGTGGTTAGTTAGCATATGAAAGACTAATCTAATGCTTTTCCTATGAAGATTTTTTCTTAATGTTTTTTTTTTAATCAATACCAAAGTTTTGTTAACTAGGGTAATGGATGTGGAAATGATTTCTTTCTTGGTAAAATTAGTGAAGTTCAGGATATGTGTATTGACTGAAAATAGTGTATTGTCTTTCCCCATTTTTGACTAACCTGAGAATGGCGTTATCTTGAACTGGTAGCCTATTCTCTTCTCAAGGTGCCCTAACCTTAGGATCCTCATAGATCCAGTGTTCAGGGGATTTAGGTGGCCTGAAGCAAAAGTAAAAATAGAGGCTTACATGCCGTATTTCAGAAGTTTTAAAGATTACAAATCAAGCTAACAAACTGTTAAATAAAATATGTTCTAGTCTCCTAGCTTGAAAAATGTATCTTCATAATAATAAAATTAAAAGATATGTGTCAAATCATAGTTTTCAGCCGGGCGTGGTGGTGCATGCCTGTAGTTCCAGCTACCCAGGAGGCTAAGGTAGGATTGCTTGAGCCCAGGAGTTTAAGGCTGCAATGAACTGTGATTGCGCCAGTGAACTGCAGCCTGGGTAACAGAGTGAGATCCTGTCTCAAAAAACAAACAAACAAACAAATTCTCTCTCTCTCTCTCTCTCTCTCTCTATATATATATATATATAGTTTTCATAAGACACTAGGTTGGCAAAATATTTTTAAATTAACTTTGATCCAAGAAGATCAAATATAATTATTGTTTGGTATTCTGTTGATGGAGGAATGATGTTTTTGATGATTAATAAAATAGAGATATATAATTTGTAGATCATTGTATATTTATTCCATAAAATTATTTTTTCTGGCCTACATTTCAGTTACCTACATTTTTTCTTGCCTACATTTCAGTTATTTTTTCTTGCCTACACTTCAGATTCATTGTCACCATCAAGGTTGTCACATAACCTATGTTCTATTGGATCAAAGTATTTGAAATGTAGTTGTTTTCAAAGTACAACTGTATTTAACAACCAAATTTGAATATATTTTATAAAATGTATTTCCAATACATGTTAAAAATAGGAAAATTAAAGTTTTTGTACATTTTGTTTTAAAATATTTAGAAATGTCATAAAATTAAAAATTAAATTATAATTAATAAATTTCTAATTTAAAAACAAAATCATTCATATAAATTTGACATTTTAAGCTTAATATTTTGAAACTATAATCAGATTGTATTAAAAGTTTCAAAAAATAAACACTTTTCTCACTCTGAAGCAGCTGGCATGGGCATAAAGTAGTACAACCTGCAAATCTTGTGTCTCAAGGGCATAGGAGAAGAATTTTCCTGGAGCTGTTAGTTGCTGGAATGATGTTTAGAGTTACACTATGCCAACACGGAGTGCTGGATTCCAAATGATAGAAGTGACTGTCTGTTCCTTAATAAATTAATTTTTTGGTATGTGTTATGATATTCAGGGCTCTTTAAGGTGCTGGGTTCCAAAAAGAGATTTCTCCTCTAGATTATAAAGGCAATACTGCTACTTAGAGTAGATTTTTGTCACCTGACTTTCTTGAAAGTTAGCTGAATCCCACTGTTCGAATACTGCAACATATTCTATGCAACATACTTCATCAGGTTTATACAGCAGGGTGAATAACTTTTTGTGCCTTCTAGCTAATATATCTTTGTGTGTGTGGCAGAATTTCTGCTTTTTTCATGATGATTATTTTAATATTTTTAAAGTATAAACTTCTTTCTGGTGGTAAGGTTTTGGTCAACTCAACTTCACCTAGCTCTAACTCTTTGAAGCTACCAAAACGGTCATTGTGGATAATCAAATTGGCTTAGATTAGTTCTCAGAAGTGTAAATCTGGCAAAATTTTCTAAATTGATGCAACAAAATAGATCCCTACATTGAACTATGAGTTCAGTTAGCTGGGAAGCTAATTTTCAGTGCTGGGGGTCATAGGTTTTATTGGATATGACTTTGTAGGCATTAGTGGCTAAAGATATATTTCAAGACGTACTAAAAAGTACTATGGCCAATAAAGGCCTCTGAGTATCACTCTGTAGAGAACTCCCATTGCCTCCATGTAGGGATTATATCATTTATTTTCTTGATTTATTTGAACAACCTATTATTCCCTCTAGTTTGCATTCATACAGGGTAACTCATTTGACAACCTGGTGTCATCCTTCCAAATTTTCTCTATTTACAGTAGGTTATATACGTATTTATATGTATAAAGATAGTTTATTGACATTATTTTTATATAAAACATTTTCCCAATTTTTAAAATTTACTTTTAATTGCAGCAAAATATACACAATATAAAATTTACCATCTTAACAATTTTTAAGTGTACAGTTTAATAGTGTTAAGTACATTCACATTCTTGTGCAATCAATCTCTAGCATGCCTTTCATCTTGCAAATCTGAAACTCCATACCCATTAAATAACATTTATGCTTTTCCTCCTTCCCTCAGCCCCTGGCAGCCACCATTTTACTTTCTGTGGTTATAAATTTGACTACTCTATTACCTCATATATTTGGGATCATACAGTCTTTGCCTTTTTGTGACTGGTTTATTTCACTTAGCATGTCTTCGAGGTTCATCCATATTGTAAACATGTGTCATAATTTTCTGTCTTTTTTAAAGCTAAATAATATTCATTTGTATGCATACACCACTTTTTTTATTCGTTCATCAATGGACACAAGTTATTTCTACCTTTTGACTATTGTGAATAATGCTGCTATGAACATTGGTGTATATAAACAATTTTATGCATTTTGCTTTTCTCAGTTGATAATGCATGGTAGAAATTCTTTCATGTCAATTGGCATAGCTATAATTTATTCCTTTTAAAGATTCCATGATGTTCTGTGGTTTGTATGCAGCACAATAGATTCAGCCATTCTGCTTCTGATGGGCATCTGCTTTGTTTCAAGGTTTTTATTTTTTTTCCACTCTGAGATGCTGCAAAAATATTCCTTAAACATAAATTATTAAGCATTGGTGCTTTTATTTCTGTGGAGTAGTAAATTCAGATTTTCATGTATAATTTGCATGGCAAATCTATACTTTAGATTACTGTACCAGGATATAAAAAGAGCATGCTGCTGTTTAAAAAGCCCTACGTTTGAGCTAACAGAATGCTATTGTATACGTATCCAACACTATGACACTCCTAGCAACAAGAAATGTCAACATCATGCTTCTATGGCAATAGCAAATGTTTAAGCAAGACAGAGAATAATCTAATATTTAGTGCTGAGGGGTAATTTCACCTTTGGATAGAAATAAAAGGAGATACCTTTATTCTTTGTTATTTTCATAACACAATGCAAAGCCAGGAAACTATACACTTTATTACATGTGATTTTGGGGGGCATTGGTGGCTGAAGATATATTCTGTATTGCTTTTGGACCAATGTAGCTCTGGTTTACTTTCCACTGAATTAATTCATAATTGTCTGTAACTATCTCTTCTAGTCCTAGCCAGCTTTGAAAAATTAAGAGAGTAAACAAAATGAGCTAGTGTTCTGGTGTTTAGAGATATTTATTGAAATTGAGACCCAGAGAGGTTTGATTACATTCTAATAGGTTCACGATCAGCATGTTCTATATATATATATGTGTGTGTGTGTGTGTGTGTGTGTGTGTGTTTTGATTCAGACTTTTCCACTTTGAAGCCTATGTCTATCACTTTATGATTTACCCTATGATGACCCTACAAGAATCCAAACCAAATCTGGTATCCCAAGTCTCTTGTATCTGATGTTCCCAGAGTGAGTGCTTGACATCCCCTGTTCAAAGTGGCAGGCTTCCAATTTGACTCTCTTTAGCCTATAACTAGGCTGCACTCCAATTCCCATACAAGAGGCAGAGCCCTGCCGCCAATACCCACCTACTTGGCTGGGCTGATCCCTTAGCCCTTACTCAGGATCTTCCACAGGCTGGCTAAGACCTATAGTCACCAGTTAACAAAACTCTATTCTAATAAGAATTAGAATGTGTAATAAAGTTCTGCTTTTTTATGATAACTATTTTAATGATTTTAAGATATAAAAATCTGCAATAAACCAACAAATGAACATAACTGAACAAAAACATGTTTTGGTTCTCCTGTTTTGGTGCTTAGTGAGGTCATTGTGTGCTCTGATCCTGAGTCTTGTTTCCATCAGATAGATCATTTGGGTCTTGACGCTATGTGGTATGGACTGAATTGTGTCCCCTCAAGCTTTATTTGTTGAAATTTGAATCCCCCAGTACCTCAGAATGTGGCTGTTATTTTGAGATAGGGCCTTTACGGATATAATTGATGTAAAATGAGTCCATGCAGGTAGGCCTGATCTAGTATTACTGGTGTCCTTATAAGAAGGGGAGATTCAAATGCAGACAATACACACACCTACAGACTGAGGGGTAACTGTGAGAACACAGGGAGAAGGAACCCATTGGCAAGCCAAGAAGAAAGATCTTAGAAGAAACTAGATCTGCCAACACTTTGATCTTGGACTTCTAGCCTCCAGAACAGTGAGAAAATAATTTTCCATTGTTTTAGCAACTGAGACTGCTAATGTACTCTCTATAGGAGGACTTTCAACTATACCAAAACCTTGTGACAACCAAAAAGTCCAACTACTCTGGATATTAAAGCAACTTTAATAAAAACATTTTACTAACTTTGTTGATTTATAGTGACTGGATAAACTCATGAACACATTTTAATGGCTATTAATATTTTTTATTTTTATAACCAAAAAGTTAATTGTGAGACATTAAGGCATTATTTTAAGCCTAGGTGAAATGAGAATTATTTCTCCATATTAAAATTAAGATAATCATTGTGAAATTTGTCATTGGGTATAAAAAGTTTAATGAATGTGCAACACTTGATACCTAAGAATACAAAAATTGACCGTGTATATTTTAAGTGTTATCAAATGACATTTTCCCTTGGCTAGCCTAATGCTTTTAAATTATCCTTGAACAAGTAATTGGATGGATTTTTACTATTTATTTATGTATTTTTTTTTAAGATTTTATCATATACAGTACTTAATTTTCTAGGGATGCAACTTCTAGAAAAGGGAAGATTCAGTTTTGTTTTGTTCAGAACCTTACCAAGAGTTATTCACATCACCAATATGTGCTATTTATTTTCAACTGCACATGTCACTCCTCTGCTCAAAATTTTGCAAAGGCTCTCCATCTCCATCTCTCCACTCCAATTAAAGTCAAAGTCCTTTCAATGCCTACAAGCACCTATGTGATTTGTCTTCGCCCAACCCTGGCCCCTGGTAAAACCTCTGCACCTGGGTTGTGGGGATTGGGGGAAGACTGATCACATATTTCTTCTCTTAATGCTCTTATTTCTTTATAGATGTATTGGAGTCCTTATTCTTCAAACATGTTGGGAGCACTTTGTCTTAGGGTCTTTGCACTAACAGCTTCCTCTGCCTGGAATGCTCTTTCCTGTAGATATTCTCCTCCTGGCTTCTAAGATTTTGCTCAAATGTCATATTTTCTATGAGGCCTGTCCTGATCAGCCTGTTTAAAATTGTAACCTTTTTGATTACTCTCCCCTATACATCTCCAATTTCTTTTTATTTTTTCCACAAGGCCAGGGATCTTCATTTTTTTCTATGGATGTATTCCAGGAAGTGTGCCTGGCACATTATGAGTGTTCATTAAATATTTATTGAAAAAATGAATAAATGAATAAATAAGAGGAGAGCATCTTTATGCAATGCTATCAACTAAGTTAATAACCGGAGTTGAGTAAAGGACTTGGCATAGAGACAAGCTTTATTTAATGATGCATTAGCTCTACTCTACTGCAAGTTAGCAAAGAAATGGCCCACTCCTTGGGGTTCAAGAAAGGGTGTAGGCTGATTCTTAAAAACATGAAATAAAAATCAAAGGACTTGATTGCTGTTATGAAACTTGATTCTCTCAATAATAAATACTTGTCCAAGATTTTCCATACTAACTGTAAAAAAGCATTTGTTTCACTATTGGAAAATTTTAATACTAATGTATTTTGGGAATTCAAAATACATTTGCAGAATTTCAGCTGTTTAAATCAATCAGTTTTTGACATTTGATAACTCCTGCTCTGTTTCTTTAGCTAATTCTGGAAATAAACATTTTGATTTTTCTTATTTTCACTCTATGTCTGTATAATTGTGCTAATTACATAAAATGTCTATTCAGTCCCCAAATGGAAATTATTTTTCCAATTTACTTGTATCAATGGAAGGTATTACAGAAGAAAGAGCACATATTAGAAGTTTGGCAGACATAGTTTTGCCATTATTATTATTATTATTATTATTGAGACAAGATCTCCCTTTTTCACCCTGGCTGGAGTGCAGTGACGTGATCATACCTCACAGTAGCCTCAACTCCTGGATTTAAGTGATCTTTTACCCTCAGCCTCCTGAATAGCTAGGACTGTAGGTGTGTACCACCATGCTCAGCTAATTTTTGTATTTATGTAGAGATGGGGTCTCGCTATGTTGCCAAGGCTGGTGTTGAACTCCTGGGATCAAGCAATCTTCTGGTCTTAACCTCCCAAAGCACTGGGATGACAGGCATGAATCACCATGCCCAGAAAGCTTTGTCATTATTAATGATAGTGTGACTGTGGACCTCTCTGAGCCTCACTCATTTATAAAACCTCATATTTAAATAATGAATTTATTATGGACAAATAGACACATAATAGTTGGTGTCTAATAGATGTTCCATGATACTGTTGAATAACTCTGAAATGCTAAAATACTCTTTATTTGAGCAGTTCTTCTTAAATGTCTTTTGAGGTTATTTATAATTTTTATTTTCCATTAATGAATGTGCAGCCTTACATTTCATAATATTTACTCCTACACTTCTAAGATATGAAAGATATTGATTAGTTTAGCTACTTTTTTTGAGTGCCTATTAGGTGTCCTCGGTCATATTAGTTACACTGACAATTGTACAATACTTGTGGTCCCTGCCAAGAGGAATTTATGATCTAACGAAAACACGAAATGAAAATACACAAAATCATTAGCAAATAATTATTAACCAGGTAACACTGACTAGGTGTACAGCAAAGTTAAAGATCAGAGTGGGTTGAAGAGACTAGAAAATCTTCATGGAATGAATATGGAGTATTTGAATTGGTCCCAATTAACCCTCAGCATAACAACAGCATAAGAAATGGCTTTACACTCCTTAACACATTGCAAGAACAGTTATAATTACTTTACATTTATTAACTAATTTAGTTCTGAACAACCCCCCAGGAGTTAGATACTATTTTAATCCCATTTAAAAGGAAGAAATAAACTAAGAAAAGGTACTGATTAGTAATTGTGATTTTCAATCTTTCACACCAAGTCTATAGAAGGATTGAAAAGGTTTACCAAAAGGCAGATTCTATTATGAATACTGCAGATAAACCATCCTTACTGTAGGACAAATAATGTACAGAATTTCCAGCTATTCTTCCACATCTACCCCTTACTTCAATACAATTAAGCTATTCCATCTTTCTGCCTCAGTGTTATTAGGCATCTTGCTCTCCTCAATTACCTTTATGGATATCTTATGCGTCTCTCAAGAGCCCTCACAGTTTCTGTGTTAATGCCCTGTCCAGGATAAAAATATTGCATTTTTTCTTATGATACTGATATTAAACTGCCTTGTAGTTGTTTTGTATTTTATTATTATTATTATTATTTTTTTGAGACGAAGTCTCACTCTGTCTCCCAAGCTGGAGTGCAGTGGCATGATCTCGGCTCACTGCAACCTCTGCCTCCCGGGTTCAAGCGATTCCCCTGCCTCAGCTTCCTGAGTAGCTGGGACTACAGGTGCGCGCCCCCATGTCTGGCTAATTTTTGTATTTTTGGTAGAGGTGGGGTTTCGCCATGTTGGCCTGACTGGTCTTGAACTCCTGACCTCATGATTTGCCCTCCTTGGTCTCCCAAAGCACTGAGATTACAGGTGTGAGCCACCAAGCCTTGCCTTGTGTTTATTTCTTATGAGCAACAGAGGAAAGGAATTATGTCTTTTTCATTTTATGTTCCCCATTCATTCCTTACTGCTACTTCCCAACCATGATACCTGGTATGTCTTATATACTGTAGGCATTCGTTAAGTATTTATGAAATAAGTAAAGGAATGAATACAGCCAAGATATTGTTCCCACTTTGCAAGAGTGGAGAAGAGGTAGCTTTCTCAATAAATGTGAAAAGAAAAAGAGAAAAGGACATTATTATTATTATTATTGAGACAGGGTCTCACTCTGTTGCCCAGGCTGGAGTGCAGTGGCACAATCATAGTTCACGGCAGCCTCGAACTCCTGGTTCAAGCAATCCTCCCTCCTCAGTATCTCAAGTAGCTGGGACCACAGGCATGTGCTACCACATTTGGCTAATTTTTGTATTTTTTTATAGAGACATGGGTCTTGCTATGTAGCCTAGGTTTGTCTTGAATTTCTGAGCTCAAGTGATCCTCCTGCCTTGGCCTCACAAACTGCTGGAATGAGAGGCATGAGCCACCGTGCCTGGCAAAAAAGAAATTTTTTAAAGTTAATAACTTAGATTATAAAAGAAGAAGAACCTATAGATGGAAAAAAAGATAATGAGAAAAAGAGGGAAAATTATTAAAAATAAAAATAAATTGAAGGGCAATAATAAATGGGTTGAAATAAAATGTGACTGGAACAAATGATAAAATAGAAATAGCCAAGAACAAATAGGAAACTCTTGGAAAAAAGGAGTTGTGGAAATGAAAGAAAAGTGACAAGCAAACGAAATATAAGAGAAAGGCAACACAGAAGAAAGGAAGTGAAAAACATGGAACAGTTGAGAAGAGAGAAGCAAATAGAAATGAAAAGAATGCTCTGTGTCAACAGGTTTGTAACGGGGCCACCCTAAACAAGTTCTTCTTAGTAAAAATAATAAGAGTGTTTTGTTCTGGCTTATTCTACCCTCTTTGCACTCATTGGTATTGCTCATAACAGGAATCTGGAGATGCGGAAATATTTGAAAATGGCATTTCCAAGATATTTTAAAGATAAATGCATTAAAAAATCTTTTTGAGCCATCTATGACAAACCCACAGCCAACATCATACTGAATGGGCAAAAGCTGGAAGCATTACCCTTGAAAACTGGCACAACGATACCCTGTCTCACTACTCCTATTCACCATATTATTGGAAGTCTTGGTCAGAGCAATCAGGAAAGAGAAATAAATAAAGGGCATACAAATAGGAAGAGAGGAAGTCAAACTATCTCTGTTTACAGATGACATAAATCTATATCTAGAAAACCTCATAGTCTCAGCCCAATAGCTCCTTAAGCTGATAAACCACTTCAGCAAAGTCTCAGGATACCAAATCAACATACAAAAATCACGAACATTCTCATACACCAAAAAATAGTCAAGCCAAGAGCCAAATCAGAAGGCAATCCAATTCACAATTGACACAAAAATAAAATAGCTATGAATACAGCTAACCGGGGGGTGAAAGACCTCTACAATAAAAATTACAAAACACTGCTCAAAGACATCAGAGATGACACAAACAATTGGAAAAATATTCCATGCTTGTGGATAGTAAGAATCAATATAATTAAAATGGCCATACTGCCCAAATCAATTTATAGATTCATTGCTATTCCTATCAAACTACAATATTATTCTTCACAGAACTAGAAAAAAATATTTAAAAATTCATAAACAAGCACTAATAGCCAAGGCAATCCTAAGCAAAAAGAACAAATCTGGAGGCATCACACCACAGGGCCTCAAACTATACTACAGGACTACAGTAACCAAAACAGGCACATAGACCAACGGAACAGAATACAGAGCTCAGAAATAAGGTCATATACGTCTACAACGAACTGATCTTCAACAAAACTGATAAAAACAATCAATGAGGAAAGGCCTCCCCTATTCAATAAATGGTGCTGGGATAACTGGCTGGCCATATGCAGAAGATTGCAACTGGACCCCTTCATTACACCATATACAAAATCCACTCAAGACGGATTACAGACTTAAATGTAAAACACCAAACTAATTATTTCAATCTCCTAATTATTTCAATCAGTATGCTTTGCCCAGCCTCACGATGTGGAGTTGTGCACATGAATGCCGCTAAATCCAAGCCTGCTGTGAAATACTGGTCTTACGGATGTTCGCCGGCTGCCTTGCGTCTTCAGCTCCCTCTGCTGTTCACTCTCTGTTACTACTGCGACCTATAAATGCATGCAGAAAAAGACCACCTGTAAGAGAAATCTGCTAAAGAAACCTGAATCCCATTTTCGGTGGCCCCAAAATGGTGATAAATATGATTAATTTCTTAAGTTTCACTCTCCCGGCAGAAGAATTGTTCATTCTCGGCAAAACCACATCACTGAATGTACTTTAGAGAGTTGTATTCCCTAGGATCAGATTTTCCCCCTTAGTTAATATCCATTTTATTTCAATTAATGATAAAATATGAATTTACAGTTGGTGCTTCTCTTGGCAAGTATAATTTAAAAAATTATCTGGATGATTTCAAATGCACATGATTTCTCTGAGTTCTTTCAATGATTCATTAAGACTGTGGAGGCTAGGAAGAAACTGCATCAACTAATGAGCAAAATAACCAGCTAACATCATAATGAGAGGATCAAGTTCACACATAACAATATTAACCTTAAATGTAAATGGGTGCAATGCTCCAATTAGAAGACACAGACTGGCAAATTGGATAAAGAGTCAAGACCCATCAGTGTGCTGTATTCAGGAAACCCATCTCACGTGCAGAGACACACATAGGCTCAAAATAAAGGGATGGAGGAAGATCTACCAAGCAAATGGAAAACAAAAAAAGGCAGGGGTTGCAATCCTAGTCCCTGATAAAACAGTCTTTAGACCAACAAAGATCAAAAGAGACAAAGAAGGTCATTACATAATGGTAAAGGGATCAATTCAACAAGAAGAGCCAACTATCCTAAATATATATGCACCCAATACAGGAGCACCCAGATTCATAAAGCAAGTCCTTAGGGACCTACAAAGAGACTTAGACTCCCACACCATAATAATGGGAGACTTTAACACCCAACTGTCAACATTAGACAGATCAACGAGACAGAAAGTTAACAAGGATATCCAAGAATTCAACTCAGCTCTGCACCAAGCGGACCTAATAGACATCTACAGAACTCTCCACCCCAACTCAACAGAATATACATTCTTTTCAGCACCACACCACACCTATTCCAAAATTGACCACATAGTTGGAAGTAAAGCTCTCCCCAGCAAATGTAAAAGAACAGAAATTATAACAAACTGTCTCTCAGACCACAGTGCAATCAAACTAGAACTCAGGATTAAGAAACTCAATCAAAACCGCTCAACTACATGGAAACTGAACAACCTGCTCCTGAATGACCACTGGGTACATAACGAAATGAAGGCAGAAATAAAAATGTTCTTTGAAACCAATGAGAACAAAGACAGAACATACCAGAATCTCTGGGACACATTCAAAGCAGTGTGTAGAGGGAAATTTATAGCACCAAATGCCCACAAGAGAAAGCAGGAAAGACCTAAAATTGACACCCTAACATCACAATTAAAAGAACTAGAAAAGCAAGAGCAAACACCTTCAAAAGCTAGCAGAAGGCAAGAAATAACTAAGATCAGAGCAGAACTTAAGGAAATAGAGACACAAAAAACCTTTCAAAAAATCAATGAATCCAGGAGCTGGTTTTTTGAAAAGGTCAACAAAATTGATAGACCACTAGCAAGACTAATAAAGAGGAAAAGAGAGAAGAATCAAACAGAACCAATAAAAAATGATAAAGGGGATATCACCACCGATCCCACAGAAATACAAACTACCATCAGAGAATACTATAACACCTCTACGCAAATAAACTAGAAAATCTAGAAGAAATGGATAAATTCCTCGACACATACATCCTCCCAAGACTAAACCAGGAAGAAGTTGAATCTCTGAATAGACCAATAACAGGCTCTGAAATTGTGGCAATAATTAATAGCTTACCAACCAAAAAAAGTCCAGGACCAGATGGATTCACAGCCGAATTCCACCAGAGGTACAAGGAGGAGCTGGTACCATTCCTTCTGAAACTATTCCAATCGATAGAAAAAGAGGGAATCCTCCCTAACTCATTTTATGAGGCCAGCATCATCCTGATACCAAAGCCTGGCAGAGACACAACAATAAAAGAGAATTTTAGACCAATATCTCTGATGAACATTGATGCAAAAATCCTCAATAAATTACTGGCAAACCGAATCCAGCAGCACATCAAAAAGCTTATACACCATGATCAAGTGGGCTTCATCCTTGGGATGAAAGGCTGGTTCAACGTATGCAAATCAATAAACGTAATCCAGCATATAAACAGAATCAACGACAAAAACCATATGATTATCTCAATAGAAGCAGAAAAGGCGTTTGACAAAATTCAACAATGCTTCATGCTAAAAACTCTCAATAAATTAGTTATTGATGGGACGTATCTCAAAATAATAAGAGCTATCTATGACAGACCCACAGCCAATATAATACTGAATGGGCAAAAACTGGAAGCATTCCCTTTGAAAACTGACACAAGGCAGGGATGCCCTCTCTCCCCACTCCTATCCAACATAGTGTTGGAAGTTCTGGCAAGGGCAATCAGGCAGGAGAAAGAAATAAAGGGTATTCAATTAGGAAAAGAGGAAGTCAAATTGTCCCTGTTTGCAGATGACATGATTGTATATCTAGAAAAACCCATCGTCTCAGCTCAAAATCTCCTTAAACTGATAAGCAACTTCAGCAAAGTCTCAGGATACAAAATCAATGTGCAAAAATCACAAGCATTCTTATACACCAATAACAGACAAACAGAGAGCCAAATCATGAGTGAACTCCCATTCACAATTGCTTCAAAGAGAATAAAATACCTAGGAATCCAACTTAGAAGGGATGTGAAGGACCTCTTCAAGGAAAACTACAAACCACTGCTCAATGAAATAAAAGAGGACACAAACAAATGGAAAAACATCCATGCTCATGGATAGGAAGAATCTATATCGTGAAAATGGCCATACTGCCCAAGGTAATTTATAGATTCAATGCCATCCCCATCAAGCTACCAATGAGTTTCTTCACAGAATTGGATAAAACTACTTTAAAGTTCATATGGAACCAAAAAAGAGCCCACATTGCCAAGTCAATCCCTAAGCCAAAAGAACAAAGCTGGAGGCATCACGCTACCTGACTTCAAACTATACTACAAGGCTATAGTAACCAAAACAGCATGGTACTGGTACCAAAACAGAGATATAGACCAATGGAAAAGAACAGAGCCCTCAGAAATATGCCGCATATCTACAACCACCTTATCTTTGACAAACCTGACAAAAACAAGAAATGGGGAAATGATTCCCTATTTAAGAAATGGTGCTGGGAAAACTGGCTAGCCATATGTAGAAAGCTGAAACTGGATCCCTTCCTTACACCTTATACAAAAATTAATTCAAGATGGATTAAAGACTTAAATGTTAGACCTAAAACCATAAAAACCCTAGAAGAAAACCTAGGCAATACCATTCAGGACATAGGCATGGGCAAGGACTTCATGTCTAAAACACCAAAAGCAATGGCAACAAAAGCCAAAATTGACAAATGGGATCTAATTAAACTAAAGAGCTTCTGCACAGCAAAAGAAACTACCATCAGAGTGAACAGGTAACCTACAGAATGGGAGAAAATTTTTGCAATCTACTCATCCGACAAAGGGCTAATACCCAGAATCTACAATGAACTCAAATAAATTTACAAGAAAAAAACAAACAGCCCCATCAAAAAGTGGAGAAAGGATATGAGCAGACACTTCTGAAAAGAAGACATTTATGCAGCCAAAAGACACATGAAAAAATGCTCATCATTACTGGCCATCAGAGAAATGCAAATCAAAACCACAATGAGATATCATCTCACACCAGTTAGAATGGCCATCATTAAAAAGTCAGGAAACAACAGGTGCTGGAGAGGATATGGAGAAATAGGAACACTTTTATACTGTTGGTGGGACTGTAAACTAGTTCAACCATTGTGGAAGTCAGTGTGGCAATTCCTCAGGGATCTTGAACTAGAAATACCATTTCACCCAGCCATCCCATTACTGGGTATATACCCAAAGGATTATAAATCATGCTGCTATAAAGACACATGCACACGTATGTTTATTGCAGCACTATTCACAATAGTAAAGACTTGGAACCAACCCAAATGTCCAACAATGATAGACTGGATTAAGAAAATGTAGCACATATACACCATGGAATACTATGCAGCCATAAAAAAGGATGAGTTCATGTCCTTTGTAGGGTCCTTTGTAGGGACATGGATGAAGCTGGAAACCATCATTCTCAGCAAACTATTGCAAGGACAAAAAACCAAACACCACATGTTCTCACTCATAGGTGGGAATTGAACAATGAGAACACATGGACACAGGAAGGGGAACATCACACACTGGGGCCTGTCACGGGGTGCGAGGAGCGGGGGAGGGATAGCATTAGAAGATATACCTAATGTTAAATGACGATTTAATGGGTGCAGCACACCAACATAGCACATGTATACATATGTAACTAACCTGCACGTTGTGCACATGTACCCTAAAACTTAAAGTATACTAAAAAAATAAGTGATTACATATATTGACTCATTTAATTATCACAAGCACCATGAGGTATGTACTATTATTATTCTTATTTTAAAGATGAAGAAACTGAGGCATACTGGGGTTAACTAACTTGGCAGTTACACAGCTTGTACACTGTTAAGATATTTCCAAAATGTGCTTATATATGTATTCCAAGATTTATCAATTTTAGATATTCTTTATTGACTTACTTTGATAGAGGAGGACTTAGCTCATTTTTGCTAAGATTTCTTACATTCCCCTGCCTTCTAGTGTATTTCAATTAAAAATTTTATCTTCTATCTATTGCTTTAGTTCCTGCAGTTTTAAGATTTACACAATCTTGATTCTTTGTTTCTCCAACTATAGACAGTATCTTTTGTTTCCACTCTGCACAACATGGACAGGACCCCCACTCTACCCTTCAGTTCTCCAGCTTTCCCTTCCACCTGCCACCTTTCATCACTGTACTCTCACTTTTAATGAGCTTCATTCTACTTACACTGTTAACCACAGTGCTTTCATAGTTGGTCCATAAATTGATTCTAAAATAAGAAATTCAATAGACAGTGTTAATGTCATTATGATCAGGTAGATACCGTTCACTGGAGAGGTAAGTAGTGCATTATATCTATATTTTCCTTCTTCTACAATTGTTTATTTCTTGTAGTTTCTAATTGGCTTCTTCTTCTTCCTTGCATTATTTACCTTTGTTTCATTTTACATTTTGTTCAAAGTTCGTATTGTACAGTCTATGACATTGTGGACTTTTCCTCCACCTGGTTCTTTTGTCTGGAGACCGCCATCTTGCTGGGCCACAGAGTACAGCTTGCTGTTCTGGTGTTCCCCTGTCATCCTGGGACTCGTCTTCACAGCTCTTCTGAGAAAGACCCATTGTTGCCTGTCATTTTTCTCCCTCTTGGTCTGTTTCTTTCTTTTATAGGAATGTATCCTAAAGGAATTTCACCAGAAAGCACCATGGTAGTTAAATTTTCTGATTGCTTATGTGTCTGAAAGTATTTCTTTCTTTTCTCTCACATTTGATGGATGGTTTTGCTGAAGTACATGCATTTCAAGGTGGAAAATCATTTTCCCTCACAATTTTGAAAACCTTCTTCCATTGTTTTCTGTCAACGAGTACTGCTGATAACTCTGATGATAGTCTATCTTCTGTTACTTTTTAAACATTTGTTTTTATCTCCACAGTGAAAAATTTAAATATATTCTCTATACTTATTGTTTTGAGGTTTTATAATGTTATGGCTCAGCATATGTCTTTCTTTTATTCATTGAGCCAGACATACCATGGGCTCTTTCAATCTGTAGACTTTCACTGAATAAGTACTTCAGCTATAGATTTCTTCTATTATTATTTATTATTATCACCTCCCTTCTATTATCTCTGCTCCCTCTTATGTTGGATATCTTGGAGTAATCATCTTTATCTCATTTTCTCTTCTATTTTCTACTGCTTATCTTTTAGTTCTATATTCTGGAAGATTTTTTAGTATTCATGTTTTAATTTCCAATAACACATTTGCTTTCTTATTTTTACTTTTTAATAGTATCTTGTTCTTGTTTTTTGTTTATTTGTTTTATAGATGCAATAGATGAAATATATTCTCCAATATCTGTCAGGATGCAATAAGAAATCTTTTTTTTTTAAGAGTCCTTTTGTTGATGAATTACCTCTTCCTTTTGTGGAGTCATTTTTGCTTGTTTTGGCTTTTCTCATCCATGTTGCAGGTTTTTTTCTTGGTGGTTTTTGCTTGTCCATTTGACTTATGAAAGAGGTAATAGAAAAGCCAAGTGAGTTTCCATCAGGTACAGTTACTGTACTGGCAAGCTTTGTTTTAAGGTATGTGGGTAGGGCACTAAACATTATCATTGTGGGTGGGGCACTAAACACTATAATTTGAGACTCCTAAATGTCTGAGTTTCCATTCACATGCAAACTGCCCTGGTTCTTCCAAAGTATATTCAGTTTTATACAGAGAAGAGTGGCTCCTTCTTTCCTTCCTTCCTTCCTTCCTTCCTTCCTTCCTTCCTCCTCCTCCTCCCTCCCTCCCTCCCTTCCTTCCTTCCTCCCTCCCTCCCTCCCTCCCTCCCTTCATCCTTTCTGTCCCACATGTGTGAGCACTTTCTCTCTCTGACTTTCACCTGGGGTTAGGATGGGGATAAATGCAAGACAGTTGGACCTTCTGAGAAAGCAGAGGTTGAAGGAGGGAGGTGGCTGTGGGGGGAAGTAACAAGTTTCATCTGAAATCTTTCGAATTATCTGTTTTTACGCCATGCCTCACTTCAACTCTCCACCACAGTGGCACTTCAAACTCCTCAGTCCTCTGGTTTCTCGTGGACAGATTAGCTTTCCTCTTCTTCCCTTTCCATGTATGTCCTGCACAGCATCTTCCTTTGCCTTACTTTATTAGTTACTAGTTCATCACCTACTTTCAGTCTTCTGAAAATTTGCTAACATCATTTGTTGAGTGTCCCACTTTCTGTTCTATTTCTCATTGTTGATTTACACCATTTTTGTGTTTACTTATACTATTGTTTTCATTGGGTCTTGGGAAAGAGAGGAGATAAAGTGACAAACTTAAGTACTCTTTCTTTTATCTTGATTTTGTTTTTGCAAGAAAACCAAAGTGACCATTCTCATTCATGTATTTGTTTCTTCCTTCAAGAAATATTTAAGTTCTTACTAACTCTATGCTGTGCGCTGAGAATGTAACGATGAGCAAAACCAGAGTTTTCTATGCTCATGGGGATTCCCCAGGGGGTGGATAAGTGAAAGTGCATGACTTAGTCTCAGGGGGTGGGTTCCCAAAGAAAGCAAATTTGGATTGACATCTAAAGTATAACTGAAAATAAGATAATTAGATGAAAATGGGGCAAGAGGAAGAGCATTTAAAGAAAAAGTATAACATTTACCAAATTCTAGTCTTGGAAAAGAGAATGGTATTTAGAGAAACTGAGAGCATTCCAGTGGCTACAGCATGGAGGACAAAGGGAAAAGAAATGTGACATGAGACAGTGAAGCACGCATTGACCAGATAGGAGAGCCTTCTTAACTAGAGCCAGGCCCGGGATCTTGGCTTCTAGGAGCAATGGGAAGCCTCTAAAAGCTTATAGAAGGTTTCCAGGCAGAAGCAGTGCAAAGAGAACAGGCTGGCTGCTGTGTGGTGAACTGGGTGTGGGCCATATAATACAAGGCGATGATTGGAGGTTGTGACCATTGCCCAGGTCAGAGTGTTGTTAGTTTGAACTGGATTGTAGGAATAAAGATAGACAGGGGTGAACAGATTTGAGAGTTACTTAGAGTTAAATTAGTGGTTTGGATGATGGCTTAGATATGGAAAAACAGGAAGAGGGAGTTTTTCAAGGATGACTTTCAAGTTTCATGGCGCCATAGACTGAACAAAGGGGTGCGGCAAGAGAAGCAAACTGTGGAGTAAGGAACACAATAGCCCTGAATGTGTTGAGTTGAAATATCTTTGAAATATACAAGTAGAGAGGCTGAGTTACTTTTAAATATACAAAGGTGATAATATATTCTATATATTAATTTGGAGTCGTTTTCATATAACTATTAACTGAGACTTTAGTTTTGAATGACATTAATTAGGAAGAGAGGGTATATATTAAGAAGAGATGAGGACGTAGAGTTTTTGTCCTGGTTAGGTGCTTTCGATATAGCATAGTAAGACAATAAGGGACCTCATCTCATTTAAAAAAATTGTGTTTAAAAGCAATTGTAACAATTATTGTTAGGAAATAACTTGAGTATCTACTATAAAGACAGAGTTGCATATTACACATATTTACTAACAGAAGATAGTGCAAGCATTGATTTAACTCACTTTGCTCTATGGATTCCAGGAAGCTTAGAAAGATATTTGGAAAAAGTGTTTGATGATGAACTTCAATTCTTTTCTTGTCTCTTTTTTGGTAATAGAACACTTAGGTCTGAAAGTTTTTCTAATCCACATTTTGATTTCCTTGTCAGTAAAACAGAGCTTTTTTTTTAAATAGTGAAAATAAAAGAGGGGTTTTTCTTTGTTGTTTGAACTATGGATAATGTAAGTCTTATATTTAATTTTAAATAAATAACCTTTAGTTTAATGTTAGAAGAAAATCTAGCTGTAGGCCCTCTAATTTACCAAGGGAAATTAAAATTTAAATTATATTCAAGTAACAGTTTTAAGTAATTGCAACTATAAATATTCATGGTAGATTCCAACTGATATCTAACTTCATCTACATAAGATGCGAATTCATATTCCAGCAAGACTATATGAAAATCATCTTAGGTAGATGAAATAGTTTTTAGTTTATAACTCTCATGGTGAGATTGTTCAGTTTGTCTCTACAACCAATGCAAGTGTTTCTGCTCAGTATAAATTTAACATCTTTCCTCTAGATGGTGCACAAGGCACAGTTATGTTGGAAAATCAACAGAAAGTTCCGAAAGACTTCCTACATTTTATTTGGAATCTGAATAAAACCGAATCTTCTTCTATCTCTCTACTGTAATCTAATAATTGAGATGATATGTCATATCTTTGAGATACTCAGATTTATACAATAATTGCTTAAAATATAATAAAATGCAGGTATAATTTTGATGTTATTATAAAATTAATTCTTAGCCCTCAATGAATAAAGTTTTGATATATATCAGATCTATTTCTTTCAGTTTTTTCAAGTGAATGATAAATATCCAAATATCAAGATCAATTATACAGGTACCAGTGTAGAATGGAAGATATATCTACATTTAAGTACTTCAGATGAACTCCTGAAGATATGTACTGCTGCTGTGTCTTCACAAACATTGAACAATCCTTATCTTTGCCCAAACATCAATGAAAGACACAGGAAGTCTGAATGCAGTGGCATATGCATTTTGGAATCTCTTCCCTCTACTGCAAATACTTTTGAGGATGTTTGTTGCGTAGGAAAGAAGCTGCCACAGGAGGGCAGGGCATTATTTTGCAGAAAGTTATACAAAAGTGGATTAATGAGCACCGGACTAGTATCTCTGGACAGAACCACTTTTTGGGTGTTAATATAATAATTTCAATAATTTCTAAAACTTATCTTGCTTTTCTGAAAGAAGTAGCTATGTTCAAATAATCCCCAAATCTTCATTCATTAAATTTGCATTAATTCTTTAAGGTTGCATTATTTTTTCTTCTGACTGACTGACCCAGAAGTTTAAGACTATGGTACTGAATTAAGGTCTGTGTTTTTCCAATGAGCATTTTCTTTATTCTTTTCTTTCTAATGGCAGATAAAGTAATGAGATAATTTGTGAATAACCCATCTTTTTGCAAATATAAGGCATTAGTATTATCATGGTAACACTTCTTGAAAAATCTGTAATTCTAGAGTCTAATATTTTAAGAAAGACTTTCTAAGTCTCAAATGTACAGTGTTAGACAATAAGTAAAATACCTCTGGTGTTCTGAGTTCTGTTGAGATCTCATGCAGGAAAAAAAGTTTTAAAACAGGCATTGAAGGAATGGGATGAGCAAAGGCTTAGAGGAGGCAGTTCCTTCTTTCTCTTTCAATTTCTTCCGTTTCATTATCTTTCTAATTAATTTTAGATTACAACAAAAATACAGCAATACCAAAAAAGTTAAGCAATATAGAATTGTATTAATGTAAAAAATAAAATTCCACTCTCTTTTTCTCCAGCTCTATCACATTTTCTAGAGGTAAGCATTATTAACAGTTAGGACTGGATATTCATGGTATTTTATTTTAATTTTTTTGAGACAGAGTCTCACTCTATTGCCCAGGCTGGAGTGCAATGGTGACATCTTGGCTCACTGCAACCTTCTCCTCCTAGGCTCAAGTGATTCTTGTGCCTTAGCCTCCCAAGTAGCTGGGACTACAGGTGCGCACCACCACGCCTGGCTAATTTTTGTATTTTTAGTAGAAATGGGGTTTCACCTTGTTGGCCAGGCTGGTCTTGAACTCCTGACCTCAGGTAACCTGCCCACCTTGGCCTCCCAAAGTGCTGAGATTACAGGCATGAACCAACATGTGGCCTCTTTCTTGATATTTTAGTCAATAAATATTTACATATTTTACATAAATGAGATACAACCATTCATCTATTCTGCAACTTGTTCTTTTTATTGTTGGCTGTTTACACTAGATTTGTTAAGAGTTTATAAGATTATGCCAACATATTGTAGCAATCCTAAAACGTTCATATAGCATTTCCACTCCTCTTAAAGTATTAACAATATTCAGCTTTCTATTTTGGTAAGAATTTCACAATCTTTACCTTTATCTTGAAATAATTACATGTTCGTAAGAAATAATTATATATTTATAGGAAGTGGTAAAGATATGTATGGGGAATCCCATGTACTGCATCCTTTACCTAAAATTCCCTGATGTTAACATCTATAACATAATATCAAAACTAGGAAATTAACATTGATGCAACCCATAGTTTATTCAGCTTTCACCAGTCATATACACACTCATTTGTGTGTGAATGTGTGTGTCCAATTCAATGCAATTTTCCAATATTTTTTATTTTTGTTATTGATATGTAATAGTTGTACATATGTATTTTGTTATTGATATGTAATAATTGCACATATCACATGGGGTATGTGTGATAATCTGATACAGACATACAATGTGTAATGATCAAATCAGGATACTTAGGATATCCATCACCTTAAACATTTATTATTTCTTTGTGTTGGGAACATTTTAAATCTTTCTTTTAGCCATTTTGAAATACACAATAAATTATTAACTGTATTCACCTTGCTGTGCTATCAAACCCTAGAATTTATCCCTTAGCATCTTTGCATATCTACTCAATTAAAAGTGTATTTCATTATTTTAATTAAAGTATCTATAGTTGTGAATGATAGTGAGCCCATTTATATATATTATTGTTTTTTCATATTTCACTTAAGAGAAAGTAATGTAAACATATATTCATGGAAAAATGAGTAAAGCAGTTTGTCCGGATTTGAGTCTTTGACTAGGGGGTTAGTAGAGTATTATATTAGAGATGTAGGGGCCAGACCATGACCAAAGGGTGTGGATGTTAGGCTAAAGTCAATCAGAATCCAGTAAGTGGTTTGTGTAAAGGTAATACGTACTGTGTCAAATTTATTGTAATTGGGAATCTAGAAACTGAAATCCACTTAAAATGCTTTTGTGATGTTTTAAGGTCTAAAATCATCATTTAGACCTTTAGAGGACTTAGGTTAATTGTAGTGGTAGTCATGCAATGAAAAGATTCATGGGAGGAATATTCTCAAAGAAAAATCAGCAGGAGATGCTGACTTAACAGATTATGTGAAGAAGAGTAGATTCCAAATTGACATAGTGGCCTGTGCAGGGGAATGACATGTCTTATAGAAGCAAGAAAAATTGGAAAAATGGATTTGGAGACTAAACGCTGGATGGAGTTATATGAATCTGTCTTAGACATTATAAATAAGAATAAGCAGATATTACTTGAGTGCTGAGGATGTACTGGCACATGTCTGTGCTTTTCTATGCAGTGATGCTCTAAGTGTTTTAAGATTCCCGATCTTTTCCACTAGAAAAAGTTTTAAGAATTTGGGATTTTTTGGGGGGTGATAGAAATAAATGATCAAGATATTTTTGTCATGGACTAAACAAACTGTGAGAATATTAAGGGTTCCCAAGTCAGGCAAAGCTGCGTTCCAGTTCTGGCTTTCCTTTCTAGCTTTGTGACCTTGGATAATGTGTAATCACTAAGCCTTAATTCCCTCCGCCCTACCACAGAAATAATAATAACAATTATCAAATAACTGGTGCAAAAAATAAAATAGCCTATGTAATGGTGCTCAGTGTAGGTCCTTGCATTAGTAAACATTTAATATTTTAATTATTTATATTACAATTATGATTGGATACAATTGTGTAAGTATTTTCAACCCTTCCCTCTCGCTTCCCCTGAAGAGGATTCTGGCTGTGCTCACTTAGCCTTATTCCTTCTATCCCCTTCTAAAGGGTTCTGACAATTCCAGAGAGGATTTTATGTTGTGTATGATGTCAGATAAGGAGAACAGGTACAAAAATGTAAACGATAGAGTCAGTGCGCTGATCCTTAGGGAAAAAAGTTATGGATGTTAAAGATGACATCCCCCAGAAAGTCACAGTCTGTAGGGAAAGTTCTGGAGCATCAACCGCAGAGGGAAATGAAGAGAGAGGAAGAACAAGGAGGAAGAAGAGGCAGCAAAAAAAAAAAAAATTCCATCTCTGGATTGAGAAATTGGGGGTTTGAGGACTGAGAGTTTCTGGAGAACTTAGGGATTCTAGAGAATTGAGAAGAAAGAGATTTTGCTATATTTTGGTGAACCATGCATTTGGATCTCCTTTTAATGTTCTTTGATGTATGTGAGAAGATTTGGGTCATAAAGCTTATATTCTACTGTGTGTTGTGTACTACTGTTGCTGCTGTTGGTGCTGTCAGCATGGGGTAACTGGCAAAAAGCCTCCTCCATGCCCTTTTAACCGTGTATCATTGAGTCATAACACAGTGCCTGGCACATAGTATTTACTAAGAAAATATTTGTCAAACTGAAAGCATAGTGATAGCAGGCTGAGCTCTGCTTTCTTTGTTCTCTAATTTCTCTCAATGGCAGCACCATTATTTTTCAGATTCCTCCATCAATCCCCAAAATAAAATGTTTGGTGTCATCCATGAAGTTTCCCTCCTTATATCCAGATGGTATCAGTCTATCACCAAATCTCATCCATGTGAATTCAGAAAACTCTCCTTCACTCCCCCTATCATTACTCTGGTCCAGAGGTCACACTCAAATGCCTACTTTGGTTAGGCAGGTAATAGAGCTGTCTGGTGTGACAAAACAGGGTGTGGTTGTGCTTTAAGAACTGGAAATATTTGGGATTTGGAGAGGAACAGTACATAACAACTCTCCAAACCCTTTCTCTTAATTCTGATTCAATCGAGATAGACAAGGAAGTCTAGCTGAGGAGGATTTAAATGTTTGCTTTGTTATTGCTAGAGCTGTTAGGACACTTGTCTTGGGTGTGTGGCAAAGACAGTGAACCTCATAAATACTGAATATTACTGCCCATAAACAGGCAGATTTTCTCATCCACAGGCCTGTCTGGACTATGGCAGGCCTCCTCCCAAGGAGCAGAGTTGTAAAATTACATTTGTGTTAAAGATAGACAATAATATGTACCCTCTGCAGGCAGATTGGTTCCCAAAAAGGAGGAGGAAAGGGAAAAGATCTCAGCTCTGCTTGTCCAGTTCCTTGTCCCAAATGTGTCAATCTGATAATATACTCAGTTTCCCTCAGCCTCTGTGCTGTGGTCTGAATGTTTATATTCCCCCAAAATGTATTTTTGGAAATCCCCACCCCCAAGGTGATGGTATTGAGATGTAAGGCATTTGGGAGGTAATTACTTTATGGGAGCAGAGCCTTCATGAATGAGATTAGTGTTTTTATAAAAGGGGCCCCAGAGAGACCCCTTGCCTTTCCGCCATGTGGAGATAAAGTGAGAAGACAGCTGTCTATGAAGGAGCAGGCCCTCACCAGACACTGAACCTGCCAGGTGTCTTGGTCTTGGACTTCTCAGCCTTCAAAACAATGATAAATACATTTTTGTTGTTTAAAAGGTAGCTAGTTTGTGGTATTTTGTTTTAGCAGCCTGAAAGGACCAAGATGCTCTGCCATCATCTTAGATTGTTACTGTTCTTGTTGTTTTTGTTGCTTTTCACTCATCAAGTTTAACCAATAAGCCTATACTCAATCAGGAATATGGCTTTTCCTTTTGGAGGAGAAGATAGACTTCTTGAGACAGCTTCCCTCTTCATGAGGCCACTCCCCCTGTACCAATTATTGATCCTTCTGGGATCATTAATTGTCAGGGTAGATTTAGCACCCAGACGGCCCTGATGTAGGTCAGAACTGTTTGCTAATTAAATGAGCATTTCACAACTAGGGCTGACCATAATGTCCAACATTGCTTGTCAGAATTTTGCAATAAGAATGAATCAGACATTATGATATTCTGGTAATCAACTTCCATCAACACAGAGATATTCCAAATTTGAGTGTAACTGCCTTCTAATTGTACAATTTCCAGGGAGATTCCATGGATTTCAAGTCCCAAATCAAATTATATTGCTTAAGTAAAATGAAAATAAAAGGACTTCAAGTCTTTCCCAATTTCTCTTCCTGGCCTGGGTAGAGTTAGATTTTCTTTAGCATCTGTGGCCAATTTTTTTCATATAAATATGTGGGTTTCTTTCAGTTGTATCTGTTACATTTTTTATACCCTTGCATTTTTGCAAAAGTGTCCGACACATTAATAGAACAAAAAAATTATCCAAGCACCAATTCCGCATCTGTTCAATTGGAAAATGGGTCAATTCCCATTTCATAGACCACTGATCTCAAACAGAATGTGTACATGTAGGATCATGTACTTAGTGTTGCTGAAGTCTCAACAGTATTTAAGAGAAGGAAGTTAGATGGCCATATTTTTCTTAGTTCAAACTTGCTGTGACTCCTGCCTATGATTTCAGTTCTTTCAAATCCATGAGCAGTGAATCTGAAAGCCTGAGATCTCTGCTAGCAAGAGTCCATTTTGTCACTATCCCATGATTAGAATTGGGGAGGGAAACCTATGCATGCACTCTATATTTTTTTTTTGTAGCTCAGAAATTATGATGGTGGTGGTTTTGGCCTATGAGTCTCATTTCAGGTGTTTTTATTTTTCTTCTGCATACTTAAACTCTTTTAATTTATATTTCTCCCTTGAGTCATGTGCCTCAGGCACCCCAAAGTTTAACAGGTATGAAATCCACTTAACGTTACGGTGTTCCAATATTTTGTGAGCAAGCATTTTCCACCCTGAACCTGTTCGTTTTTCAAGTATTAATTGCTTAAGCCCAGAAACTTGCTACTAGAAAAAAATTTTTTCTTAGTATCTGAGAATCACCCTTAATAGCTTTCTGAACTGAAGTTTATTTTGATTATTCTGAAATCTGTACTCTTTAGGGGCCTGCTGTTTAAAACTTTGTGCTCAGTTTTTAAATGTTTCAAGTCTTGAGTAACATTATTTTCTCCCATCTATTTTTCTGTAGCTGTAGGAGATTTGTCTCTAGTTTCATTTCCCTCTACCATTCCAGTATATACCTTCAGTGAAGCTCAGTTGAATTTTTAAGTTTAAATTACTTTGTAAGTTGTTTCCTTTTCTTCTACGGCACTGTTTGCTTGATCTAATTGAGTTTTTTCCTTTAGATTATTCTTTGTATTTCTACTTTATTCCTTCAGATTTTTTTTGTAGACACTGACAGTGATGTATTCTAGAATTGCCTATTTGTCAAATATACTATATTGTCAAAATTATACTCTTTGAGTTGGATAATCCCACCCAGGAGATATTCTCCCATCAGACCAGCATCTAACTCAGACTCTATCTGCTTTTGTCCTGCCTGGCTCCACTTTCATATGCCCCATCTTTGCTTTGACATCCTGTCAGGTTCCAACCCGAGCTGAGGTCCAAGGGGAGTTGGTGGGCGGGTAGTTGGAAGAACACTTGGGGGGCCATAGGCAGGTGGGACATGACTTTATTACACACTGCCACTCTCACAGTGTCGGTGATACCTTTATGCACCTCACAGACAATAGTGGCTCAGAGTCAAGTGATGAGCCCACCCATAACATGGTTTCATAACTGTGACTATATAATGCACAAGATTGTGTGCCTGCACTCCAGTCCCGCTGTGTCATGCTGCACCGGATATTTACCTGGGCCTACTCTTGGCTGCTGCAGAGCCATTTTCCTTACACTCCACCCCCTAAGCCGAGGGGGCCCTCTTAGTGGGGAAACGTGCCCATAGGGCAGCACCCTGGACCCATAGTCCACAGCAACAATACAGGGAGCAGCAACCTACAACTAATATTTCTGCTATGCTGCCTATGATTATCAGGGCCTAACGGAGGCCAGAGCCCAGGCACGCCCACCATCTCTGTAGAGGATCATCAGTAAGGCTCTCAACTGCTTTAATCTCCTGTGACATCCCTTGTAAGGCTGCTGTTATGTTTTGTTGATTGTCTGGAATAAAGGTACAACATTGCATTCCTATAAGGGCACAGGTGCCACTTTGGGCAGCCATTACTATATATCTAAGGCCATCTGGTTTCGCAGCACCACCTTTCTGGTTTTATCGACCTCATTGGTTAAGAGAAGGAGGATGACTCAGGTATAATTCAGGGCCTGAGCTGGGTGCTCTGCAAGGGCTGTAACCTGCATTTCTACAGTGATGACACCCGCTCCAGGGATGGTCAAATCTAAGGGGGAGAGCCACCACAGGGCCTGGCACACTAGCAAAATCCAAGAGTGTAGCACCTCTCAGTTGTGTGGGCATCTAGACAATGTGGGAAGCTCAGTGGCAGCCAGTCTAGTTCACCAGGCACAGCAGCCAGTCTAGTTCACTGGCAAATATTTGGCCAACCTGTGTCTCCACAGACCCATAAACTCCCAGGGGGCACAAAGTCCTTGATGAGGCCACTTATTCCACCACACCTCGTGCAGGCTATGGTGGGCAACCACCGCATGGTGACGCTACCCCAATGTTGCTCTATACATTGTGGTACCTGTGGTGGGGGTACCACATGTTTTCCCACTAACCAGCCCCATCCACCATAGACACTACAGGTCAGCCAGGGGGCGAGCATTTCATGGGTTTTGTGGCAACCCCTATCCAAAGCTTGCCATGTCACATTCCAGGCATTGCCCATGGGACCCTAAGTCTCTAGCCATGTCCAGTTATCTATAGGAGCTGGGTATATGTGCCAGGGCAAGCTGTCCACAGCTGCTGCTGGAAGGGTGGTGCAGATTTACTAACTGGAAATGTTAGTCACTTCATTGTAGGTGTGGGCCCATTCCACAATGCTGTTGGAGCATGTCAACCTATGGTCGAAACGACAAAGCAGGCACAGATGCTAACAGGGGTAAATCACGCTCCTCAGGCAAAATACAGGCCAACTCTTCATTTCTGGATAGTAGTGAAGCTGCCAGGGGCTTCTCTCCTGGACAATGGTACCATACCTTTTCAATTCCCCATGGTTCCTTTGGGTCCTGTATTCATGCTAAAGTTACTGGGGAGCTTATAATAGGCTACACAGACAGTACATATGTCCCCTACAGGAGGGTTCTTTTCTTGGTTGTTCCCCCATGAACAGTCAATTGTGGAGGCTGTATATCAAGTACGCAAGGAGTGACATGTAAATCATACTGTAGACCTTTCTCCCAGGGGGCTACAATGGCCAACCACTTGCAATGGGGGTCTTGGAGGGCCCATGACCCCAGCCAGGTTTTTTGTTCTCTTACCTTTAGGGGTATTGGGGCAGGCAACAATAGATTACTGTTTGTCCCCATACCTGGTTGGAGGAGGTCATCCTTAGTGTGTATCTGTAACTGAATGGAGGCAGCAGCCTGGTGTAGCAGTACCTCCACCATGGCTGGGCCACCTTTTCATGGCTGCTCATTCAAGGTCTGGAGCACCAGGTCCAGACTTGAACTCCAGCCCTGCAACGACGGGGGAGTAACATGCAAGTGTAACCCACTTTTCAAGAGTCCATTATATTGTTCAATCATGCCAGCGGCCTGTGGGTTATATGGAACATGAAATCCCCACTATATGTCCGTCTGCCGTGCCCACTGTTTTATCTGCTGTCCAGTGAAATGTGTTCCTCTATCACTTTCAATGGTTAAGTGGCAACTGTATAGAGCACACAAGTGTTGCAGGTCCTGAATGGTATGTTGTTGGTTGGCCACCCTACAAGGTAGGTGAACAACAGGCCAGTGGCCATGTCTACAGACATCAGCACATGTGTGTATCCCTGCGATTTTGGCAGCAGCCCAGTGTAATCTGTCTGCCATCTGGTCAAGGGAATCTGCCCTATCATCACTTGTTACAGACACTGGGCAGCTGCCTCCATCTGGGGTATGCCTGTGTGCATGCTGGACACTTACCATAGGCCTCCCAAATATCCTGCCTGGGCAAGAACAGACCCTAGTGCTCTGTTGCATCAGTTTACCCCCCATGTGGCCTAATTTCCAGTGTAGCCATAGGGCCACATCTCATGTGGGTGTTCACTCCAACCATTGGACTCTGTCCAAGGCATTTGCCTTGTCATTGCCAGGGGCAGCCAAAGGCACATGACCTGTCACATGACTGAGAGTTACACCCTTTTGTTGGCACATTTCCCATATGTCTTGCCACATGGCTTGGCCCCAAATGGGTTGGTGGCCAACCAACTAATTCTGTGACTTCCAGGTAGTTAACCACAATGTCAGGTCTTGATAAACTGCCAAGCTATCGGTGCAGATTACCATAGGTGTCCCCTTGGTGATCACCATCTACACTGCCTTGAGTTCAGCCCATTGACTACTTTGTCCACACCCGGTGTGAAACCATATGGCATCAGTACTAGGCTGGACCATGACAGGAGTCTAGGTAGCAGTGGCTACCTAGGAGTCTAGAGGCAGGCTAAACCATGCCTCATTAGGAATGGGGAGGCACCCTTCCTTAAGTGGCTATGGCTCAAGGTCCAGGGGTGCCTCAGGCCGATCCATGGCCTTATCTTGCATTAGGACTACAGGTCCCAAGACTTCTTGTAATTCTGCTGCTAAGGGGCTGGTACTGAAGGTACTCTGCTGTTCTAAGTAGGCATCCCACTTTGCTAAAGTGGATGTCTGTGCCATCCCAGTCTGGAGGGTTTCACCCATGAACATATCCACCCCACTATTGGGTAAGTCGTCTGCACGATGACTATAGCCTTTTCTGTCAAACTCTCGCAAGGCTGAAGGGCAGCATATACAGCTGCTAATTGCTTCTCTATCAATGAATACCGGAGCTTGGCTCCCTTCCAAAGGTGGGAGCAAAAGGCTACTGGTGTTCTAAAGTGCTCCATGCACTGCCATAGGCTCCAGCTAAAGCCATCTGTTGTCTCATGCACATCAAATTCAAATGGGTGCCTCTGGTCAATCACTTGCAGGGCCTGTGCTTGCTGAATAGCCTGCTTGGCTACCAGAAAGGCTGTCTCACTGGGATGTCATCATCCCAGTCCCAGGTAGCCCCCTTTTTTGTCAACTGGTACAACAGTTTTATCATTTGAGCTAAATGGTGCACGGATGTCCACCAATATCCTAGGAGGCCCACAAAGGTCTGCAGCTTCCTTATCTTGGTGGGCCAGGGATATACCTGAATTTTGCCTATGATGGCCTCTGGTATGGCTTTCATCTTACCCAGCCAGATAACTCTCAAGAATGTGGCAGACAATCCAGGACCTTGGATTTTGGATTCGTTGATGGCCCAACCACATGCTGCCAAAAGTTGTTGCCAGAGGGGTGCTGCCAATTCTAAATCTACAACAGAATCAGAGGTTAACATAATAGCATCAATATAATGGAATAGGCAGATTCCCTTTAGACATGTCTAGGCAGCTAAATCTGTGGCAATGAGACCATGACATATGTTGGGGCTATGCACATAGCCCTGTGGCAACACTGTGAAAGTCCATTGTTGCCCTTCTTATGTGACGCAAACTGTTCCCGGCTCTCTGGAGTAAGGTCAATTGAAAAGAATGCATTAGTCAAGTCCACTACATAGTGTTACTGTCCCAATTCCATCATCAAGCGGTTCATCAAATCTGTGGGAGACAGGATAGCTGCATGTAAAGGGGGTGTTACTTTATGTAGTTCTTGATAGTCCACTGTCATCCACCAAGTCCCATCAGGCTTTCTGACTGGCCATACTAGAGAATTGTAGGAGCTGTGGGGGCCATGCACTCTCTATGCCTCCTCTGACTTCTGAATAGTCTCAGTTATCTCTGTATGCACCCCTGGCAAGCGGTATTGATGAGTGGAGGTAACCCGCTGGGGTTGTGGCAGAACCTGGGACTGGTGATGTGTATGCCCCTGTAGTACCAGCTTTACCCCACGTACTTGGAGTCTGAATTTTCTGGCCATAGTGTGTAAGTCTAGACCGTGCAAAATGTCCACCCCCAGAATGTATTCTGGTATGAGAGACATATATAGTGTATAAGTGGGGAGCCAAGCGGCTGATACTGAGGTGCAGAGATACAGGTTTCACTTTTACTGACTGGCCTCCATAGTCGTCTATGTATGCAGCCTTGCCCAGAAACTTATCCACGTTCCCATAGATGAGGCTACAATCTGTGCCAGTATCTGCTGTATATTGGTGGGAGACCAGTGGATTGCCAATTCCACATGTGGCCTCTGGTCATCCAGTGTCCCCCCAAGCCAGGCATCTTGGCCAGTTCCCTAATCAAACACAAAAGGCTCTATTCCTCTGCCTGTCTGCAAGTAATCCTTGAGCTGGAGCATCCGGGCAGTACTGGGTGGAGGAGCATTGTCCTGTCCCCTCCTGGGCATTTTCCAGAATTGCCTCCACAAAGTTAACGGCACTTCATTGGGTTGCCTATCAATTTTCTCCAGAACAACCCCAGCCAATATCAGATCAATCCACATCTGCGGGCGTGTCACCTACTGGGGCCCCTTTTTGTCCCCTGAGATGGCTCCCTGTGGGAGGGATATCTTCCCCTTCTTTATGGCACAGACTCCCTGCTCCTGCCGCTGGCTTTCTGCTTCCCTGAGGGCTGCCATGGTAGCAGTCACCTCATGTACGTGACAAGCACAGCGTATGGAGTGACGACAGGGGCCAGAGAGCCGAGGGCACTCAGGGGTACAGAGCCCAACACAAGGTACCTCATGTGTGAGGTAAAGCGTTCAACATACGGCTCTCTCGGTATTTAAATCAAACATAGCCTGCCGCATACCCATCTCCTAAATTACCTGCACCGGCTTTGCATATGATTGCCATTTACTCACAGTTTCTGGTATTTCTCCAGCATCTTTCCACACCGTCCGCATGGCTGCCATCAGCCATTCAGTCAGGGTGTGGTCACCTTGCCCTTGTGCCAACCACCTGCTCACTTGCAACTGCTGATGGAGCGGGGAGGGGGTGAGTTGTGATATAAGCCAACTTTTGCATCTTGGCTGCAGAAGAGGAAATACTCTCAGCTCTTTCTTCCCAGAGGCGGAGCATCCAGGCAGGTAGGGGCTTCCCCGGATGCTGCCGACACTGCCTAACTCCCGCAACTTAGTAGGGGTGTAGGCACTGTATGAAGTGTGCTCCACCACGGTAGGGAATCCCTGGGCCTGCCTTTGGGGCTCAATCGGCTGTTCATGCTCTATTTTCTGGTGGAACAGGGGGCGAGCTCGCACTGGGGCTTCTTCCTCCTTGGTGTCAGACGGTGTGGAAGTCGCTGTCCGGGAAGGCGGGCTCAAGCGTACACTTACATCAGTCCCCAATTCTCATTTCAAGCTGTATATCCGGGCCTCCAGGTGCTCTGCTTGTGCCTGGAGGTCCCTTGCCTGTGCTGCGTTCTGCAAAGACTGGGCCTGCACTTCCTGTAGTGCAGTCAAAAACGCCCATCTGACTCTGCCGGCAAAGTCATGCTCCTTCTCGGTGCTGTGAGCTTCCAGGTGCTTCAGCGCTTTCTCCATGCTTATGGGGGACCCGTCCACCACCACCCATGTTTCCACTGGGGCCCATTCTAGCAGCACGGCTGCCACTGGATACCCTAACCATGCTAGGGCCATATAGCTGACCCGGGATCACTGGGGGCTGAGGACTCACTCACCTTGGTATCCTATGCCTATTGTCGGGTTCCAACCCAAGCTGGGATTTGAGGGGAGTTGGTGGACAGGTGGGGGGTAGTTGAAACACTCATGGGTCTGTAGGCAGGTGGGACATGGCTTTATTATGCACCACTGCTCTCATAGTGTCGGTGATACATTTATGCACTTCACAGACGACAGTGGCTCAGAGCTAGGTGATGAGCCCACCCATAACATGGCTACATAACTGTGATTATATAAAGCATGGGATTGTGCACCTGCACTCCAATCCCACTGTGTCGTGCTGCACCAGATGTTTACCTTGGCCTACTCTTAATTGCCACACAGCCATTTTCCTTACACATCCTTAGAGTCAAATTCCACCCATATTTATGGCATGTGCTTTCAAGGCACTGTGTCATGCTGAAACTCATTGAATTCTTAAAGCATTTTATTATAATGATCTTTTCTTCCCTTAAATCTAGGCACATTTTTATTTTCTTTAACAATTTAGTGCTGTTGTCCTAACCTTAGCAGGTGAGAGTAGTTCGAGTTGTTCTCCAACTACTTTTACACTAAACTCTGTATCTTCAGCTTAAGAAGCTACCTCTTAGTTCTCAGGATCTGGTCTCCTTGGGGGAATCATTTCTTTCTATTTTCTGAGATTGTACCTCACTCTCTTTCTGATCTCATTGGCCCCAAGGAGCTTTTTAGAAATCTCTCTCTTGCTTTTTTTTTTTTAATGCCTTTTTTTTTTTTTTTTTTTTTTTTTTTAACAGAAGACAGTTCTGGATGCATTCTTTCTATTCTCACTTTCAGAATCTCATTTTCTCCATTGTAGCTGTCTATCCTGTCTTCTATATTTCAGTTTTCTCTTGTGAAATGTTTCTCTTTCTCCAGCTTAGTCTCTTCCTTTATTTCTAATTATTCCACTTGGAAAATGAGTTTGAGAAACAAACTTGAGTCAGATTTTAGAGGGCCCTGAATGTAAGAGGGCCTTGTAGCTTACTCTAATGTGGCTGCACATTAGAATTGCCTGGGGAGCTTTAAAAAAGCCAAGGCTTACTTCCAGAGGCTCTGAGTTGATATGGCTAAAACCTGGGTATTGGTGTGTTTAAATGTCTCTCTAGGTGATTCTAATTGTGAAGAACTGTAAAGGTTCTGAAATTTTACACTATTTATTAGATAAAATGTTAGTCTACCACAGTTTCAAGAATGCTTGCATAAAATATGAAACTCCTGAGTCAGAGATTATAAAAACAGTTTATTACAGAAATAAAAGTAGCCAGAGTATTGGCATTTTTTTGTGCTGGTTCCTTGATCCTTAATTCCTATAGAATGATACAAAGAGGGCCAGATGACACCTGCACACATACTAGGTATAACTGCAGGAGAGTATCCCAGAGTTTAGGGAGACCTGAATATTTTATTCTGGAAAGTAATATGCCTACATTTGTTTCAGTTAGAGAAACTATCTCTGTCTTTCAAAGCCTTCAGCAAACCTGCCATTTGCTTTGAAAGGAGACACTATATTTATTTTCTACATAAGCACCCTTGAAAAAATAATCTGAAAAAGAGGTCAGTCAGTCCTTCGTTTCACAAATGTGACAGACCTGTGGAAAATGGACTCCTAACAGAATTGAGACTGCTACTGTTGAAAGAGGGAAGCCTGGAATTGTTTTAAGCAGGCAAATCAAAGAAATACCTTAAATAAAATATTTTTTACCGGGAAAGGAAGCAAGCAGAATAACAGCTTAGAAGCTATTATGCGATTCTGGCAAAAGTTGAAAAAGGCTCTGGCCAGGTAGTAGTAGAAGACAGGGATTGAGATAAGGGGAAATTTCAAAGAAAAATTGACATGCACAGGTTAGTAATTAGATATGAGGAGAGGAAGATATTGATGGTAAAATCCAGTTTTCTTTGTGGGACAATTTGTATTGATAATTCTGATTTCTTTAATAGCTATATGGCTATTCAGTTTATCTATTTCTTCTGGAGTGAGTCTTGTAGTTAATATCATTTAGGGAATTTATTCATTTTATCTATCTTTTTGAAATTATAGACATAAAGTTCTTCGTAATATTCCTTATCCACTTAGTATCTTTAGAATCTGTACAAATGTCACTTCTCCCACTCCTGATGTTGGTATTTGCCTCTTCTCTCTCTCTTTTTCCTCATCAGTCTACCTTGAAGTTTATTAAATTTATTAATCTTCTTTCTAAAAAACCCAGCATTGGCTTCATTAGCTTTTCTCAATCAGTCTTCTACTTTCTATTTTATTCATCTCCTATCTTTATTATTTCCCTTCTTCTGCTTGCCTGGTGTTTCATTTTCTCTTCTTTTTCTAGTTTCTTAAGGTAGAAACTAAGGTCAATGATTTGAGAACTTTTTTCCCCCTAATATGAATGTTTAGGCTGTAAATTTCCCTTTAAATATTGCGTTAGATATATTTCACAAACTGGAGTAAGCTGTATTTTTATTTTCATTTAGGTAAAAATATTTTAAAGTTTCCTTTATGATATATTTTTGGCCTACAGGGTGTTTAGAAATGTATTATTTAGTTTTTAAATAATTTAAAAAGTTTCTGGGCTGGTGGCGGAGGCTCTTACCTGTAATTCCACTTTAGGAGACCAAGGTGGGCGGATCACTTGAGGTCAGGAGTTCGAGACAGTCTAGCCAACGTAGTGAAACCCTGTTTCTACTAAAATACAAAAATTAGTCAGGCATGGTAGCAGGCACATGTAATCCCAGCTACTTGGGAGGCTGAGGCAGGAGAATCACTTGAACCCAGAGGCAGAGGTTGCAGGGAGCTGAGATCACGCCATTGCACTCCAGCCTGGGTGACAGAGCAAGACTCCCTCTCAAAAAAAAAAAAAAAAAAAAAAAAAGAAAAAAATGTTTCTGGACATTTTTCTGTAACTGATTTCCAATTTTATTCTATTGTGGTTATAGAGAGCATATTTTGCATGATTTGAAATTTTAAAGATCTATTGAAACTTGTTTTCTTACCCAGATATGTTCTGTTGTGATAAATGTTATGTGTTCGGGTGAAATGAATAGAATTCTGCTATTATTTGTCTGAGTATTCTGTACATGTGCATTACTTCAAATTGATTGAAAGTGTTGTTCAAATCTTCTATATTCTTATTGATTTTCTGTGTACTTAGTATCAAGAAACTGAAGCTGAAATCTCTGATTGGAATTAGATTTGTCTAATTTCTTCTGGCAGTTCCTTCACATTTTGCTATGTGCATTTTTATGTATTCATAAGTTAAGTGCATAAAAACTTAGAATTGTTATATTCTCTTAACAAATTTATTCTTTTAACACTGTGAAATAAATCTTTTAATTTCTGGTAATATTTCTTTGCTCTGACATCTGCTTTGCTTTCTTTTGATGTTTCAGCATGATATATTTTTCTTCTATTCTTTTAGTTTTAACCTATTTGTTTCCTCATGGAATTTAAACCAAGTTTCCTTTCAACAACTCGTATTTACATCTTCCTTCTTTATCTAATTTACAATCTCTGCCTTTAATTAGAGTGTTTATTTTCATTTAATGTGGTTTTTTCTTTCCCCCCGAGGTGGAGTTTCACTCTTTTGCCCAGGCTGGAGTGAAGTGGTGCGATCTTGGCTCACTACACCTCCATCCCCCAGGTTCAAGTGATTCTTTTGTCTCAACCTCCCGAGTAGCTGGAATTATAGGCACGCGCCACCACATCTGGCTAATTTTTGTATTTTTAGTAGAGACAGGGTTTCAGCACGTTGGCCATGGTGAAGGCCATGGCCTTCACCTCCCAGAGCGCTAGGATTACAGGCATAATGTGATTCTTGAGATGATTGTGTTTAAATACTTCTTTCTTTTTTTAAATTATAGTTTAGGTTCTGGTGTACATGTGTAGAACATGCAGGTTTGTTACATAGGTATACACACGCCATAGTGGTTTGCTGGACCCATCAACCCCTCATCTACATTAGGTATTTCTCCTAATGCTATCCCCCCACTAGCCCCCTAGCCCCCGACAGGCCCTGCTGTGTAATGTTCCCCTCCCTCTGTCCATGTGGTCTCATTGTTCAACTCTCACTTATGAGTGAGAACATGCGGTATTTGGTTTTCTGTTCTTGTGTTAAATATTTCTTTTGCTATTTTTTCTCTCACCTATTCTTTGATTTTTAAATCTTCTGATTTCTTAGGATTAGTTGAGAATTTTTATTATTCTTTTTTGATGATAACTGTTTTAATGTCCTTGTGTACTAATTCTAACATCTGTGTCATTTCCAGGTATATTTTGATTGATTTCACCTTTGTTATTGGTTTTATTTTTCTGCGTCTTTGCATGTTGGGTAATTTTTGGTTGGTTGCCAGGATGAGACAAAGTAGCAAATGTAAGAAAACATATTTGCTTATTCTGCTTGCCTTGCATTTTATTTTCCCTTGTCTGCAGAATTTTACAAAGTCCCTGATTCAGTGACTGAACTGGCCCTCTGGAAGAATGGCTGAAGACAATAAGCAGGTTAGAGCCTAGGTTCCTCCATCTCTTGCTTGAATCACTGCATTTTAAAATAAGTTCAATGATCCTAGCCCTTGCTTCTTCCTGTACATAACCAGATCTGTAATCTATAACCAGATGTACTCTGGCACCTGAACTTCGATGATTTTGTTCTAGTAATTTCTGAGCATGTTTAATGTAACTTTGGAGCACATGCAGAACCTCCACCACCTGATATATAAGCCGTGGGCTGAAACACTGCTTTGGAGCAGTCAAACAGAAACTCTCTGAAAGACTGTCCTGGTTCCAATCCTCAGTAAGACTCTGAATAAAACTGATTTTAATCCTATAAAAGCCTGAGTTTTTCTTTAGTTGACACCAGACATTGTAAGTTTTTTTCTTGTAGGGTTTTGGATATTTTTGTATTCCTTTTTGTTTGTTTGTTTGTTTGTTTTAGAGACAGGGTCTTGCTCTGTCACCTAGGCTAGAGTGCAATGGCACGACCATAACTCACTGTATCCTTGACCCCTGGGATCAAGTGATCCTCCTGCCTCAGTCTCCCAAGTAGCTAGGACTACAATCACACACCACCATGCCTAGCTAATTTTTTAATTTTTTGGAGAGATGGGATCTTATTATGTTGACTAGGCTGGTCTCAAATCCCTAGCCTCAAGTGATCCTCCCTCCTTGGCCTCCCAAAGTGTTGGGATTACAGCCATGAGCCACCCTGCCTGGCCCATTTTTATATTCTTATAAATATTATTCCTAAGCTTTTTTTCTGGGCCACAGTTAAAGTTACTTGGAAATACTTTGATACATTCAGATTTTGCTTTTAATATTTGTTAGATAGAACCAGAGTAGCCTTTTTTCTAGACATGATTTTGTCCTACCACTGAGGCTAAACTCTTCTGAGTACTCTACTCAATGCCCCATGAATTATGAGTTTTCTCTCTGGCTGGGGAAATTAGCAACTGTCCCAGGCTCTTTGTAAACTCCAACACTGTTTCCTCGAATCCTTTCTAATGGTTCTTTCTCCAGCCACAGGTAGTTTTCTCATTGTCATGTGCTAATTGGTACTTAGTTGAAGACAAAAAGGGGAATCTGCAGATTTCTGGAGCTCTCTATGTGTAACTCCCTCCTTTCCAGTACACTGCTTTGCAAACTCTAGCCACCTTGGCCTCCCTGCTAGTTATATCTCCTATAGCTTGAGATATTTTCTTTTTACTGTTTGTATTAGTCAAGGTTCTCCAGCGAAACAGAACCAATAGGGTATATTTATTTCATTATTATGTGAATTGGCTCACCTGATTATGGAGGCTGAGAAGTCCCACTTACTGCTGTCTACAAGTTGGAGAACAAGGAAAGCCAGTGGTGTAATTCAGTTAAAATCTAAAGTCTGAGTCTGAAGGCCTGGGAACCAGAGGAGCCAATGGTGCTAAGTCCTGGTCTGAGTCCAAAGGTCCAAAAACACAGAACACCAATGTTGAAGGGCAGAAGCAGATAAATGTCTCTAGTCCAGTCAAGTTGACAAATAAAATGAACCATCACATTCTCCTAATTATCCTTTGGCAGAGGTGGGGATGGTTTATGAACAGAAATTCTTAATTGTATTATAGTTCAATTTATGATTGTTTCTTCATCATTACTACTTTTTGCATCATGATTAAAAAGCCCTCACTCATCTCAAGGTCATGAAGATGTTCTACGTTTTCTAACATATTTTCTATTAATTGCTTAGCTACTTTAGCATCTTACTCACAAAACTATACACTTCTTGAGGGAGGTACTGTGCTATACTTAAAACTCCAGCACTTAGAGCATTGTGTGGCACATAGTAATCATTTAAAAACTGAGTGATCAAATGACCTAATTTTTGCTGTTTATATAGTGACCTTGAATAAGTAATCTAACTTTGCCTTAACTTCTGCATCATTACAATTTAAAGCCTCTCTTTTTTAAGTCCTAAAAATCTATAAAAACGATTTTCACTAAATACTTTTAGTGGCCTGTCACCACATTTTAATTACTACTTCATTAACCAGATGGGGATGGGATATACAAATAACTACTCAATGGCTTTAAATAGTTGAAAATACAGAAGATTTGTTTTTTCTTTTGCTCACTAAGGAGATGGTACTCCTTTCCTTTTCTCTTTCCTTTTCCTTTTTCCCTCCCCTCCCCTCCCCTCCCCTCTTTTCCCTTCCTCTTAATCTTTTCTCATCTTTGAAGAATTAGCATGGCCCGGGGGAAATGTGCCTTCAACTTTGGCATAGGTCAAACCTTCAACAATTATTAAACATCCACTACGTGCCTGACACTATTTTAGGACTACTAATGAATTAGACTAAATTCTCTGCGAATGTTGATAAAATTCAAGTGAATGAAGCAATGAATGAAGTAATAAATGACTCAACGAAATAATGAATGCCAAGTTCCTGGTACATAATATGTACTTCTGAAATGGTGTCTACTATTATTATCATCAAATTCTTTTTTGTATATTTAAGCATTTTCATTTTTTTTAAATGCTATCTTTTTTTAAATGAAAATTTCTAAATTCCAGGTAGGTTGGTCAGAAGTCAGATTCCTTGACAAAGTATACAGTTGTATGCTGCTCAATGATAATGCTTTTGAGATACCCAAGTGATCACTCGAAATTTGAATTGAGAATTTAGCCTTCTCCACTGACAAGGACACTTATTTGAGGATGACACCTTTCTTCTGAATGTGTAAGAAATAACTTTCCCAGCTGGGTGCGGTGGCTTACGCCTATAATCTCAGCACATTGGGAGGCCCAGGCGGGTGGATCACCTGAGGTCAAGAGTTCAAGACCAGCCTATCTGACATGGCGAAACCCTATCTCTACTAAAAATACAAAAAATTAGCGAGGTGTGGTGGTGGGCACCTGTTATTCCAGCTACTCGGGAGGCTGAGGCATGAAAATCACTTGAACCTGGGAGGTGGAGGTGGCAGTGAGCCGAGATCATGCCATTGCACTCCAGCCTAGGCAATAGAGTGAGACTTCGCCGCCACCCACTCCCTCTGCCCGCCCCCCCAAAAAAACCCTTTCCCTTACTTTACCGCACTGCACATATGGTCTTTTTGCTTTACTTGTCACATGTGTGACTTTGACAATATTTCTGTTGTCCTTAGATGATTTACTCAGTAGAGTAACCAGAAACAAGGTGCAAGTTCATTTCACTTTTAAGCTATAGAACTTTATACATGGTTTCTGTGGTATGTTTTAAATCAAAGGCTGTAATGAACATGAAGAGAAAGCACAGGAAAAGTTCCACCCGTAGCAGATTTTCCTTTATTAGGGTAGATTAATTCCATTTCATGATAGCAATATGAAAGCCAAACAAAATGATTTTCAGTTGATTTATGCAGTTCTTGTGAATTACCTTGCTTTTGGCCTGGGGCCTCTCAATAGCCACCTGAGGTACAGTCTGTGATAACCACTCAGGAGTGCTGCCTAGCAGGCTGCTATACTTAAATAATCTAGTTTTGTTATTTCACTCAACAGTAATGTGACTTTGAGGGAGATGAACTTAATGCCAAACACTCCTTTCTGAAGTAAAGGAAAGTTCAGAGCCTTAAAGGAGTGGAGATCTCCTTTTAGGAAGCTTCTGATAATTACGTGGATTACTGCCATCTCAAATGATAAAATTGCAAACAACCTTTATATTCTCTTACTCTAAATCACAAAGCAATTCTGAATTGGAAGTGTATTTAAAAGATGTTTCTAACATTTTTATGTTTTGGATGGAGGTTTTTGGTAACTGAATATATTACTGTATTTGAAACTAATACATATAGCTAACCCTTGGGTTTTTGGAGAGGTCATCAAGAGTTCATAGATTATTTGAGTCAGACAGTTCCCTTGATGACAGATCAATTTCAACGAAGGCAAAACATTAGCTCTTTGTATGTGCTAGTTAGTGTCACACAAAAACACACACTGTTCCTTGGCCACAAGCTGCATTGAAGTTTCTGGCTAGCTTTTCCTTATATACTTATTCAAAATTGAAGGTTGGAGCAACCACATCTATTATAGAAACCAACTTGAAGTTGTGTCTTGTGACAGTTTTGTGGAATTTCATCTGTGAAATTATCTTTACCACTAATTAACCCTTTTAACAGGGAAATATGGGGGAAAATGAGAAAGCAATTAAATACATATCCAGAAATATGGTACATTGAATAGTTTTGGATTTTTTTCTAAATTACTTAGAAGAGTTTATTAGTTGTGTATCACACCAGTGATATTTTAACAAAAAAAAAATGGTGCTTTCAGAGAATCGCCTGTTAAAATAATTATACGAGCATTTTCTCTCTAGATATGAATAGATGCAACTAAATTAGCTTATATAGTTTTTTAAGTAAATGCAATAAATCATTGTCTAATTCACATGTTTGGTTGACCAACCGCAGTTACTAGCAGCAGTACAGTATTGCTGAGAGAGAATGTGTTTTGGAATAAGAAAAATTTAGATTTGAATTTTCATTCTTCCATTTGGCTACTCCCTGAGCTATGATAGTCTCTCTGGTAACTGAAGGTCAATAATATCTACTTCCTAAAGTTGCTGTAAAGATTGTATTTAATGCCGTTAACATCAAAACAGGAACATAGTAGTTGTTCAATGAATTGCATTACTTTTCCTCCTAGGATTTTAAAGAAGCGTAACAAGGGAGATTGACCTATACCCAGGATTTCTGTCATTACCATGAGTTTTGGAGATATTACAACTGTAAGAAAAAAATCATCATGCCACTGTAACTTAGTGATGGAGACAATATGCAACACAGACATAACAATTAGTCATATTGGGCATAAATGTGAAATATCTTCTTCTCATTAACTCAGAAGTCTATAGCCACTCTCTTCAAAGCAAAAAACAAACAAACAAACTAACAAGCTTTCTGATTGAGTTCATTTTGAAAATTTTCTAAAGGTATTTTGTAAGAAATCTTGTTACTCATATCCTTATATACTTTATTTAAAGATGCACACACAAAAGGTTTTAAGGAAAAGGCATCCCCTCTATGTACCTGAGAAGCTGAGCTGTTTTTGTCTTTCCTTTATATTGATATATTGCTGTAGAGGATTTGGAAGATCATTCACATTTTTATTCTTCCCACTTCATTATTTATGCCTATTCTTCTCTTTTGGGACTTGTCATGGAAAAGGTAGAGAAAAAGAATACATTGACTTGGACTATGAATCCTCATTTTTTGTGTGTAAAATATTTTTAAAACCATCTCTTGATTTACTTCTGTGTCAAGCTTCCAACAAATGCTTTACGCAAAAACCACGTTCACTTGAGAGCACTTAAATTAGTGTTTTGGTTTTCAGTGAGGAAGAGCAAAATCCTTGTGGCTTGTTGCTGGAACAAGATGTACATTTGAGACTCTGGGATTCTACTGTGATTTTTATCCCATTTTTCCCCCTGCCTTTTTGTAGCAACAACTGTCAGGATTGGAAGATAGTGTTTGTGTTGTTTGTTTAATTTATCTTTAAAAGGAATTGAAATCTGTAGGCAAAATGACTTTTCAGCTTGATAAAGCATTAATGTTGGCAATTTAGGATGTGGAATTATTCTTTCAAAATAGTGTTGAGTCAATACTATACAAACTAATTAGTTCTGTGCTCCTAGGAAATCTTAAAATTAGAACTTCTTATAAAACCCCATGAAATTTCTCCTTGATAGTAGTAGTTCCCTAGGAACATTACTAAGGTGACAATATATTTGAGCTGTATGTATCTACATTTTTATTTTGATATCTACTCAGCATTATTTAGATTCCCCCTGTCTTTCCAAATTGGTAATATGTTACTTCTCTGTTGCTTGAACTTAATTTGCTTTCAGTGAATTGCTTCAATAGCTATTATACTTCACCCTGGGAATATCTTAATTTTGCAGGTGAAAACAAATTAGCTGTATCTTGCAAATGAAGTTTAGTAAGAGGATAGGAATGATAGGATGATGTATATGCTAATGATTAAAACCCAATTATTGTTAAATTTGGTCTCAGCATTGGAACCACAGCTTAGCAATAAAGAAGCTTTTGTGATAAACAAAACCTTAAACTGGAAGACATGACACTTGGTCAGACACTTAAATCTGCCACAAATTTGCTTTATGATTTTGATTAGTTAATTAATCTATCTGGGCTGTTTCATCAGCTATGAAATTATTGTGTGCTACATATTTTTTCCTACTTTAAAATTATGATTTTGGTTGAATCCAAAGGTCATCAAATTAGAGTCCAGAAGCACCCTTGAAGACAAAAAATTTAGTGTGAAATGATGTTAGAAACTAGGATGAAAAACAACAGTCAGGGAACGCTTGAATATGAAAGTCAGATACTCTGGCAGGACTCAAGAGGAAACATATGCCCAAGGACAAGGTAGAACAGAGAGTTTAAGTTTGGAGAAACCTGGCCTTAAGACGCTGACAAAAGCCGTCAGTGTAGGGCAAGTGAACAGACAGATAAATTTAAGTCATTAGCTCCAAGTAAACTTCAGTAGTTGAGATAACACCCTGCCTCACACAATCCCTTATACAATTTTTGTTCAGGCAGTACCAAATTTCAGTTGTGTCTGGCCTAGTAACTCAAAGGAGAAATAGTAAAGCGGGAATACATAGCAAACATAAATTGAGTCTAGGTCTAGAAGAATCGTATTCATCTTTATATTATGTAAATCATAATATGCAAATTAAACCAGTTTTTTCTTTCATTTAGAGTTTTAATGAAAATTGCTTTCTTCTATGTTGTTGAATTGGGGCACAGCTTGATATCTAAGGTCATATAGTCTGAAACATAACTTAAATCATTAATTGTTCTGGTGATGACCACTTAATTCTTAAAAAAGCACTGTCAAGTTACATCAGTATTTTGAATCTCCATGAATCTGAAGCTGGGAATATAAGCTAGAAATCTGGCGTCACTACAAAAAGTGAGAGTTGATTTTCAGAGTTTTTTCCTCTAAATCTAGATGTATGTGTGAGAGAACAGACAATACAGGTATGATTTTTATAAATGAAAAAGTGAAAGGGAACAATTCAGCTCCTAAACTAAAGGATTAATTGAGGTACCTATTGGGTATGGTAGGTCCACTTGAAGATCATGCCATCATCCCATCTGCTGAACTCCCCTTTCCCCTTTTCTGAAGTCCCTCTTGCATTTCTTATTTGTTTCAGGCATCCAAATTTGAAACTCAAAACTCATCCTTCACTTCTTCTCTCTGGCATTTTGTAGGCAGGCAGGTACTAAGTTCTGTGTATTCTCCGTCTAAAATGTATCTAGCATCGAACCTCTTATTTCTTGCCAGATGTTATCTTAAGCAGCTCTCCACCCACACCCCCTGAGCTGCCACTGCTTTCGTAATTCATTCTCATCATACTCAGTGGCCACTTCTTTAAATCCCTTTATTAATTTTCTAACTCTTCACTTTATGTCTTGAGAAGTTCTAATTATAAAATAAACTACATTTATGAAGTGGCATGGTATTTTGTTAGTTTATCTATATTTTCTAAATCCAAGATCTATAATGTGTAACTACAATAAAACTCTTGATTGACATGCAATAATCAGCATAACTACATCAAATGCAATGCTCTTTTAACCGCCTGTCCTATCCTTCCTTTATCAACTAGGCATTTTGGGACACTGTTCTAATCCATTTGGGTGAAATACCAATTCCATTATGTTTAAGCATAACATATAGTTTTTTTTTGTTTTTTTTGTTGTTGTTGTTGAGACAACTTAACTCTTGTTGCCCAGGCTGGAGTGCAATGGCACAATCTCGGCTCACTGCACCCTCTGCCTCCTGGGTTCAAGTGATTCTCCTGTCTCAGCTTCCTGCGTAGCTGGGATTACAGGCATTTGCCACTATGCCCCACTTATTTTGTATTTTTAGTAGAGATGGGGTTTCTGCTTGTTAGTCAGGCTGGTCTGAAACTCCAGACCTCAGGTGATCCGCCCGCCTCGGCCTCCCAAAGTGCTGGGATTAAGGCGTGAGCCACTGCACCCGGCCTAGGATACCATATAGTTTATTGTTCAAACTGGATCACTCTGAAGCATGAGAGAGGGGTATTTATAGTGATTATAATTATGGCTGGACAGTGGTGTAAACTAGAACTGTCTTAGGCAAAGTGGGAAGTGGGATAACCCTAGTCATCCCACTCCTTATAACCTCAGCGCCTTCTACCACCTACAAACAGAACTACCACTTTGTTTAGCTTGGCATTCGGGAAATTCACGTTAGGCTCTCCGCCTCTCTTTGATGAGTGTACTCACTGATCACCTCACCTATTTGCTTAGATGTTTCTACCCTTGCACATTTGTTTATGTTATCCTCTCTCTTTACCTTTTAAATTGTCTCACATCAGTTTACCTTTTTAACCCCTATACAACTTTTAAAGTGGAGTTTATCCCCAATATTTCTCATAAAGCTCCCCTACTTTAATCTGCTGTCATTAAGTACTCTTTTCTCTGAACTCCTAAGTACTGGTTGATCGCTTGACCCCTATATGTTATCTTTGTAACAGATTTTTAGCCCTAATTGTCTGATCTCAAGTGGATTTCAGATTCCCAACGGCATTGATTTTATCTGGTACTTCCATTTAGGACTTTAGGGTTCTCTTTCACTCTTTCTTCCCACTTTTATCGTCTAGACACCGGTTAACTTATGAGGAGCACTGGAGGTGATGTCAAATGAAGGAAGGGATTCCAAGGCCAGAAACTAGAAGAGGAAATATTTGTCTGAAATTAGAAACATGGAGGCTAGAGAGATGAACAAAGCTACAAACCCAGTGGATGCACCGATGACTAATAGAAGGGGAATCGGGGCAAAGCATCAGGAAAGCCAGGCCATGGAGAAGAGAATAAGCAGCCTGGGAACAAATTATGGGAGAATTTGAGAGGAACGGAAGCAGTCGAGTTCTGAGCATTGTCTAGCTCTGGAAGCTTTTTGTGCAACATGACCCACAGTCCAGCAGCTTTGATGTCATCTGGAAGCTTATTAGAAATGCAGATCCTCAGGCTCCACTCTTCATATTACAAGATCTCTAGGTGATTCGTTTGGCAAGCGCTGGCCTAGAGTATCAGCTTATCTTTGTGTGCAGATTTTATAGTTGAGCTGGGACCTGGCACGTAAATGGATCTTTCTGAGTTGAATATTCAATTGTGATATTCAGGATATCCAATAATAAATATGAGTTGGTTAAACATTGGGTTGAGAATCTACTTTTATTTTTTCATTGGATTTTTAGTGCTTGAAATGATAGTGTAGATCTTGTATAGACTTTCAACAAAAGTAGGGATGGAGGAGATTTGAGCTCAATGTGTGTTAGAATAATATTTTTCAGATAACAAACTGTGACTTAATAAGATTTGGGTGGAGAATAACTAAAATAATCTAATTATGGATGTACTAGAATTTTCAAGTGTCTGTTCATTTCGTTAGGATCTGTAACTTTTTTGACCTTAAATCTATTCTTGCCAGTTTTAAGTGCTTCAAGACAGGAAAACAGTGGGCCATCTGGTTTTACTAAACACTTTCTCACGTACGAGGACAAGACGTATTACTTGGAGCAGCTAAGAAGTGCACTGTTGAAAGAATTTAGGACACTTCTCTATACAAACTATTTCTCAAGGATGAAGAACTTGGCCTGTATCAAAAATTAAAAGAATTTTTGTTTGACTTTTTCTTCATATGCTTCAGCTATCTGTAATGGTATATAAATAAGCATTTAATTAACTACAGAAAGTATCTCACTGTGTGAGCTACACATAGCCTCTCATCTACCCTTCCCTTTATGGAATAGAAAACTGCTATCTAAATTTGTTAAGTAGATCCTGTTTTACTTTTCATGTTATTTTCATTATTAAATCAGAGATGACTTTGGCTAGCTAAAATTCTGTTACTTAAGAAAAAATTAAATCACATCTTGAAAAAGACTAATGATAAATTTCTGATAAAACATTAACTATATTGGTCTATAGAGAAAAAAGGCAACATAAAACACACTGAACAAAATTCAGTGTATTGTGCTAAATATAGTTTTTGCTACAAACATAAGAGACAATAAAAATAAAAGGCTTTCAACATTACTAACTCTACACTTGAAGTCTCTTCTCCTTCCTCAATGATTTGGTCTAAATCGTTTCCAACAGACATGATTTTTTCCCAATGATTCTTGTCATAGAATGCTTTGATTACAGTGAGTAGCAGCATAAAAAAATGACAAAAATATCGGGTCAAACTACCAATTTATATCTAGGAGGATAGATTAAAACAGATGTCAGCTGGCATATATATTTGTCCAGCCACAGACAGGATTACTCAGCAAATACTTAGTAGATTTTGTTCCTTGATTTTTGTATTTGATCCAATTGTTTGTTTAACCAATAATTTGCTCTGAGGCAGCATCATACAGGCATTTATCACAATATTGATCATTGTATGATATTAGCCAGTTGCTAAATTTTAAATATAATTTAATAGGAGAAGCAGGATATACAAACTGGGAGTCAAGAGAACTATTGAAAACAGTAACAATAATGCGCTCAGATTCACTAAGATTGAAGATGTATTTACAGAGAATTTGTGACTTCCAGAACTCCTTACACTTAGAATTCTCTTTAGAAAACCTATTTTAAGTCAAGGATAATGATACAGAGAGGCATCAACAAACAAAACATTTATAAAACCAAACAACTTCTTGTTGCACATAGTACAGCTTGACACTTGTGTGCAGGGTAGGACTGCAGGCATCCTGTGTGCCTTTCCATCCCTGCCATGACACCAGCGTGGCCACCCCAGCTGGTTCTCAGGCTCCTTGTTCTGTATTAGACAGTCCTCAAAGATTTTGAGACCCTTGCTATACAATGTCAGTGGATCTCTCTTGAGTTGGTCCTAAGCCATGTGGAATGAAGGGATGCATATCCCTTGTATAAATGGAACCATTGTTCTTGTGTCACCCATGGGTCTCTTGCCTATCCTTCCTGATGGGGTGACGTGTAGAAGGCAGGAGTGTGGTCAACATTGTTAAAAGATGTGTTGTCCTACTTTTACACTATAAAATTCTGAACAATAAATTTCACATGACCTAAAAAAGAATTATTGCTCACATTTCCTGCATATTCTGGATAAGATGCATTTGTGGTCATCATCATTCTTTGAGAAAAATGTTAGCAACCTTTGAGAGAATTATTGGAAGAAAATAACCACAGTAGCATGAGGTATAATTCAGCATCGTGAGTAATAATTTAACTACCATTAAGTAAATGTTACTAAGGAAGCTGCAGAAGCAAGAAGATCTATATTGTTTTCATACAAATGGGCTCTGAAAACCGTGGCCTTGTGATAATATAGTCTTTCAGTGAGAAATACAAAATTAGCACATTTTGACAATAAAAAACACACAAGGCTTGTTCTGAGACCTGAACAGGAAGAGATGGCACCTGGATATTATGAAGAATCTTCCCAAGAACTTATTGGACAATAAACAGCTAAGTATCTGTTATTCCAAATCTTTATCAAGAAGTCACTAATCTTTGCAGTGACCCATTAATTTTGTAGCACATTTAAAAGTCGAATGATTAATATAGATAGGAGTTCTGCCAAAATATTTTCCCAGGGCCTTGCACATCTTAGAGGGGTCTCTGATTGCATAAATACTTTCAGTCACAATTTCAGGTTTTGTTGCTGTAGTTTTGATGTAGTTCATTTTAACAATAAGGAGTGAGTGAGGAACAAAACAAAAATGGAGCGGGAAACTTTGCTGAACTTCCTGTACAGTAACTTTTTTGTTGTTGTTTAGATTCAGGGTATATGTGCAGGTTTGTTACCTGGATAAGTCATGTAATGCTGGGGTTTAGGCTTCTAGTAAACCCATCACCCAGATAGTGAACATAGTACCCAATAGTAGTTTTTCAGCCCTTACTCCCCTCCATCCTTCCCCGCTTTTGGAGTACCCAGTGTCAATTGTTCCCATCTTTATGTCCATGTGTACCCACTGTTTAGCTCCCACTTATAAGTGAGAACATGCAGCATTTCATTTTCTGTTTTTGCATTAATTCACTTAGGATAATGGACTCCAGCTGCATCTATGTTGCTGCAAAGGACATGATTTCATTCTCTTTTGTGGCTGCATAGTATTCTATGGTGCATATGTACCACATTTTCTTTATCTAGTCCACCATTGATGAACGCTTGTCTACAACACTTTTTGATGAGAGTTGGGCTTTGGAATTAGACAAAGTTGGAACTTGAAGTGAAGACACAATGGGAGTGAAGCCTTAACTGTGCCATTTTTGTGGAATCCCCGGCAAGTCTTTTACTGCAGCAAGTCAGTTACTTCATTTCCTCACAAAATTGTATATAAAGATGGGACAGAATAATTGTGTAAGTAATTAGCACATGTTAAGTACATAGTAAGAGTCCTATTTCGGTTAGATATTTTCATATATTATTGTTAAATGGATAGGGCAAATACAACAAAACTGAATTCTTAAGATAGTATTATAATTAATCAATAATCTCTTTTTTATTATTTCTTGCCAGAAAGCTAGATATTTAATATAATTTTAGTTTAATTCCCTGAAAAAAGGAAATATAAATAGAGTTGGTGGCTGATTTTCTGTAATTTCATAATTGCTACTGTATTTTATTTAATCTTTTACCCTGCATCATCTCTGGGATTGACACATTGGTATAATTTCCAGAGTTATCAGGTAATTTTCCTAAATTGCAGGTAGTGATTCTGAGAGGCAGTTAGTGGAAAAGTAGAAAGAGGCTTTCCATCTTTTGTTATGTCAAAATATTTGAGACTTATTTGAATAAAATCAATACTAACTGAATTATACACTCACTTTCATTAAATTCAGGTTGCTTGAAATCCATATTTGCCCTTTTTGAGGGGATGAACAACATCAGAAACCCCTTCTTATATTCCTGGAATTGGCTGCATGATTCGTCCTGGTGAGAGACAGAGCCTGTCATGCATAATAGAGGCGGAAAATGCTTGGTATTTGTTTTGCCAAGGTACTTTTCATCACGGACATGAGCACATGACTTTCTTTAAATAATTAGATAAAAACATTTTCTTCCAACTTTGAATAAAAAGCTAACAATTCAAAGGAGCAGGCCCTGGAGAAAATCCATTTTAGTGCTGAGTAGTGGCAGCAGAAGTGGCAGTAATATTGAGTTTCTCGAGACAGCTGTGGCTTTCAATGTCTAGTGCCAGAAGCAATGGCACAGCAACCTGAGATATCCAGCATTTAGTAGTGACAGCAGTGGTGACATCTCTGGATGGGTTTTGTGGGTTGGCCACGCTTTTTTTTTTTGCCCTCATTTCCACCTGTTTTCCAATTCAGAGAATGTGAGCAACCCTGTAACTTTTAAATTATTTCCCTTTTTCTTAAAATCAGGCTTGGTATCTGTTATTTGCAACTTCGAATCTTGATTGATGTGTGCTTCGTGCTCCATCTATTCTACTTTATTGCTATGCCAGAGCGCTTCCCTGATCTTCTTTCCCTTTCGGGCCTCCCTGATGCTCTTCTTATCCTGATCTCCCCACCCCTTACCCCAATCCTCACTCCTAGTGGGAGATGGAAGACATTGTGATACGCCTTGTAGTCCAACATCTTACATTGAGAACTAGCCTTGCTGCCACAAGAAACCAACTTTCTACAGATTATTGAATGATGCATAAAGAAGAAGTCACTATATCTGAATATATGAAGCTCATCCACAGGTTTTGTGATGTTATATTTCACTTATATTCCTTTTTACATTACATTAGCAATTACATTACTTGCTATGCCATCAAATGTCTGCATTTATTTTAAGGTAATTTCCTTGGTTGAACTGTTGCATGACACAGCTTCAATTGCTTAAAGACGTGAAATCCCAGAAGGCTTTAATTTTATTGACATTGCCCCCTCCCTCCAATCTCTGAGAGGTTAAAAATTGTTCATATAAGAGGCCCATCGAATTCCTGACGCTTTCCATTTTAGTACTTATACTGGTTTCTTCCAACCAAAATTCCAACTAATTTAGAATTTATGGAAAGGTTATTATGCTGACATTGAAACTTATTTGGTGGTAAATGTGGCAAAGCTTTGTTTAAATATCACAAGGAGAAAAATTGTAACCAAAAATCATTTTATGGGTTTTTAATTCTTTTTTTAAAGCAGTAATTTTTGAACACTAAAAACAGCAAAAGGTCACACTTAAAGTCAGACTCCAGGCAATTAGTTTGAGCAGGAAATCTTGTTCTGAAACCAGCAAAGCAATTTTGAGCGCTTTAAAAAAATCTAGATGCTGACTTAGTACAATAAAGTATACTGTATCATCATACATACAAATCACTGACTTCTACATAAAATAAGATTCCTTTTAGCATCTACACAAATGAGCTTGAAAATGAAGTAGCAACCCAGAGAGGGACAAAACTTCACCCAAATATTTTCTGTTTTTCAGAGAGAAAGTCATATTATATAGACTATAAGAGTTGGCTCTTTAGTTGTTCATTGAAAAACATGGTAAGGAGAATGAATTTTTCTATTGCTGCTATAACAAATTACCACACATTTATTGGCTTAAAACACAAATGTATTGTCTTACAGTTCTGAAGGTTAGAAATCTGACATGAATCTCACTGTGCTAAAATCAAAATGTCAGCAGGGCTGCATTATTTTTTATTTTTTGGAGTTCCTAGGAGAAGATGTATTTATCCTTTCTTTCTCCAGCTTTGAGAAGCTCCTCGCCCCCATTCTCCATCTGTGAAGCCAGCAGCACTGTCTCTCTGTAACCATTCCTCAAGAGTCACACCCCTCTGTGACTCTGATTCCCTCTTCTATTTTTAAGTATTCTTGTGATTATATTAAAACCACCCGGATAATTCAGCATAATTTACCTATTTCGTGATCAGCTAGTTAGCAACCTAAATTCCATCTGAAACTTAATTTCCTTTTGCCATGTACTCTAATGTATTCATAAATTCCAGGGGTTAGGACGTAGACATCTTTGGGGCAGAGCATATTTATGCCTACAGGAGAAGAAGATAATAATACAGAGTTAGATAAAAAAAAAAAGGCGGAAATGCTACAGCTACATGAAGAATAATTCTTTGGGGATCCCTAGGGACACTATGAAGATGTCCCAGGCCCTGCAACACAAAGTGTGGGCCATCTGTCAGAGCATGGGCATCGCCCAGGAACTTGTTAGAAAGGTAGAATGTGGGTCCTACACAGACCTGCTGATGTGGGATCTGCAGTTTAACAAAATCTTCAGGTGAGATTCATATGGATATTAAAGTATGAAGAAGGGCTCTATTTGCTTCCTTCAACCAGAGAAGGAATTACACACTTCAATTATATCTGCTTCTGTTACTGGATTACCACTACATTTTCATCTGAAGAAATTGTATGGTAACTGAAGGAAACTTGAAAATCTCAGCAGTGCAAGATGTAGCAGCATCCTCCTCTCAGCCATTTCTGCTCTTGCTGCAAGCGCATGTCTTCATTTGGTATTAGTGACCTTCTGGTTCTAATAAAAAAATATAATTTTCTTGTTACTTTTTGGGAGGAGTGGAAAAATGACACTTCAGACAGCAAATTGTTAAACTTCCAGAAGATGAAAAGAGGAGTCTTGGGCACAACAGACTTGAAAACATAATCTCAATCCCCAGCAAAATTGTAGAATGGAATAATAAAAATACTGTGAGCACTTAGAAGAACTTGGAGAACTGTGACATCAAAAGGCTTCAAAATGAGTTATCTGAGAACTAAGCATAATAAACTTTATATCCTTTTATAATATTATTAATATGGCAAATCAGGAAAATATGCATATAATATATATTGAGTAAAACACTTGATATGCATCGTAAAGCACTGGATATGATTTGTAAATAAATTGATAAAATGTAGGGTGAATGATAGAACTGATCATTTCTGATCTGGTTAAAAACATTGTACTCAAGGTGTGTTGCATGATGACTTACTAGAGCAGAGAAGTGGAAGGCTCACTATAGGTTCTTGTCCTTCACTCAATGCTTCTCATTTTTATAAAAACAAATAAAGAAAGTGAAAGAATATTTTTTTCTAACTTTTAGACAAGTTTAAAGAGATAACAAATGAAACAAAGTATGGGGAAGCAGAACTAAAAACTGTCATTCTTGAAAGTAATTAGGATTACTTTGTAATCTGTGATTAAAGTCATTGTGACCGTCACCAGTGTTGGAGGTAAATTTCTCTGCTTATCAGTAGACAGAGGTAGTGATCTGCTTGTAGAAATACAAGTAAAGAAGAACTGAGGCTGGGCACAGTGGCTCACGCCTATAATCCCTGCACTTTGGGAGGCTGAGGTAGGTGGGTCACCTGAGGTCAGGAGTTAGAGACCAGCCTGGCCAACATGACGAAACCCCATCTCTACTAAAAATACAAAAATTAGCTGGGCATGGTGGTGCAAGCCTGCAATCCCAGCTACTCAGGAGGCTGAGGCAGGAGAATCCCTTGAATCCGGGGGCGAAGGTTGCAGTGAACCGAGATTGTGCCACTGCACTCCAGCCTGGGTGACAGAAGGAGACTCTGTCTAAAAAAAAAAAGGGCTGAAATTTTAACTGATTGTGTATTTCCTATAAGCTAATAGTGCAGTGTAGTTATATGAAGGCAAGGAGTAAGACTTTCTTGATTTTGAATTCCCAAGGCTCAGCCTAAAACCCAGAACTTAGTAAGTACTTGGTAAATGTTAGCTGAATGAATAATTGTTGAATTATAGGAAAGAGATAATTATGTCAGATTGCAGTAATAGAAGTCTAAAGTTTAAGATGGTTCACACCCAAAATATTACATTTGCTTCTTGCCATATTTTTAAAGTTACATTGACAAAATGCTATGCAGGAGAAAAGACTGAAAACACTGTTGGAAAAAAACTGGAAACTGTGTCTTCTGGGGATGTTATAGTGGAATAAAGAAGTAAAAGGGGACGTGTAAAATAGACCTTATTTAAAAACCCTTATGCAATCTTAAGGACAAGCTTGTTGTTCTAATAGGCTAATACAGAGCAAATGTAGGAAAGCTACAAAGTGGTAAATTGTAGTTTAACATAAGCATTTTCTGACCAGCAGGAATGTCTAATGATGAAATAGACTTCTCTTGGTGGGGATGCATCTCTATTATGAAAGGCTAAATGATCATTGGTCAGGGATGCTGGGGAAAGCAGTCTTTATGGCATAAAGGAATTTCTTAAAGAAACTTCTCAGTCTCAAGCGTGTTAGGGCCTAGGCAGCAGATTTTTGTTTTTAATCTATTATTTAGGAAATATTTTATTGACTTGGCATTTATTAACTTCTGTGGAGTAAATATCCCTTTATTTTGCTTCTGTCAAGTCGAATGAGACAAAGTGACAGAAGATAAAGGAAGCAACACATGACAAATTGGAAAAAACAGGACTTTTCAAGATATTTAGAAGATTTAGAAATGTATAGTTAACTCCTAGTTGCTAACTTTCTCTGCAATCCAATTCTCTTATTGATTGCTATTTACAGTGAATAAGTAAAGAACTTAAAGATGCTAATGAAGCAGAATTTTATTTGGATTTTCTTTAATGTTTAATAATTCCAGTAGATTATATTGTTGGATAACATTTGGCTCACTCACTCACTCATATCTCTTACTTTTAGGAACAGAAAAATTATAAGACAGGTCACCACAAATGTGGGGACACAGAAGTTATAATAAAAATTGATATTTTAAATTTACAAATATGAGAATTATTGCCATTAGAGGTGTTATACTGTTATTCAAAGACATAGCTTTACTTTTGATGTGATGTGATATGATAATGTAAACATTACCTCTTGAATAGGATGATTTCCTAAGGGGGATGTGTGGATTCAGAAAGAGATCCTGACAGGTATGATAGTTCATGTGCTAAGACACTCAAAGAGTGAAGGAAATAGACATTATAGCTTAGTTGACAAAATCTCTTGAAAGGAGGCAGAAAATATCAGGTTGCATGTGTTTTCTAGGAACACTGCAGTTTCTAATGCCCTTCATATTGAATCAAAGTTTGTATCACAATTAGACAAAGTTCTGAAAAAGTTACCAAATTGCTGCAAAAACGCAAACTAAACAAAAACACTTGAATTGATGTTTGTTATAACTCCCCCCACCCCCAATCGTCCCTAGTAAATTTGAGGACAAAGCCAGTGATCTGCTTAAACAAAGAGATTGTTCTGTGCATGACAATGTGAAATATAAGACTTTTCTGTCTGATTTTTCCCATATGTTGGACATACTAAGTTTATTGTTCAGAATACTTTGATGGGGAAGAAAAGTTAATGAAATAAAAACGAGTCATGAATCTTGTAAATTCATTATAATCCTTAGTCAATCTCCCACTATTATATGTTGCTATTAGTTATGAACATTGCTAGCTCTCTAAGGTAGGACCTCCAAGTCATGTATGTGTGTGTGTGCTTGTGTATATATTAAAACTGAATATATTCAGTCCTCATTTTGGAGCAGATGTGAAAGAGTTTCTCTAGCATATATATAATTTCTGTAGGAGAGGAAGTCCTGGGTTATTGAATATGCACAAGCTCTGCTTTACAATGTAATGTAATGCCAAACTGTTTTCCAAATTGTTCCAATTTTCCCTGTTCCTCATGTTATATAAGTGTTAGGTTGATCCTTATCCTCTCCAACATTTGATATTATTAGAATTCTTAATTTTTGCCATTTGAATTGTCATAAATATTTAATTGTAAATGTGAACATTCATAGACTTTTTTAAACAAAAGGAGATATTAATAAAACGACAATCATGGAAAAATTGATGCTTATTCATCCAACGAATATTAAGTGCCTATCATGTGGTATATAAATGTGTGCATATAAAGAACAGATAATAAAAATGTTCTTACTCTAAGGAGATTACAATATACATTAAACTGAGGCATTCAAATAATAGTACAAGACAGTGGTATCGTTTTACAGTTTTCCCTCTCCTCTTTCTTCAAAGTCTTTGTTTCTATATCTTAGGATATCCCAAGAAAGAAACCTAAATGCTTTCTACTTTCTGAAACAGACAGAATCTGTCTATTCTGTTTTCTTCCTGCCATTTATTCTATCAGCTTTCACCCGGACTGCCACCCTAATCACCTGTTGCAGGATGACCCAGATCTGAATGTGGGCAGGGACAGTAAAATAAGTGAGGCTTTTTTTTTTTTTTTTAATGTGAGTGGAAAGATGTAGGAAAGTAGAAGACTGGGAAGGCTTGGTTTGAACCATCCTGTTCGGGGCCTTAAGTGTCAGATTGGAAGAGTTTGAACTTCTATAGACAACAGAGAGCATCTAAAGGATTAAAACCAAAACAAAACATTTTCTTAGTTACTGATTGACTCAGAGGGGACTTAGGAGATATTTGTTGAAGCTAAATGTACAAGGGGAAAAAATATAAGTCCCAGGCATACTTTGAAAAGTTTTTAATTTTAATTAATTAATTAATATATTTATTTTGAGATAGAGTCTTATTCTGTGGCCCAGGCTAGAATGCAGAGGCACAATCATGGCTCACTGCAGCCTCTACCTCTACCTCCTTGGCTACAGTGATCTTCCCACCTGAGGCTTCCTGAGTAGCTGGGACTACAGGCACACATCACCATGACCAGCATTTTTTTACTTTTGTTTTTAGTTTTGTAGAGAAGGAGTCTCACTACATTGCCGAGGCTGGTCTCAAACTCCTGGGCTCAAGCAGTCCTCCTGCCTCGGCCTCCCAAAGTGCTGGGATTACAGGCGTGAGCCACCGCATCTCGCCAGGAATACATTTTAGTGGATAAAATAAGAGCAAATGAGCATGTAGTACCAAAAATCAGTATCTGAGTCTTTAAAGTAGTATTTCCAATAAAGATAGCAAATTAACCAGACTATACCGTCCTAGAAAAAAAATAATTAACATTCTTTACTTCTTACCTGGCATAAATTATTCTGGGTAAATTTAATGCCTACCCTAGAGCAGTATTCTATTTCCAAATAGTTAGTTTATTGCTGTGTTTTTAAACTTTTGTTTTGAGTTGTTTTCATGTCAAACATTATTATCTAGTTTCCTAATTTGTATATAGCACGAATTCCTACCAAAGCCTGTAGCTCAATATTCATTGGTTTGGACTTTTAGTTTACACAGCTAAACATGTTTTTGGAAAGACTGTGAAGATCAGCACGAAGACCCAGAGTCCAAATGAAATGTGGGATGAATGAAAATGATGCAGTGGACTGAATGACATTCAACATGTCCTATTTCTCTTGGTAGCTATAGCATCATTTTTATGTGACTGTTTTCCCATGAGAAACTTTTCTAGTGAATTGTGAGAAAGTAAAGATAAAAGAGAATTGTAAATTCTGGAATGCATATGTATATATATGTATATATATATATATGTATATATATGTATATATATATATATGTGTATATATATGTGTATATATGCACACATATATATATATATATATGCACACATATATATATATATGTGTATATATGCACACATATATATGTGTACACACACACACACACACATATATATGTATTTAGGTCTGATGAAATTTAAACTATTCAAGAGTGTTTTAGGGTTCATACATTTATCCTACCGTTCAATGTGTAACTTTAAATATGTGATTGATAAAACTCAGAAAGAGCCTTTTAGTACTTGCAAGATGAACATGATTAATTCTTCTGGAAGTAGGTGCCATTTATGTAGTGCTTTCACCTAGGAATAAAGGAATAAAAAAGACAACTTTTTATTTTAAAATGAAATGATGCTAACTTCATTGCTATTTCTACTCAATCCATACTGACCAAAATAGCCCTCAGTATTCTGAAATAATTTCCATAGTGGATATATCCTTCAACTGGAAGAACCATTGCATTAAAGTTGGTAGAACTTTAAAATTCTCTGATCAATTTATATAAAAACATTAAAATTTAGACGCATTTTTGTTTTTTTTTTGAAGTGACTCAACATTTCATTGAGTTGCATAAGGAGATCTGCTGTGGTTTAACATTAACAATGGGAAGAAGGAGAATAAAAATATCACGGCAGAAAACAGTCTGGAAACTCTTTCATGCTGTAAATGGAATATGGCATTGTCTTTTGCTTCATTATGTGAAGTTTGCAGGCTTAACTTTGAAAAGTAGATATTAACTTTTCAGAAACAAATAACAAAACCAAAAAATACACAGAGTCTTAACATTGTAATTTTGTTTGTGTCAATCAAGCCTGGGACATATTTGCTAATGATTGAAAGAAGCCATTTTATGACTTTATTAGAACAGTTTGTTTTCATATTTTATTTGTTCATATTTTTGATTCCCTTTTATTCCCATTCCCTTCTCCTGTCTCCACATAGTCAATAATCCCAAGGTATCTGATGTGTGACTTTTACATTGTATGTCTGAAATATTTTATACAGCTGTCACTGTTAGATTTCTAAAATCAACTAAGCTAAATCTCTACCTTACTTTTTCAATAATATTATTCTTTATCTTCTAAAAAGTAGTGTGTTCTGATCTTTTGTCTTACATTTTTAAAATAGAAAAATGTGGAATATACTAACAGGATAAAGAATCACAGAAAAATAAATGACGCATAAGTCCACTGTCTAAAGATGGCTGATTAACATATTGGCTTACTTCCTTTCAACTTTAAAAATAAAATTCAGGTCTTAGTTTACAACCAATTTTGTGATTTTTTTCTCAATGTACGCTATAATGCTATAATATTAATATTAGCATTTCATTTAAGCTCTTTTAACATAATACAATTTTATTTATTTATTTATTTATTTATTATTATTATTTTTAGAGACAGGGTCACCCTCTTAAACCCAGGCTGGAGGCAGTTGCAACCTCATGGCTCACTGCAGCCTTGAACTCCTGGTCTCAAGCAATGCACCCACATTAGCCTCCTGAGTAGCTAGGACTACAGGCATGCACCACCATGCCTGGCTATTTTTTAAATCTTTTATAGAGAGAGGGTCCCACTCTGTTGACAAGACTAATCTCAAATTCCTATCCTGAAGTGGTCCTCCCACTTCCACTTCCCAAAATGCTGGGATTACAATCTTGAGCCATGGCACCTAAACTTAAACATAATTTTATTGCCTATATTATATTCCATTATACAATGTATTCAATCATCTGGTTAATGTTAGACTTTTGTTTCCATTATTTGTTATTTTGTTATAATATCGTATTACACTTTTTGTACATAAATATCAGCCTTTTATTTATTCCTTATTATATATTTTTAGATGTGGGAACACTGGCTTTTGAACTACGTTGCCAAGGTTTTTTCAGAAAGGCTCTACCAGTTGTCATTCTCACCAGAAGTGTGTGAGAGTGTTCATATTGTTAAGCTGTTGCAAATATTGACTATTATCTTTATCGCTTATTTGCTGAATTAAAATAATGTGGCATCACATTTATACTAATTTTACATTTTTCTTAATACAGTAGAACATTTTTTGAAATGTTTACTATTTGCAATTCTTCTTTAAAAATTGTCCATCCATTATCCTTGTTCATTTATCAATGTGGATTCAGTGTTTTTCTTATGTAAGTATGAGCTTTTTTTGTATTTGCGAAGTATTTTTAAAATTTTGTTCAGATTTTGTTCAGTTTTTGCATTTTTATTTATTAATGTTGCAAAGTTTAAAGTTTTGTGTTATTAAAAATTTTCAAATTTTTGTTTTATTTATATTTATTTTATTTTAGAAAACTCAAAAGATTAAGTGTATATTGACTTACTAAATATAATTCTTTGATCTATGTATAATTTGTGCTTATTAAGTATCTAAATTGTGTATTTTTCAAAACCCAAGTATCTCAGCTCTCTCTCTCTCCTTAGTGTATGATTTATGATGCCTTCTCTGTTGTGGCTGAGATCTGTTTTGGGTCTTTCTATTACTCTGATCTCTCTATTTATACATTCTTTAGCACTACACTTACTACATTTTTGTATGTGTCAGTTATATGATATATATCTGATATGTCTTGCCCTGAAATCTTGAACTTTGAAAAACTTTTCCCACAGGTTTGCCCTCAGTTCTGGGGATTGTTTGGCCTCAGGCCACTTCACTTCTTCTCTCTCAGCACTCAGCACTTTCATTGTGCATCATCCAAGGGCAACAGACTCAGATCAAATTACCTTAGGTGCAAGAGAATTCTTGGCTGTTAATAAGGGAAGCAGAATGGGAGCGAGAGAGAGGTGCGAAGGATGAGAATTTACCTATTGGGTACAATGCACACAATTTGGGTGATGGGTACACTAAATGCTCAGACTTTACCACTGTGCAAGATATCCATGTAACAAAACTGCACGTATATCCCCTAAATCTATAAAAATAAAAAATTTTAAAAACTAAGAAAAGCAAGGTAAAGAATCAGCAGAGCAGCTGCCAGTGACTATAGCACAAGAAGATGAAATCACGGACAGGCCCAGAGGAGCAGGTAATACGGGTTGCATGCAGCCTCTGATCCCCCTGTGAGGAAGTAATGGGGGAAAAATCCCTTACAGAGCCACATATGGCCCAGGATGAGGAAGGAAAGGGAACAATGAGGAAGGAAAGGGAACAATGGGGAAATATCCACATAAACCTTGAGAGAGTTCTGTGAGTAACCCTTGTGAAAATTCAAGAGAATGATAGAACTGTCTTCACCGATAAAAGTTTCAGATAAACTTGAATAATCTAAACCAATAATGTAATACAATATAATCTAATACAATATTAAAATAATGTATTAGAATAATCTAATACAATATTAGAATAATGTATTAGAATAATCTAATACAATATAAACTATGACCATAGTTTAGTAAGTTATATGATTATTGTAGCTAATTAGATATGAGATGAAAATAAGATGATTTAAATTCCAAGTAGAATCACATTTTGGATAATAGTTTGGAAAGAGACTTACATAAATGATTATTGCAGTGCACTCTTTCATATGTTATGCTCCTAAAAAGGAGGTAAGGAGAAAGAGGGTTCAACCTATTGCAGTCTCTTCATGTACAAACAAGGAAGAGTAGAAATTCAACTGGCACAGAAAAATGTCTAAAAGCAGAAATTCCCTTCGAGGGGAATACTGATTATTGTTGGCCATCTATGTAGGGGCTTTACTTGAGGACAAGGGCTATGATTTCCCCAAAGTAGGGGCTAAGGGAAGCCCATGTTGTCAATGAGTACTTCTTGCTTATATCAGAGTGTTTCTCACCCAGAAGTCATCATCCTGCCTACAAAGACTCTTTTATCTCTCTTTACCATCTCCTGTCTTTGTCCTAAAACAGAAAGAGGCTATGGAAGGAATATATATATCCATATGTATATCTATCTATATCTAGATATGTATATCTAGATATATCTACCAACTTCTCACCCCTCACAAAACCCAGCCAGCAGGATACTCAGCAAATAAACATAGCTGGAATTTTTAGAGTTCATTCAGTTTAATTTTTCTAGCACTCATAATTATCTAGAAAGGATTTTCCCATTACCTTGAAAATCGTCTTAGTACTTCCTATTTACCATAAGGCAGAAGGTTAAAGAGAAACACATATACAGCCTCTTGATGCCATGAAGTATATAACCTCATGTTTTTCTTGCCAATAAAAAAGAATTATTTTATAATTTTGCCTTTATAGCCATTAGTTCTCCCACTACTTTAAACCAAAGGCTGTTGTTGGTTACCGGTGATTTTATTTACACACATAATTAATTATGTCTCTTTTTAGCAGATGATTGTTTCAGATAATGGTTCATAGTAAACCTTTTTAACAATCGTATTATTAGATTACAGAACTGGTGGCCAGTACTACCACAGGATGCTGGAAGTTAGCTTTAAACAACTCTTATCATAAACTAGAACATGATATTTCAGGCAATTTTTTTTTAAATCTACATTTTGAGGCTTTAATCTTTTTAATCATGGACGGTCTTGAGACATTCTCTCCAGCAGTTCTCTCAGAAACAGAGGCCATTGTGCAATGACCTTATTATGGTGTGTACCAAATGAGGGTGCCTCTTGCCAAGTTGTCATAATACCAGTGTTAGGAGTACATGACTCCAAAGTAAAAATACTAATTTATCAAGTTGTTTTCTTTTTTTTTAAATGGGACTAGAAGGAATTTTATTAATTTTTTTTGCACACAAAACAATAAACATTTTCTAAAAATACATACAAACAAAAAGATGCATATCAAACATATTAGGAAGGTTGCACATGGGAAGACGGGGAATAGAAATGGGGGGTGGGAATTAAAGAAAATAAATGAGAGAGGGACTTTGTATGGATCAATGATAGTAACTCAATCCTCTATTTGACAAAGAAGAAGGAGAAGGAAGAGGAAGAAAAAGCAAGTGGGATAAAGGATCAGAAAGGGAGGAAAATAGAAAAAGTTAGAGTATGACTCCAGGGTAGACCTGTTTTGTTGTCGCTGGGTTGGTTGGTTGGTTTGTCTGTTGTATTTTTCATGTGTTTCACCATGTTGGCCTGGCTGGTCTTGAACTCCTAGCCTCAAGTGATCAACCCGCCTTGGGCTCCCAGAGTGCTGGGACTACAGGCGTGAGCCACCACGTCCAGCCCCCACATTGCGTCTGGCCTCCGTGGTATACCTCCTAGACGGGTCGACTGGGCAGAGGCGCTCCTCACTTCCCAGACCGGGCGGCCGGGCAGAGACGCTCCCCACCTCCCAGACGGGGCGGCGGCCAGGCAGAGGCTGCAATCCCAGCACCCTGGGAGGCCAAGGCAGGCGACTGGGAAGCGGAGGCTGCAGCGAGCCAAGACCACGCCACTGCACTCCAGCCCGGGCAACACCGAGCACCGAGTGAGCGACACTCCGTCTGCAGCCCCAGCACCTCCGGAGGCCGAGGCGGGCAGACCACTCGAGGTCAGGAGCTGGAGACCAGCCTGGCCAACATGGCGAAACTGCGCCTCCAGCCAAAGGACAAAAACCAGGCAGGGGTGGTGGAGCGCGTCCGCAATCCCAGGCAGCCCGCAGGCTGAGGCAGGAGAATCACGGGAGCCGGAGGTAGGGAGTCTGCAGCGTGCCCACTGTACTCCAGCCCGGGCAACAGAGGGAAGAAAAAGAAAGAAAGGAAGAAGGAAGGAAGGGAGGGAGGGAGGAGGGAGGAAGGAAGGAAGGAAGGAAGGAAGGAAGGAAGGAAGGAAGGAAGGAAGGAAAGAAGGAGTTATTATGGTGTGTACCAAATGAGGGTGCCTCTTGCCAAGTTGTCATAATACCAGTGTTAGGAGTACATGACTCCAAAGTAAAAATACTAATTTATCAAGTTGTTTTCATACACAATCTTGTTTTTTTAAAAATATTTAAAACTTTAATTTAGATTTTTGGGGGTACATGTGCAGGTTTGTTACATGGGTATATTGGGTGAAGCTGAGGTTTGGAGTGTGAATGACGCTGTCACCCAGGTAGTGAGCATACTACCCAATAGTTAGTTATTCAACACTTGTCCCCTCCCTCCCTCCTGCCTCTAGTAGTCCCCAGTGTCTATTTTTGCCATCTTTATGCCCATGAGTACCTAATGTTTCGTTCCTACTTATAAGTGAAAACATGTGGTATTTGGTTCCCTATTCCTGGATTAATTTGCTTATGATGAAGGCCTCCAGCTCCATCTATGTTGCTGCAAAGGACATGATTTTGTTTTTTTATGGTTGTATAGTATTCCATAGTGTATATGTACCACATTTTGTTAATCCATTCCACTGTTGATGGGTACCTAGGTTGACTCCATGTCTTTGCTATGGTGAATAATGCTGCAATCTTTTTTTTGCACATTTTTTTTGGGTATAATGATCTATTTTCCTTTGGGTATATACCCAAAGGAAATGGGTTGAATGGTAGTTCTTTTTTAATGTTTTAGTGGTAATTCTTTGAGAAATCCCCAAACTGCTTTCCACAGTGGCTGAACCAATTTACATTTCGCCAATAATGTATATTTCCTTTTCTCTGCAGCCTCGCAAGCATCTGTTTATAAACCTTTTTTAAAGAGCCAAAGGCATTATATCAATAGCAATACATTTTCCTTGTGGTACGATTAGTTCATTTTAGTTCATCAAGCACTTATTATTGATTAGCCAGATACTGTCCCTGGTGATGGAGACCCAAAGAGGAATTCATAAAATGTGGGCCTTGTAGTTGAGTGATTCTCAAACTTTAGTATGCATAAGACTCATTTTGGGGGCTTATTAAAAATGTATATATCTGGTCTTTGTCCCCATAGATACTAATTCAGACAGCCTAAAAAGAGCCTCGTAGTCTATATTTTAATATTTTTATAAAACATTCCAGGTAATTCTGGTGTAGACATTTCTCAGGCATCTTTTAATGAATGTTTAAGGAAGAACATAAACTTTGGCATCTGATTGATCAGGCACTGGCTTCCCATTTATTAACTGTGTGATCGCATGTAAGTTTCTAGTTCCTAAACTCACTGAACCTGTTCCCTTATTAGTAAAATTCCTAATGCAGAATTATTGAGAATATTGGATGAGAAAGTATATAAAAAGTACTTAGCAAACAGTCATGTTTGGAATAGAAACTCACTAACTGGATGTCTCTGCTAGAATTAACAGGCAAATCTAGACCAGATTTACTACTTTTGTGGAATTCAATTGGGAAATGTTCAAAGTAGGAATCTGGGGATAATTGATGAGTGTGGGAGAAATTGACTTAGGATGAAAAGCAGGAATAATTCAGCATTTACAAATGTATAAAGTTAAAAGGTTTAGAATGGTCATGGAAAGAGACTTAGCTGAAGGGCATAAAGAAGGCACTGTCACCAAAATTCAATAGATGATTAGATTATTTGATGCCAGTAGACAAAGAAAAAGGAAATTGCAACAGTCTTCTTAATAAAAAACAGGGAAGATTACTGGTCACTCCAATGTGCTGGAAAGAACGTTCATTTTTAGAAATTAAAATTCATTTAAAAAATGTAATTTCAGTAAGAGCAAAACAAATTATTCTTTTCCCTTTGTTGATATACAAAAGAGAGAGAAAAAAGAAAAACACCCAGGGAATATTGTCTCCAAAGAGCAAAGAAACAAAAAAAAAATAAGGACTTGGTAAAGAATAGAGACCATCAAATAACAGGTCCAGATCCTGGGATCATTATTATTTTCAAAAGCCATGCATTGTACAGAAAATGATGAACTATATCAATTTATCAAAACATTTTAGTGGCCTTATGAAGTAAAAAATAATTAAACCAAATGTTATTTTACTGCACTATTTTTCATTTCATTTTATACTCAATATTTTTATGTTATATGGGACACATGAAGCAATAAAGGTAAATGCAAAATCAATTAAAGTGAATTTACTGGAAAATAATTTAGTTTTATAAATTGCTTATTCAAATTTTGGACCCCAAAGTCAAGGGCTAGATATTTTTTAAGTTGAAACAGTAAAACCCATATCACCCTAACTAGCCTAGAGAGCTTTAAGTTATGCACAAATAGCCAGTGAGCTGAAGAATGCCAAAGCCAATCAGAAAGCCCCCCCACAAGTCCTTCCCCAAATCCTACCTCATAAAAAATTCCACCTTAACAGAACAGTTACCAATAGAAGACTTTCTTAAGACTTCCTCCATTCACTCCACAAAACGACCTCTCCTTTCCAACCCTTTTTAGTTTACCAGAACCAAAGTGACAGTAGCTGGCTTTCTTACCAGTATAAGCTCTGCATAAATGACCTCTGATTAATTCTGTATGCAGTTTTCCTCCTTTTGACATTTTGAATAAGGCTTAATTTTAAATCACAGCTTAGTCATGGGCATACTGTGATAGTATTTTGCTTGAGATCACAAAACCTGTGTCGCAGTAATATCCCTAGAGACATGTATAAGCATGTCACAAAAGGTGTACACATGTCCTTTCAGCAAGTGACCTCCCCTGTTAAAAACAGAATATAAAATTCTTCACTCTTGTAGAAAATAGAGCTCTACAGAGAACATCTCCATTTGGGAGGCTTGGTTTGTTTTGAAGGGCTGTGTCAGAACATCACTGAATCCTAGGTTGTTTCCAAGTTCACTGTTACAGCCTGGGTCTTGCCAACTCCTTCCCTCAGAATATGGTCCCTCTCCTCATAACTTTATTGTAAGCAAGTCTTAGTATAAAAGGAAAGGTATAGTTAAAGGAAGAATAAAGCAGAAATCAAATAATGATTTTTGAAGAAGTAGATTAATATTTTCCTGGCTCATTATGATGCTTTATATTTATTTAAATAAATACTCTGGTTACTAATAAGAAGAGTACACATCTTTTATGCTCAAATTGAGCTAATTTCTTCCAGCGATTATAATGTGAAACAGGTAGGGGGTGAGATGGAGAGCACTTGCAGAGCCAACCTCACCTATGTTGGTCAATGAACCAGATATTTAATGCAGTTCGATAGATTCCTGAAAGTCTGCTCTCCCAGAATTTCTCCTACACTAAATGGCTAGAATGACTAAAACATACAACATTGGAGAAATAGACTTTTAGAGAATCCTGGTGAACAGATTGTATTTATTTTAGGATGTAATTAAAAAATGTCAATATGTTCTCAGAAAGTATGAGACGTTATTATGTTAGCACCCATTGATCTTTAATATAGATTTGTTTATCAAATTAAGAGTTTGAAGATGTCATTCTGGGGTGATGACAGTAGTTACTCAAAGAGAGAGATTATAAAAGAGCTGAAAGTGAGGGTGGAAGACAAAATTTACTCATTTCTAAATTTAGGGCAAGGTTGCCAAAAGCTTTTCTTTGCGTTGTTAATTATATGTAGTTTTTCCTTTTTTGAGAAATATTTGAAATCTCTTCTTTCAATTTCTCTTTTCTTCTCTCCTCCTTTTCTTCCCTTGTCTTCCTCCTTTCTTTTCTTCCTTTTCTCTTCCCTTTTACATTTATTTAGATTATAACCTTACAATTAAACATCCTCTTAAGGTGTAGAGTTGAAAGGCCTGTTGGCTGGATTCAGCATCTGTTGATCTGATAGACCAAAATAGTTTGAAGAACTTTGGCAGACCTCACTGGGGAGAATGTAAGATGAGATGGTTGCCCAGCTCACCTCAGGAGAAAAGGTTTAGCAAAAAACATGACCTGAGAGGATGAACAAGCCCCACCCAGATCACAGCAGGCCTGGCTGCAGTTTCATTATACGGCAAGCCGACTTGTCTGGAACCTAAGGAACAAACCATTAAACAAGGTCAGCAGTTATGAAAAGAAGGAAGCTTGCAAAGGAAAATACCTCAACCTTTCCGCATAGTGCAGTAAAAGCTGGGAATCAAAATAATGTAAGGGGATCCCTAAAAATAGATTTATTAACGACTGCTAACACTTGTTACACACACGGTTTTAGGTACTGTTTTAAGAATTTACACGTCTTAACTCATTTATTTCTTGCAACAATTCTAAGAAGTAGGTATTAATCTTATCTCCATTTTATAGATGAATCACTCACTGATATTAACAATAGTGCAATGACTCTTGTGTATGTCTCATGGTGGTCTGTGTGAGAATTTTTTAGGGTATGTACTGAGGAGTGGAATTGGTGGATTGCAGAAGATGCACATCTTCACCTCACTAGATAAGATCAAATCGTTCTCCAGAGCAATTGTACAATTTTACCCTCCCAGCAATACACAAGATCTCTCATTGCTCCATATTGTCAGGCTTTAAACTTTTGCCATTTTGAAGGGTTGAAATTGCATCTCATTTACTTTTGTGTTTCACTGATTACTAATGCTTTCTCATATTCCTATATGTTTATTAGCCATTTTCCCCTAGGAATTATTTTTTAGTATTTGCTCATTTTTTTTGAGTTGTACTTTTTTTTTTCTTTTGGAGACAAGTTCTCACTCTGTCTTCCAGGCTTGAGTGCCGTGGCGTGATCTCCACTCACTGCAACCTCTGCTTCCAACTCAAGCGATTCTGTCACATCAGCCTCCCGAGTAGCACACAACCACACCTAGCTAATTTTTGTATTTTTTGTAGAGACAGACTCTCGCTGTGTTGCCCAGGCTGGTCTCGAATTCCTGGACTCAAGCGATCTACCTGCTTCGGCCTCCCAAATTCCTGGGATTACAAGTGTGAGCCACCACACCCAGCCTTGTGCTGGTTTAATCGATTATACAGTTGACCTTTGAACAAGATGGTTCTCAATTGTGTGGGTCCATTTATAAACAAATTTTAAAAAATAAATACATTGGAAAAAATTTTTGAAGATTTGTGACAATTTGAAAAAACCTCATAGATAGACTGTATAGCCTAGAAATATTGAAAAAGAAATTAAGAAAAAAATTAGGTATGTGATGAATACAAAAAATACATGGGGATGCAAGTCTATTTTATCATATAGTACCACAAGATATACATAAATTTATTATAAATAGTTGAAATTTATCTAAACTTATGCACATACTTAAAGACTGTACATGGTGTCATTCACAGTCAAGAGAAATATAAACAAATGTAAAGAGGCAGTATTAAATCATAACTGCATAAAATAAATTTTAGTACATACTGTATTGCTGTAGTGATTTCATAGCCATCTACTGTTCCTATTGCATGAGCTTATGTTTTGTGAGTATCCACTTGAAACCTCTTCATGTGAGCAGTTTCTCTCTCCAGTAAATTGCATATCATGGTAAAAAGTGATTTCTTGTTTGTGCATATTTTTCACTATGTTTAGTGCAATAACATAAACTTTCAATAATAACACCATGGGACCCATATGAAATGCCACTAGTGATGCTGAAAGTGCTACTAAGGAGCAGAGAAAAGTGATGACATTACAAAAAAAAGTTGAATTGCTTGATATCTACCATAGATTTGGTTTGCAGCTGTGGTTGACCTCCATTTCAAGATAAACAAATCCAGCCTAAGGAGCATTGAAAAGAAAAGAAAAAGAAATTTGTGAAACTATTGCTTCAGCTAGGCAAGCATGTGCAAAAATCTTGCACTTTTGGTGAAATACCTTTTTATCTGTTATTGAAAATACTGCTTTTTGTGGGTGCAGGATTCTTACAAGAAAGGCATACCTATAGCCTCCAATATGACTAAGAGAAAGCAAAGTCATTATGTGATATCTTAAAGAATAATGAAGGGGAAGTATCTAAAGCTGGAGAATTTAATGACAGCAAAGGATGGCTTGACAATTTTAGAAAGAGATTTGGCTTAAAAAATATCAAGATAGCAAAATAAGTAGCTTCTTCTGACCAAGAGATAGTAGACAAGTTTCCGGATGCTATTAAGAAAATCATTGAGGAGAAAAGATGTCTACTTGAACAAGTTTATAATGCAGATGAAAGTGCCCTATTCTGGAAAAGAATGCCACAGGGGACATTTACTAGTAAGGAAGAGAAGCAAGAGCCAGGATTTAAGGTAGGAAGAAATAGACTAACTCTACTCTTTGATAGAAATGCAGTCAGCTTTTTAATCAGGATTGCCCTTATTTATAAAGTTGCTAATCTCTAAGCCTTGAAGGGAAAAAATAACCACCAGCTGGTGTCTTTTTATCATAAAAGAAGGCCTGGACAATGAGAACCCTTTTTCTGGATTGGTTTCATTGGTGTTTTGCTCCTGAAGTCAGGAAGTATCTTGCTATTAAGGGAGCCCCATTTCTACCCCAAAGGCATGAAAGTGCTCTACTTGCCCCCAAACACAGTATCTGTAATTTAGCCTTTGGCTCAGGGCACCATAAGGACCTTTGAGGCTCATTATATACACTATTCTATGGAAAATATTGTCAACAAGAGAAAAAGATTGTCAAGAGAGAAACTCCAGAGAAAGAACATCATGAAAGTATGGAAAGATTACCCCATTGAAGATGCCATCATTGTTACAGAAAAAGCTGTGAAAACCATCAAGTTGAAACAATAAATTCCTGCTGGAGAAAACTGTGCAGAGATTCTGCATACTTTCACTTTCACTTGATTTATAACAGAGCCACTCAAAGAGATCATGAAAAAGGTTGTAAATATGGCAAAAAAAGTGGCGGAGCAGTGGTTGTGGTGAAGGGTTTTAAGACATGAATCTTGGAAAAATTCAAGAGCTAATAGACAACACACCAGAGGATTAAGAGAAAATGACTGGATGGAGATGGGTGCTTTTGAACCAGTGCCAAAGAGGAAGATGGAGAAGCAGTGCCAGTAAAATAAATTGACATTAGACAATCTGGCAGAAGGGTTCCAATTATTCAAGACTGCTATCGACTTCTTTTACAACATGGACCTTTCTATGATACAGGCACTGAAACTAAAGGAAATGGTGAAAGAAGGATTGGTACTATATGGAAACATTTTGAGAAAAGTGAAAAAGCAAAAAGTGAGACATAAATTATGATTTTTTTCATAAAGCTACACCAAGTGTTCCTGCCTTTCTTGCCTGTGCTTCTGCCTTCTCCCTATCTGCCATCCATGAGACAGCAAAACCAACCCCTCTGATTTCTCCTCTTCAGCCTACTCAATGCGAAGATGACAAGGATGAAGACCTGTAGGAATAATCCCCTCTCACTTAATGAAGAATAAATATATTTCTCTTTCTTGTGATTCTCTAAATAACATTTTTTCTTTAGCTTACTTTATTGTAAGAATACAGTACATAATATATATAACACACAAAATAAGGGTTAATTGACTGTTTATACTATTGGTGAAGGCTTCCAGTCAACAACAGGCTATTAGTCGTTAAGTTTTTATGTAGCCAAAGTTACATGTGGATTTTTGACTGCATGGGGTCAGTGGTGCCCCAAACCCATATGTTCAAAGGGCAACCATGTATGATTATGTACATTAGCTACTAATTTTCTGCTGATTGTATGTAGGACAAATGTCCTTTCTCAGTCTTTCTCCCTTCCTCCTTCCCTCTCCGTCTCTCTCTTCCTTTTATAATGCTTTTCAATGTACCCTAGTTTTAAATTATAATATAATTTATCAATCTTTTCCTTAAAGGCTTATTCTTTCTATCCTGAAGACCTAAGATATTTTCCTATACATAATAATCTCATCTTCAGAATGTCCCAAGTTCTCATATGTACATGGCTCTGATTCTGGGATCTTTTCTGATTGCCCCTTCTTCCTCCTGCTCCTACTTTTCCTCCCCTTTCACCTTCCTCCCTCTCTTCCTCTTCTTCTTCTTCCTTAAATCTTCCCAATGTGCCAAAACCACATTGTCTCAATTGCTTTTACTTTATAACTAGCCAAGATATTAATACAGCAATTATGCATACCTTATTATTTTTCTTCAGTATTATATTTATTTGTTCTGAATCTTATTTTCTCTCCAATATTTTACTTACTATTCTTGGATCTTTCCTTATTTTTATATATGTGATAATTGGTTTTGTTAACTTCAATGAATTGACATTCTGTGAATTTGAATGTAACTGAATAGATTAACTTGGAGGTATAGCTCTCCATTTATTTAGGTCTTCAATGTTTTCCAATAACATTTTATCATTTCTTCTTTATATCTTTTGTTAGATTTATCTCTGATATCTTATTATTACTATTATAAATGGAAGATTTAAGAGATTTTATTTTCTAGCTGTTTGTTACTGGCATATGGGAATGTAATTGATGTTCTGAGATGATTTTTAGGCAGAACATGCATCTAGCAACATTGTTGAAGTCTCTGATTAATTGTAGTAGTTGGCTGTCAGTTCTCTTGGGAACATGTCAGTTTTATTTTATTACTTTTTATATGTATTTCTATATTTTTTAGATACTATAAATACAAAAAAACCTGTGAATCTATCATCTATATTCTTATTCTTGTTTTAAAGAACTAACTAGAACCTGCAATACAATATTATATAGTATTGTTGATAGTGAAGATCCTTAGATTTAACCCAGGGAATATACTTCTAAAGTTTCACTAGTGTCATCTTTGGTGTAGGCAAACAGGAAATTTCCTCCTATTTTTTGGATAGTTTAGATCAGGCTGTATCAACAAATGACCTTAACATTTCAATGGATTTTAAATAAAGGTTTATGTTTTGCTTACACTTTTTCTCTCTTATGGGTTAGCTGTGGCTCTATTCCCATCACCTAATGCCAGGAAAAAAGATGATGGAGCTGGCCTTGTCTATTACAGTACCAGCTACATGGCTGGGTAATCAGTTCATGATGACTAGTGTGATGGCTTCCAAAGTTTTTACCTGGAGTAGAGAACACATCTCTTCTGCTTACATGTCATTAACCAAAGGAAGTTCAACAGTCATACCTGATTAAACAGGCTGAGAACATAAAATCCTCCTTTAGGGATGGAGCATCATAATAAGAGACTGAAAAAATTTTGAACACTAATATAATTTCCAACAATGAGTAGATTCAATTTCATTAATAGCTATGTCTATTTTTTACATGCACACGTATGTTCACTGCAGCACTATTCACAATAGCAAAGACATGGAATCAAACCTAGGTGCCCATCACTGATAGACTGGATAAAGAAAATGTGGTACATATACACTATGAAATACTATGCAGCCATAAAAAAGAATAAAATCATGCCCTTTGGAGGAACAAAGATGGAGCTAGAGGCCATTATCCTTAGCATACTAATGCAGGAACAGAAAACCAAATACCCCTTCTCCTCACTTATAAGTGGGAGTTAAATGATGGGAACACATGAACACATAGAGGGGAACAGCAGACACTGGGGTGTATCAGAGGGTGGAGGGTGGGAAGAGGGAGAGGATCGGAAAAAATAACTAATGGGTACTAGGCTTAACACATGGGTGATGAAATAATCTGCACAACAAACCCCCATGACATGAGTTTACCTATGTAACAAACCTGCACATGTACCCCTGAGCTTAAAATAAAAGTTAAGTTTAAACAGGTTTTATAAGGCATGTTGCCCACAATTTCAAATTTAGTGGCATGAGTTGTTATTTTCTCCCCCTTTCTTTTTTTAAACCTGAAAATGAATTATCTGAATAAAGAAGTAAAATTTCTCCAAGTCTAAAAAGCCTTATTTGCATAATCAATGTCTTTGTTCACTTAGTGAAAAGCTTTTTTGCATGACAATTGTTACCTTAGAAAGATAACTTCTTGGCATTCACCTGTCTTGAGTCTGCTCATAACTAGAAAAGCTAAAAACACACACTTTTTTTTCTTGATGTGAAAACTTTGCCCTTGATATTTTTGATATGAGGGCATTGGGTATTGGCATATTATCTTCCAAGACCAACATTATTATACGGGAGGGTACAAGGAATCTGGAATGGTCCAAGGCTATGACTGATTGTGAGTGCTTAGAAAATGATATATTTTTAGAAAGAATAGGAAAACAAAAAGGAAGACATTGAAAGATTCATTTGTTAAAGAATATAGATTATCGCTATAGGGTTATGTATACTAGTGCAGCGATGGTAAGTGTTGTGTGTGTGTGTGTGTGTGTGAAGAGCAAGAGTTTAGAGATTATAATAGTTACCAGAGGCTCATTTGTAGAAGGCAAGTTTTCTGCTGTGTCAGGCTGAAGAAGAGTCCAATCTGCCTTCATGGTGTTCCTGGGCATAATGTTCTTGTTAAGAATTAAATAAAATTTCCTTGGATTTTGTGAGGAAGATTAATGTCTGTCTTCTTTGCATAACCCAGAAATGTACCCTGTTAGAGTAGAGGACCCTGGTATGGCAAGGAAGCTTCCAACAAAAACGTTTGCCTCCCAAAGACTGAGATCAGTGTTTTTCATGCTCTTCTTTCTCATCTGTTTTATTTTTTCTTCTTTTGTGGACATAATTGTGGGCCGGCTTATATAATTATGTGTATTACATTAAACTTCTAGTAGAACCCATTTTGAACATTTGCCTTAGTTGATTTACCTTAATTTTTAAAAATGAGGTTTCAAATCTTTTAAAGAAATTAAAAAAAATTTTTCCAACGCCATTATGTGAAAACTACTAAAATATTTGGAGGCCCAGTGGAAAAATCCCTGGAGTAAGAGTCATAGCACTTGAGCCCAGATTCTTAATAAGAACCTTTCTACTTATGAGACTTTGGCAAGTAGTATAATCTCCTGTGTCCCACTATACCCAGTGGTTAAAAATAAGTGGATGGGACTATGTGAAATTAACTGAGCAATTTTCTTTTGGGTTTCTAAAATAATTTATATGCTTACTGTATGCATTTCTCTTTAATGTAGGTCAATGTCTTCAAATGCAAGAATTGAAAGTAGGTGGAAAAGAAAAAGTCTATTCCTACAATTAAAGTCAAAATATTTTTGGAACAGCTAGCACAGTCTGTAATTCCTTAGCACATAAGTTCTTCCATTGGCTGACTTTTGCCTATCTCTCCTGTTACCTTCTTTTCTTGTACCAAGCTAGTGTACTTGTAAATTTACCAGATAAACCTCACTGTTTCATGACTTCGAGGCTTAATACACATTATTTCATCTGCTTTTAATGCTCATCTTTATTTTATCTGTCTTGTAAGTCCTTAGTCTTTAACAGCTCAAGTCTTCTCAGTCTCTCTCATGAGCAATGTTTACTAGTTTATTTTATTATTATTATTGATTTCTATTGATGCATAACGTTTGTATGTGCTAGTTTATTTTGTGTCATAAATGTTATCCAGTATGTACTTCTATCATGTCCTTTATTGTGGACTTATTTATTGATTATGGAAAAGGAGAATGCAGATAAATTCTTAGCATAACATCTAGCATGTAAGTTGTACCCAATAAGTGCTGCCCATTATTATTAAGATTATTGTTCGTTGGTCTTTTGAACTTCTGGAGGACAGCTATTAGCATGGTCTATTTTTACACTTCTAATAACACACAGAGGCTGGCACATGGTAGATGCTCAAAAATTTTTGTTAAATTAATTATCTGAAAGCTTTAGAAGCCAAAATAACTTCTTTACTTTATTAACTCTGTTCATTCATTTTAAATTACTGGCTTTATAATTTAAGCATTTCAATTTGAAATAAAATAATTAAGATTTATTTTTATTTCTAGATTCACAAACAAATGATTTCCACAGGGAGTGACCAGAGAAAATATATCTGTTACTTCATTTAAAATGAACACCATTCCCATAGAGATGATTTCTGATGCCATTCTAAAAGAAGGCAAAGCTTTTGCAAAGGCTTTTTGTTTTTTTTCTCAACATGATATTAGTTTTCTATTATCGTCTAGAAGTTTGCTACAAACTTAGTGACTTAAAGCAATGCTCATTTATTATTACACAGTTGTGTAAGTCAAAAATCCAGGTAGGCTCAGCTGGGTACTCTGCCCAGGGTCTTAAAAGGCTGAAATTAAGAGGGCAACTAATCTGGGCTTTTATCTGGAGGCTGTGGGAGGCAGTCCACTTCTAGGCTCCTTCAGGTTGTTAACAGAATTCATTTCCTTGTGGTTGTAGGAGTGAGGTCCCTGTTCCCTTGCTGGGAGTTGGCTGGAGGTTGTTCTCAGCATTAGAGGTTACCCACATTCCATGGCTCATGCCCCCTCCATCTTCAAATTTAGCAATGGCACACTAATGCCTTCTTCTGACATCCCCTTCTGCCACCAGGTAGAAAAGTTATTTCCTTTTGTGATTATGTTAGGGCTCGTGTGATTAAATTAGGCCAAGCCATCTGATGTCCCTATCTTCAGCTCAACTGTGCTATACAATTGTATAAACACAGGAGTGATATATTATCATATTCATATGCTCTGAGCATTAGAACAGGACATCTTTGAGGGACCATTTTTGTATCTACCACAGCCTACCCTTTGGCCCCCACAAAGATTTGCATCTGTTCCACATGTAAAATACATTCATCCCATTCCAGTGTCCTCAAAAGTCTCATTCCATTATAGCATCAGCTCAAAATTCAAAATATTGTCATTGAAATAACCTAAATCAGCATGAATGAGGTTCCTGGGCACAATGCCATTCCATTCGCAGATCTGTAATATTAAATAAACATTTATCTGTTCCTATCACACAATGGTGGGACAAAAACAGAATAATAATTGTAAGAATGGTTGTTCAAATAGGTGAAAATTTAAAATAAAAGGGAGCCAAGGGTCCAAAGACATTTTGAAATCCCACTGGGCAGACTCTCTTAGGTTGAAAAGCCTGTGGCCAATAATTCTCTGTGGTTCTCAGAAATTCTCTCTGGGCTCTTGGTTCCACACTCTTGGGCTACTTTCTGCCAGTAGAGTCATGGCGGTCTAACAACCCCTTTTCATTTTGTAATCTTTTTTTCCCTTTAGCCCATGTTATAAGTATTTCTGCTGATATAGATATCTCAAATACTTGTGGGTCTCCCATGACACGAGGATTCACCCCATTAGACAGATCTCAAGTCCACAAATCATTTTGAGATATCTTTTTTCTATCTTTGGCTTTTGGTGAAATGGCTGAGGTACAACACCTTTAATCTTCTTAGAAGCTGTTTGACCTGATTGAGATCTATAAAGCAAATTTTTAATCTCTTGTGACTTAATATTATTTTTGATCTAAGATTTGATCAAAGTGTTGTCTATCCATACAAATGGCTTTTTCTCTATGCTACACTTTCAAAATCAATTTCTTAATTTTAGTAGCTTGTGCTGTCAGAATAGGCTGAAAATTTCCCAAACCATCAAGTTCTGTTTCCTTTTTGTTTAACAGTTCTTCCATAAATTTATCTATTTCCTCTCATATTTTACCATAAGCAGCAAGTTAAAACCAGGCAGTACCTTTAATATCGTGCTTGAAAATCTCCTCAGCTAAATAAATAACTTTTATCATTTACAAGTTCTGCTTTCTGCATACATTCAGGAAAAAATTCTGTCAAGCTTTTGGCCACTAGAGTATTATGATCCCTTTTCCTTGATTTTCAATAACATGTTCTTTACTTCATTCTAAGCCTTCTCAAGCAGTATGTTTAACATCCATGGTTTAACTAAGAGTTTGTTAAAGTAAATCTAGGCTTCATCTGTCAGGATTCTTAAAAAGCTATTCTCAAGCTTCTTTTGGCCTCTAACACTGACTAATTCCAAAGACACTCCAATATTTTGTGTATTAGTTATAGCAGCACCCCACTCCTGGTACCAAAATCGATATTAGTTTTCTATTGCTTTCTAACAAATTACCACAAATAAAATGACTAGAAGCAACAAAAATTTATTAGCTTAAAGTTCTGTAGATCAGAAGGCCAGCATGCTAAACTTTCTGCCTAGGATTCTTTATGGCTGAAATCAAGGTATTGGTTGGATGGGCTCTTATCTAGGAGATCTGGAGAAGAATCTGCTTCTGAGGTCATTAAGGTTGTGGGTAGAATCAGTTCCCTGTGGTTGAAGGACTGAGGTTCTGGTTTGTTTGCTGACTGTTAGCTGGGGACTGCTCTCTGCTCCTAGAAGTTGCTTGCATTCTTTCTTATGTGTACCTTCCATCTTTAGACTTGTAGTGATGTGATGAGTCTTTCTCAGGCTTTGATTTTGTCTAAACTCCTCTCCTATCTTGTACTTCTGCTTTTAAAGGGCCTGTGTGGTTAGATTATCTCTCTCTCTTAAATAATCTTTGTATATTGAGATGAACTGACTTAGAACTTTAATTACATCTGCAAACTCCCTTCAAAACAGAGCCTAGTTTAGTGTTTGATTGAATAAACAGAGGCTTAAAAAACTTTTTTTGAGGGGTGGGTGATCTTTAGACCTCTTCCTGCTACAACGATTACTAGAGAATTTATTTGCATAAATCAATTTGAAGTCAAGATATACAACTTTTTATTCAATACAGTTTTTAATCTATATTAAATGTATCCATTATAAGCATCATATTTAACACTTCTCCAGTTTTATTAATTCCATACTTCTCTCTGGACATGTAATCAACATTCCTTAAAAACTCACAGAACAATTTTTATCTTACTAATAGGTTTTCTTGAAATTGTCTCTTGTGATATCTTCAATGATTTCAAAACTTTGACCTAATTGTAGAGCTTTGTTATCTTTGAATGTGAATGTGTTCTTCATATCTTAGTATAAGAAACAGAGAATCAGATTATCAAATCAGACTAAGACAAATTAAAAATTTTAGCTGGTATCACACTTTACTAATAATTTCAAATAGCATTAGTTTTCATATCAGAAGTCTGTTATTTGCATTTTTAAATATTAGTCTGGATCATCTTTTTTCTTTCATAGATTAAGGGAGAGAATATATTTCAGATCATTTACTTTCCATAATACATAAACATTTAAAAGATGAAATACCATTGGTGTAGTTTACTATAAAGAAATCAGCTTCTCCCAAATTTCTTTCTTTTTTGATTTATTATATACTTTGTGTTACTGTGGACCAGAGGCTAACTCATTCACACATGCATGTGTGCATGTGTGCATGCACATGAGTATACACACACACACACACACACACACACACTTCAAGCATATTGATCTTGTTAGGAGAGAATAATGGAGCTAATGAGAGGGCTTAACAGAAGTGGCATATAAAGAAACTACATTTTAGGAAAAGGTAATAAAAATGTAGACATGACGTATCCTACTCAGTATTCATTTTCCTTTTTATACTCAGAAAATTCAGATATTTGGGGTGGAGGAAGCAGCAATGTATTCAATTCAAAGCAAAATTCCAGTCCCTTTTGCCAATAACAGTGGCCATGTAACCCAATTGTGGACAATGATTTATAAGTAGAAGTGAGGCTTCTTGGAAAGCTCCTTGCGAAGGGGTCAGATTCAGTGGGTGTATGTTTTTGCCTTTCTTCATTATGGATTGGTTCCAGATGTGGAGCATCATCTTATGGCCACAAAGCCACTCTGAGAGAAGTATTAAGAGGAACGAAGAGACTTTATTACCAACATCTATGAGCTCCTGAACTAATACCAGAAAGTACTTATCTCTGGACATCTCACAATGTGAGAAAAAACACAACATATAATTTGTTTAGGCCACTGTTGGCGGGGTGGTTGTGTTACTTGGCAGCAATTCTTCACTCACATAGTAGTTCAGAGTAGTGCCTAGAGGAAATGGTTACATCACCATAATAGAGGAGTACATGAATCCTTCGACCTGCTGAAATATATTTCAGCAGTCCTACCTTATTCGTGGTTATGCTTCCAGGTCTCAGTTACACGCAGTTAACTGCAGTCCAAAAATATTAAATGCAAAATTACAGAAATAAACAATTGATAAGTTTTAAATTGTGTGTTATTCTGAGGAGTATGATGGAATCACACACTGTCCTCTGTCTCACCAAGGATGTGAATCATGCCTTTGTGCAGTGTATCCACATGTATATGTTCCCCACCTGATAGTCACTTAGTAGGGGACTCAGTTATCAGATCGACTATTGCCATATGGCAGTGCTTGTGATCAAGGTCAATAGTAGCCTGATACCATGTCACAATGCCTATGTTATTCACCTCACTTCATCTCATCATATAGACATTTTACTGTCTCACATCATCACGAGAAGACAGTACAATAAGATTTCCAGAGAGACCACATTCACAGAGCTTGTATTATAGCATATTGTTATAATTGTTCTATTTTGTTATCAGTTGTTGTTAATCTCTTACTGTGTGCAATTTATAAATTAAACTTTATTGTAGGTATGTACGTATAAGAAAAAACATAGCGTGTATAGGGTTTGGTGTTTTCTGTCATTTCAAGCATCTTTCGAGGGTCTTGGAACATATTCCCTGAAGATAAGGTGGGGACTTGACTTGTATGTCTAATGGCATTTGTGGGTAGCAGTTGTCTGTATGAAAATATAATCTCCTGTACTGGTCTAAAAACTCTTCAAAGGATTTTCACTCTTTGTTTCTACCACATTTTAGCAGGATTCAAAAATACGATGGATGAGTTTATCTAAGCTTTGTATTATGAGAACCAATTAGTCAATGAGGGCAAAGAAGCATTCAATTTAGATTCTTGCAGCTTGCCATGTAAAGATTATTTTTATTATGACAGAGAAATAAGGAATAGAAATAGGCTCTGATGAGGAAAAAAAGGGGCAAGGTCTTAAGGAATCCCAGTATGAATTTGCAGCTAGAACTTCAGAAGACTAAGGGGAACCATCCTCCCACTCAGCATCACAAAAGAGTGTATTCAGATAGGAGGAGCCATAACCCAGGAAAATATAAAAGACCGGTATGGAACTGTGTGGAATGTGTCAAGAGCCTTGTAGGAAATACGAAATGGGAATTTTAAAAAGTTGTATTCTGGGTAAGATCTGTTTGATGTGTGTTGTAGTATGATTTTCACAGATGACTGTGAGAAGGGAAATTTTGAATTTTTATTTTGTGTTGAGTAGCACAATTGTCAAACTGGAAAAATGCAGCAGGACTTCTTCTTTGTAGGTGTTTCATTTCCATTTACTAACATTGATAAGAGAAGTCTATAACTGAAACAGTAAATTTATAAGAGAGTTTCTAATTTTATAAATTTTTTTTCTTCTATTGGGAAAAATTTTGTTAGTACTTGAGTGGATAAAAAACATACTTGGATATCACTCATTCTTTGTTAATTATTAAATTCTTACTATGAATTTATTGAATTCCTGCCATGTGCCAGGCACTGTGTTTAGGGCTGCAAATACAGCAATGAACAGCCAGATCTGTTTTCTGCTCTCTGAAATTAATGTCTTCCATGAAAGATGGGCACTGAAGAAATACTAATAAAGTGTGGCCATTCTTGGGATGAGGAAATACAGAAGTAACAGAAAGTGGGAGGAGGCAGAAATCCAGATATTAGGAAATTCTGGGTACACAGGAAAACAATCAGAGAATGTTTAGTCTAAATCTGGTAGAATGATGAACTGTGCTCCTAAGGGGAGCTTCTTATATTTGTATTTAAAAGCTGTTATCAAGGTTCAGGAATTTCCCTGTTTAGAAGGTTTTTATGCTCCGTGTTCTAAGCTAAAACACCAACTTTTAAAATCCAACATACTTTCATTTGGTATTCATGGACTTATGAAATAAGATGAATCAAATCCATGCTAAAACATGAGAAAAAAATGGTAATTAGAATATATTTCTATGCTTTCTTAATTTCTCTTTCTCGTTTCATAAAAACAAACAAACAAAAAACTAATGAAACAAAGCAGAAAAAGCCAAACAACCAACCCAGTTTATTGTAAAATAGTTATGATGTGTCTTCTTGCTGTGAAACATTGTAGTTTTAAAATTCAGAAGGACCTATTTTTTACTTTAGTCTATAAAAAATTGTGGTTGACAATATCATTGTCAATTTAATAAAGTTAGAATGATGCGTATAATAAAGTGTTTTTTTCTATTTCATGGTAAAATATCCCTTTTGTGCAAAATGTCTTCTATCAATATTGTTTTCCTCACAAGCTACCCCATGATTAGTATCAGTTATGCTTCATGGTACATTTAGCATCTTAAGCCATAGCCATGTTAATTGTGAAATGTTTAATTTCCAGGGGGAAGATGTCGATTTTGAATATAATCTCATGCATATAAGTTGTTAACCTGAAGTGTGATGAGAAACATTTGTTCGGGGTGCTCCAAACACTGCGTGGGAGAGGATAGAGAGGAGGGAAGAAGGAAAGGACATGAGGAAGAAAACGATGTTTATTCACTAATGACATTTATGGAGTTTTATTAAATGTCCCAACACAAACTATATAAAATGGCCTAGGGCAGTATGTATCAAACTTTAGCATCTGTACCATCTGAGACCTTTTAAAGATGCAGATTCTGATATATAGTACAGGTCCAGGGCCTGAGATGTTAATTTCTAACCAACTTCCACCAAGCTGCTGCTCTGTGGAGTAGCCAGGGTTTAGAGGTGTGGTTTGAACTTTGGTTCACGTTAGAAACACCTGTGGAAATGGAAAAGATCTTGACACTCAGTCCACACTTCTGAACAAATAAATTAGAATTTCTGGTGCTGAGACTCAAGCTTCAGCATTTCTTAAATCTCTCCCAGAATATAGCAATGTACAGCTAGACTTGAGAAACCACTAGTCAGAAGATGATTGTCCCTTATCATTGGCAAGAGCTCGTGTATTCACTCCAGTGGTGCTTTAAAATCACTTATAATCTGGGAGTCAAATTACTCCATTACAATAGACTGCAATTGAGAAACCAAAACATGCACCACATTATTTAAATAAAAACATATCCAGTATACATAGGATACTTTTGGCTTCATAGATTCTCAGAAATGTTATTGTTTCTGTCTTTGCATAATTTTGCTATTGAGTTCCTGTGTGTAAGTACATCTTGGGAATAGTGGTTAAAACAAGAAAAATAAGCCATTAGGTTTCCCACTGCATGAGAGTGATTGGAAGACTGATTTCTTCACATTGACTTATCTGATCTCCATAGGGATGGCAGGATTTCAGGGAACAAAGCCTTAAATGCTGGTCCTAACTTCTCCTGTTCATTCCATACAGAGTAAGTTTCTTCTGAGGATAGTCCTTCTGACAGCCAGGATTACTTCTAATTTCCATATACATAGAAAAGTATCAATGTGAATTTTTTTAATGTAGCACTGACTGTTAGAATTGCTTTCCTTTGCTCAAACTAACTGCATTGGTCAATGTTTTTAACTGCAAGCAGCTAAAAAGGAGTCTGGGAGAATTAAACAGAAAATAATTTATTTAAAAGGATAACGGTGCACTCACAGGACCATTGGCCATCAAAAGAACCAGTTCAAGGCTGAATGTCCAGGAACAATGCCCCAACCACACTGTAGAACTTTTTGAAGGGGAAATTGCAGCTGCGGCTGCTGCTAGATGTTAGAATATTCCCTGCTACCATTTTGCACCAGAAACACAACACTGCAGCCACTTTGTGATTTGGGGTGGAAGATAAGAATTCTTACCACTGCTCAGAAGCAATGGATTTCCAGCAAGCCTGTAGTACCAAGAAAGTTTGCTTTCTCTTCCCCGGTATCGTAAGTTTTTATTTACACCTCACTCAGAAAAATGGAAGCAGCAGTGTTTTTGTTTATGTCCTGGTAGTAGCTGATTACCTCCCACATGATGCTCCCACTGGGGGAAATGGCTTGTCCTGATCTCCCGCCTTCACAGATCTTTCTCATGGGTACCTAGTGGAGGACCATGGAAAAAGCTTTGTGTGTGAGTGTAAATTACCCTTCTACCTGAGGCTGTAAGTTATTCCAAATTGTTCCATTAGCCCATACTTGGCCTTTAGGAATTTGTTAAAGTTATAGCTTATTTATTCTTGCTTACTTTTATGGAAGTGACCACTTCCTCCTGTGCTCTGCCAAATAGTTCATGTGTCCACCCTCTCATCAGAGGGTCTGGTCACACTTTGAAATTCGGTTTAGTTTGTTTTCTTACTACCTGAGGTCTCTGAAGGGTTTGATAATTTTTTTTTTTTTGGTAGATTAACTGGCTTTTCTTGTTTTAGGATGACAGTGATATTCTTTTGCAGCATTCTACATTCTATGCTGAAGTAAAACCCATTGCCATTATTTTTAAAAATGTAAACATTATATTGTCTTTTAAAAAAATTAAGAAAAGAAAAATTGTCTTTTGTATTTACCCACATATTTACCAGTTTTACTGCTTGTCATTTCTTTGTGTTTTGATGATTTTCATCTGGTATCTTCATTTCTGTTCAGCCCAAGGAACTCCTTTTAGCATGTTTTTTTTTTTTTTTTGATGCAAATCTGCTGGCAACTAATTTTGCCAAAAATTGTGTATCTAAACATAACCTTATTTTTCATTTTTTTGGAAGACATTTTACCAGATAGAATTTCATGTTGACAGCTTCCTTTTCAAGTCACTAAATATATTGTTCCATTATCTTTTTTCTTCATTTAAAAAAATAAAACTGGAAGTCATTTGTTATTCCCATTAATACATCTCTGTATATAACATGTCTTTTCCTTTGGTTGCTTTTAAAATCATTCTCTATAGCTTTGGTTTTCAGCAGTTTAACTATTATGTAAGTACTTGTTTCTTTTCTCCTCTTATCATACAAGGAGTGCTTTTTAAAAATTTTATTTAACCAGTTTGAAGTTTACTGAGTGTTTTAGTCTGTTTTTGCATTGCTATAAAAAATACCCAAGGCTGGATAACTTATAAAGGAAAGAGGCTTCATTGACTTATGGTCTTTCAGTCTGTACACAAAGCATGGTTCCAGCATCTGCCTGGGTTCTGGTGAGGCCTTGGAGATTTTACTTATTGCCAAAGGTAAAGTAGGAGCTAGCATGTCACATGGTGAGAGGGTGAGCAAGATAGAAAAAGGGGAGGTCTTAGACTCTTTTAAAGAATCAGATCTTGCATGAACTAACTGAGCAATAACTCACTCATCACCAAGGGGATGGCTCTAAGCCATTTATGAGGGATCTACCCCCATGACCCAAATATCTCCTACTAGGTCCCACATTTCAACAGGAGATTTGGAGGGGAAAAGCATCCAAACTATATAATTCCACCCCTGTGTTACCCCCAAGATCTCATGTTCTCCTCACTATTCAAAATACAATAATCTCTTCTCAATAGTCCCCCATGTCTTAACTTGTTCCAACATCAAAGTTGAATGTCCCATCTGAGATTCAAGGCATGCTACTACCACCTATGATCCTGTAAAATACAAAACAAGTTATCTACTCCCAAGATACAATAGGGGTATAGGTGCTGGGTAAACATATCCATTCCAAAAGGGAGAAACCGGCCAAAAGAAAAGGGCTGCAGGCCTCATGCAAGTCTGAAACTCATCAAGGCAGACATTAAATGTTAACACTCCCACATAAACTTCTTTGACTCCATGTCCTGCATCCAAGGCACACTAGTGTAATGTGTGGGCTCCAAAGGTCTTGGGAAACTCTGCATCTGTGGCTTTGCAGGGTGCAGCCTCCATGGCTGCAGTTTAGTACCTGTGGCTTTTCCAGGCTCAAGGTGCAAGCTGCTGATTACTATTGTTGGATGTGGAGGGCAGCAGCCACCTTTCCACAGCTCCACTAGGCAGTGCTCTAGAGGGAACTCTGGGTGGGGACTCCAACCCTGTATTTCCCTTTGGCACTTCAATAGCACAGCCTCTCTGTGAAGGCTCCAACCCTGAAGTAGGCTTCTGTCTGGGGACCCAGGTTTTTCATCCATCCTCTGAAATCTAGGTGGAAGCTGCCAAGCCTTCTTCACTCTTGCATGCTGTACACTTGTAGACTTAACACCACTTGGAGGCTGCCAAGACTTACAGTGGCTTGCACTCTCCAAAGTGGCAGCTGGCACTCTACCTAGGGCCCATTGAGCCACTGGTGGAGCAAAGCATCTGGGATGTGGGAAGCAGCCCCCTGAGGTGGCACAGATCAGTGGTGCTCTGGACCTGGCCTCCCAAACCAAATCATTATTTCCTCCCAGGCCTCTGGGCCTGCTATGGGAAGGGCTGCCTCTAAAATGCCTTTGTGGCATTTCCCCATTGTCTTGAATATTAGCACTTGGCTCCCTTTTAGTCATGCTAATCTCTCTAACAAGTAATTGCTCCACAGTCCAGGATGCACGATTTCCAAATTTTTACACTCGGAATCCCTTTAAAATATGAGTTCAAACTTTATAACTTTGCTCTCATATCTTATGGTAGGCTGTCAGAAGCATCCAAGTCAATTCTCGAATGCTTTGCTGTTTAGAAATCTCTTCCACCAGATACCCTAAGGCATCACTCTTAAGTTCAGCCTTACACAAATCCCAAGCATATGGATACAATGCAGCCAAGTTCTTTGCTAGGGCATAACAAGGGTAACCTTTCCTCTCATTCTCAATAAACTTCTGATTTCTGTCTGAGGACTCATTAGCCTGCCCTTCACTGTCCATATTTCTATTGGCATTTTGGTTACAACCAATTATCTAGTCTCTAAGAAGCTCTAAACATTTTCTCATCTTCCTGTCTTCTTTTGAGCCGTCTAGACTCTTCCAATTTCTGTCCGTTACTGAGCTTCAAAGCCACTTCCACATTTTCAGGTATCTTTATAGCAATGACCCACTCTTTGGTTGCATTTTTTTTATTAGTCCATTTTTGCCTTACTACAAAAAAATACCAGATGCTGGGTAATTTATACAGAAAAGAGGATTAATTGGCTCACAGTTCTGTAGGTTGTACAGAAAATATGGTGCTGGCATCTGCTCAGCTTCTGGTGAGCACTTTAGGAGATTTTACTCATGGCAGAAGGTGAAGCAGGAGCCAGCATATCACATGGCAAGAAAAGGAGGAAGACAGAGAAGGGAGAGTTCCCAGACTCTTTTAAACAACCAGATCTTGTGTGAACCAACTGAATGAGAACTCACTCATCACCAAGAAGATGGTACTAAACCATTCATGAGGGATTCACCCCCAGGTCCCATATAACTCCAACCAGGCCCCACCTCCAACTTTGAAAATTATACTTCAACATGCTGTTTTGAGAGGACAAACTTTTAAATTATATCACCAAGTTTATCAAATCTGAGGGTTTCCAATTTTCTTTTTTGCATTTGGAAAAACTTGGCCATTATTGCTTCAAAAGTTTTTTGCCCTATTCTCCCTCTTATCTACCTCTGGAACTCTAATTGCACTTATTTTGTATAGTTTGACATTGTCTTACAGTTCGTTGAATCAGTGGTTATTTTATTTTTATTCCTTTGTGCTTTTGACTTGTTTTTACATTTATTGTTTCTTTCTTCTGCAGAATCTAATCTGCTATTAAGTCAATGTATTTTTTTTTTTTTTGAGACGGAGTCTTGCTCTGTCCCCCAGGCTAGAGTGCAGTGGTGCAATCTTGGCTCACTGCAAGCTCCGCCTCCCGGGTTCACACCATTCTCCTGCCTCAATGTATTTTTAATTTATATATGGTATTTTTCAGCCCTAGGATTTTAAATTTTTTGTTAGAGTTTTAAAATACCTCTTGAAAATCCTGTTATTACATTCATCTTCTCCTACAATTTTCTTAACATATTTATATTGTGTCATTCTTATATAATAATTCTGACATTTGGATTATTTGTGGCTCTACTTCTGTTTATGCTTTGTTTTGATTATGGACCAATTTTACCTGTTTCTTTGCATGCATAATGCTAACAATTATTGATGATATGTTATGGGCAGTTGACTAAGTTGTCTTGCTCTGAGGCATTGAATTTTGTTCTAACAGGCAGTTAAATCGCTGTCAAGTCACCTAGATCCTGTGGAAAATTTATTTAGGCTCCGTTAGGGTGATTTGTTTTTATTTTACCTTTAATCCAAAGGTCATTAGTATATAGTCATTATTGTAAGGCTGACAATCCCTCATAATTTGGTTCAAATTGAACTCCAAACCCTGTTTTCCCAGAAATAGACCACTGCTGAAATCACTACTCAGCAATTGTAATCCTTGTTTTGGTTCCTAGAAATCTCAAGGAATGTTTGCATTCTAAAACATAGAACTCATCCAAAGATTTAACAGGTATTTACATGCAGAGTGTAGGGCTGATCCACTTGTGGCTTTCTCATATTGAAGCAGTGTTGTTGTCTGACTGTGAGATTTGTTGTCTCACGGCCACAGAAAACTAGGATGCAGACACGAAGAGTGAGGTTCAGAGTGGAAGTTTAATAGATGAAAGAAAGAGAAGAGCTCTCTCTGCTTCAGAGAGAGGGGTCCCAGAGAAATGGGTTGCTGCTTCTGTGGTGAAGTGCAGGAGATTTTTTAGATGAACTTGAGGTGGCGGTATCTGATTTACATAAGGCACAGAAGATTGGTTGGACCAGGTGTGCCATTTTCATAGGGTGCAAAAAAGCTGGCTACCCCTATCCTGATCTTTTATTATGCAGATGAGTTCTCTACCTGACCAGTGCCATGCTGCCTGTTCCTTTACTATACATGTGGGGACAAAGAAAAGGGAAGATGGAGCCTCCATGTTGAACATAACCTGGCACTCAAGTAGCCCTTTTTTTTCTATTGGCACAGCTGCCCGCATTCCCCCATGCAAGCTTCCAGCTTGCTTATCTATGTCTGCAGCTTGATTTTTTAGGCTACTCTTTGTTAGGAAATAAATGATTTGGGGGTTGCTTTTTATTAAAACGGAAATTCCACCAAGGACTTTGTTGCCCTCACTACCTGCCTAAATAATTTCTTTCTACCCCTTGTATCGATGTTTGGAATTTCTCTTTTTAATTCCTATCAATGATCAACCCTGAACTTTGACCTATAACCCCTATGCAAAATAAGACAGATACTTACTGCTTGAGCTCAATCATCCATGCACAATACAAACTAGGAAGTATCCTTAAGGGAAAATCCAGTCAAATGTAGATCTCTGTTATTTAGCTTTTCTTCTTTAAGGGGCTATAGCCTCTCTAGTCTCTGCTTCCTTTTGTAGGAATGGCATTTTAAAAGTGTATTTTGAATACAAAAATTAGCCAGGCATGGTGGTGCATGCCTGTAATCCCAGCTACTGGGGAGGCTGAGGCAGGAGAATTGTTTGAACCTGGGAGGTGGAGGTTGCAGTGAGCTGAAATTGTGCCACTGCACTCCAGCCTGGTGATGGAGTGAGACTGTGTCTCAAAAAATAAAATAAAATAGAATAAAATAAAAGTGGATTTTGAGCAAACAGTACACTTTTTATATAGATGCAAAGCACAACAATTTCTTTCCCAAATAAATAAAATAAGAGCACAATGCTGACCAAAGAGTTTTTCTTTGACATATTGCAGGCTGTCAAACCAATTCCTATGCCTTTTTCTTTAAGCTTCTGTGGTTTAGACATTTTACTAAGCCTGAACTTTCAAAGGCTACAATAATCTTACCTTACTTGATTTTTGATACCATGCATAGTGTTGTCAATATGAAATAATTGAACAGATCAGGATCTGGTTTAAAAGAATTTATTTAAGTAAAAACCTGAAAATGGCCATTCAAGTAACAGAGATTTCAAAGGAATAGGGTCAATGCTCAAAAGTTAAAGTTAGTTAAGATCTTGCTTATATCGGCAGAAAACAAAGAAATTTAGTAGGATTATAACATTTTCTATACAAGGCTGGTTTAATTACACAACAATTTAATTACAGCTTTCCTTCTTTTTCTTCCAATTTAAAATTCTGTATTTAACATTCCATCTTAGGCAATGTGATAATCATGCAGTGTTTGTATGGGAGAGGAGAGAAGGAAGTTCATCTATAATGAAGATCAACAGTTAAGAGAGAAGTGGTCCTCCCTGGTGCCGGTTAGTCCTTTACAACATTTTAGAAAACAATGTAGGTAAGGAAAAAGGCTAATCTATAATCAGAGAAAAAAAGGTTACAGCTCCCAGTTTAGATGATTCAGGTCCCATAATCACATTCTCTTAAGTCTCAAAATATTTAAAAATTCCAACTGCTTAGATTTTGAATTACATATTTTCACAGTGTACATTATAATATTCATAACTAATCACTTCTTTTTGTGCTTACTCTATTTCATGCACTATGATGAGTACTCAATTTTATTATTTCCTTTAAACTTTATAAATTATATCCATTACCATTTAATATATGAGTAACTGAGGCCTAATGAGATCCAATACATGTTTCAGGATCATAAAAAAATGTGTTAGGACCAGGATGTAAATTGAGGTCCATCTAACTCCAAAGCTTATACCTTTCAGCAATAAATGGAATTATTTGCTAATCATTTTATTGCACAATTTATGTTATGAAGACTTTTTTTTCTATCTTAGAAGATTATATTTGCCTGGGAATTTACAAAATTACAGAAAATTCATACTAATCATAATGAAATACTATATTTTATTGGATTAGACAGGATAGCTCATCTTACATTTGGTTTAATAGCACATTTTATATTTTAAAACCTTTGTTTCCGTCTTGAAATTTGGCAGATAAATAAAGGCATTAAATGCATAATGGCTCAGTGGGAGGAGTATCATTTGATAGCATATGTCCAGATGATGACTGCTTAGCTGGAAGCAATTCAAATTACGAGGTGTCTTTATCTTTTAATAGTTACCATTACCTCACTGAATAATGATTAGAAGCTACATTTTATTTTCCTTACATAATGTTATGTTGCAACAAAATTATTTATATCAGGCAACAAAATTCCCCATTTTAAGTGGAATTTGAGCATGTTTACAAACATAACCTAATTTTTTATGAAACAACTCAATTATATTTTGGATTTTATGCATCTTTGCTGTTGCGGTGGAATGAGGCTGAAAGTTAGGTAGATTCTATCCTTCCTGGTGTTTCCTCCAACTCTCCAGCTTATGCCAGAGTCCCAGGGTCTTACCTGGGTGTGCATGTGGGTGTGGCAGCAATGACTATCTTGTCATTGCTTATCAGTGACATCCTATGTCCCCAGAAACATGGCTCCTTCAGTCCTGGCAGCTCTCTGATGCTTTGTTGCCACTTTTCAGGCCGGGAGATCATTTGAAAGGCTGCATCTCTGTCTAGACATACCATAAAGCTCTTTCTTTCTCGGTTTTGTTTCTTTACTGGGGTACTGTTATACAGCAGGAATTTCCTCTCTCTTCTCTCAGGACTCCAAAAACATTTATTTCTTGATTTTCTCACATTGGTTGGTTGGTGGGTAAGAAAGAGGGAGGGAGGCTGAGTATTTTGTCTGTAAAATCAGCATTGGGCTGGAAGACTTCATGGTGATAACTGAGGGTGAGTGGTAGCTAATGATTTCTCTCTCTCTCTTCTTTTAAGTCACCTGCATTTCAACTAGTTCTGCTGCGGTTGACGACACCTTGGACTAGCCCTGTAGTTACATGAGAAAGGACAAATTGGAAGTGACATGATGCTCCTAAACAACAACAGATAAAAAATAAAGAAAAACAGATGGAAAAGGAGAGGAAGTTTTCAAATAATGAAATAGTAAGGGAAAAGGGGCATCTGTAGAAGGAGAGTTTTAGTGTTCAGTCAGGCAGGGTATGGGTTCTGCAGTTTCTTGTGTATTCAAACATGCATACACACATGCCTAATAGAAACCGATTAGAGCATGAATTCCAATGTGCTGTAGATACTTTTTGAAGTGTACCTGCAAATAATAAAACCTGATAAGTGGCAGCAAAGAGAGCAAAGTTTCACCAACTACCCATGTGCTCCACATTTATTGTTCCCTTTGCAATTAGATTTAGACCATGCGTCTCATTCTGTCCAGTGGACGGTGGACAGAAATGGTGCATGCTATATAGGCCTGACCATGAATACTTGTTTAGGACATTCTAGCCACATTTTCTGTTGCCACAGCACCCCTAGAAGTGATGAGTAGAGATAAAGAGAAACTGAATCCCTGAGTTACCACAAGAAAGAGAGACGCTTTGAAGTGCTCCTTAACTATCAGACAGTGATACATATCAGAAAGTGATACATAAACTTTGGTGTGTTAAGCCACTGATACTTGGAAATTTATTTGCTTTTGTAGCACAGCTATCCCATTCTAACCAGTACAATTTAGAGGGCAAGATGGCTATTCTTTTGAACTGCCATTCTGTTACCTTGTGTCATAAAAATATTCACTGAAAAGTCTCTATTCTCTAAAAGTGCTGTCTATTACTTCTTTTTGTTTTACCATTATAAATCATTTAGTACAGGACAGGTTCATGACAGGGAAACTAAAAGCCAAATTATTAGTCATTTCTGCCAATTGAAGAATGACTTGGGATGAAGGTAAAGCGTGTTAGTGGAGAAATATTATTCCATTAGAAAAATAAAAGATTCGTAAACAACATTTGATAGCATGTCTATTCCGTAAAATCAGATTTTCTCAAGATCTGGAGGTCATTCAGACAGAGGCAGTTTCTTGTCATTAAAAATTGATTTAAATGTTCTCCATTATTTTAGCAAAGTTTAAAATCTACTATAGAAAATTCTTACATAAAAGATTCATGTTTGATTATTATTTGGTGTGGCTTTTGCCCCAGACCTAAAAGATTCATGCTTAGGAGATTTAAATGTTTTTGGATATAGAAGGCCTTAGGTCCTTTAATTAGTTTATAAGGAAAAAAAATTAGATTTAGAATGTTAACATTTTTCTCTAAATACAAATTTGGATTCTCTGGTTCCCTTCCTTTCTTTTTTCCCTTCCTTTTCTCTTCCCCTTTCCTTTCTCTTCCCTTCCTTCCCTTCCCTTCCTTCATCTTGCTTCATCTATATCTTCACCACCACCTACCTCATCTCTAGCTTGGATTTTTAGGTCAATTGCTTCTGTAACAGCCTTAGAGGGGCACTGACCAGATCTCCCTTCAAGAGAAAACCAGCCATAAGGAGTACAGATGATAGTTGTTGCCTCCAGGATTGGCCCCACATTTTGAGCTGAGGTGAAACACTTTTCTTGCAGCCCCAGCCAATGACTAATCACAGAAAGGATAGTAGGGCTTGGCCTCTTTTGACCAGTATGGAACTCCTCTATGAATAGTCTTTGCATTGCAGCTCCTCATTGAACTGACTGAGACTTTGTCAAAGCTGTATGGCAGTCTGAGGCTCTGTTCATAAATTCTTTCTTCCTAATACCTCTTTTCCATAGGTTTCAGACTTGTTTTGCAGTCTGAAATATTTACCTCTCATAGCTCCTTCTCTTATTATCTTTCACAGACATCACCCTCAATAAATCTCTTGCAGTTTCCAACTCCATCTTGGCATCTGCTTCTTGGAGGGCCTGAACTGATGCACTTCTGAATTGCTCTCCTTGTATCACTCTTTCTCTCTTCCAAATTTCTTGATTCTGCCAGAATATTTTTATGTCCCCCTGTGGTTCCATGGTTAGAATTTTTCAATGGATTCCGTCTTTCATAAGACAGTGATCAAAATCATTAACACAGTGTATCAATCCCTACCAATTCTGACTCAGCCTCTCACTCTAACCTCATCTTGCCCCAAGCTCCATACTGGAGTTTCTTTAGTTTCTTGAATGTTCCCTCCTTTTCCCCTGCAGGTCTATCTGCCTGTACAATCTTCTCCCCTCTTATAACTGTCCATTAGTCATTCAGAGTGCAGTGTAAACATTTTTTCATCAGAGAAGTTTTATCTGACATCAAGATTTATATCATGTCTTCCTATATTGTATTAACATAATAATATATATCTTTCCATCATACAACCTGTCATAGCTGTGATTTAACATTTGTTCTGATGCTTTGGTTACAAATCAGCTCCCTCAATAGACCCAGAGCTCCATGATGACAGTGTCTGTACTTTTGTTTACCGACATCTCTAAAACAACTGAAACAGTGAGTAACATGTAGTCACTACTAACAGCTTTTATCACATAAATAAATGAATGAAAAAATTTAGAAGGTTATTCTTTATTCAAAAAACTACTTATTATAAAAGTTTATTTTAAATAGGTATTTGGACTTCAAAACTTTTAATTTCTCCTTTTTTTTTTTCTAAATTAAAAGTGTTTTTCAACCTTCTCCTTGGGCAGAAACTAGATTAGCACAAGCGAAAAATTGAGGACATCTCTATTTCAAATGATCTTTCTCTTTTCACTTCATTGGCTGTTTGGAGAAATAGAACTGGCCCAGTGATAGGGAATCCAGAGTCTGCATTTCTTGTAAAAGACATGTAGGCATAAAAAACAGGTGAGAAGTCACTGTTTTACACAAGAGCACCTAGAAATCAAGTTAGTAAGTGAGTTCTTACTAATTTAGTTTTGGTCTAGAAGGTGACCTTGAATAAAGTTTAAGCTGACTTAGGAATGCAATAGATAAGGTAGATTTATTTTAAAAAAAGATTGGTAATTATTTCTCCAGATCCCTTGGAAAACCTAGTTCTGGATGGAGGAAGATCCGATGCTACCTAGGGATTAAGAGCATAGACTCTGGGTTCAGCGTGCCCGGGCTGCAATTTTGGATCTGTCATGTACCAGTTTTGTAATCATGGGAAAATTACTATCCTCTTTAAGCCCAATCGCATTGTCTGTAACATAGGGATAAGAGCTCCTACTTCATATGATTTTATGAAGATTAAATGAGGACCTGTATGTCTAGCTTTTAACATGGTATCTGGCACATAGTTAGTGCTAAACACCCTCAACTATTACCAATATTCTTCTGTTTTCTTGTTATTTGTCTTTTGTATTTGAAATTTATGAAATAAGCACGTGGCATTCTTGGATAGAAATATTTTTTCATTCCATTTGCTGTTTTTCTACAATTCTTCCATATGATCGATATGAAGCAGGAGGCCTGTAGTATGGTGAACAGCGTAGAGATAATGTAGTATCATCTATAGTTAGACTGCACTCTGCCACTCACAAGCCACCTCATGATCTCAAGCATGTCTCTTAGCCTCTGGTGACTTAGTCTCTTCACACATGAAATGGAGACCATAAAAATTCCTACTTCATAGGGTTTTTGTGGATATTAAATAAGTTAATGAATGTAAAGGCCATAGAGTATGCCAGGCATATAATGTTTGCCATTAGCCAGACTTGACTTCCCAGTAAGTTTAAAGCTCTTTGAAGAAAAAGACTTTGACAAAAAATTGTTTTTCACAAAGCACTTACATTTACATTGGACACATACTAAATATGCAATACATAAAGGCTTGTTAACTGATTAGTTATTTTATATGCATAACAAAGCCTTGATTATAAATCTGAAATTGTCTGTATTTGAATACCTTTTTCACTGAGCCTAGATTTGAGTCCTATTATATCTAGTACTCAGCACAAAATTTGTAGCTCGTTTGGAATATGTTACATGGTTTTAATGGAGGAATTTTTATATTCCTAAGTAGTAGCTCAAATGTCCATAGCATATTCACAATCAGGCTTTGTTGTCTTTTCCTGAACTAACTCCTGGTCTAGAAATCAAATCTTAAATTACTGGTATTTACTCCTGCCCAACTATATATATTACCCTTGAAGAAAATAATATGCTTCTGAAAAAGGACTGAAATTTCTGGTCAGGCTTTAAACAAAACTGCAATCTATGTTTTTGGGAAGTCTCATTTAAAGATCAAAAAACATGTAATTAGGAGATAGACTTCAATTTGCAGAAATAATCTTTAGTGACTGTTTTATTGAAGAATGTCTATTTGAAGAATACATAACTATTTAAAATTATAATTTTCTTAATATTGGCTCCTTTGAACAAGTAGCCATTACCAGCTTAGGTTCTAAAGCCTATACAGCTGTTTCTCACATTCTGTTTATGAGTTGAGCCAGCAGACCCCATTGTGAACTTCTTGAACATTTTGATGTGTTTGTGTACGTGTGTGCACTTAAGACATGCAGTTCAAATTTAAATTTACAATTTTAAAAATGTGCAGATACTGATAAAAGTTAGGGAAAAGAGGTCAATATATAAAGTTTCCCAGTAGACATTTTTAAAAAACCACAGCTGCTTAGATACAACATAAAAACGATGTAGTGCAGAATCTTAGTACTTTAGTTTCCCCCCAGATTACTAAATTACTGTTTACTATTATTACATGGAAGGCAGGATATACAGTTGTTAAGACCTGGCGTTGTAGAGTTAGGCAAGCCTGGGATAAATTCTAACTCCGGTACTTTCTATGTGTAGGATCTTGGGCAATTTAGTCAATATCATTAAGATTCAGCTTTTATATTTGAAGATGAGGTTATACAGATACCCTCATTTTATGGTACTTTGCTTTATTGTGGCAACCTTGCCTTGAACAATCATATTGGTGCCATTTTTTTCCAACTGCATGTGCTTACTTTGTCTCTGCGTCACATTTTGGTAAGTCTCACAATATTTCAAACTTTTTCATTGTTTTATATTTGTTATGGTGATCTGTGATCTGTGATCTTTGTCGCTGCTATTATAATTGTTTCAGGGTGCCATAAACAGTGCCCATGAAAGATGGTGAAATTAAATGCTGGATGTGTTCTGACTGCTCCACTGGCCAGCCATTCCCCCCATCTCTCTCCCTCTCCTTGGGCCTTCCTATTCCTTGAGACACAACCATATTGAAATTAGACCAATTGATAATCCTACAATGCCCTCTAAGTGTTCAAGTGAGAGGAAAAGTCAGAAGTCTCCCATTTTAAATAAAAAACTAGAAATGATTAAGCTTAGTATGGAACACATGTTGAAAGATCAGATGGGCCAAAATCTCAGCCACTTGTGCCAAACAACCAAGTTATGAAAGCGAAGTAAAAGTTCTTGAAGGAAATTAAAAGTGCTGCTTCAGTGAACACATGAATAATAAGAAAGCAAAATAGCTAATTGTTGATATGGAAGAAGTTTTAGTGGTCTGGATAGATCAAACTAGCCACAAAATTCCCTTAAGCCAAAGCCTAATCCAGAGCAAGACGCTAACTTTCTTTAATTTTATGATGGCTGAGGGAGGAGAGGAAGCCACAGAAGAAAAGTTTAAAGCTATCGTAGGTTGGTTCATGAAGTTTAAGGAAACATAAAACTCTCCGTAACATAAAAGTGCATGGTGAAGTAGCAAGTGCTATATAGAAGCTGCAGCAAGTTATCCAGAAGATCTAGCTGAGATAATCGGTAAAGGCGGCTACTCAAAACAATAGATTTTCAATAAAGACAAAACAGTCTCATATGGGAAGAAGATCCTATCTATGACTTTCATAGATAGAGAGAAGTCAATGTCTGGTTTCAAATCCTCAAAGGATGGGCGGATTCTCTTCTTAGAGGCTAATGCTGCTGTTGACTTTAAGTTGAAGCCAGTGCTCATTTACCATTGCAAAAATCCTGCAGTCCTTAAGAATTATGCTAAGTCTACTCTGCTTGTACTCTATAAAAACAGCAGCAAAGTCTGGATGACAGCACCTCTGCTGACAGCATGGTTCACTGAATATTTAAAGCCCACTGCTGAGACCTACTGCTTAGGAAAAAAAAGTTTCTTTTAAAATATTACTGCTCATTGACAATGTACCTAATCACCCAAGAGCTGGAGATGTACAAGGAGATTAATGTTTCTTGCATGCCTACTAACAAAACATCAATTCTGTAGCCCATGGATCAAGGAGTAAATTTGACTTTTAAGTCTTATCATTTAAGAAATACATTTTATAAGGCTACAGTTGACATAGATGGTTATTCCTCTGATGGATCTGGATGAGGTAAATTGAAAACCTTATGGAGAGAATTCACCACTTTATATGCCTTTAAGAGCATTCACGATTCATGAGAGGAGGTCAAAATATCAACATTAACAGGAGTTTAGAAGTTGATTTCAACCCTCTTGGGTGACTTTGAGTGGTTCAAGACTTTTAGAGGAGGTAACTGCATATGTGGTGAGAATAGCAAGAGAACTAGGATTCAAAGTGGAGCTTGAAAATATGACTCAATTGGTGCAATCTTATGATCAAACATTGATGGGTTAGGAGTTGCTTCTCATGAATATACAAAGAATTTCTTGAGATGAAACTTTTTCCTGGTAAAGACGCATGAACATTGTTGAAATGACATCAAAGGATTTTGAATATTTTTAAAACTTTTCTGGTAAATCATCAGCAGAGTTTGAAAGGGTTGATTCCAATTTGGAAGGAAGTTCTACTGTGGGTAAATGCTATCAACCAGCTTTACATGCTACAGAGAAATCTTTCATGAAAGGAAAAGTCAACTGATGTGGCAAACTCTATTGTCGTCTTATTTTAAGAAATTGCCATAGCCATCCAAAACTAGCAAACACATCCTGATCAGTCAGCAGCCATTAACATTGAGGCACGATCCTCTACCAGCAAAATGATTACAATTCACTGGAGACTCAGATGATCATTAGCATTTTTTATAATAAAGTATTTTTAATTAATATATATGCATTGTGTTTTTAGGAATGTGCAATTAATACTCTACAATGTAGTATAAACATAAGTTTTATGTGCACAGGGCAGTCAAAAAATTTGTGCGTTTCACTATCTTGTGATATTCACATTATTGTGGTAATCTTGAACCACACCTGCAGTATCTCCAACACATGCTGGACTAGGATCTCCCTCAGAAATATTTTGAGCTTAAATGGGGCAATGTATGCCAAAAGCTTAGTGCCTAGGGCATAGTATGCTTTTATTTAAAGTTATTATCAATATTTTGTTAAACTTCAGAAAAGAGAAATCCAAACTTTTCCTAGAGTAATGATTAGATTTATCAGTGTGAATTCACAGAGGTCCTCTATTTTTGCTCTATATTCCTTTTTCCTCTTATATTTCACTAAATTATTTATAGAAATGGTATATAGAGAGATGGATCAAATGGCTCAGAGACAATAGAAGCTGGTTCTCTCTCATGTGATAGTCACGAGGTAGGTGGATGGTCCAAGGCAGTGGTGAGTCCTGCTCAGTGAGGTCATCAGGGGTCTGGTTTCCCTTCATTGTGTTGTCCATTTTTACCTTGGAGAATGTTTCTGTTATGTAACTGAATCTGGTTCACTAGCACCTTGTCCACATTCTAGCCTTAGGCACTGGAAAGGAGAAAATAGAAATCAAGCAGATTCTTTCTGAGAATTGACCCAGAAGTGGCATATTTCAATTCTATCCACATTCCAGCTCAATTCTCTTCAATCTATGTACATTGGTCAGAATGTACATATATGGGGACATCAATCTGTAAGGGAGGATCCAAAAAACACTCTTTGTGTGTGTGTGACCCATTTCCAGGAGAAAATACAGGAGTTTTTTTTACTAAAGTGAAAGGGTCAGTTAGCAGCCTCTGCCCCAAATCATGTGATATAGTGCAAAAACTCTTTGGGAGCAGAGGTCAAGACAGCTGGGAATGTCTTGGGTCTGTTCAAAGTAGTTGTGCAGCCAAGAGATCACTGAGCTTCACAGTTCTTAGCCATCTCTAGGTCTCAGTGCTTTACTTCTTCACTGCCTAGGGTACTGCTTAATCCTTCATTACATGACAGAAGAATAGGGAACATTTACGGAGCCCTTGTTGTGTAATGCACATTTATCTTATTATTTTACAAGTATTTTCTCAATACTCTCGACAAACCTGTGAGGTGGAACTACTATTATCCTCACTTTATAGACAAGGTAACAGAAGCATGGAGAAATTAAGTAAGTTGTGCCATTGGAATTTTATTTCAGTCTCTTAACTCTAGAGCTCAAATGTTTATGTGGAGAGTAGTAACTCATTTTACTCCTTGACTGAAATGCTGTACTGGTTTCCTATTTCTATGGTAGCAAATTACCACAAACTTGGTGGTTTAAAAACATCACATACTTATTATCTTACAGTCCTGGAGGTCAGAAGTCTGAAATCGGTCTTGTGAGATTAAAATCAAGATGTTGGCAGAACTGGATCTTTTTGGAGGTTCCAGGTGAGAATCCTTTCCTTGCATTTTCCATTTCTAGAGGCTGCTTGGTATTTGTTTGCTCGCAGCCAGAAATCTCATCACTCTGAACTTTGCTTCCATCATCAAATCTCTTTCTATCCCTCTCCTGCCTTCCTTTTTCACTTGTAAGGACACTGTGATTACATTTAGCACCCACCAAATAATCCAGGATAATCTTCCCATCAAAATCCTTAACTTAGTCACATCTGCAAATTCTCTCTTGCCCGTAAGGTGATATATTCACAGGTTCCAAGGATTTAGGTTTGAACTTCTTTGGGGAGCCATTATGCTGCTTACTACAAATCCCTTTGAAAAGGATATCAGTAACTTATTAATTAACAGATCCTATGGACTTCATCAGGTTTTTCTACCTTTGAGCTACCTGTAACATTTGATATTGTCTACCACATATTCTCTCTCAAAACTCTCTCCACTTTTAATTTCTTAATTACCACTTGCCTGCATTTCTACTTTCTTTGATGACTTTTATTTTTTAATTTCTTTGCTCGCCTCTCAATGTAGATGTTTCCCAAAGACTTTAAAAATTATTTATCCTTCTTACTTTATATGATTTGCATTAATATCCTCTTGCACCCAATCTTACAAACAATCTGTAACCAATATGTAGATAGCACCCACCATTTGTGTCCTCAAATTTGATTTTGTGCTTGAATTTCAATGCAACATTTTAAAGATGTCTGCTAGACAGTCCCCTGACTGTTCTGATCTCTCTAATTCAACATTTCAAACTGAAATTGTGGTCTACTTTCTCATATCTGCTGTTCTCTTGGGCTTAATATTTTTGTTGGTAGCCCTTCACCTTCTCAGTTATCCTGTCTCATGAGCTCAGAATCCTCTTCATTCTTCTATCTAATTTGTTCCTCAAAATGTACAGAGTCTGGTTGCATAATGTGTTATTCTTATTCTTGGTATTTGCTCCATTTCCCCTGCCATTCTTGCAGTTCTCTTGTTAGGTCTATCTTATTAGCATAGCAGTTTATTTTATTCATTGCTGCCAGATTTACCTGTCCAAAGCTGAGCTCTAGTCTTATTACACCATTTTACCTCAACTATCTTTTATAGAATTGTCTATTTGTCAGAACCTCTTTCATCTGCTTCAACATTATTTCTTCCAATGTGCACTTACATACTTTTTCTTCTCACAACTTGAACTTTGTTTCCTGTTCATCAGCTACTTTCCTATCTCTGCCCTCTTGCTAATAATTTGCTTTTATCCAAAGCATCTTTCTCAACTATTTACATTTATCTAAACCCGATGCATTTTTGGGATTTAGTTTAACACTACTCCTACCAGGAAACCTTCATTCATTTCTCCCTTTTTGAATTTTCAGACACTTTCCCATCATTTATTAAATTTAATATCTTTTCTTCATTTATATAGCTATTTTTGAAAATGTCATTGAAGAAAAGAATGTATTAGGTTGGTGCAAACATAATAATAAAGCCGCAATTACGTTTGCACCAACCTAAATATTTGGTTCATCACTCAGTACAGGTGTTTAAGAAATACTCCTAAAGGCATGACTCTGTAAAATGGGAAAGTTGAAAAAGAGAAATGATTTTCAGTTCGGAGAGTAAGACTGAAGTATCAGAGTTCTTGGGTTTGTATAATTGTTTTCAAAGGTACATTAAATATTATAAAATATTTAGAAAAATTAAGAACCTATTTTTAAAATTCAGATATTGATAAAGTGCACACTTTTTGTTATTATTTCCATATGTTCATAGCAAATGCCCTTGTGAGTTTTGAAGCCAACTCCTTGGGTTTGAATCCTGGCCAGGCCAGGCTATAGCTAGTGAGTTATTCAACATTTTTGTTATTTATATTTCTGTACTCAAAAGCTGAGATGTAAAAATAGTTACCTCATAAGTACCTCAGAATACACACAGAATAGTAGCTAGCACATAATAAGCTCCTAGTACATTTAGTCAATTATTAGCTATCATTGTCATTTCTCAAAAGTGGGCATAGGTTTAAAAGACTGAGTACTGGAGTAGATGATGTTTACCATAACTGTGTCCCTAAAATTCTATCAGTCTAACAATAGCATAGCCCTGCCTAACATGTACCAAATAATCAGGTATACTTTAATAACAAAATCTTACTGGTATTGTTGCTGGTAGGTAAAAATAAGTACAAGATTTTTATTCAATTCACTGGTAAAGTCTGCTGACAACTAGAAAAATGGTTTATTTTATAAACAAATGTTCTTGGCGTAACATTGAAAAGGAATATACAAGACATGGTAAAAGTTGATATACAGTTGATGAATATCATAACAAATTTTCAATTCATGGCTACAGTTAAAATAATCTATTTTTTAGTTTTATGTTTTATAATAAAAAGCATGTAACTAAATATATAACACTTGTTCTCAACTTTGTTGACACATTAGAATCACTTGGGGAGTTTTGAAAAAAAAAATTTATTAACATCATAATCATTGTAACTAAAGTTGTAGCATCCATAATTTTTAAGAGCTCCTAAGGTGATTCCAATGCTCAATCAAATTTATGAATCACTGGTATAAATACTTTGGTTTTAGGACCATGTTGACATATGGGAATGTATATAATACCTGCATATATATATAATATATATACACACACACACATACAAACACACACACACACACAGAAACAAATTTATATACAGAAATAATAAAATGCTATTCTTTAATTCTGCATGTGTGAATTTTTCTATGATAATAACACTGATCATTATAAGGCTAACATTTAATGAACTAAGTGTCAGTCACTGTTATCAGTGCCCTGAGTATAATCCCTTATTTAAAACTCACAATACCGACATGGAGTGTCTATTTTTTTATTTTAATGGTGATGAAACTGAGGCACAGAGATGCCAAGTTACTTGTCCAATGTTATACCACTAATAAGTTGTAGAGCCAGAACTGGAAAATGAGGCCTCTAACTTCAGATTTTGGGCTGCTAATCATTTTGCCATACTTCCTATGGTAGTAATTTATAGGTTATTAATTAAATGGTTATAAATGACAAAAATTAGATAGAGGTGAATACTGCTGTGGAAATATAAAGGTTATCAGAGATCCTTATTGGTGTTTATGCATTACTTTCTTTCTTTTTTTGAGATATGGTCTCGCTCTGTCACCCAGGGTGGAGTGCAGTGGCATGATCACAGCTCACGGCTACTTTGTTCTCCTGGACTAAAGAGGTCCTCCCACCTCAGCCTCCCGAGTAGTTGGGACCATAGGTGCGCCACCATGCCTGGCTAATTTTTAATTATTTTTGTGTGTGGAAACGGGGTCTTGCTATGTTGCCCAGGCTGGTTTTGAACTCCTGCGCTCAAGTGATATTCCCATCTTGACTTCACAAAGTGATGGGGTTACAGATGTGAGCCACTGTGCCTGGCCTATGTATCACTTTATACAAGAAAGCTAATTTACTAAAACCATTCAATGTTTTAACATACTTTTAAAAATTAAATGCATCCTGGTTTAAAAGATAAAGTCTGACTAATGTGCAGAAATCTCAGAGATTATCTGGAAGGTTCTAGTAAGCAAGGAGCTTTCTAAGAGTTTTGTTTTAGAGTAATGCAGGCTGATACGTCGAATCTGTTTACTATAGGGATTCTTTGTTCTTTAAATTCAAAAAAATGTTTAGTTAGGATACAGTTCCACAAAGCCTGCAGATGGCAGCAACTTTCTTTTACTGGGCATTTGCTCCTGCTGGTGGTGCCTATGTCCTAAGGTACGCAAATGGCAGTGTATTTTCTATTTGGCTTCCAAAAGCAATTTTCTATTATTGATTTTGAAAGACTATCCCATGCCCTTTATTTGAATAGGGATTGAATTGCATTTGTCTGGATCTGAAAGGAAAAGCTGAGCTAAATGCTAGGCATTCTCAACAAAAGCAATATCAGGGAGCATTCTGTTATCAATCTTTGACATTGCATCTAGGCAGTTACACACTTTTTCTAAATACAGTGACCTGCATGATTTATGTTGAATTCCAAAAGCAATGATCCAGTAAATTTACTAACAGTTCCAGTAAATTTGCTTCATGGATCCCACATCCGATGATTGCCTTCTGCTCTTGGCATTTTCTGCCTAATGTACCATATAATATGGTTCAAGTTGCAAGTTTTATTTTGTGAAATCATTCACTGGAGAGGCTAGTGAAGGCTTTTACTGTATATTAGACAAATAGAGGCTACTGCTGGTTCAGGTTACATTGCTTTTGAAGACTTTATTAGATTTCACAAGAAAGAGTCATCCATACTTCTATTGCCCTTCAAATAAATTTACTTAAATATCTTGGATCTTCCTTATTTTCATGTTAAATTATTTGCAGGTATTAAGATTGCTAAATTAAGATAATTCTTTGTGATTAATACTGTTCTTTGGATTGGATAACTGGTATTGATGAGAAAGGATGTTTCTGTTAGTAAGTTTTAATAGAATGAGAACATTAGCTCTCCAGGCCCCAAATATTTGAAACTTTCTCAGCGCTGTTTGAGTCTAAAGAAACAGAGAGAAATATTTTGCAGATCTGACCCTCCGTGGGTCGCCCTCTGACTGCTAGTCAGATAAGTCTTGGCATAACTGTATTACTCAGGCTGATTTCTGACATTTTTTTTTTTTGTCAGTGGGCCAGAATCCAAATAAATATTTTTGGAAGCAGGACACCTTGTTCAAAAGTTGACAAGTTCAAGTAAATATTCATGTTTACTAAGACCAAATGAGATAGAGATGAGCCAAAAACACTTATTTATGGAAACGCATTTTCTTTATATAATTGATTCTAAAGGGAGGATGAAAGCTAATGAGCTCCAGGGATTTTCCCCATAATTAGTTTTATATTATCATGGATATAATGAACATAAAGTGATACACAACTTATATAGTAAAATGCCTTTACAATTCTGACATGTGAGGACAAGAGAAGCATCTTCTTTCTGTTGATTAAGTGAAGGAGTTTATATAACCATCTCTAGGGATATGATTTGCACTGCAAAATCATTTTATATAAAGATGCTTAATGGAATAACTTTATTTTATGACATAACTGTCATTCAAACACTTTAAAATTGTTTAAAATAAAGAGACTATTAGGATAGTCACTTTATCTCATTTATAAATGGCTCAATGAGCCAGAGAAATGTATCCTCACTCTCTCTATCCTTACTGGCATCATAGTCAGTAACAGAACTAGAAATAGTAAGTATCAGCCATCCAAATGAATTTGGTTTTAGTGCCAAGAATCCAACTTTGCACAGGCCATTTCTTAGAGCCGTAAAATATTATTCCCAATTTTAATTAGAAGTCAGAAACTTGAAATCTATTAACCAATTCTTTTATTCCATAAATATTCCATTACCTACATTATGCAGGCAATGCACTAGTGAACAACAGAGATGTGGTTCTTACACTCAAGGAATTTAGATGCTTTCAGGGGAGAGGGAGATAAAACAAATAATTTCAATGTAATTAAAAAAGTTATAAGCAAGTAATTACAAAGTAATTTAATAATTATAACCATGCTAATTGTGGTAAACAAGAAGTAGAAGGTGTCATGAAAATATTCAAAAGAGGAGTCTAACACAGTTAGGAATTTTGAAAGAGGTCTTTAAAATTTATTTGAAATTCTTTAAAATAAAACAAGATTTTGACATGCACATAGCTTACATGTTTCCATTAATGAATGGGAAGCTGTACTTTTACATTGTATGTTTATAGGACAACTATAGAACAAAATATGAAGGGATTAGGAAGAGGAAGTTAGCATGCTCTGTTAGCACAAATATGGATATATTGGTGCTGTGAGTTCTTAACAACCAATCTCTCACACATGTGAGATGGACATACATCCATTTAAGTAGACAAAGATATATTTGTCCTTTAGAAATGAATTTAACTGAATTTAAAATGAATTTAAATGAATCAAATTTGCTTTTTTGTTACTGTGTAAGATGATACACAAGACAGAACCATACAAGTAGATTGAGCTTTCCTGAAATGAACAGTTTAAGAACCTGAGAACATTTTCTAGGAAAAAGCATGTTGGATTTGGGTGAGTATAAAAATTGTAGAAAACAAGTCAGGAAAATATGTAATGTCCAGCTCTGTGTGTAGGTTTGTCCACTCCTGTGAAAATTAGAGCATACTTGTAAAACATCAACATTCTATCCCAGAGTACTAGGGAGACAAAAAGCCATTCACACTTTTTAGATTGAATTCTTATAATTCTCAATATACAAGTGATTCGTTAATAGGAATAGAATTTAATTTATGAGTTAATAGTTTTTTAAAAGCTTGAAAGTTTCTGGACATGTGAAAGTGTGTGTGAGAGAGAGACAACAAATACACTGGGAAAAAACACACAGAAAAGAGAAACACAGTAAGATGACAAACAACTAAAATGATAAAATTTAATCCCTGAAGATGTAGATAAGTGAATTGCCGTTTTGATGCCAGAAATCTTTCTTTCGCTTTTAAAATATACACAAAAATGCTCTAACTGTCCATGTTTTAGACATTCTACTTTTTAGTAAAAATTTTTGTTTTTATCTTTTATTTGATAGTTGACATACTCTCAACTTTTCTTAGCTAAGTTAACAGATGTTTGCTTATTTCATCAGTCTTATCAAAGGCTCATTGATGATAGGTGTTATTTTTTTGTTCAGAACTTTGTGGGTTTTTTTTTTGTAAAGTATAATTCTTTATAATTTGTTCTGAAGTTTATATAGGCCTAGGTAAATTTATCTAAAATTATTCAGTTATCTTTTAAGTTGAACGTGAATTCAAAAATATGACAAACTCTATCCAAATCATTTTAATTTTTCTGCAGAAGTTATTCTACTATTGCTTAATTAAGAATTTTCTCTTCTTCAAGTAAATATTCAAAAACATCATTTTCTACCTTGCTGAAATACAGTGTATGCAGATGGTTGCTCAAAATAGTCAAATTTGAGAATATTCTGTGTGTGCACATTACAGATAATAGATGTGTTTTCTTGATATTTAACACTTGTCTAGTATATTCAAACATAGTGCTACTGATGATGTTTAATGAACTAGACTTTCTTGTGGTAAAGAAAATAATCAAGAAAAGATTTACTAAGTCTTTTTACCCATAAAACATTATTATTATTATTATTATTATTATGCAAAGGATAGTGACCATCTGTTCTTTATCTCTATTAAAGCCAGAATATGAGGAAATAAACTTAAACTGCAGTATGAGGTAGTTGGGTTAGAATAATTGAGGAATTTCCTGACAGGGTTGTTTAACACTGAAATGAATCAGGAAGAGTGGTTGTGAAATCTTAGCTTTTTTTCCCTATTAAATAGAGTGATATATTTTTGGTGTATGTTAGTTGTCCTGTAAGCTGATAAAACGTCCTAAGGTTTGGTTGTCTCTACCTATGATTTCATGAAGATGTTCTTTCAAATGTTAATGTCAGAGGGAGAATCATGAAAAATTAACAACAATTAAATAATAGTCATGAGCTGTTGGGTTTGTATTATGTAGTAAGCTCTGTGCGAGTAACTTTATTTTGCAGGAACTCCGGGCATTTTTCCATTTGAATACCATAATGAATCAGGTAGTTGAGTCTACGCAGATTCTGTGTGCAGCTTCTGTGTATGGATAATGGATGGCTGACGCACACCAAATAACTCAATGCTACCAGCAGATTTGTATAACACTGATAATTCCCTTATTCTATAATAGTGTAATTTTATTTTGAGAAAGACAGAAATATAGCATGGGAGTTGACTTGGATATGTTAATATGACATAGAGAACCTGACTATGGGTTTCATTGAGTTGTATCAGGGAACTTACTGTTTCTAATGCTGTATTATTGTCTGTTATGATAATATGATTATGGATGCTCCTGGCTTCAGAGTTTGCCTTGAATAATTCAGAGAGCTGAAGATAATATTTTCCTTCTAAAAGGCAGAATGCACTTCTGCAAAGGAATGAACCCCAGTGGGTGTCAAAAGTTGTAATCTGGAAAAGAAACCTATGTTTTTAACAGCTCCAGACCTTTGAGGCCCAAATGCCTATATCTAACTCATTGCCATCTCTTTCTTTTCTGAAACAAACCCTTCATTGTAGGTTTTCAAAATAATTAAGTCCAAGGTCTTCCTTGAGTTTGCCAGTCCTGTGTGATGAGGCTTATTTTTGTATTTGTTCTGTGTTCTTTTGATTGTAAACTCTAGCAACGGGGATAGGCCTTGATTTCACAACCTTGTAAGCATGCCCAGAGGTTTCACCAATGGGAGATGCAGTAAGTTCAGCTGAAAAAAATAAAGGTGAAAACATGAAAGTTGGCAGACAGTTTGCTAGAATCCCCTGAGTTGATGAAAGGAAAGAACGTTTCTCTTTTTTGATGAGGCTCCCCAGATACACTCATTTTCTTTAGCTATGGTTGCACTACTGTTGCTGTTTCCATGAATTCTAGTCTAAGTTTCATGAAAATTAGAAGTCCCTAAGGTTGAGAGCAGTGAATAAGAAGTCCAGAACTCTGAGTTCTAATTGGAGCTTGCCATTTGAGTCACCAAGATTAAATTGACACAGACTGCAAAATTAAAACACATAAGAATTTCTTCATGACTTTGAAATTGTTTCAAACAGCTTTCTATTTTTTTCTAGAGGAGCAACAATCAAAACCAGCACATAAGTAATCTATAAGGCCAGATATTGTCATGGCCTAGATAACTCACGGAATGTAAATTAAACACCTTGAAAAAAATTAGTGAATAATTTACTGACTTTTATCATTGCCTTCTTGACTGTGTTGAAACTGGTTTTATTTTTAAAAAATTGCTGCTAGAACTATCATTCCCATCCATGCAGGCCAGTGACTTTTGATAGATTTGGGTTTCCAAGAGGGCAGTATAACACTGTGGACATCTGTTTGGGCTTTACAGTTGATAGTCCTGACCATGAGCAGTGTGAATTTGGGCAAGCTGCACACTTTTTTTTTTTGCTTGATTGTAAAATGAGGATAATAACAGTACTTAGCTCATGCAACTGTGAGCATCTGAGTTGCTAATTCAGATAAGACTCTTGACACCATTCTGTTGTGCAGGCTGCACTCCACGAATGTTATTTCTTGTATTCCTGCTCTTCCTCTTGCTTCCATTCATTCTTTTCCACCCAACCTGTCTTTGAGTCCCACAGCCTAATGAGAAGCTTTGACTCCAGATAATAACTACTAATATGAACATATCTGCCTATATTTTTATATATGTTTCAGGTAGTTCATAGAAATCTTGAAAATTATATGGTTAAGAACCACTTTAAGTTAAGTGGGGTTAATTAGGAACCACCATTCTAGAAGCACTGTGAACACAAGCAAAGGTATAATTTCTACATAGCACTTCAGAAGTTGCTTCTATCCAACCCAAACTCACCAGCCTTTCTAGCTCTGATGTTTGCTTGACAAGGGATGTGGTTGTCCATGCTTGCTCTCATCCGTTCCTCCCACTGTGTGTACCAGTTTCAGGCACGAATCCAGTGTCTCAGTCTCTGAAAAAAAAAAAAAATACTCTCTTTCTGTGTAGGTTTGTTGCTAGGTTCTGCTCCATTCCATGTGGTCACCTCACCATTTGGCCACAGAGCTTCCTAATTATTTCCATTTATATTTATGTATTCGTTATTCACATTTCCATTATGTGGCTTCTTCTGTCTGCAGTGACTTGTCCTAAACTGCCACAGTCATTTGCTGGAATCTGCTACTTTTGTCATTGTTCCTAGTCTTGCTTGTGTGTCTCTAGCATTTATATTTACTAATTGGTAAACTTTATACAGCTAACTGAGAAGAGCTCTTGGAAACTACAGAAGTGCAAGATTTTCTAACAAAATATAAAAATGAGTGTTAATGACATCACATAAATACCCAGTGAAGACACCAAAACAGAGATATCCTCAAATCAATGTTATGGCTATGGCATAGACTTTATTTTAATAATCAGGAGGGAAAGGGTTGGGAGTAAGTGGCTTACACCTGTAATCCCAGTGCTTTGGGAGGCTAAAGATGATGGACCACTTGAGGCAAGGAGTTTGAGATCAGCCTGGGCAACACAGCAAGACCTCATCTCTACAAGAACTATTTAAAAATTAGCCAGGCACGGTGGCTCTGAGGTGCTTGAGCCTAGGAGTTTGATGCTATGGTGAGCTATGATCACACCACTGCACTGCCCTCCAGCCTGAGCAATAGAGTAAGATCTCATCTCTAAAATAAATAAATAAATGACAAAAACATTAATAATAATAATGAGGTAGAGCAGATTCTACAAAGTGCATTTTTTTTTAGAATAGCAGAATATAATTTCAAATACTTACTTGGTAATAATATAAATGTTACTACGAATCTGATCAAGTGGATGGAATTTCCAAAGATCAGGACAGAACATTACTTTGAGCATTCATGAAGAATACTCACTCATTCAACCTTTCACTTATTAACTAAATATTTGTTGACTACTCCCTAAAAACCAGTGGTAAAGCAAACATTCATCCTTTTCTAAAAGAAACACAATAGTCAAACTATTGATTCATAACGTCGATGACACAATAGACAAATTTATACTTTATATATTCAAAGTCGTTTTATTTTCATTAAAGATACAATGAGATTGTAATTAGCTACACTTCATTCTGCTTATTTATCTATAATTATGTTTTTTATTTTTAAAGTTTTTTTGTTAAACTTTTTACTTTGGAATAACTTTTATTTACAAAAAAGTTGCAAAGATAATACAGAGAGTCTCCATATATTCATTATCCAGTTTCTATTATGGTTTTCTTTTATATAACCACAGTAAATTTGTCAGAACTAACAAACCAACATTGGTACATTACTAAACTCTGTGAACTAAAGTTTAGATTTTATTCAGATTTAACTAGTTTTCCCACAAAGGTCTTTCTTCTATTCCAAGATTCAGTCTTGGGCTGTAAATTGTGCTTAGTTAAGTCTCCTTAGTCTCCTATGGTCTGTGAAATCTTTATTTTTCATGATCTTTACAGTTTTAATGGATATTGGTCAGAGATTTTGTAGAATGCTCCTCAATTTGGGTTTGCCTATTGTTTTGTCATGAATATACTGGGGTTATAAGTTTTGCCTCTGAGAATACCACAGAGGCAAATACCAACCTTATCACATTATATGAAGCGGTACATGTTATTAACATGACATCATTATTGTTAAATAATAAAATTTCAACAATTTTAGTTTCAAACATCTAATTGACTTTTACCAGTGATCCATGAACTGGGTAGCATCTAGTCTATAAAATAAGAAGGATCTCTGATGAGCTAGACAGAATGAGTTTTATAGGCAGAAAAAAAGGCAGGGAAAAGCAGGAACAATGAACGAATAGTGGTCTGGTTGTTTTAAGATTAGTTTTCACATAAGGGTGTAAATAAAATCTTGTTGGCTTGATGGCATTCGGCTATCATCTTGCTCCATAGTCAGAATGTCAAATGTCCCCTGATTTCTCAGGTCAGCTACCTCAATTAAACAATTCAGATTTTGGTTTGATGACATGAAACCTTAGCATGAGTGACTATGTTGGGCTTGCTGTTTTTTTCCTTAACATTATTGATATTGAAACTCATCACACGGCTGAGGTTGTGTTTTTCAGGTTTCTCCATGAAAAAATTACTTACTCTTCTTTTCATATTCAATTTTTAAAAAACAATTTGGTAAGTCCAGCTTACCCTTCAAGGAACAGGGGATTTAATATTGTTTTAAGATTATTTGTTCAGATAATCAGCAGAACCTTATCCCAAGGCATAAGGTAAAGTGCCTTTAGTTTCTTTTTCTTTTTAATTTTATTATTGTACTTTAAGTTTTAGGGTACATGTGCACAATGTGCAGGTTTGTTACATATGTATCCATGTGCCATGTTGGTGTGCTGCACCCATTAACTCGTCATTTAGCATTAGGTGTATCTCCTAACGCTATCCCTCCCCCTACCCCCACCCCACAAGTTTCTTAGAGAAAAGTTCTAAATACAAAAAAATTAGCCGGGCGTGGTGGTGGGCATCTGTAGTCCTAGCTACTCGAGAGGCTGAGGCAGGAAAATGTCGTGAACCTGGGAGGCGGAGTTTGCAGTGAGCCGAGATTGTGCCACTGCACTCCGGCCTGGGTGACAGAGCGAGACTCGTCTCAAAAAAAAAAAAAAAAAAAAAAAAAAGAAAAGGTATAAATATAGCTCAGCATTACTGTGGATCTCCTGATCTTCACTGAATCACTCTTCCATGTTGGAGTATGACATTCAAGCAGAAATAAGCATATTATTTTCTTGTCCATCATTTAAAATGAATGGGCACCAAAGTAATATAGGCCAATTTTATACTGACATAAAATGACTTTATACAAATCCTCATGGGGACACTGAACTAGATGTCAAGATTGTGAGTCAATATATCCCACCATCATGCTGGCCATATCCAGACTTGTAGTACTGTGCCTGGAATTGGTGGGTTCTCGGTCTCACTGACTTCAAGAATGAAGCTGCAGACCCTCGCGGTGAGTGTTACAGCTCTTAAGGTGGCGCGTCTGGAGTTTGTTCATTCCTCCCGGTGGGCTCGTGGTCTTGCTGGCTTCAGGAGTGAAGCTGCAGAACTTCACAGTGAGTGTTACAGCTCATAAAGGCAGTGTGGACCCAAAGAGTGAGCGGTAGCAAGATTTATCACGAAGAGCGAAAGAACAAAGATTCCACAGTGTGGAAGGGGACCCGAGTGGGTTGCCACTGCTGGCTCGGGCAGCCTGCTTTTATTCTCTTATCTGGCCCCACCCACATTTTGCTGATTGGTAGAGCCAAGTGGTCTGTTTTGACAGGGCACTGATTGGTGCGTTTACAATCCCTGAGCTAGACACAAAGGTTCTCCACGTCCCCACCAGATTAGCTAGATACAGAGTATCCACACAAGGGTTCTCCAAGGCCCCACCAGAGTAGCTAGATACAGAGTGTCGATTGGTGCATTCACAAACCCTGAGCTAGACACAGGGTGCTGATTGGTGTTTACAAACCTTGAGCTAGATACAGAGTGTCGATTGGTGTATTTACAATCCCTTAGCTAGACATAAAAGTTCTCCAAGTCCCCACCAGACTCAGGAGCCCATCTGGCTTCACCCAGTGGATCCCGCAATGGGGGCTGCAGGTGGAGCTTCCTGCCAGTCCCGTGTGGTGCGCCCGCACTCCTCAGCCCTTGGGTGGTAGATGGGACTGGGCGCTGTGGAGCAGGGGGCGGCGCTCGTCGGGAAGGCTGGGACCGCACAGGAGCCCACGGGGCGGTGGGAGGCTCAGGCATGGCAGGCTGCAGGTCCCGAGCCCTGTCCCGCGGGGAGGCAGCTAAGGCCCGGCGAGAAATCGAGCGCAGTGCCAGTGGGCTGGCACTGCTGGCGGACCCAGTACACCCTCCGCAGCCGCTGGCCCGAGTGCTAAGCCCCTCATTGCCCGGGGCCGTCAGGTCTGGCCAGCTGATCCGAGTGCAGGGCCCGCCAAGACCACGCCCACCCGGAACTCCGGCTGGCCGGCAAGCGCCGCGCGCAGCCCCGGTTCCGGCTCGCGCCTCTCCCTCCACACCTCCCTGCAAGCTAAGGGAGCAGGCTCTGGCCTTGGCCAGCCCAGAAAGGGGCTCCAACAGTGCAGCGGTGGGCTGAAGGGCTCTTCAAGTGCCGCCAAAGTGGGAGCCCAGGCAGAGGAGGCGCTGAGAGCGAGGAGGGCTGTGAGGACTGCCAGCAGGCTGTCACCTCTCAGTATTATTTTATGGTCTGTTTACAGTAGTAATCTTGAAAGAGATAGAAAAGGTTCGTCCAAAGGATATAATCTTTGACCTAGGCCTCACAGCTATTATTTTCTTCACTGTTATTTATTGAGCACTATTATGTGCTAGACCTTCCCCGTGTTTTTTTAAACTCTGTCTTGCTGACGTAATAGTTTTATAATAAAATAGTTGTTAGTAGACCAGTTTTACGAGGAAACTGAAACTTAAAGAGGTCGATTAACTTGACGATACCAGTAGGCTGTATATAGGGCTTAAAATAAGTTTTCTATATTCCAAAGTGTACACTTTTCTACATATATATGTAAAATATGTAATTAAAAAATTAGCTATAATAGCAAAAAGTCTGTGAATATGGGTTCTTGATAGTTATTTTAGTAACATCATTAAGATTTCTCTATAATAGTTAAGATTAATAGCCATTGTATTTGGATAAAGTCATTTGGTGATGATGATATTCCCAGATCCAAGTAAATTCTGAATATTAGTATATTGCCCAAATCTTCCAGGTAGATAAAAAATTATTACATTAAGAAGCATTCAGCTGAAGTTGGTGCTGGAAGCAATCTTAAGTCATTTTCCTCAGCGTGCACATTTTCTGGTAATTTTGTTTTTGGAAACAAAATAGATGTTTTGATGTTTTTGTAAACAGTCAAGGTACAGGGAAAAATCAAATCAAAGAGCCTGTCTTGAATATTGTTTGATAGAAGTTAATCTTTTAGGCATTGAGTTCCTGATTCTCAAAAATACTTAAAAATATTATTAAAAATCATTGAGTTTGGAAAAACCCATAAGTTCCTGTGAAGCCTTGTAAAGTTATGTTCCTGGTAGCTGAAAAAAGGGGTCAGTTATGCCCAAATATGCAGGTGAAAAGTCCATTCCCTATAGTCATTTGGATAACCCTCTCTAACCGAACATAAATCAGAATAATTGGTCACTTCTGTATACCTGTACTTCTTTTAGAAATGCCTTTAAGTAGTCTCACATTATTTAAATTAATCGTGAAGTCACAATAAAGTCTGCTATTGAGAAGACAAGTGATGGTCCAGAATTTTAGTGTCTTTTCCTAACTGCTCATCTGGAATTTTATACAGAGAGGGTGCCAGGCAAAATTTGAAGTAGGTGACATTTTTTTCCATCTTTCTGTTTACCATCTTTGTTACAGTTTTTCCTTCACTCAAAGCACTTTCTATTATTACTTAGATTCTCTTGCCAAATGGAAAAGATCTAGTCTTTAACACCTTGTTATGAGTTAGTTAACTCCATAACTTTCCCTAAAGAGTCTGTATTTTTTTTTTTTTTTTTGAGACAGGACCTTGCTCTATTGCCCTGGCTAGAGTGCAGTGGCAGTAACATGGCTCACTGCAGCATGGACCTCCTCGGCTCAAGTGATCCTCCCATCTAAGCCACCTGATTATCTGGGACTATAGGTATGTGCCACCACGCCTGGCTAATTTTTGTATTTTTTTGAGAGATGGAATCTGCCATGTTGCCCAGGCTGGTCTTAAATTCCTGGCCTCAGGTGATCCACCTGCCTTGGGCTCTCCAAGAGCTGGGATTATTGGCATGAGCTGCTGCACCTGACCTAACAGTCTGTATTTTAGGAGAGAAACCCTTAATAGGAACCTGATTTAATGATATATTTTCATGCACAGTAGTATTTGAGTAGAAAAAATATTTTGGCCAGCTGAAATGTTAAAATATTCAAAATCTATCCATTTGTAAAGTCTGTCTGTGATTTATTTAAAAAATTATCTACTTTAGCTACAAAAAAGAATGATGAGCCTACTACGAGTCTGGCACTGTTGTGGACACTGGGGATATCACAGTGGTCAAATTCAAACAAAGATTTCTGCTTTCATGGAGTTGATATTCTAGAGGGAGGATACAACAATAAGAAAATATGACTGGGCATGGTGGTTCATGTCTGTAATCCCAGAGCTTTATGATGCTAAGGCAGAAGGAACACTTGAGGGTAGAAGTTCAATGTCAGCCTTGCTGGTCAAGATATAATAAGACATCATATAACAAAAACTTTTTTTTTTTAATTATCCAGGGATGGTAGTACATGCCTGTAGTTCTCACTACTAGGGAGGCTGAGGTAGGAGGATTGCCTGAGCCCAGGAGTTTGAGGTTACAGTGAGCTATGATTGTGCCACCACTGCACTCCAGCTTGAGCAACAGAAGGAGACCTTGTCTCTTAAAAAAATAAGCAAGAAAAAGAAAACACACACATATATATGTTAAATGATAATAAGTAAAAAAAAAATAAAAATAGGAAAATAAATGGTGTGTGTATAAAGCGATGGGATTGGCAGGAGAAACCGTCAGTGATGAAAACATAAATATTTTATATGTGGTAATATAAGAAAGCAAGAAAAAAAGTGGTCTACCTTAGAGATATTTTTAATAGGTTGAGGGGAAAAGCAATAGGTTAATCCATAATGTGCTTCATTTTATATCTCATTTACATTTCCTATATTTTTAAAATAGGACCTTTATATGCTAGGCAATACACAAGCACATTCAATATGTTCTATTAGTTAATTCTTCAATAATCCTGAAACATTGGTAGGATTAGCTTACCTCTATTTTGCACATAAGAAAACTGAGGCTCAAATACTTTAGGTAGCCTATTTAAGATCACATAGTTAATGGCAAAGACAGAAATAGGACTCAGGATCGTATGACTCCATAATGCCTGCCTGCTTTTTCATCTCTGTTACATTGCAGTCTGTCAGCTCTTACCTTTATTCCTGTCTCCACATCCCCAGAGACTTGTAGTCCAATCATGTGATGGCTTCATTCTGAACGATTAGGCTCATTTCTGCTCTTGAACTAATAATAAAGTAGGTTGAATCTACTACTTTATAAAAGTAGGCTGAATCTACTACTTTATAAAAGTAGGTTGAGAATTACTCCAAAGAAATAAGTCAGAAACGATAACACATATATCTTTAACATGTAGCTATTTTATAATAATTATATACATGTACATTCACACATAGACACACAGATTTACTTTTTCCCTCTATTTTCCCTAAGCAATAATCATATGAGTGAAGGTATATTAGTATATAGATAAATATTCACATGTATTTAGATGCATTTCTTTTTCTAAGAAGAACACATAATTGTGTTCAAAATGTTCAGTTGTGCATTCCACTTCTGCTTAAAATGGACATTGAAATCTGCAAATTCAATAGAGATTAGAGTCTATTTCTGAAGATAGTGACAAATGAGTGGACACTCATTTTAGAATTTGGCAAATTTTTCTTGGAAACTTCTGCTATCAAAGCAGAAATCAAAGAGTCCTATCATCTTCATTAATCCACTCAACAAATATTTATTGGGATTCCTTTATGTGCTAAGCACTGGATATACATGCTGCCAAACATAGTACAGACACAGTCTCTGATGTCACAGCACTTGTGACATCCTGTGACATTCCTGTGACATTGCACTTGTGACACTTGTGACATTCCACTTGTGACACTTGTGACATTCCTGTGGTGTAGCAGGAAACATAGAAAATTAATCATTTCAGTTCTTAAGAGTATCATGAACGGTGAAGTGCAGGTTGCAGTGAGAATGAATCACAAGGCTATGACATGGACCAGTGGTCATGGAAAAACTCCCTGCGGAGGTAGAGTTAAAACTGAGACTGGAGGATGAGTGAGTCAATAAAGTGTCCAATGGAAGATGGGGTAGGTGGGATAACTGAAAATAGGTTGAGATTAGTATTTCAACATTCTATAGGCAAGAGAGTACATGGTGAGTGTGGAGAGTAGGAAGATTAGAAATTGATCCTCTTATGTTTTATAGTCCATGTTAAAGTTGTTTTTTTTTTTTTTACCTTATCCTAAGGAAAATAAGAAGTTAAGGAAATGTATTATGGGTAGAAGACGTGACATCTTTATTAGGTTTTTAAAACCTTCAATTGCAGAGGGAAAAGTAGATAAAATTAGAAGAGAGAGAATCAGTTAGGATGACATTCCAGGGATATGGGTGAGAGATCCTGCTGGCTTGGAGTAGGATTGTGTCAGTGCTGATGGAGAGAAATAGAGGGATGAGAGAAACAGGAGGCAGAATTGACACAACTTGGTGGTAGTTTTGATATCTATTATACTCAAAATCAGTCTCTTTGGCCATGGTCTGGGGAAGAACTTAAAAATCAAAGGCATTGCTGAATATCAAAGACTAAGATGTTTCTTAGGGAGCAGGTCTCTGAGCCCCTTAGGGCAAGTAGGCAAATAATTCAACAGCTTTTCTCACAACTGTACTTATTTAAGGTGACTCCAAATTAGCCTAAACAACCTTATAGACCTTATCGAATTAACAGCAGGTCATGATTTTGAACGAGATAGAGTGGCCAATATGACGATTTGATGCCTGCTAAAAACTACATTTTCTCAACTTTTGGGAAGAGATGCTAGCCTCTGGACCAGCTTGGTACCATAAGAATTAAATAAGCCTTATAAGATAGGTAAGTCCTCAGCTGGATCTTAAATCCCAATCCAGTAGACTGTGTGAGAAGACAGGCACTTCACTGTGGTTTTTTGAAAGATATTTTTTAACCTAGAAAACTACCAAACTACCCAGAACAATGTGAAGAGTTTCTGAACACCATGCCTGTTGCAATGTGTAAAATTAGACTTTCTGTTACTCTTTTGCTACAAATTTGATTTGGACATCAACCTTTCGATTGATGGAACCTGACTACTCTACTGAAGGGATCTGACAACTTCCCTTTTTGTTGATGCTTTAGCTGTTTCTGTAGGAATGACTTGCAGAAAAGTGGGTATGGGTAATAGCATTCTCTTGAAAATAAGTTCTCGCACAAATGGGCAGAGATACAAATCTCATTAAAAAGCCAGTGAAAATCAGGCTACAGGCCAAGAATGACTGAGGGATGATATTAAAATAAATGAAATAATTTTTGCTTTCCTTTCATTTGCCTGGGGATCTGTTTTCCTATAGGTACAAGGTGTATTCTCTTGGGTTAGTGATTTGAAAAGCAATGACAGAAGTTTAGAGATTGCCTCTGAGGGATCAAAATGTTATTGAGATGCGAGGACAGAACGCTAAAAATACAATGGTCTGAATACAATTTTTGCAAACCAGGTGAAATCAGGAAAGGATTTGCAATATTTTTCTATAGCAGAGAACTTGAGATTTTACGGACCATTAATTCCAAGTGTTTATTCTTACAGACTTTCTTCATTTGCCTCTGCTTGCTTTCTCACAAAGTCAGCAAACCTGTAAAGCATCCCATAGTTGTTCATCTTCTGCAGATACGTGGTTTAATGAGCTGACAACAGACCATTGAGCTCTTTAGTTAGACCAACGCAAACCTATTTCTATCCTTTATACTTTTAGGGTGAATATGCAGAAGGATTTTTATCCCTATTGTTCTACTTGAGAAATTATCGTAGATATAATCAGTGATGGACAGGCACTAGCTAGATTTAGTGTACACAGAGGTAGACTGACAGGCTCATGCAGTAGTTTTTATAAATGTTAGAATGCAGTTGACCCAAAATGCTGCCCTTTTTCTGACTCCCATGCCTTCAGCCCCACTGACATATGTTTAGTTTGTAGTATTTAATAGTGCCCTGAAATAATCATCATATGATTAATGTGTCAGTGTGTTGTAATATCTCTTTACATTTGTAAAAATATTGTGGTTCTCTGAGAAGATGTTACACCTTAAATATCAACCCATTAGCAATGATTAATTTATCTGACTATTATCATATGATGTTACAAATTTCAGTGTAGGTCATGAGAAAAAATGTTAATTTTTGTTTGGCAGAAAAGAATAAGAATGTTAGAAACTAGAGTTCATCTCATAATGAGGGTGTTGGAGCTGGGCAGTGGGAGAACAGCATGCCAACACTTGTAGGACGAAGTTCTAACAAACTGTCGGTTGGGCAAAAATCACAAAGGCAGGAGTGTTGTAGCATATCTAGTAAAGGCAGGATCTTTGGAATCTGACATATCTGGGATAACATCCTTGCTCTGTCACTTAGTAAATGTGTGGCTTTGGGAAAGTCATTTAATCTCTCTAAGCCTTGGTCTCCTCATCTATATAACAATCATAGTAATGATACCTAATCACTGCATTATTGATGAGCATTTAAATGCTATTATTTTTAAATTGTTATTAATATTATTACTATTTGGAAGTTTGAGCTGTTTCCGTTTAATGGTAGGGACTGGAAAATAACACGGATGATCAAAGAGCCTTTTCTAGGCATGGAGAATCCTCTGATAAGAAGTATTACTGTGAAGAAAACCAGATATAGTTAACTTAGGTGATTCAAGAAAATAATTTAGGGGTATCACTAGGTGTTAAAGGTAGGATGCAAATAGTTAAGCACGTATTTCTCTTAAAAGCATCATTTTTGTATCATATTCCCAGGCAAAGTATGAATACACTGATGGCATTTGCCATGATTTCCAGCCACCTTAGAGAACTAAGGCCCATCATTCAATTTTATTTGTAGGTGAAATCCAGTTCTGCTTGGGGTAGCAGAAATAAAAATGACTTCATTTCAAATCCTTGTTCTTAGTCATTTTATAGATTTATAATCTTTGGAAAATCACCTGAACTTTTAAAAAAATCTATAAATCAGTAATAATAATAATACCAATCTTATAGAATTGTTATGAGGCTAGAATGATGTAAGATGGAAATGGCCTTTGCAAGCTAAAATGAAATATGAAAACTTCGCTTTAAAAATAATTTTATAGGCAATGGACTACACTGAGTCAGTTATCTACAAAATATTGCATTTTTTACAGCCCTTGGCAAAATTGGAATGTGCTATACACCTCTCCACATATCACTCCTTCTCTTTTTTTTTTTTTTTTTTTTTGAGACGGAGTCTTGCTCAGTCGCCCAGGCTGGAGTGCAGTGGTGCGATCTCAGCTCACTGCAAGCCCTGCCTCCCGGGTTCACGCCATTCTCCTGCCTCAGCCTCCCTAGTAGCTGGGACTACAGGCGCCCGCTGCCACGCCCAGTTAAATTTTTTTTTTTTTTTTGTAGAGACGGAGTTTCACCGTGTTAGCCAGGATGGTCTCGATCTCCTGACCTCGTGATCCACCCATCACGGCCTCCCAAAGTGCTGGGATTACAGGCATGAGCCACCACACCCGGCCCACATATCACTCCTTCTAAGAGACCTGTCCATATCACAGGGCCAATTTCCCATTGTTATCCCTTATGGATTAATTCAGCTGATTTCAGCTGCCAGTAATACAAAACCTATCTTAAACTGGCTTAAGCAATACACTCACATAAATAAAAAGCCAGAGACAAGTGAAGATTGATCCAGTGGGTTATCAAATGCCATCTAGGACCCAATTTCTCCTGGCTCTGTATTAGTGGTGTTACCTTTATCTTTAAGATCCCCAAATGGATGCTGGTAGCTCCCAAGATTCTATATGTTCTTGTTCATGTCTAGCCTGTAAAACAGTCTATGTGCCAATATTCTGACTGTAAATATTAAGGCTTTCAGGTTTTATCACTTGCCCAGCTATGGGCCAAACCTTATGGGCAAAGGAAAGGAATGCACTGAATTAGCTGATCTCAGGTCATATGCTCCCCTCTTAGATGTGAAGGTGGAGTCAGCTTCATGATAAATACATGAATCTGAAAGTTTAAATAAGGAACTATTTAAAAGGTAAGGGGAAGAATAAGCAATGGAATGTCAACCACAAAATTTCTACTACACATTAGCTAAACAAAGCCACAGGGAATGGATCTCTAAGGAAAGAATTTCTGAGATTAATTATGGGTGTTGAAGCAGGGACTTCCTGATGGTATAAGACCACCCAAGAGGATATTTTATGGATTCATGGGCTATCAGTATGGCAAGTCATAGAGAGCTCCAGCCCAAGTATCAATTTTAAGTTTGGATTCTGCTTCTATGGCTTTCTAACTGTGTAACTTTGAGTAAATTGCTTATAATCTGTAAGCTTCAATTTTCTCATCTATAAATTGAAGGCAGTAGTAATAATACCTACAAGCCTGCTTTGAATAATAAGTGAGATAATTCAAATAAAGTGTTTAGTATAGTTCCTGGGACACAGAAATAAGGAGTTAATACATTTTAACCTACTAGAATTATTTTCATGCACTTTCACTAGAAGTTCTTGAGTAGGCTCTAAGCCTATATCATTTATATGACAATTTATGAAAATGCTTAGCCATAGTTTTCAGAGAGTGACCTCCCCTCTTTTATTGTATCATTAATTTGCCCATTCTTGGAGTAATGTCCTTATGCTAGCCACCATTCTTGAAAACTATGGAAATCCATCATATTTAGGATAACCATTTAACTAATCATTCAAACTAGGACACCTTTGGTAATGAGAGGAGGCACTTAAAACAATTAACATGTAATAATCTAGGGTATAAACTAGAACTAATTCAGTTAAACTATCTAATGATATTGAAAATTTTTATGTAAAATAACTTGAGTAAAATTGCTTAGGGACCTAACAAAGGCAAAAAGTTCTAAAAAGAAGAGATGTTTTCTCTTCTTTTTAAATTCTGTACTGTCAGTGAAAACTATCCCAGTATTAAGCATTTTTGATTTGTTATTTTATTCTATTTAAAATATTATTATAAGTGATTCATATATCCACATAAATATTATAGCAGATGTATTTTTCTCTTAATTTGAGTTCATTTGTAATAAGAAATTGAACCAACCAAAATACATTGGTATGGCTATACTTAAATATAACTACATCTTAAAAATAATGAAGCTGATTAACTTTCATTCTATTGTTGAACAATGGATACGTTAGTCTGAACTTGGAGTCAGTAGTGCATTAATATCAAATTTCTGATTTTTTGAACCATTAGGGTTATTTACTTTCACATGTTTTATTTCTCTACGAGTTAAATTGAATTTATATGTCTGACAGCCAAGACCTCCATAAACACTTTTAAAATAATAAAGCTGACTAACTTTAACATCTTTTGATTATTGACTTCAGAAAGAGGAAAATATAATTATCTTTTACAATCTATATTAATACCTATATTACTTTCAATGTCTTAAGTGGATAGCTAAAAATTCCAATGTTAGCATAATTTACTAGCTAATTAAATTAGAATTTGTGTTGTTCCAAAATGATTTAAGAAATAGTGAAGGAATATCTACATTTAAGAGTACTAATGATTTAAAATAATTTAAAAGAAGCAAAAAGAAGGTAAAATTAAGGAGAAAATATGGCCACTGGAATGATGAAAGAACATAAAATTTAGCTCATGAATTTATATCCACTTGGTAGAAGAAGTGTATAAATATATCCCTAAGCTTTAGCAGTCAAAAAAAAGAGGGAAACATAATCAATCCAAGAGTCAGAAAGTCCATAAACTAAAATCAAAGCCACTAGTCACTAAGAGCACAATTCTTCCTATATGGAGAATAGAGAAAAATTTCTTCCTGAGGAATACACATGCTATGACTTCCTATTTCTCCAAGACAAGTAATGTTATTTGCTTCATAATACCAGATAAAAGTATTTTTCCTTAAGCTAGTAGTTCTGATACTAAAATATTAACAATTTCCTTTATTTATTTATTTTTCTTTTTTTTTATTATACTTTAAGTTTTAGGGTACATATGCACAACGTGCAGGTTTGTTGCATATGTATACATGTGCCATGTTGGTTGCTGCACCCATTAACTCATCATTTATGTTAGGTATTTCTCCTAATGCTATCCCTCCCCCTGCCCCCACCCCACGAGGATCTAGAACTGGAAATACCATTTGACCCAGCGATCCTGTTACTAGGTATATACCCAGTATAATATATATAGGATTATAAATCCTATATATATAAATCCTATATATATAAATCCTAAATATATATATATATATATAGGATTATAAATCATGGTACTATAAAGACACATGCACACGTATGTTTATTGCAGCACTATTCACAATAGCAAAGACTTGGAACCAACCCAAATGTCCATTAGTGATAGACTGGATTAAGAAAATGTGGTACATAGACACCATGGAATACTATGCAGCCATAAAAAAGGATGAGTTCATGTCCTTTGCAGGGACATGGATGAAATTTCCTTTATTTTTAAAAAACATTCATTCAAGTAGCTTGCTGGCATACTGGTCATGTAATAGTTTCATGTTTTAATTGTGTGCTTCCTATATCTTATATAAAAATGTGTGCAGATTTCAATGTGAAGTAAATATTAACTTTCGTCAAATTGTTTAACAAGCAAGCACACGTGAAAGGCACAATATTTTAAAATACAGACTTTAGTTCTTCCCACATAAGTATATTTAAAAAAAATTTATAGGCCATTGTAGCCTTCTTTCCTATACTAGATACCATTTTTCTTATGTCAATAGACTTAAGATTTTCAAATCTTAAGGTATGTTATGCTATAAATGGTGGTGTGAGGGGACTAAAGGGAAGGGAACCTTGGCCTGTGGACCTGGCATCTGTGGGTGTGAAATAGATTGTCCTATTTGTATGACCACGGTTGGCTTCTAAAGTAAAAATACTTTGGTGAATTTGAGTGTGGCATAAAATGGACTTTTAACATGCATGCTAAAATCAAGACTAGTTTTTATATTTATTTATTTACTAAATTATTATTATTAGGGACAGAGTGATATGGTTTGGATCTGCATTCCCACTGAAGTCTCATGCTGGATTATAATCCCCAGTATTGGGGGCGGGGCCTGGTGGGAGGCGATTGGATCATGGGGTGGCTTTTCATGGTTTAACACCACCACCCTTGGTGCTGTCATCACAATAGTGAGTTCTCATGAGATCTGATTGTTTAAAAGTGTGTAGCCCTCCCGCCCCCTCTTTTGCTCCTGCTCCTGCCATGTGAGACATCTCACTCCCCCTTTGCCTTCTGCCACAATTGGAAGCTTCCTGAGGCCTCCCCAGAAACAGAAGCCACTGGGCTTCTCATAGAGCCTACAGAAGCATGAGCCAATTAAAACCTCTTTTTCTATAAGTTACCTAGTCTCAGGTATTTCTTTATAGCAATATGAGATGGACTAATACACAGAGTTTCTCTCTGTTAACTAGGCTGGAGTGTAATGGTGGTGCGATCATAGCTCACTGTGATCTCAAACTACTGGGCTGAAGTGATCCTCTGGTGTAGCTGGGACTACAGGCACAACCACCACCACACCCAGCTAATTTTTAAATTTTTTTGTAGAGAGAGGGTCTATCTTGCTATCCTGCCAAGTTAGGTCTGGAACTCCTGGGCTCAAGCAATCATCCTGCCTTGGCCTTCTAGTGTTGGGATTACAGGCATGAGCCACCATGCATGGCCTTTAAACAGGTTTTAAAAATTATAGTAGCACAAGATGAATTGGAGAATGGGCAATCATGTGGTAAATTTGAAATAGAAATAACTGTTGGAATTTAGGGACACCAATAAATATCCCTATCCTCCTCTGGGTTTGAAACTAACTGAAATATAGATCAAGTTCTGAGACATAAAGATTTAAAAAAAATGAATTTGTGGGTACCATGCTCACTATTTGGGTGGTGGGTTTAACAGAAGCCCAAACCCCAGCATTATGCAATATACTCACAAAACCAACCTGCACATGTACTCCCTGAATCTAAAATCAAATAAAATAAAGAGAATGCATCTTGACCTGTGGGCACAATCAGGGCTCCAGAAATGTACCACTGTGAATTAAACTATGATCCTTCCCTGACTTTGATAAGCTTGCTATGAGATATGTAGTATGTGTCCTGAGAAGTGGGTACTCCAAAAAAGGGAACTCAAAAGAACTGAGGATATATTTGGCTTTATAAAGCAGAAAACTCCAAATAACAGAGGCTCAAACAAAAAGAAGTTTCTATTGCTCTCATGTAGAAGAAATTTGGAGGCAGGCTGACCCAGAGCCAGTGTTGTGGTGCTGTGGTCACAGGGGAGTTGGGCTCCATTGCTTACGAGTTGTTTGACTGTAGAAAATTACTTCCTGTTATGAGTCTCAGTTTCCTCATTTATAAAATAGGTGCAGACTTGCCAGCATTATAAAGATGGTAAAATTAAATAAGATAACTTATATACAGCAACCATGAAGGTAGGCGGTGCATATTATTTAACCTTCAGAATTATAGACAAAAGTAAGAAAGTAAAAAGTCTCTAGATTAAAAAAAAAAAAAGCAAAGATGAAACTAAAATGACAGAAAACAGAGCAGCAATTGCCAGGGATTAGAGATAGGATTGACTATAACGGACCATAGGGAAAACTTTTGAGAGAACGAAATTGTTATATATCTTGATTTTGTGGTGGTGATTATGCAACTGTATATATTTGTCAAAACTCACAGAACTGTACACTAAAAAGGGTACATTTACTGTATGTAAATAAGTTTAATTTTAAAAATGAGAAAAATACAAAGTAGGATCATAAAATTTTGAAGATTCTATTGATTAGTAGGCATATCCTAATGCATGCATAAGTTGTACACAGAGATATACCTTGAATAGTTACACATTTTATTCTTTGATGTGGAATAAACATAATTTACCTGAAAGACAGAATCATAGATTTTTAGATCTGGAGAAAACCTTGTAAATCATATAGACTAACTGCATTAAAAGCTAAGAAACTTGAGGCCTATCAAGGTGAGGTGGTGGGAAAAAAAAAAGAGCGTAAGCTATTTCTTTGGTTGCAGAGTGGTATTTAAAATCATGTTTTCTAACTTGCAGTCTTGCGCTTCCTGCCACATCATAATTTTATTTATTTATTTATTTATTTATTTATTTATTTATTTATTTATTTTTGCGACGGAGTCTTGCTCTGTCACCCAGGCTAGAGTGCAGTGGCGCGATCTCGGCTCACTGCAAGCTCTGCCTCCTGGGTTCACTCCATTCTCCTGCCTCAGCCTCCCGAGTAGCTGGGACTAGAGACACCCGCCACCACGCCCGGCTAATTATTGCATTTTTACTAAAGATGGGGTTTCACTGTGTTAGCCAGGATGGTCTCGATCTTCTGACCTTGTGATCCGCCCACCTCGGCCTCCCAAAATGCTGGGATTACAGGCGTGAGCCATTGCGCCAGGCCCATAATTTTATTTTTTAATAAAAAGTTACTTTTTATAAGATGAAAAAATTAATACTAGCATTTCAGTTGCTGGGCACAGAACAGGATATTAAAGCATTTATCACTATTCTGAAATATAAGCTAAATGGAAATTATAGATATATTTGAAGTTGATGCTGAATTTCCTATAGTCACATGAGCACTAGAGTACCTATGTCATTTTAATTCTATGTGTGATTGGGTGCCCAAACTTTATTAAGCAATCTCTATAGCTTGGGTGTAAAAATTCTGGACCAGATGTGAAAGACCAGCATCCCATCTTAGCTTCACCACCAGTCATCGCTCCAACCTTAGATAAATCTTACGCTCTTGAGCTTTTAATTTCCTCATCTGGTTTGGACTAGCTCAGTGCTTTCCAAATGGTTATTAAGAGATCCCTTTTACAAACAAAATCTCAAACTAAACCATAATATAATAAAGATAAAAGAAAACTTTTCCCTTTCAAGCAGGAGGGGAGACTCTGGTCCTTCCCACTCAGCTTCCTCTCCCTATCCCACTGCAGGCGTACCTCAAGCCAATTCTTGAGTTGTAGGGTGCCAGAACACAGTTTTAAAACTCCTGGAGAAGATAATCTTTAAGGTTATTTTCTCTCTGATTTGTGAGACCAAAGGTAAAAGTTATTTTTTTCCCTTAGCTGTAAGATCGGAAGTCACAGATATTATGTGAGACATTTTTGATGCAATTGTACTTATTTCATTGAAACTTTAATCTTTGTCTTTGAAAAAATGAATTAAAGAACAAAAGAGAAGAGTGACATCTTTGTAATAAGTCCAGATTGTAGAACATTGTCAAAAACCTTAAATCAGTGATAGAAATGTGTGCATATTGGAGCTATGGTACCTTGGGCTAATACTTCCAGCAACATTGCTAATGTAGTTTTAGTATATTTAGCATTATTTCAATAGGACAGTTTGGGAGGACCTGTCAAATGTCAGGAAATTTGGTGAATATTAGTGAAATAATACTTTCTATTGTCTGATTGCCCTTGGTCAAACACATGCAAAAAATGGATAGTAAGGAGACACATGAATATGCGTTCTGTGGTGGTAATAAAAAAGGTAGAATAAAATTCAGTGCAAGAACACAGTGAAGAGAAACTTCAAATAATGTTGATGGTATAATGAAATGATGAAAAAGAAATGTCATGGAGCTAAAAGGTAGCAGCCTGGATACTCCAGGGTTGTTTAGGCCCAGTTGCTCAAGTCATTTACCACAAAATAGCTTTTGTTTGTTCAAAAAGAGGAAAAACACTGATCTCTTAATGGCCTTTGCTACGTATCTGGGAAAACTGTCACTGCCAGCAATGTTTCAATACATATGAAAGTGGTAAGAATGGGGTACAGGGAGTTCCAATTTAAATAAATGTCTGCACTTTTTGGATACAGACAAGAGATGGCGACAAGAGAACCCAAAACACAGTGGTTCAAGCAAAATAGATGTAAGAAACCTGGAGGAGGCTGCTGAGTCAATCAGGAGCCCATATTCTTTCTGCATTGTTGCTCTGCTATTCCTTAAATTTGTCCTAGATTGTCTGGTGGACACTGGCTCAACACCAAGTTTATTTTCTAGACTGTGAGATGTGGGACAGAGAAGGAGAGGGCAAGTGATTTTCTCTTTTAAAGAGGGGAGGCTGAAGTTGCACATATAATTCCAGTTAAAATACCATTAGAAAGAAACCGGTCACCTGATCACACATAGCTGCAAAAAATGCTAGGAAATGTGGTCTCTCATTGAGTAGCTACCTCTTTAAAAGGAGAAGAGTATTCCTTACAGGAAGGAAGAGAGAAAGGGGATATGTAGATAAAAGTCTCTGCCACTGCATGTAAACCCATTGTGTAATGAAATTTAATTTTGCAATACAGGATATAGTTTCATGATAATTTAATAAAATAAATTGAGAGCAAATGAAAAGAAACATTTGCGATGGGGAGGTAGAATCACTTACTTTGCAGCATGATCATTATAAATAGAAGGCAATAAAATCCTGATGCTGATGTTGTCTTAGTTTAGAGTCCTTTTGAATCATGTTCAGGGTGCAGGATCCACTTCCACTCAAATTTGTCAGGTTCTTGTAGTTTAGAGAGCAGCTGGTTAAGTCTTTGCAAAATTTGATGAAGATAAAGGAAATAAATTTGGTTTTATTTTCATCAGACTTCTTTGACAAGATGATAATTATGCAACATCTGTAGAACTGTTTCTTACATTTTCTTTTTGTTCAAATTCCAACACATCAAATTCCAGTGCTTTTTGAGATAACAGGAAACAAATTCAATCTATCAGGAAAAGTCTGTGTGTTATCAATATTTGACTATAGGGATACTCCCAGTACTATCAACTTTGGATTAGAAGCCTAGAAGTTGCATGTCCAACTTGGCACTAACATAGGGTGCCTCTGAACAACTTGCTCCAAGGTATTGACATTTCTTTTGTAGTATAGCTAATGATATGTATTTAGTCTATGAGAAATTTTGGTAAATTAAATAAACTTCATAGGTCAAAAGTCTTATCTGAGAGTTAAATACAGTAATTTTATGGGAGTTTTAGTAACTTTTTTGGGTCAGATTTGAAAACAGTAATAAATGCTACAAACTTACCACTCTCACAAAGTCCTTTTCTCAAATTCCTGAGTTAGACTCCTACAGAGTCACACTGTTTGCATTTGAAAGATCATATGCTGACTTTGCCTATGGAGCTTTTGCTTAGAGTTGAGAACATTTTTGCAGCTGGGGTGAACCTATAGCTTGCTGGGGAAAACCAACATGAAGCAATTGATCATTCATCCAAAAATAAGAATTCTAACAGAAAGGGGTGGTAACTGCAAAAAGAGCATGCTGGCGTCAAATAAAAAATATGTAGGAACAAAACTTCTGCTGATACCGAATGGTTTGAGAAATAAATTCTTTGTGTTTGGGGCTCATTTTTCTTTACTTTCTTATTAAACAGATTAATTTTGTTTTCCTGAATAAAAATGAATCATATTTTTGAAGGGCTGAAATCCTGCTGTTTGTTCTCCATATGAAATTATCATGTGGAATAACATGGCATGCTGCTCTGAAAATTGCCTATGAGATTTCTTAGCTTCAGATCAAAGTTCTGTGATTGAAAGTTAGAAAAAGTAATTCTTTTTTGTTATTAACATTTGTTTTATTTTTTAATTAACAAATAAAAATTGTATATATTTTTTGGTATACAACATGATGTTTTGATATATGTATACACTGTGGATTGGCAAAACCAAGCTGATTAACATATGTATTACCTTACATATGTATTCTTTTTTTGTGGTGAAAATACTTTAAAATCCACTCTCAGCAATTTTCAAGTATACAATACGTTGTTATTAACTATAGTCACCATGACCTCTATTCCTATCCCCTAGAAATCACATTTATTGTCTGCTTCTATGAGTTCTGCTTTTTTAGACTCTATATTTATATTTGTCTCTTTGTGCACAACTTATTTCACTTAACATGATTTTTTTTCAGGTTCATCTATGTTGCAAAGGACAAGATTTCCTTTGTTTTTAATGCTGAATAGTATCCCACTGTGTGTGTGTGTGTGTGTGTGTGTTTGTGTGTTCGTGTGTGTATAAAGCACATTTTCTTTAGCCGTTCATCCATTGAAGGATATTTAGGTTAATTCCATACCTTGGCTACTGTGAATAAAGTGTTGATGAACAAGTATTACAGATATCTCTTCAACATATTGATTTCATTTCCTTTGAATTTGGATCATATGATAGAACTATTTTTAATTTTCTGAGGAATTACCATACTGTCTTCCATAATGGCTGTACTAATTCATATTCCCATCAATGGTGTGCAAGGGTTTCCTTTTGTCCACATCCGCCTCAGTGCTTACTATCTCTCTCTCTCTCTTTTTTATAATAGTCATTCTAATAGATGTGAGAAGATAATTCATTACAGTTTTAATGTGCATTTCCCTGATGATTAGTGATGTTGAACATTTTTTTATCTACCATTTGTATGTCTTCTTTTGAAAAATATCTATTTAGGTCCTTTTCCCATTTTTTAAATTTGGTTACTTTTTTTTTAATTGAGTTGTTTAGTATTTTGAATATTAACTCCTTGTCAGATGTATGGTTTGCAAATATTTTCTTCCATTTTGTAAGTTGTCTCTTCAGATTCTTGGTTGCTTTGCTTTTTAGTTTGAAATAATCCTATTTGGCTATTTTTCTTGAGTTGCTTGTGATTTTTGAGTCAAATTAAAAAAAAGTCTATGCCCAGACCAATGTGATGGAGCATGGAGATTTTCCCCTATGTTTTCTTCTGGTAGTTTTATAGTTTCAGGTCTTATGTTTAAGTCTATAATCTATTTTGAGTTGATTTTTGTATATGGTACAAGATAGGGGTTGAATTTCATTCTTCTGCATATGGATATCCAGAATTTACAACTCTACCAAAAACTTTTAGAACTAATTAATGAATTCAGGAATATTGCAAGATGCAAAATCAACAACAAAAGTTAGTAATGTTTCTACATACTAAGAATAAACTATGCAAAAAAGAAATTGAGAAAACAATCCCATTAACAATACCTACAAAAAATACTTAGAACATTTAACCAAGGAGGTGAAACATTTATATGCCAAACTATGAGACGTTGATGAAGGAAATTGAAGAAGATGCAAATAATGGGAAGATATCCCATTTTCATGCATTGGAAAGGTTAATATTGTTAAAATGTTCATGCTACCCAAAATGATCTACAGATTCAACAAAATCTCTATCAAAATTCCAAGGACATTTTTTACAGAAATAGAAAAAAAAACCTTAAAATTTATATGGAACCACAAAAAATCTGAATAAAAAATAACTTTTGAAGAAAAAAAAATAAACTAAAGGTACCATACTACCTAATTTTAAAACCTACTACAAAGCTATAGTAATCAAAACAGTATTGTATTGGCATACAGCAGACACATAGACCAATGGAACAGAAAAGAGAATGCAGAAATAAAGCTATGCTTTATGGTTAATTGATTTTCAACAAAGATGCCAAGAATACACTATGGAGAAAGAACAGTCTCTTCTAGAAAGAGTATTTCTTAATAATTGAACATCATATATTCACAGAAAATTTTCTAGTAGTTGAATAAATGAATAATTATAAATCCAAACAATCATTAATTTTTCTACAATTCAATAATTCTTAAATACTTGCAAAAATTTGATCCCAGTATATAGACTAAATCTGCAAATCTGTGTCCGTAGTAGATATTTTCAAAGCAATAGATAGAATGTAATTTAGTAAACATTAAAAACTGACCAAATTTCTCTTTTCTCTTTATTGTTTGGCATCATGGGGACTCTTTCAAATTGAATTTTTATAAAAAAAAATTTATTCATTTTGTTAGTATCTAGTGAGTCATATCTAGAAATTACTATTTTGATTTGTACATTCTCTATCAGCAGAAAAAGCTGGGAATCATAAATGGGGAAGTATAACTCTATTTCCTAGCAACCAGAGAGCAAGTTTGGTGACATGAAATAGGTGAAATTGTCAGTTTTTAGAAAAATGATGAATTTGCTCTGTGTTTGAAGACAAATTTTAATCTTTTCAAAGAGTTGATTTATCTTACTTTTGTTTTTACTGTTCCTTAAGCACTGAAATTTGTCTTTTTCATAGTCAAATCTCTTGCTCTTTTGATTTCTCCCACTGAATTTTACCTTAGTGTCCTTTCTACTCAAAGTTAGTAAAAAGTCACTGGTAGATATTTGTTCAGTATATATTTATGGGGTACAAAGTGAGGTTTATGACTTATGAATACAATGTGGAATAATTAAAGCTAATAAACAGATTTGTAAACTCAAATACTTATCTTTTTTGTGGTGAGAACATTTGGAATTTGCTCTTAACTCATTTTGAAATGTCAAATTATTTTTAATTAATTTAGACACAATGGGTATATATACTTTAATTTTCTAGGTTGGAAATTGCAAAAATGAGGTACGTAATAGAGTTTGTGACCTTTAAAAGTCTGGAAACTCAGTTTAAAATAGTGATTTTTCTTGTCTAAGTCATGTATCTGAGAATATTACAAGTATGACTTTATTTTATTTAAAGTAAAGCTCTGTTAGTTTTTCATGATAACAATGATTTTCATAAGGGAGGAAGAAGAGAAAAAGTGTATGAAGGGTCAACTCCCCAAAATTTTTAATCTAAATGATTCAAAGTCTAACATTTTAACATGATCTTAAGCATTCAAGATCTATCAAGGGCTTCATATTACAGGCCTGAGAACAGGACATTTTCCATTACATATCTTTGAAGATGATCTAATGTTTTGTCTTGTTCCAAACAAATGTATACAGAGAAAAAATTGGAAATCTCTCATAACAAACCCCACATGTAGTCATCGCTAAATCTCTTAAAATGAAGTATTCATATTTTTTATTATGAAATTATAGCATCCTCTGATTAAAGTATTCAAAACAAATGTGTAATTCTTTACATGACTTTCTGATTTCATATTGCTTATTTCAGGGTGAAAATGAGCAGACTGTCAAGTTGATCAGTCATGATGAAAACAGCACAGTGGCAGCTCAGCCTTTGATTCATTTCCAGTGGTCATTATTATTCAGGCATGGGATAGATTACAAATGACCGTATCTTTCCACATGTTACAATCATTAAAAAAATTAAATGAAACTTGAATCGCTTTTTAAAATCCGAGGATGAAGAATCTATAGTTAAATGAATGTGGTCTAGAAATGAACCTGGGTTTTTAAAGTTAAATAATCAAAAAGGTACACTATAGAAAGATTAATTATCAAAACATTCTGAAGCTTCATGGGCTAATCTTCTGTGAGTTGGAGAACTCTTTTGGGTTCTTTCACAAAGTTTCCTGTTAACTTACACTGACATTAAATTTTTAATGCCAAGGACTTTTCTCAGCATTTTAAAGGTGAAATGGAAAATATTGCATCAATTATATGAATGAACTCTGAGGGATCACTGTAGCTTTTAAGTTTAGAAAGCTGAAGGAGTCCAAGACTTATAAATGCCTCATTAGAGAGGATCAAGGGTTTATATCTTCTAATTGGTTCAGAAGAGCTTCTGGATTTTTGTCATCTAAATGGCATCAAGCTTTGTTAAAGCTTGATTAACTGCTCAATCATTAAAAATCATTTTGATTCTGAAATGTTCTTTTATAAATTCAAAAGCGTCGAGACAGAGTAAAATAAACCACTGCATAGTTATTATTAATCATTTAGTATTACATGAGTATATTTCTTCAGTTAGAGATAGTTGATTTCTATTAAATACTGGAAACATTTTATTTCATTGTCGTGTTATTGATGAATGCATTTAAGAATATTTTACAGATTTGAATTATTGTGATTATCACCTTGACAATGTTTAACTCCCCATAATTTGACCAGGAGCTTTTCAGAAATATTTTGAATCTGTGTAACTCTCTGGAATGGCCTTTCTTTCACGTGTTTGAACTTTGAGCATCCTGCCAAGGGTGTATCCCTAAGGAATTCAGTCTTGTAGTCTCATCTGTGTCTTCCTAGTGTTCCTTGAGCTAGGGTTACAAAGTTCTATTACCAGGAAAGATATCAGATGCAGTGGGTCACACTGGCATTTGAAAATGACACATGAGTATCAGTCACAGAAACTGCCACTTTGAATCTTATGTGAAGGGTGAGAGAATAACAATCTGGAAAACACCAGCCATTCATTTTCAGGCAGTCCTGCACATTTTCTAAGAATTATTCTATAATTTCTCTGTAGTGACAAGAATACCAGTTCATTAGGCATCCTGCATAATAAAGCAGTAGAGTCTGGTAGCTCATGAAGTATGTTTTTATGAACTTATAAGACAATATTTAACAGCAGCTGCTATTACTATGTTGAATGTCTCAAAATCTTTCTTAAAACATGAAGCTTAAATGCTTCAGCTTCGGAAGTTTTTCTGCTGATAATTTGATGTTTTGACTTTTATTTCTCAAATTGATTCTTAGAGATTTTGTTGAGCTTCTTGGCTGAATAGTTTTCTTCCAGAGGAGCTTTTACAGGGTTTTGGATTTAGAAATATTATACATACTTTCACTGTATTTGATAGGACTTGGTTTGTGATACTTAAAAACTTACATCTTTATAATAAATACTATTTAATTGTATGGAACCATGGATATGCCGTCTCCTAGATACCAGGTTGTAAGGCAAAGGCAAATGGAGGCACATTTTGTTGATGTTTGTAAAGAACCATCATTCCAGCTAGAAGTAATGCTTTCAGTTAATGACTGCAAAACTAAAAGGCCATTGAGAAAGCACAGGCTTGATGATATGACACAAATGTGCCAAGCCAATGAAATAACATCGCTGCACACATAAAGTCTGAACGTTTGAGCAGGCATTATCACAGTTGGTAAAATTGCCATAGCTGAAATGATTAGAAGGGATTGTGGGCAGTCCGAAGAAATAAAATTAAAATGAAAGGACTATAAACATTAGGATTTAATCCTGTGGTCCCAAGGATAAGCCAAAACAGTAACCTGGCAAAATTGTGAAATTATTGTGGGGAAAAATAATTTATCTAAAATGCATGTGTGTTTTTTTAGTACAAGCTCCAGAATAATAGAATGGAAACAGGCCTACCAATGGAAAATTGTTGACTTGAAAAACAGATACATACTGTGTAATGCACGAACACTATGTTTATGTAGTGATAGTTAACACTAGACAACATTTGAGTTTTGATTCAGGTAGTGAGATTTTTATAATTTGTATTTCAAAAGAACAGGGGCAGGCAAAGAAGCAGAAGGCTGACCCACCTAATTTTAAGTTTAGTCAATTTTGCAAATATCTGTTTAATATTAAGAAACAAGATTTAAATTTATTGAAAACATTTAACTTACAGCTAGGTAGCTGTGATTGTAACAGAATTATATATCTTATTTTTGCTGGGTATTTTCATCTAAACAATATTTATAAAACCTGTGGTCAATAGCAAAGAGTTTTATTAGGAATTATTTCCTCATTATGTATTTGTACTTTCTTAAGTAAGAAAAATATTCTAAAGTTAAGAGACATTTTGTACAGTAGGAAGCTTGGTGAGAATGAACATTGCTAGGATTTAGAGATCTGTGTTTGAATCTGATATCTGCCACTATTTGTGTGATCTTGGTAAGTCTTTAGCTTTCCGAACCTCAATTTATTCATTGGAAAGTGTTTGGATCTCTAAGGACTCTTTTTGTTTGAAAGTTCTGTTTAAATTTCTCATGATTTAGAATTGCTGACTTTTCAACATAAGTATGAAGGCATGACTTTATTTTTTGGTAATTCTTAAACTATTAAGAGAAAACTTTCAAATAGTTGGATGTGTCTTGTAAATTAGAGAGAGAAAAGTGCTTCATTACTTTGCCTGCCTTTACCTCTATGGTTCTTATCTGGACTTAATAGAAACAAAGAAGTTTTTATAAACTGGCTCATCTCCATTTCTTTCCTTGAGACAGATAAGAACATTAAGCCATGCATGATTTATTTTATTTTATTTATTATTATTATTTTTTAAACCCAGGTATCCTTTACTCTCCAAAAGGTCAGGATTATTTGGTGTTCTATCATTTGAAATCTCCGGATATATGTTGTTAGGAAGTCTAGATAAACAGTGTAAAACAGCTTTAGGACTATATATGAGAATTGAAGAAGATGTAGAGGCCAAATGAATCAGAAACTTAAATTCCAGTGAAAGATATGGGCCCTTGTGTCCCTTTTTGGTTAAGAAACATTATATTATCTTCAAGTCAAATGTTAGGTATAATAAGTTTGTAGGACTTGAAAGACAAACTTTGTTTTGAATTGGATTGGGACTGAGGTAAAGGAAATTAAAAGGCTAAGTTTGATTTCTGTGGGAAACAAGTCTGATTCTTAGAGCCAAATTGGACTCAATGAGAGAAATGAAAATATACATTTTTCTACTGATTTATAGATCACTGAAATTTGATGAATGATCAATTGCTAGAAAAAAAAACTAAGCAAAGAAAAAATTTCGAGTTTCATATATTTTGAAAATGATACTCTGATTTGTCAAATTTATCAGTACATAAAAGAAGCTATTTAGACTAAAAATCTAGTGAATTCTTACAAAATGATAGGTAAATCATGGCCAAGAAAATGAGTGCTGTTGAGAATAAAGAATGAGATAAAAGCTCATTAAAATATGAAACCTCTAAAGAAGGCAAGCCACATAAAAAAAGAAAAAAATGTTTCCAAACCACAAATAGGATGTTCCAGAGGAAAATCTCAGCAGTGCAGTGAGAGTGATGGGTCAAAATACGACTGGTAGATTTTTCTGCATATTTTTTCAGTTAATTATAAGACAGTGACCCATGTGGCTGTTGGAATATTTTTATAAGGAATTTTCCCAGTGTTCTCAAACTGTCACCTTGACTTATAGCGAATAAAATTATAATTTGAGAAAAGCCCACTTTTCAATAGTAGGAGTAAATAAATACTTCGAAATAAAATACCATTGTTGTCTTTTTATTGCTTTGTCTTGAGTATATATTGTTGGCATTAGTCTAGATGTATTAAAAACAACTGGGCCTTTCAAGAGTCATCTTTTTTTTGTCTGAGAAGATGAATACAAATACCTCTTGGAACACAAGTCACATGTTTTGTGCCTTCCGTACTATAGTATTGCCCCAAGTTATATGAACCAGGACAAAACACATTTTGTTGGAATCCTTCAAATTTGTGAGAAATGTAAGCACATAAAAGAAGAGACCTGTCTATGTCATCACACTATTCTGTCTGTCAGAATATTTAATCACCATCATGTAACCTATCTTAAGATTCTAAAATGGAATGAATGATCAAAAATAGTTTTTAGCTGACTCTGGAAGTGAAGATATTTGTCAAACTCTTTATCCTAGTTGCCTCTCTGTATTCAGGAGATAGTAGCAGTCTGACTGTAGAGGAGTTTCATATGAACAGTATATTAGCCTGCGTGATTGAAAATTGACCAATTTTAAATCCACAGAAATCTTGGGTAAAGAAATACAAGCATAAAGCCCTTTGAATCCTTATTATCTGATAGCTACCTCCTCAAAAAGACGCCAATTTGAGGGCCCTAAGAACAGTTCTATAACATACCAAAACTTATGGGGTGCAGCAATGCTTAGAGGGAAACATATAGCTATAAATGCTTATATTATGAAAGATCTCAAATCAATAACCCAAACTTCATCTTAACTAGAAAAACGAGAGCAAAAAAAAAAAAAAAAAAGCCTAAATAAAGCAGCAAGGAAATAAAAATTAGGGCAGACATACATGAAATAGACATTAGAAAAACAAACAAGCAAATTAGCACTACCAAAAGTTGTTTCTATGAAAAGGTGAACAAAGTTGACAAAACTTTGGCTAGACTGATCAAGAAAAAAGAGAGGTGACTTAACCTACTAAAATCAGGAATAAATCAAGCTTATTAACAAAGCTATCATATATCAAAATCTCACATTGTACCCCATAAATACATACAATTATTACTTGTCAGTTAAAAATAAAAAATAAAAATAAAGATACAGAAAAAAATGAAAAAGAAATAAAAGAGGAAATATTACTATTAACCCTACAGAAATAAGAAAGAATTATAAAGTAATAGTATAAACATTTGTATGTCAACCCAAGAGATAACATAATTAAATGAACTAATTCCTGGAAAATGTAAACTACTGAAACTAATGCAAGAGACAGTAGAAGTCTTAATTGACCTGTAACAAGTAAAGAGATTGAATTAGTTAAAAAATAAATAAATAAAATAAAACAGAAAAACCAGAACCAAACCTTTTCACAAGAAAAGCACGGGCCCAAATGGCTTATTTGGTTAATTCTTCCAAACATTTAAAGAAAAGGTAACACCGATATTCACAAACATTTCCCCAAAATTTAAGACTAGGTAACACTTCCCAACTCATTTAATGAGGCTACTATTACCATTTTAACAAAACTAGAGATGTTACAAGAAAAAACTATAGGCCAATATATCCTACAAGCATAGATGCAAAAATCATCAGGATAATGATAGCAAACAGAACCAGCAAAATAAATTTGGATTATACATGACAACCAAGTAGGATTTAGCCCAGAAATGCAATGTTGATTTAACATGCAAAAATCAAATGATATAATATATCATATTAGTATGTTATAGAACAAAACCCACCTAAAATTATCTCAGTATATACCAAGATAGCATTTAACAAAATCCAACAATCTTTTAAGATAAAAACACTCAACACACTAATATTAGAAAACTTTCTCAACCTAAGTGCATCTATGAAAAACTCATAGTTTACATCATAAATTATAAAAGACTGAAAGCTTTCCCACTAGGATCAGGGACCAGACAAGGATTTCTAATTTCTTCGCTTCTATTAAACATTGTACTGAAGGTTCCAGTTAGAGCAGTTAAGCAAGAGGAGAAATCAAAGGCATTCAAATTTAAAAGAAAGAAAATAAACTATCTCTATTAGCAAGTGACATGTGTATTGCCTACAGAAAATCCTAAGGAATACACACACACAATTATTAGAGGTAATAAACGAATACAGCAAGTTGCAGAATACAAGATCAATATATAAATATAAATATCAACTGTATTTTCCTACAATATCAATGAAGTATCCAAAAACAAAATTTAAAAAAGAAATTACATTTACAATAACATCAAGAAGAAAAATGTACTTATGAATAAATTTTTTAAAAAAGTTTAACACTTGTAAATTAAAAACTACAAAACATCATTAAAATAAATTAAAGGAGATTTAAATAAATGAGAAGACATTCAATGTTCATGGATCAGAAGATTTCATATTGTTAAAATGGCATTGTGCTCAAGTGATATATAGATTCAATATAATCTTCCATCAAAATCCCAGCTGTTTTTTTTTTTTTTTCCAGAAATGGACAAGCTGACCTAAAACTCACATGGAAAAGCAAGGGACCCAGAGTAGCCAAAATAATCTTGAAAAAGATGAAAAGTTGGAGTACTCACACTTCCAATTTCAAAACTTACTGCAAAGTTACAGTGATCAAAACAATGTGATATTGGCACAATAATAGACATACTGATTGAGGGAATAGAACTGAGATTCCAGAAATAAACCCTTAAATTTGTAGTCAATTGTTTTTGACAAGGTTGCTAAGAAATACAATAGAAAGAATATTTTTTTCAACAATTTATGCAGGGACCATTGTATACTAACATGCAAAAGAATACATTTGAACTCCTGTGTTACATCATATTCAAAAATTAACTCAAAATTCTTCATAAACCTAAATGTAAGAGCTAAAATTATAAAACTTAGAAGAAAATAGAGGCATAAATACTTGTGACCTTGGATTAGGCGAGGTCACAAATATAATACCAAAAGCACAAGCAAAAACAACAAAATAGGTAAATTAAGCTTCGTCATTTGGAAACTAGCATCCAGAATACATAAAGAATGCTTACAACTCAAGAATACAAAATATAAAACTCAATTAAAAATGGGGAAAGGGGTCTTCTCCAAATAAAAAATACAAATTTGCAATAAGCACATAAATAGATGCTCACATCATTAGTCAATAGTTAAATGCAAATCAAAACTGCAAGAAGACACCACTCCACTTTTACTAGAATGGACAATGAAAGTAAAATAGATGAACAACGAAAATGTTGACGGGGCATGGAGAAACTGAAACCCTCATGCAAGGAATGTAGATCCTTTAGTAAAAGTTTTTTTTTTTTTTTTTTTTTTTGAGACGGAATCTTGCTCTGTCACCCAGGCTGGAGTGCAGTGGCGCGATCTCTGCTCACTGCAAGCTCTGCCTCCCAGGTTCATGCCATTCTCCTGCCTCAGCCTCCCGAGTAGCTGGGACTACAGGTGCCTGCCACCAAGCCCGGATAATTTTTTGTATTTTTTTAGTAGAGACGGGGTTTCACCATGTTAGCCAGGATGATCTCAATCTCCTGACCTTGTGATTCACCCGCCTTGGCCTCCCAAAGTGCTGGGATTACAGGCGTGAGCCACTGAGCCTCACCTTTTTTTTTTTTTTTTTTTTTAGATAAAGCAATGTCTATATTTATGCCAATACTTCCCTCCCTTCTTTCGTACATTCCTTGATTCTTCTCTTTTTTTTTTTCTTCTTCTCTTCCTTTTTCCTTTTGGTCTACATTTGATTGAATTTTGGAATCAAAATATGCTTGCTATAATAGACTAGAGAATTTTTCTTTTCTATAGTTCAGGATAATGATAACTATAAAGTATTTGTTCTTTAAAGTTGGAATAAAATACAGCTATAAAAACTATCTACACTGATAAAAAATGTATACTAGGCCTTTGTATTTCTAATCTCTTCTGTGATTTTAGTTTGGTCTACTTTTTCTTAAGTAATTTTATTTTGTTTATTCTTTCTACCTCTTTTCTGTCTCTTTCAACTTCATTTTTTCTTTTATTAATGCTATTATCTTTTTGTATTTTGGTTTATTATGTTATTTTTACTTTTTTCCTAAATATTTGTTATTTTTATTTGATAATAATTCATTTCAGCTATAAATCTTTATCTGAGCCTTATTTTAGTGGCATCCCATACATTTAGTGTGAGGCTTTAAATTATTTTCTGGATAGTTTGTAATTTCTGTTTTTCTAAGTCATAAATTTTTCAATTTACATATTTTGCATTTTTTATATAAAATTTTATTACAGTATGTTTAAAGCATAAGACCTATGAAATATCTCCATTTAAAAATTTTTAGAATTTTAAGATTGTGACCTGTTATAAAGATAATGCATGTTTTTAAGTTCTGTGAACATAAGAATGCATGTTCTCTGCTTTTAATGCATAGTTATATATATGAACAAAATATATACATATACCTATAAAATACAAATGCTCCATAACTTGTGGTGGGGTTACATCCCCATATACCCATGGTAAATTGAAAATAACCTTAAGTCAAAAATGTACTTAACCTATTGAATATCATAGCTCAGTCTAGCCTATCTTAAACATGCTCAGAACACCCAGCTTACAGTTGGCAAAACTCTGGCAACACAGTAACACTGTAGAATGTTGCTTGTTTACCCGCATTATCGTGTCTCTCACTGGGAGCTGTGCCTCGTGTGGCTGCCCAGCATCCTGAGAGAGTGTCATACTGCATATTGCTAGTCCAGGAAACGATCAAAATTCAAAACTCCAGTCATAGTATTTAATGAATGTGAATCATTTTCGCACCATCATAAAGCTGTAAACTCTCAAGTTGAACCCCTGTAAGTTGGGGACTGTCTATATTTTGAATCAATTAAACTGATTAATTGACTAATTATATTCTTAATGATGTTTTATGTTATAATGTCTCCCTATTTCTATAAATTAGCATTAAATTTCACTTTAACATTAATTATCTCACTATTAATATCGAATATTTACTGTATAATTGTGATTTTGTTTGCATTCTTTCATTTCTTTATTTTCAATCTTTCTTTGTCACTGTTTAGGGTACAGTGTTTGAAAACAACAAAAAGCTGCTTTAAAAAACTAGTTGGATTATCTGTTATTCTATCTATTTATTGAAAGAGCTGGAAATACTTGTATTTCTTCTGATCTCATTTTATTTTTACCATTTTTTTGTTTTAGCTGTTTTCTTTTACTTCTTACATATTTGGAAGTTGTATGCTTTTCAGTTTTGCTGGTGGTATGTAATGCATTCACTTATTACCAAATTAAAGTCTGATAAGTTGCCAACCATCGAGGATATATGCTGAAGAAGAGAAATAGGATGATTGCTGCCATGAAACTTATATTGTAGTGGGAGTAGATGAAAAGCAACCAACTAACAAAGAAGAAATAATTAAATAAGCAAGATAATATTAAATAAGCACTATGTAGAGAACTCAGATAGAAAAGCATGACAGCAAGTGACTAGAGGCTTCTTAGAAGTGGCCTCTTGGTTATGCTGTCCTTCGTGCCCCAGTGGGTGACCCTTGAGAGAGAGGAAGGCAGCAACACAATGACTATCTTGGGATAGTCTTGGGAACACTGGGAGTTCCCAGTGCTCTTTCCTTCACCTTTCTAGGTAAGTTTAGACACACACACATACACTCTCACACACACACGTAACTTTTTAATTTTTTTCTCACTTTAACATAAGTACATATGGAACTTATATTGGGAAACTAGAAAAGCTGTGTTTCAGTAAGACTAAATTGTTTTCCTTCAGTAAAACAGAATGTTTTTCCATTTTAATATTTCATCAATTTTGTTTTAAGCAAAGAAATGAGTTGATTAAAAGTGGAGAAAATGACAGTAGTAGCATTTTGTGGTAATACATTTATTTCATGTCAAATTAAATCAATAAAATATATGAAGATTATATTGAAATACTTTCATCATTTAGTTGAGATTTTTGAATAATGCTTTAAAGAAAATTAACCACAAGATGAATTATACTATGGTCACAGAAAGCTGATTGATACCACAGCTTCTATTACAATAAAATATTTTTATAATCTATTTTAAGAGAGAATGAAATATATTAATATAAAGGTAGAAGTATTAATTTATAGATTTAAATTTTGCCTACCTGGCCTTATAAATCATAACCTTGGACAATTAAGCCTTCCATTTAATCATTAGTAAATCTTAGTTATTACAATGTATTTGCAACAGTATTAAACAATAATTGACATCTTTACTTTAACCATTCATTTTCCAAATAGTTATTATTTATAATTCTGTTTTTATGGAAAGCTGATTTTCTTAGCCCCTTTAAAAAATAAGTGGAATGATTTAAGAGTGATACAACTTAAGTAATTAAAATTATCTTGATTTTTTTTTTACTTGGCCAGTGCAACCACAGACAAGTTTTGGTGTGTCTGTGTAGCTTAACACAAAATCCAGATTTGACTTTACCCATTATGTTACATGATAGTTGGTTTGATGTTATTTAAAACTGTCTGAGATACTAAGCGTTTAGTGGGGTTTTGATTAGTAACTGGCAAACTTCAAAAGGCCTGAATATTTGTTTTGGATAAAACTTGATTAGTTTGGATGGCTATTCAGATTTTCACCAAAATCTTTGAAAGGCCTTCCCAGTCTGAATATTTTATTCTTCATCCATTTCCCAAGAAACTGAGTTTCATGTTTCTAGGACTGTAGTTTCCAGCTAAAGATTCTGGAAGCCCCTCTTTATGAAGACTGATAGGTCATATAACCAATTTTTTTTAGAAAGTTCATATCCATTCTCATTACTTACACAGATAACTTTTTCTATCATCAGAATCATGAGCTTTTAGAACTATATGGAATGCTTCAAGATCGTCTAGCCAATTCTAGTTACACATGTTAGGAAAATGAATTGTTTAAACTCAGATAGTTATGTAAGCTAAGTTTTTAAGTAGAGATACAAGTAGTTTCAATAAGACTGGAGTGAGAGATAAATAAGATAATATATGAAAAATATTCTACCATTTTAGATCCCCCCCGCCCCCCACCGCACACACACATCCCTTTGTCTGTCTTTCTTCTTTTCACGTAGAATGAGGTAGTGGTAAGTGGATGAACATAGCTTGGATTCTGCCTCATGGGTTCACTTTTGACCATAACTCATAAAACCATCTTCCTTCTTTCTTTCCTAATCTAAAACCATTTCCTTTTTCTCCTTTCCTGATGTTTCATTTTCTCTTGGCCTGTTCAATCTTTGCTATTCCAGTAATGTGAATTTTCCCCCACTACCCATACATTGTTATCTGGGATGAAGAGGCAGAATTAATTAATTAATTAATATGATATGCCACATTCCTTAATAATCAGTCACAAAGAGATGAGCTTCATTAATGCGAATATATGCCTACTTTTATGTTCAAAGATGTTGCATATAGGAATTTTGTATATTATGAGGATCATTGATAAGCAAATATTTTCCTTTTATTAGTTACTGGTTGTAGAGTGCTTTCTATGTATCCAGCCACTATATTAATCCCTTCGTACTATAATTTCCTTTAATCCTCATATATGTCTAATAAAATGCATATTTCCTCTACCTGGAACATTCTGCCTCCTGATCTTCAGTAGGAGGCATTTCTTCTTATTTATGTTTCATCTCAAAAATTTCCTCCTCAGGGAGGCCGTTTATCACATCTCATCTTGAAGAATCTCCTAGGTTGTCTTTAACACATCATTCACTTTCATTTCTTACCACCTAACTTATCAATATATAAAATTTTCATTTTTAATTTGCTAACATGTTATTATTTTCCTCCCCTGGCAACTGTAATTAAAACTTCATATTGGTTTTGTTCATTGCTGAATTGGCAGTCTAACCCATGTCTTCTCCATTTTAATACCCAAGACCTTCAATTGCTCTCAGACTAGTTTTAGACTTACCTAAAAAAGGAAAAGGAAAGCCATCTCACTCTTGTTTGTGTTAATTCAGAGTCACAGACATTCAAATGTTTTAGACAAAATTATTATTATCTCTAAGATGGCCATGCACATTTTCCAGATTCTTAGATTTTTTATAGATGTAGCAATTTAAAAATTAGTCATTCATGGGTAGTAGATAGGGGACATTGATTTCTTCCCTTAGTTTTTAGGAATCATCAGTGAGATCCTTTGGGCACATTTTCATCTTGATGGCAGTGGTGGCCTGTCTGGATCAGCTGCTGTGAAGACACCAGCTGCAGTTGGGGAGGCATGGCAGGGCTTCATGCTTTGCGGAGCTATTGGGGGCCAGGAACAGGTGATCCCAGTGGAAGCTCTGCATCCTACTAAGTTGACTTGATAGGCCAGGAGTTTGCCCTCCTGGGCACAGCTGCAGCTGGCCAGCCATGGCTCCAGACCCGGGCATCCCTGTGCTCTTGGGGCCCCGGGAAGCCCCCTGTCCCCTGCAGGTTTGAATGTCTGTTCTTGTTTCCTGGCCTCTCCTTGATCCCAGCACCTGCTCTGGTGCAGAGCAAAGTTGTGGCTGAGCCCGGGTGCAGTTGCAACCCAGCCAGGAGTGCCTGCACTTGGCGTGACACTGACATGCTGGCCCCCTGCTGCCTCAGCCCCTTCCAGACTTTAGGCACCAATGAGCATGGGAGGGAGGCCAGGGGGCTGAGGGTGGCTTGGTGTGGACCCACAGGTGGCCCTTGGCATGGACAGCACCGGTGCTATAGATGGCATGTTGATGGCAGCGGGAGGCAGACAGATGCTTAGATGGGAAGAGGGGGGTCCCCAGTGAAGTCTCACCTTCAAAACAGGCATGGCCTAAGGCCGGGGTCTGGGCTGGGTTGCCATTTCCAGATGGAGTTTGCAACCTGGAGTGAGAACTTCCTTGATGTTTTTCAACCAAACGGAGAGTGCTTTTTCCAGGCCCACTGATGGCCGCCCATAGACTGATCAGCATACACTTCCTTCTGAGCCCATAAAAGCCCCAGACTCAGCCAGACTCAGAAATTTGTCAGGATGACCTGCCTGTGAATAGGAACTACCGTCTCTGCTGAGAGCTGTTCTGTTGCTCAAAAAAAGCTCCTTTCCACCTTGCTTACCTTCCAGTTGTTCACATAACCTCATTCTTCCTGGACACAAGACAAGAACTCAGGACCTACTGAACAACAGGAGTTAAAAGAATTATAACATGTTCTTGGCTGGCTTGCCAAACTGTGGGCAGTGACGTGCTTCCAGATTGCAGGAGTGAAGAGTACTGACCCTTCTGGGGACGCAGACCTAGAGATTCCTGGAGCCAGAGCTGCTGTAACACTATAGCCTTCCTACCATCTGCTGGTACCAGGTGGCTGCATCCTATGACAGGAAGCAGTGGCAGGGCTCGGCCAGCCCAGGAGCCACAGGCCAGAGCAAGGTGGTGGGACTGAAGGAAGTGTAACACAAACTGGCTGAAACATGCCCCTATGAAACATACCTCCCTGCCCCAGCTCACCATGCTGCAGGAGACAAGAAGGAGAGGAAAGCTGCTGCCCTTCTGGGAGCCCAGACCTCTGGGGTCCCCAAGCCAGGGCTGTGATACGCTGTAATACCCTCTTTGGGGTTCTGTTCTTCTTGGTGTCTCTAAGCTTTTGGGCACCATTGCATTCCTCTTGTCCAGACGCTGGTGCCTGCAGTGGAAGCTGCTTGTAGTATGTCTGGTCCAGCTGCAGGCTCCCACAGAGCCAATACCTGTGCTGGCATTGGAAGCTGTCTGCATCATTGCAGGAGCCGGCATGCCTGACTGTGTGCAGTGGCCAGACCCCACACTCGCTCACTCATACAACCTTCTCCACTCCACACCTGGCTCACCCTTGGCAGGTGTGGGATCTGGGCCAGTAGCATGAGCTGAGCACAGCTTACTGGGCTGAATGGGTGGAAAAAGGTGCTGCTGGCCACAGAGGTTTCTGGCCAGCAAAGTAACACCTGAAGGATCCTATGACAATACTGTGATCTAAGAATATGACCATTTTTCAAAATTCTTTATTTCTTGTTCATTTGTTCAGTATTATATACATATATATAATTATATTACTTCTGTACTTAATTTGTTGAGAGTTTTTATCACAAGTACATGTTGCATTTTATTAAATGCTTTTTCTATGTCTATTGAGATAATCATAAAGTTTTTGTCCTTTATTCTGTTGCTGTGATATGTAACATTTAATGATTTGCATCTTTGCATCCCTGGGATGAATTGCACTTGATCATGGTGAATAGTCTTTTAAATATGTAGTTGGATTTGGTGTGCTAGTATTTTGTTGAGAAGTTTTACATCTATGTTAGCCAGGGATATTGGCCTGTAGTATTTTGTTGTTGTCATTGTGAGCTTGTATGTTTTTGGTATCAGGGTAATGCTGGCATTGTAGAATGAGTTTAGAAGAATTCCATCCATTTTAATTTTTTGAAGAGTTTAAGAAGAATTGACATTAGTTCTTCTTTAAATGTCTGGTAGAATTCAACAGTAAAGCCATCAGGTCCTGGACTTTTCTTTGGTGAGAAAGTTTTTATTTCTGGTTCAATCTTGTCACTCATTATCAGTCTTTTCAGTTTGTTTATTTCTCATGATCTAATCATGATTGTGTGTACACAGAAATTTGTTTATTTCTTCTAGGGTTTCCCATTTATTAATGTATAGTTGTTCACAATAGATTTTCAAATGATCCTTTGTATTTCTGTGGTATTAACTGTAGTATCTCCTTTCTCATTTCTGATTTCATTTATTTGAGTATTCTCTTTTTCATTGTCTAGCTAAGTTTGTCAATTTTATCTTCTCAAGAAAGTAACTGTTTTGTTGTTTTTTTTTGTAATTTATTTTGTTTAAACTTATTTTTTTAATCTTTATTATTTCTTTCCTTCTATTAATTTGGGTTAAGTTGTTCTTGTCTTTCTACTTCTTTAAAGCACAATGTTATATTATTTGAACTGTTCTAATTTTTTGATGTAGGCATTTACTGCTATAAATTTCCCTGTTAGTACTGCTTTTTGCTGTACCCCATAAGTTTTGGTATGTTGTTTATCCATTTTCATTTGTCTGAACAAATTTTTAAATTTTTAAAATTAATTCCTTTATTTACCCATTGGTTTCAAGAGCATGTTGGTTAATTCCATGTATTTGTAGAGTTTCAATTTTTTTGTTATTAATTTCTAGTTTTCATCCATTGTGGTCAGAAGGTACTTGATATTATTTCAATTTTTTTAAAAATTTAAAACTTGTTTTGGCTTTAACATATAATTTATCCTAGAGAATGTTCCAAGTGGTATCAAGAAAAATGTGTATTCTGTAAATGTTGGATAGTCTATTCTGAAAATGTCTGTTGGGTCTATTTGGTATAGGTTGCAGTTTAACTTCATTTCTTTTTTGTTATTGTTTCTGTCTGGATAACCTGTCCATTGCTGAAAATTGGATGTTGAGGTCTCCTACTATTATTATATTACAGTCAGTCTCCCGCTTTAGTTCTAGCTATATTTGCTTTATATAGTTAGGTGCTCCAATGTTGGGTGCATATATATTTACAATTGTTGTCTCTTCTCACTGTATTGATCACTTTATCATTATATAATGGAATTCTTTGTCTCTTTTTACAGTTTTTGACTTAACATCTGTTATCTGATGTAAATATGGCTATTCCTGCTCTTTTTTGGTTTTTATTTGCATGGAATATCTTTTTCTATCACTTCACTTTCATTCTATGTGTGTCCTCACAGGTGAAATACATTTCTTGTAGGCAGCATATAGTTGAGTTTTGTTCCATCAGCCACTTTATGTATTTTAATTGGAGAATTTAATACATTTACATGAATTTAATCCATTTACATTTATGTTTACAGTTACATTTAATCCACTCAAGATAATTATTGATAGGTAAGAACTTACTCTTGCAATTTTGTTACTTTTTTTCTGGAGTTTTTTTTTTTTCCTTTTTTTCTTTTCTCACTGCCTTCCTTTGTAGTTAAGTCATTTTCTCTAGTAGTATGCTTCGATTTCTTGTTTGTTATTTTTAATGTATCCATTGTAGGTTTTTGCTTTGTGATTATCACGGGGATTGCAAAAGTGGCTTTTAGTAATAACAAGTTATTTTGATTTTAACTCCATTTCTCCCCATTTTGAATTTTTGGTTTCACATTTAAATCTTATATATGGCCTGTTAACAAATTAATGTCATTATTATTTTTAATAGTTGTTTGTTTTAGCCTTCATACTAAAGATGTAAGTGGTTTACACAACATGTATAGTATTAGAGTAAGTATTAAAGTAAGTATAGTTTGTACACCTACTTTTACAAGTGAGTGTTGTATCTTCAGAAATTTTCCTGTTACACATTAGCATCATTTTTTTCAGTATGAAGAAATTCCTTTCACATATCTTGTAGGACAGGTTTTGTAGCAATGAATTCCTTCAGCTTTTGTTTCTCAGGGAAAGTTTATATCTCTCCTCAGTTTCTGAAGGATAGCTTTGCTGGGTACAGTGTATTTGATTGGCAATTTTTTTTTTCTTCAGCATTCTGGATATATTGTTTCACTTTCTCCTGGACTGCCAGATTTCTTCTGAGAAGTCTGCTGCCATGCATATTTGAACTCTCTTATATGTTATTTCCTTCTTTTCTCTTGCTGCTTTGATGATCCACTCTTTGTCTTTGAAATTTGAGAGCTTGATTATGATATATCCTGAAGTAGTCTTATTTGAATTGAATCTGATTGGTGACCTTTGACCTTCCTGTACTTGGATATTTATATCTTTCTGCATATTTAGAAAGTTTTTTGTTATTATTTATTTGAATAAGTTTTCTATCCTTTTGTTTTTCTTAATCCCTCCTTGAACTTCAGTAACTCACAAGTATTTGCTCTTTTGATACTATCCCACAGATGCTGTAGGCTTTCTTCTTTCCTTTTTATTCTTTTTTTATTTTTCTCCCTTTGTGTATTTCCAAGCAGCCTGTTTTTGTGTTCACTGATTCTTCTGTTTGATCAATTCTGCTGTTGATGTTCTGTATTGCATTTTTCATTTCATTCACCATATTTTTCAGTTCCAGAATTTCTCTTTGATTTTTTAAAAATTATTTCAATCGTTCTGTTAAATTTCTCTGTTCAGTTTCTGAATTGTTTCCGTGCATTTTATTGAATTTCGTTAAGCTTCCTTAAAACAACTGTTTGAATTCTTTTTTTGAGAGATCACACATCACTTTAGGGTGTCAGCTTATTTTGTCTGTTTGGTGAGGTCATATTTACCTGGATGTTTCTGATGCTTGTGAATGTGTAACGTTGTCTGCCCATTGAGGGGTTATTTATTCCAGTCTTCATGGTATGGCTTTTTTGTGCCCTTCCTTCTTCAGTGTGCATTTCAGGGATTCTAAGCAGATTGACTGTTGCATTCCCTGAGTTCATGACCACTGTAGCTGTCTAAACACTAAAGGGTGGTCTAGAGGTCTAAGCCCAGGTTTGCTGTGAGATCCACAAGGGCTCTTAGGTTGGTATCGTTCTCTGACCCAAATGAACCTGGGGAAGACCCAAGGGGAGTACCCTAGATGTGTGGGAAAGCTGATCAGGGACCTGAACCTGGTAGCCTGTTCCAGCTGCCCAGAGAGGTGCAACTTCTAGATGTATCCTTCAGAAATGCAGTAGTTTTCTGACTGCAGCAAAATATACTGGAGCTGAGAGTGTGCCCCCTCAGGATCTGCTATGAGATGGGGGCCAGCAAGACTGTCTCATTGGCTCTGCCAGGCGCACATTTCCCTGCAGGTCCCTGCACAGGCAGGATAGTTGTCTGACTACAGTGGGAGGGGCCAGGGCTAAGACTAGAACTCTTCAGGATATGCTGTGGGATGGAAGCTGGTGATCCCATCGTGGATGGTCATATTCCTGAGCTGTGAGATATAAGTGAACATCTCTCTGGGTCCTTGTAAGAGCAGCTCTAAGCTGGGACCTCAGCTTGGGGTGTTGGCACCAAGCCACAGGTAAACTTTCAGGCTGACTGCTGAGACCAATGTTAGCTGGCAGGCAAGAATTTCTGCTTAGGCACTAGTGAGTACTATTTCTCCTGGACCTCTTGACATATCATTTTGGTTGCAGGATCAAGACCAGGTGAGGCTGTAACCAAGCTGTTTAGGGAATGGGGCTGTTTCTGGGATTGAAACCAAAAACACAGCTGGTGAGTCTGGTACCTGGATGCTGGCCTGTACTCTCAAAACTGCATTCCTAGGTCCGAGGCTCCACTGTGGTTTCAAAATTTCCTACTTGAATTCTGAGGCTTCTTCAGAGAGACTTTTGTCTGTAGATGCATGCAGAATTTGTGGTGTTGTAGGGGGATAGGAGTAGGTTAGGATAGGGATAATTTCATCATCTTTCTGACATATCTCAGGTCTTTTTTTAATACAACTTTTCATTACTATAGGTAGACTCTGTTGAAAAATATGCAGGTGAAGGGCTACATACAGGAAATAAACGGTCAGGAAATTAAAGAAGCTTCTACTTTAGTTATGAAGACACTCATAATTCTGGATGTGTACAGCATTCAGAAAGATTTAGGGTACATTCAACTCTAATAGATGTTATTTTACTAAAAATATTATTTTAAAAAATCCATACATTTTTAAAAATGTAACTTTATTTTAGATTCAGTGGGTATATGTGTATGTTTGTTACATGAGTATATTGTAGGGATTGGGCTTCTAGTGTAGTCATTACCCAAATAGTAAACATTGTACCTGATGGATAGTTTTTCAACTCTCACCCCACCTTTTACCCTCCCTGCTTTTGGACTCAACAGTGTCTTTTATTTACAACTTTATGTCCATGTGTACCCATTGTTTAGCTCCCAGTTATAAGTAAGAACATACAGTATTTGATTTTCTATTTCTGAGTTAGTTCACTTAGGATAATGGCCTCTGGATGCTTCCATGTTGCTGCAAAGGACATTATTCATGCTTTTTTATAGTTTTTTAAATGTGGTACATACACAGCATGGAATATACCACAGCATTCCATGCTATATATGTACCACATTTTCTTTATCCAGTCAATCACTGATGGACACTTAAGTTGGTTCCATGACTTTGCCATATGAATATTGCTGTGATGAACATACAAGTGCAGGTGTCTTTTTTAAAATAATGATTTCTTTTCCTAAAGGAAATACTCAGTAGTGAGATTGCATCATATTGTTTTTCACAGAGGTTGAACTAATTTACATTCCCACCAATTGTATGAGTGTTTCCTTTTCTCCACATCCATGCCAACATCTATTGTTTTTGACTTGTTAATAGTAGCCATTCTGATTGATGTAAGATGATGTCTTATTGTGGTTTAATTTTAATTTCAATTTATCTGATAATTAGTGATGTTTTAACTTTGTTGGATGAGACTAATGAAATTTTGGTGAAATCTTCTTAAAATAAAACTTTTATGATGGAGTATATTAAAAATTTCTGGTCTTATGTTGTTTCCTGAAATAATTTTTAAAATGTTAACATAATTTTACTATGGAGATATTTTACTAAACCTCAACCTTTGATTTTCTAAAACACATTTAAGAGGGCAATATTACTACTTACTGCATACAATTATATTTCAACATGGTGAGGTTTGCCTCTCAGTGAAGTCAAGAGTAATTTTTTTTTATTACTTTTCATGACAATGTTATTTGATTATATTTTATTTGTTTTGTAAACTAGTAGCTTTTCTTAGCAATAAGATGGCTTTAATACATTGAAGTACAAGATGATATATGTTTGCCAGCATAAAAATACAAAAATGCAAAGCCAGCCATCTGGGGTTTATTTTAATAACAGTGTGCTAATAGGGGGTATAGAACACTTAATGCCAAAGTAACTTTTTCATTTGTTTTCTTGGATCATCTATATTTAAACAGTAGCCAAAACAACTTTGTTTGCAGATGTCTTAAAAAAATATGCTGTGGCTCATAATGAGGCTAGTTCTTTCAAAGTGCTTCAGTAATAATGTAGTTAATAGGTTATTTGATATGCATTTCTGTAAGCTTCCCATCTTGACAAAGCTACCCTCTTTAAGTTGAAGGGCATATCTCTGTACCTATGATTGTATGAAAATCATACCCTTGGCCAGGAGCAATGGCTCACGCTTGTAATCCCAACACTTTGGGAGGCCTAGGTGGACGGATCACGAGTTCAGGAGATCGAGAACAGCCTGGCCAACATGGTGAAACCCCATCTCTACTAAAAATACAAAAATTAGCTGGGCATGGCAGTGAATGCCTCTAATCCCAGCTACTCAGGAGGCTGAGGCAGGAGAATTGCTTGAACCCAGGAGTCGGAGGTTGCAGTGGGCCAAGATCATGCCACTGCACTCCAGCCTGGTGACAGAGCTAGACTGCCTCAAGGAAAAAAAAATAGGAAGGAAAGGAAGGAAGGAAGGAGAGATGGAAGGAAGGAAGGAAGGAAGGAAGAAAAAGAAACAAAGAAAGAAAGGGAAAAGAAAATCATATTCTTTGTACTTAGCCCATACATTCAATGTTAAATATATACATATTTCTCCATGATGTCAGTTACTTAGATATTATCTGTGGGTGTCTTTGGAAGTTCTCTTAAATCATAAAGGTGCTTGGGGAAGACCCAGCAAATGAAGTCGATTTTAACCGAAATTTTAAGCACTATAAGGATTTGGTTCATTACACTGATATAAGGGAAATCTGTGTGCAAAGATTATTTGTAATTTTCAATGAAATTAAAAAAGGCTTTTCAGTGTTCCTGAGCATTGCTTAGAATTATTATGACATACCTAAATGACGTAGAAAAATATTGATATTAGCTTATGATTTTCCACTTTTATTTTGACTTGAGTTTATACACAATGTATGGGAAAAGTGAATAATTCAGCTGAAAATCAAGATGGTTGAGATAAAACATTTGGTATTTAGGAAAATGTTGCATACAACAGTGATTCCTAAAAGACAGCAGAGAGACAAGAATAACTTACGGAAAATTTCAATGTAAATCTTCTCTATATTTATGACCTTACAGAAAGCCATAAACGAGAGCATGACCCTTAGACAGAAGCAGATGTGGCTTAGTATTTCAACCTTGTCACTTCCTACCAATATAACCTTGGACCATAAATTAAGCTAGGGATCATAAACTTAAATACCTACAGTGATTTATTAAAAGTGAAATGAGTGAAGTTGGCAGGTCAAGGATTTGGTGATTTGAAGTATTTGTTTTCATGCTCAATGTTAGATCTTTCAAGAGTAGGTAGATATATGCATTTCTGTCTTCGATGCCCTGGTTTTTAAATGTTGGCAAGTAATTAAAATATTCAAAACAATACCTCTTTGGCTGGGTTCAGCCTGTGGGCATTGGAGTGTGGTATCTATTTTAAACTTTTATTTCTTCATATAGAAGAGGATTTTTGTGAAGATTCAATGAGATAAAGCCAAAATTGCTGAAATGTTGCAAGTCTTTAATAAAGGTACTGACACTTTCTACATAATTTTTAACTTCTCTTCCCCTAGTAAGTAGAAATAGTCAATAAAAGCCACACAGCTTTTAGCTTTTCTACTTTTTACAAAATATAGATTTAACTTCTGTATTTATGACATTGCCTTTAGCTATCTAAAACTTTCAAATAGAAAGCAGAACTTCTTTATTAACTTTGAAAAATGATTTTACAAGGTGTTTATGTAGTCGATATAATTACTTAAGTTACTTTAAGATCTACTACTGACTGCCTCTTGGCTGATATATCCAATCCTTGGGAGTCATCAAAAAACCAAAATAGCTCTTCATTACTCTTTTTTTTTTATTATTATACTTTAGGTTTTAGGGTACATGTGCACAATGTGCAGGTTTGTTACATATGTATCCATGTGCCATGTTGATTTCCTGCACCCATTAACTGGTCATTTAGCATTAGGTATATCTCCTAATGCTGTCCCTCCCCCCTCCCCCAACCCCACAACAGTCCCTGGAGTGTGATGTTCCCCTTCCTGTGTCCATGAGTTCTCATTGTTCAATTCCCACCTATGAGTGAGAACATGCGGTGTTTGGTTTTTTGCCCTTGCGATAGTTTACTGAGAATGATGTTTTCCAGTTTCATCCATGTCCCTACAAAGGACATGAACTCATCATTTTTTATGGCTGCATAGTATTCCATGGTGTATATGTGCCACATTTTCTTAATCCAGTCTATCGTTGTTGGACATTTGGGTTGGTTCCAAGTCTTTGCTATTGTGAATAGTGCCGCAATAAACATAATGTGTGCATGTGTCTTTATAGCAACATGATTTATAGTCCTTTGGGTATATACCCAGTAATGGGATGGCTGGGTCAAATGGTATTTCTAGTTCTAGATCCCTGAGGAATCGCCACACTGACTTCCACAATAGTTGAACTAGTTTACAGTCCCACCAACAGTGTAAAAGTGTTCCTATTTCTCCACATCCTCTCCAGCACCTCTTGTTTCCTGATTTTTTAATGATGGCCATTCTAACTGGTGTGAGATGGTATCTCACTGTGGTTTTGATTTGCATTTCTCTGATGGCCAGTGATGATGAGCATTTCTTCATGTGTTTTTTGGCTGCATAAATGTCTTCTTTTGAGAAGTGTCTGTTCATGTCCTTTGCCCACTTTTTGATGGGGTTGTTTGTTTTTTTCTTGTAAATTTGTTTGAGTTCATTGTAGATTGTGGATATTAGCCTTTTGTCAGATGAGTAGGTTGCAAAAATTTTCTCCCATTCTGTAGGTTGCCTGTTCACTCTGACGCTAGTTTCTTTTGCTGTGCAGAAGCTCTTTAGTTAGATCCCATTTGTCAATTTTGGCTTTTGTTGCCATTGCTTTTGGTGTTTTAGACATGAAGTCCTTGCCCATGCCTATGTCCTGAATGGTATTGCCTAGGTTTTCTTGTAGGATTTTAATGGTTTTAGGTCTAACATTTAAGTCTTTAATCCATCTCGAATTAATTTTTGTATAAGGTGTAAGGAAGGGATCCAGTTTCAGCTTTCTACATATGGCTAGCCAGTTTTCCCAGCACCATTTATTAAATAGGGAATCCTTTCCCCATTTCTTATTTTTGTCAGGTTTGTCAAAGATCAGATAGTTGTAGATATGCGGCATCATTTCTGAGGGCTCTGTTCTGTTCCATTGATCTATGTCTCTGTTGTGGTACCAGTACCATGCTGTTTTGGTTACTGTAGCCTTGTAGTATAGTTTGAAGTCAGGCAGTGTGATGCTTCCAGCTTTGTTCTTTTGGCTTAGGATTGACTTGGCGATGCGGGCTCTTTTTTGGTTCCATATGAACTTTAAAGTAGTTTTTTCCAATTCTGTGAAGAAAGTCATTGGTAGCTTGATGGGGATGGCATTGAATCTATAAATTACCTTGGGCAGTATGGCCATTTTCACGATATTGATTCTTCCAACCCATGAGCATGGAATGTTCTTCCATTTGTTTGTATCCTCTTTTATTTCATTGAGCAGTGGTTTGAAGTTCTCCTTGAAGAGGTCCTTCACATCCCTTGTAAGTTGGATTCCTAGGTATTTTATTCTCTTTGAAGCAATTGTGAATGGGAGTTCACTCGTGATTTGGCTCTCTGTTTGTCTGTGATTGGTGTACAAGAATGCTTGTGATTTTTGTACACTGATTTTGTATCCTGAGACTTTGCTGAAGTGGCTTATCAGCTTAAGGAGATTTTGGGCTGAGACAATTGGGTTTTCTAGATATACAATCATGTCATCTGCAAACAGGGACAATTTGACTTCCTCTTTCCCTTATTGAATACCCTTTATTTCCTTCTCCTGCCTGATTGCTCTGGCCAGAACTTCCAGCACTATGTTGAATAGGAGTGGTGAGAGAGTGCATCCCTGTCTTGTGCCAGTTTTCAGAGGGAATGCTTCCAGGTTTTGCCCATTCAGTATGATATTGGCTGTGGGTTTGTCATAGATAGCTCTTATTATTTTGAGATACATCCCATCAATACCTAATTTATTGAGAGTTTTTAGCATGAAGGGTTGTCGAATGTTGTCAAAGGCCTTTTCTGCATCTATTGAGATAATCATGTGGTTTTTGTCTTTGGTTCTGTTTATATGCTGGATTACATTTATTGATTTGCATATGTTGAACCAGCCTTGCATCCCAGGGATGAAGCCCACTTGATCATGGTGGATAAGCTTTTTGATGTGCTGCTGGATTCGGTTTGCCAGTATTTTATTGAGGATTTTTGCATCAATGTTCATCAAGGATATTGGTCTGAAATTCTCTTTTTTGGTTATGTCTCTGCCAGGCTTTGGTATCAGGACGATGCTGGCTTCATAAAATGTGTTAGGGAGGATTCCCTCTTTTTCTATCGATTGGAATAGTTTCAGAAGGAATGGTACCAGTTCCTCCTTGTACCTCTGGTAGACTTCGGCTGTGAATCCATCAGGTCCTGGACTCTTTTTGGTTGGTAAGCTATTGATTATTGCCACAATTTCAGAACCTGTTATTGGTCTATTCAGAGATTCAACTTCTTCCTGGTTTAGTCTTGGGAGGGTGTATCTATCAAGGAATTTATCCATTTCTTCTAGATTTTCTAGTTTATTTGCATAGAGATGTTTGTAGTATTCTCTGATGGTAGATTGTATTTCTGTGAGATCGGTGGTGATATCCCCTTTTTCATTTTTTATTGCATCTATTTGATTCTTCTCTCTTTTCTTCTTTATTAGTCTTGCTAGCATTCTATCAATTTTGTTGATCTTTTCAAAAAACCAGCTCCTGGATTCATTAATTTTTTGAAGGGTTTTTTTGTGTCTCTATTTCCTTCAGTTCTGCTCTGATTTTAGTTACTTCTAGCCTTCTGCTAGCTTTTGAATGTGTTTACTCTTGCTTTTCTAGTTCTTTTAATTGTGATGTTAGGGTGTCAATTTTGGATCTTTCCTGCTTTCTCTTGTGGGCATTTAGTGCTATAAATTTCCCTCTACACACTGCTTTGAACGTGTCCCAGAGATTCTGGTATGTTGTGTCTTTGTTCTCGTTGGTTTCAAAGAACATCTTTATTTCTGCCTTCATTTCATTATGTACCCAATAGTCATTCAGGAGCAGGTTGTTCAGTTTCCATGTAGTTGAGCGGTTTTGAGTGAGTTTCTTAATCCTGAGTTCTAGTTTGATTGCACTGTGGTCTGAGAGACAGTTTGTTATAATTTCTGTTCTTTTACATTTACTGAGGAGAGCTTTACTTCCAACTGTGTGTTCAATTTTGGAATAGGTGGGGTGTGGTGCTGAAAAAAATGTATATTCTGTTGATTTGGGGTGGAGAGTTCTGTAGATGTCTATTAGGTCCACTTTGTGCAGAGCTGAGTTCAATTCCTGGATATCCTTGTTAACTTTCTGTCTCGTTGATCTGTCTAATGTTGACAGTGGGGTATTAAAATCTCCCATTATTATTGTGTGGGAGTTTAAGTCCCTTTGTAGGTCACTCAGGACTTGCTTTATGAATCTGGGTGCTCCTGTGTTGGGTGCATATATATTTAGGATAGTTAGCTCTTCTTGTTGAATTGATCCCTTTACCATTATGTAATGGCCTTCTTTGTCTCTTTTGATCTTTGTTGGTTTAAAGTCTATTTTATCAGAGACTAGGATTGCAACCCCTGCCTTTTTTTGTTTTCCATTTGCTTGATAGATCTTCCTCCATCCCTTTATTTTGAGTCTATGTGTGTCTCTGCATGTGAAATGGGTTTCCTGAATACAGCACACTGATGGGCCCTGACTCCTTATCCAGTTTGCCAGTCTGTGTCTTAATTGGAGCATTTAGTCCATTTACATTTAACGTTAATATTATTATGTGTGAATCTGATCCTGTCATTATGATGTTAGTTGGTTATTTTGCTCGTTAATTGATGCAGTTTCATCCTAGCCTCGATGGTCTTTACAATTTGGCATGTTTTGGCAGGGGCTGGTACCGGTTGTTCCTTAAAATATTCAGAAGAGGAAAAAATCTCAAGGATTTACTGCTTAAAAGTGGGTATAGTTGAAGAAAACTGCCTCATCTATTTATTTTTTAAGTGATTTTTCATGTGTCAGAAGATATGTCTATTAGATTTGCTAATGGATATTTTATTACAAAGAAAAATATAAGAGACATAGACTGCTGTTATGTAAAGTCTTCCTGCCAATTTAAAAAGTGGTAGAATACTATTATCCTCATTAAAGTAGCATTAGTGATTATTTTTATTAATATTCATTATATCTTTATTCACCAATAGTAAACATTATCAACTCTCATTCTCTAATTCTTAAATTAAGAAATATTTAATTGATAAGTTTTCGAGAAAAAAACCTATTCTTTGCTTAGGATCATTTTTTTCTGTTTTAAAGAACTGGCAAGAAGAGTTCTATTGCAAATAGCTTTATATACCCCCACAAAAATAATATAAAATATTTTCAGTGTTAATGCTCCATATTTTTGCAGGGTCAGGAATTATTGATTGACAGTTTATTTTTTCTTCTTTTTTCTGTACTTGGGTGATGTTCTGCTGTCTTCTGGCTTGTATTGCTTCCAGTGATAATTCTGCTATCATTTCTTGTTTTTATTTTAAGCAATTTGATGATGTCCTGATTTAGTGTAATTTTTTTTGCATGTTTCTTGTGCTTGGAATTTGTTGTGCTTCTTGGATGTGAAGGGTAATTGTTTTTCTCAAATTTGTAAAAACTTCCACTTAATTTCTTTAAATATTTTTTCTGTCCACTCCCACCTTCCTCTCTTTCAAATGCTTGAATTACATGTATATTAAGTCTACAAATTATTTCATAGCACACTAGTACTCCACTTATTATATTTTCAGCCTTTTTTCTATCTGGTTATCATTTTAAATATTTTCTGCAGTTATATTTTCAAGTTTACTAATACTTTATTTTGCATTTTTTAATCTGTTATTTATGCTATTGTGTATTTTTCACTTTTTACATGATTTTTAATCTTTCAAAGTTTATGTGGTATTTTACTTCTATGTCTGTCCATATTATGCCTAATCTTTCTGTTAGTTTTTTAAAAGATAAAATACAGTTAGAACTTTCACTGTCTTTATTAATTCTATCACTGGTAGTTTCTGGATTGGTTTCGATTCATTGATTTTCCTCTTCACAGTATATTTTATCATATTGTTTCTTTGCATGCCTGCTCATTTTTTTTGGATGCCAGACATTCTACATCTTTTTCTTGTTGTGGTCTGAATATTTTTGTATTACCACAAGTGTTCCTGAACTTTGTTCTTGGATGCAGCTAAATTACTTAGAAATATTGTGATCCTTTTTTATTTTGTTTTTGAGTTTTTGTTAGGCAGGACCAGAGCAGTGTTTAGTCTAGACTTAATTTTTCCCTACTCCAGGGGGCAAAACTCTTCTGTGAATTATTTCCAATTCCTCGTGAATTGTGAGAATTTTTACTCTGGTTGGTTTGAGCTTCAAGCATTTTCCTCTTTCATACTTTCTAATGGTTCTTTCTCTGACCTCAGGTAGTTTTGTACTATGCATGTGCTGGTTGGTACTTAGTTCTTGTCAAGGGCCTTTCTACAGGTCTCTGCAGTTCTCTTTCAGTGTAGCTTTCTTCCCTCCAGTACTTTCCTCTGTGAATTCTGGTTGTCTAACCTTTCTTCAACTCCTAGGTCCATCTCCTCAATTCAGAGAGACTGTAGGACTCCTTGTGGATCCCTTTCTTGTTCCACAACTGGAAACTTTCTTCAGGCAGTCCCCTGGATATTCACAAGACTCACCTCATTTGTTCCCCATGTCTGGGCAATCACTGTCCTTCATCGCTTGAGTCCAATGTCTTGATAACTAATATTTCCTATACTTTATCTATTGTGGGGATGCTATTCCATTTGGTTTAAGTGGAAGTCCTATTATTTTTATCTTTAATCTGTTTGAATCTACTTATTTAAAGTTTATTTATTGTGATAGTATATAGTTACGTCTTGTTTTTTTATTTAGCCTGAAAATTTGTGCCTTTTAATTTGAGTGTTTATTTCTACGCTGTCAAATACTGCAGTCATCGGCCACATGTGGCTTGAAATGTGACTGTTCAGACTTGAGGTATGTTGTCAGTGTAAAATATAGGACATTTGTTTTTTAGTTTTTATTTTGTTAGAGATGAAGTCTTGCTATGTTGCCTAGCCTAGCCTCAAACTCCTGGGCTAAAGTGATGTTCCTGCCTCAGCCTTCTAAACATCTGGAACTTTAGGCATATGCTACTATGCCTGGCCAGAGTGGTTCTTAATATCTTACTACAAAAAAGTAATACATCTAATTTATAAATTTTTCTAATCATTACACATTGAAATATTTTGAGCATATTGAGTTTAATATTAATATTTTATTAAAGTTAGATTTATTTGTTTTTCACTTTTGAAAATGTGGCTACTAGAACATTTGAGAATATATATGTAAGTTGCATTATATTTCTGTTGGGCAGCCCTGTATTAGCCTCTCCAACTTGGATAGGTTCTAGTTCTTCTAATCTCCTCATCCTGTAGACCTGCCAAAATTTATGCTAGTTTATTTATATCTCAAATATCATCAATGCAAAAGTATTAATAGCTTTGTTGCTCTGGTACTACGGTTTCATGACTTTTCTTACATTTTGGCCTGCTATTTTCTTACTTTATCAGTTCTTTGATGCTTTTAAGAAGGCTTATACATATTATACCTAGAACTTTTAGTTGGTTGGTTTCTTAGGGAAGGTTTTTCTGAATAAACTAGCCTGTGGTTATCAGAAATGGAAATGTGGCAAAAGAGAGCAAGACAGTACATGTATTAGTTTACTGGGCAGGGGTTGGGCGATGAGGCGGTGCAGGCTGTATCAGAGTTTCATAGGGTGGGTGGTTTAGAAGAATAGAAATTTGTTGTCTCACAGTTCAGGAGGCCAAACCTGATATTAAGTTGCCAGCATGGCCATGCTCCCTCTGAAGCATGCTCTTTTCTTCTAGCAGAGGCTCTGTCCCTGCCTCTTTCCTAGCCTCTAAATGCCTGGCTTTTAGATGGTTGTCTTCTTGCTGTGTTTCTTCACTTGGGTTTCTCTGTTTGTGACTGCTTTTGTGCCCAGTTTTTTCTCTTTCTACAGGGACAACAGTCATACTGAATTAATGAACCATGCTGTTGACCTCATTTTAACTTGATTTACCTCTGTAAAAGGCTTATCTCCAAATAAGGTCACATTCTAAGATACTAAGAATTAGGGCCGGGTGCAGTGGCTCATGCCTGTAATCCCAGCACTTTGGGAGGCTGAGGTCGGTGGATCACGAGGTCAGGAGATCGAGACCATCCTGGCTAACACAATGAAACCCCGTCTCTACTAAAAATACAAAAATTACCTGGGCGTAGTGGCGAAGCCTGGAGTCCCAGCTGCTCGGGAGGCTGAGGCAGGAGAATGGCATGAACCCGGGATGCGGAGCTTTGCAGTGAGCCAAGATCGCGCCACTGCACTCCATCCAGCCTGGGCGACAAAGCAAGACTCTGTCTCAAAAAAAAAAAAAAAAAAAAAGGGATTAGGACTTCACCATACCCTTTTGGGGGGAACACAATTCAAACCATAATACCGATCAATCCATTTCCTCCTCTTCATAGGAATTCTGAAGATGTGACTTCCCCATCCCCCTTTAAGTTAGGTCAGGCATCTGCTTGGTTCTGTATAAATGAATGTGGGTGAAAGTGATGTGTACCACTACAAAACCTGGCTAGAAGGCATCCGACATAATACTCCTCATTTTTGCACTTTGCCTTATTGGGTGACTAAACGCACAGGACCTAGCAGAGGACACTGAGGAGTCCCTGGAAGACTGCAGCAACACAAGACGGAGAAGCCAGGATCCCAAAGCACCAAGTGAAAGACTGGTCAGCAAAAATCCATTTGAACTGTGATGTGAGTAAAAAACATATGCCTGTTGAATTAAGTAATGATCAATGCTATGCTCAGCTTTTACTCATAGCAGCTTGTTATGCCTTTTATTAATAGGTCTGGCTTGTTTCCTTTTTATCTCAGGGCTAAAATATCCCATTTGAAAAACCACCCATTTTTTCCAGTCTTCTGCTTTGTCAAGTTATATCATAGCAAGTTTTTAAAATAAATAAAACTCTATAGTAAAAAATAATTTTCCTTCTCAATTTTCCTAACAGTTAATATTGTAAAAATTGTTTCATAATAAATATAGTTTCATTTACTTAATATATAGCATAAAGGCATTATTGCAGTGTTATACTCTTGATGCTTATTCACAAATGGGTAATATCATGAATAAATTAGTTTTAAAAATAAGTTTGAAAGATATTGTACCTAATCAAATATAAGTACCATGCCTTGAAAATATGACAATTATAATTTTTTAATTTTAGATAAAATAAGTAATACACACACACACACGCCTATATATTTCTGAGTTTTGTCACAATATAAAATATATTAACTTCAAGATTTGCATTTGCAAGCTATACTGAGTTAATTCTAGATCACAGAATAAATACATTGGTTAAGTTTGTTGCCAAATAATGAAAAGTGAATGAAAAATAAGGTCAAAAGAAACAATAAAAATAAAATAAACAGAATCTGGATTTATAAGATACTTGGGAAGCTCATAAAATATTTTTAAGTAGGTCACATTTTTCTTCACGTCATATAACACAAAAACCAGTTGCCATTGTTTAAAGATGTGATTTTACTTTTAAAAATAGTTTTGCTTCATATTTTCTTTTCTTTTTTCTTTCTTTCTTTTTTTTTTTTTTTTTTGAGATGGAGTTTTACTTTTGTTGTCCAGGCTGGAGTGCAGTGGTGCAATCTCAGCTCACTGCAACCTTCACCTTCTGGGTTCAAGTGATTTTCCTGCCTCAGACTCCCAAGTAGCTGGGATTACAGGCATATGCCACCACGCCAGGCTAATTTTGTATTGTTAATAGAGATGAGCTTTCACTATATTGTAAAGTATGGTCTCAAACTCCTGACCTCAGGTGATCCATTCATCTCAGCCTCCCAAAATGCTGGGATTCCAGGCATGAGCCACTGTGCCCAGCCTGCTTCATATTTTCTATCTTCTTATTACTCAGAATGAATGGATTCTTCTGGGTGTGGTAATGAATTCTTCTTCCAATAGCTAAAGTCATCTCACTACTCATGTATATAAAATATTATCTGTTGTGGATGGCATATATTTTTATTCCAAGGTATAAAGTTCCGTTACACAGTAATAGAAAAATTTCAACATGGGTATTTTAAGAATTGTATATGGCATTAAAGATTAGAGGAAAATTAATCTTCCAAGAAGGGTAACAGAAACATATTTCCTTGCAATATTTTAAAACCAGGCAAGGCAGAACATTACAAAATTAGTGCTAGAAGATTATCTGGTATGTTCAGGGATCTGGGACGTGAAACCGAAGATACTTACTTCAGCCTTCACCAAGTTTTACTGCTTAAGAAAAAGACGAAGAATAGTATCTCTTAAAATATTTTTCAATATGAAAGTTTGCCTCTTACGGTAGAGCTAGGGTATATAAAACCATTTTCTCATTGCATGGGGGTGCATTTCTGATAATCATCAAAAATATGTGCTTAGACAACACATTTGCTGGATTAGGTATGTCATTTTGGACTACCAGTTAAAAAATACACTCTGAAAAATCCTGTCAGAGATTTGTCCTTGTTTAAACCCACAATGAATTACCATATCCCAATACTTAGACTTTTCTTAGTCAAATTAAGGCAGGTTCTATAAATCAAGGCAATCAAGCAGTAACGCCAAGGTCTTCCATTGCCTTAGACACTCTAAATGGCCAGATTTTTCTTTGTGTGTGTGTGAATGCAGTCCCCCACTACCACAAATTATGCAGTCAAGTTTCCCACATTTGGGGAAATCGCAGGGGTCAGCACATCCGGAGTGCAATGGATAAGCCTTGGCCTGCGAAAACGACCTTCGTGATCATGGTATCTCCCCTGCCAGGTAAGTATAGGCCAGGTTTTGGCAGTTGCAATTAACTAGAATAAATTTTGTTTATTAACTTATAAATAAATTGAAGTAAATGTTAGAATGATTATCTCAAAGAGCTTGTTAGGGTACAATTCTCAGAATGTGGTATTAAAAATGATTATTTGGTTATTGTAATTGTGAATGATTATTTTTCACTGGAAGGTGTTATGGTCATCAGCCAAGTTCTAGCAGCAGGAAATTATTGTTTGTGGTTTGCACTGTCCATGGTCTACAATGATGATTGATTCAGCCAAACAGGGTGATTGTACTTTCTACACTTTAGACTCTGTAGCTACTGAGTGCAATGTAAAATACTGGCAAAAATCTCAGTGTATTTGATAGAATTTCAAAAACAGTTAAAGAACTGACCACTGTTAATAAAATTCTGAAACATCAACAAATTTGAATTAAAATAAATTTTACATTATTTCGAACATCAATACTAAAGAGGGAACAAAGTTTTACTCTATAAAGATTTTAACTTACGAAAGCTGAAATAATCTTTTATGAAGTCTCAGGGTTGTCAGCATAATTAACTAAGCAACTAAGAAAAGCAACATTGTCTCTGGATCTCCACAAAAGCCTGAAAACCATAAAGTAGCTGCTTATGAATTTGAGAATCTCTATTCTTAGTTAAAACTTATTGAACTCTACCACTTGCAAAAATCTTAAATCCAAAGACCTACGCTCTTCAATACCTGTGATTCTTCCATTTCTCTCAAGTTGTCTCTTCTCTCAACATGCCATTTTTCTTCATGGTCTCAACTTACTCATTTTCTCTTAGTTCAGTAGTCCCTTCTTGGTTCTACTTTTCCCCTCTACTTCCTGTGCTTCTACCATCCTTACCCAAGCAGTTAATTCCCTGCCGTAATTGAAAGCAGTCACTGCCCATGTCTAATTTTGGTTCAAAAATTGACTGGGTTTTGCTTGGAACATTGCTTCACTGCACAGACTGGTGCTGCAGAGCAGTTACGGTTTTCATTCTAAGCGGGGCCCTCAGTACTTCTCAGTGTCACTTCTACTTGCTCTTAGTAATCACCTTTCTTATTCTTTATTGAGACATTGTGGCAGAATAGAAAAGCATGGACATTGTTGACAGACCTTGATTCAAATCCCAGCTTCAGCACTTAATATCTGGTGATATTTAGCAAATTATTAACTGATTTAATCCTGTCTCCATCTATGTAAAATAGGAATAATAATTCCTATCTTGTAGGATTTTCTGTAAGGACTTAAGATAATGTAAGAAAGGTGATTTGGTAAATAGGTCAATGTTAATGGTTATAGTTGTTCTTATGCAGCTTGGTCTGGTCTCTAAGAGTTCACTAAGTTTCTTAAATTTTCCACCATATCTCCAAATGCCTAATTATCAACAGATAATAGTCTTTTATTTTTATATCAAAAACAAGTTATCAAGTGAGTACATTCTCAGCTTCTCATCCCCTCCACTTCTATACATACCTATGTTGTTACTCATTAGTCCCTTCTCTCCTATTATAGAATAACACATATTTCATTTTCTTTTCAAAGACCCCAGAGACAGTATAACACAGTGACTGAGAGAAAACAGTCTTTGGTGCCCAGTTGCCTGGGACTTTTTCTTCGCTCTACCACTTGGGCCAGTTGGTCAACCTCCCTGCATCTCAATTTCTCTATATCTAAAATGGATACAATGAATACATGTACCTCATATGGTTCTGAAACAGATTGAATTAAATGGAGCACTGAAAACACAAAGAGCCTGATACACAATATACACTTCTGTTAGCTATTAGCAATTATTACTACTATGAGTTATTATCACTTTCTGTCTCATCAGGGTGTCAGTTCAAAAATTCTTCCCTCTGTCCTGAGTCTTTAGTCACTTCTCCACTGGCTCCTTCTTAGCCTACTTAAGCATTCATCAGTGAAAACTTTCCTTCCCCTGGCTTTGTTGCACTTTTGTCATATTTCCTTTTATGGCTAAATGTTACAAAAGAGTAGGCTCATTCCAATACTCTGATTGTACTAATTTAACTATTCCTCATTCTTCAATTCAATACCATATGACTTCTATCCCCACTGCTCTACTGAAACTGCCTTCACTCAGGTCCTCTGTGACCTCCCAATTGTGAAACCCAGTGACATATTTCCAGGCAGCATCCCATGTAACCCATCTATGATATTTGACACTATTGTCCATGTAGAACTTCTTGAGATCTTCTATTTAGTGTCTGTGATAGTGTTTCTTGTTCATTTCATCTGGACATTACTCAAGTTTTTTCTGAATCTCCTTTTGTGCATACTTTAAATCAAGATGAACACTTGATTATGCAAATTTCTTCCACACCATATTCTGGCAAAATATAGCTTCCAGTGTCTACTGTATATGTCTTCTTCTCTATAGACTATAATGTCTGCGTCTCTGATATTATGAAAAAGTCGTTTTATACAGTTGGACTTGCCTTAATCTAGGTCATATCCATTTTCAATAAACTTTATTCTTCCAACTTCTTTTACAGCAGGCATCTAATTATTGGCCTTTAATCTTCTGCTCCCTTAAACCCATGCTCCACTCTATTTCTGGATTTTCTTTTTCATCCAGTAATCTCAATCTAATAATGTCTCTTTTCTATATGAAAGCATCAGATTCCATTATATTTATTATAGGGCAAAGCCCACGTATCTTCCTATATTAATTAGGTTCTATTTAAATTGTTTGAGAAACTCTTACTCATACCCTAAAACTCCGCTTCAATTTTATATCGTCTGTTAAAATTACCTTAATTTCCCAAGAAAATGAGCTGCTAAGTTATTTTCTCTCAGAATGTTTTTTTTTTAACTCTCAGAATTTTTTTTTTTACTCTTCTCTTATATCCTTTTACAGACTTACGTAATTTATTTATTTATGTATCTCTCTCTTCACTAAATCATCCTTTTAGGATCCTGGTAATCTAACATCTCTAAAATATAACATAAATGTGGATATATTTTTCTGAATAACTATTTTCTATAAAAGTAGATAGTGTTTTGGGATGTAGGGGATTTTAATTCTATTTTGCATTTGTATATTTCCTATTTTTTTCTGTATTAAATGAGATATTTTATGCAACAAAAATATTCTGTGACACAAAATATTTTTGCAATTTTCTACAATATTATAAATCAACCTTCAAAACATAAAAGTGAAATAAATAATTCATGTATACAAAGAAATGTCAGGAAATGGCTAGATTTATAAGATTTAGTGAATTTACTATCTTCTCAAATTTTTTTCAGTCTATAAACATGTTGTGTGGATTTAATCTGATTCACTGTGTAGATAACACTGATTTTAGTGATATGATTTACTATTGAGATGTTTTATTTCCATAGTAGCTACTGAAAAAATCTCACCATTTTCAAAACCTAGTAGTGATCTATATATATAAAAAATTAAATTTTCATTAGATGATAAAATCTTAAGTTTGCATATAAAATATTAAAACTGAATCAAGGCAAATCAAGATCAACAATAGAAATCCTATTGAATTCTTATAAAAGAAACCATAGTTTTAAAAAATACGATTTTAAAAAGGTCATTTTACACAGTTGGTGAAGTCAAGGCAAAACTAATTTATGACTCATGGCAAATTCTGAAGAACTCCAAACTGTACATGCATACCTAAACTGTGAGCCAAAAACATTTAGAACATTTCTGACGTTGGCAAGGGAGGAGGGCAGTAGATTCCAGAAATTTAAACACTCCTAAGACATTATTTTTCATCATTAAGTTTCTCTCATTATTTTTCTCTACTCCTATGTTTCCTAAGTGGATACATAGTAATACATTAAATATTTCACTTCATTTGGATTAAGAGCTGCATGCCCATTGAAAGGTCTTTATCAATGACTGAAATGTACATTTCCAAGTTTTTATTCCAGTAAGGATATTGGAGTTTTCCACTAATATTTTAAATATGAAGACTTTAAAAAATTTATGTGGCTATCAGGAATTACTATATCAATCACAAAGTATAATAACATATCATTTGGTTGTATATAATAGTGAAGAATTAGAGATGTACAATGTTCACCAAATCATTCTACATTACAAACTTCATTTGAAATGGCGACCCACATTAGTCAATGTTAGTATGGTTACTGCACCACTATTAGTGTAACTAAATGGAATGTCACATCCTAAACCACAAAGGTGCTATTGCTGAATACAAATGTCCTTTGATATGGAGGTAACAGTTTATAAGCGTGGTAGCATTAGTTATCAGCAAACTGTTTTGCTAGGAGTAAAACTTATTATAACTACAAAGTTTATATACTTTTAGAGAAAAAGTTACAATTGCATTTTTTGAAAAGACATCTCTTTCAAATTAATGATGTCATCCAACATAATCTTTAACCAAAAATCTTGGAATAACCCTCCTTAGATAAGAGCTATGAAATGGAATATTTTGAGGCACAAATAGAAGGGATAAATAAATATATCTGATTATTTTAAAGCTTTCTTCATGTAGAAAGTACACAGTGCTCTTCATGGTATACAATTAATTCATGTGTTAGCACAGTTAATAGAAAGAGCTTTGCAGTTAAACCTCTGTTCAAATTCGTGTTGTGTTGTTGAGAGGTGGTGCAGAGCAGGTTTTCTTTCTTTTAGGACCATAGTTGGCAATTATAAGACACTTCATCAAAAGTAAGAATTATCAATAAAAATTCAAACAACTAATTGTTAGACATTCAACTTGCTTTTACATTGCAATTTAAAAAGGAAATTAAAAAGTAAACAACTGAAATACATTTTTTTCTCCCAAACTTTTTCTGTACCAATACCATAAATCTATGATGGCCTGAAAACAATATTTAGTAACACATGGAATGTTCCATTCACAATATTCAACAAAGGTAAAATGTTTCTTAGAATCACACATATGTATGTTAAGGTAAGAAAGGGAAATGCCACAGTTAAGATGCTTAACTCTAGAGTAAAGGTTATTGAGACTGTAAAGTACACAAAAAGTTTCAAAATAGGGATTGGCCATTTGGCAAAATGAATTCAAAGTCTAATTTTTTAATAAATTAGCACTGTGAACCTGAGCTACTTGGAGTGTCTGTGCTCACTTCTCTGTTTCTCTAATAAGAGGAGTAGATTCGATCAGGAGGACTTAATCTATTTTTTTGGTAGAAAAAATTTATTTTTTATTTTTCTGGAGTTTGAGTTGGTGACAATCATCTTGGATACTGAACAGTAAGAAGACAGAGAAATCCACAGATAATAAAATTCCATGTCTCTCAAAATGGAGCCAATATTGGATTTTGTCAATTGCATCCTCTTTACCTTGGAAATGAATGTGGGTTAGCAGAGAAATTCTATGTTAGGATAAGAAGCAAAATGGTGGATTAATTTCTACTGTAAGCTCAATGGCTGAGGACCATTAGACACAATGAAGACTAACATTAAAATAAAGCTTATAAGTTTCATGATCACCAAAATAATTGCCATCAGAATTTATTTTAATATTTAAAATGCTTTTATTGAATGTTATAATTATATATTAAAATAAAACATAGCACTTTTATGGAAAGTATATCTAAAATATTTTTTAGAAAATTAATTATACAATTAAAAACTGATGAACATGTACTATAATTTTCTTAATTGTCTTTTAATATCAAATTTTACTTAGTATTTTATTAGTATAAAATAGTATTTAGTGAAACATAATTTTGAGTAAAATGAATTTATTAAATTAATTGGTAGTTAAAAGACTTTACAACATATATTTGGGAATCTTTAATACCCTTTATTGATAGTCAATATGAATCTCACTGCAAATAAAACATTTCCCCGTTTTGTTTTGCTTATACTTTATTATTTTCTTCCAAATTTATAAAAAATTTGAGTGCTAGGTACCATTATATCCATTTTATTTTATTAGTATTATTTATAAAATTACAGATGGGGGGAGTTGTTGTCATATGTTGTCCAGGGTGGTCTTGAACTCCTGAACTGAAGTGATCCTCTTGTCTCAGCCTCCCAAGTAGCTGGGGCTATAGGCACATCATCCCTGCACCTGGTTTAAATCTATTTTATAGTGAGGAAATTAGGGCTCAGAAAAAGTAATGGTTCAAGATAAATTACTTAGTAAGAGGCAGAGGTAGGATTCATATACAGGTCTCTCTGACTCCAAAATCTATGCTTTCAATTATCATAGGACTTCACCCCTTACTTATGGAATTATTCTACAAATATTTATTGAGTACCTATAATGTTTGGAACAACTTTCTAGGCAGTGGGTCTACAGGAGTAAACAAAATACACCAAAAAACACTGCTCTCCTGGAGTTTGCAAGTGGGGTGAGAAAGAAATGAAACTAACTAAATAACATATACAGTATTTTAGATTTTGATGGGTGCCGAAGAGAAATAAGGAAAAGGGGATAGATAGTGTTGAGAGGAAGGATTGCAATTATATATAGTATATTCAGGGAAGACCACTCTGAGAAGGTAATACACGTATTAAACCTGAAGGAGCTGAGGGAAACATGCCATGAGATAGAGGGTAATGATTCAAGGAGAGGACAAAGCATGTGGGAGGTCGTGAGGTGGGAGAATGCCTGGCAAGTTCAAAGCACATTAAGAAGGACAGTATAACTAAAATAGAGTAAGTAAGTGGGATTGTAGAAGATGAGGTGAGAAAGGCAAAGGTAGCCAGATTGCATAGGACCTTGTGGCCATTGCACTTAAATTACCTTTCTGTCTGAGTGAGATGAGGGGCCACTGGAGAATTTTGGGAATAGTGTCATGATCTGACCTAAATTTTATCAATATTGAGACAGGATTAAAGGGGAGAAAGAAAGGAGGCAGAGAAACCACTGAGGAGGTTATTGGCAATAATTAAGAGGCCTTGGGATACCAAGTATGGAGGAGGAAGTGGGAAGTCATTGGGTTTTGGGTGTATTTTGAAGGTAGAGCTGATGGGATTCTCTGTAGATGCAATGTGAGTTAAGAGAAAAAATGTTGTAAAGGATGGCAAGATATTTTGTAAACAACTGAAAGGATAGAATTGCGCTTATTTGAGATGGGTAAGAGTAGATTTGGAGGGAGGTTAAAGATGAGGAGTTTAGCTTTGGATATAAAAAAACCAACATGTCTTTTATACATCCAAGTGGAGATATGATGTGTAATTGGGCCTGGGGTTTAGAGGAGAGGTTCAGACTACATTGGGAGACATCAGTGCACAGAAAAGACTGAAAGAAAGTAAATGAGTGAGGATATAAACGAGATAAAAGAATTAAATCATTGGTTATTTCAACACTCAGAAGTTGTTGGGAAGATAAAGAGGAAACATCAAACGAAAATAAAGTGTGGCTGGAAAGGGAGATCAACCAGGATTGTGGTAAACTGAAGTCAAAGAATATGTCTACAGGTGGAGGGCGCGATCAACAGTATAAAATGCCTTTGAGGAAGGAGTCAAGTAATATAAGAACTGAAAATTGGCCATTTTGTTTACCAGTATGAAGGTCACTGGCAACCTCAAAAAGAACTGTTTCAGTGATGTGGTAGAAGAAAAACTCCAGTAGAGTAGCTTCAAGAGAGAATTTGAAGAGCCTATCTTTGGACGAGTTTTACTTCTAAAGAAAAGAAGGTACATGGAGTGTTTTGAGGTACTAAGAGGAGTATTTTTACATGGGAAAAACGTCAACATTTGTATGTATTGATGGAAAACCCAAAAGAGGTAGAAAAATTGATAATGTAGGAGAGAAAAATAAGAATTGTTGAATCAATGTTCTTGTGTTGGAGAGAGTAGATGAGAATGCAAGCGGAGAGGTCAGCCTTTGCTGGGAACAAAAGATAAACAGTTCATGCATTTTAAACACAGGGAAGACAGAGTAGGTGGGACAAGATCCAAGCATGTGGGAAATGTGGTGGTTTGTGGATGTTTTCTTCTGATGTTCTCAATCATTGGCTAAAAGTGAATGTTTTTATATGATGCTACATTGAATTACAGTCGTGTACCACATAATTGATAGTGACAGGAAACAGACAAATTCCCAGGCACACAGGGGAAGGTCCCCTGTGAAACCTGGCCTTCAAGCCAAGGACAGTCTAAAGCCTGAAAACCAAATTGCCAGTCCCTGATAGAGTCCACAACCAGAGTGAGGAATTCTATCCCCGTCTTACCCACTCTCTCTCGACTGGTTCCCTCTGAATGGTGCCGTTTAACCAGTCGAATGGTGCTTTTTCCAAGACCACTCATGGACCCATTAGCACTCACTCCCCGATTCTATGCCCATGAAAAACCTGGGACTCTGCCTCACAGATGGCTACCCGCTTTAGTGTCCCCTCTCCATGCTGACAGCTTACTTTCCGTTGCTCAATAAAATTCTACTCTGCCTTACTCACTCTCCAGTGTCCGTGTACTTTATTCCTCTTGGTTGCAGGACAAGAACCTGGAACTTGCCAAACTGGGAGTGAAAGAACTGTAGCACTCCTGCTTGCCGAGTTGTGGGTGGCAGGAGTAAATGAGCGCTAACTATCCCTCCCACTTGCCGAACTAAGGGAGAGGAAAAGCCACAACATAAGGTCATTTTGATCAATGATGGACGGGTATAGGTTGGTGGTCCCATAAAACTATAATAGAGCTGAAAAATTCCTATTGCCTAGGAATGCTGTAGTGTAAAGCGTTCCGTTCCTCATGTGTTTGTGGTGATGCTGGTGTAGAGAAAACTACTGTGCTGCCAGTCCTATAGCACAAACAATTATGTGTAGTACATAATACTTGATACTAATAACTATGTTACTGGTTTATGTTTACTATGCTACACATATTATTTTTATTTTAGAGTTTTTTTACATATATATATGTATATATGAGTAATGCACTGCACTGTAACATCCCTAGGCAATAGGAATTTTTCAGCTCTATTATAATCTTATGGGACCGCCATCCTATTTATATATGGAATAACAGCTCCAGGCCTGTTGTTGCCCCTGAAGATTTTCCAATGGGACAAGACATGGAGGTGGAAGACAATAATATGGTTGCTCCTGACCCTATGTAGACCTAGGCTAATGTGTATGTATGTGTCTTAGTTTTTAACAAAAAAGTTTTAAAAGTTATACATATATATATACGTGTGTGTATCAAAAGTATTTTCTTTTGTTATATATAACAGGAAAAATCTTACAGAATAAGGATATAAAGAAAATACTTTTCCCAGCACTTTGGGAGGCTGTGGCAGGCGGATCACGAGTCAGGAGTTCGAGACCATCCTGGCTAACACGGTGAAACCCTGTCTCCACTAAAAATACAAAAAATTAGCTGGGCGTGGTGGCAGGCGCCTGTAGTCCCAGCTACTCAGGAGGCTGAGGCAGGAGACTGGCATGAACCCGGGAGGTGGAGGTTGCAGTGAGCCGAGATCGCGCCACTGCACTCCTATACAATATGTTTGTTTTAACCTAAGTGTTATTACAAGAGGCAAAAAACTAACAAAAATTTTTAAAGTAAAAAAGTTACAGTAAGCTAAAGTTAATTTGTTATTGAAAAAAGAAAAATTAAAAAATAAATCTAGTGTAGCCTAAGTGTACAGTGTTTACAAAGTCTATAGTAGTATACACTAACAACCTAGGCCTTTAAATTCACTCACCACTGGCTCACTGACTCACCCAAAGCAACTTCTAGTCCTGTAAGCTCCATTCATGACAAGCGGCCTATACAGGTCACTTTTTATTTTTTATGCCATACATTTTATTTTTTATACCATACTTTTACTCTATCTTTTCTATGTAGATATGTTTAAAGACACAAATCCTTACTATTTTATTACAATTGCCTACAGTATTCAGTACAGTAACATGCTATACAGGTTTGTAGCCTAGAAGCAATAGGCTGTACCATGTGGCCTAGGTGTGTAGTAGGATCTACCCTCTAGGTTTGTGTAAGTATACTGTATTTTGTACAATGATGAAATCAAATCACCTAATGATGCCTTTCTCAGAACACACTTTCATTGTGAAGTGTCACATAACTGTACATGATATCCAAATTAGGTAGGCAAACCTTAGAAACTTAATTTAACATTTTAAATTAAGAATTTGAATATGCATAAACTCTGAACACAAGCTTTTGGTAATTGTAGCCAACTCACATCATGGCTGTTAAATGATTGCATTTTTGTTGTTACAATAAAAATTTATGTTTATTCATGGAAAGAGCTACTGTTCTCCTCTAGATCTTTTTTCTTCAGAAACAATGAGATGGTAATCATCACTATCAACCTTATCGTTGAAAAACAGACAGCAATAAGTATTACATTTTTTATGTGAGGTTAAAAGTACCATAGGATGAATGAGTACTTTCTATTTTGTGATAAAGTGACTTTTTTCAGTGGCATGGGTTAGTAGGAGAAAGAATACAATGTATATTAAATGTGCATTGAAATCCTGGATTTCAACCATCTGATAACATTTCTTGTCAAACTATTCTAACAGCTCCTATTGCTTTCAGAAATGTTTAAATAAAATCTTAACAAAAATAAAGAAAATGAGCTTTTTCCTTTCTCTATGCTTCATGCCAGAGGACAAAGGTCTATATTTTACCTTCCTGTTAGCAGGTACCTAAAGAATTTAGAATGTGGGCTCTATCCAAGAGGAACACTCCCAAAAGTTGCTAAAAAAAAAGAAATATAAAAATATTGTACATTTAAGCTGCATTTAGAATGCTCTGCAGCTTAAAAGGATGTTTGGAGTGGGATTTAGTGTAATAGGTTTGGCAACAAAATCAGTGCAGTTCATGCAACTGATGACTTGATGCAGACGCAGCTGACTAACACGTACCATGTGTTTGCTTTGGCAGAGAATTTGGAAAAATAATTTAGAGAAAGGAATTATATTATTCAACAGATTTCACTTTTGTTGTTTTGTGGGATTAAAAAATTCTAATCAGACTCATAAAGGTAGAATTCACAAAGATCTTCCCATTGGTTGGGACCATGTTAGAAACTTTCATTAATGAAACAAGATAGAAGAGGATAATTTCATTTATTTCATGTGTCTCTTAATTACTGTTTTCTCATAAATAGATTTATGACTAGTCAGTTCTCAATTGATACCATGTTTATAAATTTATTTTGTCTAAAAGCAATATTATAAAATGCCCTTTTTCAACATTTCTAATATAATCATGGCATATAGAATCTTCTATTTAAACTTCGATGGCCAACAACCTGACTGCCATTTGTAGCAATGATTACATATGCTATTCTAAGACTTTGTTACTTATATGTTAATTCATAGATTTGATTTTTTCTTCAGATATGATATTAAAACTTTTTGCATATAAATTGATTATTTGAATATTGCTACAAAGTTTTAAAGGACTTTCTTGGCATATTAAAATATTTGAATTATCACTGTTTACAGAAACCTAGACACATTAATGACATGATTGACCCAAGGCTGGAAATAGATCTGATTCCATTTTACTGGATTGAAAGTTACTTTATATGCTATTCTGACCATTATAAATAAGACAGTTAGGTTGAATATACTCCTAAATTGGCTGTAGGAACTAGACACACTATTTTCTACTATAGATTAGTTTGTCTTTCTATGCCATGTTACTAAGCTATGAAATTCAAGAGATAATGAGATATTTTCCTCAATGAAAAATAAAATGTTTTTGAACCTGGAGGGGGTTTAATACAACATATATAAATGTGTTATGCTATTACACAGGAAAGAGCTGCAGACTGATGAAATAGCCAACTGATATTTTAAAGTAAGTATAACAATTATTTGAAGGGAACTCTATTTTTTTTGATGATTTTGGACAAGTTAACTACTGTAAGACTCAGTTACATTTGTATAAAAATGAGGACACTGATACCTACCTAATTTCCAAAGATAAATGATAAGAATAACATTAATTACATGCTATGTATTTTGCTTGGTACATGGGATCCTTCCTTTCCCCTCACTAGACTGCAATCTTGATTGTAGAATTTTGAGATTTATTTTAAATAATTGATCAATATTATGTCTTTAATTATAAATGTTCAATGGACTGAACTCTCCACCATACTTATTATTAGTGGAACATATATTTTATTTTCTAGTCAGTGCTAGGAAGAGCTATAACGTGAATCTCGTCAGTTTTCTTTGCATTTGCTATTTGACTTTTAGAATATTGTTGGGTGTTAACAATCCTTAAGATAGAGGAAAGAAGTAATAGCTAGTGACTGCCTAGACATTAAGGGTGTTGAGTGTGAGATGACGATGGCGATGCAATCACTCCTACTTAAGACATTGGTCAGGGTTCAATGGAAATGATAAGTGCAGTTGTCAGCATATTCTCATAGGTGTTGAGAGAATATTCAGGAGAAGAGAAACCACAACTGCCAGATAATGGGAGAGGTATAAGGTTGATATAAAAGTAATTTGTGGTTTTGGCCATTAAAAGTAATGGCCAAATGACATTACTTTTAATGGCCAAAACCGCAATTACATTTGCACCAACCTAATACACTATATCTAATCCATATAACCTTCTGAGATTGGATTTATTTATTTATCTTTTATTCATAAGAAAACAGAGCATCAGAGAGTTAAGCCCAAGACCATATGGCTGGTAAGTGAAGAAGCTGGAATTCACATGAGGATGATCTGCCTTCGAAAGGCATGCTTTTTTTTTTCTAGAGCTTTCTCATAGCAGTGGAAAAGGAGAGCTAACTTTGTTTTAAAGTCATAAATAAATATTACATATTCTTAAGAGACGTTCATTAAATTTTTAGAATAACACAACTGTAAAGGCATTATTTTTTCCATTTTATATGGAAAGAAACTTGGACACAGAGATTTAGTAACTTTCTTATGGCCACACAGCTACTACTTTAGTAAGCAGTGATTCAAACCCAGTTCTGTCCAGTTCCAAACTAGTGCTTTTGCTAATACAACATGCTGCCTAGAGGTACAGGATCAGCAAGAGAGAGAGGCAGGCATTTAGGGATAAAGATTTGGGGAATGTGTTTGAAATGCACACAGAGGAAGGGAGTGTAGAATCAGGACAAGAATCCAAGATTGAGCTTTTGCCATGTGGGAGGCAAAAGGCACGGGCTTGACTTCATGTTTAATCTTCTCTCACTTCTCTAGACGCCTACTGCCTTGCAGAACTACTTTCTCTTCCCTAAAATTTCCATGCTATTCCAAATGTCTGTGCCTTTGAGCATGTATTTTTCTCTGTCTAGAATATTCATTTGCTCTTCTTTTCCTGGAAAACATTTCTTTAACCTTGAAAATGCAGTTCAAATTTTATTTCTTTTGTAAATCTTTCCCTAATCCAACAAATGTTGAATTGAATGCTCTTTTTACTTTGAGATCCTTTAATTTAATATTGCTTCAGATATTGCTTCAGAAGCATGACTAGGACTCTAGAAGAATAAAACAGGCCTGCTGAGAGCTAATAGTCCTGTAGGTTTTCAAGACTTATATCTAGGTATGAATTTGGTAATACCGCAAGATTATTCTAAACATATAAACTCTTTAGATCTTAGGACAAGAAAGAATTGAAAACTGTATGCACACACACACACACACACACACACACTTGTTTGTAAGCTTGAAAATATTTTTAAAAACCTATCAGGGAGTCATTCAAACCTTCCTCCCATCCCCTGTTTTCTTCCTCCTCACACACACAGGCACATACACCCACAGGAGCTATTACCAACTGGAAACCTTGCAAATGGTTCTCAGAGATCCTCACTCCTGTCCCCATACTACATGGTCACTAACCTCAACATACCTACTTAATGTCTTTTACCATGCTTTGTACATAATAAGCACTATAATGAACAATTGAAACTCAGAGGAATTAACACAACCATATGGATTACGGAGAAATATGACCAAGGTTAGAATAAACTAGCTATGTGTAGGGTGCGGGCCTTTGCTGGAAAAGTGGTTCTCTCAGGTAGGTTTTGAGTCCAACATCCTGTTTCCAACACATATTTATCAGCACCCTCACTGCTATCTTTTTTAAAAACTACTATTGTATTACATATGTCCTTGTGGCTGTAAAATTTTGATTCAGCAGTAAAGTTAGATTTATTGACTGGGAGGGCAAGGACTGTTGACGTTTTTCTCTGCTTCATGCCAATTCTATACTGTATCGTAGAGTGGAACAGTAGATACTGTTTTTCAAATACCATTATTTTTTCCATTCACTCATCCATTGAGAATCATGAATTTTACAAGTGGATTTATCACCAGTACAAAATATAGTGATAAATTCATTAACAGTTGTTTTATCTTCTTGTCTATTCATTGAACTTTCCGTATGTACAATCGGGGTGATTAAAAAAAGAAGAAAGACTTACTAGGGTCAGCAAAGCAAAACACGAAATGTAGAGTTAGCAGTTAACTGGTAAATCTAGAATATTCTGGCAAAAATAAAAGACTGGTTTGGCTGTGTTCATTGTCTGTACTCTCAGATAATTGCCAGCCCTTTGCTTTACGTTCGGCTTTATTGATCAAGGGAAAAAGTGCAGCAGAGATCTATGGTTTGAGTTAATTCTTGAAAATAGAAACATTTGTCTTTGAAGTATAACTTGGGTCATGGTCTCAAAGTTTTGTGGGCTGCTGCTAATGCCGAGAATTAAAGACTACTGCTTTTGTAATTCTTGGTCAGTCATCAACAGTTGGCTTGAGCACTGAAGTTCTAAAAAATAGGCTCATTAAGTAATAAATATCTCCAAGTTGGATGAACAAAACAGTTTCAAAATGTGTATTTGGTCTGGCATTTCTGCATTATTTATTAAACTCAAAAAATGTAGACTTTTGTCTCTAAGTTCTGCTCACTTACTTGTAGCTCCTTTAGGAAGTAGTTTTACTTCTCTTTACTTCCACAGTGAGAACTGCAAGATCATTGTTGGTACAACATAGCCACTGCTTAACAGAAGTAACATGTTTACATTACTTTCCATATTTTCTAACATCAGCATTTATTAGCCTTTAAGAAGTCCTTAACAGTTTTCTTTCTTAAGGATTTCTTTTTTCTTTTCTGGAAGAATAAGTTGTGGACTCAATTAGGTTAATAATTTCTTACCCATGAGGCCATAATGAATTTATTCTACACTCAATAGCCTTTGGAGAACATTACTTAGTATTTAATGAGGGAAAAATCAGGATATAGGAAACCTTTTTTGGAAAGCTACATTTCCCAGATTCCTGCTGCTTAAAAAACCCATTTGGATACTTTTAAATAAACTTTCCTGTATTAAATTGAGGCCCCTTACTTGAATCTACCTACTCTTTTAGGAATGAGAGGGACTGAAAATTCTATTCTGGCTGAATAAAGAAATTTTAATAACCTGTCTAGGAGTTGAATTTAAGCATACTAGCTTGTCACTATATTGCCAAAACAAATGAAAATTCATTGCCTGGTATTGGAACCAACTTAGTAAGGTAACACTTCATTTTTCGAGCATCATCGGGGGAATGAATTATTCCACTTAAGTGAATTTTCCATATAAATGCTTCAGAGTTATCTTTTAACACAGAAATCAGGGCATGCTCGGCTCTTGCTGAAAACCTTTTGTGACTTCCCATTGTCTAAAGAATAATGCATTGCTTCATATCCTTTCAATTCTCCTATCACTTATGACCTATTTTGATTTGCTCACTATTCTCTGGACCTATCTTGCTTCTTTAATTCTTTGAGTCTCATATGCTATTCTATGTGGCCACACTTTACTTTTTCTGCTTAAAGAACTCTTAGTCATCCTCAAAGTTACTCACTCTCAAAGTTACCTTTTCTAATGTGTTATTTGGCTCCATATCATTTACTAACTCTTTTCTTTGTGTTTTCATGGATCTAATTTATGTTTTCAATATATAAGTCATACTGTGTTATGATTTTTATTTCTATATTAGTGTCCGTGAAAAAATTAGGAGTTAATAGTCGTCGGGAAACATGCACTCATTCCCTCAAACTCACTATTTACAAAAATCTTAGTGTCTTTTAGAGACTCACATAGTGATTGTGTGTTAGGCACTATGTATTATGTTTGTTATATAATATATAACAAAACATATGACATTATATTTGTTTCCTGTGGTTGCTGAAATAAATTGCCTGAAATGGGGTGGCTTAAAACATTGGAAATTCATTCTGTCACAGTTCAGTAGCCAGAAATCTGAAACCAAAATGCCATCGGGGCCACACTCCTTCTGGAAACTCCGGGAGAGCATCTGTTTCATGCCTCTTCTAACTTCCAGTGCTGCCATCAATCTTTGGCATTCCTTGGTTTGTAGCCACACCACTGCAGTCTCTGCCATCATCTTTACATCACTGGCTTCTATGTGTGTCTGTCTCAAAACTCTATCCACCTTTCTCTTATAAGAATATATATAATTGTATTTAGGGCCACCTTTATGATCCAGCATAAGCTCCCCTTTTCAATATCTTAACTGAATCACTTTTTTTGGCCACATTAATATTCACAGGTTCCAGGCATCAGTAAATGGGAATATCCTTGGGAGCCATTATCAGTCAATCACAGAGACTTAACACATTTTTTAAACTAAATTACCCATTTAAATATAAAAACTTTCCAAATATTAAGCCATATTTAAAGAAAATATAACTAAAATGTATATCATACATTTGCTTCCTTAATCAGAGCACAGCATTTATATTACAATTGTATAATTTGTGACACCAGTGTTTTCTGATCAACATTAAACTCTACTTTCAGTTGTGGATTCGTTTTAGGCTCCTAGGGAGTTTAGGAAAGCTATTTTTCTCCAAGAGATTATGTACTAGTGTGAAAAATAGAAATGGAAACAGAACTCTACCAATAACATTTTGTGGTAAAGAGTTATTAAAAATCTTTCAATTTTCTATATAAAAGTTAACATTTTGTGAACTTTCTATCTTTATTCCCCTGAGAGCCTAGTAAACGTGATATATCAATTGTATTTTTGACAATATTGATTATGATAAAAATGATGACCCTTGATTAGCAAATTGCATCTAGACTTAGAAGAACAAATAAATGATATTAAGAACAAATGAGCTATAAATAACTGATGAAACATGGCAACAATAGACACTGGGGACTACTAGAGAGGGCAAGGGTTGAAAAGCTACCTCTTGGGTACGATGTATGCTCAGTACATGGGTGATGGGATCATTTGTACCCCAGACCTCACCATCACACAGTATACCTGAATATCAAACTTGCACATATACCTCCAGAATCAAAAATAAAAGGTAAAAGCAAAACAAAACAAAATTAACTATGCTTTATTTACATATTCATCATTGTTTTAAAAAATTTCTTGTTGGTTGCCACAAAATAAAATCTTTCTTGTCCATGTACCTAGCATAGCATATCTATGAGCAAATAAAGGTGGACTTGTAGATACACACACACACACACACACACACACACACACACACACACACTGATAGGGATGTCATAGCAGGATTGTCAGGCAGTTCTAAGGCTCTAGCTGAGTTTGGAGATGATAATTCACGGTAGGTCCAAGCTATATGGTCATGAATTGGGGTTGCAAGAGGCGAGCAGCAGGAAGAGAGGCAATTAATTGTGCAAAAGTTGTGAAGACAGCATAAAGTAGTTAGGTAATGACAGTAAAAAAGGGAAAGTCCAGGAAAAAGGCAATGACAAAGAATTAAAAGAGATAAAAGATGTACACTGGAATTGAATGGCCTGAAATATTCCAATTCTGAGGTCAAGTCGCTTTGGTTTAGGGTCCTCAGAGGTAATTGGCTTGGTTTCAGCAAGGTAGATGAGAAACATCACAAGATGGTAAAGGACATGGCCTCAGCTGGGAGTGGGTGATGAGGATTTGACACTGTAGTCACTTACTATTGTCAGGGTAAGAAGGTGTTTTTCTTTATAAATTATGTCACCTTCAAATCTGTTTCTTTTAATCTATTTAGAGACTGAAATTGGATTTAAAAATTTGCCGAAGTCAGAGGACTTCTGTTCAGTAAAATTCTTTTAAAAAATAGTACTTCCAGGCCAGGCAAGGTGGCTCACACCTATAATCCCAGCACTTTGGGAGGCCGAGGAGAGCAGATCACGAGGTCAAGAGATTGAGACCATCCTGGCCAACATGGTGAAACCCCGTCTCTACTAAAAATACAAAAAAAAGTTAGCCAGGCATGGTGGCAGGCACCTGTAATTCCAGCTACTCAGGAGGCTGAGGCACGAGAATCGCTTGAACCTGGGAGGCAGAGGTTGCAGTGAGCTGAGATCACGCCACTGCACTCCAGCCTGGCAACAGAGCAAGACTCCATCTCAAAAAAACAGATCGTGCCACTGCACTCCAGCCTGGCGACACAGCAAGACTGTCTCAAAAAAAAAAAAAAAAAAAAAAAAGTAGTTCCGTCTAGTGCTGTTTTTTTTTTTTTCTATGATTCAACAACAACATTGAGTAGATGGGATGTTTTCACAAAAAGATTTTAAAAGGTAAAAATCTAGTTTCCTTTATATGTGCTGCATAATTTTCCCCTTCTATATTTAGAATAAAGGTTTTTCTTTTATTAAATTGGTGGGTAAATATGTTTAATTTTTTTTAATGTTAAATGTTAATGGTTGCCTGCTCATGGCAAAGTTCTAGTGTGTGAAAGGAAGAATTCAAGAATTCATTAATTTTAAGCTCAAATCTAACTACCCATGTTTTATAAACAATCTAACCTTGAGTCTGAGATTTTGCTGCTTATCTGCTACTTTTCTTATCTTTTCATCTAGGAAAAGTCAAGCCCAAGAATCACAGATCTGTGACTCTGTTCTAATGTTCTAACTCAGAGACTCACAGCACATATACCCCACGGATGTGTTTACATTCTTATAGTTTGGAAGAGCAGTCATCACCTCCAGGTCCCACATTTCTAGGACTTTGAGATTTGATGGTTTAAAACATTTGGTTTAGATTTAAGTATCTTTCCACACTTGCTGAGAAATTCTCTTTCCCATAGATTGTTAAAAATATTTTTCTTCGACCTGAGCTAATTTCCCCAGATAATCTTATTACATTCTTAGCACCACAAATTCATAACTTCAGTTGTGCTAAATGGAAAGCTGTGGCATATTAATATTTTCCGTAGGTCGACTTACTTTTGTCTTCTGGGTTTCTAACATTGATTTTCTCACTTTAGATATGTTATGAATAAATACTAAATGCAATATTGAGATTTAAAAATACTTTTTAACCTACCAAAATTTTTCAAGAAACAGTCTTGAAAACAAAGATCACATTTATTTTAGGAATTATGGAACTCTTATTATATAGTAATTAAAGTGAACCTAAATAAGTCATTAAAACTTATCTTTTCTTTAATCTTATACATTTAAGAGATACAGAAGAAACTGTGACAATAGACCTTGAAATATCTTATAAAAATAATTTTCCATCTATAACAAGTTTTAAAATGAAAATTTTACGTTGATGATTATTAAAGCTGGTAGTATAAAAAGCTTTTTAATTTGACTAAAAATTTGGAATCCAACTATAACTTTTTGATTTTTTAAATACTATATTAGTGAATTTAATTAAAATCCCACTTTTTCTAAGGCAGCAAATCATGGCTGAGAAAATGGAACATATTTCTTCCTATTTTTTATATTCTTTCATATGTGTTTTCTATGCAAGCAGTATTATTAAGCGTTTAGAAAGTTAAAGTTATTTGAATCAAAAATTATCTCTCCTCATTCCCTTTATCAATTCTATGAGATTAAAATGAAAATTATTCTTTATTCCACACAAAGTTTGATGATAAGCGGTTATTGGTCTTGGTCCCTCAGCCCTCTCAAAACTTTAAATTAAAGCAAGAGCATACCGTGACTCATAAGTAGACAAAACCATGTCCCTTAGCTTATTCTCAGTTATTTTTAGAAATTTATTGGAGATACATATGTATACCTTCCTTTTAATAAGTGATATTGTCAGCCTTAAGTGTAACTTTTATTATGGAAATGACTGCAATATGTTACATCAGATGATATTACCTTTCAATAAATGATTGCAGGACTTGCATATAACAGACTCTAAGATGGCTCACCAGAGTAAAAATTATGCAAAAAGATGATAATCTTCCCAATGATACAGTGCCTTTAAACAGCATTCCTAAGACCCTGCTGACATTTAGGTACCTAGTAACTAGAGAGTTAACAAGAAAAAAGTAGTACTTTGGATTTAATCTGGTTTAGGTCTCATTTAACTGAGTTCTTTAATAATGTTTTGTTTTAAATAGCTAGCAGGGAACATTTTCTCTGCAAATTCTAATTCTTTGGCTCTCTTTTCAGGTAGGCTTTGCTATTGAGCTAGCTTGACATTTCACTTCTAATTTCTGGGCAAAGATTGCAGCTCTTTAGCATGTAAAGAAAGGCACAAGTTTGGTTTTTTTTTTTTTCTGCTGTTGACATTTCATTTGGTTATTTCCTATCTCTTTGCAAAAAAAATGACCTCCTACCTTTGTTCTTTATCTCTTTTTCCTGTCAATTTCTGCTTCCCCCAATTTTTATTCCCTGGAACTGCTGATGTGTTTCATCAGCACATTCCTCCAAGCTTTAAAGTTAATTCTAATCTGAACAAGGAGCATATTAACAGCTTCTAAATCAAAGCCTGGAGTTATTCTTGCTATTGTAATCTGAGTATCTGGTGCTGCAAGCTACACTGCACAACCTTTGCCCCAAAGGAAGACATTATCTTTATTATCCTGGTCAGAAAACAGATCAGCCCCTGCCCAGGAATAAGACCCTAACTTCCTGAGTACTCAATAAATTGAATGGAGCTTGGCCTTACAGGTTGTTTTAGTTCATACAACTGGTTTTCTACTTAGATTTTCCTGTCTAGGATGGATTTCTGCCCCAAGCATACTCTATTTGAATGAAGCCATTTTATCTCATGAAGTTTTGCTTATGTCCTTCACCAAGGTGCTAGTCTCATCTCTACTTTGTGTCCCTTTATGTATTGGCTAATTACATAGACCCCGACCTCAATGACCTGAATTTGAATGAGATTTAGATATCAATGTATACAAACATGCACCAAGAACAACTCAATCACATCTGCTTGGGGCTTAGTCAGACTGTCCAGTAGATGTCACAGAGATCTGCTTTACTGAGATATTTCCTTAGATAATGTTGTTGTGGGACAATTCTCCATGACATTTCTATATGGCTAAGAAGGGTTTGGTTCCAGGCTACCTTTTCAAGAACGTTTGGATATCAAACTGTCTTAACCTGCTTGAAAAATAGAGATAAGGTATACCTGTGGTAGAGGCCAGATTTGTTTACTGACCAGGATAATAATAAAAAAAAGTATTTCCCTTTGGGGCAAAGGACAATCATGTTAGCTGGCATCACTCCTTATAAAATTGGGGGTTTCCTAAACTGAGGGTTCATAAACTGTAACAAACACACTATCTGCCCAGCATTCACCTGGGCCCCTCTACATTGCCTCATGGAACTTGGCAGGACAAGGAGGAACTGACTCAAACATGAAACTCATGCTGCTTGCTGTGCTATGTGTAAAAACCTCTTTGTTTCTGACCCAGAAGAGTCTTATGTCTTTTGCTAATATGTATGAAATTGTGGTGGGCTACAATCCCAGCCTCTTCAGAGTTCTTCAAACTATCTCACCACATTTTTGTGAAGTGGAAAGAATGCAGACACTACAGTAACTTGAACCAGAATTCCAACTCAGTACTTTGTGATCTCAGAAATTAATAACCCCATCCCAGTTTTCTCATTCGTAATACAGCTTAACATTGTTGTTGAGGATTAGAAAATCTGTGTATGTAAACTGGCTTTACATATTTCCTTAATCATAGTGATCAAGGCTGAAGCCACAACATCTGGTCCTCAAAACTATGCTCCTTTTTGTTTGTACTACATATATCTGATAAGGAATATAAATCATTCTATTATAAAGATACATGCATGCATATGTTTATTGCAGCACTATTCACAATAGCAAAGACATGGAATCAACCTAAATACTCATCAATGATAGACTGGATTAAAAAAGTTGTATGTATATACCATGGAATACTAAGCAGCCATAAAAAATGAGATCATATCCTTTGCAGGGACATGGATGGAGCTGGAGGCCATTATCCTCAGCAAACTAACACAGGAACAGAAAATCAAATACTACTTGTTTTCATTTATAAAGTGGGAGCTAAATGATGAGAACACATGGACACATAGAGGGGAACAAAACACACTGGAGCCTTTCAGAAGGTGGAGGGTGGAAGGAGAGACAGGATCAGGAAAAATAACTAATGGGTACTAAGCTTAATACCTGGGTGCTGAAATAATCTGTACATCAAACCCCAATGACACAAGTTTACCTATGTTACAAACCTATACTTGTACCCCTGAACTTAAAAGTTAAAAAAGGAAATATTATTCAATATATACACTAACCTTCTTTTTTCTTATTACATTAATTTCAGATGCAGTAACTGTTATAAAAAGACTTCAATGTTTCTAGTTAATTTTTCACTAGATGGCTTTGGAGAATGGAGGTATTTATATTAATATGGGAGTATTAGTTGAACTGACAATATTGCCTCCTGGACAACATGGCATTTTACATAAATTACGCATTTCTCCTCAAAATTTAAGAAATTCTACTTCTTTAAAAACTTCATCTTTGGTCCGGCACAGTGGCTCACGCCTGTAATCCCAGCACTTTGGGAGGCTGAGGTGGGCGGATCACGAGGTCAGGAGATGGAGACCATTCTGGATAACACGGTGAAACCCCGTCTGTACTAATATACAAAAAATTAGCTGGGCATGGTGGCAGGCGCCTGTAGTCCCAGGTACTCGGGAGGCTGAAGCAGGAGAATGGTGAGAACCTGGGAGGCAGAGCTTGCAGTGAGCAGAGATCGCGCCACTGCACTCCACCCTGGGCAATCAAGACTCCGTCTCAAAATAAATAAATAAACAAACAAACAAACAAATATTAAAAAAACTTCATCTATTTTTTATTTTTGCATTATAATAGATATACAAATAGATTCTGCGTTTAACTTTCACTGGCTAAAGTTCTTGAAGTAGGTATAGTACGATTCCAGCCAAAACATTACCACTGTACAGTCATTCAATTAATCCTAAAACCTTCCTCAAACTTACAAAGAAAGGCAACTAGGTACATCATGTAGCTAATTAACCCTCTTAAAACATGGGTAGTAATGTTTTCAGAGAAAAATCTTGTGCTTTCAGTATACCATTTGACTTACATGGTTGCATATTGTTAGTATGATGATATTTTTAAAGACGTGAAAAAAGTTTATTGCGTTATTCATTCTACTTTAAGATGCACCATGTCTACTATTGAGATCAAATGGTAACATACTTATATCATCTATTTTATTTAACTTGGATCCTCTTTGAAGTCCTGTTCAGTTATTACCCTCCCTGCCTGTGAGTCTTCTTTCTTAATAAAAGTCATGTAGGCAACACTTGTCTTCTCTTAAATTATTAAACCTTTTTCTTTATTCAAGGAATTTTTGAAATCTCATTTCCTTGTATGATTATGATTTGGGAAAGTAAGTGTGTTTTCTTGGACTTGACCCTCAGTAAATATGTAATTTAGATGATTTCTTTTACCACTCTACCGTATGCATTTATATGTAAAAAAGGATATATTTATCTATCAATTCATTTAATGATTGTGGTTCAATAGTTTATATTATACTTAGTTCCATTATATTATCATTCTCTTTTACTTAATTTTACCTAAGTGGCTAAAATAATGTTCATTTAATTTTATCTTTTCAGCTATTTATTTGCAAACCGCTTTGCTCCAAAAAGAATTAATGTTATTTGTAAAGCCACACATGCTACAATTAAATATGAAATAAATAATGAATGAAGAAATTGGGGCAAAGAGAAAAGAGCCACATATTTGCCACTATGATTTCAAGAAAACAAAGCAAAAGAAGTCATATTCAATTTAATGATTCACACTGTCTATGAGATAAGAAGTCATATTCAATTTAATGATTCATACTGTCTATGAGATAATAAAAAAGAATTTTCTCCCCATGTCAAATATAATTTTTTTCTTACTAAACATGAACTATGCAATGTAGTTGATATTTTCAGCCAAATCCTTATGTCAGCTCTAGCAATATTTTATGGAGTTGTTTCTTACAAAATTCTTCAGTGTAGGCCAACAGCACTATCGCAAGTATAGTTGAATGAATGTATGTTCATTTACCTAATAGTTATAGTCAGATTTGGAAACAATGTAAATATCTACCAATAGAATATTTATTGAAGAAATTATGATATGTTATATGCTAGCTTTTATATAAGTATTAAAAGTTTATCTTCAAAGAATCTTTAACAAGATGGATAAATATCAGGAAATTAATGTTAAGTGATAGAGTGAGGATAGAAATTCTGTCTCCCATCTCTCAATTGCACTAATATGTCCATAAAAGAAATGCAAGAAGAAGAGATTAACAGTGACTATCTCTAGAAAGAGGAATTTAGAATGATTTTATTTTCTTCTTATATTTAAGAAAATTTCTGACTCACATCTAACTATGAGAGAAGTCCAGCTACTGGCGCAACATTTAAGGCTTCACGACCTATTTCTAATGCTCCTTTCTGGCTTTCCCTTCTCCTCATAAAGCCCATTCCCTGGCCAAACTGAACTTCTTGTTGTTAGCTCAGTAAATATTTATGCCTCTTTACCTTTGTGCTCATGTTGCTAGTTCTGCCTCTACCAGTAACCCTGCCCCTCCACCTATAGTTCTTAAATTCTATCTGGCGATGTGTTCTTAACACTTTAACTTAGTGAAACTTTCTTTACTTCTCTTGAACACCCTTCCTACAAATTTCTAAGTCACCTTGGCTTAGGAAATGTCTGCTTTTTATGGCAGTGATGACTTCTTAGGTGATAACTGCTGTTTACGGCAGTCAACACCTTACAAAAAAATATTATTTATATAAATAAGCTTTTTTTCTCTTTCAATGAATAGTTCCTTTAGATACACTTTTTCATACTCCCTTTGTGTCCTTCGTGGTATCTAGCAGGTGTCTCACTTATCTATTCCTGTATCCAAGCATAAGACTTCATCCAAAGCATAAGACTTCACACAACAACCATTTTGTTGTGAATTAGCCAGGCAGTTCTGGTTCTATGTGATGCTGGCTGGGGTTATAATCATTTGAGGATTCAACTGAGTTAGCAATGAGGTGGTTCACTGAAATCTGGCCACTGGCCCTGGATGCTGGGTGAAAGCTTAGCTAGGCTGGTCTACCAGAGAAATCTTGGGCTTCTCACAGCATGGCAGCTGGATTGCAAGAGGGAGCGTGTTAAAAACAAGTGTTCTCACAGTCAAGAAGTAAAAACTGTCAGTCTTCTTAAGGGCTAGGCCTGGAACTGTCACAGCGTCATTACTGCCACATTCTAGTGGTCAAGGCAGTCAGAAATCCAGCCCAGATTCAAAGGAAAGATAAAAAAGTTCCGTTTCTCAATGAAGTGAGTGACAAATAATTTGCAACCACATTGAATAAATGAACCACAGGAGGGTTCATTTATTCACCCAATATTATGGAACACTTTTTTTTTTTGAGCCTGAGTCTCGCTCTGCCGCCCAGGCTGGAGTGCAGCGGCGCGATCTCCGCCTCCTGGGTTCCCGCCATTCTCCTGCCTCAGCCTCCGGAGTAGCTGGGACTACAGGCACCGGCCACCACGCCCGGCTAATTTTTTTTTTTTTTTTTTTTTTGTATTTTTAGTAGAGACGGAGTTTCACTGTGTTAGCCAGGATGGTCTGGATTTCTTGAGCTCGTGATCCGCCTGCCTCGGCCTTCCAAAGTGCTGGGATTACAGGCGTGAGCCCCCCGCGCCTGGCCGGAACACTTATTATGAGCATTGTTTTAGGTACTGGGGTTATAGCAATGAGAAAAAAAAATTAAGCAGGGAGAACTCCCTGCTGATTGTGAAGCTTATATTTTACCAAGAAAAGAAAGAAAATGAAAAAAAAATATATAAGTGTATTAAAAAGTGATAGGTGCTATGAGTAAGGTTCCCATGCCACAGTGTTTCCATTGCCTGTTGTTCCAGTGTAAATACTAATACATTCGCTTTCACTCTTAAAAGTGGCTTAGACTGGATGAAAATGTATTTGGTCATCCTAGTTATAGAGAGAGATGAAGCAGAGAAGTAGCATAGGGTGGTGGGAACTACATTTTTAAATAGAATGATCAGTAAAAGCATCACTAAGAAACAGACACATGAGTAAACAGCTAAAAGAGGCAGGGAAGCATGCTGCCTGGATATATTTATGTACTTCAGACCAGTGAAAATGTAAAATTTACACCTTAAAATGACAAAAAACATATTTTGTTGGTGTATGTTAACTTTGTAGATCTAATTCACTGCTTCTTCTACACTAGTATGTTCTGCAACTAATTTGAGCTATCCGGGATACCAAGCCCTGTATTTCTTACTTCTTTCCAGAAGTAGAATTTGCATGTTACAAAAAATTCACTTTTGTAATGAAGTAGCTTTTGATATAAGGGAAATTTAATCTGAGCATATGCTTACTTAAAAAAAACACAATTAATTAGAAGAGCTACTTTAAAAAGCCACAGGTAGATTTTGGAGCACACCAATTGTTATTTCAGAGAACATTGTGAAATATACATGTTATTCACCAGAGGGTGCTATGGTCATCTGAAATGGAGTGTACAGCATCACAGTCCAATTTTCATGTACTCTCGAAAGCTTAAACTTTTGCTTTGGGAAACATAATTTAAAAAGTGTACTCCCTTCCTTTGTTTTTCTCTTGTCTTTTTCCCTTCTCATAATCTTCCAGTAACTCTACTCAGTGTATCACTTTAATGATGCTTTATGTCAACTAATATTAAAATCAGTTGAGATCACCTAAGCCATAGCTACTGATAGTGACCAGGGATCATGAATACGTAAATAATTCACAAAATGGTCCAGGCATACGTAAGCAAGTTTGACATGCTGAAATATGTTTCCTGCCTTAAAGTTGCTTCATGTTTTTTTATCATGGAAAACGATAACATCTGGTCATCACACAACATCCTCTAAATGAATAAATAGATGAATAATAAAGAGAGGATATTTTCTGCCTATGGGTTCAAAGTTTATAATCAGGACAAATAAAAAGATCCTGGAACCATCCATTACGATAAAGTTTGAACTAATAAGTTACTTTTCCCCACAAGCCAGAATGACCTGGTTTTACTACCTGTAAACATAAATAATAATAGCACCTATCTCAAGGGATTATTGTGTCCATTATATGAATAACCCATGTGAAACTTTTAACATGGCACATAATTAGGCACATAACAGTAATTAATAAGTTATTTTGTGAATTTCAAGTTAGGCTATTTAGATTCAAATTACGTCTATACTACTTCCTACCTGATGAACATTGGGTAAGTTATTTAATCATTCTGTGCCTGTTTTCTCATATTTAAAATGGTGATAATCATAGCATCTACCTCCTGGGTTTATTTAGAGATTTAAATGGAATAATACACTTAGAGTGTTCATCACAGGATCTTAAGCACTCCATGATTCTTAGTTACCAAATAGTTGTGACATTTGATCAACGATAGCATCTTCCATCCTCTAAGATTTCCCTGATTTTTTTTTTTTTAAAAAACACCCAGCCATGTTCTATTTGATTTCCCTCATGCTGACTATTCTGTCCTGGGGTCTACTTTGCCCTTTCTTTGCATGTTCACTATTGGGCTCCCTTTCCAACCAAATGATACAACATCTGCCACTTGATGTATAGGCACGGATGTCACCTAAGCATCCTTCAACAACTTATGAATGGTCTTTTCATGTGGGTACTGAAATGTCATTATTTTAATGCTTTCCTTTTACTCTTCCTAATGGTCAAAGTTATCATTTCCATTACAGAATGATTTGGAAAGCTCACAGATGGGTAACTGAATAGGAAAAAAGATGACCATTTATTAAGAGCATGGACTTTACTCTGCCACTTGCCCACTAAGGGGTCTTGAGTCACACACTTTTGAAGCCTGGGGCACCTCTCTAAGCCTCATTGTTACTTTAAGTTCCAACTTACTGCCTAGCACATTTTTATTTGAAGTTCTTCTTTACATATTTCCAAACATGGACATATAAGTGATATCAGTAGAGTTTCCCCAAAGTAACCTTTTCTCACAAAAACCCTCTGCATGTAACAGCCTCCGAGTGAAGGTCTTAGAGGGCTAAACAGGGTTTACTTTGGCAAATGCAATCCAAAATTCAATTTTAGGAATTCTTATTCTTTAAAGTTCCTGGGTGATTTCCTCATGTTATTTGGCTATTTTTCCTACCCACTCTCCTCCCCTCTCTTCTTGACCCCGTTTCTTCCAGAAGAGAAAGAAAACAAACCTCTTCACTTCTCTGACAGAATAACTCAGTTTTCTTCAAACATTGATGTCTCCATTTCACATTACTTTTGTTATTTAACATTTTACAGATATTTTTCCATGTAAATAAAAATGTTGTGAACTATAATGGCTGCATATTATTTAATTTTATTAGAGTAAATAATTTTCTTAATCAAAAACTTTGGATTTATAAAAAGTGTTTCTAGTTTTTGACTATTATAAATTTGATCTGAAATTCACATTTCTTCATGAATATATTTTTGCTCACATATCAATTATTTTGAGAGTACTTATTCTAGTCTGGTGCTTGCTCAATAGCTTGATAAAAACAATTACATTTTATAGAAGAAACTGTCTTATTTATTCATATAAGATATAGTCATCATAAATTTGGATAAATTTTACAGCATTTAATTCGGTTTCTTCCTCTCCTTTCATTTCAAAATCAAAAATACCTGTGTTAGTATTTCCTGAAAAGTGGGCTTAAGTTATGTCTCTTCTATAGAAGTCTGCACTACCTGAGGTGGTAATAAACCAGAAGGTACCATTAGCATATATGAAGCACTGTATTTGCATTATTTTTCTTTCCTCCTTGAATATATTATCCTTCCTTCTTTGGAGTAAAACATGTTTCAGCTTACAACCAGTTTAGCCCTCTCTCAAATATTTCTTATCCTCCAACATTGTCTCCAGGCAGAAGAAAGCCTATTACAATATTGCCAAGAGCAGCAGCCGCAGTGAACTTACTGGATACGACACTTCTCTTCCTTTTCCATGGAGAGCACTAAGAAAGAGCATCTAGGCTCAGTAGGTGTAATGGTTAATCACTGAGTGGCTGGAGCACACTATGAATGGAGGATAATTTGATGAACCTGTTAAATACCTGCTAACATTGTATTTTTGTTAATGTTCAAGGAGACTGAAGATTGCAGCAGAATTCTACTTGAAGTGACTTACTTGAAATGTTACTTATGCTAGTATGCAAGAGTTAGGAGAACTGAACAATTTTGCACTTTCTTTGAGGAATGCATTTCCCTGGTTGGCAAGAGACTGTGGCTTAGAAAAATAATTTTTTCCAACTGTCACAGTTTAGAGTGAAAATGGCACTGAAATGGCAAAAGGTAAATTGTACCAACTACAGGTGTAATGCAAGTGAAGGTATTTCTATCTGTTGGAAAATCACTCAGTATACTTCTATTACCCTTTCTTTCCACTCTGTACAGTGTGTTAAAATAAATAAATGAGAAAGCAGTGGAAAATAATTGTAATTTCTAATTTAAATGTAGTGCTATGAGAGGGCTGATCTGAATAAATGCTTTTGCATCTTTATTTAGAAATACAGAAAGGAAGACTTAACCTACCTTGTACTCCATTTTATCCAGATGGTGCATAGTATGTTAAAAAGAACTAGGGATCCAGACTCCCAAAGACCTCAACCATTAAATTAAACATGTAGTCTAAAATGGGTGTCTGAGAAGAACACTAGATAATTTTTCAGACCTCTCACAATACATGTGAATTGGATGGTGTTCGATTTAATAGGCAGTAATGCCGACTTCTCAACAGCTTCCCTAAGGTTCTCTTCTGTGTTTATCCTTTGCCATCTAGCAGATTCAGTGCTGTTGCTAGACAAAGAATTCTGATTCATTCAGTGTATACTGATCACTCCTCATTATATGCGCAATGGAGACCCTGGGAAGAAAATTCATTACATTAGATACTGATAATTGTTGAGAGCTGGAGCCTGAGTTTTATGAATACTTTGTAGGCTTTAGCTTTAATGACTAACATGAGAAAGTACTCCTTAGGATCCTGCTGCTAGATGGCACAGGCATCAAAGAGAGATTCCCAAATAAAATGAACCAAAACCACTTTCCACTGTGTTCTGGGATTCGTTCAAACAGTTTGGGAATGAGCAGACTTTTCTCTTGAATCAAACCCAATATTCTTTTTTAAATTTGGAAAAAGTCTCCAAATTTCTCTTCCAGTACCTATGGGGCATGTTAGAAACATTAGTAACATTTACTAAGGGGAGCCTTTCCCATTAGCTAAAGCGAGGGCTATTGTTGACAGCCAATATTCAGTTAACCACAGGGGCTTGCTGGTGACGGTCAGAGGCTGTTTGCCCACCTGGCAATGGCTGGCATTGTTATCTGCTAAATCAGGATTATATTTCTGACACTTGGCTAAAGGATTCTTTAAGAGCTGCTCTGTTTAGAATAATAATAAAAACAATGAAGATTCTCGAACAATGAGTACCTACTCTGTGCCAGGTAATGTGATAAGTTCTTTACATATATAATCTGAATCTTCAAGACATCCCATAAGATAACTAATAATATTATTCCTATTATTTTATAAATCAAGAAAGAGAGTTTTAGAGAGATTTCAAAATGTAAGTTACTTATTAAGAAGCAGAGTAAGGATTCCATGAAGGCTCTGATCCAAAGCATACGCTTTTAGCATCCGGTTATATTACTTTTTAAACCTGCAATGTATAAGGTGAACTATTGTATCTGAAAGGTTGAAATTTCAAAAAAATTCATATTAGCTATAGATTTCAATGTTTGCCTCCAGGTGAATTTTCAAAACTTCTCAAATACTTGCCTGAGTGTCAGCCTCTCTTGGTTTCACATGTTTCAGTGTCCCCAGTCTGAGCAGTGGGAGGCAGCAGAAGGCCAGTGTTATCTTCAAATTGGATAATCAAATCCTGTTTCGTGGATCTCTGGCTGTTGTAGACTTGAGATATTAACAACATTGATAGATTTTGTCTTATAATAGAGTGTAATCATATTTTTAATAAATTATAACTGACCAGGACATCTTTCCTAGGGTTCATATCATTATGTAAAAATAGCCGTTTTTTAAATTATAAAATAATATCTGTCACTTGGACATAGGAATTTTTTTTCTTATTGTAATTAGTGCTTTTGTGGTCACAGAAAGAACATTGACATAGTGTCTGTTGAGGTCAGAGAGGCAAGAAGAATTTTGTTTTTGGCACTGATTCTAATGTAACTAATAAGTCATTCTAAATATCCAACCTATAAATGTGTAAATATAAGCTGAAAACTCTATAATATAATGTGAAAGTACATCTAACTTTTTTTGCACTTGTCTTTAATGTAGCTAATTGATAAAGTACAGTGCATGAGAGCCTTAGTCCCAAGAGACTCCAAAGGATGTTCTTGAATTTCACTTTTAGACAGAAAAATTTCGGAAAGGATTATCAAAAAGAAATGATGGACTCTTGTTGTACTGCATTATTTCTTGTTATTAGTGCCATCGTAAACTTTAGCGACTCCCCTCCTCACCTCTTTGAGTCCAGACATTGTATTATTGAGGCTACCTAACAAGTTTTTGGAAATGTAAACTTAGGAGAAAGTTAGTTCCTAAAATGTATGCAAGAAAAAGCTCTCTATTATTCTCTTTTTAAAAAACCTATGTTTCTGTTTTCACTGTTCAGGGGTTGCCGTGTATACTCTTAAGATACCATGCCAAATGTTGTCCTTCGTATATCAATTAAAATTCACAAGTAAATATTGGAGCATTGACTTTCTACCAGACATTTAGTTAGGTGCAATGTCTCCGCTGGCTCCTGTCTCCAAACCCTCTATCGCTGGAATTAATAATCCTTCGCTATAGTTTTGGCCTCAACTCAGATTTACGTCTTGAAATAGGGAGAAATCAAGAGTTTGGTTTTCTTTGTTTTCTCCTAACTTAGTACTTCAGTTCTTGGTGTGTGTTCACCTGTCCTGTTCTTAATTTCCAAGTGTTGACCTTCCTTCCCGGGAGTCCTCCATTTTCTATGTGAGTTGCCCAGTGCTGAGTCCTCTCGCTACCAGCAGCCTCACACCTTGCATAGATTTACGTGGGTCCTGGTGAAAGGATCTCATGTTCCTCTTGTTCTTCCTTCCCTGAGCTTTCCTCCTGGATATTGGAAGTACTCTCTGGGCTTTCACTGCATAAAAACTTCCATATTTTGTATCAAGTCTTTAGCCGGCAGCACAGAATACCTGGACTCTCTAGTTCAGTCATCCAAAGCCTATATTTTAAGTCTCAAGCTCCTGGTATTTTATTATGCATTTATAAAGCCTTCTACTTTTTTAAAAAAAATCTAGACTAAACAGTATAATTTGTCCTTCAGTTAGATTGTAAATGTTTCTTGGTAGGCTTCTTTTCTTTAGTTAATGTTTGCCACTTTTGATGTCAAATGGAACACTGTCTTTAAGCTATATATTTATATGTAATTATGATAAAATCCCTTGATTTTGGTTATACTCATTTTGTAGCATTTTTCCTTAACATGAAGTAAAATAACGACTGTGTGTTCCTAATTAGGACTTTAGGAAAATTCTGTGGAAGAACCTAAGAATTATTTTGAATCTGTCTCATATGTTTTCTAACAATCCTTTTTCTTAATCATACTGCTGCTTCTGAGTTATTTTCCTATTGCTCTGAATTTTCTGGAAAAACAAAATCACTTATGTGAAAGAGTACCTGTTTGATGAAAAGTTTATTCAAAGGATCCAATGATCAATTGTGGGTGGCACCGATTACTTATATCTAAGTGATAAAGAGAAAATGACCGCTGCTTTTACTGAGGAAGCTGGTGGCAATGCAACTTCTTGAGAATAACAGACTATTTTATAGCTATGGAGATCTAAAATTCAATTTAAAAATTTTTACATCAAATATTAAGTATATTCTGTACTTTGAAAAATCCAGCATTACATTAGGTAGAGAGCTGTTAGAATAAAGGCAAATAAACCTGTTCTATACTCTGACCTCTGATCAACATACATTACACTAAAGTCAGTCCTTATCCTTTATTTAAATGCACTGAAAATTATGTGCTTATGAACAGTCAGATAAAAATGAACTCCCAATTAGCATATAACAGTAGGGCAGGGGTTTGTATGCTGCACGAAAATGATGAAGCATGGATGATGAAGCATGCATGCTGAGCTCCATGGACTCCTTTAGTACCTCAGGCAGGAGGACCCTGTTTGGTGATACCATGTGCTGAACAACTGTTACTGTATGCCTGAGTGTGTGGCTCTCCACTTCGTGCATCATCTTGTCATCACTCAAAACAAGTCATATGGTCAAGCCTGATGTGAATGATGTGGGAACAATATATACTCACTCAGACAAGTACTGCAAGTCACATGGCCTCCCTCTTTTTCATGGAGAGAAATCAATTCTTGAAAACTAAAATTTTATGACTGGTTATTTCATAGACTTCAGTTCCATTATCTTTTAAAAGTTAGTCTATAATATGAAAAAAAATCTATATTTAGAATTTTCTTTCCCTTCCCTTTCTCTTCCAATACAATTCTGTCTTAACTCCAAGTAATTCATAATAATTCAGTATTTTCTAGGACAAGTTCCCCTAACTTATTCTTCAGAAGTGTTTTGGCTAAAATTTAAGTTGTTCTTGTCCATATAAATTTTATAATCAGCTTGTGTATTTCTACAAAAAACTTTGTTGGAAATTCTATTGAATCCACAGATTTTGTGAATTTTGACTTTTTTTTCAGTTTGAGTATTCCTCTTCACTAACAAAGTATTAATAAACACAAATGGGGAATCTTTTGTTTAAGTCTTCATTAATGTTTTATGATTTTCTGTATAGAGGTATTGTACACTTTTTTGAGAAACATTTCTAAGTACTTTATATTTTGTCTGTGTATATATATATATATGTATACATATATTTGTTGTATAATATATGTGGTATATAGTTTACATTATATATGAACATATATATTTTTGTGTACATATAAAAATTTAAAATCTGTTCTCCATTCATATAACTAATATTTTTATATTGATTTTATTTCTGTCCAGTTTGCTAAGTGATTGTAATATTTCAAACAATTTGCAGGTAGATTACATTGGTTTTTTCTTTTAGAGATAACAATCAAATCATGTGTGAATAATGACAGTTTTGTTTATTAATCTTAAATCTTTATATATCTTCTATTTTATCTTTATTTAATAAGCTTACTAAGACCTCAATTCTAATGTTTAATGTTGTGTTATTGATTTCACTGAAAGTTATGCTGCTAATTACCATTAGAATATTTCCTTTTGGTTGTTAAAAAATTATATTGAGGTATAATTTACAAACCATAGAAGTCACATATTATTAATATATAATTCAGTGATTTTTAGATTTATATTGCTGTGCAGCATTTCTATAATCTAGTTTTAGAACATTTTCATTAACTCCAAATGTTCCCTACTCACATTTGCAGCTAATCTTCACTCCCACCTTCAGCATGAGGCAATCACTGATCTGCTTGTTTTAATAAATTTGCCTTTTTTAAAAAATCACATAAATGGCTGGGTGCGGTGGCTCACACCTGTAATCCCAGCACTTTGGGAGGCCGAGGTGGGCGGATCACCTGAGGTCAGGAGTTCGAGAACAGCCTGGCCAAGATGGTGAAACCCCATTTCTACTAAAAATACAAAAATTAGCTGGGTGTGGTGGCGGGCGCCTACAGTCCCAGCTCCTCGGGAGGCTGAAGCAGGAGAGTCACTAGAACCCGGGAAGTGGAGGTTGCAGTGAGCCGAGATTGTGTCACTGCATTCCAGCCTGGGTGATAGAGCGAGATCAAAACAAACAAAAACACACACATAAATGTAATCATACAAAATGTAGTTATGTTGTATCTGTTTTTTTCACTTAATGTATTATATTCAAGATTCATTTTTGTTGTAGCATATTTTATAGCTGAATAGCATTTTATTGTCTGAGTATACCACATTTAGCTTATCAATTCTCCATTTGGTGAATATTGGGAGTATTTATAGTCTTATTATTATGAATAATGTTGCTATGGATATTTGCATATGTGGTTTTGTGGATATAACTGTTCACTTGTTTTGAGCATATTCCTAGAAGAGGAGTTGGTGTGTTGTATAAGTTTATGTCTAACATTTTAAGAAACTGCCAAACCATTTTCAGAAATGGTTGTACCATTTTACATTCATAAGCAATGTATGAAGTTTCCAGTTTCTTCACATCCTTGTCAAAACTTTGTATTGGCTGTCTTTTTTATTATAGACATTCTCTTGGGTGGAATAGTGATACTTCATAGTTGATTTGCATTTTTATGATGACATCTTTCCTTATTTGTTAACATATTTGTCACCTGTATATTTTATTTGGTGATCTGTTTAAGTTTTTTGCCTATATTTATATTGGATTGCATGTCCTCTTTGAGTTGAAAGAGTTCTTTATATGTTTTAGATATAAGCCCTCTACCACATATATATAGTTTACACATATCTTCTTCTGGTCTGTGGCTTGTCTTTTCCTTTTCATAATGATGTCCTTTGCGACAAAGGTTTTTCATTTTGATGAAGTCCAATTTATCAATGTTTGTTATATGTTTTGCTTTTGGCATTGAACGTAAAAACTGAAAGTTTAAAAAGCTCTCTTGTGTTTTCTTCTAGAAATTTTAGAGTGTTAACTCTTACATTTATATCTATAACTGATTTTGAGTTAATTTTCACATAGTGTGAGAGGCTGTACTCTTTTTTTTTTGCACGTGGATATCCAATTATCCCAGCACTACTTATTGAAAAAACTATCTTCTCCTTATTGAATTGTCTTTTCATCTTTGTCAAACATTAGTTGACTGCTCTCACCATTTCTATTTAATATTGAATTAGAGGTTCTAGTTAGGGCAATTAAGCAAGAAAAATAAAATAAAAGGCATCAAGATTTGAAAAGGAAAAGTTAAACTATCTGTTTGGGATGACATAATCTTATATAGAGAAAATTCTTAAAAATCCCCCCAAATCATTAGAGCTAATGAATGAATTCAGCACTGTTACAGATTACCATGTGAAATGCATTTGTATTTCTAAGTACTAGTAACGAACAACCCAAAAAATGAAACTAAGAAAACAATATCATTACAATAGTATCAAAAATTGTAAGTACTTAGACAAAATTTAACAGAAGTTTAAGACTTGTACAACGAAAACTGCAGAATATTGTGATGTAAAAAATAGAAAGGCATTTAATATTTATGGACTGGAAGCAAGTATAATTAAGATGGCAATACTCAATAAATTGATCTACAGATTTAACACCATCTCTATTAAGATCTCAGCCACCTTTTTCTAAAAATTAACAAGCTGACCCTAAAATTCATATGAAAATGTAAGGGACCCAGAATAACCAAAACAATTCTGAAAAAGAAGAACATAGTTGGATAACCCACACTTTTTAATTACGAAAATTATTACCAAAAAATCCTACAGTGATCAAGGTTGTGTGGTGTTGAAATAAAGATAAATATTTTGATCAATAGAATAGAATTGAGAATCATAAATATTTATAGTCAATACATTTTTGGCAAAGGTGCTGAGACAATTCAATAGGGGAAGAATAGTTCTCAACAAATGGTGCTGAGACAACTGGAAATCCACATACAAAAGAATGAGGTTGGACCTTTCACTGTATACAATTAAGAACTAAAATGGATTATAGATTTATGTTAGAGCTAAAACTGTAAAACTCTTAGGAGCAAACATGAGAGTAAATGATCACTACTTTATGTTAGGCAAAATTTCTTAGGAGACTAAAGCATAAAAGGCAAAATAAATAATAGACAAATTGGGCATCATTGAAATTTTGAACATTTGAGTTTCAAAGGATACTATTAAGAAATCAAAAGAAAAACACACAGAATATGAGAACATATTTGCAAGTCATATATATTATGGGAAACATATTCAGAATATATGAGGAACTCTTAGAACTCAACAATAAAAAGATAAATAACCCAACTACAAAGTGGGTAAAGTATTTGAATAGATAATCTACAAAGGAGATATACAAATGGCCCAAAGGCACATAAAAAGATGTTTAATATCATTAACTATTAGGAAATGCAAATCAAAACCACAAGATACTTCTTCAAACCTACAAGGATAGCTGTAATTAAGACAGACATATTATAACAAGTGTTGGTGAGGATTTGGAAAAATTAAAACCTTCATTCATTGCTCATGGGGAGTTGAAATGGTGCACCCACTTTGGAAAACAGTTTAGCAGTTCCTCAAAAAGTTAAACACAGAGTTAACTTAATACTTAGCAATTTAATCCTAAATATATACATGAGAGAAATGAAAAGTTATATCCACACAAAAACTTGTACATGAATACTGATAACAGAATTATTCATAATTAGTCAAAGTGGAAACTACCCAAATGTCTACCAATAGAATAGATAATATATGGCATATTCATTAAATGGAATATTTTTCGACAATAAAAAGAAATGAAGTGCTAATACATGCTACAACATGGATGAACCTTGAAAATATTATGCAAAGTGAAAGATGCCAGTCACAAAAAACGATAGACTGGATTAAGAAAATGTGGCACAGCCATAAAAAATGATGAGTTCGTGTCCTTTGTAGGGACATGGATGAAACTGGAAAACATCATTCTCAGTAAACTATCGCAAGGACAAAAAACCAAACACCGCATGTTCTCACTCATAGGTGGGAATTGAACAATGAGAACTCATGGACTCAGGAAGGGGAACATCACACTCCAGGGACTGTTGTGGGGTTGGGGGGAGGGGGGAGGGACAGCATTAGGAGATATACCTAATGCTAAATGACGAGTTAATGGGTGCAGGAAATCAACATGGCACATGGATACATATGTAACAAACCTCCTCATTGTGCACATGTACCCTAAAAGCTAAAGTATAATAAAAATAAATAAATAAATAAATAAATAAAAAACCACATGCTGTGTGATATTGGGTATATGAAATTTCTAGAAAAGGCAAATCTAGAGAGACCAAAAGTGGATTAGTGGTTGCCTGGGGCTGTAGAGAATTGTGGGAATATATAATGACTTTTAGAGAGTGTAGAGTTTCTTTGAGGTTGATAAAAATGTTCTAAAATTAGATAATACTAATGGTTGCACAACTCTGAATGTATTAAAAATCAGTGAATTGTACACTAAATTTAATTATGAATTATGCATCAATAAGGCTCTTATAAAAATTAATTGACTAGAAATAAATATAAGCATTTGTTTCTGTACTATCAATTCTGATCCACTGAGCTACATTCCTATTTTTGTGCCAATACTGCATTTATACAGCTACTGTGGCTTTATTAGTAGGTTTTATAAGTTTTGAAATCAAATAGTCTTCCAATTTTGTCCTTTTTCAGAATTGCTTTGGATATTCTACTTTATCTGCCTTTTCAAATGAGTTGTAGAATCAGATTGTCAATTTCTACCCAAAAAAAAGCATGATACACTTTTGGTTAGGAGTTGCCTTGAATTTATAGATCAATTTGCAGATAATTATCATGCTGACAATACTGAGTTATCAAATTCAGGAACATGAAATGCCCATCTACTTATTTAGATCTTTAATTTATCTCAGCAATGTTATATAATTTTCGGAGTACAAATTTTATACCTCTTTTGTCAAATTTACTCCTGTGTATTTTCTATTTTATTATTTTTGATGGTATTGTGGATGGTAATATTTCCTTAATTTCATTTTTAGACTGTTTATTGCTAGTGTAAAGAAATACAATTGACTTTTATTTATTGACCATGATCAACACGGTGAAACTTCGTCTCTACTAAAAATTCGAAAATTAGCTAGGCATGGTTGCGGGCACCTGTAATCCCAGCTACTTGGGAGGCTGAGGCAAGAGAATCACTTGAACCCGGGAGGCGGAGGTTGCAATGAACCGAGATCGCTCACTGCTACCCTCCTCAACTTTTCTTTTATTAGTTCTAAGAGATTGTGTGTGTGTGTGTGTGTTTGTGTGTGTGTAGTTTTTGAGATTTTTCACAAACAAGATTATATCATTTATAAGAGTTTTATACTTTTTCTTTTCCAATTTGGTTGCCTTTAATTGATTATATTATTGTTATTATTACTATTATCATCTAGGTTTAGAACCTCAAGTGCAATGTTGAATAGAAGCATCAAGATCAGGCATTCTTGCTTGTTCCTAACCTTAGAAGGAAAGCATTCAGTCTCCTATCATTAATGACGATACCAGCTGTGAGATTTTTTATGTGCCCTCTGTCATGTGAGAAATTTCACTTCTGTACCAAATCTGATGAGAGTTTTTAAATTATAAATGGGTGTCTTATTTTACAAATACTTTTCCTGCATGTATTGTGATCATATGGGTTGTGTCTTTCATTCTATTGGTAGAATGTATTATATTAAGGCATTCTCATATTACATTAAGGCATTCTTGCATTACTAGGATGAATCCTTGGTCATGGTGTGCCTTTTTAAATGTGCATTTACTAAGGAGTTTCGCACATTTGTTTATGAGTGATACTGATCTATAGTTGTTTTCCTTTTCTTCTTCTTCTTTAGTATTTCTTTGGCTATGGTTTGAAGGTAATTGGCATTAGGGTAACAATTATGATTGGTAGGTCTTTCCTCTGCCTGTGTTTTCTGGGGAAGGATTGGCATTATTTATTCAAATATTTGTAAAATTCACCAATGAAGCAGCCAAGCATCAGTGCAGTGGCTAATAAGACTACTACTGCTGTTAGGTTGACTTTTCATGCATACTTCCATAGATCAGTTGTATGAGACGATGAGCTCAAAAGAAACCAGATAGTTAATTACTTACACAGACAACAGAAGCAAGGTTTAGCATGGTGTCAACTCCACACACTCCTAATCCCACAGATGACACCAAACCGAAGTCCAGATGATAGACAACAGAAGAGTGGGTCACTCTGTCATGGAGAAGTATCCTCTAAACTATAGCCAAGCAGTTTTATGTTTCCACATGAGTCTCCAGCTATATCCAAGAAGAGAGAAAGTTGGAAAGTCCTGCACTCACTGAAAGTAGGAAGATAGATGAGAAATTTCTTGTGGCAGTCTCCTACAAGATAGGATTGAGAAATTGCCTTGCAGTAAGTCTTAGGAAGCTTCTTTCTCTTTGATCTAGGAAGAATGCCAGGTTATCCACCAAAACTTTGTTTAGACTAATGTCAACCTGCCTATGAGGCCTGCCAACGTGGCCTATGTGGAGATGTGCAAGGATACCAGGGTTCCCTGACAAAGCTCTTCTCTTACAAAATTCATCTGGATCTGGGCTTTTCTTTGTGGGAAGTCTTTAAATTGCAAATTTAATTTCTTTTTTTACCATAGATCTATTCAGATTTGTTATTTCTTCTTCTTTTAGGAAAAAGAATTCTTCAATCAGTTTTGGTCATTTATTTCTTCCTAGAAATTTCTTCATTTCATTAGCTTATGATCTTTTTTATTTATGTAAGGTTGGTAGTAATATCCCTCTTCCATTCCTGATACTGGTAATTTTTGTCTTATTTTCTCATTCAGTCTAAGTAACAAATTTGTCAATTTTATTGATCTTTTCAATGAACCAACTTTTTATTTCATTCAATTTTTAAAATATCCTAGTTTTGTGTTTCAGTAATTTTTTCTCTAATCCTTATTGTTTCCTTTATATTGATTCCTTTAAGTCTATTGTTGCTGCTTTTATTTGATGTCTTTAGGTAGAAGCTTACATTATTGATTTGAAAACTCTTTATCAATAAAAGCATTTCAATCTTTAAGCACTACTTGAGCTGTATTCCATAAATTTTGATATATTATATTTTAATTTTTATTGAATCTTGATATTTTATCTAATAAATGGGGTCTGATACTGATATTCATTTCCAAGACCAGACTAAAGGCATCTGAAGATAATTTTGTAGCATTTGGATTAGTCAAGTCAAAGGTCTGTGAGTGGCAAGGATTTTGTTAGCTCCCGGCTGATTTTTACTCTTTATCTTGTTTTGCAGCCAGCACTCACAGAGTGGAATGTTTCTAAGTGCCAAAGGCAGAGGAGTACAAGGTTTCTACAAGACTTTGCAAAGGATGATTAACTACTTGGTGGGAAATTTCCCTCACTCCAAACAACTGGATTGCATTAACTGGCACTTTGGTGAAGCTGTCCTGAAGAGTCACTTTTCTTTTCCATTTTCTCTGACTGCCCCCATGCCTAAAGAGCACAAAGTGTTCCTAAGACTACAAATAGTCATATGACATGGTATTATAATTAATGCTAAGTTTGAAAATCCTGCTTTTGTTAGTAAAATGATATAAGACAATGATACACACTCATTAAAAAGAGCGTAGTTGGCCAGGCGCAATGGCTCGCACTGGTTATCCCAGCACTTAGGTAGGCCAAGGTAGGCAGATCACCTGAGGTCAGGAGTTCAAGTCCAGCCTGACCAACATGGTGAAAGCTCGTCTCTACTAAAAATACAAAAATTAGCTGGGCATGGTGGCGGGTGCCTGTAATCCCAGCTCCTTGGAAGGCTGAGGCAAGAGAATCACTTGAAAACCCGGGAGGCGGAGGTTACAGTGAGCTGAGATCGCTCCATTTCACTCCAGCCTGGGTGACAGAGCGAGACTTCTTCTCAGAAAAAAAAAAAAAAAAGAGTGTGGTTCCACTTAATTCTCAACTTTCTTGACTTTTGACTAAGCAAACTTAGAAACAGTGCTATAATATTCTTTTATGACAAATGTAGGCCTGTCAATGTCTTGGATCTGGCATGATGTACCTTTGGGGGTGTTAAAGATACTACTTATGTCTCAACACAGAAAAGCCTAGACCATAATCCTGGCTTCAACCAGTGGTGTCACTTTGCTGGAACTAAGCAGGAAAAGAGAGAAATGAGCACAGGAAGTAGATTTTGAACGTGTAAAATTTTTAAATGCATTATGAAAATAAGTGAGTATTGATTTAATTTATTGTACATTGATTTTCTCTTGATAATGGAAGAGACTCATGGCAGCTAACAATAGGTTTTTATACTGTTGATGTTCTCTGGGGAGTGAGTTGATGAGTTGGAGCATGATGTGGTCCTACAGTAAGACTGAAAACAAACCGCTACCATCTATTGAGCTCTCAGAACATGTCAGGACTATCGTAAGTGGTTCTTTCACCTCTTATTTCTACTGACCTCCCCCAGTGCCTGTTGTTTATACTTCTGTATCAGCACTTTTTATGTTGGAACTTGTATATTAGTTATATTTATGCATAGTGTTTTCCCCCATAATTTTAAATCTTTAAGGATAAGGGCTGTGTTGTAGTCATATTTGATATCTCTCAATGTTTAGAGAAATGCTTTGTATATAACAAGTACTTAGTACATACCTGTTAAACTGAATTTAAGTGAACAAAAAGTTATAAGCTCAAGTGACACATTTCAAAGAGATATAAACAGCAAAGCATAATAAAATGACGTAACAGAATTGCTGACCACAAATATGGTGTATCAAAACAAGTGAACAAATAAGTAAACAATGCCTTAAAATGTGTTCAGGAAATGATAGCTTTAAAAGGATGAAACTCTTCTAGGTATAAATATTGTTTCAGTTAAAGTGATGCAATCACCACAGTGTCTGATGTACATTAAACTTGTGAATAAAATTTCTTAATTTCCAAAAATAAATTATGTTTTTAAAATAGGAGCTTCCTAGAAGATTGGTTGAACTACTATATCTTTGATAAGCAATTTCCACCTCCTAATCAAGGGAACATATAGTAACTTTACCATATTGGTTGCCTACAGTTAAAATACCTTCTGAATCATAGTAGAATCAAATATTTTGTTTTTTTGTATGTAATAATTCAGACATTTATATACTATGTTATTTACACAGAAATTGAATTTATAAGAATTTAAGGAGAAAATTTTGCTCAACTCTTTCTTTATGTGATGCAAAGATAACCTGGTTTGACATTTTGACATCTTTCTTTTTTTAAGAAAACAAGACTCAAGAGAATTATTGTTGTGTGGCATAGAAAGAGCAAAAGCCTGAGAGAAGCTGTGAGTTTGAACTTAAGTTCTGCCAAAACTTCAATGTATTTTGGCAAATGATATATCCCTTCATCTACAGGATTTCAGTTTTCTCATCTGTAAAATGAAAGGGATTGTGTTAGAGATCTTTCTAGTTTATTTTTTTTTTATTTCTAAGTAGATATTGGTACTCAGAATTTATATTTCTACAAAAGATGATAATAAACCCTAGGTAGATGGCATACATTTAGGTTAAAGTATAAATGTATTGGTCTAGCATCATTAATGTAAAAATGGAATGTTCTTTAGGTTTAAAATTGCAAGCTTGTAATTAAATTGTCAAATAACTTGTGTCTTCCACACTGGAAGATATCCTTGACATTAGAAAACAATAAACATTAGAAACCCATAAACTTAGAAGGAAGCAGACATGATTTTTTTTAACTGCTCCTTTTTTTCTATAATAAAAACCATGATTTTTCCTAATACCCTCAGAGTATTCTGTGAGAAATAATTAAATATTCTGTGGAGAGAACTTTGAAGATAAAAAGCATTCGAAAATGTAAAATTTTACTATCATTCTTTGACTGTCAATAATGCATTTCCCAAGTGCTTTTTTGGACTCAAACATATTTATTGTTCTTCAGCTGTCCAGTTATTTTTTTTGAAAACTCATTATTTTTAGCTGGCTAACAGCTTTTTATTCTTTAGCATAAAATTTAGGTCAATAAAGGCTCAGCCAAGGAAACTGTGAAACAACCAAATGTTTCCAAGTATGTGACCTGTCACCATCTTGACCATTAATTCTTCCAAATTTTTTAGAAAAATTATTTCATACTTGATGTAATAATGGATCATGAAAATTATAAGCTAAATAGAAAACAACAAAGAAGGAAGCAAAATATCACCCCTAATTTTATAATCTGACAATAGCCATCATTAGCTTTAAGTAAATATTATTCCAGATATTTCTATATACTTCTAGGCCAATAAAGAAATGTACACTCACCAACACACATATACACACGTAGTAATAATTTTATAAAATCTGATCATATAGTAATTGCTAGTTTACCAGTATTAAATTAAATAAGCAAGAGGCCTTAAGCCTGAGACTGTCTCTGTAGTTTGAGCTCCTACATAACAAATTATAACCTAACTTAGTATGTAAACATACCAAAACCTAATTTAGGAGTTTAACAAACAGCTGAGTTTCAGCCAGTCACAAGCAGCCATGTTCCCATTAATCACAGGCATGCCCGAATAAGCCAGATGCCTAACTATAGCCAATTGGGTGATTCCTCTACTTTCCTTCTATGTCTGGCCTATAACAGCTCTCTGCTCAGACCGCTGGTGGGAGCTCTCTGAGCCTTCACTAGTTCAGGGTGTTGCCTAATTCATGAATTATTCTCGCTCAAATAAATTTTGCTAACTTTAATTTGACTGAATGTTTTTTTTTTTAACAGCAGTATTAAAATTAACTAATGTTTTAACACACATACACACAAAATGGATTGTTGTACCTGGGATAAATAATCTTTTACCACAAGAGTTCATAAAGTTACCTCTAAAGTTAAAAAATATATAAAAGCATCAAGATGATGCCAAAAAGTCTAAATTTATTTTTTGTAGAGTATTATGTGATTTCCTGCTTATGTGAAAATAAGAAAGTGAGTGCCCAGTTTGCCTCTAACCCCCCTTATTTGAACTTCAGTTTTTAAAGTTTATATTATTTGCTTTTCTTTGTCAAAAATTCTAAAACATTCTTTTTCTGTAATATAAATATCACTGATGTTTCCTTTTATTTTTTCTGTATTTAGTGGATTCAGGACTCATCAAACACCACAGTCCTTTTTTATTGCCATCTTTCTTTTGATTTATCTGTTGGTTGGTTGGACTTTGTACTTTTCTGGAAAGGCTCACAGGCATTATATTCCAAAACTTCTTAAATGTTTCAGTCTACAGTTTTACTTATTTTGTTGCTTTAGGAAATTTTTATATTCTGTCTTTGAACATATCTCCTGTGCCAAATGTTGAGTGCACCACACCACTTCTGATTTCCTTGGCCCAGACAATCTTTTCCTTCCATTTGTATCACGTTTTGTCTACTTCATTAAACTTTTAGACCACTTCCTTTACATGCAAATGGTAATCTCATGTCTTTTTGTATCTCTGTGGTTTCATGTTTACAATTTATTTGTTTGCAAATAGCCTTTGGATTTTTTGTTTTCCTGGCTCTGGAGCTTCTCTTTCAATTTTATTTGGTTGTTTATCTTAGCTTTGAACTCTTACATTATTGAATATATGTTTTTATTAAATTCATTTATAACATATTTGTGGGGAATGATCTTTTTACTGAATTTGTTAGATTATTTTTCCCGTAATAAATTCTTCATCTGGCTTTTGCATGCTATGATCTCTTGTGATATTTTTGATTTATTTCTTCCAGTTTTCTTCTTTTTTGGTGTAGTATGGCTGTGTAGTTATTTCATTTAGCTAACGCTAAATAGGAGCAGCTCTAAACGGACCTTTCACTGGACCCTATTTAGAGAGGGGGTGGTTACAATTTGCCTTTAACTGCCATATCTGAGAACCATCCCTCCTTGGGAGCTGAATTTTAGAGCTGTAGTATGTGAGTTCTAGCTACTTTTTCAGAGCCTTCTGGTGGGAAGGGGCCAGGAAAGAGGTAATTTTGCAAATACCTGAATGCAGCCTACATTAGATGACCTGGCCTCTATTTTCTGATCTGAGATTTTTGTCCTACATCTCATTGGAGTTATCTCCTTAGTCCTGTGGCAGTATATTCTGGGGTTTCAGGTCATTTTTTTTTTTCAATTCAGATTGAAGTCCTGTAAAGTGGTAAGCCTCAAAGATTCTGTTGCATTTTCTGAGTCCAAGTCCCAGTGAGAGGTGACAGCATGCTGGCAGCCCTCACAGCCCTCGCTTGCTCTCGGCACCTCCTTGGCCTTGGCGCCCACTTTGGCGGCACTTGAGGAGCGCTTCAGCCCGCCGCTGCACTGTGGGAGCCCACCTCTGGGCTGGCCAAGGCCGGAGCCAGCTTCCTCAGCTTGTGGGGAGGTGTGGAGGGAGAGGCACGGGTGGGAACCAAGGCTGTGTGCGATGCTTGCGGGCCAGTGTGAGTTCCGGGTGGGTGTGGGGTCGGTGGGCCCCACTGGCCCCGGGCAGTGAGGGGCTTAGCACCTGGGCCAGCAGCTGCTGTGCTCAATTTCTCACCAGGCCTTAGCTGCCATCCCGCGGGGCTGGGCTCGGGACCTGCAGCCCCCCATGCCTGAGCCTCCCCCTGCCTCCGTGGGCTCCTGTGTGGCCCGAGCCATCCTGATGGGCACTGCCCCCTGCTCCACGGCACCCAGTCCCATCAACCACCCAAGGGCTGAGGAGTGAGGGTGCACGGTGCAGGACTGGCAGGCAGGTCCACCTGCAGCCCTGGTGTGGGATCCACTGGGTGATGCTGGCTGGGATCCTGAGTCTGGTGGGGACGTGGAGAACCTTTGTGTCTAGCTAAGGGATTGTAAATACACCAATCGACACTCTGTATCTAGCTCAAGGTTTGTAAACACACCAATCAGCACCCTGTGTCTAGCTCAGGGTTTGTGAATGCACCAATTGACACTCTGTATCTAGCTGCTCTGGTGGGGACTTGGAGAACCTTTGTGTCGACAGTCTGTATCTAGCTAATCTGGTGGGGATGTGGAGAACCTTTGTGTCTAGCTCAGGGATTGTAAATGCACCAATCAGCACCGTGTCAAAACAGACCACTCAGCTCTCTGTAAAATGGACCAATCAGCAGGACATGAGTGGGGCCAGATAAGATAATAAAAGCAGGCTGCCTGAGCCAGCAGTGGCAACCCACTCGGGTCCCCTTCCACACTGTGGAAGCTTTGTTCTTTCTCTCTTCGCAATAAATCTTGCTGCTGCTCACTCTTTGGGTCCACACTGCCTTTACGAGCTGTAACACTCACCGCGAAGGTCTGCAGCTTCACTCCTGAAGCCAGTGAGACCACGAACCCACAGGGAGGAACAAACAACTCCAGATGCACTGCCTTAAGAGCTGTAACACTCACTGTGAAGGTCTTCAGCTTCACTCCTGAGCCAGCGAGACCACGAACCCACCAGAAGGAAGAAACTCCGAACACATCCGAATATCAGAAGGAACAAACTCCAGACGTGCCACCTTTAAGAATTGTAACACTCACCGCGAGGTCCGCGGCTTCATTCTTGAAGTCAGTGAGACCAAGAACCTACCAATTCTGGACACACTAGTATCTAATAATTTGGGCATCTACTGTTTAAGAATTCATCACGAATTTTTCCTAGTTGCTTATGTCTCTATGAGAGGTGATAGCGTGCTGGCAGTCCTCACAGCCCTTGCTCACTCTTGGCACATCCTCTGCCTAAGCTCCCACTTTGGTGGCGCTTGAGGAGCCCTTCAGCCTGCCGTTGCACTGTGGGAGCCCCTTTCTGGGCTGGCCAAGGTTGGAGCCGGCTCCCTCAGCTTGCGGGGATGTGTGGAGGGAGAGGCACAGGCAGGAACCGGGGCTGTGCACAGCGCTTCTGGGCCAGCAGGAGTTCCGGGTGGGCGTGGGCTCGGCAGGCCCCGCACTCTGAGCAGCCAGCTGGCTCCGCTGGCCTCAGGCAGTGAGGGGCTTAGCACCTGGGCCAGCAGCTGCTGTGCTCAATTTCTTGCCGGGCCTTAGCTGCCTCCCCGCAGGGCAGGGCTCGGGACCTGCATCCTGCCATGCCTGAGCCCCCCACAACTCCGTGGGCTCCTGTGCCACCAGAGTCTCCCTGATGAGTGCTGTCCCCTGCTCCACGGTGCCCAGTCCCATCGACCATCCAAGGGCTGAGGAGTGTTTGTGCACGGCGTGGGACTGGCAGGCAGCTCCACCTGCAGCACTGGTGTGGGATCCACTGGGTGAAGCCAGCTGGGCTCCTGAGTCTGGTGGGGACTTGGAGAACCTTTATGTCTAGCTAAGGGATTGTAAATACACCAATCGGCACTCTGTATCTAGCTCAAGGTTTGTAAACACACCAATCAGCACCCTGTGTCTAGCTCAGGGTTTGTGAATGCACCAATCGACACTCTGTATCTAACTACTCTGGTGGGGACTTGGAGAACGTTTGTGTTGACACTCTGTATCTAGCTAATCTAGTGGTGAGATGGAGAACCTTTGTGTGTAGCTCAGGGATTGTAAATGCACCAATCAGCACCCTGTCAAAACAGACCACTTGGCTCTCTGTAAAATGGACCAATCAGCAGGATGTGAGTGGGGCCAGATAAGAGAATAAAAGCAGGCTGCCTGAGCCAGCAGTGGCAACCCGCTCGGGTCCCCTTCCACACTGTGGAAGCTTTGTTCTTTCTCTCTTTGCAATAAATCTTGCTGCTGCTCACTCTTTGGGTCCACACTGCCTTTACGAGCTGTAACACTCACTGCGAAGGTCTGCAGCTTCACTCCTGAAGCCAATGAGACCACGAACCCACCGGGAGGAAGAAACTCCAGATGCGCCGCCTTAAGAGCTGTAACACTCACTGCGAAGGTCTGCAGCTTCACCCTCGAGCCAGCGAGACCACAAACCCACCAGAAGGAAGAAACTCTGAACACATTTGAACATCAGAAGGAACAAACTCCGGATACGCCGCCTTTAGAACTGTAACGCTCACCGCAAGGGTCCGCGGCTTCATTCTTGAAGTCAGTGAGACCAAGAACCCACCAATTCCGGACACATCTACACATTATGTGCTATTGATAAGACTTGTCAGAATTTGATTTTCTTCCTCCCGCTAATACAGCTTCTAAGGCCTGACTCTGCCAGCCAGAATCCTGTACCTTTCCTTGGCAAATATGTTTCAAAATTTAAGAAATAAAGTTGGATTTCTTGTTTTGTATGGTTGCTACTGGTAAATTTTAAATTTTTTGTTTTGTTTTGTTTTTCTGTTGTTGTGCATGTCATCAACTTTTGGCAGATGGCCAGTCTATAATCTGACTTCCCTCTCTCATCTATACCTCAGCATCTCCATTTAAAAAATATTTTAATTATCATTTAGGTTTCTAAATGCAACCATACAAGCAAATTATATTTTTGCCTATTTCTAGACACAAAAGCTAGCTGCAGACCTTTATACAAACCCGCAATGAATCAACCATTTCTCCCCCACCGCTTACCTGCTCTGATAGAGCTTTTATTTTCTCGGGTCTGCTGCTTCTTTATTTTTGGATTATAAAGTATATTCTTCTTGTTTGGAAATAATGATATTAAATAACAGATTACTATGTATGATGGTTAAGTGTCAACTTGATTGGATTGAATAATGCAGAGTATTGTTCCTGGGTGTGTCTGTATGGTTGTTGCTAAAGGAAATTAACATTTGAGTCAGTGGACTGCAAGAAGCAGACCCACTCAAACTGGGTGGGCACCATCCAATTAGCTGCCAGACTGGCTAGTAAAAGCAGGTGGAAGGTGGAATGAGCTGAATTGCTGAGTCTTTAGGCCTTCATCTTTCTCCCATGCTGGATGCTTCCTGCCCTTGAACATCAGATTCCAAGTTCTTTTAGTTTTGGACTCTTGGACTTACACCAATGGCTTTCAGGCCTTTGGCTATAGACTGAAGGCTGCAGTGTGGGCTTCCCTACTTTTGAGGTTTTGGAACTCAGGCTGAGCCACTACTGGCTTCCTTGCTCCTCAACTTGCAGATGGTCTATCATGAGAATTCACCTTGTGATCATGTGAGTCAATTCTCCTTAATAAATTCCCTTTCATGTATACATGTATCTTATTAGTTCTGTCCCTCTAGAGAACTCTGACTAATACACTATGTATACTAATTGTTCATAAACACTTGCCTCATTAATTGGTTAATATTTTAAGGAATTTTAATGATCTAGAACTTTACTGGGCCATGCCCCTAGATATTTATATACTAGTCAGATAAAAAAGTTAATTCAATGCCTGGTATGAGTGTCACATGATTTAAAATTGAGTGACATTCATACCAAGCATTGAATTAACTTTTAAGTTTCAGATTGAAGTTGAGATTTTATTTGCTCTTTTTAATTATTATCTTCATTTATATGTTATTAAGTTTTAATATTTCAGAATGATGATATTGTTTACACTTTTAACTTTTTTTTTTTTTTTTTGAGACGGAGTCTCGCTCTGTCACCCAGGCAGGAGTGCAGTGACGCGGTCTCTGCTCACTGCAAACTCCACCTCCCGGGTTCACACCATTCTCCTGCCTCAGCCTCCGGAGTAGCTGGGACTACAGGCGCCCGCCAGCACGCCAGGCTAATTTTTTGTATTTGTAGTAGAGACAGGGTTTCACCGTGTTAGCCAGGATGGTCTCGATCTCCTGACCTCATGATCCACCTGGCTCTGCCTCCCAAAGTGCTGGGATTACAGGCATGAGCCACTGTGCCCGGCCTACAGAACACTTTTACACTATTATTCAAGAATGTATAAACTTTCCTAACTTCTGCTAACCATACCGCCTACTCAGCACTTCTCTATGCTCATTATTAGCTCTTTCACACTATTCTCAACCTTTTGTCACCTTAACCTCTATTACTTATTAGCACTGTGACCTTCTGTATGATGGATACATAATTTTTCTAGGCCTCATTTCTTTATGTATAAATGGGAATAATAATTATGCTTCAGCATTAGTATGAGAATTAAATAAGTTTTGATTACATGTTATTGTGTGACCATGAATAATATCAAGTACCTTAAACTTTGTTAAATGTAATCAGGGCCAACCAGGAAAATAGAATACCTAAGTAGTGACAACAGAGGAAACTTAGGCAGGGAACTGGTTACATAGGTGAGGGTGGAGATGAGAGCCAAACAAGAAACAGAGAAGACCCAGAAACTAACAGGACAGAAGTGTTCATTAACTAGACTTGAAAGCCAAAGGAACAAAATAAGCTGGTGTTATGGGAGTGTAGGAGCTGGTTTGACTCAATGGAAACTGGAACCGTGGTCGGCTTGTCTGTTGCTAGCTGAAGCCAAAGAGGAAATACAGCCTTTTTCAAAAAAGCTGACCAAAGCAAAGGATGGAGGGAGAAATACTGGGGTTACTCCCTTCCCCTGGCCCTCCAGTACCTGGCCTCTCATTGGCCAGAAGTCAATTGACATAGAGCCAGGGAAGCACCACCTGCAGAGGTCAGCCCAGAGCACAGGAAGGATCTGAAGCCAACCATGTTTCCATCTCTAAGAGTTCATGACATCAGGCTACATCCTTGTGGGTAGGGGTGGGGTTTTCACAATGGGAAAACATATTTTCACTATCAGCTCTTCTGAAATTAAATTAATTCTGATTTAGGAAGTGAAGAACTGGAAAAGCAAACTAATGGAATACGAGTCAGCAAAAAAAAGAAACTACAGATAATTTCAACAACATGGATTAATTTCAAATGCACTCTGTTAAGTGAAAGATAATAGAAACAAAAGAATGCACTGTATTATTTCATTTATATGAAAATTTAGAAAATCCAAAATAATAGTGATAGAAAGCAAATCAGTGGTTTCTGGGAGCCAGGGCTGGGGGGAAGAAGATAAACTGCAAAGGGGCACAAGGAAACTTTTTAGGGTGATAGAAGTTTTCTATATTGTAATTGTAGTGCGTGTTATGAACTGCATATAGTTCTCAAAACTTATCTAATAGCACATTTAAAATGGGTAAACTATATTTTATATAAATTATAACTCAATAAAGCTGATCAAAATAAATCAAATTGTTATATACATATATTGTTTACTTTTTAAAAAATGAGGTTTCATTTATTACTGAAAAATGGAAACTCTCCTGTTCTCCAAATTTATTCCTTTTTCTTTTCTTAGAAACTCAGAGTGGATTGTTATCATGTGGAAGACTGATTTCCTAACCCATCATCTGGTTATGTTAGCTAAATCAAAGCCCAGTTTTTCGAAAAGCACATTTAAATCACATTTGGTTCTACCCATAGACACACATCTGAATTCTTCAGTATATTTTCCACTTTTCGTTCAGCTTTTCATCAGGCAAGCACAGATAGAGTACATGATTCACAGGAGGGACACTTTTAGCATTCGTTTCAGATGCATTAATAATTATTTTTCTATAACAACATCTAAACAGCAGCCAGGTTAAAAAGAAAATGACACTGTCAAGAACTCTGGATTCCATATGAAGGGTTTGTTTTGGGAAATTATTTCCAGAAAAGAAACTATATAACTCCACGACCTCACTGGAGGGAAAATTTTAAGCATTCATGCCTAAAATAGCAAAGTTGGACTTTTAAGTTACGGGAAATGATAAACACATTGAAAATCTGGAAGAAACTTCTCCAGAGATTAAAATAAACATCACAAAGTAGAGTGTGTAGAAGAGTGCTGATTAAATTCAATATCATTATGAAAAAGAGAGGTGGTACAATTTGAAAACTTGATGTCACGGACTGATTGGAATTCCTGAAAATACTGCTTCATGGAATTTTGGCAAGACTGATGGAGGAGTTGATTACAATTTAATGTCATATGGAACTTACATTCAAATGCTAGTACTATAGATAAGACTCATAATGAAGGATTAAAGATACGTTGCCACTAGAAAAAAATCATTGTAGGGAGAGGTTTGAACTGATGTCCCTGATGTTGGATAGGCTCTCTTTTGAAAAGGAAAATCTTTGTCTCCTTGGAGCTAAGCCTGGAAATGCAGACTAGGAAGTGAAGCTGCTTGAAATACCAAAGAGGGCATAGTTATTGTTTCCTGTCTAATTGTCAGTAACACAACGAGATCAATTTATCTCCTTTGACATATTGAAGTTACACAAGGACTGCTGGGGAGGAGGCCTGCTGACAGCATGCAGACTCTATTTTTGCCTCTGAAATAAATTCAAAGGAACTTTTCTGCCTCCTAGAATGGGGGAATTGGTATGAAGGTATGGGATAATCTTACTTTACCTGTTTGGAAATGTTATATCTTTTGGGAATCTTCGTGCTCCTCATAAATTATCTCAGTCACAGTGGGCAGAATTAGCCATTTGTGTAGACTTTTGCCATTTAAAATATATCATTAAATGATATAATAAATGTGAAGACTGAGCACTGTGCATTGCTGATGCAAAATTTGTACCCCTGAACTTAAAAGTTTTAAAAAAATTAATTGTACCTGAGTTTCCAATATTATGCAAAGATTTTCCAATGTCATTTTGAGGTCTTAAAGCTATACTTAACTAAGAGAGTTGGAACTTTGACAATGAAATTATAGAACTTTGTTGTAACACCAGGGTGGTAATACAGTGAAGAGCTAAAATGTCTTTTCACAAGCTGCAACACAGAAACTTGATAGACATGAAATTTTATCATCCTAAAATATGTGTCTTTAGTAAATCATACCATAACTTTAATCCAAGGGCCACAATAATGGAAATTTAAATCAATAAGTTATTCATCACTTACAAAAGGTTTATCGATTTGGAAAAGCATAGGAAATTTTATTCATTGGATTCTTATTTCAAAGTCTTTGTCACTGGATTGTGATTTTAAGTGCATTATGTTTTAGGGCATCATATTCCATATAGTTCTATTTTCTTTGAATACATAGAGGCTGTGGATGAGGCAGTCAGACTAAAAGATGATACAAATCTTGGGGGAAAACCTGCACTGGGAAGCTAAACGAATGTATGGAATACGTTTTAATTCCTCAAGGCTTTTCAGATTTTAATTGGCTTATGTTTCTGGATACTATCTGCCAGATCACATGGAGCTATCTCATTTTTATATTCCTGGGGATTGATTTCATTAATGAAGAACATACCAGAACTCAGGGTTATCTGCAGTGAATGATAACCTCGTCAGGCCTCAGCAGCTGAAAGACGATTGGATGGCCATTTCTTCTTAAATGGAGGAAATTAAAGTTTGGGGCTGTGGTGTGAAGGCTCTTAACAACAAGCTGAAAAAACACTTCAAAAATTGCTGGCAAGTATTTACAATCAACTGGAACTATTTCAGGGCACGTTCAGGAGGAGAAGGAGGACTGGACTGCTGCTGTGAGAACTTGGTGCAGAGAATTCTCATCTTATAGCAAGTCAATACCAAACATTTTCCCATCTATACGGAAGATGATGTTGGGTTGGAATGAATACTTAGAATAAAAAATATGTGTTACAGAAATAGCAAATAAAAGACAAGACTAGGAAGTAATGACACATGCTCTTAACTGACTTGAACATTTTGTGTTCATGTCTCTTACTGCTTCATGTGCTAAATAAAGGCAGTCAGGCTGTAAATCCTTGTATTATACTAAAATTTAATTTCCAAGGATGTCACTCAAATATAAGTCATCATGTAGATTCACAATATGAATCATCACTTACTTATATAAAAACCTGAGTATTTAATTCATTTCCTGAAGTCTAACTTTAAAGCACAGTAGTTTAACTATATAACTACTTCTAAGGGTTTTTTCTATGCTTTAGTGTGGGGGTGGGCTGTTTGCTGGAAGGAACAACTTCAGTTAAGTGATCTTCTGTGGCTATGTATGCTGTGAGAGAACCCTTACAGACACTCTAGGAATACAGACATTAGGAAGAATGCAGTTTTGAAATTCTTTTCCGTAAATTATAAATATTAGCCTGATAAGAGCCAGTATTTTGTTAGTCTCATTTAGGAAGCATGAGTATTTCACTGAATCTAGAATAAGCTACTATTTGGCTTTCCCACGTAGGAAGAAAATTTATTTTAGTATAAGCTTTTGCTCTTTCTTATTTTATTTTCTCATAATATGTCTGTTTACTGTAGACTCATAAGCTCTATTAAAGCTAGTTTACAACTTTTTCTAAAACTAACATTTTATCTAAATTGAGCTATAGACTGTTTTTTTTTTAAAAAGCATTTTATAACAAAATGTTACCCCCCACCCCCCAAAAGTAACTAAGTTCAAATTCTATTGTATAGTTTGGAGTTTACTGGCATTCTTATTTATGGAATGAATTTTACTCATTCTGGAGATAGCTATTCCCATTTTACAAGTTGTGTTTACTTGAATTTTTTTCTAAAAAAACCTCCATTATATTTTCTATTTATAAATACAAAATCAGAACAGATTTTATGAGTATCAAATATTTTACAAAATATTCCACATACTTAAGCCATTATGAATTTGGTTGATTGAAGTCTGAACTGTGGTAAACTACCATGAAGCTTTCATTGATTTCCCAATCACTGCCTTCAACCATGTTTCTGTTGACTCATTCAACCTTTTTTAAGAATATCTTGGTCAGATTCTATATCTTTATGGTCACTTTCAAGTATAAAAAGCTGTCTTTTTTAAAAGCTTCCATTTCGTCTTCTTAATGTTCATCTCTCTTTTTTTTTTTTACTTATCTCTAGAAGCTTTGTCAGAGGGAATTAAATTGAAGAAATGTTGTTGTCCATTATTTCATACTTTCTTCTCTGCCTTTTTGTTTTTTCATTTAAAAAAAAAAAAGGAGGAGGTGGCCTGGCGGAGGTTGCAGTGAGCCGAGATCGCGCCATTGCAGTCCAGCCTGGGAGACAGATCAAGAATCCGTCTCAAAAAAAAAATTAAAAATAAAAAGTAAGTTGGATGGAGAAAAACATAGCATACTAACTCTAATAAAAAACAAAACAGGGCTGGGTGCAGTGGCTCACACCTGTAATCCCCAGCACTTTGGGAAGCTGAAGTGGGAGGATCACTTGAGCCCAGTTTGAGACCAGCCTGGGCAACATAGTGAGACCTGATTTCTACAAAATATTTTAAAATTACCTGGGCATGGTGGCATGTGACTGCAGTCCCAGCTACTTGCTAGGCTAAGATGGGAGGGTCACTTGAGCCTGGGAGGTTGAGGCTGCAGTGAATTGTTATCACACCACTGCACTCCAGCCTGGGTAACAGAGTGAGACCCTATTAAAAAAAAAAAAAGGAGGAGCAGTTATATTAATTTCAGACAGAGCAGATTTCAAAGCAAGAAGGGTTATCAGGGATAAAAGAAGGCATTACAAAGTGATATGAGGTCAACTATCCAAGAAGACATGACAATTCCTTATGTGTATGCATCTAACAACAGAATGTCAAACTATGTGAGGCAAAAACTGACAGAATTACATGGAAAAATAGATAAATTCCCTATCAAATTTGGAAACTTCAACACTCCTCTATCAGTAATGGACGGATCCAGCAGACAGAAAATCAGAAGAGACATAGTTGAACTCCACAACACCATCAATCAACTGGATATAATTGACATCTCCTACTTCATCCAGTAATAGCAAAATATACATTTTTCTCAAGCTCACATGGCACATTCATCAATATAAACCACATTCTAGACCACAAAACACACTTTAACAAATTTAAAAGAATAATAATCATGAAATGTCTGCTGTCAGACAAAAATGGAATTAAACTGGAAGTCAAAAAACAGAAAGACAAATGAAAAAAAAATCCCCAAATACGTGCAGTTTAAAAAACATACTTTTAAATAAGACATGGGTCAAAGAAAAACATTTTCAGAGAAATTAAAAACACTGTGAAATAAATGAAAATGAAAATACATCTTATCAAAATTTGTGGGGTGCTGCAAAAGCGGTGCTTAGAGGGAAATAAATGCACAGAACATGTATATTAGAAAAAGAAGAAAGACCTGAAAGAAATGACCTGAGTTCACCTTAGGAAACTAGAAAAAAAGGGCAAATAAAAATCAAATTAAGTAGAAGAAAAGAAATAAAAATTAGGGCAGAAAAAATGAAATTGAAACAGAAAATCAATAGAAAAAAATTGATGACAACCAAGATTGTTCTTTGAAGAATAAATAAAATCAATAATTATTTAGTCAGGCTATCAAAGGAAAAACAAGAGAGAATACAAATTATTAACATCAGAACTGAAAGATGAGACATCAATACAGATAATAAAGGAATATTATGAGCAACAGTATGTCCACAGATTTGATAACCAGGATGAAATAGACCAATTCCTTGAAAGACAATCTATATATCAAAACTCACACAAGAAAACACAGGCAATCTGAACAGGCCTATGTCTATTAAAGAAACTTAATCACTAATTAATAATAACTTTTCAAAACAGAAAGCAACAGGCCGAGATGGATTCATTGGTGAATTCTACCAAAATTTATGGATAAAATTATACCAATTTTCTACAATTTCTCTCAGAAGATATTGATAGAAGGAATACTTCCTAACTCATTCTATTGGGCCACCATTACCCTAATACCAAAACCAGCCAAAGACATTACAGAAAATAAAAACTATAAACCAGTATCTCTCATCAGCATAGGTGCAAAAATCCTCAACAAAATATTAGCAATCAAATTCAACAATGCGTAAAAAGAATGATATGCCATGACCAAGTGAGATTTATTCTAAACATGCAAACTAGTTCAACATTTGAAAATCAATTAATGCAATGCATCACATTAACATGCCAAAAAAATCACATGATCACATCAATAGATACAGAGAAAGCATTTGACAAAACGCAACACCCATTCAAAACAGAAGTTCTCAGCAAACTAGGAATGGAGTTTACTGAATTCCTCAGCTTGATTGAGAATATCTATGAAAAACATACAGCTAGCATTATACTTAATGGTAAGAAACTCAAAGCTTTCCCATTAAAATCAGGAGCAAAACAAGGATGTTTGTTGCCTCTCACCACTACTTTTCGACATCATACTGGAAGTTCTAGCTAATTCAATGAGATAAGATAACGACATAAAAAGTTTACAGACTGTAAAGAAAGAGATGAAACTGTTTGCTGACAGCATGATCATCGCTGAATCAATAAGCGATTATAGCAGTATTTCAGGATACAGAAATAAGTGCCTTAAGAGATTGAAGGATTACTTGAGGCCAACAGTTCAAGACCAGCCTGGGCAATATAGTGAGACCCCATGGCTACAAAATGAAAAATAAAAAATTAGCCAGTCGTGGTGGTGCACACTTGCAGTCCTAGCTACTCTGACGGTGAAAGTGGGAGAATTGCTTGAGCCTAGGACTTTGAGGCTGCAGTGAGCCTCAAATGAGGCTCTGACTCTTAAAAAAAAAAGAAAGTGGGACACAACAAACATGTCTTACAGTAAGTAAATGGGTAAATAAAATGCTCTACATTCAGACAATGCACAATTACTAAAGGCAAGAAAAGATTAAGTTATCCCTTGGAGAGGGGTTCCAATTCTTGCACTTTTCTGTAGTTTCTTTAGTCCTGGATATTTCTTTATACTCAGACTTGGGTCTTAGTCACCAATTCAAGAGCAACAAAAAACATCCCACTCATCATGTTACCACACTTATAATATGGACTAAACTGCTTTATGCTATAGCTTTATACACTTCAGGTGTCTGTGCTTCTGTTTGCTTTCAATCCCATATTGTTAATGAGAAAATGATTTCAAACTTTTAAAGATTATCCCAAGATGTAGTTTCTTTAGCACTTTGACTTTTTTTCTCTATCAGTCCATAATTCTTTCACTTCTGATGCGAGTGGCTGTTAACTACAATGATATTTTTCATGAAACTCCTTTTGCTTTCATTCTTCTGGTTACCTAGATGCAATGCCTTCTATGCTCTCTTTATTCTCGTTTACTCTTTATTAACAGTAGGCAGTAAACTTTAAATTGTTCTTGTTTACTGTCTATTAACAGTATCTGCTCATTTTAAAAAAATGGATAATCCTTCTTCCTCATTGTTGTGACTTACCGTTCTGGGATAATCCTTGTAAACTTAAGGTGCTACAACACCCTGACTACAATTTGAATTGAATACACGTCCACGTCCACATAAAATTAGCCAGACTAATTTTATTTAAACAGAAATTTTGCAAGAGCTTTCATTTACTTTAGAGCACTGTCATTTTATAATATTTACCTCAAAGACAAACTGTGACAACACTTTCAAGGCCTCAATGGTGCTGTCCTACTCTATTTAACCAAACTGTTTTTTTCTTTTTCAGCACTAGAGAATGCTGTGCTTTGCTTCAGGCACATCCGTGTCTTCCTATCTTTAACATATTGGGAACACACATCTATTTCTGTCTGTGTGTTTTAGCAAATACTTCCCGTCTCCAAATCAGAAAGCCTCCTAACTTCATTCACCTGCCCAAATACTGAGTTTTAAGTGGTACCATCTGCCATGAAATATTTCTGGAATGCTTCAGCTCATACAGATCATTTCACAATTTGTATGTGGAGTAAATAGAGTTCATTTTTGCTGCTTTTCATTCAGTACGTATACTGCTATGTTTGTTCCTCTTTGGATTCAGGATACAATCACATTAGTATTTATCAAGGTTGATGATCATACCTTGAATTTGTCTGTATGCCCTTAAAAAGCCACTATAGTGTTTGACAAGTAGAAAATAATTTTCAAAAGTATGGTTTATGGGTAAATACATAATATATTGCAGCAGAATGAGCACTAGGCCAGGCATCAGAATTGTAATGTGGCCTTAGGAAATCTTGCTTAACATCCTGATCCTCAGTTGGTCTGTGAAACAGAAAAGTGATGTCTTTTCTGTCTATTTTGAATGATTGTTAGGAGTTGCAAATAGGATGGGAAGAGCTTCTTAAGTTGAAAATAATACTTTAGCTATTATTTTAGGTGAATTTATAAGGTCAATTTATTCTTTTTTTTTTTTAAGTTCAATATAAAGAAAACCACCAAAGTTGGATAGAAAGGGATTCGGGGTTGTCCACACTCAGGAAGTTGCTTACAACTTTAGTGGGAAAAAATTCCTAATTTGTTTGGGGAAATCCATTTATTCCATCTCACTAGGGGGCTGAAGCACATAGAAATATCATGTGTCTGAAACCAATGGCAGAACTAGAAATACAATACAAATCTAATTCTTGGGGATCTGAATATCTCTGAAGTATTTTATATTCCTGTAAAATGAAGACAGCAACTAAAATTTTGGAATAAAACCTTAGTTCTTTAATGTGGGTTTTTGTACTTTATTAAATCTAAAAAGCATATGTTTTCTGAATTTGAAAATACATAATATCCTTTATGGTTTTACTTACCATGATTTCAAGTCAAAAAGGGAATTGGTGAATAGTAAGAGAGGAATGCAGGCTATTCTGTTATGATCTTTCCTTATTGATGCTCCTTTGTCTGATATTGTTCAAAGATGTTCCAAAGTTTACATTTCAGGAGATCAACTCCTAATGTACCTTCTGGGTTTATGACTTTATGAAAATTGAAACATTTGAAGGGAATCAGATGTACTTTCCTCTTCTATGAATAATACTTCAACTTAAAATATGGAGAGTAATGCACGCCCAGAACTTCAACTACATAACTTAAATCGAGTTGAATGTTTATTTTCTCAATGTTTTGCCCTGTTCCATTGAGGTTTGTGATGCAATTCTCTACAGAGAAATAAACAAATGCCAGCAAATCTGTATGGCATCAAATCAAGCTGGAAAAGAATTTGTCTTGTTTTATAACCTCTCCGTGATGGCAAAGGAACACTGTGATCAGGATGAAGAAATGCTGACTCAGTGTTTTTCCATCCTGGAATTATAACAGCCATGCCATTGACCTTCCTAACAGGGAAAATTGCATTTATTTGACGTAAATAATTTAAATGCATCTTTTTGCTAAATTTGCATTTGCTTCTAGATTTTTGAGCATGTTTACCACAAACACTTTGGTTTCTCCAGCTTAAATTATATATTACTTTAGGGACTAATTCTGTGGCTTTCACTTAGAAAATGCAGTATGCAGCCCACAAACATATAAAAAAAAAAACCTCATCATCACTGGTCATTAGAGAAATGCAAATCAAAACCACAGTGAAATACCATCTCACGCCAGTTAGAATGGTGATCATTAAAAAGTCAGGAAACAACAGATTCTGGAGAGGATGGCGAGAAATAAGAATGCTTTTATGCTGTTGGTGGGAGTGTAAATTAGTTCAACCATTGTGGAAGACAGTGTGGTGATTCCTCAAGGATCTAGAACCAGAAATACCATTTGACTCAGCAATCCCATTACTGGGTATGTACCCAAAGGATTATCATTCTACTATAAAGACACATGCACACATATGTTTATTGCAGCACTATTCACAATAGCAAAGACTTGGAAGCAACCCAAATGTCCATCAATGACAGACTGGATTAAGAAAATGTGGCACATATACACCATGGAATACTATGCAGCCATAAAAAAGGATGAGTTCATGTCCTTTGTAGGGACATGGATGAAGCTGGAAACCATCATTCTCAGCAAATTAACACAAGAACAGAAAACCAAACACCACATGTTCTCACTCATAAATGGGAGTTGAACAGTGAGAACACAAGGACACAACGAGGGGAACATCATACACTGGAGCCTGTTGGGGGTCGGGGACTAGGGGAGGGATAGCATAAGGAGAAATACCTAATGTAGATGACAGGTTGATGCGTGCAGCAAACCACCATGGCACGTGTATACGTATGTAACAAACCTGCACATTCTGCACATGTACACCAGAACTTAAAGTATAATAATAATAATAAATAAAAAAAGAAAATGCAGCCCCAGAAGTCAATTCTAGGCTATAAATTTACTCAAATTCCATCATTTTTTCCAAATTCAAGTTCTGTTCTGAGACCACGTTAATAAGGAGAATTTGTTGGAAGGGTAGTAGAGGTGATTATTGTTTTTATTTCTGAAATAACACTTGTAATTTAGTTCCTTAATTTCTGGATTAATTTCCTAAATATTCTCAATGCCTTTTAAACAGAAAAGAAAAATTGACAAGAGCTGACTTAAGTCATATATATATATATATATATAAATATATATATATTTAAATATATATATATAAATATATATATATTTAAATATATATATAAAGGTTATATATGTACTGAGGGAAAATTGGTAGATAACTTTCTGAATAAATAAATATTTTATTATTCTGCTCTTAAACTGAGTACTTTTGTTAAAAAAAAAGGCCAGCTAAACCTATTACAAAGTTAGTTTAAATACTTTCCACTTTGAAAAACATCAAAGCTTTATCAATACTTTAGTTGCTTTGCGTTTCGGGTTTTTTTCTCTCATTTGTTTCCAAGAAATTTCCATATCCTGTATCTTTTTGCTTTCTCTTGTGTTCCCATCATTGTTTCTTTCTCTTTGGTCATGGCTCTGATTAAAATCCTTATTGTCTGTTTCATGCTGAATTTCATTAGTTGAGGGACTAATATTCTTATCTACAGTCGCATTTCCTTTTAAGACATTAGTAATAGATATCTATGCTTCTAACCAATATTTCCTATTCTCTTCCTTCCAACACATGGTAAAGCTGCACTGTTCTGTTCCTGTGTGGAATCTGAGCTGTGACGTGGTGCTTCCTGGCGGAAGCTTATCTGGGCAGTGTTCAAGTCACCATGCCCCTACATCTGCTGCTGTTGCTGATGGTGGTCACTTGTGAAGTTTCTGATAGCAGGGGCCCTGAAGAATATGAAATAGAAGAGCACCCTCTTCTCCACCCTAAATCCAAGATAGATCAGGAAATAGGTTATTTTAAGCCACTGGGAATTTTAGAGTTGTTTTTGACTACAACATAACACAGGTTTTCATAACTAATAATATGATTCTATTCCCAAAGTAGATCTTTTGAAGAGTAGCCTTTTTAATATGTAAGTCTTGTGCTGTTACTACTGTGCTCTAAATTCTTTTGTGGCATCTCAAGGCAGATAAATAAAAATAAAATTTCTAAGTCTAGTACCTAATGTCCTTTATGAACTGGCCCTCTAACTATTAGAACTAATATAGAGTTTAAAAATGTGGTGAATTTTTAAAAATATGAAAATGTAGGAATTTCTATACATAAAATATAATAACAAAGATTTTCAGTTATAATACCAACCACTTTTTCTCTCCCCACTATATTTTATAAATGTATCTTATGCTATTTATAAGACACATTTAAGTCATGCCAGTTTCTAGGTCTTTGGTAAATTTAACTCAATATAGATTTTCCCTTAAAACCTGACTATAGTCTGCTTTCATTCAGTCACCTTTTATTGAGATGTAATAATAAGCACTTAAGCCTTTAGTGTTCACAGCTATGTGAGGTAAGTAGCACTTACTGTGACAAACAAAGAGAACATGTATTGTTGGGTAGTCATAGAGTCCTGTCTCAGGTGCTTAATAGTTACATCAAGTAAGATAAGAATTCTAATCACTATGACACATAAACTCTTTATTTATAGAGTAAGGATAACAATCTCTATCATAAGAGAGTTGTGAGGTTTAAATTAAATCATGTATTTAAAGTACTTGGCATAGAGGTGGAGTTCAACCACTGTTGGGTTCCCTCAGTCTTTTGCAGATGGGAAAACAGAGGCCCATGGTTGAATAATAAATGGGTTTGTACACCTTTCTAGACTTCAGTCTTCTAGGCTTAGTGCATTCCTGTGTGATTTAAATTTCCTTTTTTCCTCCAGATTATCTCATTCCCTTCATTTCCTTTGCTTTATTCTTCCACGTCTATGAATGAGAGTAATCTGCTGTGGCTGTGAGGAGGCAGAGAGTGAGATAATGAGAGTCTCAAAGGCTTCTCTGGGTCATAAGGATTCATACAGTGATTTAAGAACTTTAAAAACTGTAACACTCACCGCGAGGGTCTACGGCTTCATTCTTGAAGTCAGTGAGACCAAGAACCCACCAATTCCAGACACAATTATGTTGTCAATTATCTTTTCTTAACACTAGAAATTTTAAACAGAAATTAGTGTCTTTGAACGTCCTATAACTTTTAGAATGTAGGATGTATCATTGCTGCTTGAGAAATTATTTCCTCTTGAACAAAGAAATGTTGGCATTTTTAGTAGTAGAGACTCAAAATATCATCCAAGTCTTTACCATTTGTGAACTACTATGTGATCATAAAAATTATGTATTTTTTAACAAGTGTAAATATTTAAAAATGCTAATTTCGTCTGTAGGTAGGGAAAGAATGTTTAAAAATGTATACACAATCTAAGCATGAGTTGTAAGAAAGTATCTGTAGACACACAGAAAAAAGACTAAGGAAACAGTGAAGTGTTAATAGCGGATTCCTCTGAAGAGTGGTAGTAGGTGATCTTTATTTTCTATTTATTAATTTACTGTATTTTAAAGTTTCTAAAATTAGCCACATATTTTTATTATTATACATGTAATTCTAATGTAATTTTTTATATATATGTATGTGTATATATGTGATATTTATCTATTTTGCATATTTCTGGAATTGTTAACATTATTGAACTCTTACTAGTACAATTTTGCTTTTGACTTATTAACAACTGAGAAGCATATAAAATGATAGTCAATAACCTTGTGTTCTGGTTTTAAAAGAAATTCTGTAACATTTAGAGAATTATGCATGTTAGCTCTCATTTTTACATAAGTATTACTTATTAAGTTATGGAAACCATTTTTAGATTTGTATATCAAATGCCTATTTGACATGTCACTTGAATGTCTTGCCAGGGACTCCTCATTACTGTGGCAGAGACTGTTTTAATTTTTCCCTGTTATGATTTCTCTTCTTCATTTTAAGAAATATTATTTGTTACTTGAAAATCTGAAAAAAAAAGCACTCTATGAAATTTCTGAACCCAGGAAAGTTCTTTGAATAATTATCTAATAAATCTTAAAATCTTTTCATGATTAATACTGTAGCCAGGCATTTTATTTCTTTTTTTCAAAAAAAAAATTCATTTATTTCTATAAAAGTATCCATTTTGTAGGAAGGTTTAAGTTTAATAGCAATTACATTTTACACCATTTTATGATAATTTTAATATTTGTTTTCTGTACTGTTATTCCCTTTTCATTTCCAGTTTGTGATTCTGTGTATGTGTGTGTGTGTGTGTGTTTGCATATTTGATAGGTTAGGTTAGCTTAGCCAAAAGTTTTTTGCATATTTCCAAAATATGCAAATTTGTGTATGTATGCATATTTGATAGGTTAGATTAGCCAAAAGTTACTTCTGCCTAGAAAACCACAATTTTTCTCAAACTACCTCTCCTTTTCTCCTCCTCGACTAGATACCTCCTATGCATTCTTCATGTCCCAGTTTAAATAAAACTTCCATAGGGAAGACACTTGATTGCTTTAGTTCAGTGAGGTTTCAATCCACCATACCTCACTGTATCATTAACTATGGTTAACTATAATCAATTACTGAGAAAAAGAAGCAAAGAAGATAGAGAACATACATATGTATGTGGTTTGGAAGGGACTTGTGTGGGTTTTCTGTGGAGCTGGCAATATTTTATTCCTAATTTGATGACATTAAACAGGTTTTTAATTAGTGATACTTCTTTGAATTATACAATTACATTTATACAGATGGAAGTATTTTGATGCTATATTTTACTTAAATAAAATGATTTTATAAATTCAAGGTACTGTTATTTTTTCATGTTTTGCAGATGAGAACTTTACCACAGACCCGGCTACGTTCTAAAAACAGACTTTTGGGCACCATTTCTGTGGCAATCTGGAATTACAGAAAATTTTAAGCAATAAAGTAACATAAATACAAGAAGAGAGAATCTGGAATCAGAGAAACAGGCTATGAAGCTATTTCAATAGTTCCCTTAAGACTTAGCTTTTAGCCAAGATAGAATTACAAAGAGTAGATTTACCATCATGCTTGATTCAATCAAATAATGAACAAAATATATGCGACAATAGTTTTTAAGACACTGCACATTAGTCAATGCAGGGCGATGATTCCTGAGAAACTGAAAACAAATGAAGTGAGGCCTATGTTTTTCTAATTGATTTATTTAATAGTGGGTCTAAGCTCTTGGGTAGGAAAGAACAATCCAGGTAGAGCCCAGTAGAGCCCTGAAGTTGAGGACATGGAGCTAATCATTTGAGGGAGAACAAGGCAGTTAGAGTTCATAGGGCAGAGTACGGGAGAGAAGAAAGAAGCACAGAGAGAACTTCTGACATATGCAGAGCATCACCCTTTAGTATTCAACTGAGTAGTGGTCAGCCCATGCTTGTGAAGAAACTATCTGATCAACCTAAAAGGGTTAGAAAGAGTAATGTCTAAGATCCATACAGGACCCAGCAAAATGCCTCTTCTCACCAGGTAGGCTGGAAAACCTCATGATACATGGGGCTTTAGAAAGAGTACCTAGAAGATTCTTGATTCATTAACCCTAGACTAAACGTTACTCTGGTCCTGCGGATGTGTTTCCAAAACACCGCATCGAAGAAAGAAGTTTAAGAATATTTATAGGAATACAAAAATATCTAGCACTCAACAAGATAAAATTCGTTATGTCTGGAAACCAATTAAAAAGTTACGAGAAATACAGAGAAGATGAAAACATGACCCATAACAAGTAGAAAAATAATAAGAATCTACCCAGAAATTATACAGATGTTAGAATTAGCAGAGAAAGACCAGGTGCAGTGGTTCACACCTGTAATCCCAGTACTTTGGGAGGCCGAGGCAGGTGGATCACCTGAGGTCAGGAGTTCGAGACCAGCCTAGCCAATATGGTGAAATGCCATCTCTTTACTAAAAACACAAAAAATTAGCCAGGCGTTGTGGTGGGCACCTGTAATCCCAGCCACTCAGGAAGCTGAGGCAGGAGAATCCCGGGAGGTTGTAATGACCTGAGATCACACCATTGTACTCCAGTGTGGCCAACAAGAGCGAAACTGCATCTGAAAAAAAAAAAAATTATCAGACAAGAGCATTAAAAGTTATAACTGTATTCCATGTAAAAAAATGTTATGTAAAGACATAAAACTTTTTAAAAGATCTAAATCAAATTCCTACTAATGAAAACTACAATGTCTGAGATGAAAATTATACTAGATGGAATTAATAACCAATTAGATATTGTAGTAGGGAGGATTTAGAAGAGATCGAATGTGAAAAGATAGCATTATAAACTATCTGGAGAGAAAGAAAGGAAAAAAGACACTGGACAGAACAACAGTGATTTATGAGACAACCTCAAGTGATCCACTGTACATGTAATTGAGGCGCCTAAAGGAGAAGAGAGCAGGAAACAGAAAAAGCATATTTGAGAGAATAAAGACTGAAGAATTTCAAAATTTTAAGAAAAACTATAAATCCACAGACCCAAGAAGCCCAACAAATCCCAAGCATAAGAACCATGAAGCGAAGTATAGCAACACGTATCACATTTAAATTATAGCCAGGCCTCCATATCTGCGGGTTCTGCATCTGTGAATTCAATCAACCACAAATTAAACAAACTTGAAAAAGAATAGATGGCTGCATCTATACTGAACACGTACAGACTTTTTTCCTTGTCAATTATTCCCTAAACAATGCAGTGTAACAACTACCTACATAGCATTTTCATAGTGTTAGGTATTATAAGTAATCTAGAGATAAAGTATATGAGAAGATGTGCATAGGTTATATGCAAATACTACACCATTTTATATAAAAGAGGCTTGAACATCTATGGATTTTGGTATTTGTAGGGGGTCCTAGAAGCATTCCCTCATGAATGCCAAGGGACAACTGTATTAAAAATCAGTGATAGGTCAGGCGCGGTGGCTCATGCTTGTAATCCCAGCACTTTGGGAAGCCGAGGCCGGTGGATCACGAGGTCAGGAGATCGAGACCATGGTGAAACCCCGTCTCTACTAAAAATACAAAAAATTAGCCGCACGTGGTGGCGGGCACCTGTAGTCCCAGCTACTCGGAGAGGCTGAGGCAGGAGAATGGCGTGAACCCGGGAGGCGGAGCTTGCAGTGAGCCGAGATTGCGCTACTGCACTCCAGCCTGGGTGACAGAGAGAGACTCCGTCTCAAAAAAAAAAAAAAAAAATCAGTGATAAAGAGAAAACTTTAAAATAATCCAATGAAAAATGACACTTTATGTAGAGAGGAATAAATTTAAGAATGTTAAATTCTTCTTCAAAAAGAATTTGAGAAGATAGTATATCTTTAAAGTACTAAAAACATAATAAAATTCATCAAACCAGAATTCTATACCCAAAGAAACTATCTTTCAAAAAAGAAGGTGAAATACTTTTTTATACATACAGCAGCAGGGAAAATTCAAACAACAGACCCACATTAAAATGAATATTTTAAAAATTATTTAGGCAGGATCAGACGCGGTGGCTCACTCCTGTAATTCCAGCACTTTGGGAGGCTGAGGCAGGTGGATTGCTTGAGGTCAGGAGTTCTATACCAGGCTGGCCAATATGGTGAAACCTTGGACTCTACTAACAATATAAAAATTAGCCAGGCGTGGTAGCGGGCACCTGTAGTCCCGCCTCCTCGGGAGGCTGAAACAGGAGAATTGCTTGAACCCCCAAGGTGTAGGTTGCAATGGGCCGAGATCGTGCCACTGAACTCCAGACTGGGTGACAGAGACAGACTCTTTCTCAAAAAAAAAAAAAAGTTCTTTAGGCAGAAAGAAAAATATCTCTCTCCAGTTATTTACGTATTCTTTGATTTATTTAATCAGTGTTCTGCAGTTTCAGCCTATACATATTTTATGTCTTGTTATATTTATAAATGATTATTCATATTATGCTGCTATTAGGAATGACAACTTTTTAAAACTTTAATGTCTAATTTTTACTGCAAGTATACAGAAATAAAATTGATTTTTGTGTATTGATGTATTCTCCAATCTCGCAGTAGTCTGTGTATATAGTGAGCTACATTAACTGATTTTCAAATAGAACTAGAGTTTTTAAAGAACTTTTTCTTTATATGTTTTGAAGTTATTGCCCTCAAATAGTAATAGGGCAAAGAGCTATGTCAGGCCACTAAGTCTGATCAAGCAGTCTCAGCAGACAGTGCTTATATATTTTAAATAGAATTAAGAAATAAACTATGTGAAAGATAGACTAGATATCAGGGACAATGATAGAATGAGGAAATATACAGTACTGCCCCACAAAATTAATTGTACCAAAGGAAACATGCCCTCAGTTCAGTGGTCCTAGCAACCAGTGTGGATTGAGGATCTGTAACCATAAGTGATTCTTGCATTTGTTCCTTTTTATCTTTGGAGTTGTCTGAGTGCATACTGTTTCAGTCCACTGCATGTCATCTGGTCCTAATATCCACATCTGAGTTATGTTTCTTGCTGCAACACAGTTTCATAACCAAATTTATTCTGTTTTACCTTCTTGTTGTACCACTGAGATTTCAATACAGGCTAAATCATCGCTTATCATAATAAGTTGAATGCCTATTATGTGCAAAAAAACTCTGCTAATCACACAAAGAGGAGTTAAACAGCATTTCAGAAACATATATTTTCCTAAGACATGAAAGAAGTACATAATCACAATTTTTTAAATATTACATGCAAAGTGATATAAGCAAAAGGAGAAGAAGTTAATAAAAACTGGAGAAGAAATTACAATGATGGTCTTTAAATATGCAGAGGATTGTTGCATAGGAGAGAGAATAAACTAATACTGTTATTTGAACTGGCAGAACTAATACTCGTGGGCAGAAATATAGTGAAAGGCAGATTCAAAATGTCAATGTAAGGAAAAGCTTCAGAGAAATTAAAGCTGTTCAAAAATCAAATGACATCATTTTCGAGGTAATAAATTCTTTCTCATTATTTATGTCAGACAGAAGTAGAAGGGACAGATGTCAGAGATGCTTTCAGTGAAATTTCTGAACTGGTAGAGGTTTGTGAAACAGAGATGACTAACTTTTTTTTGTTTTTGTTTTTGTTTTTTTCCCAAAGAGTCCAGTTGAAGTAGGTCACCAAAAATATTTTCAGAAGGGGGAAAACACTACCTTGGAAACAGAAATCTTTAAATCTCTCTCAGACTAAAAAGGCATAAGGACTTTATGTCCAAATAAGCATTATGAAAAGTATCAGCCCTGCCCATGAAGTAAAATTTCCATAGAACCCCATTTAGTTAGAATATTGGGATAAAACTATTTTGTTTCTTTGAGAATAATGGCAATGTACTCCCCGTTCTTGTCCCTTCACAGTATTCCAGAATATTTGTTCAAAGAATAGCTGTTTACTAAAATTAGCATATTGCTTTTCTGTCCCTTGCAAATTAGCATCCCTAAGTGGCTAAAAGATTTTCTAGGCTTCCAGGGGCCTCTATAGTATTCATCAGAGTAACTCAAGCTGAATACATTTTTCTGCTTACACAAATTTGTTGCTAAGCAGAAAATTTAGTACCTCTAATTATGTGATGCTACTTATCCTTCTCCCTAGGAAACGCCCCAATTTTCACAATGTTTGAGAGCCCCAAACTCAGCCAGAGCATGCTTTGTGTTTCTTCCTTGATACTGGGCAACAGGGTAGTCTGTGAGATGAAAAAAAGATTCATTACCCCTGTCATTAGAACACTGAACTAAATACAAGTCCTCTAAAAAGAACAAAAGCCTATCATGAAAGTTTAATGGTGCCAGCTTAAATAAGTCTTTATTTTAAAAGACATGAATTGTATTCTCCACCAATTTAGAATGCTGATAAAACTCACATTCAATAATTCAGAGTACTTAGAAGTGGTATCTCAGATAAGATTCTTAAATGACTACTATATTGACTAATGTAGGTCTTTCAGACTTTGCAACAAGCTTAATAGAATATGCATTTTTGTCTGCTCTGTCCTTCTCCTTAGTGTTGGGTCTAGAAGTGACACCTCCAGGTTGAGTTACTTTACCCCTGGGGAAGCTACAGGCTACCCCGTTTCTGCCTTTTTGCGGTGTAGTAATGATGGAGTTACAGATATCCTCCATCTCTTTGTGATGATGTGCTCATTCTTTCTGCTCAACAGACTAAACTTTAATCAACCAATTGGATAAGAATGCTTTTATTGTATTTATTATTGATCATAACCTAACTAATGATCAAAGAGTCATGTTAGCTTAAGAGTCATATGATCTGGCCGGGCGCGGTGGCTCACGCTTGTAATCCCAGCACTTTGGGAGGCCGAGGCGGGTGGATCACGAAGTCAGGAGATCGAGACCACATTGAAACCCCGTCTCTACTAAAAATACAAAAAATTAGCCGGGCGTGGTGGCGGGCGCCTGTAGTCCCAGCTACTCGGAGAGGCTGAGGCAGGAGAATGGCGTGAACCCGGGAGGCGGAGCTAGCAGTGAGCCGAGATTGCACCACTGCACTCCAGCCTGGGGGACAGAGTGAGACACCGTCTCAAAAAAAAAAAAAAAAAGTCATATGATCATAACTTATAATCAATGAGAACTTTTTATCTCCAGTGGTGCCTCATTGTAGAAGGATTTGAGTGAGTTTGCTGGGAGACACCTTGAATCATTTGCTTTGTATTTCTCAGCTTCTTTTTTTTTTTGAGTCTCTCTCTGTCACCCCGACTGGAGTGCAGTGGTGCCATCTCTGCTCACTGCAAGCCCCGCCTCCCAGGTTCACGCCATTGTCCTGCCTCAGCCTCCCGAGTAGCTGGGACTACAGGCGCCCGCCACCTCGCCAGGCTAATTTTTTTTTTTTGTGGAGACGGGGTTTCACCGTGTTAGCCAGGATGGTCTCGATCTCCTGACCTCGTGATCCGCCTGCCTTGGCCTCCCAAAGTGCTGGGATTACAGGCGTGAGCCACCAAGCCTGGCCATTTCTCAGCTTCTTGAACCATGTGTTAAATATCTCCCTTTGTCATAGGTTATTCTAATGTTGTAATTTTTGCCTATAATTTTCTCATTGGCATACATTTTAAGAATATCATTAGCATTAGGGTCAAAACTAAATTAATTTTGTATGTCTGCAAGCTCAAGTTTGTTCTACAAATTTTTATCCATGAGTATTGCCTTTATATATTCACAAACTTAAAGACATCAGGATGGTTAAATAAGTAATATATATTTGTATGTTTAGGGGAATGGGAGGTCGTTTGCAAAATCATAGCAGCGATTACATTATCATCAGCTCCAACATCAGAGAACATTAGGTAAATGTGACATCCAAGAGCAGTAAATCCGGGATATTTTCAGGTGTATAGTTACACAAGCCAGACAGAAACTTCTGTATCATAAGAAACAGCCTGAGAAGTAATTATGCTATAGTGTGACTCCTTGCCATTAATAAAAAAGTCCATAGGAGTTTCTGAATTTGGTGTCTAAAGTTAGTATCACCAACAGATAAATGTCAGGCCTATGTCTTCTCTCACGTGGCACCTTCAAAAACCTTCTTAATAGTGGCTAGAATGGATGGATGTATGCACGTCAATGCCTTCGTCTTCCAGGACTTTTTCCATTGGTGCTAGGATAAATGTATACATATAAACCAATCCCTCATGATAGAAGTCAGTCTATACTGGATTGACTGTTGGGAAAAAAAAGACTAATTTGCAGGCAAGATGTACAACCTGTGTGAAGGTAAATGCTAGGCAAAAGCCTTTTTTTCCTTCCTGAAGTTCTTCTGGTGCTTGAGCTTGAACTTGGCCAACAAATGATTGATCTTTGATTCGCCAAATTATTCTCCACCAAAGTGGGCCTTTGACTTGATCTCAAAGATTCTATTTTGAATGGAAAGTTGGTGATATTTTAAAAATCTCTTCCAAAGATCAAACCAATATCTTACCAATATTCTTTATACCAATAGTTTCAGTCATAAGAAATCACAGGAAGAAAAAGTGGGCTGTTCTCAAATTCAAGGTCTTATTAAATAGAGGATCATTTTCTTTTCTTTGTAAATAAAAAACAATTTAGCATAAATCATAAATAACAAGGAGGCATCATTCAATATTTAAAATAGAATAAATGATATAAAATTTTAAAATGTAAGAAATTAGGATTTTTTTGACTCCCCCAGTGTTCAATAGTCATGTAACTAAAGTTCTTTAGGCTTTCCTTTATTTATCCACATTTGGATAAATGATACTGATCCAGTTTCAAATTTTCTATCTCTGAATTTTCCTATACACAGATCCAATGTCTTAGTAATAAGAAATTAAATGTTAAGTGGAAACTCAATTGAAGACCATTTTGTCTTGTTCCATTATAGCAAAACCACAAAATACCACACTTAGTGAGATTTGACTTTCCATATAATTTTCTAACCAATGATATAATTTCTTTATAATTTCTTTCTTCTCTGAGCCAGTTTCTTTATTAGCAAAATGTCTTTGAAAATAATATGTTTGTTCCTTTAAAAATGTGGATCAAAAACACCTGCATGTCAATTATCAGTGGATTTAGTACACAATGTATGGCAAATGGCTGATGAATCTGAAGTTTTTGTCTTCATTTGACTCAGCTACTATTTGTCCAACGAAAAGACTTTAGCAGATGTGGGGAAGTGTGGTAGGTGTTGAAGGACACACAGATAGAAAAAGGAAAAAATATCAAAATCCAGGACAATAGGTGACAATCACGTAAATTCCTCATGATGGTGATTTACTATATCCGGAAACATAGGCTCTTCAATTTTTCCTTTCTTTGTGAAAATCATGAAGAGGGAATGGGACATAATAGGCCAGAAGTACGTGGGAAAAAAATGAAATGAAACCGGAAAATAATGAAACAAACTCATTTTATTTTCTGTATGAAACAGCAAAAAAAATATATCTTCTCATTCTTGTCTAAATGCCATCTCTCATTATTTCCTTTTGGAAGTTTTTTAAGGAAATCTGGACTTCTTTGTCCTAAGCTTCTTTGTATATATCAGGACTACAGTTAAAATTTTCAATAATTATTCAGAATTATCAATGTCAACAAGATTTGAAGACTGGAAATTATAGGCAGCAAATTATGAACTGATATGAAAAAAGATTTGAAAAGTATAAATTTTGTACAAATGTAAATTATTGTATTTACATTTGTATTGTATCAGTCTATTACTGATAATAATAACTACCTCTTATAATTTAGTTGAATGACATAATTTATTTTTATTATCTTCATGTTTTGTTTGTTTGTTTGTTTGTTGAGACAGTCTCGCTGTTGCCCAGGCGGGAGTACAGTGGCACGATCTCAGCTCGCTACAACATCCACCTCCTTGGTTCAAGCGATTCTTCTGCCTCAGCCTCCCGAGTAGCTGGGACTACAGGCGTGAGCCACCACGCTTGGCTAATTTTTGTATTTTTAGTAGAGACGGGGTTTCACCATGTTGGCCAGCCTGGTCTTGAACTCCTGACCTCAAGGGATCCCCCTGCCTCAGCCTCCTAAATTGCTGGGATTACAGGTGTGAGCCACTGTGCCTGGCCTCTATCTTCATGTTTTTAAGGATTTACATTTAAAGGAATTTCTACAGTGTTCAATCTTTCTTAAATCCCACTAAATGTTAAAATTGCGTTATTTTGAATGTAGCTGTATTCCTTTAACTGGTTTTATACTGTCTTGAAACATGCATAATAGTTTTCTGGCATTTAATAAACATTTTTAACAGATATTTGGCTTACCTATTCTCAAAGAAAATTACCGTTTTGAAATATTACAAATATTTGAATACTTGAGATCAGATTACATGTGAATAAAAATAATAATAGTAAAAAGCACAGGGGAGCAATGAGACAGGAAACAGAGACATAATTTATATTTTGGCTTTGGATTTTTTTTGTGTGCTTAGAGTTGAACAACATTGTAACTGATATTCTAAGAACTAAATAAAGTACTTCCAACAAAATGAGTGAGTGAGAGAAGATCTGTCTCAAGAGCTGTTATAAAGCAGCATAATTTCTGACGTAATGTTATTTACCATTTTATGATGAATGCTTAAGTCTACTGCATTTGTCACCTTAATCTTTTTTTATATTCAAACAAAATATAAAACAATTTATTCCAAAGCCATACCCAAAACATACAATGAAAAGTATCCCTTTTAAAGACTTACTAAAAAGAGCAATCTTTACATTTTACAATTTGAAGACCTTTTGTTCCCACAAAAAGTCTCATAAAAGTTAATTCCATAATTAAAGTGTGCAATGTACTTTCCTGTTTATATAAAATGTATTCTCTCTTTAAATGCAAAATATTCAAATACAGCAGTTTTATTATGAAATTGTTTTCAATTTCTGAAATTCTCACTGGTCTATAGCATCCCATTTCCACATACTTCTTAAAATGAAATAAGAAGACAAACGGTGAAACCTTTTTTTCAGATCATTTTTTTCAGATGTCAATGCCTTGCTGACGCAAAGTGCAACATGCCTTTGTCATTCCTTTCATCTGAAATATTTTCCCAGTAGTTACTCAGTATTTTGCACAAAGAACAGTTGCAATACCTGTCATTTAAAAATTCATAACATGTTGTAATTCTTTTTATACGATTTTAAGATCTTAATCAAAGCTATTGCCACCAGCTGGGTGTGGTGGCTCACGCCTGTAATCCCAGCACTTTGGGAGGCAGAGGCGGGCGGATCATGAGGTCAGGAGATCGAGACCATCCTGGCTAACACAGTGAAACCCCGTCTGTACTAAAAATACAAAAAATTAACTGGGCGTGGTGCCAGGCGCCTGTAGTCTCAGCTACTCCGACTCCGGAGGCTGAGGCAGGAGAATGGCGTGAATCTGGGAGGCGGGGCTTACAGTGAGCAGAGATCGCGCCACTGCACTACAGTCTGGGCGACAGAGCGAGACTCCATCTCAAAAAAAAAAAAAAAAAAGCTATTGTTATAGTGATTCATTTTTTACAGATATTTTAATAAATATCTAGAAGACTGTTCAAATTCTTTAAAGTGGGGGTCAGCAAACATCTTCTGCAAAGATCCAGATATTTTGTGTGTCATTTTTCTGATGCATTTATTTACAACTCTAAAATGTTTTAAAAAATTATTTAGCTATGCTGCAATTGGCTACCCCCTACTTAAAAAATAGAAGTAACTGGCCGGGTACAGTGGCTCACGCCTGTAATCCCAGCACTTTGGGAGGCCAAGACTGGCGGATCATGAGGTCAGCAGATCGAGACCATCCTGGTTAACATGGTGAAACCCCGTCTCTACTAAAAAATAGAAAAAATTTGCCAGGTGTGGTGGCGGGCGCCTGTAGTCCCAGCTACTCGGGAGGCTGAGGCAGGAGAATGGCCTGAACCCGGGAGGCGGAGCTTGCAGTGAGCCGAGACAGCGCCACTGCATTCCAGCTTGGGCGACAGAGCAAGACTCCGTCTCAAAAAACAAAAAAGATAGAAGTAACTAGTCTCTAAATTAGACTACTTAAGTGTTAATAAAATGTAAACTTCACATTGTGCAGTAAAATAAACCCATGGTTTCTAACTACTAAATTGGAAGTTCATAAGCAGTAGGAAATGAATCCCATTCAAAGAGTGGGGCTACATTCCAGATAGTCTTTTTAATCAATTAAGCTTTCTTATGGCTTCTTCTTCATTTTGATTGAATAAGTCACATGTCTTTACTTTGTTTTTTCTTGGTCTTACTTTTTTATAGGGAAAAATTCTCTTCATGAGGCTAATTTGAAGTTTTTGAAACCACCTTAATCTAAAGCGTTGGCTATTTGCTGTATCTGATCTTAATATTATATGTGTCAGGGACTGGGAATTAAATACGTAAGTTAGATATTTATAATTTTTTAAATTTGTAGTTTAGTAACTGAATTGCTGGCTAAATTAGAACAAGTAAACAGAGATGAAGATAATGTCAATAAGGACCATTACAAAGAAAACAGTTTATCTTCTAGCAGGAAAAACTTTGAATATATAGTTTAGGGACCTGGATATTATCTATTTCTTCTTTTTATAATTACCCTTTCTGAGTCTCAATTTTTCATCTACAAAATGTGGCTGAGACTTCTATAACTTCAAATGTTTGTAAAAAGAGATGGGACATAAGCTATAATACAACAGCCACAATAGCAAAATAATCTTTTCCATAGGTAGTTTACTGGTTTGTTGTATGAATCAAATTCAACAATATAGACCACTGTAAACTACGCAGCACTAAACAAATACTATTTTAAACAAAAAGATAAATGGGAAATTCTGCAAATGTTCTTCCTAGATTTGGAGGTGAAAAGAAAACATCAGACTTTGAAGTTTGGAGCGTGAGCTCTGGTGAAGAGAACTGCTATTGAAAAGCTTGTTAAGGTGCTATGAAGAGGGTATGGAGAGAGGATGGGGGAACTGTTCGCACTGTATGGGGTTGTATATAATTGAATATCGCTTTTCAGCGTTAGCCTTCAATTTATAATGTTACAGGCTTCATTATGTCTGCCTGAAGCCTGGCACTCTGTGTCTATCTGGACATACAGTTTCCATTGAAGATCCACTTACTTAAATGCCTTAAGCAGGAAGCGGGAACACATAACTCCAGCACAGAAAAAGACTCCCCCACAAAGTTCATAAGGATGAGAGGCGTGGGTAGTGCTGATACAATGGTGAAGGCACTGATTTTGACAGATTTGATCCTCAAAAACTGATGGGGTGTAACCTCCGTCTGGAATACTGTTTGGAAGAGTTCAAGTGATGATGTGTTTGAGGAACCTTAAGGTGTGTCCTATTCTCATGTAGGAGCTGATTGCAGCAACCACACAAACTCACCACTCTGATAAGTTGACCTAGAAGACATCCAGTCTCTGCCCATTACCTGCCTATTGCTGACTTCTGGAAAGGGCATGTTAAAAAGAAAAGAATATATATAACCTTAAAAGTGAGGTGTTTAGGGTATAGTATAGCCAGGAGGTTATTTTTCTTGAATCAGCATATCCTGAATCACTTATTTGATTTACCAATCAAGGAACATTCTTAGGATCAGTGTAGTCTCATGAACAAGAGAATTTTATGTTCTTCCTGCTAGGAAGGAACCAGAAGGCATTTATTTCAACTCAATTAGCAAAGGGTCTGAGGACAAATGGGTTCTGAATTCATTTGAGATTGGAAACTCAGGGATAACTTTTGCTATTTATTCTTAGTTTCCCAAACTCAAATCATACCAAGATAATCATGTATCTTAAAAACTGCAAACTCCTTTCATAAACATGGCTTAATCTTATTTGTCTTATCTGTGCAAGGTGGATATGTTATAACCCAAATGATGGGAAAGGAACTGAGTTACCCAGTGGTTAAATGCCTTAGCCAAGGCCACAAAGCTAACAAAAGGATCGGTATCAGAACCTTGGATTCTTAACTTCTAAGGTACTGTGGTTTCCACCACAGTGTCAGTGATGGTTTGGATATGAGACAATAAAGTAATGAATATGGATAAAATTTTAAAACCTCGGAGCCAAATTTTTCTTTTTTGAATTCATTTTCTGCCAGGAGAGCACTGAAGCCAGGAAACTGCTCTCTCAGTGGGAATTAGAGGAAGAAACCACTTGAATCACATCTCAAACATTCAGCCCAATCAAAGCAACCTTCAAGAGCTGACATGTAACCATAGCTTTGAAAGTCAATGCAAGTAAGCCAATAAATCATATTTATTAAATGCCATGTTAAAATGACATTAAGATCTAGTCTTTTGCTATATGACCCCAAAGTTGCTAAATTTTATGATTGTAAAGATGGTAACAAACAGCAAAATAACCAGTGCTTATAGGAAAGACAGGAAAAGGGAATGATTATTCTTTTCCTAAAAAAAAAATTATGCTCTATATAGTCAAATTCTATTAGAAATATATTACAAAGAAAATTACTGAATAATCACTGAGATTTTTCAGGGTTACAGAGGATGCTTAATACTATTTTAAGAAATATTTAATGCTACAAAATCATGGCTTAACAGAAAAATAGACACCTTTAGAGAGGGTGGTAGTTAAGATTTGACCTGTATATTTTAAAATGTGTATTTCAAAGAGTTAGGTTTATTTTTACTTTTTCCTTTCTTATGTTTTCCATGTGTAGATATTCTTTGAACATTTATTGGTCATGGTTCAGTAACTCTATATACATCAACTTATCACATTGAAAGTTTATATTTGATAATCATTTATATAAAATAATGAATCACTTATTTAGTCTAGAAAATAATTGTACTGAAATGAATTTTTGACATAAATGATCGCATCTAGAAGATGATCCAAATCTAATGCAGGCTCTACTTCTGATGTTAGTGTCTTGTAAATAGTAAAATCTCAATAAAAATTACTTGAATGATTGAATAAATGGATGGAGATTAAATCTGGACCTTAGTTTCCTTTGTTTTTGATGAGGACATTTGGACATATTTCCTATTGTAGTGGCTGGAACGGAGTAGCTGCTTAAAAAGAGTAGGTTTTAAATAAACATAAACTTCCTCTCTCACATCTGTTTTTTCTTTTTGATTCATTTTTAGATGAAAATCTTTTAAAATGCTGTCTATACTTTTCTATTTTCTTAAATCAAAAGTGTCTAAAGTGATTTTGGTATAGAAGACTAAGCACACTTAGTAATAACTACCATTTATTGAGTCTAGTATCTTTGAAGAGTGATAGGCATTATGGTATTATTATCTTTTTAAATATGGGGAAGCCAAAACCCAGACAGAAAAAAGAAAGCAACATCCACAAAGTTGTATAGTCAGGTAGAGAAGCCAGGGTTCGAATCTAGGCATTTGGACCTCAAAATTTCTGTGCTTAGCCCTAGCACTATACTTCTATGCTTAATATTAAGCCTCATGTTGGGACTGATTACAGAAATGCTTAGAAATGACTAAAACTTGTTGGCCCTACACTAAATATTTTGAATTGGCTAATACTATTGTCTTTTTAAAGGTTCAGGATGTGTTACTTGATTTTTTTTGGTCTTATACCAATTGACTGGTTCCTTAAGACATCTTTTCCTTCATAGTACAGGGGGAGATAATTTATTTCATTGTACCTCTGTAGGCTGATAAATGATATATCATGTATTTTTAAGAATTCTGTGTAAAAGAAAAGTAAATATGCCTGAACTGTTAGAAGATTTTTTTTAAGTTAGGACCTGGGCTCCTGAAGCAAATTTATTACCAATCCAACAAACATTTATTGAGCCTTGGGCATTAGTTGGCACATGAGAATGGGGAAGGCTTATCCCTTACTCCATAGACCTTACAATCATGTCACACAAATCACAATACTATAAACAGATAAAAAGAGACAAGAGGAGTTGTATATTTAGATTAGAGAATACTCATTTTGAGTGGGAAGGAGACAATATAAAAAATATTGTGGTCAAGTACCTTTTCAAAAAATAGAAGTGCAAGCTCAACAACAAAGGGAACCACCTGGTACCTTGAATAACCAGCCTATGTATTAATTCTTAAAAATAAGAGACATGTAGAGATCATTCTGAAAAAAAAAATTACAGCTATCATGTAGGCACAAGTGTAACACTTCAGCTTGGCCAACCTCAGGCCTATGAGGAAGTGGCTGGATCACGGCACAGCATTGAACAAGCTAGGTTTGTCATAGGTAAAAAAGCCAAAACAGGTTATTAAAATTATTTATAAAATTAATAGGGAGGGATGGTATGGACTTACAGTAGAATTATAGCCAGGCACATTTTAATGAATGTGAACGTGAACACAATGCTACCCTGACAGTGCATTTCTCTTTTTATTATACCCCAAAATTGCTGCGAAAAACAGTTGTAAAGAGGATAAAGGCAATGATCTCATATCATATGATGCCAAAATGCATTATTAATAGATAATAAAAACTGTCATTGAGTGTGTATGAGAAGCCAAGCATTATGCTGAATGCTTGACATACATTATTTCACTTAATTCTCCCAAATAACCCTTTATCATCCTTATTCAACAGATGATACCTGCTTTCAGGGATGCCAAATAATTTAACCAAAGTCATCAATTTAGTAGGTGTCACGGACAAGGCTTTTAACTCAGAGTGAGATGTCACAAAGGTCAAAATCACAAGGCAATGGGAATTCCATGCAATTTAAAAGAGTGAGAAGACAATCTTTCCTAAAATATTTGTTACATGTAATCAGAATAATCTGCATTCAGTTAAAAACACAGTGTCTGTCACGATTCCAAGAATTAAGTAGCAAATTGTATGCTAAAGGCACAAAAATCAAAGATGGAATTCAATAGATTTTATAGTAAATTTTATAAGTTCAAGTGTTTTAATCAATTCCTCTAAAAGCACAAAGATTTTTTTAATCAGACAAGCAAAGAATGCCTTTACTGAGTAAGATTACTGTTATAAGAATAGTATTTAATGCCATTACTGAATTCTTTTTATACACTCTCTGCTAGCTTGTATTTAAATTACTGACCATCATCCTTAAATTAATAACCTTTCCATTCAATATAGGATTTCCTCGAGAGACCCTATGAAGAAGTAACACTTGTGTATGACAGCCTAAAATTCAAAGACTAACTAAAGCAACTACATTTCTAATAGTCACAGACAGTACTATTTTTAATGATTACCTTATAGGAAAAGTGAAAGAATATTCTATGTTTTTTATAGTTATTTTTACAATTTAATATAATTTGAAGCATTCTGCTAAAAGTTAAGTCAGCTTCCCAAGACTCAGGTTGTTTCTGGTTATTGATTATCTACATGGAAATAACATTGAATATTTAGGTACCCTTTACCATGTTCCCCAATGATGCTTCCAAATACCTAACATGACTATTTAATGTGCCCAATCTCATAACAACTAGCTTGTTGGCTTTTTCAATATATTGTGAGTCATTTATTGTTATAACATCTAGTTTGATGATATGCTACCTATGCCTGTAATTGAAGAGGCATATAAATGTATTATCATCAAACATTCCTTATGAAACTTACACCTGCACATACACACCCTTCTTAACAATCAGTCATACAGCTTGGAAGTCAGAAATTAGAAATTTACTTCCTTGGGTAAAGAAGTGCTGAGGAATTAGATGCTGGATGATATTCCACATAAAGATGTTTTCAGTAAGTCTTGAGAACAAAAACTTCTATAATATGTGGGAGGAACATGAACTATGGTTGGAAATAATAATAATGTCAGCCATACCTGCATCAGGGTTTTACTAAGATCACAAAAGACAGTGTTTCTTTAAAAATATTTGAGTGACAAATATAAGAAGTTATCATTATTTACATTTCTGCTATGAAATTAGTTTAGCAAATAACTTTTCTGTATGATTGCTAAGACCTCAGTATTCTTGGATTCAACCTTTCCTGTCTAGTATTTACAGTTATTGGTCACATTTTAAGAGGAAAACTGGATGAGTCTGGAAGAATTGGGGATGGTTAGTATGTAGAAGCAAAGACTAAGAGAAGAAATTATAGTAAATTCCAAATAATATGAGTATCATGAAGGAGGAACTTGTTGTATGCTATTGGATAATATAAAATTAGTGTCATGAGGTTAACATGAAAGGGAAAAGAATATTTTGGTTCAATATAAGGAGTCATTTCCTATTAATCAGAGTTGACCAAAAGTGGGGTATAATGCTTTGTTAAAGAGTAAGTTTTATCATAACAAGTGTTCAAGAAGAGGCTGACTAATAATTTCTCAAAGATGCTCTAGAAGGAATTTTTTACCTACAGAAATCTGGTTGTATTATGTGACTGTTAACCCTACTGTTGTCCTAGAAGGGGCAGTATAAAAGGGCATGGTGCAAGGAAGATTTAAAAGTGTGGATAAACTCTTGTCTCCCAGCCACGGGGAGAGAACACACCCATTTTCCAGGGAAGTTATTTCTTATAGGGAGCTACTTGATAATCAAATTTATATAAATAACAGGGAAAGTTAAAGCCTGACTTTTAAGTCATTCTATTCATTTATTTACTAATTCACCAATTTATCAATATAATTGTATTTTTTGAGTGCCCCTTATGAGACAGGACAAGCCTGGAAGGATTCCAAATGTAGTTTGAATTCTCGTGGTATCTAGACAACAGAAAGAGGAACAATATTGTATTGGGTGGGAGATGGATGAGAGGAATTGATTTAAGAATGAGTTGATAACAGAGAAATGTCACCAAAAAACATTAGCAAATGTATTTCCCTTCCCTTCCCTTCTTCTCCCTTCCCTTCCTTTCCCTTCCCTTCCCTTCCCTTCCCTTCCCTTCCCTTCCCTTCCCTTCCCTTCCCTTCCCTTCCCTTCCCTTCCCTTCCCTTCCCACTTCCTTCTTTCATTCTTTCATTCCTTCCTTTTAGTCTGGGATATGTCCATTTGGGACCATATAGTTTTTATCAGTTTCTTCTTCTGTACCAGCTGGCATGGACTCTCCATTTTCCATGAGGCTCATCTGAGCATTTGCTAACCACTCTAAAGAGTAGCCTGGCGGTTCAACTATAATAGCACCTTTTTTTCCCAACGTATCAAAGACATTTATACTAATATATTCTCAGAATAGGAATTGTTAAAATTCTGTGTTCTCTTACTCAAAAAAAACCATCACAGAAGTAGGTTTACACAGAGTAGATACTAAATATTTTTGGATATATTAATAAATGAATAAAATATATAAAGGATTTATTATGTATTTTATATAATATTTTGTACTAGCATCTTACCTAAAGTCATAACCAATCCTGTGAATTATTTTTATATTACTTTTACACGATATTTGTATAATTCAATTTTGCTATTTGAAATATAATTTTGAACAAAAATAATATTTTTGCTCAATATACTTACATAGGTATGATTTAAATATGCACACAATTGTGAGTTGGGAATAATTCAGCTCAAGGCTTAAATATGGCATTGATAAACTTTGTGGCAGACCAGGAAGTATTGAGTATCTTTTACAATTGAGCAAAGTGGGGCTTAGAAAGAATTTTACCTTACATATAACAGCTTGTAACTTTGGGGAATCCAACTCCTCTAATCTCAGAATCACTTATTTTTTCCATAACAAACTGTCTTAATATCTATCTCTTTGTTGACATCTTTCCTAATTGAGATATCTGAAGAAGATGGGACATAAACGGTAGATGTATGTCTTTCATTTGCCAGGAAAGTACATAGAGTATACTTCGCTGGCTTTCATATATTAAATAGAGCTGGTAGTCTTCAATTTTCAATTCATATTTAGTAGCTCAGACATTCTGTAATCTTGACAGAAGCAAAATAATTTAAAAAGTTTTAAAGAAACTTAAAAGTTTTATTGAATGCTAATAAAATACTCTTTTGAAATACATGTTGCTTAGATCTTCTTGGTTCATTTTTCTTATTTGGCAAAAGAAGACAATTGGATTATATGATCTTCAAAGTCCTGCCAAGAGCAATATTATTTTCAGTATTATGAAAAAACACTTGCAACTTTTCCAGCTTTTAGTAGCTTCTTTCCTTTTTTGTTTTTGTCACTCTAGCTCCAGACAATTTTTACAGTATAAAATATTAATATAACCATGGTTGATGGCTTCCAATATGCTTATAAGTTTATACATCTTCCTGTTTAATGGCATTGGTTTCGTTCAATATTGTTGGAAATTTGGGAGGAGGAGGTTATAAAACCAAGTCTCATTAGCTATTCTAGAGTCTGCTTCATATTAGTCTGTGATTTTTTAGGTGTTCATGCTTATCTCTTTCTGAAGTGGATGGAAATTATATTCTCTTACTTGTATCTACAAAACATATCACCTCACAGCAAAAGACATGTTATTGATATCTTGCTGACAGGAAGAATGGTCTGCGTTGACGACAACCACTTCCTATGCCCTGATCCAACCATTTATCCTTTGGGTGCCACCTCTCATGGCTTCTATAGGCTTGCTGGGCACGTTTAAAAATGGCCATTCTGTCAACCTTTTTATGTGGTGAGGACATCCAGACTGCTACACTTGCCAAATACAGAAAATGGCACTAGCAATAGCACAAAAGTCACCTCTGTTCTGACTCAGCTGTGGCCAATGACACAAGCTAAAACACGTGAGAAAACTGCTGCCTATCTTGGGAAGATACACACATTCTAAAGAAAGAAAACTATTTTGGAAATTCTGGATGTGACAACCTTTCTTGTTCACACTCAGTAAACACATTAGTTGAATTCCTCTGATTGTCAATTAGCAATGGTTTTGCCAAGAATACTGGTATTGATGCTGTTTTTAGCACTGAAAAATCCTGTGGGAGAAATGAGGAATTTAACACATTGTAGGTGTTAAGATTCCTGGGTGTCTGACAGTATCCCTGGAACCATTATCATTAATTAACTTTTCAATCAGAAAGGCAAACTACTTTGCTGTTAGGCTTCCAGATGAGGTTTTTTGAAAAAACAGTAAGATAATAAAGGCTTGGATTGCTCCTACTTCCTGAGGCAAGTCACATCTCACATTATTGAGAACTTGGACTGAAGAGCTCATAGGGCAAGTGAGGCCAAGGTCACGAGTCTTCAGACATCTTGGGCCAAGTGCCATTCTAGAAGAAATGATTCTGTTCCTCAGTCACCATCCATCTGTGCCCCCAGGTTTGACTCGCTCTTTTCCCAGGGAGTCATGTTCATTCCTGACACAAGGGAGACCAGAAAAGAGATCATGAATGACAATGAAAACCTTTATGATACTGAAATAAAGCAGAGAGTTGGACTGAATAAGAGTTGGTAGCTTTTCCTTTGTATTTGTGTAAGTTGAGTCATACAAAATTGTCATTTTTGTAATTCAAAAGGGTAAAAACAAAAGCAAGTTCAAATAATTCAAACTTACATTTTTTTCTCACTATAAGAAAGAGGATTTAAAGAATTGTATTAGGTTAGCTAATCTGATTTTTTTTTTCATGCAAATACAGCTTCCTCGAGGTAAATGATCAGAGCTATAATATTTTAAATATAGAACAATCTAAAATAAAACTTTAAAGAAACAAGATGACAATATTTAATAAATAAATCATTTATTACTTAAGCCTAGTAAATTATAGGAATGATGTGTGGTTATTATGAGCTCCTGGAGCCAGAGTGCAAGGATTCATATTGTAGCTCTGATATTTTTTCTTCACCTTAAATAGGTTACTTACTCAGTGACTCAATTTTCTCACTATTAAATTAGGAATAATAATTGTGCCCATTACCTAAGGTTGTTGTGAGGATTAAATGAGTTAGCCACATCAAATGTTTAGGATGGTGCTGAATAAATATTAGCCACTATAAATATTGTTACTTATAATTACCAATCATTGAATGATCCAATGGAAGAAAACTAATTAGATGTGCAGACACCTGTCTTTTGAAATAGACATTCAATCCAGAGCAACTGATCTTAGAGCCCAGTACTATATTTTTAGGTGTCTGTGTTAGGCAAAGCTCATGTGAATGTTAGGTGATAACATTGTCAATGATGACTGAAGCATTTCACATGATGAACTTTAGGAGAAGAGCCAAGAACTCCAGTGAGCTCTAAAGATAGATCAGCCTGCACAGAATTCATCTTGTGCTGGTTTATGGGTCAGGAGTGTAATAACACCACAGTAAGCCTCTTAAAGGATAAGTAGATTGGATGAGGACAACATTATTTACTTTCTTGGTCACGATGCTCTAGCTCCTATCAAATCTTTTGTGTCTGAAATTTGGTCACACTGATTCCTGTCACCAGGAGTTGATCAGGGTCAACTCTCTCTTGTACTCTGCAGTGAGGGACAGGAATTCTGCTAGGCTCAAGAAGTGTGTATCAACCAAGTTTTCACTTGTGCAGGGTGAGAGATAAGTTCTCAATATCCCACTAAGGGATGAAATACATGAGATAGTGTTCATGGTCAGATGGCTACCAAAAATACAAGAAGGCAGAATCCCAAACCAAGGAGAATTTTCAGGGCACTGGGCCACTACCATTCCCTTGAATGATGGATTCCCTGAAAACTGTGGAGGTCATGGACAAATGGCCACAATCTCTAGAAAAATGGACCCCTTTCATACATCATTTAGCAGTGGACCTGAAGCAAAAAGTCTCTAGTAATTGCTCTACACTGATGATATGAGGAAAAATAGGTCATCGTGCAAAAATTCTTAACCTCCCTGATTCTTACTCTGTCAAATGTGTTTGTTCTGACAATTCTGTGACCTTGTTTAACTATCCAACTACTCCTAGTTAAAGTAACATTGCTGGAAAAGAAATACACAACTCAGTTAACTAGTTTCACTTTAATTTCACAATATTTCTTAGTCGACTACTCAATGCTGCCTACAATCCTGACATTTCCCTGAAGGATTCCCTTTTCCCCTCTCCAACATGAAAATTTGATGCCTCTGTCTGTCTTTCCTCCTCTCCTCCATTCATCAGCTGCCTCGCAAGGAACACTGAGGTGTGTCTCGCAAAGAACACTGAGGTGTGTCTCACAAAGAACACTGAGGCCCTCCGTTAGGAATACTCTCCTTCCACCAGCAAACCAGAAACCCGTGTCTGTGCCCATACACCCTGCCCTTCCTGCAACTCTTTTGCTCATTCTGCTTCCCTTCTCAAGGGCTTAGCTCACAGAGTTCAGCCCAGTCCTCCAACATCACCAGTGTACTCCTCTCTATTGATTTTTCACCACCAAAATTACATTAAAAAAAAACAACAACCCTCTCTTGACCATCATATCTACAATCTACTAATAAATTTCTTTCCATTCTTTTACAAAAAAACCTATTGAAAAAGTTGTTTCTGTTTTCTGTCTCTGCTTTTTCTTCTCAACCCGCTCCAAGAAGGGTCTCTCTCCTCTTTAACTCCCTTCTAAATCTGCACTTGTAAAGGTCAACAATGATGTTCATATAGCCAAATTCAATGGTACTTGCCCACTTAGTTACAATTAACAGCAAAGACCACTGTTTTCATCTCCACACACTCTCATTGTTATTTGATGAGGTGTCACCTTCTCTTCTCCATCCATATTCAGTCTCCAGGTAATACTAGTCATGGCTGTATATGCTGGTAAATCCCATATTTATAGCCTTCGCCCTCCACTGCTCCTCAGATCTCTGGACTCATAAATCCAATTGCAGACTTGGCATGCACACTTGGCATATCAAAGTTTAAATGTCCTAAACGTTGCTATTAATATATCTTTTCTCCTTCCCAGACATCTGTTCCTCCCCCATCCTAGTAGGTGCCTCAAATTCATCCAGTTTGCACAGGCTGAAATTATATATCAGCATTGATTTCATTTTTTCTCTCTCAGTTCTCGAATCTAATTCACCAGCAAATACTCTAAAGTGTGTTCTTCTTTATTTTCTGAAGGAATTTGCATAAGATTAGTGATAGTTCTTCCTAAATGTTTTATAGACTTCACCAATGAAACTATTTGGACTTTTCTTTGTGGAAGATTTTTGATAAGAATTTCAATTTACTTTAGAGAGCCATTTAAAATTTCTGTTTGATCTTTCATCAGTCTTGGCAAGGGGGTTTCGTGAGGTTTGTCAACTTGGTCAGCATAAAGTTGTTTATAATATTTATTTCTTTATAGTCTGGAGAATCTTTGATGAATTCCTTTCATTCTTGATTTTGGTAATTTGTGTTTTCTTTCCTTTTTTGTTGATAAATCTAGCAATGGGCTTATCAATTTTGTTGACTTCTATAAAGAACTACCTTTTTGCCTTATTAAATTTCTCTATTGTTTGTTTTCCTTTGCCTATGATATTTAAGAAGCTAAAAATATAGTTCATTGTTGGGAAATCAACTAGGAATATGGCATATAAAAGATGTTTGAACTCTTAAAAATGTAGCACTTTTGAGCAAAAAGAGGAAAAGTGACATATTTTGCTGTCTTGTGAAGATTTCTGGTACCTTAAGTCTCTTTCCTATTATTTTTCCCCATTATTTTTAGGGCATTTTCCCTTCCTCTTCTCCCCTTCTGAGACAGATAACTACAGATGTCCCCTGTCTTAGAAACAGTTCTTCAATCCTCATGCCACAGGGCATTACTGACCGAGGAGATCCTGAAGGTGATGGAATAACTTGATCCAAATATTTTTCACCAAGAAGGCATTTTGGTCTAAGGATCTATTTTCACTTTGGACAATATGGAGAACCCCAAAGAGTTTTTTGTTTTGTATATTATACCTATGACTATCTATGATTATATGCTATATTAAAAATGAAAAACTTTGTAAATATTTATTTATTTTAAAATAATAGCAAATCTATTATGCATAGCAAAGTTATATATTTTATATGAAATAACTATTTTATATAAATATTAAAAATATAACTATTATTGAGAAGTTTCATTGCTTTACATTTTCTGTATCTCTCTTGTTATCTGGCTTTACAGAAGACAAGTAGATTCTCATTTCTGCTTTTGCATTCAGTCTGTTGAAATATATTTTTTTGACTGGAGTATATTAAGAAAATGTAGCCTCACACAATATGTAGTTGGAGGCCGGGCATGGTGGCTCATAGCTGTAATCCCAGTACTTTGGGATGCAAAGTGGGAGGATCGCTCGAGGCCAGAGGTTTGAGACCTGACTGGACAACATAGTGAGACCTCATCTCTACAAAAAATTCTAAAAAATTAGCTGGGCATGTAGATGCTTGCCTATAATGTCAGCTACTAAGAAAGCTAAGGTTAGAAGATTGCTTGAGCTCAGGAGTTTGAGGCTGCAGTGAGCTATGATTATACCACTTCACTCCAGCCTGGGTGACAGAATGAGACACTGTCTCTAAAAAACAAAAACCCAACAAATACATAGTTGGAAAAGGTAGGGTTAATTTTGATAGCTTCTTTAGATAATTGTGAATATTCTCCTTTGATACTCCACTAAAACTCAATGAGTGGTAGTTTTTAAAGAGTAATTATAATATTGAATCTGAAATCATGTATATAAACATTTCATATACTCTTATATTAAAATCCACTATTCTACCTTGAACTTTGACTAGATATTTTATCAAGAGTTTTTCTTTTTTTTTTGGTAAGATCATGCATTGGTCATCTGAAGACCATTAGTCCCCTGAGTTACAAAGATCTTCCAAAGATTGACACATTACACAACAGTTATAAATCACATTTGTTAATAGCGTAACTGATATTGACAGATAAGTATTTAAATATTTCATATTTGGAATTATCAAGTTTATGGGTGCAGATAACAAGTTTTTCAAAATTCTAAATTTCATTTGAAAGCTCAAATTGTTTATTATTGGTAGCAAAATGCTTGATTTCCTTGAAATGGCAAGCTCACTTCATTCATTTTCATCAAAATGTCTTCCAAATAACCAAGTCTGAATAATCATTCTTTGTTTGTCAGCCATTATTTAAAGTAAAAGTAATCCTATGAAAAACATGGCTAGTTCAGCTCACAACTCTAACAAGCAGACGAGTGCTTTTCCTCAAGACTACCAGTCTACTTTATACTTTGGAATAAAGCTGAAGTGCCTTATGCGTAATCCCATTTTGTCATGCAAAATAGTAAAAGATATGAGTACCCCAGGGTTTAGATTTAATGAAATTAATATGTTCTGCTTTATCATTGATATTCTTCAGTGAAAGTATCCCTTTCTTTCTTACTGTAAGTGTATGACGTCGATTACAATGACCACTGCATTGACTTGTGCTAAGGCTCCAGTAGTTTCACCCATGACTGCTGTTGCACCATCAGTGCAAAGGCCAAGAAGGTGAAAATAGGCAAGTTATAGCTTCGTATTTTTATGGAAATGATTTTCTCAAAGTGTCTTGGATGATCCTCAGATTTCTATGGACCACGCTTTAGGAACCTCTGGGCTTGATCAATGAGAACAGGTGTGTGTGTGTGTGTATGTGTGTGTGTGTGTGTAATGTGTATACATATATATTTATAATGCTTTTTCTTTTTTCTTTTTTTGAGACAGTCTCGCTCTGTCACCCAGGCTGGAGTGCAGTGGTGTGATCTCGGCTCACTGCAAGCTCCATCTCCAGGGTTCACACCATTCTCCTGCCTCAGCCTTCCGAGTAGCTGGGACTACAGGTGCCTGCCACCATGCCTGGCTAACTTTTTGTATTTTTAGTAGAGACAGGGTTTCACCGTGTTACCCAGGATGGTCTCGATCTCCTGACCTTGTGATCCACCTGCCTCAGCTTCCCAAAGTGCTGGGATTACAGGCGTGAGCCACTGTGCCCAGCCTATAATGCTTTTTCTACTAAAAATTTATTTTTTAATATATAGTATGTTATTTATTGGATATAAACATGGAGGATATAATATGAGCAAGAACAAGGCAATGCAAATATCTGGACAGAACTTAAGAATCTTTTCTTATCACCTAAATGGTTTAATCACTGTATAACCAATCTTCTTGTCTACGATTGTTTTACATATGTAATTTTTGTAGAGTAGATCCCCAAAGGTAAGCTTTCAATGAGCTGTTTTCACTTATTACAATAATGGCAGCTGCCCTCTGTGGAGCCATGATTATATGTCTGGCACTCTGTTAAGTACTTAATATTCATTAATTCGTTTGATCCTCAGAGCAATGTTGTGATGTGGGAATTATTATCCCTATCAAATAGATGCATGCCTGATAACTACTTAACAAAAATGTGTTGAATGTATGAAGTCACTTTGTCTAAGGTTCCTTCCACCTACAATCACCTCTCCCGCCAGCAACCAGTAAGTGGTAGAACCGAGACTCAAAATCGGCCAGCTTGAAAGCCTAGATGTGTTACAAAATGGTGTTAACCATCCCAGTAGAACAAACACATTACATTTGGCTCCTTAACTCAGCTAATTGATTCAGAATGTTACTTTTCTGGCTCTTTGGAGTCAGAGAATGTTAACTGAGTAGTTGCCATTTGAAAAATCCCTTTCTCTGAAAGGGCCCATGGTCAATGTAGCCCAATACTATATTTGTGGCAACATAACCCGAAGTAGAAAGAAAGTTTTTTCAATAACTACACCAGCTTACCCTCTAACTTACTTCTCTAATCATCCCAACTGATGATGTAGCTTAAATAGTGACTTATAGCGAGTGCAGCTTGATGATGTAGCTTAAATAGTGACTTATAGCGAGCGTAGCTTGATTATGTAGCTTAATCAGCTGGGATGGTTATAGAAGTAAGTTAGAGGGTGAGCTGGTGGAGTACAGAATTTTAAAGGATGTGTTTCTGTAGCCAGAAGTACCTTACAAGTGCTTTTTATTAATTTTTCCCTTCTAATGGCTTATTCATACTCTGCATGGGGCATTTTGACACAGATAGTGAACACAACTGAAAAACTTTTAAAACAAACTTTAAAAAGCATTTTTTCCAAGGGCCTAGACACACTTGCCAATGTTCGGGAAAATTGCCAGTAAAATTGCTTTGATCTCTAAGGTGCTTCAGGGTTCACAGAAAGAATTTCTCAAAGTATGCAAATAAGAATAAGATTCTTTCTTAAAATAACTGAAAACCCTTTAGTAATAAAGTATATTACACTTATTTTCTCTTCAACTATCTCATATGGAAAAAAACTGTAATAAATATCTTTTCTTCTTTTTTCATGTGATAAAAGTCCAAGTCAGTTACAAAAAGACATTCCTTTCCTGCTAGATGAAGAGCAGAATACTGAAAGAGAACATAAAACTTAATTTCCTTATATTTTCCAAGAGACTGCAATTCATTTGTAACATAATATGATAATGTGACTGAAATTTCAACTTACTAAAACAGGTGATACTCTAATATTCCAGAATGTCTCACTTTGGCATTTGGCTGGTTGGTGCCTATGAACTCACCATTTCAATCAAAACAAACATGTCTGAGGCTTCATGAGAACTTATGGTTTAAGAGTGTTTTCCACACATCTTAACTATGATATTTAACAAGCTAAAAATATTGTTCATTGTTGGGAAATCAACTAGGAATATGGCACATAAAAGATGTTTGAACTCTTAAAAATGTAGTGCTCTTGAGCAAAAAGAGGAAAAGTAACATATTTTACTGCCTCATGAAGATTTCTGGTAGCTTAAGTCTCTTTCTTATTATTTTTCTCCATAATTTTAGGGCATTTTCCCTTCCTCTTCTCCCTTTCTGAGACAGATAACTACAGATGTCCCCTGTCTTAGAAACAGTTCTTCAATCCTCATGCCACAGGGCATTACTGACTGAGGAGATCCTGAAGGTGATCGCGTAATTTGTTCCAAATATTTTTCACCAGGAAGGTATTTAATTTTTAGCCATTTGAATACAAGGAATTGTGTTTCCTTCCTTGTGCTTGATCACATTCCCATTTGCCATTGGAAAGGTAAATTGTTTTCACTTGTCAGCCGAAAAAAAAAAAACCCTGATCTTTATAAGATTTCTTATAATTGTTATTCTGTTGGAAAATTTAAAGCCTATAAGTAAAATTAATGCGAACGTAAATTTAACCAAAGCTTTATAAGTAGATTTTGCTTCGGGAGTATTAGTTTTTAAAATAACATTGGTTTAATGATGAATTAAAACAACTTCAACTTACAGAGTTTTGGAACTGTTTGTCAAAATCTCTCAACATAATCCCGCACTCACTATAAGTCACTGCTTACTTGCTCCTGAGATCATCAGGTGGGTCCTTGTGGGAGAGACTTTCTTTAATCTGAAAGGCCTACTATCTCAGCTGTTTATATTTCTATAGGGCCTGTTTTCTCAAAAGATTTGAAATATTTGACATACATACTTCCTGGAATTTTATAATTGTGTGATCATCTTTTCCTCATACATTTCAATTATTTAAAAAAATCAGGAGGTTAAATTCCCTAGCCAAAATTAAGAAGCTTATACTCATTTAATTGACCCTATCCTACTCAGCTTTTTCCTACTGTGTAAGTAAAGCAAATGTTCTCATTCTGTATTCCATTTTGATAATCAGGCATAGGAGGTCAATGTTGGCTCATTTATGAAGGAAGGAAAACGTAAAATCAATAAAAAAAATTTTAGTTATTCTAGAGAATATTTAGCTATCAACATTCACTGAGACAATTAGCATGGCTAAATTGAAGTATAGCTGAATTTATTTTAATAGCTCCTTTTAGTTTGAAGATAAACACTCATCAGGACACAGATAGTCCTCTGATCTCTCTACAAGATTCTAGTGAATCAAAATCTTCAAGATACAGAGCTTTTTCTTGTCTCAAGAGAAGGCATCAAAAATTTTAATTTCACAAGATAGGAAGAACTCTGGATTTTACCAAAAAGATTACATGTATTTCTATTCCAAACAGAAATTAACACAAAATGGAAGAAACATGCTACTTTTTAAAAGTTACATGGGGACTAAACAGATACATAGAAAGACACAACAGGAGAGTATTAGCTTATCCAGAGTTCTCTGTTTAACCTGTCACCACTAAAACTATTTTTTAAAAAAAGATAATGGGAATCTAGGATTATATAAATAAAATTAGTCATGCATTAGAGTACAGACTAACCTGATATAACAAGTATGCCTACTACAATACAGTGGCTTAAATAAGAAAGAGGTTTATTTCTTCTTCACATAACCATAGAGATAGATGAGCAGTTCAAAGTAGATAGGTGGCTCTGCTCCAATAGGTCTTTCAGGAACCCAGGCTTTTTATACTCCTGTTTGCTCTGACATTTTCTGGGATGTTATCCACATTGTGGAGGCTGGCTCATGGCTAAGTGCATTCTAGATGGAGCGTGTGGTTAAAGAGAATACTTGGAGGTTAAGAATAGGATAGTGAAGGACTGGGTCAAAGTTATATAGGAGCATGTAAAGGGATATATAGATACATAAGTGATATATGCATATATTAGTGTGTATAAATATACAAAAGTGTGTAGGAACAAAGGATTGTAAAGATAAGAAGAGAAATGGAAATGAGAGATTCTGAGCAATTTTAGAGAAAAGGTTTAAAGCAAAACTCTAAAAATAGGGTGATACTAGTAAATCATGGGCAAGAAAGACATTTATACTAGTTATCCTGAGAACTGACTCAAGATAATATAGTCTGGAAGGCGGGAAGTCTAGAGAGGAAAATAGTGCTATTTTTATAGTAGTTTTATAAATCACAAGTTGGTAACTCGGTATCAAGGATGTGCAATGAAAGTAGGATGAGTAGCCACTTCCAACTACTCAGGTATCATGTAGATTCCTAAGAGGAAGAAAAAGGCAGAGTGACTGTGCATATACTTATACATCTTGTCGTTCAATTTCCGAGAGGCATGGTATCTCCCAAGGATTTTCAAGAAGATAGATTTGAGTAAGAAAGCACTCACTTCCTCATGATTAGTAAGCTCAAATTGACAATGACCCTCTAAAGCAGGGGTTACAAAACATTTTTGTGAAGGGTCAGATAGTGAATATTTTAGGATATTTTGTGCCACACAGCTTCTGTCATTACTTCTCACTTCTGCCATTGAGATGCAAAAGTAACCATAGGCAATATACAAAGAAATGAGTGTAGCTGTGTTCCAATAAAACTTTATTTATAAATAAGAGGTGCAGGGCTAGGTTTTGTCCACATGTCATACTTTATTGGCCTCTATTCATCCTAAGGCAATGAAATGGGAATTAGGTAAATTAGGCAAATTTCTTTTGAGTTGTAAGTTTATGAACATTTATAAATAAATTGAACTCTACTATATATAAAATATTTACAAAAATGAAGGAGAAAAATGCATAATAAGCAGTATACTTTAATAGGTTATGAAGAAAATGTTGATGACACCAGAAGGTACAGATGCTTTGAAAGAGAAGATAATAAGTGTTATTTTAGTTATATATAAATATTACTTCCTTTGTAAATGTTTGGATTCCAAGACAATACTGACAAGACCAGCATAACTTGTATGCAGAAACTACAAAGCATTAGAAGTATATTTAAAATTATTTACAATAAATATGGACAAATTAATGATGATTAAATAGTTCATTTTAAGGGCTTATTTTCTTTCTTTCTCTTCCCTCCCTCCCTCTCTCCCTCCCTTTCTCCTTTCTTCCATCCTTCCTTCCTGCTTTCCTTCCTTCCCCTTGCTCTCTCTTCCTTGCCTCTCTTCTTTCTTCCTTTTTTTCTTCCATAATTAATTTAGTCTGTCAGTTCTTTCAAAAAGAATTCATCTGGTATAGATATAATAATTCTAAATCTCATTCTAGTCTTTCAAAACAGCTTCATAATATAAAAAGTTGTATCGGGGAAAGTACAGAATTCCAGATAGCATAACAATTGAAAGTTATTGTCTCCAAGCAATTTTAAATGCTAAATATTTTTATTTTATGCAACATTGTAGAGCTTATAAAAATATGAATATCATTTTAAAATATTACATTAGAAAAAAATTTATAATAATGTTTGAGACCCAAACAGAATTTTTTAATAAGATGTACGAACACATATTTTTCTCTAAGGTAATACAAGTCATCAGAAATAATTGCCTTAACTACTTTGGGAAAGTGAAGTGAAAAATAGCACTTAACATCTCACTCTAGGCTAAAAGCGATAAACGTTTCATTTATGAATGTATCTGTCTGCCTCAAGGTCTTGCCGTTGGTGTGTTTGCCATCCAGATTTTTAATCTATCTATCTATCTATCTATCTATCTATCTATCTATCTATCTATCTATTCATCTACTTTTAGAGAAAGGATCTTGCTGTGTCACCCAGGCTGGAGTGCAGTGGTGGGATCATGGCTCACTGTAGCTTCAAACTGCTGGGCTCAAGCAATACTCCCACCTCAGCCTCCCAGGCAGCTGGGACCACAGATGCACACCACCATGTCTGGCCATTTTTGAGTTTTTGTAGAGGTGGAGTCTTGCTGTGTTGCCCAGGCTTGTCTCAAACTCCCGGCCTTAAGCAATCCTCCTGCCTTAGCCTCTCAAAACACTGGCACTACAGGTGTGACAGGTTTGACAGTCCTAAGCAGGAGAGGACTTTGGACCAAATTTTCTCCTTCTAATCAACGGTAAGCATTTTTCTGTACTGATGTTACTATTTCTCACCAGTGAAAAACCCAATTTGGAAATCTTGAAAAAGATGAGTGACATTCTGAGATAAGGGTCTATACTCACGGTGTCTTACAGTCTACAAAATGTTCTTATCTAGGCTGGGCATGGTGGCTCACACCTGTAATCCCAGTACTTTGGGAGGCTGAGGCAGGTGGATCACATGAGGTCAGGAGTTCCAGACCAGCCTGGCCAACATGATGAAACCCCATCTCTACTAAAAATACAAAAATTAGCCAGGCATGGTGGCAGATGCCTGTAATCTCAAGTACTTGGGAGGCTGAGGAAGGAGAATTGCCAGAACCCAGGAGGCGGAGATTGCAGTGAGCCAGGATGGCACCATTGCACTCCAGCCCAGGCAACAGCAAGACTCCATCTCAAAAAAAAAAAAAAAAAAAAAGTTTTTGTCTAAACGACTGAATTTCAGACTTCCTACCACCCATTAAAGTAGGCAGGTCAAAGGATGTGATTCTTATTTTCTAAAGGAACAAATAAACTCTAAGAAGTGAAGCAAACTGCAGCCAGTAAGAAAGATCTGAAAAAAAGAACAAGGTTCCATTTTCTGAGAATACTTACCTAGTTCACTTCTGTTTCAGGTCTGTCAATTTTTCCATTTCAATATGTCCAGAGTCCATGCCCTCTTTCCACTCCAACCGAGGACTTTGAAGTGAACTTTGTCATAGTTACTGGGAAAAGAATAATCATGACAACAACAAAAGATATAAAAAGTGAAATAGTAACTATATGAAGTCTCCCATTGCAATCACCTGACTATGAGCCAAAACACTGGAGTTCTTGGCCCTCCTACTCTAATTAATTGCGTGTCCTTGAACAAATCAAACAACCTGTCTGGCATTCAACTTCCTTATCTAAAAAAATGAAAGGGCTTCTAAGATCTCTCCCACATATAACATTCTAAATATTAGTAAAGGAATCTATATTCAATAAAATACTTGTTATGTTGCTTCTTAGAATAGTTGGAATGAGCTACAGACTACAATATTGCAGCTGCCAATTCTTTAACAATTTGGACTGTGTAGCACTAACTTAAATCCACCTGTGGGAATAGAGTTGGAGGCAATACACTGTCTCAGCCTGCTCTGTTTTCATTTTCAAAACCACTAAGGGAAGTTGGGTTGAAACTGGTTTTGGAAAAATACAGAAACATTATATCAAACTTGACAAGAAAGATAACTCTTTGACATATTAATGACTTTTGATTGTATTAGTAATTTCCTATTGCATTGTTTTCAGATTTGGTTATGTTGGCACAAAATAAAAAACAATATGGTTGCAATTTAATTTAACTTATTAAGACTCCCAAACATAGGGCACAGGTGCATGCTATTTGAATGTATTTAGCTAGTACAGTCCAAATTTTACATTAATCAATTGCAGGCTTGATTAAACTGACATCCGTGGGAGTGCCTGATCTGCATCTTCTGAATCTCTCCTTGGAGTCATCTTGCCTCTCTTATCTTCATTCATCACCAAGCCCCAATCTTAACTTGAAGAATTTCCAAGATAAAATGGTCAGCCTCACAATCAACAGCATCAGCTCTATGCTCTTATTTCCTCTTTCCCATTTTAGTTTCTGACCCTTCAACAGATGACTGTAAAAAAAAAAAAAAAAAAAAAAAAAAAAGGACACGTACTCCTTAACAGTGCCCACACTGCTACCCATACATGTATCTTTGGCTCCAGCAGACAGACCTGTGGTTAGTGCCTTTTTTGCTATTTCTTTATAAGGCAAGGTCATCCAGTTCAATTCAGAGGATAGAAGATGAACGTCTACGTCTCTGATTCCAGAAAGCAGCTCGCTGTCCAAACACATAATTAAAGAGGGCAGCAACATGTATTCCAGAATGGTGATGAAATATTTCGGGGAAGAGTCTGGTGTAATTAGTAACACATCCACCTAGCCATGACCGTATTTGGCTAACAGGAGGCTATTTTTCTTACTTTGTGAACATTTAAGGTCAAGTCTATTAATTGTTTCTATAAATATAATTTAGGTGCAATATTCATTCATACCAAATTAATCACAGGTAGTCTAATAACTACAATGCTGTGTAGAATGCTGGAGGACTCATGTGTCAGTTTCTATGGTACAAAGAATTTGCCAATTACTTTGTCAGGTTATGAAGTCTCTCTTTGCTTTATCATTTTGGATTGTAATCTGAAAAATATAATGCATGTCTCCTACTTACTTTACAGGAATCAAAATAAAAAATGTCTTTAATGAATCTTAAGCCTATTGGGAAAAAGGTATCTGTAAATATATGATGTATTTCCACTAATTTACCTCCTGTAATTTGTTGGTTCTAGCAGTTATTTTCTTCTCCACATTTAAATTAAATCGTTAGAAATCTAAGTTTCTAAAGTGCCTTATTTAAATAAATGTCTTACCTATCTCCACTACCAACCACTTTTCTTCTTAAAGCATATCTGTTGGATTTACAGAAGAACAATAGATTGTTTACCAAAAGGTGGGAAGAAATTTTGGGTTTCTCTGTGTCTTAATAGGAAATACATCTTCATACCTCAGCATAATTTCATTTATTGTGAAAACAAAAAACAGCTTCTATGGAGGAACTTTTCAAAACTATTTACTAAAACACAGAAGAAACATTGTCCACCCTCATTTAGCCCCCCACCCGAAACACCATATCTCTTTCCAAAAAAGTACAGCATAAATAGGGAAAGTGGAAATATAGCTTCTTTCATGCACTTTCTAATTACAGGGTTACATTAGTATTACTAAGAAACTCTGTTTACAATTATGATTCCAAAGGAAAGCAAACCCAGGAGCAGGTGAGTAACAGTTTAGGTCCAAATGGAAACTTTTGTATATTTTTCTTTTTAAGAAATTCCAGAACATTTTTCTGTACTAATCCTTCTGATAGAGGAGAACAAGAGAAGAAGGCAAGAATGTGATGTGTTGCTCGTTCACTCTGTCTATAGCTGTAAACTCCCTTGGCCCATACAGAATATAATTCTGGCAAGAGTATTTTGAATCATAACTTCTCTTTCCTTGTCTGCATTGCTTCAAGAAGTTAAAGTACTTTTAAAAGATCTTTGGAAAATGGAGATCATCTAAACTTATTTTTCTAGACTTTTCTACACATCTACCAGGATGAACTCCCAGAGATTAGTCTTTTCTGAAAAGAATAGAACTTGTCATCTGGTGACAAAAGATGAAGAGCAGGCTTTCAAACCCTTTCTTTGAGTCTAGATAGAGAAATTATAGTGGAGAATTTATAAAACCCACATTCCACATGATTCTGTTGAAGCCTCGTTGGAAGCTATAAAAATAGATTTAGAGTATTTCTGCTTGAAAATCACCTCAGACATGTCACTGAAATAAAAGAGATGATTAGAAAGAAAAATGAGGAGACAGAATTGCATGACTGCAATATCATTTCAGAGAGACCAGATTCCCTGGTGGCTATCTTAACTTTCTACTTCATTTTACCCATGTAAATACAGCCTCAGAAAATTCTTCTTTCTCCTCTTTTCCCTCTCTAGAAAGAAATTCTCATTTTATTATAGCTGATTTCTCAATGTAGCAATTTGAGATTTGCTGTCTGAAAATTCATTTTACATTCAATTTACTCAACTTATTACTTGAATCCCATTTGCCTGAATTTTTATTTCAGTAAATGTACAATAAACTATATTAAGATTCAAGGGAAATGAACACGGTAGTGCAGATATTTCTTTAACACACTGATTTCAGTTCCTTTGAATCTACACCCAGAAGTGGGATTGCTGGATCAGATGTTAGTTCTATTTTTAGTTTTTTGAGGAACTTCCATACTATTTCCAATAACGGCTGTACTGTATTAATTTACACTCCCACCAACAATGAACAAGCATTCTCTTTTCTCCATTTCTTCCATAGCTAATATGTTGAAGCAACCGAAGTGTCCATCAATAGATGAATGGGAAAGGAAATGTGGTATGCCATATATACAATGGAATGCTATTCAACCTTTAAAAAGAAGAACATTCTGTCATCTGCTACAACATGGATGAGCCTGGAAGACATTATGCTAAGTGAAATAAGATGGTCACTGAAAGACAAATACCACATGATCTCACCTGTAGACAGAATCTAAAAAAGTCATAATCATAGACATAGAGAGAAGAATGGTGGTTATCAGAGGCTGCCTGGGGCAGGGAGGGGATGGAGAAACAGGGGTGTTGATCAAAAGGGACAAAGTTTCAGCTAGACAGCAGGAGTAAGTTTTAGTGATCTATTTTACAGAATGGTGACTATAATAAATAATAATGCATTGCATATTCAAATTGCTTAAATATTAGATTTTAAATGTTCTCACTACCAAAAATTGATATATGAGGTGAAGACTATGTTAATTCATTTGATTTAATCATCTCAAAATGTAAACATATATCAAAACATTACATTAAACACCATAGATAACTATAATTGTTATAATTTGCCAATTAAAATAAAATAAAATTTTAAAGATAAAATATGAATTTTCAAGAAGATTCAAGAATAGATATAATGGAGAGGAGCAACTTTTCAATATTTAACCATCTTCCAAAATTGAGAACTTCATAAAAGTATTCCTCTCATTGCCTTCATTTGGCATGTTTCTTTTTTTTAAGATCAACGATTTGACAGAGAAATATGACTGAGATACCAAATCTGAGATAGCAAATCTCAAATTGCTACGTTGAGAAATCAGCTACAGTAAAACAAGAATTTCTTTCTAGAGAGGGAAAAGAGGAGAAAGAAGAATTTTCTGAGGCTGTATTTACACGGGTAAAATAAATTAGAAGGTTAAGATAGTCGCCAGGGAATCTGGTCTCTCTGAAATGGTATCTCCATCATTTTTATTTATACAGAAATATATTTCAACCAGGAAGAACATCTTAAGTAGGAACGTTCCTATAATAACCTTCTTTATTTCCATCTCTTTATCTAATAAAATTTGTCAGACACCTTAAAAATAAAATGGAAGAAAATTTTCTTTTTAGACAGTCCACATTATGACTGCATTCAACAAGCAGATTTAAAAAATACAATTAACATGGTTATTTCTTTAAAGGTCACAAGTTTGTGTTGTGTAAACCAATGATTCAGATGACTGGGAAATACTCCATTTTTATTAAGATGTTTCCACCATACTGAAATAATTGGCACCTCATTTGCAGTTCAGTCAACTGGGTTTAAAGGTAAAATTGAAAGCCACTTCAGCATCCTTTAAAAGTCTCAATGACTTTCTTGTACCACAGGGGACAAGCTCTGCACATATTTCCAACATTGATCTTCATAGAAAATGCATTCTTTCTCAGACATGTGGGTAATTCCATGTTACACAGAATAGAATGTGTTGCATATTGTGGGTATCTTAATCACAGAGAACGCTTACAAAATCACTTTTGGTTTGCTTTTCTTATCATTATAAAATACTTGTTTTCACTGTAAAAACAGTGTACAGAAATATAAAAAGAAATTAAAAATCACTTATAACCCCTCATCCTCCACCACCCAGTGATATTCACCTACTGTTTCTCCAGAGAGGTGGAAAATACTAGTGCTGAGTTTGGTTTTAATGCCTTGGGAAGACTGAAGATAGAGCCTTGAATTCCAAGAGAAGGGAGGCTTGAATAGAAATATTCTATTAAAGTCTAGATCCTCAAAAGATTTTACGCTAATGGTAAAATTTTAAAAAGAAACTGCACAGGAATCTTGTATGTTTTTGTCTGGGTTCTGGAAAAGCAGCCTCCACTGAAGATAATAAAAATCCTGGGCTATATGTCCCATGTGTTTGTGGTTTGGGATCCCCCAAGAAGAGAAATCAAATACAGAAATTAATATTTATTTGGGCCATTTGCAAACTAAATGTGCCATCCATTGTAAAAAGACTCTCCCATGGAAGGGTGGGAACATCAAGAACTTTCAATATTAGGAAACAATCTGAAAGATACTATAAAGCTGTATGTTTAGAAAGATTAAGGATCAGAATAAAGAATCAAAACATAAAGAGAATAGCAAACGATGAAGAAAGAATAGGTTCATCCGAAAAAGAGTCAAATAGAAATTCTAGAAATGTTTTCTTCCCTTCCCAGAGACCTCCTAATACTGGATACCCTTGGAGCTTAGCTCTCTTCTGTTTACTCTCATGACTTAATGACCTCATCTCCCTAAACCTCACGCTCCTGCAAGACGTTCACTTGAGTATCTAAAAGATATCTCAAACTTAATATATCCACAATTGAATCCAATCGCACTCTCACATCTGCTTTACCATAGTTATCCCCATCTCAGGGGCACTACTCTCGCTGTTTCATCACATGCACATCATCTGTTGTTAAATACAGTGGGTTCTACTCTCAGGATAGACTAGAATTGTACGCTGTCCTCTGCCTCTATTCCTCGCACCCTGTTCTGAGCACTCGTCATCCTGCCTTTCCTGGAGTACTGGTCTCTTGGCTTCCATTCTTGATCCCTACATTCGGTACTCAACATAGTGTTACCGAAACATCAGTCTAGGTCCTGCTGCTCACAGCACAGGAAGCCAATCCCTGATATGATGAGTATTGCCAAGAAGGCTTTAATCAGCTGCTGCAGCCAAGGAGATTAGAGATCAGTCTCAATCCCCGACTGACTAAAGTTAGGGGATTATATACCAGGGAAGAAATGTAACTATGTGTTGGAAAACAGGAACTAGGAAGGGGTAAGAAAGCAATCATGAGGAGGAGGGGTCTGGCATCTCATTGTCTAGATGTGGTGATCTGGTCAGTTTTAGTTCTTCGATACTTTTTGAGAGGTCTGAGGGTTGTTTCCTGCTGAAGGAACTCTGATAAAACAAAAGTAAGTTTCAAGCTTTAATACCAGAAGTATCAATTTCTATGTTTATCCAAAAAAACTGCCTATGTGACTATTGGGTCAGTTTCAATAGCAATCAGAAGTAAATCAAAGCTTGTCATTCTTTGCTCAGAGTTTTCTAGTGGCTGCCAATTTCACTCACAGGAAAAGCCAAAGTTCTGAAAATGTTCCACAATGCTCAACAAGTTCTGGCTTGAGCCAGAACTCTCTAAGAGCACCCACACTGATCTCTCTTTGCTCCCTCTGCTCCAGCCACACTGGCCTCCTTCTGTTCCTCAAAACTCTAGGTCTTTGTACTTGTTCCTTTTACCTGAAATCTCCCCCTCATGGCCTTCTTTCCTTCCCTTTTTCAGATCTTAGCTAACATACCAACCCTTAGTGAGCCCTTTCCTGTTTAAAATTGAACATTCTTTCCAACACTCAGTATCACCTATCTTTCTTCTTTTCTTTTTAGAACCTATTCCCTCTCATATAGTATAATGTATTGATATGTTTATTGGCTCCCTAAATAGAAAATAAGCTCTCTGTCAGTGGGACTTTTGTATGTTTTGTTGACTGCTAATGGAATTCAAAAAAAAAAAAAAAACTTTTGATGAAGGCCAGGCATAGTGGTTCATGCTTATAATTTCAGCCCTTTGGGAGGCTGAGATGGGAGAATCACTTGAGTCCAGAAGTTTGAGATCAGCCCTGGCAACATAGTGAGATCTTATCTCTGTAAAAAATATGTGTGCTTGTGGTCCCAGCTACTCAGAAGGCTGAGTTGAGAGGATTGCTTGAGCCTGAGAGTTCGAGGCTGCAGTGAGCTGTGGTCATGCCACTACGCTCCAGCTTGAGTGACAAGACCCTATCTCAAAACAAAAACAAAACCTTGAAGGGCTTGACCCATCAGTCTCAATGACATCGTTTCCTGGGATCAATGAGAAAAGAACACAGTATTTTAAATAGTGAATATTTCTTATGCAGAGTTGCTCTGCGAAAATACTATATTCTCAAAAAGTAGTATTTGGTTAGACAAAGGTTGATGAGAAAAAAAGACAAAAAGTAGTAAAAATATTTTAAGGTTTTAAACAAGAGAATTGGAGCAGAGGGGCCGGGCGTGGTGGCTCACACTTGTAATCCCCACACTTTGGGAGGCCGAGGCGGGCAGATCACGAGGTCAGGAGATCGAGACCACGGTGAAACCCCGTCTCTACTAAAAATACAAAAAAATTAGCCAGGCGTGGTGGCAGGCACCTGTAGTCCCAGCTACTCGGAGAGGCTGAGGCAGGAGAATGGCGTGAACCTGGGAGGCGGAGCTTGCAGTGAGCCGAGATTGCGCCACTGCACTCCAGCCTGGGCGACAGAGCGAGACTCCGTCTCAAAAAAAAAAAAAAAAAAGAATTGGAGCAGGGGGCTTTTTGGCCAATTCTGGGAATACTGGGGAAAGTTGTCACCTTAAGTTAGAAGATGGCAGATGTGTTCTATGTTTTGGACAAGTTGTGTTTTGAACATTTAAAACAAAATATCTTACAAGCAATTTGATCTTAGAGATACAATTTGGTCTTAGACCAAAATTTCTCTCTTTTGGTTGTTCTCAGGTTTGTTATAAAAAATTCTCAAGTTTAAAGGTAGTGTTTTAAAAACATTATGTATTTTATAAAAGCATTTGAACACCAGAGACCTTAGGAAAAATGAAACTTTCCCAACTCCATGAAAACTATATTTTAAACAATTTCAATTTTACTTTCTCCTGTCTATTATGAATTGCAGTTATTACATAATAAAGTAATAAACATTGAATAGATTTTTAGTTGAAGTAACACTTATTCTCAATCTTAAAAACATTAAACAAAGAAATGTATTTAGAAGGAATTTTTAGGATGGGCATTTAAAATTTTAAAACCTTGATTGTTCTCCTGTTAATCTTGTTCATTTCAAAATGTAGTCTTTGATTTTGTGCCAGAAGACTTCTATTTTTGCTTTACTAAGAAGTTGCCTGACAGATGAGGATATTGTCCATACTCTGGCTTGTGATCTTTCTCAACATTGTCCTGGTAAATTTTATACAAATATAATTTTACAAAGGTTTATTTTGTTTCTTACCATCCCTTGGGAACTTGGACATGGCAACCTCTTATTAGTGATTATAATATTCAGCTAGAGTTGGATCACAACACAGGCTGTGATGTATTCTATTTAATTTCTGGGGCATTAGCAGAAGGTTTAATGAGAGTATTGTAATACTGTTTAATGAAAGGTGGGAGTTTTTAAATTCTTTGGCAGTGTGAATAAATAGAGTTTGATTAGATTTCAATAAGTAGTTTAAGATTCATCATTTTCTTACATATTTGAAAGTCTACCAATATTTTAGTATTAGAAAAACTGAGGTGTTAACTTTTGAAAACAAATTAGATATATATTTTAATAGGTTATATCTGCATTGGAAAAATTTATACCTTAATGGCTTAATGGGTCACAGGAATTCATTCCGCATCATTCATTCATTTATTACTGGCATGTTCCCATCCTCCTTTCTTCTAAATACCAAAGTGGCTCAAAGCTCAGTCCTTTGGCCTCTTAGCAAGCTACTGACTTCCTTTTGCTCTGATCCAGTTTCATGTCAAGACATTAAATTCCAACAATGTACTGATGGCACTAAATTTGTATCTGCTGTCCAGAACTCTCTCCTGAATTCAGAACCATAAATTCCATGACTTACATGCAATCTCTCTGCAACAAACTGAAGTCTCTGTACCTCCTAGATTCACATGCTAAAACCCTAACACCCAATGTGATAGTATTAGGAGGCATGACCTTTGGGAGTCTCCACCCTTATAAATGGGATTAGTGCCCTTATAAAAGGGACCTCAGAGAGCTCTCTCCTACTCTATTTCTGCCATGTGAGGATACAATGAGAAGATGGTAGTCTCCAACTTGGATACAATGAGAAGATGGTAGGCTCCAACCCTCATCAAAATCTGACCATGCTGGCACTCTGATCTTGGACTTCCAGCCTCCAGAAAGTTGAGAAATACATTCGTGTTGTTTATAAGTTACACAGTCTATGGTGTACTTTGTTATAGCTGCAAGAACTAAGACACTCTCCTTAAGGTATCTCATAGGTCTATTAATATATCCAAAACTTAGTTTCTGATATCCAACATCTCACCCCCAGTTCAGTTCCTCCTACAGTCTTTCCACCTCATTAAATGTACTGTAGTTTCACCTGTTTTCTCAGGATAATTATTAATTGTATCCTTTTTAAGTACCCTTAAGGGTATAGTAGTATCTGTTAAGCACTCTTAAGTACCCTTCAAAAGTACCGTCTTAAACTTTCAGAAGTCATGATCTACTATATGCTCCCATGAGTTAATGGTAATTCAATTTTTCAGTCACTTAGCTTTCAAAATAATATCTATACTGCCTTTCTTTCTTCCACATTCCATATCTAGTTTATCAGCAAATGTCGTGGGGCTCACTGCAAAATTATATATAGAATTCACCACACTGTTTCAAGCCAGCATCATCTGTTGTCTGGGTGACTGCACAGACTCCTATATGGCCTTCCTGGCATCTAGAGATCCTTATTAAAATGTATGTCAGATGATGTTACTTCTCTGAGTCAGAACCTCAGCTAGGTGACTAAATTTTGTTCCCTTTTAATAGACTGCTCTGATACTAGTATTTCATACCCTGCTTGGAATTGGCGATGTAACCCCCCTTCATGAAATTCCACATCACTATGTTTCTCTTACTTGCTGGAACAGCTGCCACTTTCTTCTTGCCCACTTGCCTTACCTGCAGGCTGAGACGGATTCCTGGCCACTAAAGTTGCCAGACTGGACTTTGGTTCCAGTATTTTGTGTGCATAGCTGTATCTGCTTTCTTCCTTTTATCCTGCTTCACTCAACCACGCTTGGTAAGTCCTGAACGACCCTACTAATTCCCAATATGCCCCATTTTGCTTTGAATAACCAGGCCAGACCTATTTGGTTGCTTAATTAAGACCACCAACATCTTGAAGCAAAGGAGAAAGCCAAGTTCATTAGAAGGGTGGACTAGTTGTGTACCAATGGTAGAAGTGTCCATGATATTTTGCACAAATATATCCACCATCAAATTATTTGTTCTTTGAATTGATTTGAAGAGGGTATCTAGATGGGCATGAGAATTCATACTATAATGTTATTTTTCAAACAATGGGCTACCTTTTAGGTATGTATTTCTGGAATAGTGACTTTTCACAAAGATTTTAAAGAAATTTAAAAAGTGAACTTGGAAAGAAATACACATATATTTCACCAGAATAATCAGCCCAAGAGAAATATAAAATGGTAATAGGTAGTTTATTAGCACCTGAAATTTTTATGCAAGCTCCTTTCCCAATAAAACGGTTATAATGGCTTTTGCAAGAGATGATGTGATATACCTTTCTTTCCAACCGTGTTAAATCCTTATTCTCATATTCAAAATGAAACAGGTGTAAAATTTGGGTCTGCATTTGATTGCCGAACAGTTACTTACTAGAGAGCAAGTGCCTTAGTGCTTGAGATATTTTGGTCTTTCTAAATATGTTTAACTTAATTGTGCATAATCCATTTAAAATTTATCTTGATGGATTATTTATACTTAATGTTTCTAAACATGAATCAGTGAGGAAATCTGAATAAATTAGGTTTTTTCAAAATCATAATGCCAAAAGTACTTTTACTCTCCTTTGGGGAGTATTAAAATTTATACTCAGAACTGTCCTATAAATTAACATACACGGAAATACAAAGTTAAACGGAATGACATAATATTACACTTAAATAATCACTCCCTTAACCTTTTAGTAAAGTGATAAATTTGTAAAGGTTTAAAAATATAACTAGAGGCCAGGCGTGGTGGCTCACGCCTGTAATCCCAGCACTTTGGGAGGCCGAGACAGGCAGATCGCGAGGTCAGGAGATCGAGACCATCCTGGCTAACACGGTGAAACTCCGTCTCTACTAAAGATACAAAAAATTAGCCGGGTGAGGTGGCAGGCGCCTGTAGTCCCAGCTACTCGGGAGGCTGAGGCAGGAGAATGGTGTGACCCCGGGGGGCGGAGCCCACAGTGAGCCTAGATCGCGCCACTGCACTCCAGCCTGGGCAACAGAGTAAGGTTCCATCTCAAAAAAAAAAAAAAAATATATATATATATATACGTATATATATACGTATATATGTATATATACGTATATATATATACGTATATATGTATATATACGTATATATATATAACTAGAAAATTTTATAATGAACACTGAGATCTGATTGTAATACTTGGGTTGTGGGATTTTTTTTTTTTTTTTAAGACAGAGTCTTGCTCTGTCACCCAGGCTGGAATGCAGTGGTGTGATCTTGGCTCACTGCAACCTCTGCCTCCCGGGTTCAAGCAATTCTCCTGCCTCAGCCTCCAAAGTAGCTAGGACTACAGGTGCACGCAGCCACAACTGGCTAATTTTTTGTATTTTAGTAGAGGCGGGGCTTCACCTTGTTGCCCAGCATGGTTGCGAACTCCTGAGCTCAGGCAATCTGCCTGTCTTAGCCTCCCAAAGTGCTGGGTGGGATTACAGGCATGAGCCACTGCACCCGGCCTGGGTTGTGGGATATTTTATAATAGAATTAGATGAAAAACTGCTTTCAATCAATAATGGTGAAGTAATGATTTACATAATTGTATGTTTTGATCTGAATCTCGAAATTTTAACAACCTTTTTCTTTGTCATAAAAAATAGTTTTATTTATAGTATCAGGAACAATCCATCTCGTGTATATCAAATTGGTAGTCTAATCATATAGTAAGAACATCTACTACCCGTGTTCAAATCCTTGAAGTGCTATTTTAAAACCTCGTTTTTTGCTACTCTTACAAATTAGCTAAAACTTCGAATGATTGGGAAATCTGCTTCCCATGATCCAGAGACCTGGTGAGAGGCATCACAGAAGGCTATTGCAATACCTTTTTATTCTCAAAGAGGTAAAACATCTAGCTTAAGTGTCAAATTTTGTAAATCCCTACTTTATGATGTCATGAATTTTCCATTTTTTTTTTTAGGAAGTAGATGGGAAGGTGTCCCAGGATTATGAATCTGGAAGAGTTTGAAATAGGTTTATTGTCATTTGACTGATACCCTTATGTATTATTATGGTTAAATAATGTCTTGGTTATTCTCTTTGTTTCATTCACCTTCACAGCAATTATTGACTTCTTTCTTAAAAGCAGGAGGCTGATGCCTATAGACTACATTCCCTGGATGCCCCTTCTGAAATGCTGGACATTTGAAGAGCGAGGAAGGAGAGAGAGAGAATCCAACCTGATATCTTTGGCTGTAACTGAATCTCCAAAGGACTGTAGCTCCTGCTGGATGATCTCTCTCCAAGATCAAGCTCTCAATGTGCTCTGTGTTTCTCCTCTTGTCCCTTCAAGCCCAGGAGTGGGTAACTGATTGTTGTTGCTGACAGAGTCGGACTGAATCAAAGAGTCGGACCTGATCGGGCTCAAACCAAAGACACGCTGGTCGCCGTCAAGAGATTTTATTGGAGGCACCAAGGCGACACCACACGGAGGAGGAGGAGGAAGGAAGAAGGGGCGAGCTGCTTAGGTGCTGGGTTTTTATACTCAGTGGGGCTACGTGGGCATCGGTGATTGGCTTAGGGGTGGGGTTTGAGTAAAAGGCAGAAGGTGTTCTTCCCTGATTGGCCTTCTCTTGGCGGGCTCGTGGGGTGGAGAACCGGGAACCGGGGGTGGAGAACCGGGAACCGGGGGTGAAGAACCCGGAACCGGTGCCATCTTACTGTGCCCATGTTACCTAACAGTTGCTAGTTTCTCGATGCCTCTAAATCATTTATGTGTTTCCTTAACTCTCCCTTAACTTTGTAATGATTTTTTGTATTAAATTCTCTTTATTTAAACCATCTAATTCAATTTGAATATTGCGTAATACAAATAAATCTCAAGCAGATTAAAATTTTTATTTTCTATATTTAATGACATCAAGGAGGGACTTTCTCAGCAATATTTAGTGACAGATCATAACCATCATTCTTGCATTAATTCTTAATTAAATCTGAGTTCCTTACGCATCTGTGTAAATATAGAATCTGCTCTCAGAAACTCAATTGCACACTTACTAAGTGTTACTTACTTAGGATCTTTTGTTTCAGCCCAGGTAGCTTAGTTCATTTTATCCTTTCTCTTTTTTATGTATTTTTTGGTTTTAAGATTCTATTTTTGGTTCACTTTTGGGTCAGATATTTCCCCCATTTTTTTTCTTGTCACCAATAGCAGCTCTTTCTCAAATGGACTAGAGAAATACATTCTGTATTATATATCTAGATACATCATTAGATGACTCCTTGTTAATCTACAAGGTTTTGTGGTTATTATTTTACTAGGTTTTCATTTTTATTTATTTGCATATAAATGCTTTAGGCTTTTCCACACAAGACCTATGGACCCCCAAAAGGCTGAGTATTACTTCTGATAATGTTATGTTTGTGTTTTAATTTTTGAACGTTTTGTAATTTTACGTTTGCACAGTCACATTCCAGATCATTCGAATAAGCCAGTTATAGCCAGGCACTGCCACAGATTTCAGCACTTACTTCGTTGTTGCATGAATACAATAACCCTAAGGACATGATCCCTAATTTTATGTTTGTATATAATAAAATAACATCATAGAAACATTTTAATCAATGTTGAAGTTCCATGAGAAATGGCATTTTCAATGTTCTCTACAATTTTAAGTGTCTTGGGAAGGATAATTCCCTCAAAGTTTCTAGTTAATATCCAATAAGGCTTTGCATAATAAATAAATGAAGTATTGAACGAGTGAAAGACACGTTTTTATATTGCTTTTTATGAATTAAAATAATTCAAAAAATAATTTTTAATTTCTCTGGTTCAATTGTTTGTTCTTTTTGAGGACTAATTTATACTCGATTTTATTGACCTTAACTGGTGTTCCTTCTAGTTTACTGTTTACTTCAATCTTTAAGTATATTTACTTAAGCTGTTTTTTGTGAGATGATTATAGACTCACATGCAGTTGTAGGATACAATACAGAGGAACTCTATGTACTCTTTACTTATTTCCCCATAATGATAATATTTTGGAAAACTAGAGTATAATATCACAAACAAGTAATTGACATTGATACAGTCAAGATACAAAACACGTTGGGTGCAGTGGCTTATGCCTGTAATTTTAACATTTGGGGAAGCTGAGACGGGAGGATCACATGAGCCCAGGTTGAGGCTGCAGTGAGTCGTGATGGATCACACCACTGCATTCCAGGCTGGGTGACATGACAAGACCCTGTCTCAAAAAAACAAAACAAAACAAAACAAAAAAGCCACAAAACATTTCTTTCACCTAAAAGATTCTTAATTCTTGACAACCACTAATCTATTCTCCAACTCTATAATTTTGTCATCTCAAGAATATTATATAAATGGAAATTTACAGTATGCAACTTTTTGGAATTGAATTTTCCCACTTAGCATAATTCTCTGTAGATTCATTTATGTTCTTGGGTGTATCAAAAATCTATTTTTTATGACTGAGTACTATTCCATGGTATCAATTATCACGGTTTGATTAACCATTCATCTGTTGAAATAATTTGGGGCCATTTCTAGTTGTTAGCTATTACAAATAAAACTGTCAAGAACATTTATATACAGGTTTTTGTATAAGTTTTCATTTTTCTGAGATAAATGACCAGAAGTGCAATTGCTAGGTTGGTGAGTAGTTGTACATTTAGTTCTTAAAAACTTTCTAAAGAAACTGGCAAACAGTTTATCAGCGCGGCTATACCACTTTACATTTCTAATAGCAATGGGAAAGTGATCTAGTTTCTCCACATACTTGCCAGCATTTTGTGCTGTTACTACTTCTAAACTTTTGCCATTTTGCTGGGTGTACAGTGATACCTCATTGTGATTTCAATTTGCATTTCCCTAATGGATAATCAAATGTAACATCTTTTTAAAAAATGTTTTAATTTTTAATTTTTGTGAATACATAATAGTTATACGGGGTACATGTGATATTTTGATATGAACATACACTGTGTTGATCAAATCAGGTTAATTGGAATAGCCATCACCTTAAACATTTATCTTTTCTTTGTTTTAGAAACATTCTAATTCCACTCTTCTAGTTATTTTGAAATATGCAATAAGTTATTTAACATCTTTTCCTGGGCTCGTTTGCCATCTGTGCATCTTTTTTGGTGAGAACTCTGTTCATGTCTTGCAAATTTTCTAATTGAGTTTTTTGTTTTTTAGCTGTTGAGTTTTGAGAGTTCTTTATATATTCTCAATGCTAGTCTTTTTGTTAAGTATGTGGTTTGCAAATATTTTCTCCCACTCTGTAGCTTAGCTTTTCATAACATTTCATAGAACAAATGTTTTAAAATTCAATGAAGGCCAGTTTATCCTTTTTTTCTTTTATGAATTGTGCTTTTGGTGTCAAATCTAGCCTTTAGTCTCAAATATTTTCAACTATTTTTTCTAAAATATTTGTTTTACATTATTTCCATGATCCATTTTGTGTTAATTTGTATATTGTATAAGGTATGATACTTAGTTTGACTGACCTTCCTTCCTTCCTCCTCCCCCACTTCTCCTGTTCCTTCTTCTTCTTCTACTCCTCCTCCTTTCTCCTCCTCCTTTCTCCTCTTCCTCATTTCTCCTCTTCCTCCTCTCTCCTCCTCCTTTTCCTTCCTCTCTTTCTTCTCTTTCTCTTCTTTCTCTCCGTCTCTCCCTTCCTTTCCCTCTCCTTCTTTTCTTTTCCCCTTTTCTTTTCTTCCTGCCTTTGGATGTCGAGTAGTTTCAGCATATTTATTGAAAAGGTTATCCTTTCTCCATTGAATCGTTCTCACATCTTTGATAAAAAGTATTTCAGCATGTGTCTGGGAGGCTATTTCTGGGTTCTCCATATATATATTATATATAAAATATATTATATAATATATATTATATATATATTATATAATATATATTATATATTATACTATATATAATATATAGACTAAAGGACTAGAATAGCTAAAACAATTTTTAATTTATATTATTATATATATATACCTAAAATAAACCTTGGTGGGATTTTTTTTTTTTTTAGACAGAGTCTTACTTCATTGCCCAGACTGGAGTGCAGTCGCAGTGTCTCAGCTCACTGCAACCTCTGCCTCCTGGGTTCAAGTGATCCACCTGCCTTGGCCTCCCAAAGTCCTGGGATTACAGGCATGAACCACCGTTCCCAGCCCTTGCTGGCATTTTGATAAAAATCGCATGAACCCTTTTTATCAATTTGGGGAGAACTAGAACCTTTGCTTTGTTGAGTCTCCCAAATCATGAACATGTTGTCTTTGCATTTGTTTAGATCTTCTGTGATTTTTCTTTTTTTTGGCATACAAGTCCTGGACATGTTTTGTTAGATTTATAACTATGTATTTAATTTTTTGAATGATTGTAGTATTGCATTTTAAATTTTAGTGTCCACGTGTTTATTGCTAGCATACAGAAATACAATTATTTTTCTAGGTTTATATTGAATCCTGAAACCTTGCTGAATTCATTTATTAATTCTAAAAGGTGTTTTGTGGGTCTCTGGAAATTTTCTACATTGGTCTTTGTATCATCAGCAAACAGGGACTTTTATTTCTTCTTTTCCAAGTTATTTGACTTTGAGTTCCTTTTTCTTGCATTATTGAATATCTAGAAATTTCCAGCAGTGTGTTGAATAAGAATAGTGAGGGCAGACATTCTTTATTGAATTTAATTCTGTTTCTCTTTCTAGTTTATTGAGTTCAAACTTCAAATTGTCTTTACTTTGTAAAGGTGCTGGCCAGTGCTCTTTATTTTTCTTGTGTGTAAATTTGCACGCAAGGCTGCAGATGGCGAAATGAACAAGTATGCCTTCCATCCTTATCCTCAAGTTTCTAAGGACCATATTAAACATTAGTACAAAAACACATCTTGAGGAACACCATTTGTAAGTCCCCTTGCCCTGGCACAGACAATGCTATGTCCTTTCTGTATAAGATCAGTTACGTAGCGGTAATAAAATCGCTGAACAAAAAACTTCCAGTGGAGCCACAAATGATTATTTTTACCTCAACTGCTTCTACAAGTTGAGGCAGGAAAAGGAAATAGGAGTAAATTTGATAGTATAAAGACGAGAAAAACTACTACAGAGTAAATGTCTTGTTTCTAACGACAGGCACGTTTTTTAGGTTCCATGGAGTCTAGGAATTGTAACGTAAACAGGCCGAGGCTCACAGATTATTCACATTTTGGCTCCATCAACAATCTGGATATCACCCGGGCAAGGATCTTTACCTCTCGAAGTCTAGCTTGATATCTTTAGTTGTAATTTAAGGGTGAAATTGTGTCTGGAATTGGTGGGTTCTTGGTCTTGCTGACTTCAAGAATGAACCCGTGGACCCTGGCAGTTAGTGTTACAGTTCTTAAAGATGGTGTGTCTGGAGTTTGTTTCTTCTGATGTTGGGACATGTCCGAAGTTTCTTCCTACTGGTGGGTTCGTGGTCTCACTGGCTTCTGGAGTGAAGTTGCAGCTGCTGACCTTGGCGGTGAGTGTTACAGCTCATATATGTGGCACAGACCCAAAGAGTGAACAGCAGCAACATTTATTGCAAAGAGCAAAAGAACAAAGCCCCACAGCTTGGAAAGGGACCTGACCATGTTGCCGCTGCTGGCTCAGGTGGCCTGCTTTTATTCCCTTATCTGGCCCCACCCACATCCTGCTGATTGGTCCATTTTACAGAGAGATGATTGGTCCATTTTACAGAGAGCTGATTGGTCCGTTTTGGCAGAGTGCTGATTGGTGGGTTTACAAAGCTAGACACAGAATGCTGATTGGTGCATTTACAATCCTTTAGCTAGACACAAAAGTTCTCCAAGTTCCCTACCCAATTAGCTAGACACAGAGCCCTGATTGGTGTGTTTACAAACCTTTAGCTAGACACAGAGTGCTGACTGGTGTGTTTACAATCCTTTAGCTAGACAGAAAAGTTCTCCAAGTCCCCACCTGACCCAGAAGCCCAGCCGCCTTCACCTCTCAAAATTACCTACCTCAGAGAATTAGTTTACGAATTAAATGAGAAAAAGTATGGTCTATATAAGGTGTAACTGGTCTGCCACAAAGTAAGTATTCAGTAACAATCTGGTTTTCCTTTTTCTTCCATTATTCTGCTAACCTAAAGTGCTTGACAAAACCTATGGTAGAACTAAGGAACAGAGCAGGTGGCACTTTTTAGAAGGTGTGTGGCTTCTTGTGAAGTGAAGACAGCAGTGCTACACAATGGTTCTATAACAACCGTTTGTTCAATAGAAGGTACAAACCTACGCAGCTATTGATATAAACATATTTGTTAGAGAAATTGTTTATATTGTAAAATATGTGTACTACAAATCTTTGGAGACGAGTATTTCTTGCACAGTGCATAGAATCTCTTCTATACGGGAAGAAACAACGTCACATAGAGAATGAGAATCCACAGAACAAGAAAAGAACCAACTTGTAACCAAATGAGCACAAATAGAAGATATCCAGTTAGACCCACAACAGAATATTTCCTAGTGACTCTAAGATTTACTCTAATGAAGAAAGATTTGTAGTTTACTCCAGAACGGCACTAAAATTATCCTTCAATAAAATCTGTAACTGTTTATTGTGAGTATAACCTTATTGTTTCTAGATCTTGATAAATGACAGATACTGGTAAAGAAGAATTTTGTTTGCTTCATTTTATTTTTTTTCATTTAACTTTGAAAGTTCTTATGAATTATTCTCTTTCTGTGAAGAGGGCTTGTACCCTTTTGGGTGTGCCACTGGTTATACAATTGTTTATGAGTTGGATTTTTTAAAAAGATTTCACACAGGAAAGACTCAAAATTATTGCAAATGTCAAAGAAGATTATAGTTGGGGTTTACCCTTGAGCAGTATCAGCCTGTCATAAAAAAAAGTATTCTTATTTCCTGACTGAAATTATTGCTCCCAAAACAAGGCTGACAGAAGAAAAAGGAAATACGTCTTTCTGGGAGGCTTAAGTGCTGATCTTTGACTCTTCCCTCTTTCAAATTTAATAACATATTTTTGAACATTCCTGATAAAGAATGATGTGGCAAATCAAGATGCTCCACCTGGCTGTTGCCCTTTTAGTTGGCAGGGGCTGATGAGCTGTGTAATTACATAAGTGTTCTCAACAATACCAGGGGTGCAGTAATGTTTTTCATCTTTTCCATTATTGTTCACTTAACTATGAAGCATACACTCATTTGGCATTCTAAGCACTTTTGATTGATTTACCCTGTCAGTAGAATTTACAGATTATACATTCCGAAAGATAAGAGGGAATAGTATTGTAGGAAAAGTTTTTAGCACAGCTCCTCTTGCCAACATTAATTTTTTTTAGCATTAGTGTGTCTAAGTGTACAGAAGGAAGTAAACATGGATGAATGTAATCCAAATTAAATTGCTGAGGATATTATTTTCCATTTGGTTTGCTCTGGGCTTATAAGTAATAGTTCTTGATGTATACTTTGAAGTATGTCCTGACTTTTATTAGGGATGTCAAAATAATGTTCAGAAGACTGCATCACATGCTGTTGCATATTCTCTTTGGACATACTACTTTCTCTTTTTGTTCTCCAGCAACATGTACAGAATTAAGCCAAGTGAAAAGCAATAAAATGTTGAAAAAAATGTAATATGAAATTTGAAGACCAAATATCAGAGGACTATCAATTCCTCTATGAAAACTTTAAGTGGCCTAATGAGAAATAATTTGAGATTTCTCACAATCTATTTTAGCTTTACTTATAAATTGGATATACCTTATGATAGAGGATATTAAAAAAATTGAGAAAGTGTAGGTTTAAAATCAAATTGACTGAGAGATTTGTTATACAAAATATCTCCTACTCCTATTTAACTCACACTATACACATATCAATAGAGAAAATAAATATTATTTATACTGATTAAATTTTATATTGAAACTGAAAACACATTTTAAAGTTTAGGTTTAAAAAAGTTCAGCAGGACTTTGCATTACAAAATAATCAAATTCAGCTTTTACCTCATATGCATTCTTTCATTCATTATTTATAAAAGGTGACTGCTATTTTAGGGGTTCGTTGAGCTTTCTAAATAAATATTTAGAATCTCAGAAAGGCATGTCTAGCTATCTGAAAAGAAATCAGATTTTTAGAGAACAAAAGAACCTAATAGTCCTGAATAGTCTTTTTTTTTGTGTTTTTTTTTTTGTTTTTTGAGACGAAGGCTTGGTCTGTCACCCAGGCTGGAGTGCAGTGGTGCGATCTTGGCTCACTGCAAGCTCCGCCTCCGGGTTCATGCTAGTCCTGAATAGCTTTTTATTCAGCTTGCATTTTGAGTAAATGCGGAGTTCCTTCATGAAAATTTAGTGTGAACTGACGTGTATCAACATCAGGTGCAGATGTGTTTCTGATGCAGAGACATCTGTTCAGATCATATGTAAGTCAGTTTCTGAAGAAAATAAATACCCAAATAAAATTAGAACACAGGCATTCTTAGCTAAGGGGTCACTGAGAAAAGATTATTAGGTAGCACACCATAGTTATGCTAAACTATAACCCAATGTGACTTTTCTCTTTGGGATGTAGCTGGATATTTATTTGACACTTGAGAAGTTTCGTGTGCTGGATGAGCAAAGAATTGTTTTGATTTTATTTGTTACTTTCATATTCACCTATTTTGAATAGAAATCTGTCTTTTTAGGCTACCATATGACTTTTGATTTTAGAATCTAGAGATATAGTTATTTATATTTTTCCTTCATAAAATTCCAAAGATAAAAGCCATTAAAGCATTGGCTGATAAAAATATTGACTTACAAGGAATTGTTAGGGTATATTATGCCAGTGTCTAAGTGTCCTGATAAACCTCTGGGAGTTCATGGGGATTCTCCAAAGAGCCTTGAAGAGGAGAGGTACTGGGTTAAGGGGGGTGACAGAGTAGGCAGTCATGTTGTGGATCCCCTGCTTCGGTCAGGACAATTTCACTTTTATTTCTAGTAATATTCATCTTCAATGTAGAGCTTTCATGTAAAAAAAAAAAAAAAGTCCAAATAAAATTTCAATACAGAACTCTGGCTGAATTCTCAAATTTTCATGCTTTTAAATAAGATATTGACTAGAATTTAATTCAGTGCAATCCATCAACAAATCTATTAATCTATGGTGTCTTCTTTGTGGCTCCCACTTTTCTGTGTATTTTAAGTTATTCAAAGAAAGAGAAATATACAATATCTTCTATAGTTTAACAGTTATTTTTAAAATGGAACAAGAAAAATAAATGACAGTAGAGTTGTTCATTGAACTCAAGTAGAAAAAGCTCTTTATTTAGAAACAAACTCAAGGGGATAGGCATAAATAACAGTAGATCATTACTGATTTCTTTTGTCTTGATTGATATGAGACAAAGAAAAAGCTAAACTACTACTCTAAGAAATAGACAGGGATTTAGGGTTGGGTGAATAGTTAGAGTAGAAGGTTAGAGAAGTAGTCAAGGTTATAATCTAGCAAAAGAAAATACAAATTTAAGAGAAACAGTTGTGGGATATAAGAAACAGCAGTGGCCAAAAGAGCCAGTAGATTGTATTAAGTTAAAGTAAACATTGATTTATAATTTTAAAAACTATGATCTGAATTTTAAGGAAAAATTAATATAATGTTTGATGTCACAGGGAGGGAATGAGAGGACAAGCCTGGAGAAACAAGTTCTATCTTTGAAAAAAGACATGATCTTAGATTGGGTTAAAAAATATCCAGTAAAAGCAGACTAAGTAGACTAAACTTAAAGAGAAAGAAAGATTATATAGCACAATTAAGACTCTTGATATAATATATATTACATACATAAGTATATATGATAACAAATACAAGTTTCTCAGAGACATGTGGAATGGTCTTTGAAAGTATTAGACTGAAGAGAAAAGAAAGATTCTCAAAGGAGAAAAAAATAAACAATTTTATATAAATCACATTCTCTGGCAGCAATGCCATAAAAAATAATAAAATTAGTAAGTTTCAAACGTGTCTCTAGTAATCTAAAAATTAAAAGTACTAATTACAAACTATTTAAAAATAAAGAAAAAAATAAAAAACAATAATAAAGAAAAAATAAAAATAAATAATAATACATGTGTCCAAGTTGTTTTCAACTGACATTTTATAACTCTAAATGCTCAAAGGAAAAGAATTTAACAAACTAGAAGAAGAATTAAATATACTTAAAGAAAAATTAAAAGTGAAATATTCATTAACAAATTATATTCATGTATAAATTAGAAAATAAAAGCAAATTAGACTTGCTCAATAATACCTAAAATTTGTGGTTTCAAAAAGATTAATAAACCAGAAAAATAAAAAGAATCATGTTTTCAAATCCAACCAAACAAAAGAGTCTGTGCAAATACATGAAGATATCATAGTAACAGAAGGAATATTAAAAATGTCATCTGATTTTTTGCTGCTTATGATGAAATCCTATATGAAAGATAAAATAGGGAGCAAACCATTTAATGTAAAGACACCAAGACTTGCAAATTTAAAAATAAGTCAATGAATCAAACTTTTTTTCTCAGCCTCCTCAGATAGCAAATGTTTCTAAAGTTAAAAAAAAAATGGCTCTAGTTAAGATAAAATTCAAGGCATTGAAAGGAGAACTTGGTCTAAAGATGAAGCCCTTATTAAGACCCCAGAAGGATTTGAGATGGCATCTCACAGATCCCTTCAAACAGACAAAAGACCATATAAGGATCTTAAGAGAATGTTTTGCACAGCCTCTCTGTTAAACAGTAGGACTTCTGAGAATCTTAAATGCGTGTTCCTTCTTCAGGCTCACAAAGCTCCCAGGAAATAACAGTTTCTTTCAAAGATATTTGTGGGTGGATTACAAACTGGCACACAAAACCTCTGAAAGTTTTTAAAAGAATAATACAAGTTTGAACTGAAAGGAAAAGGGAGGGAAAGACAAAAAAAAAAAAAAAGAGAGATATTTGGGCTTCCTAACTTTTATGAGTAAGATGCAGGCATAAAAACCATTCTACTGCAAATATGGGCTGAATTTTATGAAAATGAAAAGATAATCCAGAGATGAACCCAAAAGCCTTTATGGTAGGGCCAGGGAACCACAGTGAACAACTCCCAGGCAATAATAGGATAAGCCCTGATCAGGGAACGAACATTATGTGCCCCTAGATTTCAGAATTGGTAAGGACTATTGATTCTTGTGAGCCCAGTTGACTCTTGTGGACCTCACACTTTACCTCTTTAAAAAAAAAAAAAATTTCATTTCAATAGCTTTTGGCGTAAAGTGGTTTTTGGTTACATGGATTAATTATATAGTGGTGAATTCTGAGATTTTAGTGCACTCATCACCCAAGTAATGTATGTTGTACTCAATATGCAGTTTTTTATCCCACACCCTCCACCTCCCCTTTCTGAGGCTCCAGTGTCCATTATACCACTCTGTGTGTCTTTGCATATTCGTAGCTTAGCTCTCACTTATAAGTGAGAACGTATGGTATTTGATTCTCCATTCCTGAGTTACTTCACCTGGAATAATGGCCTTCAGCTCCATCTAAGTTGCTGCAAAAAGACATTATTTCATTCCTTTTTCTGGCTGAGTAACATTCTGTGGTGTATATATACCACTTTTTTATCCACTCATTGGTCGATGGGCCCTTAGGTTGGTTCCACATCTTTGCAATTGTGAATTGGGCTGCAATAAACATACGTACTTTCACTCTTTTTGAATGGGTGTGTGCAAAGTGGTTGTCCTACCCCTATCTCACCACTGTTTATTGAATATTTGTTTTTCTTTATTTTAAAAATCTTTAATTGATTGAAACTATACTTATTGAGCTGAACCTAAGGAACTATACCTGAGCCTTACCCACACTTCAACCTGATTAATTAACAAGATCCTGGATTTTGAGCTGAGTATAATGTGATAATACTTACGGGTCTTGAGAGAAGAAATGAGTATATTTCTCACATGGAAGGGATGTAAATTGTGGCCAGAATGTTAACTGTGGCAGATTGTATTTTCCTAAAATTGCTCTGTATTTATATTTAGTTATTTATTATATTGTATTAATCACACATGAACTTCTTACAGAGCAACACTGATATTCTTCCCATCAAGACTGGGGAGGTTGAGTCTCTATTACTTCTCCTTAAATCTGGGCGGGAACAATGGTTGAACTGACACTATTTGACTTCCATGGTCATGTCATAAAAGAATCTCCTTGAAATGCTTACTTTTACAACAAAGCCACCATAGTGTAAGGAAGCCTAGGCCACCTGGACATAAGTAAGAAAGAATGCCCCAGTGACTAAAATATGAGGGAAAATAAGGGATTACATTTTGGTGGAGGAATTCACAAAGTAGGCTAGGTGTAGAATATTTAGGGAACAATGTCATAAAGAACCTACCATATAATGTGCTTAATTATTTTTAATATATGTGAATATTATATAAACAGTTATCTGATTTCAATATCTCAAATAGAAATGATAAGTTAATATATACACTTGAATTTAATTATACAATGATCATTTAAACCACATAGCCCAGGAACAGAGGCTCACAGTGGTTTTCAACCAAGACTAGAGAACAGAATCATTTTCCTCCCCCTCTTAACCAAGGCCCTTACTTGAATCACCTCAGCACCTTCTCCTTCTCCCAGCCTATACCCTCTATGTTTTCTTAGCCTCTCATTAAGCATGGATATGGTTTGGTTCTGTGTCGTCACCCAAATCTCATGTCAAATTGTAATCCCCTTGTGTTGCGGGAAGGGCCTGGTGTGAGGTGACTGAATAATGGGGGTAGACTCCCCCCTTGCTGTTCTGATAGTGAATGAATTCTCACAAGATCTGATGGTTTTAAAAGGGTGTGGCACTTTCTATCGCTCTGGCTCTCTCCTGCCACCATGCGAAGAAGGTGCATGATTCCCCTTTGCCTTTGGCCATGATTGTAAGTTTCCTGAGGCCTTCCAGTCATGCTTCCTGTTAAGCCTGTAGAACTGCGAATCCATTAAACCTCTTTTCTTCATAAATTACCAGTCTCATGTCGTTCTTCATAGCAGTGCGAAAACAGACGAATACAGCATGCAAATAATAAATATTGATTGAAGAGATGAACAAACCTCCCTAGCACATTGGCAGGTGCTCTCCTAGGTGCTAGAATTACACAACTTGAATAACCAATGATTTTTGGTTATTCACCAGATTGTTGACTATCTCATTTCACCAGATTGTTGACTATCTCATTCTTTCAGCAGAATCTTTTTGGGGATTTTTGCCTTTTTCTGGATTGCCTTTTTAGCTCTTTCAACTATTTCCTCAACATTGTTTCAACAATGCATGCCAACCCAGTTTTCTTACAAAAATTTTCTTAGAAGGATAGGCAAAGATTTCTCCTAAATTACTTTATTAAAAATATATATATAATCAATAAAAAAATTATTCCTTTTTCTCCTTAGAAAATACTTGGATTTACTGGTTGTTGAATAACTTATTTATTTTATATATTTATACAAATAAAATTTATTTTGCAATATCTATTTCATTGTATCTAAAAATAAGTGAGTAATATAGTCATTAAGGCTAACTAAAAGTAATTCTTTATTATATATTGTAACCAGTGAGACCATTCCCACAAAAATCTCAGCTCTCAAGATTTTAACCTTCTGCTAATTATGCTGTATATATTAGCGAAATACTTTTATTTTAACCCATGCCATGTTAAAATGGTCATGAAATAGAAAATCTAAATATAAAATAGAATGCTTTATTTTCACTGCTTTCAAAGATATTTTGTTTTTGTTTTTGTTTTTGTTTGTCTTGAGAGAGTCTCACTCTGTCGCCCAGGCTGGAGTGCAGTGACGTGATCTCCCGCTCACTGCAAGCTCCACCTCCCGGGTTCACGCCATTCTCCTGCCTCAGCCTCCCGAGTAGCTGGGACTACAGGTGCCCACCACTACGCCCGGCTAATTTTTTGTATATATATATATTTTTTAGTAGAGATGGGATTTCACCGTGTTAACCAGGATGCTCTCGATCTGTGATCCACCTGCCTTGGCCTCCCAAAGTGCTGGGATTACAGGTGTGAGCCACTGTGCCCGGCCTCAAAAATATGTTTTGAAGCAACCCTGAAATAGAATGGTTTATCTTCACATGAAGCATGATTTAGAAAGTTAGAGAAGTGAAATATTTTTCAAAATTAGAATTTGTGCTTTTTCACTTTTATTTTATTTATTTATTTATTTTTTGAGACGGAGTCTCACTCTGTCGCCCAGGCTGTAGTGCAGTGGCGCGATCTTGGCTCACTGCAAGCTCCACCTCCCAGGTTCACACCATTCTCCCACCTCAGCCTCTGGAGTAGCTGGCACTACGGGTGCCCGCCGCCACACCCGGCCAGTTTTATTTTTTGTATTTTTAGTAGAGACGGGGTTTCACCACGTTAGCCAGGATGGTCTCGATCTCCTGATCTCGTGATTCACCTGCCTTGGCCTCCCAAAGTGCTGGGATTACAGGCGTGAGCCACCATGCCCGGCATCTTTTTTACATTCTTTATGGATATGATATGAAAATTATATTTATAAATAATATAATCCCTGGTGAATAATATTCTCAGAGTGGGCGGGCTTTAAGCACACTTTCCCTGTGGTAAAGTACCACTGCTTTGCTTTTCACAGAAAACACAGAATAAAAAGTGTTCAATAAGTTGTTTTAAAATGTATTCCCATGTTGTACAATGACAAAGTGGATTTATAATTTTACTAAAACAAAATAGTAGGCTGTGTTATGAAATTATCATAAGAGAGTCAACACAGTAGAGTGGCTAAGGTCCAGATGCTGGAACCAGACTTTGTGGATTCCAGTTCTGGCTCTGCCAGGTACCAGCTGAGGATCTTGAGCAAGTTACTAAGCCTATCTGCAAACGAAATAAAAACATGGCCTACCCTACAGACTAATAGTGATGACTAAATGAGCTCATATATGTAAAGCCTTTAGAGCAGTATCTGGCACATTGAAGGGGATTAAGAATAGAGTCTTTCTGTGTGTAGTCATTGTAATGTATTGAAACAAAATTTCAGTACCAACCATTTGGTACACAGAAATCTAATTTTTCCAGAAAGATGGTAAGAATTTTGTACAAAGGTTTTTTTTTGTTTGTTTGTTTGTTTTTCTTTGGTAACAGAGTCTCACTTTGTCACCCAGGCTGGAGTGCAATGGTGCAATCTCCGCTCACTGCAACCTCTGCCTCCCAGGTTCAAGCAATTCTCCTGCCTCAGCCTCCCGAGTAGCTGGGATTACAGGTGCCCGCCACCATGCCTAATTTTTTATTTTTAGTAAAGATGGGGTTTCACCCTGTTGGCCAGGCTGCTCTCGAACTCCTGACCTCAGGTAATCTGCCCACCTCGGCCTCCCAAAGTGCTGGGAATACAGGCATGAGCCACCATTCCCTGCCCATAAGTTTTTTGTTTTTTGCTTTTTTTTAGGTTTTAAGTGCCTTTCTCCAGCTCTACTTACAGCTCTATATCTCTCTCTCTGTCTTTCCAGGCATACATGCTATAACCTCCTTTATATCTTTTAATTTATTATGGTTGCATGTGATCAATGGCTTTATACCTAAATATTTGTATTTATAAATTTATACATACCTATCTATTTGTGTTACAGACCTTTTAGTCAGTAATGTTTCTCAGAAATACTTTCCTAGGCTGTTATTTTTTGTTAGTTTATAGGATTTTGACATAGAAATCTTTTTAATGGCCCTATTTTGACTATGGTTTCCTCAGCAGATTCTTTAAGGAATATGTAAAAATGATGAATTTTGGTTACCACAGCCTCCAGGTGTGGTGTTACTCCATTATTCTGTTTTCTAAGAGATTGCCTTTGGAGAAAAACAAACGTTCAATTATCCCTAGAGACGTTTAAATTGCTGAAGGTACACAACTTTGCAGCCTTGCTTATCTAGTTGTGTGGGCCCACATGTGAAGGGGAGAAGCCAGAGAATATTCATGGGCAGGCTTTGCTCACTCTTTGTCACGCTCTTCTCCATTGACGGTGGGAAGAGTGAGAAATGCTGAAGTTTAGGCCCTCTTGAAAGGTGGCTGTGTGCTATAATATGTGTGTGTATGTGTACAAACTGACTGATGCCTCTTATAATAAATATCTGTGCATCAGTGTATCAGTGTTCCTCTTTATCTCTCTTTAAGATGGAGTATAAGACTTGTGTCCAAGGTTCCAAATGTAAAGGGTCTTATTTTATGTGGTGGACACCTACTGCCTGGACTATGCAGCACCACCCTGTTTATTCTGGCAATGCTGCTTCTCCCTTTTCTATGTAATTTCCACAGAACCTTCTATGTGTTTATTTAACTTTGCTCCTGCAGCCACATTTTATTTTCTAGGGCCAATAAATCACCCAATATAGGTCTGGAGGCTCTTCCCAGCATTTATGTACCAGGGGCTAAGAAAGAGGCAGGTCAGAATCTTACCGGTAGCTGAAGCTAGAAAATGTAAAGCACTAAAGCTATCAGAGACCCCACTTCTTTTTTCTGTAATATAGTGATGAACTTGAACTCCTGGCCTCAAGCAATCCTTCCACCTTGGCCTCCCAAAGAGCTAGGATTACAGGTATAAGCCACCATATCCAGCAAAGGCCCCATTTCAACATGCAGAGCAAGTCAGTGTGCAATTAAGGGAGAGATACTTTACTTATGGTAACACTGGTAATGTCCTGATTGCTGTTAAGTTCCCAATTTCAGTAATGCCTGAAGCCCTACTATATCCTTGTTCTTTGTGGCCAGATTCTTTAACTTTCCCTTGGATTCAAGTAGACTCCCCCAAATCCTTCTTTTCTTGTTAAAGTAGCTTGAATTGGAGTCACAGGAACAATTGTCCAGAAGCCTGTAACAATTAATTCCCACTAGAGCAGGAGATGAGGATACCCTGCTGGCAATGAGCATTATATTTCTCTCGGTTTAATAATTTGTAATGGTTTTAATTTACATTTATTTAACTACCAGTGAGGTTAGATTTTTTTTCATATGCTTATTAGCCATTGGTATTTCTCTTTTATATATTGATATAGTTTGGATATTTGATCCCACACAAAACTCACGTTGAATTGTAATCCCTGGTGCTGGAGGTGGGGCCTCGTGGGAGGTGTTTGGGTCATGGGGGCGGATCCTTCAATGACTTGGTCCTATTTTGTGATAGTAAGTTCTTGTGAGACTTGGTCATTTAAAAGTGTGTGTGGCACCTCCCCCATCACTCTCTCTCTTGCTCCTGCTCTTCCATGTGAGACACCTGCTCCCACTTTGCCTTCTGCCACGATTGGAAGTTTCATGAGGCCTCCCCAGAAGCTGAGAAGATGCTGGTATGCTTCCTGTACAGCCTGTAGAACAGTGAACCAATTAAATTTATTTTCTTTAGAAATTATCCAGTCTCAGGCATTTTTTAATAGCAATGCAAGAATAGCCAAATACATGTATGTTGGTTAGTATTTTTATTACTAATTCACTCTTTCTTTAACTTGTAGAGGATTTTTACACTTTTGTACATAATTTCTAATTATAAAAGCAATACTTGATCATTGTAGAGAATTTATCAAACCTGGAAAAACATGGAGAATAAATATTAATATTTTGGTGTAAGTCCTTCCAAGTGTTTTCAGTTCCAAACCACCCCATTAAGTATCACAAAATTGAGGTCGCACTGTTTGCTGTGACCTGCTTTGTAAAACCTTTACAGTTTTCTACACATTAGATTATATCACCTATGAACAGAGATCATTTTACTTCTTCTTTCCAGTGGGAATGGCTTTCATTTCTTTTTCTTGACTAATTGTTCTGGCTAGGACTTTCAGTACTATGTTGAAGAAAAGGGATGAAAGTAGGCATCCTTGTTTTGTTCCTGATCTTAGAGAAAAAGCTTTCAGTCTTTCACCACTGAGTATGATGCCTGCAGTGGGTTTTTCATATATAACTTTTATTATATTGATGTAGTTTCTCTCTGTATTAGGTTGCTCTGCCTGCCTTAACAAAATGTCATAAACTATGTGGCTTAACAAACAGAAATTTATTTTCTCACAGTTCTGGAGACTAGAAGTCTGATATCAGAGTGCCAGTATGGTCAGGTTCTGGTGAGGACTCTCTTCTTGGCTTGCAGGTATTGCCATTTTACTGTGTTCTCACATAGTAGAGAGAAAAAGCAAGCTCTTTTGTGCCTCTTCTTATAAAGTCACTAATCTAATCGTGAAGGCCTCATCTTCATGATATCATCCAAACCCAATTATCTCCCAAAGGTTCCATCTCCAAATGCCATCATACTGGGGATTAGGGTTCAACATATGAATTTTGGGGGAACACAATTCAGGCCACAGCACCTTTTACTCCTCATTTTTTGAATGCTTTTATTATAAAAGTTTGAATTTTTCAAATGCTTTTTCCACATCAATTGAGATGATCATGTGATTTTTTTTCTGAATTCTGTCAATGTGGTTTGTTACATTGATTGAATTTTGCATGTAGAACCATCCTCGCATTCCAGAATAAATTCTACTTGCTCATGGTGTATAATCTTTATAACATGCTGCTGAACTTTGTTTGCTAGTGTGTTGTTAAGGATTTTTGCATTAATATTCAAAAGGGTTATTGGTCTGTAGTTTTCTTTTCTTGTCATTTCTTTGTCTTGCTTTGTATCAGGGCAATGCTGATATCACAGAAAGAGTTAGGAAGTGTTTTCTCCTCTTTGGTTTTTTTAAGACGTTTGGGAAGAGTTGATGCTAGCTCTTTAAATTTTGGGTAGAATTAATCAATGAAGCCATAAGGTACAGAGCTTTTCTTTGTTGGGAGACTTTTGATCACTAATTCAATATCCTTACTTTTTATGGATCTCTTTAGATTTTCTATTTATTTGTATTTCAGACTTGGTTTTGTATTTCTAAGCATTTGTCCATTTCATCTAGGTTACCCAGTTTGTTGGCATACAATTATTCATTGTACTCTTGTTATGGTTTTGTTCTGTGACCTCATGAAATCTCATGTCAAATTGTAATCCTCAATGTTGGAGGTGAGGCATGGTGGGAGGTGTTTGGATCATGAGAGTGGTCCTTCACGAATGGTTTAGCACCATCCTTTTTGTGTTGTTCTCATGATAGTGTGTGAATTCTCATGAGATTTGGTCATTTATAAGGGCATTACACCTCCCCCCACCTCTTCGTCCTGCTCTGGCCATGTAAAGTGCTGGCACCCCCTTCACTTTCCACCAAGATTGTAAGTTTCCTGAAGCCTCCCCAGAAGCAGTTGCCTCCATGCTTTCTGTACAGCCTGCAGAACCATGAGCTAATTAAACCTCTTTTTAAAATAAATTACCCAATCTCAGCTATTTCTTTATAGCAATGCAAGAATGAACTAATACAACTCTAATACAAATCTTTTTATTTCTGTAAAATCAGTAGTAACATCTCCACTTTCATTTATGATTTTACTAATTCGAGTTTTCTCTTTTTTTCTTAATCCAGCTAAAGTTTTGCCAAATTTCTCTTTCTGAAGAACGAATTGCATTGGTTCCATTGATTTTCTCTATTGTTTCTCTATTATGTTTTTCTATTGTTTTAGTTTGTATTTCTATTTTTTTCTCTATTGTTTTTCTTTTCTGTATTTCATTTGTTTCTGCTTCAACCTTCACTCTGGTAGCTTGCGTTTAGTTTGTACTTCTTTTTCCAGTTATTTAAGTTGTAAAGTTAGGTTGTTGATTTGAAATCTATTTTTAAAAAATGTGTTTACACCTGTAAGTTTCCCTTTTAGTACTGCTTTTGCTGCATCTCATAACTTTTGATATGATGTGTTTTTGTTTTCATTTATCTCCAAGTAGTTTCTCATTTCCATTGTCCTTGCTTCTTTGATCCATTTGTTATTAAAGTTGTGTTGTTTAATTTCCATTTTTGTGAATTTTTCAGTTTTCTATTATTCATCTTTAACTTCATTCCATTGTAATTGCAGAAAACACTTTGTGTAACATCTATTTTTTAAATTTATTGGAAGACTTAATTTGTGATTTGACATGCAGTTTACTCTAGAAAATCTCCCATGTGTACTTGAGAAAAACGTGAATTTCTTCTCAAGAAATTGGATACAATGTACTGTTAATGCTGTTAGATCTAGTTGGTTTATTGTGTTGTACAATCTTTGCTTGCTTATCTTCAGTTTGGTTGTTCAATCCATTACAGAGAGTAGGTATTGGTACTCTCAATAGGTAGAACTTCCAGCTATTCTTGCAGAATTATCTCTTTCTCCCTCTAATTCTGTCAGTTTTTACTTCATATATTTTGATGGTCTGTTATTAGGCATATAAATGCTTATAATTGATATATCTTCTTGCAATATTGATCCTTTTATTATTGTATAATGTCCTTCTTTGTTTTTTTAATAACTTTTTAAATTTGGAATTTATTTTTTGTGATATTAGTATAGCTGCTGTGCCCCTTTTTGGTTACTATTTGCATAAAATATCTTTCTTAATGCTTTCACTGTCAACTTATTTGTGTCTTTGGATCAAATTGATTCTTACATACAGCATATAGTTGGATCATGTTTATTTATTCATTCTGCCAAGTTCTGTCTTTTGACTGAAGAGTTTAATCTATTTACATTTAAAGTAATTACTGATAAGGAGGGACTTACTTCTGCCATTGTGCTATTTGTTTGCTACATGCATTATAGCTTTTTTATTTCTCTTTTCCTGCATTACTATTGTCCTCTGCAATTATTTTCTTGTCACGAAATATTTTAATTCCCTTCTTATTTTCTTTTGTGTGTATTCTATAACTATTTTATTTGTGGTTACCTCAGGATTACATTTAATATCCTAAAGTTATAACTTTAATTTATACCAGCTTAACTTCAATAACATACAAAAACTCTGCCCCTTCACAGTCTTATTCCCACCCGTTCCAGTTATTGATGTTACAAAATTACATCTTTATATGTTGTTTTGAAAAACATAAACTAACAATTAGTTTTTGTTAACACATTAGTTTCTTAAATTATGTAGAAAATAAAACATGGATTTACAAATCTAAGTTATAATAATACTTAGAGACAATTAGCCCATAATAAGCTTTAGGCTATTTGTTTCTTTAAAATTGATCAGTCTCTTAAATCATATAGAAAAACAGTCAAAAGTAAAATTACAAATCATTGTTATAATAATACTAACTTTCATGATTACCCATGTGTTTATCTCTACTGGGATCTTTAGTTTTTCATGTGGCTTAGATTTATTGTCTAGTGTCCTGTCATTTCAACCTGCAAGACTTCATTTAGCATTTTTGTAGGGCAGGTCTAGTAGTAAATCCTCTGAGTTTTGATTCATCTGGTTATGTCTTAATATCTCTCTCACTTTTGAAGGACAGTTTTGCTTAGTATGAGATTCTTGGATTACAGAAAAAAAAAAGCATTGGTCCTTTAAATCCACTAGAAGTTGCTTCAGCCCTAGTGAGAGGGGTACAACAATGGCTGCCTGCCTTTGTGTGTGCACTTCCATGATCAGAAGCAACAATCAGATTCCTGATATTTGGAAGACAAGGTCCTTATTTTTAACCCTAGCTCTCACAAATTATGTGCAAGTGCCTCGGGAACACATGTGTGGATGCTGGCCACGGGGCTGGGAGGTAGAAGATGCATTGCTGCTGCTGCTACTGCTACTGCTAAGCTGAAATTGATTAAAACTAACCACAATTTACTGTTCAAGCTGTCCCCTGAAAGTTACAAGGCTTCAGTAGACTCTACACTTCCAAAATTGTTACATCAGACAGATTCTGCCAGTGCAAATAGTACATGGTCTGTAGTATTTGTTGGAAACATTTTTCTAATTTTTCAATATTTGTTAGATTTTTGATATGCATATATTATAAAATTATTTACATGCAAATTGTTTTTTTCTTTCACTGATTTTAACCTTAGAAAGTCCCTCCTCATCTTAAAATTAGTCAAATGTTCACCCACATACTTTTTTCTAATTTCTATCCTTTAAAACCTTTTAATGTTTCAAGTCATCTAGAATTAATATTGACATAGAGTGTAAGGTTAAGAGCTAAACTGATTTGTTCATGCCGCTAGCAAATTATCATGCACATTTGTTTAATAATCTTTCCTTAACATAATATTATCTTTGTGTCACATGCACACATACACACACACACACACACACACACAGTCTTTTTTCTTATTATTCTTGTACTTAATATTAATGTCATGATCTCATATTCTTAATTGGTACACTTATTTCTGTTCTTTGGACAGATTAGGAAAGGAAAGTTTGGAATTATATCTACTACTTTGGGAAGCTTAATAAATATAAGCACTACATGAATTTTTCATTGACAGTTGACCTTGTTGTCCATCAAAGACTTTTTTTTTTCTCTTTTTCTCACTGGTGGTCTTTCTAACCACGCCTTGTTTCTTAAAGTATATCACCCCATCTTCTCTGATGTCAGTTTTACCTCTAGATTCCCCCTCTCTGATGTTCTTCCTTGGTTTTCTCTTTAGTAGCTTATCCTATAGATGGTGCTTAGGATTCTAACATCAGGCTTATTTTAAATTTCCTAATATATATTCTTTCCAAATGACCCCCCTGCTTAATTATTTGATGATCAATTAAACCCACATACATTTATTTTCATCCGTATCTTATTTCCCTAAATTACAAACCATGCATCTAATTTTCTATAAACAATTCCACTTGGCTGTGCCATAGATGCACGAAGCTAAACTTTCCAAAGATTATTTCTCATTGCTCCTCTAATGGTTTTGATATGGGAGTGCTGAAAGGGGAACAGCGTGGTCCCTTTAAATGATACGGAAGTGGGGAAGGGAAGTGCTAGATAAAGGCAGGTCCCTGGCTAGGGCCCCACCCCCACGGACCTAAGCAAGGACAGGCACTCCTGCATTCCTGCCCAATTGTTGCATTTTCTAAGACCACCTTGGCCTGTCACGACCCCATTGTGGGCTTATAAAAACCAGATGCCCTAGCGGGCAGACACACAGGCGACCAGACTTGGAGAGGAGCACATCAGCGAAGAAGACACAAGCGGTGGATGGCAAGAGGACGTCAAGGGAGCACGCTGGCGGAAGAGCACTCCAACAGATGCCAGCACGCCAGCAGGCCACCGACCTGAAGGACAAGACGGAGTTTGGCCCAAGCAGTCGGAGGAGAGCCAGGGCAACTCCACGGGAAACCATTTCCCTTCTGGCTCCCCCATCAGAGGAGAGTTACTTCCACTCAGTAAAACTTTGCACTCATTCTCCAAGCCCACGTGTGATCCGATTCTTCCGGTACATCAAGGCAAGAACCCAGGATACAGAAAGTTCTCTGTCCTTGTGACAAGGTAGAGGAACTAATTGATCTGGTTAACACAAGCCGCCTATAGATGGCAAAATAAAAGAGCACCCTGTAACACATGCCCACTAAAACTTCAGGAGCTGTAAACATTCACCCCTAGACACTGTCGTGGGGTCGGAGCCCCACAGCCTGCCTGTCTGTATGTTCCCCTAGAGGTTTGAACATCAAGGCACCGAAGAAGGGAGCCACGCCCCCATTCCATGCCTTCGAGGGAGACAAGGGAATTCTTCCCGTTTCACTTTCACTCTCGCAAACCTGTTTCTCCTCCTGTACTCTATGTTGTCCTTGATCCCCAAACAAGAAACCTAAGAACCACATTAGATTCTTTCTTTTCCCTTTGTCATCCCATCGCATTTGCCAAGCCTTAATCTCCACTTCCACTTCCACTGCCTTGGTTTACGTATTAACTTTTACCTGAATTTTTTCAGTAAACTCCTTACTAGTCTCCTGCCTTTACTTTCTGCCTTCTCAAATCCCCACATTGTAGAGCAGCATCAGGATAAATAAGCTTAATAGCTTCCCTTCCCCATGCCCCAGTGTAATTTCACTATTATAACATCTTTCTATCATGTCCAAAGGCAGAGCCTTGAGAAAAAAGATTACAATCTGACAAGATAGTACTCTGCAGGAAATAACGGGCAAACAACATCCACAGTTATTATTTCTATCTTTTTTTTTTTTTCTTTTTGAGACAGAGTCTCGCTCTGTCACCCAGGCTGGAGTGCAATGGCGCGAGCTTGGCTCACTGCAAGCTCCGCCTCCCGGGTTCACGCCACTCTCCTGTCTCAGCCTCCTGAGCAGCTGGGACTACAGGCGCCCACCACCACGCCTGGCTAACTTTTTGTATTTTTGGTAAAGACAGGGTTTCACCGTGTTAGAAAGGATGGTCTCGATCTCTTGACTTCATGATCCACCCGCCTCGGCCTCTCAAAGTGCTGGGATTACAGGCGTGAGCCACCGCGCCAGGCCTATTTCTACCTTGAAGAACAATTTGTGATGCTTACAATTTTTCAAGGGAAAAGATAAAAAATAGTGTCTAAAAATTAGTTGTGTAAATGTGATTGGAATGCATTTCAGATAATTTGAGGGGAGAAGGTATATTGTAACCCGGGATGTGCACTTTGATGTCCTTCCTCTCTAGTGCCCTGGGAAACTTTTCTTGCTTTTTGAGTAATTTTTCTAAAATGCAAATCTAATGATGCCTCTCACCTGCTTTAAAATTCCAATTATACACACTACCACAAAAGGCCCTTAGAATCAGACTCCCTCCTCTCTCCAGTCTCATCTTCTGCAGCTCTGCCATGCTCAGTGAACATCAGCACATTTACACCTTTTTAAAAAGTCTCTGAATGAGTCATATTATTTAAACTCTTTTTGCTCACCTGGTCACTATTCTAGCTCTTCTTTGTTTACTTGTCTTTTAAATCTATCTAAAGTATCTCTCTTCTTGAAATGTCCTAAGTTCTTCACAGGTTAGAACTAGAGTAGTGGATGAGCACAGTCAGGTTAGGATTGAATACCATCTCTTAACATGAAACCTTAGTTTTCTAATCTATGTAGTCATACATGGTCATACATAGTCATACATCACTTAGTGACTGAGACATCTTCTGAGAAATTCATTGGTAGGTAATTTTGTTCCTGAGGAACATCATAGAGCATACTTACACAAACTTTGATGGTATATGCTAGGCTGTACACATCTACGCTATAGGGTATAGCCTGTTTCTCCTAGGCTACAAAACTGTGCAGCATGTTACTGCACTGAATACCATAGGCAACTGCAACACAATGGTAAGTATTTGTGTATCTAAACATAGAAAATGTACAGTAAAAATACAATATTATAATCTATGGGATATCATTGTATATGTGGTCTATTGTTGATTGAAACATCATTATGTGGTGCATGACTCTCATGAGCACCTAGTTGTGCTATATAGTTCACAAGAACCTTAGGAAAAGCACAGTATTTAGCAAATATTAAGTATTCTAGCAATTAATATGTAAATTGAGAATTTTTGGTATAAATCTTAAACTTTCTGAGTTGTTATTTGGCATTTAATTCATTTTTTCCCTTCAAAATTTGTGAAAAACCATAGGCCCCTTAGAAAAGCATTAACAGCATGATCTAGGAAACAAACCCTCTTTGCTCATATGGAAACTATCTCCTTCTGACCTCTTTATTTACTGAAACCTAATAGGGCTACATCACATCTGAGGCTGCTTTTTGTAAACTGGCTGATTTTAATCCATTTGGCTTCAGAGTATGACCTAGAGTGTTTTTATAGCTCACATTGAGAATGTTTTTACTGAATTCTTGTACAACATGAGCTATATACGTCCTGTGAGTTCATCGAGAGGTTACCACTACCTTCATGCCATTATTTTATTTTGTTTTTTTGGGGGGTGCACATTGTGGGTGAGTTCTATACCTAAACTACAATTCTTTACACCTGCACACTTTAAGAAATAATGCTTAGAGTAGTAGTGTTTGGGCTCTAGACTGTATAGGTTCAAATTCAGCTCTGCCACTTACTAGTTTTTCAACATTATACAAGTCACTTTATTTTCCAAAAATCTATTTTCCATATATAAACTAGTGATAATAGCAGGATAGTTAGGAGGATTAAAAAATATGATTTATACTAAATATTTATCTCAGTGCAAGGGGATATCCCAGTGCCAGGGGAACCAACCAAGTGATTAGAGGGTTGGGGCTTTCAGTTCTGTTCGCTGACCTCCCAGGAGGGTAGAGAGAGTGGAAGTTGAGATCTGAGGGATATGACTTTATTGTCAGATAATTTTATTTTGAGCTGTGTTCATGAAACCAGGAACTGTCTTATTTATTTTTGCATCCCACACATCAATAAATTTCTTAATGAAGTAGTCTATATACTTTGTCTCACTTCCACTTGCCCCTCACACAACCAGAATTTAGTATCTGTTCTCATCATCTTACTGAAATTGAAAATACTTTACTGATCTCCGGTCCATTGTTGATTGAATTAAATTATCAGCAATTAATACTAATTAATATTTTATTATTAAAAATAAAAATTAACTTGCCCACTTTACTAACTTTTATATACTTAATTAATGTACAACATTAAAGTGAGAACTCAGTGACAAACTTATCTCCATTTTTTCTTGAGATCTAGACATCACCATGTAGAGGTTAATGATTGTTGAACAGTATATTGTTAGTACTTTCACACTGAAAAATTATTCCCCTGCACTTAGATACGCATTTAATTATCATTTATCTTTTATTCCAGATGCAATTCCAGATGCAAGCATACATATTTCAGTTAGGGAGAACAGCTAAACCAGGATTACTTTTGGTGGATTTTTCTAAAGAATTTCTCATGAAGAAAGAACACAATAATGTCTGGAGATCTGGTAAAAGTCCAAGTCTACAAACAAATAATTTAAACACATTTTTTCTGCTACAGGGAACTATAAAATTGCCACACACCCTTAATCCTCCCATTTATCATGCATAATATGCTGGTAACTTTCTTAAAATCTATTTTTTCATTAAGGACAGAGTAAGTGAATAATAGCACATAATGTACCTAAAAAAAAAAACAAAAAACAGGAGCATTAGGAGAAATACCTAATGTAGATGACGGGTTAGTGGGTGCAGCAACCACCATGGCACGTGTATACCTATGTAACAAACCTGCACATTTGACACATGTATCCCAGAACTTAAAGTATAAAAAAAAAAATTAAACAAAAAACCAGGATTTTCCTTTTCCTTAGTAACCCCAACCTTGAGTAGATTCGCCCCTTTTTGCCTCCAGAAAATTATGAAGACATAGTTTTAAGATTTGAGGATTATGTGTCATTGGCTCTAGTTGGACAAGAAAACCTAAAATGAATTGTGAGTGAGGAGTATGTAACTTGTAAAGAAGTGCTTCTGCTAGAGGATCCCAACCGAGTATTGCAACCTGCAAGACCCTGGATGGTAGGTTGCATTGGATAGAAACCCAGTGGGAAATGCTGGTGCTGAGGTTAGTAGAGAATGGAACCTTCTCAAGACATTTTCATACCTAAATATTTTTGCGATTGGAATCATTTCGAATGGAACAAACTGACTTGCACCTACCTTTGGGTAAATTATTTAACAACAATGGCCTGGCCGGGCGCAGTGGCTCACGCTTGTAATCCCAGCACTTTGGGAGGCTGAGGCGGGCGGATCACGAGGTCAGGAAATCGAGACCACAGTGAAACCCCGTCTCTACTAAAAATACAAAAAATTAGCCGGGCGTGGTGGCGGGCGCCTGTATTCCCAGCTACTCGGAGAGGCTGAGACAGGAGAATGGCGTGAACCCGGGAGGCGGAGCTTGCAATGAGCCGAGATTGCGCCACTGCACTCCAGCCTGGGCGATAGAGCGAGACTCCGTCTCAAAAAAAAAAAAAAAAATGACCTTAAATTTCAGTGTGTTCTAAATGACTAGTTCACAAACATTAATCACAATCACTGGGGTAGCGGGAAGTAGTGCTTAAAAAATTATGTTCTGGGGCCAGACCGCTGGAACCCCTAATTCAGTAGATACGGGTTTGGCTTGCGTATATATTCATACACAGCTTCATGGGTATATACTCAACCGTTCGTCCAGCTGTTGTCTCGTCCATATACTTCAGCTTCCTCTTTTTTCTTGCCATAAAACAAACATCATATTTGTTTGCAAGTCTAAATAAAATCAATATAAAAAGTTTGTCAAAAATTTATTGATTAATGTCTTGCTTTCATCACTTGTTTATGTTAATCATTACAGTTTCATTTTCAAACTCAGTGCTCTGCCAGTGATGATGTTGCAGATGGATCAGACATAAGGATGTAGAAACAGGATGCCTCTCTATTGAAAGATGAATATTAGCTGTGCCTTGGCATCAGGAATCCAGACCCAGTAACCAAAATTAACTTTTCCTGTCTCACTCTTCTTACCTACCTTTCTTACCTGACCTCCAACTGTGCTGTAACGCCATGGTTTCCAGCCACCTTTGGGACCTGCACATCATTGGTCTGCACTTCGCCTCTGCAATGTTGATTCTCTATCTTAGGTACCAGTTCCCCATGCCAGGTCTGTAAATTTCCTAGCATTTCTCACATCCCTTCACTCTGCCTTCTGATCAGCCACCCTCTTCATTCTCTTCCATTTTGATTTAAATTTCTTGATGAAGTAGACTATATACTTTCTCTCACTTTCCACGTACTCCTTATACAACCAGAATTTAGTATCTGTTCTCATCTTCTTACTGAAATTGTTCTCTCAGAAATCAATAAAATTTCCTAAATACAATTAGTAGTTAACCCATTATTAAATAGTTAATGGGTACATTCATCTATGGCCAAATTGTGAGCTATGTTCATGAAACCAGGAACTGTGTCTTATTTATTTTTACATCCAACACACCAAGAACAGTGCCTAGTACATAATAATCACTCAATAAATATTTACTAAATACATTATGCAAACTTCTTGATAAATAAAAATTTCTGACATTCTAGGGGGAAAAGGCAAAACTGAAATGATCTTTTTAAATCTTCAACAAATCCTGTGGAATAAGTACCCTTATCTGTGTTAGGAAAGAAAGAAAGTTACTAAGAGTAAATTAGTATGTCTCGAGTACATTTGTCCAGGCATTGCACCATGAGATTCACACATATTGCCTCATTTATCCTCTCAGCAATCCTGGGTATCCAGCATTAGGATTATCATCTTTACAGATTAGAAAACTGAGACTCAGAGTTTAAGTCGCATGCTCAGAATCACACGAGTTGTGAGCAGCAGCAGGCTTAGAACCCGTATCTCACTGATTCTAAAGCTGATGTCTTTTCCATTCTACTTTTCAAATGTATTTGTTATGGCCTCAGAGGCCTTCAACCTTGAGCATCAGTACTCTTGGGGGTGCCCACAGACTTTCCAAGGGGTTCATTGGTATGTTTTCAGGACCCATTTCTGGTTAAGGGTGTGATGTGGATTCTACTTGTTGCATCCACTTTCACACCTACTATTTGAGAAAGGAGAAAAACCAAGTGCCTTTTCTACTCTCACACACCACTCAACACAGCACTTCTGACATGGTTTTCTCCCCTACCTACCAAGCAACTCTCCAGCAGACACCAAGTGGGTGTACTATAATTTAACTAGATTTTGAGACTATCTACCCAGAAATAAAGTCAGATCCCCCAGGTTGAGGGCTCAGTCCCACAAGATTGCCCCCACTTCAGATGCCAGTTGCAAGCCCCACGTTGTGACCTGTGCTTCTGACTGGCCAGCTATAAATCAGGGTTTCCATGACCCTCTCCTCAGATTCAATTAATTTGCTATAGCAGCTCACAGAACTCAGGGAAACACTACTAATATTTATCCAAGGGCAGAGGCCACACATATATTCCTTATTACATCACAATACACAATATCATATCTACCATTCTTCCATTTTAAAAAGGAAGACATCCTAACCTTTAATCTTGCCGTGAAGCATTGTCCTAGAGAATATATATTTTTTAAGCAATTTTATGGTGACAAAGAGAGTTTTCAAAATATTTGTTTCTGGAAAGCATCATTTAGTCAAGGTGCCCATCTGTGTCTGATATATTTTTCATGAAAGAGGAACTGAAAACTTTCACATTAGATTCTGATGAATTTGTGTTAAGCCTGTAAGTATAAAAAAAATTAATCTAACTTAATAATCTATAAAAGCTAGCATTTATAGTGTAAAATAATGTACTATATTTTCTTCAACTTTTTTCTTACTTGTAGAAGAAACTATTTATTAACCATATTTTTCTTTCTTTCTTTCTTTTTTTTTTTTTGAGACAGAGTCTTGCTCTGTCGCCAGGCTGGAGTGCAGTGGTGAGATCTCGGCTCACTGCAGTCTCCACCTCCTGGGTTCAAGTGATTATCCCGCCTCAGCCTCCCAAGTAGCTGGGACTACAGGTACGCACCACCATGCCCAACTAATTTTTTGTATTTTTTAGTAGAGACGGGGTTTCATCATGTTGGCCGGATGGTCTCGATCTCCTGACCTTGTGATCTGCCCACCTCAGCCTCCCAAAGTGCTGGCATTACAGGTGTGAGCCACCACACTGGCCAACCATTTTTCTTAACATGGGCAAAAGTCTTCTGTTCATGGTGACTCCTCACTACTTTTCTCCTTATTTATTAATATAATGTAACAATGATGACTAATATGCCTTTGGTAAATTACTCTCAGAAGTGGCCAAACACTCTCTCCTTTTTTGCTATCAATTTTTTTGCAGTCCTGGCCAGGTGTGGTGGCTCACGCCTGTAATCTCAGCACTTTGGGATGCCGAGGCCGGACGATTACCCGAGGTCACGAGTTTGAGACCAGACTGGCCAACATGGTGAAATCCCGTCTCTACTAAAAATACAAAAAATTAGCCGGGCATTGTGGCATGCACCTGTAATCACAGCTACTCAGGAGGCTGAGGAAGGAGAATGTCTTGAACCCAGGAGGCGGAGGTAGCAGTGAGCTGAGATCATGCCACTGCACTCCAGCCTGGGTGACAGAGTGAAACTCCATGTCAGAAAAAAAAAAAAAAAAATGCAGTCCTGTCTCATTTTAGCAACAAATGCTATTTATTACTGAGTGCATTAACCAGTTGGAAAAAAGCTGTATCTGTACCATTTAATAATGTTTTCCTCATAAAATTATACTTTTATGTGTAATAACTATCAACATTTGGGTTATGCTTATATCGTTTTAATCAACTGTGTACAAATGATATTTAAAATGATAACTCAAGTCTGAAGAAATTATTTTAACTCTTAGAGCCTGAAGGCACAGCAAATTAAACATAAAACATTAAAAACTATGTAAATGTTTTTCTTATAGCACATTATGTCAGAGTGATTTCAAGCACAAAGATACATTACAGTAGGATACAATTTTGTGGGGGAAAGTGGAATGGAAATAGGAGTTCAAGGGGAGAAAGGGAAGAGGTTAAATAGTAACTTAAAAATTGTTCATGTATTTTTAAAATGAATTGTGATTGGTATTAAAACACTATAATGTAGAAGTTCCACTGGACAAATTAAAAGTGATGAAAGAGCTTTATTTTAAAATGTCTATATTTAAACTATAGCAGAAATTACAGCATTTGCAACTATTTAAGCTTTGGAAAAATACAGATGTTAACTTATAAATGTGCCAGTGAGTAGAAGCTTTTCAGAATTCTTTTAGGAGATATATGAGCCAAAATTTTAAAGACAACTTTGTAAAAGCGTTGGGATATGGTGGGGAGTGCCCTGAACATACACAGAACTTCGCAGTTTCTGGCAGCTCCTACCCTCCCTGAGGACTCATTAATCCTGTGACTTTGGGCAAGTTACCTAACTTCTTCAGGTCTCTCCTCATCTACGAAGTAGGAGTAACGACACCCATGTTGGAAGAAGAAGGCAATTAATCTGTGTAATGCAATTAGCCCAACCTTGGCCCACAGAAACCTCCCAATAAATAACCACTGTTAGGCTAGTGTTTTTATTTTTAATATTGTTACTGTTTTGTTTTAGTGACCAGCCTCTGATGGCCCTAATTTGAATTTGCTGTGAATTTGCCAGCACTTTGGAAGGGCAGATTTGGGTCAGCTCTCGGCATCAAAATTTCCTTCACTTAATGGGCACAAATTTTCACATTTTGCTTGAATGTGAATCTGTTTCTTGTTTAAATTTTTTCTGGCCTTTCCTGTGAAGCGCCTCTCCAGTGCTGTTTCTTTCCCTCCCCAAACATTGGCCCTAGGCCCACTCAGAGATTTCTCTCCTCACTTTTATCCAGAACTGCTGGTCTCAGCATGAACTCTTCTACCTTGCTGTCTCTGAAATTCATACCTCCTCCAACTCTTCCCACCCCCTATCCTTCCCTCCAGTGCAATTTAGCCTTCTTCCCACCTTTCTCCTGGGGCCAGTAAAGCCTGTACTCCATTTTGAGCAAACTCCTAATTCTTATGAAAAAAACTCTACGCAAAATTATATTGAAATGAGATGCTATGCGTATCCCATTCTAATTTGTTAAAATGTTAAAATTCTCAAAAGGGAATGCTGATAAACAGGCTGATTTATAGGGCAGTTTCTCAACAAAATGCATTATGTCAGTAAAACAGCAAGAAACCAAAGAAGCTATTGTGCACTAAATTAACTTTAGGTGCTTTATTTCAGACCTAAACCTTATACTCTGTCATGTAGCAACACAAATATGTCCAGAAATATGTTAATGAGTTTGTTCAGGAGTTGAATTTCTGAGATAAAAGAGAAAATACAACAACATACTTCTTTTAAAGTTTTATTAATAATTTGTCTAAAATAAATTTATACCATTTTATTAAGTCCCCAAGAACAGTTCCAAAATGTTAGAAAAGCAGAGGAAATGGTTATACCAGAAACATGGGATAAGAGTTTTTTCCCCGAAACATAAATTTAGAGGTATCTTCCTTCCAGTTAGTAATTCGATGCACCAAACCTTCCTCTCCAGCTCTAATCTATTTCAGAAATATTATTTAATATTTGAGATATAAACAAATATATGTGACCTACATGTAAGTTATAAAACATAATAATAAAACACTCGTGAATCCACCTCCCAACTTTTCCTACTTTTACACCTCATTTCCTGCCATCCTCCATTTGTTTGAGTCACAAATGATTTGTGCAGCTTCTTTCAAATGTTTCTACTCACCCTATTTTTTTGTTCTCTTCTATTTCTTGTTCTTTATCCATTTAAATTTATCCCATTCATCAAAGGCCACATCAAATTCTAGCTTTTCCATTACAACCACATCCCACACCACACTTGCTCAGAGCAGTTGACCCTCTTCTTAGCAAATGTAACACGTTTCTGCACCATTTGCCGTCCACTGTCCTTTCTAAAGGAATAACTCATCTTAGGTCATCGTCAAGCACTTTCTGTTCATTTGTTCAACAACTCATAGAGCACCCACCAGGTGTCGGTGGCACCAGTCTAGGCAATGGGGCAAGAGCTGGACCATGTTCCGTATAGCCATCGTCTCAAACACTTTCCACAGTGAACCTTGTGGAAAGGCTAAACGATTTGCTTAATGTCACCTGGTATAACTACATGGAGAAGCTGAGACTGGCTTCAGAGCCCGAGTACTCCTAATGCTGCCGTCCCCCCATCAGACTCTTGCCCAGCGCAGTGACCACACTGGCTGAATAGAGTCATGCGTAGTGCACACAGCAGTCTCTTGGTCTGGAGATTACTCCTTAGCCTCCTGTTCTTGGTCAGTTATTTTATTTTATTTTTATTATTACACTTTAAGTTCTAGGGTACATGTGCACAATGTGCAGGTTTGTTACATATGTATACATGTGCCATGTTGGTGTGCTGCACCCATTACCTCGTCATTTACATTAGGTATATCTCCTAATGCTTTGGTCAGAGTTATTTTAAATCCTTCCTTTCTCTGTTCAGGCAACACTTTTCTTTCCATTTTGCTAATTTCAGTCTTTTGTTGACTGACACTGTTTTAAAACTCTCACATTTTCTTTGATTTCTCTGGTCTAAATGGCTGCACTTTATAGACTCAGTGTATTTTGTGCATTTAGTGTATTTTAATGAAAAAGAGAATGACCTTTTAATCCCTATTGCCTTTTCCAAACTATTTACAGATTTCAGTTACTAACTGAAATAGGGAGGCTTCGTTCAAATATGAATAAAGAATTGACGTATTATTGATTCAACCATTTCATTTTTTTCTTCTTGGCTCTTTCTACTTCTCAGTGGTTCAATGTCCTTTCTCTTATATCCAGGTAATATCAGCCTTACCAGTCTTGGCAGAATGTCTGTCCCAAGAGGAAAAGTGGTCTCCACAGACATTTGCTTAAAATTCACCTACTCTAAGCTCTGTTCCCAAGAATACTGGCCTTTCCATGCTGAAATGCTGGTGGGTACTGGAGGGTTTGTGCATTTTCTCTTTGAGAGATACCTGTGTATTTTAAAATATTTGTTAAATTAATAGTCTAATCTGATTATAAGGATAATACGTGTTAATCCAGAAAAGTTTGGAAAATTCTGGAAGTACAATTTTCTTCCTTCTTTTTTGTTTATTTTTACACAGTTGGAGTCATATTGTTTACATAGTGTTGAACTTCAATATTTTCTACTTGAAGTTTTTAGTGAGAGTGTCAAAAGGATATGAAAGGAGAAATCTGGTAGGAAAGCGGCAAGTGTGGCCACGTAAAATTAAAAACCTTTGAATGGTAAAAATGAGATCAATACATAAAAAGGCAGTAAACATCAGAAAACATCTTAAATCTATGATAGATAAAGGAATTGTAACCCAGATATACAAAGAGTTCCCACAAAGGGAGTGAATAACCTAATTAAAAATCAGCAAAGAACATGAGCAATCAATTAATAATAAAATACATCCTAACAACATTACATAGTTTCACTCTTTTAAATCTTAAAAACTATGTGTTATTATTTAATGTGTAATTCTTTAATTATGGTGCTGAAGAATTTAATATAGCCTTCACAAAGAGTTGCAGTAATAATTGTAATTTCAGAATAAATGCAAAGGAACTCTTTGTTGGTGATAACCTTTCAGTTATACCACAGGAGCAGCTAACTGGTCTGTAAGTTTCTTGATACCAGAAGCCATTTTTAAAAAATGTCTTTATGTTCTCAGCATCCCATTTATAGCTTGGGGATACTATATGTCTAGTACACATTTTGGAAAGATAATGCAGAAAACTGATGTCATCCTGGCTTTTAGAATCTCTTTTCATTGGTGTTATACACACTAAATTATGCATTTTATTAAACTAATTGGTAATGACATTACCATGGAAATAGTTTCTGTTTTACTCTTTGCTCAAAGGAATTTCATATTTCAGCTTTAGCGCAGGAGGCATGGGGGTGTGATCAGCAATCTGTGGAAGTAGCGCATGATGTTGCTTAAGGTTTATCCCATCAGATACGTTGTTAACTCATTATGAGTGACCCGTAAGAAGACACTCAGGAATAGAGCAGTTATGAAATAAGGCAGATACGGAAAGAAGAATGGAAAGAGAAAGAATGGCCAAAAATCAACTCAAAACTGGGGAAAAATTTAGCAAACTAAGCAAAAAGCAGGAACCACACATGAGGAAGAATAACTAATGAACTCTACAGTCTTGGCATCTTTTCTGCTTTATAGACTCATTCAGCAGGTTCATGCCTCTGTGGACCCAAGAGCCTGGGATCACAGCTGTTCTTAGAAGCCATGTGGGTGGGAGCCGGGAAAGTACCCAAAATATGACAACATTGGCTGACATGTTGTTGTCTGTATGTCAAAGGTGATGGCTAGCAATAAGGTGCTATCTCTGTGTTGCTGTGGTGTTCCAGGGAAATTTGTGATTAGATTTTATGAGTCTAATCACAAACAGACTCTTGCTCTGTCTTGAGCACAGTAAGCTGAGCATAGTGACTTTGACTTCCTTTCAAAACAGTATAAAAGGAGGGGCAAGAGTATGTTTACACTGGAGAAATTTGACAAACTGTACCTCAAGCTTAATGTCAACAGTGGTAAGTCATGTTGATAGTACATACTCTTGATATGATGTAATGAAAACGTCATTTTACCTCTGTGTTCTTCCTCCTAAAAATTCATGTCTCAGTCTAGCCATGGGAAAAACATCAAACAAATCTTAATTGAGAAGACTGTTACAAAATACCCGACCAGTATTCCTCAAAACTGTCAAGGTCATCAAAAACTAAGAAAGTCTGAAAAACTGTCACAGCTAAGAGGAGTTTGAGGAGACATGTTAACCAAATGTAATATCTTGACTTGGATGAGATCCTGGAACAGAAAAGAAGACATTAGGTAAAAACTGAGGAAATATGAATAAAGTATGATCTTCAGTTACTAACAGTGATATTTTCATTTGTTTATTTTGAGATGGAGTCTCGCTCTGTTGCCCAGGCTGGAGTGCAATTGCAGAATCTCGGCTCACTGTGAGCCCCACCTCCCGGGTTCAAGCGATTCTCTTGCCTCAGCCTCCCGAGTAGCTGGGATTACAGGTGCCCGCCACCACGCCTGGCTAATTTATGTATTTTTAGTAGAGAACGGGTTTCACCATGTTGGCCAGGCTGGTCTTCACCTCAGTTGATCTGCCTGCCTTGGCCTCCCACAGTTCTGGGATTACAGACGTGAACTACCACGCCTGGCCAATAATATTTAATAATAATAATAATAATAACAAAGAAAGAAAAGGCATATAGATTATGTAAAAAGTCAGAGAAGTTTTGTGGTGGAGAGAATGGAAATGGAGTTCTCGCTGAATGGGCTGTCTGTCTTGTATTGTGATTTGTTTCTCCCAAAACATATTTCTGCTACCTGGAAACAGGAGCAGAAGACGCAGACAGTGGATGTCCCACCATTGGAAATCGACAGCCTGGTGGCTGAAAATGGGGACTAACTGGAACACGGGGTCAAAAATCAAATTTTGAAAAAAATGTAAAAAAAAAATTGTAAACAAAAAATCAGACTTGGGCTCACTTCTGTAAAAAAAAAATTGCTAGCAGTTGCAAAGATGTGCTTACATTTTCTGTTATTTAACATTATCTGATTCTAATTTCTTTATTTATCAAGAAAAAGGTCTTTACATTTCATAAATGTTGTCTGTCAGTTATACTCTTGCATTTTCTAGAAAAATTGGAACTTCTAATATACAATTCTGAAAGGCAACACAAACTTTACCTAAACTAGTAATTTTTTAAATAAATAAAGTACAATAGGAGTCTGCTTTTCTCAGGATAAGTTTTCTGCTAATAAATATTAGTCTAAGTTTAATCAACATTTTTTTAAAGAAACTTCTCATACATATTCTTCCTCACACTGTGCCTGTAGGTGTACTAAAACCACTCTCTCATGAAAACGTGCAAAGCTTTCCTTTTCATACAGCAATGTCATGTGGAGGAAACATTAATCAGACCACTGTTGATTTAGTTGCGAGCCCTGGGACGCAATGTAATTCATCACTACAAGCCTGTGCTGTGGTCCTCTTCCTGTTGTTTCCTGGATGTTTCCTTGCCTGTTGACAGCACAGTGATTGATTTTTACTTTCTCCAGTATAAAAAAAAGTAGACACATGTTATTGTTGCATATGCTTTGGCATTTCACAGATAATATTAAAAATGAACATAAAGCTAACATAAATTTGGGACATATTGCTTTGTTAAAAGTGTTAAGAAATTGGAATGATAATTTGTAATCCAAATCATGAATATATTTTATAATAGTCCTTGAAATTAAAGTGATTAATTAGAAAGCAAAATCACCATTTCTATACTTTGAGTGTATGTGTATGTTTAATATAGAAGAAATATAGGATCCAGTTTTCCCTGTTGGTTGTGCTAATTGATAATCTAATACCACTTATAGCTGTGGTTAATTTTATGTTATGGCCTTTGTTTAAATTTGGTAAGATCTTTTTTTTTTTTTTTTTTTTTTTTTTTTTTTTTTTTTTTTTTTTTTTTTTTTTTTTATTTTTTTAGTACATTGCAATTGCAGTTTTAATATTATCCATTGCATGTTATTTTCACCATTAACTCTCATTAGCATAGTATATCTATGCTGTCCTCCCTCCCCCACAACATCCTGATGTGTTTCCCTTTTTCATGATTCCATTTCAATTCCACTTATGAGAACATGCGTTTTTTTTTTTTGCGATAGTTACTAGAATGATTTTCCATTTATCATGTCCTAAAGAACGAACTCATCATTTTTATGCTGCATAGTATTCCATGTGTATATGGCACATTTCTAATCCAGTCTATCGTTGTTGGACATTTGGGTTGGTTCCAACTCTTTGCTATTGTGAATAGTGCCGCAATAAACATATGTGTGCATGTGTCTTTATAGCAGCATGATTTATAGTCCTTTGGGTATATACCCAGTAATGGGATGGCTGGGTCAAATGGTATTTCTAGTTCGAGATCCCTGAGGAATCGCCACACTGACTTCCACAATGGTTGAACTAGTTTACAGTCCCACCAACAGTGTAAAAGTGTTCCTATTTCTCCACATCCTCTCCAGCACCTGTCGTTTCCTGATTTTTTAATGATGGCCATTCTAACTGGTGTGAGATGGTATCTCACTGTGGTTTTGATTTGCATTTCTCTGATGGCCAGTGATGATGAGCATTTCTTCATGTGTTTTCTGGCTGCATAAATGTCTTCTTTTGAGAAGTGTCTGTTCATGTCCTCTGCCCACTTTTTGATGGGGTTGTTTGTTTTTTTCTTGTAAATTTGTTTGAGTTCATTGTAGATTCTGGATATTAGCCCTTTGTCAGATGAGTAGGTTGCAAAAATTTTCTCCCATTCTGTAGGTTGCCTGTTCATTCTGATGATAGTTTCTTTTGCTGTGCAGAAGCTCTTTAGTTTAATGAGATCCCATTTGTCGATTTTGGCTTTTGTTGCCATTGCTTTTGCTGTTTTAGACATGAAGTCCTTGCCCACGCCTATGTCCTGAATGGTATTGCCTAGGTTTTCTTGTAGGATTTTAATGGTTTTAGGTCTAACATGTAAGTCTTTAATCCATCTCGAATTAATTTTTGTATAAGGTGTAAGGAAGGGATCCAGTTTCAGCTTTCTACATATGGCTAGCCAGTTTTCCCAGCACCATTTATTAAATAGGGAATCCTTTCCCCATTTCTTATTTTTGTCAGGTTTGTCAAAGATCAGATAGTTGTAGCTATGCGGCATCATTTCTGAGGGCTCTGTTCTGTTCCATTGATCTATGTCTCTGTTGTGGTACCAGTACCATGCTGTTGTTACTTACTTGAGAAGTGAGCAGCAGTGACTAGTAAGATCTCTTATTGGAACTAAAGACAAAATAATGTGATTTGATCAAATTACTTAAAATATGTAATAAATAATTTTAAAGTTTTGAATTAAAATAATGACAAAAGCAGTTTAAATAGACTTTTTAATGTAATCATATAATATAATAAGTTATAAAATACATAGTGGTATTTTATAGACAATAGAAAGAACAAATATGAAGCTAACAAAATACAGAAATAACTGTTTTTTTCACCATGTTAATTAATCAGCATATTAATATGCCATGAAAACACAGACCTCTAAGAGCTCTAGGACTAGAAGGAAACCCTGAGCTCAGCTACTGCATCAGCTCATGTAGGGCTTGAAGCATGGCCATGTAGTCTTTGCTGGAACTGTTCAAAAAGAGTTGAAAAGGTTGGTCACGTGCTTACCAACAGTTTTTTCATCTTAAGACAGCATGATAGGTAGAAATTTCTTCATTATATTGAATCAAAATCTATCTTCTTGCAATTCTCAATTTTTTCTGGTTCTATCTAAAGTGGCTAAATTCCACAAGCACAAGATAGTGCTTTAAGGATCATATGGACTAATCTGTAAATTGCTGGGTATTAGCTTCTATTTTCTTTCTTGAAACATAGATTTGATTACATCATTCACCAATTCAAACATTTCCAATGACTGTCCCATTACCTACAGAATGAAATCTGACTCCTTTGATTTCTGTAACAGCTGATAGTGATCGATATCTACCTAAAACATTCACATAAGTCTTTAATGTTATCTTTCCTGAGGCATTTATCTCTCTCCCTTGTATGCTATTTACATATTTGTCAGTTTCTTATTCTGCTGTGGAATCTTTGAGCGCAGGATCTCTGCTTGATATAGTTTTGTACTCCTACATTTCAATCTTATGTGATATATTGTCACTATTTAATAATTAAAGAATAAATCATGGCCTCAAAAATGGACATGCTCCAGATGGCTTTGATCAGAACAGAGCACAGTAGAACCACCCCTTCTTTTTGTCCTTGACACTAGATTTCTATTAATGCAGCCTAAAATTGTCTTTACTATTTTAGCAGCTAAGTCATGCTGCAAGTTCATTCTGACCTTGCAGTCAACTCTAACTGCTAAGCCCTTTCACATGAGTTACTGTTAATCCTGTACGTGTGAGGTTAATCTTTTTTTTTTTTTTTTACAGAAATGTAGAACTTCACGTTTCTAGCTCTCAAGGTTCTTCTTGTTTGTTCTGGCCCATGCTGTTGGCCTGTTGAGAATATTTTGAGTCCTGATTTCAACATCTCTTTTATTAGCTCTCCTTTCTATTCTCGTGTCGTCTAAACTTCCTGTCTTCTCTGTCTTTATCCAAATGTTAACCAAATGCGGAACACTTGCCTGTCCAAGGGTAGAGGCATGGAGATGATATCAGAGAGAGACATCCTTCCAGATGGCAGAATCCAGTAATCAATACTTGTTTGGTACAGTCAGACAAATCAGATATGACAACACCTAATTATTATCACCAGGTTCAGTCATTTTTCATTCTTTCACCAAATATCAGGAAAGGTTTCATTAAATGTCTTGCAGATGTCACAATGCACTGCAAAATAAATTATAGGCTGGCATGGTGGCTCACGCCTGTAATCCCAGCACTTTGGGTGGCTGAAGCTGGATCACCTGAGGTCAGGAGTTTGAGACCAGCCTGGCCAATATGGTGAAACTCCGTCTCTACTAAAAATACAAAAATCAGCTGGGCATGGTGGTGGGTGCCTGTAATCCCAGCTACTCAGGAAGCTGAGGCAGGACAATTGCTTGAACCTGGGAGGCAGAGGTTGCAGTGAGCTGAGATTGTACCATTGCGCTCTAGCCTTGGTGACAAGAGTGAAACTCCATCTCAAAAAATAAATAAATAAATAAATAAATAAATAAATAATTTTTTGAATACCTATTTATTAAATATTTTGAAATATTATATTGATTAAACACCTGTTGACTTCTAAGCACTCCATTAGACATAGCATAGAAATTTCCTTTTGTAATACTATCAATTCTAATTGTCTTTATCCTGATTTTAAAGATGTGAAAACAGAGCCTTGAAGTGGTAAAATATTTTCTGAGATTTCACAGCTAGTAAATGTCAGGACTAGGCTTCCAGAGTAAGGTCCAGCTAACGTAAGGCCAAGTCTATCCTCCACTCTCCTCTTTGTCCAGTTGCCATATCCAATCCATAGCCAGTCCTACCAAATCCACCTCCAATATCTATATCCTAAATCCAACCTCTCATTCCATCTCCACATTAGTATTGTAGGGTAGAGGCCATCATCTCTTCCCTGGACCCTGCCATAGCTTCCCATCTGTTCTCTCTGTGTCCATTTCTGACCCTTTATAGTCAATTATCTACAGAAAAACCAAAATAATCTTTTAAAATCTTAAATCAGATTACATTATTCCTCCACTTAAACATTCTCCAATGGCCTCCCATTGTAGTAGTATAAATTTTAAACACATTTTTATGGACTATATTTCCCTGAATAAATTTGTCCTGTATTTATCCCTGCAACTCATCTCCTATCTTACTTTCCCTTTCTCATATGGTTTTAGCCACACTGGGTTTCTTGAAGTTCCTTGGATATCACCAAGCTTACTTCTTTTTCCTGGATGTATCATTGTGCAACTGGTTCTATCTTATATTACGGTCTCAACTCAAATCATCCTTCTTCAGAGAAGACTTCTCTGATTTTCCAATCTAATACTGCCTCCTCCCAGTTGCTCTTTTTACTTTGATCTGTCTTATTTTATTCATGTCTCATGTATTTACTTAAAATTATTATATTTATTGATATCTTTTTTATAAAAACCTTTTTATCCTCTTGAACGCGTCTTGAGGGCAAAGATTTTTACTGTCGTTTACATTGCTGTATTACCAAAACCAAGGCTCTTGAAAAACACTGATTAAATCAATGAAATAGTTTCATAATAAACAAACAAAATTAAGTATTTCTGATAATATATCAAGCATTCACTTAAATCTTAGCCACGTATATAGTAACAGATTTTTTAAATCTAATTTTTAAAAACGGGAGAAAAATGGGCAGGGTAGAATTTTTTGAGAAAAGAAGAGCACATTTTATATCAATGACTCAGGAGTACCAATGAAAATAAAACCATATTATGAAGGAGTGTACTTTCACACATTCTGACAATATTTTTCAATTTCAAGATGTATCATTTCTAGCACACAAATTAGGGGAAACAAATGCAATTGGCAGTAATGAGTAGGAGTGGAATGTAGGCAGAAGGTACTGCATTATTTCTCATAAGCCAACACTTAAAATGTTTCTTCAATAAACCATGAAAACTGACCCATAAAGCTGAGGTTGCATAATATCTTAGCAGACATTAATATTGGTGACAACAGCTCTCCAGTGATTTTATATTAGGCTAATTTTAAAAAATAACAATCATATTCTCTAATTCTAGAAATCAGGGAGGAAATTGTTTTTATTATACAAGTAACAGGCTTAAATATATGTTAATATGCATAAATCTTAGACATAAATATAACAAAAGTATTTGTTAAGCTGCCATATATTACTCAGCATACTTATATCTAAGAATTTACTTGATAAAATAATTTTATTTTTGTTAGAATAATTTTAGTGGAAGATATGAACATTTTTTAAAACACATATTTCACTGTTAAATATATACCATATACTGTATAAGTTTGCCTCCCAACATTCGTTCAGGCCATCTTTTCTAGAACATCCTTCCCCTTTTGGCAAAATAGTGTGAATACCCCAAGGTCCATTTCAGATGTCTCTTTCTCCATGATTTCTCTTATTCCCCTCCCAGCATGTACATGGCATCAGAATTAGTTGTTTCCTCTGATAGCTCCAAAGTTCTTTTCTGTACCTCCACTACAATACTTATACTTCCTTTCCATTCTGTGAGAAGGAGATGCCAAATACCCCCTTGTTTCACTGATGTTGCACTCTCCAGGACCTCCAGCAGTTGCTGGAACATAGTAGGTTTTCAAAATCCACTCCTTCCTTTCTCCTTTCCTCCCTTCCTACTTCCCTTCCTCCATTTCTTCCTTCCTTTGTATATTTATTCAACAAAAATTATCAAGTACCTGTTGTTTACCAGGCAATAGTTTTAAAAACAGTTGTGATTAAGACAAGCCCTCCTACATTCTAGTGAGGGGGAGAATCAAAATGTAAAAATAAGTTAACATTGATAAGTGCTGAGCATATATATATATAATACACACACACACACATATATATATGTAAATAACAAAATGAAGCACTTCAAAGAGAGCAAAATAGAATGAGAGGGGCGCTTTTATTTTAGGGTTAGGAGAAGACTCTCTTGGGAGGTATCATCTAAGCTTAGGCCTGAATGGCAAAAGGAAACCAATTGTGATACCCTCCTGGGGAAAACTATGTCAGCCAAAAGACTAGTGAGTGAAAGGCCCTAATGGAAGAAGAAACCGGACTTGTTTTAGGGATAAAAAAAAGCTGGAGGATTTCTGTTGATGTCAGTCAATGTTAATTTTTTGAGCAGTGAGTATTTCCAGGCATATAGAAACAGAGTGGTTTGTCTGGGACTCAGACAAGAAAGTATCTTGTTTCTCTGGTGAATAGAACTGAAAAAGGAGGCTTAATTTTGTTTCCCCTTGCCGAAGTAGATAAAGATTAACTATTAATAAAATAGAAGCTTTTTCTTTATGCATCATAAATAATTGAGACCAAAACAAAACAAAAACCTGCATGCTCCTTGAAATAGACATGTGGTAAATATGATGGTAATCCCTTTAATATCTCACCTCGGATACCTGAGCCAGGATTTTATTGGTGCCAACTGCAAAGTTCATTGATAGTATTTCATCGATGCTTTTTTTTTTTTTTTGAGACGGAGTCTCACTCTGTCGCCCAGGCTGGAGTGCAGTGGTGCGATCTCAGCTCCCTGCAACCTCTGCCTCCTGGGTTCACGCCATTCTCTTGCCTCAGCCTCCCGAGTAGCTGGGACTACAGGCGCCTGCCACTATGCCCTGCTAATTTTTTGTATTTTTAGTAGAGATGGGGTTTCACCGTGTTAGCCAGGATGGTCTTGATCTCCTGACCTCGTGATCCACCCGCCTCAGCCTCCCAAAGTGCTGGGATTACAGGTGTGAGCCACCGTGCCTGGCCTCATCAATGCTGTTTTTTAAAACTCTCCTGCACTCAGTTAGGGGTAAGCTATTCTGCTATGCCTGTTCTGAAACCATCCCTTAATATCTATGAAATGGTTTTCTGTGTCTCTGTGGTCCAGAAGTGCTCTTCAAAGATATAAAGGAATTCGTAATGTAACTACTAGTCCATATCTCCCAACATATGAAAAGAAAAACAGCCACATTTATTTAGCATTAAGAGGTTATAGGAATTTTCAGAACAATGGCCTTTTCAAAGGTTATGAAAGTGAAGCTCAGAGATGCTAACTTTGTCCAGATAAGCTTTTCTCAATCTCGACACTATTGCCATTTGCGGCAGAATGATTCTTTGTTGCGGAGGCTGTCCTGTGCATTGTAGGATGTTTAGCCCCTTCCCTGTCCTGTAACCACGAGATACCCATAACACATCCCTTTCCTACTTGTGACAAACAAAAATGTGCCAGTCAATGTCAAATGTCTTGGCGGGGGTTGCAGGGTGGCTAAATTGCACCCTATTGAGAAGCACTGGTCTAGAAACTGATAGAGCTGCAGCCAAAATGATCTTTTAGCTATTTTATTAAGTAGGAACAAAAACTATTTCCTCATCGTGAAAGCAAATAAATTTTATGCACTTAAGCATACAGATACTAAATATTTCTTAGAAACACTCTAGTGATGCAGGTCTCTAAGAATATCGTTTGGCATCATGCAATAGCCCAAAGGCTGATACATAATAGCTTTGCTGGAGTCCTGCATCCAAATATATGTGTATGTTGACTAAATAAAGAATAGAATGGCAGCTTTAAAATAATTTTTAAAACGTTGTACACTCAGTTCAATGACAAGTTTGATTATCCCCAAGAATTAAAAAATATATATATTTTTTCTGTCTGTAGTGAAGTAGAAAATGAAAGAATCACCAGAGAAAATGCAATGACCAGACCATTCAGCCCAGCCCAAATAAACACTTTTATTTTCTCTCCTTTTCTAAAGCAAACACAAGTCAACCCAAAGTTTATCTTTTCTTCATTTGGAATTCTATTTTGGTACTCCCATCACACAGAGAAAGTGAAATGTTAGTGAACAAGCATGCCTCAGTAGGGGAAACATAAGGCATTTATTACAAACGAATTCCAAATAATTAGTGGAGGAGATCATGAAATGTTCAGAGAGAAAAAAAGGGCTGAATTTCAAACAGAAGGGGGTCTGAGCCATTAATGGGTAATCTGCGCGACTTTTGTTAATCCCCTGGGGCTCCTGTTACAGGTGGTTCATATTTCTAAGCAATGAAGTATGCGAGATGAATGGAAAATTTCTCCTTAACATTTTCCACTACCCAGCCTTAGCATGAAAAGCCCTATACCAGATCGAGCAGCTGGTTTATTACAACTTCTAATTCAGAGACATATCGCCATTCAGTTATTCCCAGCCCTTGCTACTCACCCGAGATTTTCCTTTCTACATTTCCCCGGAGTAGAATTTTCTTTAGAGAAAGTGTGGAGCTATTTTTTAATATAGACTAAGAAGTGTTCTTTAGGTTTAAAAATACTGGAGAACGTGAATCAACGTTTATTAGGTTCAAGAAGGAGATTTCATATTTTAAGAGAAAAAATTACTTATATTTTACGTATGAATGGCTCTAATCTCTGCCAATTGTTGCAGTAGAAATGTGTTAGAAAAATACTGATTACTTTTCCTATAAATATCATCTGAGTAGAAAGTACCAGTGTGTAGTAAAATATCTTTAATTTATTCCAATAAATACTGTAAAATAATAATTAAATGAGGTTTACTGACAACTGTACAAATATACAAAATTGAAAAGCTAAAACAAATCAAAACACAAGTGCTGTTTTGCATGCCCCTGAATGAGAGAAAGAAATTATACATAGGCAATTTTTTCTTTCATAGTTAAATTATGCTCGTAGGTATTCTAGATTTTGATTCTAGTAAAGCTGGTCATCTTATTTCATTAAAATGCTAGGTTTTTTTCCTCCTTTCCAGAGGGCACACCATTCTCGTTTCAGTGAAATTTGTCCTAAACACCCCTCTTGATGTTAATTAATCAGAAGCTATTTGTCAGTTTCTAAATATATTTAGATCTACAGCTCTGCTTAGTTCTCTGGAGATTTGAATGAAGCATAGCTCTGGCCCTAGGCCTGGAATCCTTAGAGGAGACTTCAAGGAGGTGGGATGCAAATAGAGCTTTGGAGATACGTGGAGTATTTTATAGGAAAGGAAGAATGAAAATGGCATTAATTAGCTTTTTTCTTACGTTGTTTGCCTTTTTCTTTCTTTCTTTCCTTTATTAGGGTAACGTCAATTTGAGCTTTTTTTTTCAGCTTTTCATTAAAAATGTGGAAAATGCAAAGGGAACTTCCATAACTGCTGATAATGCATGATTGTGGTAGTGATTTGTTTCTGAACTATTTTCCCCACCTCTAATCTCTTCCTAAGATCCATTCTCTTCTCCCCATTACCATCAGAGTTATTTTGCTTATACAAAAATTGTATTACATTACCCCTCTGTCTTATAGATTTCATTTGGCTCTCCTTTGCCTTGAGGATAAAGTCCGAACTCCTTATCATTCCAAGAAATTAAGCTTGTTCATTATCTGACCCATACTTATCCTCTAGCCTCATTTTCTGCAAATCCCCAGCTCTCTCTGTACTCAAGGGCCCAAATAATTACAGTTTCTGAAATGTGTCATGATGTTTCACATGTCTATAACAGTAGCTAATGCTGTTCTAAGAACTTTAGGTAGATGAATTCATGTAAACCCCAAGCTACTATTTGAAGTAAATATTATCCTTATTTTTTAGAAAGGAGGAACCTGAAGCACAGAGTAACTTGCAGACCATTTAGATAACAGGTGTCAGGTAGAGCCTAGAATGTAAATCCAGACCTTAGTACCAGAGTTAGTGCTATTCCTCTTTCTTCTACCTAGCTCTGTCTGATACAGTTGAATTCATTCCTCAAGATCTAGCTTAAGTTTCCTTAAATTTTACTTTCACTGCCTCTGACTGAGTTAGTTACTAAGTCATCTGGGCCACTACACTCGTTTAAATATTCCTCAACTATTACTATTACAACACTATAGTATGTATATTGTAATTAATTATTGACATGATTCCTCTTAATTTAGACTAGGTTCCAAGTCTCATCTGTCTTTTTGACCCAGTCTGTAGCACTGCTTTAGTTAATAAATAAATGAATAAATAAGGAGCTAAATGAATGTCTCTTCACTTGGTTAATGGTAGATTTAGCCTTTTGCTGAATTCAAAGCCATTATAAACCTTGTACAAAATCTGGGTGGTAGTGAGGTAGAAGGCAGGACTCAGGCTCTAGACCAGATTGAAGACTAGCTCAAACAGGGTGGAAGCAAAAGCACCTCCTTGTAAGATATGCCCACTAGGTCTGTGTCAGTTTACCATTGCCATGGCAACACCCAGAAGTTGCCATCCCTTTCCATGGCAATAACCTGATGGCCCAGAAGTTACCACCCTATTTTTAGAAATTTCTGCATAACCTGCCCCTTAATTTGTACATAATTAAAAGTGAGTATAAATATGACTGCAGAACTGCCTTTGAGCCACTGCTCTGGGTACACTGTTTATGGGGTATCCCTGCTTTGCAAGGAATAACACCTCTGCTGCTGCTTCAATAAAAGTTGCTGCCTAACCCCACCAGCTTACCCTTGAATTCTTTCCTGGGTGAAGCCAAGAACCCACCTGGGGTAAGCCCCAATTTGGGGGCTTACTTGCCCTGCATCAGTAGCATGATGGGTGATTTTAATTATTTTTGTTCTTTTGGCTTATATACATTCAATCACTTTTCCTTTTTTAAAAAACTAAGGATTTTTTTTTTAATTTTGAGGATCTACATTAATAGTGATAAGTCCTTATGCATATAAAACTTGACCTGAAATTAAGATGTTCCATTTCTTTAAAAAAGTTACATACTTTAATGAGGATATGTAAGATATTAACATGTAAATTAAATATACCAAAGTATTTAACTTTATTTAGTCATAATACATGAGATATTATGCTATATGAAAGTTATACTTTTATCTTCCACATTAGACTATACAGTTAAGAGGATAGTAAAAGTGCAGTTGAATTCCTCAGGTAATGGCAACTTGGTGGACATTACTGAGAAAGCTACTAACTTTGAATTATGATGCTGGCAGCTTCAACAATGGTTCCCTGTTTCATCTTGCCCACTATGGGTGATTTTAGGATAAATAGTTCCTGGCCTAAAATGTATACAGCTTCATAGATCAAAGTCAAACCTTTGAACTGCATCCAGAAACACCCTGGTAGCCAGTGCAAGCTGTAGTGCACAGACACTAATATGATCCATCTGCCTGAGACACTTAAGCAAGCAAGCTGCCCCTGCATTTTGGAGTAGGTGAAATGAACCAGTGGTTTTCACAACAACCCCCATTGTATCACATTGTTGTAATGCTCTGAAAAGCACAAAAATTATGGGTGAAGCAATTCTGAATCAAAAGGGAAGTTGTAAAATGTATGTAAATAGTTAAAGGAGCTATTCTGGGTTTTTGTTAATACATTGATATGCAAGTACCTCAGGATTTAACATTAAGTATATTAGATATGTGTCTATGCACCAAAAGTTGGTTCATAGTCCAGGAAATTGCATTTTTTTCTTGAGCAAAATTTTTGACACTTGATAGAATAGGTAAACAATATGTTCCAAAAGTAGTTGATATTCGCCATAGAAATTTGGCTGTGGCACTTCAATATTATGACATTTCTAAGCTAATAAAAGATAAATTATTACTCTTTAGTAAATATCGCCAGCACAGCACGAGTGTTCAGAAGTCAATTAAAAGTAAAATGCAACCTATTTAAGGATTCCAACGCCATCCTCAAAAAAAAAAATAGAGGTTGCATAATATATTATTTTCATCTAAAAAGTTGTATACAGTTTTTCTTAAGGTAATCAGAATTTTTTTTAATGGAGAAGGCAATATATAAGTTAACACTTTTTAAAAATATACTCCTCATTTTTTGTAGAATTTTCTCAAATAAAATTTTCCCTCTTTCTGTTTACCATGCTACTTTAGAGGATTATTGAATCGAAGAAGACGTTAATCCTGTTCTAAAATTTTTTAAATAAGTATGTATATAAATCAATGGTCAAAAACAAAATTAAGAAAAAGGCGGACTGGTGCGGTGGCTCACACCTGTAATCCCAGCACTTTGGGAGGCCTAGGCGGGTGGATCACGAGGTCAGGAGATAGAGATCATCCTGGCCAACATGGTGAAACCCTGTCTCTATTAAAAATACAAAAAAATTAGCTGGGCATGGTGGCTTGCGCCTGTCCCAGCTACTCGGGAGGCTGAGGCAGGAGAATTGCTTGAACCTGGGAGGCAGAGGTTGCAGTGAGCGGAGATCACGCCACTGCACTCCAGCCTGGTGACAAAGCCAGACTCTGTCTCAAAAGTAGAAAAGAAAAAGGCAATGCATTTTTACTAGTTTGCAAACAGACAGAAAAAACGAAAATCTTTTAAAATGTTTATGCTTTTTAGAAGTTACCATATAATATATAAAAATAATCACTAGAGATAATGGACTCTAGCACAAAGGTTGTGCTCAATTAGTTAAGGTGTGTGGGTAGGTAGAACCCAGGGAAATTTTCATCCCCGGCAGGATTTTCTGAAACTCTCCATGCCTTCACTTTGCTCATGACCATCCCCCATCACTTAACGCAATGTTAACAATTGAGGTCCTACTGGGAAACTAGACAATGGTAATGGGGCTTGATCACCCAAGGGCAAGAAGCAGATACGTCAAAGGAGAGTTTCTGTCATTGGATGTGCCTGGGGACTCAGTACCAGTACCCTCTCTAGCTTTTATTCTAATGCTTCTTTGGACGGATCCTTTCTCCTCATTCTAATTCAAATTCAAATTCAAGTCCTGGGTTTGGATGAGAGAAACTGTTAAGTCCCTAACATCATATGCATACAAGGTTCGTAGATGAGTAGATGTTTCTTAGTTCAATAAGTACTATGTTTACTGGAAAGGAGACTTTCTCTCTTGCTGTTGTTTACGTCTAGAATGCCATTCCCTTTCTCTGCCTCCTAGAGAATTTCTTTATTCTTTAAAGCCTCACCTAAATGAAGCCTCTTTTTGAAACTTTCCTGCATTTTCCCAGACCTAGGTAACCACTCTCTTCAGTGGGTTTGTATTCACAGTAAAGTAACTCTAGTACTCCAATACAATTGTATGGATGTTTATCCACCCCTTTGTATGTGAACAATTTAAAAACAATTCTCTCTTATCCAAGCATCTTCATCTCCTGTCAGGATCAGAGTAGAAGCTGACATAATAAGTTTTAGATTGTATTTATCTGTATGGAAGAAATGTGCTGACCCACCATGCTTATCTGTCTTTATGTAAACATTCTCTTGGATTTTTTACTATTGGAAACTCTCAAGGAGGAATGAGCATTTGTACTATTAGCAGTATGTTCCACTATATCATGTTCAGTTGATAAACTTGACCTCAGGACTATGTTGCATCATTTTTTGGTACATATATGTCACAGGAAATATGGTTCATATGGAGTGTAAATGGCATTGTACTGAATGTTAGGAAAATTTGTCATTACAAAAATGTTCCAAGACAGTACCTGACCCATATAGCACAGGTACTGTCAAGTGACATTTGTCCCAGTAAACCTCAAAGATAGTTTTATGGGATCTTGCTTTTTCAGGCAGTCCTCAGTCTGAGAGCTCCAGCAAATTTGTGAGCAAAATATCAGATACCTCTTCAGCCCCACCTGCGATTCTCTTGGTCTCACATGTCTTCCAGGTCCTTGTCCACTTGTTCTGTCCCAGTTGATGCTATGATAGTGGTCCAATCAATTTTGTGTCTACCTGTTGCTGCAGGTTAACAGAACCCCTGTTTTGGGTAGAAGGGCTGCAGGCATACTCAGGGCTTGGGCATATGCAACTTGGAAATGTAGGGGAGCTATGTATGTGGCAAATCTTTGCCAAATGAGAGACAGGAGATATTTTAAAAATTCATCTTCTTTCTTTTCCCTGGAAGGGCTGTCCTGAGATGTGTTATCCACATGTTCGCTCTAAAGACAGTTCCGTAAGATCAAACAATTGGTGATGCTTGATTTCAAGCAGTGGCCAGCTAGGTCATGCACTCTTTGTATTTATTCTCTCCCCTTCCCTGCCTCTCTTCCCTTTATCTATATTCCTGCTTCCCTGAGAATGCACTCCCCAGTGAAGTACTAACACATAATATTATGCCCCAGGCTCTTTTTTTTTTCTAGGGCATTTGGGCAAAGATTATATATATTTATTAAACACTTACTGGAAGCTAGTGCTAAGCACTTTAAAGGGCATATAATGAATAAGGCACAATCTCTGCTCTTAAGGAAAAGATGATCAGATGATGGAGGGGCATAACCTGAAATGGATACATACAAAACCATAACATAACAGTTATAATGGCCAAAAGGTTCCAATGAGGAAGAATATTATGAAGAGAAATCCTTCCGTCTATTCAGTGGAATCTCTCCTAATATAGGATCCCTAAAATCTCTAAATCTTCATTTCTTTTCCTCCTCTTCTCAGAGCTGAGCATTTTGAGCCAACTGCCTAAAGGTAGAAAGGCATTTTTCTTTTCCAAATCAAAAACTAAATAATAATAATAATTAAAAGATGTTTTATGAAAAGTGTGCAAGAAACCTGGCTCCTAGCTTTAGAATTTTGGTGTTTTTATAGAAAATTTGTTAAGAATTCCTCAAAATCAGAAGTCTTACTATAGACTCTACATGTCAAATATAAACGGGTCCAGTTAGACGTGTGAGTCTCCCTGTTTCTTCCTAGTTCTTAATAGTGTCCTCATTTCACTTTCTTGGTTAATAATATTGGTTGAACCCTCAGCTTCTTTCAGAAATGTCAGAAGTCTCACCTATAGAGAAATTCAAGATGTTTATCTCAAGATCTTTTTTGGTTTTCTAGGAATCCCTCTCCTAGACTGCCTCTTACTTTTACAGTTCCCAAAGCAGTCTTGTCATTATTTGGCCAGCTGAGGATTGGATTCTCTCTAATAAACCGAAAATTTCTTTCACTGTCCACGCCTAGCAAAGACACCCAGTAGGAATGACAACCTGCACATGCTTGGAATTGATTCTAATGCATGTGTGGACTGAAGATTACATTAGCATCCTACTTTTTTCCCTTGGGAAATACTGATTGACTACCAAAGCATCACCACCAAACTAGGGCAGTGTTGGGGTGACTCCCAGAGCAACAGAGTCCACTTGCTATTTTAGCCCCATGTTGGTGGTTATTTTAATATTTCACTTGCACTGGCATTGCTGAGGAAAGCCAGATTATCATCAGCTGGAGAGAAAAAAACGAATAGAGAAGCAAATACAAATATTATTGACTATTTTTCATAGCTATGAGGCTGTGTAAGAAAAGAGGGAGATTAAAACACAAGTGTAAGACTTGACTCTCAAATGGCATTTAGTTTACTTTCCAGGTACCACACTCTTTGTAATTCATTCTTGTTTTTTTACTGTTGTTGTTGGCTGCAGACTGCTTTCCTATCATGAGCCTAAACTGTCCTTTCTGAGTAGTGTGTTTCTTTTTTGTTTCTTTTTTTTTTTTTTTTTTTTGAGATGGAGTTTTGCTCTTGTTGCCCAGGCTGGAGTGCAATGGCACGATCTCGGCTCACCGCAACCTCCGCCTCCCAGGTTCAAGCGATTCTCCTGCCTCAGCCCCCCCGAGAAGCTGGGATTACAGGCACGCACCACCACGCCCGGCTAATTTTGTATTTTTCGTAGAGATGAGGTTTCTCCATGTTAGTCAGGCTGGTCTCGAACTCCCAACCTCAGGTGATCCGCCCACCTCGGCCTCCCAAAGTGCTGGGATTACAGGCGTGAGCCACTGCGCCCGGCCCTGAGTAGTGTGTTTCACAATGGTTTCTCCCTCTTCTTGTTATTGAAAAAGGCACGGGGCTTCTAACTCAGAGTAAAGTAGTGATAATGCAGGCAGGTGTTCCTCAGATGGTATTAGGTTAATACCATCTTCCCTAAACAGTTCCCTAAACAGGTTCAGAGAACTGGGAAAGTGGGAAAGGTGGGGGGGCAGGGTAGGCACCAGAGAAGGGAGGGAAATAAACTATGATTTCATTCAGTCTGTCCAAAATGTCATGAGGTAAAACTTAAAGGAAGCAGTAAAATCAGAAAGAATTTCAGTCTAAGGCTTTTATTTACCAAATGTGAAAGAGACAAAATGTTCTGTTTAAAAACAAAGGTCTTTGGTTGATAGTTAACCCAAATAGGCAGCCTAAATGTGGGAAAATTGCCCTTTTGGTTCATGGCAGTATCTTGATGGAGTAGTCCTGCCTTTCTCCCCCTTGCCTTGCTGCCAGCACACTCCATTGGCTGCTGTGCCCTGGCATGTTGGAGGGTCAGGGATGCAAGTGACATTGACAGCTTATTTCTCTCGGCCACAACATGGTGAAGGAGATGAAATATTATCATGACAGCCCATAGCCCACTTTTTATGAGGCCGGACCTGTTCTGAAATATTTAAACACTGCTATTTTGAACACAGAACCGTTTATGAATGATTAATAACAACATCTAGGCCCCTGCATCTGTCTCTAGAAAGAAGCAGAACCAGCTTTTTTGACTGTCACTGATAAATCGCCCTCTGCATCTCCCCAGTGGGAGCTGAAAACACTGCATCACAGGTCCCCATGTTCGATGCAGAGCTCAGAAAGAGTGCCCACACCTGGTTCTGCCTGGAGGAGGAATTGGCATGACTCACAATCAGCTTCGTGAAGGAGTGGGATTGCTAATGTCCTTGTAGCACTGGGCCAGAAGGAATTGGTCCTTAACTAGAAGTTCAACTGGTCAATTAAGGCTTGGTCAGGAAAAGAACAAGGAGGAAGATGAAGTGGTAGGGGAAGTTTCTGAAAATCAGTGCTAAACAACAGGACCGACTCCGTGCTTCCAACTTTCCCTCCTCTCCATCCTGTGACTGAAGAGCTAAACATCTAAGATCTGTGCTCTGCCAGAAGCCAAGTGACATAGAATAGCACAAAGGCTCAACTTTGGACCCTGGAGCCTCTCCAAATCTCCCTGCCATCACATCCTGACCAATTAATTGAAGCAAGTCCCTTCATGTTCCTGAACCTTAGTTCTTTGACCCACAAAATGGGATAACTTGATAGAATTTTTGAGATAATCAAATGACACATTACTTACAAAAATGATTCATAATCCAAAAAAAATTGACAACATATAACTATACTATTAATAATAACATTTTAGGATTCACATTGATTACAATAATGTATTTGACAAAAGTACTTTGAGGATATATCTGCTGAGTCCCCAGAAGAATGCTACCACATTGCCCTTCTGTGACTTGTGACCTGAGAGATTTGGGGACATTAGAGAAGATAAAGAATAATTCTCTTTCTACCTGATTGGGCCCGTAGGGTATAAATATAAAGGCACTTCCCCTAAATTGCAGCTGATAGGTACTGGGCAGAGAAGCTGGTTTTATTTTAGATTTATGTATTACAATAACAATATTACAACTGAAGTACCAAAAGTTTTGAACATGAAATGTTTATGCCTATGAAATACTTAATGATCTTTCCTGCACAAGATGGAAAGGCTATCGGCTTAGAGGAAAATAACAAAATGTCCAAAAAGGAATGTGTAAAATATCTTTTGCAGGTGCACAGTTCAGGATGCTTTCTGTTATTCATCCAAATATTTTTTTCACTGAGAGACACTGAAGAAAAATAAATGACAGTGAGATTCACAGTCACAGTTTCCTCACATCACCCTGACTCGGGATGAAGAACTTGAACTTTTGTCTGTTAAAGTTACAAACTAAGAAAATAGTACAGGAGCTTTTCTAAAGGTAAAACTGACTCTCCTTTCTTGCAGGACTTCTTGAACAGGCCCCAAACTCAGAGACATAGTCCTGCAGCCCCAAAGTCTTATAAATGTTTTTACTCAAATGGTTTTAGTATTATTTAGGGTCTAATATTATCAATACTCTCATTTCCTATAGATTATACTTTTCTCAAGATGCCCTGGAAACATTAGCTAAGCTCTTTTTTTCAGCATTTTCTTTTGCCCTGAAAAAAATTAATCTGACCTACTCAAGATTGACCCATCAACCGGTTCCCCCCTCTGGCTGGAAGGGCAGCGTGGCACTGTGAACACAGAAGCCTGTCAGGGTAAACTCAGCTGTTGGAGCAAGCAAGCCACCTTTGTCTTTGTGCCTCCCCTCTGTCTTTCCAGAATGTTTCTCCCACATCTTCCAAACACCGTAGCCCTATTACTCTGGCTATCCACTCCCTCCTGCCCCGCAGCCCCACCTTTGGACTTGCATTTCTCCTCCCCTCAAATGTTACCCAGACTGTCTTCAACCGCCCCAGGCTCTCCCACTCTTTAGCTTGAAAAGCCAATCATTCCCTGAGCTTTTTGCTCTTGGGCAAGGGAAATGTGAGGTGAAAATTCCCTAATGTGTAGGAATAAGTGTTACTTAGAAGAATTCCAGGCAGCTTTATTGAAGGGCGAGGAAGGCGGTCATTTGAGTCCTTGGAATGCCAGTGCTCGGGTCACTGTGGAAGTCAGGATGGTCCTGCAGAGCAGGGAATTGGGGGTGGGTGGTGCAAGTTATTGTTGAATTGTGTATGTTCTGGCCTCTGCCGCCCAGGCCAATTTTAAAAGGAACTCTTCCTGGTTTAAGGTCTAAAAATGAGGGAGAAAAAAAATCAGATTTTATTCTAAATTTAAGCTCCTATTTCTAGTCTTAGCTCACGTATGTTGCGAGCAGTAGTGGCTCACATCGCATCCCAGTGGCTCATCCCTACGCAGAGGCCAAAGCTCCAGAAGGTTGGCAAAATTGGCAGTTTCCAAAGGTGGTCTCCTGACCAGCAGCATCAGTCTCACCCAAGGACTTGAGAGAGGTGTAAGTTCTTGGGCCTCATTCTGGGCCTCCTGAGTCAGAGCCTCTGGGGATGGGGCTTAGCAATCTGTGTTTTAACAAGGCCTCCAGGTTAGTCTGAGGCACACTCAAGTTGAGAACCACTGTGCAAAAGATACAGCTGTGCCCTTGCTTAAGAAGATTGATAAAATCACAGCCGCACTACCATTTATAGCCCAAATTGTTTCAGAAAGATTTTAAGGGAGCTGTCTTTCAACTCCCTGTGTGACCCTAAGCTCTTCACATAAACAATCTGCATCTCTTCAGTTAGCTATAAAATGGAAATTGTGACATCACACTCGAAGTTGTTAGGAAATATGAAGTAGTATACCTGAAAAGTAGAGGAAATGTGAAGTAATACGTATGAAAGTATATTTAAAATCATAAAGCAGTATGAAAATAACAGAGACGTAATTATCTTCCATCTCTCTTTTTATTTCTTTTCTTCCTTTTATCCTTTCCCCATCCCTTTTCCTTCCTCTCTCTATCCTTTCACTCCAGCTTTTCTTCCTCCCTTTCTTCCTTACTTCTGTGTGACATATGTTATCTGTAGTTCCTGGGTTTTAAATTAACCCTAAGTTCTTTAATATTGAATAAATTTACACCCCACTCTACTAAACATTTTATTTGTTTAAAAACTCCAAATGTTTTATTTAGTCCTTGAGATACTTTTATATATATGAGCCTGACCATAAATGAATCAGAAATATTTGAATTATATTTCTCTATTATCTTTTACACAAAACATGGTTTTTAAATTAAGGGAAAAATTCCTTGGCAAAATGAATTTCAGATTTGGGAAAAAAATGTTGGATGTTCCAATCTCAAACACTGCTGAGATTTTATCCCTGTTGATGTGAAATATTTAGTGCCTTACCAATTTCAGGATACATATGATCTGAGTGAATATCTGTTAACTGCTTTCTTTTGTTTATGAAATAAGCAATGCCTGTTTAAGACCTTAAAATTTCACTATGTCCAACCTAAAAGGATAAACAAAACACCAATGATAAATGAATCCCAGAAATAATTTTGCTTGTCTATATCTAAACAAAACACTGCAATTTGGCATGTGAGGTCTTACTTATACTTTCTTTTCTTTCAGAAAGACATTGTAATATAGTGGAAATAATACATAGCTTGGAATTTAATAGGCCTATATCTGAATAATGGCCATGCCATTTATTAGCTTGAGGGCAAAATATTTTAACTGGATGATCACTGTTTACTGATAAATAATAAGAATGTGATGTGATGCTATAAAACTGTAGAAAACATCAAATCAAAAGATATGATAAAATTCACTCCTTCTCTTGAGTAAACAAAATAGACATAGGTTCAGATGTAATCTCAATACATTTCAGACCAGAGGAATCACACACATGAAATACTATTCCTATGAAGTATTATTTATGGATTAGTTTTGATTCCTAATAACATGAAAAATGCTAATAGAAAAATGAAAATGATGAGAAATTTGGATTGGGGTCTATAAAGTTTCCAGAAATGTATTACTCTGAATAAACAAATTATTTGGTAGAGTACAGACACCACTCATGTTCATTTCATGAATAAACCAAAATGGCCAATTGGAATATTGTTTCCCCAATTAGTTTACACTCAAAATACTTGGATATATAGAAAGAAAATGTTCAGTTTTAAAATATATAAAGCAATAAAAACCAATCCTAAGTAATATCATCAAATTATATTGACATTGAATGCTCCATTCAACTGAGTTAAAGAGCTGTATCCAGTCATGTGAAAGAGATTTTCATTTTTAATTGTTAACAAGTGCTTCTTACCATGGCAAAGCAGTCTTGCTCATGGTTAATTGGCTCAAGTCTTGCTTGAGAAATGAAGGTAAAACACATCGCTAATCCTATTGCTTATCCCTAGCCTACCATTAAAGTCTTCCTCCCTACCTCCTTTTCCTGGGTTTTCTGGTGTTTCAACTTCTCCACTATCTTCACCATTTGAAATCCTCCGTATTATTGAAAGAGTCCTCCAAGAAATTATTATTACCCCTTTACCCCCTTAAATTGGTGCAGAAACTCTGTGGTCTCCGAATCCCCATGAACTTTATAAATTATGCTTTCCTCTGTTTTGTTTCGTAACTACTTGTGCCTGCTACCCTGTGAGCCCTCTGGGTATGTCTTACCTTGGTACCTGCAGTGTCTAGAACACAGCGTAGCACAGTATCTGCCACAGTGAAGTGTGCAGAGTGAAGTTGTTCTAGCAGAGTTGAGAGTTATAGTGGGCAGTATGGCAGAGGTTGGGATAATTTCTAGAGCAGAAGTCAAGTTCAGCTTACATGCTTGACTGAGTAAGCCACTTAGCTATAAAGATAAAACCACACATGCAAGCAATTTGCTTCATCACAGATCTGTTTCATTTGTCCCATGTATATTCATGCAAAACCTATGCACTTCCTCTCATGTTTAAAAAATTAGGGCCAAATACACACTGGCCCAAGAAATATACCTTTCATGTGATTTTTTTGTGGAATGGACATACTGACACTGATAAATTATAAAAATGGCAATTGGTAAGATACAAACCATGACACACAGCATATTTTAAATGGTGAACTAGAACAATACCACTTTTAAAATGTGTAAATTGATTTTTATTTTAGGGATGTTTTGGACTCTTACGCTTGTGAGACAACCTGAGAATGCAATGTTTAATTAATTTATTAATCTACTTTTTAAAACAATATACCTAAAAAAATCACAAAGAAGATGAAGTAAATTATTTTCAAGTATGAATTGAATAACACCTCGCTGTTATTTCAATATAACACAGACATAAAATGTCTTTTGAAGAGTAATGGTCTTCACAGAACAAGTAGTTGATTCCAAGTGATTTCAATGTATTATCTGAATACCTAACTTTTAGTTGTTTTTAACCATGAAAGTATAAATGAAATTGTTAACTAATGGTTGCAAATTCCTCGCAAACATCATAAGTGGAATTCCTCAAAATGATGCAAGTATATAATTCAGTATTATTTCTTAACCACTTATGAAGGCAACCAAATAAAAAAAGAAAGAAGAAAAACTTTTAAAAAGTTCCTGTTTCTTATGTAAATCATAATTTAATTTCCTATATTTATTTGACTCAAAAGTAACGAGACTAATGTACACCCACATTAAAAACAATTCTTGCCCTGTGGTCCTCGCTCAGGAGTGCTGCATTTGCTCTGCGGGTGCCGCTGCCAGTGTTTCCAGAGGCTGCTGTAGTGAGCGTGAGGGGACTATGTGATGACTTGCTCCGTTTGAGAGGAAAGAAAGGAGCAGAGTTGCTCAAACAGCAATGGGGCAAGGAACAAAAGTAATAGAAATCATTTTTCAGTATAACACATACACCGAATTGCTTTTTATTATTTGTATAATATAGTTTACAGGATTTTTTGGTTTTATTTTGCTTTTCTCCAAGATTATCAGAAAAATATCACAGTAGCCTTCAAATGTATTTAATCAGCTCTGCAAAGGAAAACTCAGATTCATGGGGGGAAAAGAAGTGAAAAAAATTAGTTAACCTTTCATACAGTCTCAAAACAAATCACAAAGAAGATGAATAGGAAATTATTTTCAAGTATGAATTAAGTTTAGAAAATGAAACTCCCAGGAAACCATCTGAAAATTTTTTCCTTTTCCTTTTTAAATTTTTTGTCTTATTTCCTACTTTCGCTTGTCCTAAAGATGAAAGCATTATGATAATTAACTCCAGGAAGATACTCATATTATGGAGTTTTAGATGAGATACTGCTTTAAAAAAGTCTAGCAGAGACAAAATTCTTTGTACAGTAAAAGGGAAAGTTGTGATCTTTTTTTTTTTAATGTTACTGAAATATGGTTTGTTGCTGAGAGATTTATGAGAGGGAATAAGAGATCAAAGATTCCTTCTGAAAGTTTGAGGTTCAGTAAACACCAAACTACTACTTTCCAAACAAATTTCTATTTCTAAAATGTCCTGAAGATTATAGAGTGAAATTTAATCTATGTTTGAATCATTGTCTTCTGTATCAGCAAAACATTACTTTACAAAGCTACAGCATGTCCTTGAGGCAATCTGAGTTGCATTATGGGGAAAGGAGAATGGATGGAAGGGAAGGCTTAACACTTACATCTTTAAAATAACATGTAATTTCACTTTAATGAGTGAAAGCAAAAAAAACAATTATTTGGTACATTTATTAATGTAATGCCTTTAGTAAAGAAATACAAATAATATTAATGATATTTCATACTACTTTGTTTTATAAAGCATAAATGTATTAGGTGAAAACATTTAAAATATGTTCTCTTGCTCTACTGAAAACCGAAGATAATATGCTAAATATTAAGAATGATGTCAAGGAATTAATTTTAATGGGTTCCTCAAATACTGTTTTGAATCGTTGACAGTGGCATCTTGAATTGAGATAATAAACTTTAACTGTTGGCATATTTGAAATACATTAATGGCTACTTTTTTCACTTTTCATCCTTATCTGCCATGTGAACAGTAATGTCTATGCATCTAACAACTGCAGAAATGTGATATTGGAATAGAAACATGTATGGTTATATTTTTATATTGCCTCCAAAATATATATATTGCCTCCAAAGTCACAATAATTGACTATTCGATTTTTCAAAGTCATCATTTTCACTATTCAATTTTTCCTAAACTTTACTTAAACTATACAAGACACCATAGTTAAAAATACTCCCACTACTCAATGGATCAGTACTTTAGTTAAATTGAGACTAGTGTTGGATATCTTCATATACCCTGCTCTACCTTACAACTGCTCTCATTGTATATGGTAAGCCATGTATATTGCACATCTCTATTCCCATATACACCTTGAGCAGAATTTGTTCATACTGAGCAAAGACTTTTCTTCTCTTGAGCTTCCTTTGTTGACAGGAAGACTAGACAGTCCTTTCAGAATAGCTGCTGTTTAAAGATATTGCTGCCATTTCGGAAGTATGGTGCTGAAAGCAAATATAAACATTTTATTCATTTGTAATCTTCATATGTTAATGCCTTATTTCTCAAAATGTTACCAGGTTTACTATATAATTTGATTTACTCTGTAGGTACAAATCTTAGAATTATTAATTGTTAATTTTCAAGGACCCCAGTGAGAGTCAATTGGGATTAGATGATGGAATTAGAATTACGGCATTTCTTGCCTCCAGGTGTAACCATCAGACCACATTTTCTCACAAGTAAAGTAATGGAAACGAAAGAGAGAAGTTTTAGGGAAGGTCAGACTGAAACCAACAAAAACAAGTAAATGCCAGTTACATCAGTGGATAATGGAGTACACGTCTTTTTCAGAAGACACTTTCCATAGGATGAGTTGCAGATTTCATTTAAAGTTCCAGACTTTGCCTAAAATCCTGTTCTGAATATAATGATTTCAACTTAATGCATATATATTAGAAATGAAAAGAGCTCAAGGTCTCAGGTTAGAGTAAGTAGACCTGAATTATATATAATATTATATTCTGCTAATTCAATGTTTATGTGCAATGAAAAAGGTAGCAGCTTACAACAGGGAGGAAATAAGCAAATCCTGGCAAGAGGGAGGTTTTCTGTATGCACGTGAGAGCTTGTTAATAATACTGATATCTCAGTATAAGGAATAGTAACTGCCATTTACTGAGCACCTTATATGTTACATGCATCTGATTTTCTGGAATCCTCACACAAGCACAGTGAGGTAGTTACTATTATGCCCACTTTATAACTGAGTAATTAGGGGTTAAATTATTTGCTCAAGACCAAATACTTATTAAGTGGAGCATAAGGCTTTGAATCCATTTATGTTTAAGCCAGAGGATGCTTTTGCCACCACATAGTGTATGAACTCAAATTTTAGAGCCGGACTGGCTTTATCATGTAATTATTGAGCTAGTTAACCTTTCTGAGCTGAGTTTTTCCTCTTGAAAAATGGAGATGTTGATCATGTCCACTTCACTGATTATTTATTTTCTTTTCTTTCTTTCTTTTTTTTTTTTTTTTGACAGCGTTTCCCTCTCTCACCAGGCTGCAGTGCAGTGGCACAATCTCGGCTCACTGCAACCTCCACCTCCAGGTTCAAGCGATTCTCCTGCCTCAGCCTCCCGAGTGGCTGGGACCACAGCACGTGCTACCATGCCCAGCTAATTATTTGTATTTTTAGTAGAGACAGGGTTTCCCCATGTTGGCCAGGATAGTCTCAATCTCTTGAACTCATGATCTGCCCACTTTGGCCTCCCAAAGTGCTGGGATTACAGGCGTGAGCCAACGTGCCCGGCCCTTCACTGATTTGTTTGTTTGGGTTTTGTTTTGTTTTGTTTTGAGATGGAGTTTCACTCTTGTTGCCCAGGCTGGAGTGCAATGGTGCGATCTCAGCTCACTGCAACCTCTGCCTCCCAGGTTCAAGCGATTCTCCTGCCTCAGCCTCCCAAGTTGCTGGGACTACAGGCTCCCACCACCATGCCCGGGGTTTCATCATGTTGGCCAGGCTGGTCTGGAACTCCTGACCTCAGGTGATCCACCGCCTCGGCCTCCCAAAGTGCTGGGATTACAGACGTGAGCCATCGTGCCTGGCCCTTCACTGATTATTAACCCATTTCACATTTGGAATCAAATGAAGAGCTTTGAAACAACAGTGATGCTTGGAGCTTACCCCCTTATTTGCCATTATTGAAAAGCTCCTCAGATAATTCTAAGGCTTAAAAAGGGTTGGGAACACCTGACATGCCTCACCGGATTGCTGAGACTATTAAATAAGATTTATATCTGCGACACTTATAATGGTGTCTAGCACATAGTAGTTACTCATAGGAGCTTGCTATTGATTTTTATGGTGTATTTGTTGAGTTCCTTGGGTTGCAAACCTGACATCTGAGATTGTTGACATTTCTAATTACTTATTTTCTCTCTCTTCCTTATTCCCCACCCCCTCCCAGCTTCCTTTTTCTTCTGCACACTTTTTTTTTTTTTAAGCAAAGTCTCACTCTGTCACCCAGGCTGGAGTACAGTAGTGCTATCTCAGCTCACTGCAACCTCCACCTCCTGGGTTCAAGTGATCCTCCTGCCTCAGCCTCCCGAGCAGCCGAGACTACAGGCACAACCCTCCACACCTGGCTAATTTTTGTACTTTTTGTAGAGATAGGGTTTCACCATGTTGCCCAGGCTGGTCTCGAACTCGTGGGCTCAAGCAATCCCACCCACCCCGCCTCGGCCTCTCAAAGTGCTGGGATTACAGGCCTGAGCCATTGTACCTCATCACATTTTTTGTTATCATGATAGAAAACATGAACGTCCTGTCCCAAATTATAATGGACCCATCTGGTTTTGGTCTTCTGGGTATCCCTTCTTTTGGGTGCATGTCCGACCTTCCCCCATTAGCACTGGTTTTCCTGGGATAGCAGTCTTAGGATTATCTCTCCCTCCTCAACCCTAATCCCACCCCAAAGAAGTTGATATGTGATTTATACTAGGTCCGTCACAATTTCCATGTGGAAATTTGTATCTCAAGGGAAGACAAATGAAAAAGGAAAGGGACTGGATCTGAGCATTTCAATTGCAGCACTCTAAGGAGATGGTCCCTGAGATCTTGATACTAGATCCAAAGAGTCAGATTCTTCTGTTTCCCTAAGTTTGTTCATATATTCTTATGATTCTGTTATGTTCTCAGTATCCTAATAATATATATATAATATATATATATAGTTGCTTAATGGAACCATTCTGTTGTTTGCAAAGAACTCTTGATGATATATGAATTTTATATTTTATGGCAGGAACCAAAAGAAGATTCTTTATTTCTTCTTCATCCTCATCCAAAACTTCATCTCCATCAGCATAAGAACTCAGTCTATCTCAGAACAGGAGAAAATGACTGGACTTTTCAACTGGGACTAAGGAATGGAGTTACATTGTAGTCATGGGGAGGAGGCAGGAATTTACAGAGCAGGAGTGCATGACATGTAAAGAAAGTTATTATCTCTACTAAGGCTCCTAGCAGCTGCCCTAGCCCACCCACAACCCCTCCTTTTTCACCATCTCCCAACCTCTGCCACAGGCACAGTTTCCCACTGTTCCCAGCAAAAACTATTTGGTGTGTACTGCATGCTCTTGTTTTTTGCTTCTGATTGGAATATCCATTTGCTTTCCATCTATCAAGTTCACTTCAACTTTGTGCCCTATGTTCCTATAAAGTTCATCTTAACTCTCCAGGCAATATCAGTGTCTCATTTCTTTGTACCATCCTGTTGGCATCCTATCTAACATAGAAGACCAGAGGCAAAAAAAAAAAAAAAAAAAAAAAAAAAAAAAGGGTGGGGGTGTGATTTAGGAGTCAGAGGTAGATGCAAAGTTAAAAAAGGAAGGCACACATGAAAAACGAGAGAAATAAAAATCTGGGACTTCTGAAACCCCATTTTACTGTTGTCTTTGCTAAAGGCTCCAAGCTTTTAATTTGATTTATGTGCCTTGTAAGGCTCTTTGGTCCCTGTCATTCATTTCTTGGCTGTGGATGAATAAGGAATGTTATTTCAATTCTATATTCTTCTTTCTGGTAGAAAAGCAAAGATAGTATGTCAAATGTCAGCTGCTGGCAGGCTATTTGCAAGGCACCTGCTGAAGAATTTGCTGCCTTTATGTAGACCCTGACTATTCTCCAGCTCATATCAGGGCCACTGAGGGTGTATCAGACAGAGTTTGTTAATCTCTCAAAGGAAGATCAGTTTTCTGTCTTTCCCGTTATGAAAGAGAGATGAGAGCGCGTAGTATTACAGTGCACTCTTCACCTACTTTCAGGGAGGAAAAGAATATATGTGGTTGGTAAGAAATCATTCTCTAGTTTTTAATTTCCGTTCAACCCTGTGCAACATTTCCCTTCATTTTCTGTTATTTCCCTTATCTCTGGCTGAATGACAGTAATTCTAAACTTCTTTTGGCATAGATGTAAATTCTAAGGCCCCAAGCAAAGCATGAGAAGGAGTCACCATTTCTCCTAGAACCATCCTTCTGAGGACTCTCAGGACAAATTGAGCGTGCAGTTGTGAATTCAGATGCTGGAGAAGTTTCTCCAACTGAATGAAGTTGGCTTAAGTTTGCTCCGGGTTGTGCTGCGGTGAGCTTTGGGGACAAGGTGTTTGATGCTGCAATTCAGTGAATTAGCTTCCTCTGGGCCTTAAGAATACCTGATCCCACCCCCATCTTCTGTCCTTGCTTCTCTTGATTGATACCAGTTGAAGTTTTGAACTTTGATCTTGTTTGCCTGTCTCCTTTGTGATGCATAATGACTTACATATGTTTAAGTAGAATATTTATGATAAAACCACCTGGTTTCTCTAAAGAATACTAGGAGGAATGACTCATTTTTCCCCCCGATTAGAGTGCAGAACATTGCCTTTTTGGTTTTAGTTTTGTCTAGCAGTACTTCTGCTATTGTGACAAATGTTATGGAGCACTGTGTACCAAAATAGATGTCGTATCCATCTCAAATCACAGACACTAACAATAGAAAGGAAAAGTAATTAAAAATAAAACCTCTCAAAAGAACACATCCTCCAGGGAAAGGAAAATGAGGTGTAGCATGTTAATTCCGCAAGCAGATGCATCTAAAGCCTCTCTCGGGATATTGGAAAACACAGCAAACATCTGGGAGATTTCAGCTGTGAAATAAAATTATAATCATTGGTTACAAAGACTTTTCTTGCCCCTTGCTTGTAAACAGTCGAATAAGTCCATGGAAAAGTATATAAATAGGAGGAATCATGAAATCTCAAACTAAATATCCCTAGTCAGGGTAAAAGAGTAAATTTTGGGCAGAAATTCAGGAAACTACTGGAAAAAAATCTAAGTTTCCAAATATGAACTTTAGAATACAGCTCATAAATCAGACCCCAATTACCTCACTGGCCTCTTGGCCTGCAACCCTCCCACACTGGCCCCCTCTTGCTGCTTGAATATATTAGAGCTTCTCACTAGCTGGTGCTACTGCCTAGTATGCACTGTTTAAGTGTGGCTTTCTCCCTCACTTCCTTCAGATGTCAGCTAACATATCACTTCCTAGCTTTAATCCTGAAGGGGTTTTCCTCATTACACTTATTATTTCCTGACTAATTACACATGCGTGTATGCTTGGTTGTTGCTTATCTTCCCTTTCTAGAATGTTAGCTCCTTGAGGGAAAGGACTTTGTTTTGTTCCGTGTTAACATTCTGGAACTTGAGCTGGTGCTTGGCTCATGGAAAATGCACACTGATATTTGTTGAATGAATAAGTGAAAAGTATAAAAGAATGGGAAATACAGAATGTGTGGTGATGTGATGTCCCACCCAGATCCCTCTGTAAGGAAGGAGGACTTGTTGCCCCACAGCCTTCAGCTATCAGCCCTTTCAGATCACCTCAGCTGCAGAGGTGAGCTGCCAAGGTTACATCATTTTGTGGGTGGGCCACACACAAAGACTGATTGAGGCAAAGGTGTGAAGAAAAGGCCATGTGGTTTTAACACAGGAAAACTATGAAGCTGAGTTAATGTAACTCCAAGATGGCCAAGGCTGCTGGTCTGAATCATAGGTGGGTTCCTCCCTTGATCGACCCCGCATTTCACCTCTCCTTCCACAGGTATTGATCCAAGTGACACTCCCTAGTAAACATCTCAAAACCAAAGTTCACTTTCCTGAAAACCCAAAATGCAACAAGATGAAAAAACAAGAAGTATCTCTTCTTTACAGTTTACTGTCCTATTTCATAACACTGTGTCTTCATCCAAAAATAAATTCCTTCATTTGGCAGGTATCTGTGGAGAAACTGTTATGTTTCCAGCACTGTTCTGGGCACTGATGTGATGGAAATTAAAACACCAACAAGTCTCATGAGCTCTGTGAACTTTGTATCCTACTAGGGTAAAAATAATAAGGAAGCAAATAAAAGAAAATTTGTGAAAGTGATAAGAGATATGAGGAAAATAGGTAGTGAGCTGAGAAGGGTGGGAGTGAGCAACTGTTTTTAACTAGGTGGCACGCAAAGGGGCTTCTGAGGCAAAGACTTCAAAGTTGAGGTTAAACTCAGGGAGCCAGGCATGCCTGTCTTGGGGAGGTGTGGTCCACATTTGTTTATCACCTGCCAACTACACGCAGGCACTGGAGGGGATACTAGGGTTGCAAAAATCAGTGCGAAATAGTCTGTTCCTCTGAGAAGGCTATTTTCTAATTCATAGTCATAAATAATTGGAACATCTTAACATAAGAGAATCTGGGTATTTTATTGCCCTTTTGGTTCGGGTAGTTAAAAAATATTAACTGACACACCTTTATTGAACAGTTAATACCTGTCAAGCCTTCTTCTAAATAATTTTCATATTCTAACAGAAACAGAAAATAAGGCAGGTATTATTATTACTATATTAATATTTAACGGTTAATACAATCAATGCATAGAGTAGGTAATTTCCCAGAAACCATAGTTAGCAATCAAGAGAAGCAGAAACTAAATCCCAATAGTCTGATGTCAGATCTAGCAGTCTTAATCCTTTGTATTATGTTGAAATATCTCCTTGCCACGCTATTAGATGTTCTTTCTCCTATTGAGTTTAGAAGGGTTGTATATTTTTTAAAAATAGGTGATCTCTTCATTTTGCAACAATAATTACTTCTATATTCCAATAGCTCAACTATTTTGCAAAATGGAAAGTAATACATTTTCATTAAAATAACTTATAATTTGATGGTGTCATTGTTTCTATTAGTAATCTCAGAAAACTTGAAAGCACCATTATCAGTTATTTCTGAGGATACACTGGAGATTTTCCTAGATTTTCTTCCAACACAAAAGCTTGGGAAAGAAGCAAAAAGTTAGCCAGTACTTTCTGAGATAAAACCAAAGCATAAAAAAGGTAAAATAAAATATTTTAAAATTTAAAGTAGATCAGGAGACACAGCAAATAGTGAAGTATTATGTGTATAAATGTTCACTTACTCCACAGAGAACTGAAATGTTTCCATGGCCCCGGTTCATGATTCTCCAGTGTCAGAATAACTGGGATAATTTTCCATTGGATAAGATACTGTATCATTTTCAACTTAACGAGTGCTTTTTAGATTTTTATCCTCACTCATCACTGATGGAGTCACGTGGCAATTCGATACTAAAGTTTCAGTCTCATTAGGAGACATTTGTGCTTACTTCAGTATGTTTCCCTGAAATCTATTGCCAAAGGAAAGATGCTTCAAGCTATGACTGCCTGTATCTGATTTTTTAAAAGCAGGAATAATAAAAATAGTAAATTGAGTGCTTATTATACACCAAGAGAATTTCTGTTTATTATAGCACTTAACTTATAAAGCACATATTATTTTAGAGATGCTGAGACTGAAACCTAGAGAAGTGAAGAACATTAAATTGGGTCACGCAGCTTTTAAATTACAGAGGATTCAAGCCCAAACTGATTTAAATTCCATATCTCACACTCGTAACCACTATTCTAAGTTGAGGAAATGCTAAATTCATATGCAAGAACAGGTTAAAAGTTATCATATTGTTCAACCATAATTTCTACCTCTTGGCTTAATGAGCAGATCTTCTGTCAGGAATAAATCGAGAAGGATCTGCCCAGCTGTGAAAATTCATCTTCATAGCTCTGCAACTTATCTTTTTATCATTACTCAACTAGGAATTTAACCGCCTAGGATTTGTGTTTTCTCCCTTCATGTGGGACTTTTAGAAATCACTCATTACTGAGTTACACGTTTCATGATTTAACTAGCAATTGATTTGCCTGCTAATGTGCTTTTATTTTAATTTTATGTATTTTTGTGGTCGTCTCTTACTTACGAATGAATGTGTTCTTGGCCTATGGTTTTGTAAGAAAAATATATCCTAACTACCTTTTTTTAAAACAGTTTTATTGAGATAAAACTCACATAGTATATAATTCACCCATTCAAAGTATACAACTCACTGGCGTTTACTGTATTGACAGTTGAGTGTCCATCATCACAATCAACTTTAGAATATTTTTATTACCCCACAAAAAGCTTGCACTCCTTAGCTGTCATTTTCTAACCTCCTCATCCTTTCAGTCCTAGGAAACCACAAATCTATTTTCTGTCTTCATAGATTTTCCTATTCTGGACATTTCATACAAATGAAATCATATAATATGTGAGGTTTTTTTGTGACTAGCTTTTTTCATTTAACATAATGTTTTCCAGATTCATCCATGTTGTAGCATATATCCATACTTCATTTCTTTTTATTCTGAATAATATTCCCTTGAATGAATATATCCATTTATTAGTTGACAGGTATTCTTTCTGTCTATTTAGTTGATCCATTTATTAATTTATTTATTTATCCATTTATTAATTTATAGATTTTTTCCTGCTTTTTGGCTCTTACAAATAATGGTGCTATAAATGTTTTTGTATGTACATTCATAGCACCATTATTTGTCAGAATTTTTGTGTGTACATTTGGCTTCATTTCTCTTGGTTCTATACCATGGAGTAGAATTGCTGGGTCACATGATAACTCTATGCTTAACTCTTTGAGGAACTGCCACACTATTTTTCTAAGTGGCTGCATCATTTTATATTTTCATCAGTAGGGCATGATGGTTTTGATTTCTCCACATCCTTGTCAACACTTGTTATTATCTTTTCTATTTTAGCCATCTTAAAGGGTATGAAGTGGTACATCACTGTGGTTTTGATTTGCATTTCTTTTTTAACATAACTTTCTAAGCATAGCAAAAGGTACTTATCTAAAGCAGTTCGAAATATCTACAAAGGTTGTGTAGCTACTAACGATTAGAAACTCAAGGAAAAAAATCACAAAATGGAAAATGCATCTATGTTTTCAATACCCACTTTTTAAAGACTAGAATGAAAAATATTATAGAATAGAAAATTTATACTTGAAATACACTCAAGCCAAAAGAAAAAATGTCACATGATAAACCATGCATAGTAATGATGATGATTCTCTGAATGGTATTCTAATCATTCATTAGTTTGTATAAGACATTTCACTAGTGAGAATACTAAGGACACTGTCAAATAAATTATGATGAATAGTTCCAAACAAACTTTAGGCAATCTGTTTCTGAAGAACCTGGTCAATGTTTTGAACATTGGTATTTCTCTGGCAAACCAGCAATATTACTTGATTGTTCATTCATTCCTATTACTGTCTCTTCTACTGTGTTTAAGACCACGTATATATAATCTGCTTGTGCTAAATGTAAGATGGATAAATCGCAAAGGTGAGAGCTAGATAGAACAGATGATTCCTTTGCCAGGGAACATTTGAAGTGAAAGACAAAAAATAATTATAAAGGAATAGGCTTTGAACGATGGCAAAGTGTTCACCAAACAGCACTGGTGGTATATGGACCCAATTAGCGTCTTCATTTCTTTTCTAAAACCCTAGAGGCTTTATAGTGTCCATATATCCATACTTGTTCAGGCAGTTCTGGTTTATATCTGTTTCCCTGGTGTCATTATTAACACCTTTCTCTTTCATTCTCAAAAATCATCTGCAAATATATTTAATTATATTTTCATCCTATTTATAAAAGACCTCCCAGTATAATGATTAAAATGTAAATAAGATACAGCCCCCAAGGAAGGGAAAAAGTCTGCAATTAGACAACTCTTCAAGCCAGGGCTCTGCTTTAGATGAGAAAACTAAGGAGAAAACACCTAAGCTGATGCCTCATCCTAAATGACATCCAATAGATTTCCCCTGCATGGGCTTCCCTAGTGTGCCTCTGACTGTCTTTGAAAACACAGGTGTATCCACCTGAAGGGTAGCATGGGAATGGCACGTTGGAGCACAACAATCCTAACTCGGCCACTGGATTCTGTGGATTGAAACTTAACTTATTTTCGAAGCTCTACTTGATAGAATTGAAGAGGTTGTTAATATCTGCCTATTTCTATCAAGATATGCTCAAAACTATGAATAGACCCAGATATACAAATAGCTCCAAGAATTGGGCTCTAAAGGATTGAAGTGGCTGAAGCAGAAGCTGACTTTGTTCTGCCCCACCAGACCACTTTAGAAAGATGATTAATTAGGAGGAGGTGTTTGTGAGAAGGACATGGATTTTCTTTTTCCAAGTCAGTAGGAATTAAAACTAATCCAAAATCCACAGGCTTGGTTTTTGATCATTGCTAGTGGTAGGGTTTTGGTTGTAATTTTTAATAACTTTCAAGCTTAACTTTAAAATGTGGTAATTGAGAGACATGAATCAAGTAGAGAATTTATTTTTTAGAGCTTTGCTGTCTGCCACTTAACTAATTGGCTAGATCCGATTAGATGTCACATCTTTAGTTACCTAATATATAAGTAGTAAATAATTATTGTACATATTTTAACTTCACTCCTTCATGGATTGCATTTGCTATTATAATTTGAGGCATGACTCTGGATGATAGAGAATTTGTCTGGTGAAAAAGTTATACCATAAGGAGGCCAGGAGCAGTGGCTCACGCCTGTAATCCCAACACTTTGGGAGGCCAAGGCAGGTGGGTCACGAGGTCAGGAGATCAAGGCCATCCTGGCTAACATGGTGAAATCCCGTCTCTACCAAAAATACAAAAAAATTAGCCGGGCGTGGTAGTCCCAGCTACTTGGGAGGCTGAGGCAGGAGAATGGCATTAACCCGGGAGGCGGAGCTTGCAGTGAGCAGAGATTGTGCCACTGCACTCCAGCCTGGGCAACAGAGCGAGGCTCTGTCTCAAAGAAAAAAAAAAAAAGAAAGTTATACCATAAGGAAAAAACAAGTACATTTAGAATCCCTTGTCTCATGCTCAGAGAATTTTCACACATGTAAAATTAAACAGACTCCCTAATGGATTCTTCTTTTATGAGTAATAAGAATGAGATGGGGAAAATGTATGTTTTCTTTCTAAGTTAATATGATTGTAAAACCACGAGCAATTGTGATCTACATGAAACTGACAGTTTGTGTTAGTACTCTTTCTAGAATGACACAGGCACACTCTTCAACAAGAGTTTTACTGAAGGGACAGGATTTTTCAAACATTTAATAAGTTTTCATTTGCTATTTAAAAAAAGACTTTGAGCTTTTGTGGTGGGAGAACTCTTTTGCTGATGTATGAGGAGGCTGTTATCTGAATTTGTAAATGACATCTATGCAAAATGGGAGGATTAAACAGAGCCTTGCCGTTTCTCTTCGTCTGTGGTGCATTCTATATTTTAAAACTTCTTGGACGGACATGGTGGCTCACACCTGTAATCCTAGCACTTTGGGAGGCCCAGGCAGGCAAATCACTTGAGGTCAGAGGTTCGAGACCTGGCCAACATGACAAAACCCTGACTCTACTAAAAACACAAAAATTAGCTGGGCATGGCCGTGTATTCCTGTAATCCTAGCTACCCAGAGAGTTGAGGCAGGAGAATGGCTTGAACCCGGGAGGCAGGGAGCCAAGAACATGACACTGCACTCCAGCCTGGGCAACAAGAGCGAGATACCTTCTATAAATAAATACATAAATAAAATGAAACCAAATAAAATTTCTTTACAACCTATTTGTGCTTTAAATTTTTTTAATGGGTAATAGGTTGGGCTTCTTCTCATAGTGAATATTCCTTATTTGCTGTTAGTGTTGTCTCTATAGATATGTGTATGCTTTGATCTTTCTTCTGTCTTTTACACACACACACACACACACACACACACACCCTTTCTCCCTTAAATTTAGGGACCAAACTGACCAAATCCTAAGTCAGTTTATTAACTGCAAAATTTATATGAATCAGTTTATTAACTGCAAAATTTATATGAAGCAGTTTATAACTGGCCCACAGATATTGGTAATCATGCAGTAGATGTGTATTAGTCCATCTTCATGCTGCTGATAAAGACATACCCAAGACTGGGAAGAAAAAGAGGTTTAATTGGACTTACACTTCAACATGGCTGGGGAGGCCTCAGAATCATGGCGGGAGATGAAAAGCATCTCTTACATGACAGCAGCAAGATAAAATGAGGAAGAAGCAAAAGCAGAAACCCCTGATAAACCCATCAGATCTTGTGAGACTTATTCACTATCATGACAATAGCATGGGAAAGACTGGCCCCCATGATTCAATTACCTCCCCCTGGGTCCCTCCCACAACACGTGGGAATTCTGGAAGATACAATTCAAGTTGACATTTGGGTGGGGACACAGCCAAACCGTATCAAGATGTATTTCAGTTTTGAGTATCTGAGGACTTAACATAATAGAAAGAAAGCAGGAAGAAGAGGGAACATGTTCATACTGTATTATCCTCATTTTACCAGTCACCTGCAAATAAATATAATTTAAACAGGTCTAAAATTTCTGCTACCATGGGGTTAAAAAAAAAAGGCACAGAACATAAATGCACCACATAAATGGCAAATAGAGCATGTAAATTAATTCTGAGATGAATAGGAAAATGAAGTCAAGAGTCGTGTTTTCCAAGTCTTCTGATCAAATAATTGAAAGAGAAGGGGGTCATAAAATAAGAACCTGGAAACAGAAGATGCTTAGTGTGAACTATTTTGAAATCCTATCCAAACCCCAACATACATGTGTGGAGAACAAGTATCTGTGTGTTCTGTTGAACGGTCATGTGGTTTTGGGATTTGCTTCAGTTGCTGCAGTCAGCATTTCTGGGCTTTGTCCTAACCCTGTGCCAAGAGGACATCTTTGTGGAGACTTGCAATATACCCTCAGGGTGGGTCCCTGTCTTTAATCTCAAAACCACTTTCAAAGCCATGTGTATCCTGCAGAACAGTGCAACTCTTATGAAAGCACATTTCTCCAGTGCTTTGGCTATGCTATTACCTCTGGTGTCTTAGTTCTGGTGGATTCTGGCTCCTTAGATAACTCTAGTGTGACTCATGGAAAGGTGTTGGGAGTACAGTTAGCAGAGAAAGAAAGCCATGTTCTGAAACCTTCTATGCTCGTGGGGTCCCAACTTATGGTCAAACCTAGGTTTTCAGCACTTTTGTTTACCTCTAAGTTTGAAAGGTAGAAAATATGATAAAATTTGAGTATTGTACTTAGCAATATTTTCTAATATGATTCACTCGGCTGCTGATTAACCCCAAGTTTCCTAATTTGCTATTAATTTTCTAATATTCTCATTTATATAAACTTGCTTGTATATTTTCTAATATTCTCATATGCTCTATATAAACTTGCATGAGCCTAAAAACATTAATAACAAAATACTTTAGCCCATTGTAGTAATCAACTTGACAACTTACCACCTTAAATGAGAAGGTAGAATATCTTTCCACCAGTGTTCCATTCCACAAATATTCATTAAGCCCCTTACATCAACAAGGCCCTGTACTAAAATGTTGTGAATGATGTAACTATGAGCCTATCTGAATGTAATATTTAGATGTGGCTTAATACTTATAGAAATAACTTAATATTTATAGAAATAAATATTAAGTGGGTTTCTTGGGCACAAATAGAAACCAAATATGGCTTAGTTATTGATAATGAAAAAAAAAGCCTTTTTATTGAGTTGACCCTATTTTACTCAGCCTACTTGCCATAAATTCAAAGATTATATAGTATAGCTAGATTTATTTTAGTTCAAGCTATAAATTGGTATTGACAAGATGTGTCTTAAAACATTATGGATTAATTTTGTATATTATGTTTTTGTGATGACAAATCAGGCTTCTAAAACAATCATCAAACAGTTGCAACCATCTGTTGTTAAGAACAGAGAAGCAAAGTACTTTATTTCCTCTTTCATTTTTTTTTTTGTAAGCCCACACGTCAGCATGTACTTCTCCCCAAACTTTACATCAGCAGTTTGCCAACTTGCTTTGCTATATTGATTTCATACTTGTTTCATTAATCATATCTGTCAGACTCTTTTCCCAATGGATAGACAACTTTGCAGACTGATTGCTAGCTCTAAATGTTAAGTTTCCTACCATCTCAAGATTCAGTTGACAGTGGTACTCCATGAAAAATGCTATGTCAAAATTTTGGGCAAATTGATCTTTTTGGATCTCAATCTCCTCATCTCTTAGAAATCCGAAAAAGATAAAAAGAAATGATATCTACATTCCCTGCAGCTTTAAGTATCTATGACATGTGACTGATGTAAACATATGACAAACATTACAGAAGGATTTCCAATCCCAAGAATAATTACTACTATTGAGAGGTATTCAATGACATACGTTAGTCAGTAGATGGCACTGTTTGTTATGGTATTCCCATTAAGAAAGCAGTTACAAAATGTCAATTGCCTCACCTGATCAGGGTGGGGGAGGAGGGGAGGAGGCTCTGTTCTTACAGAAGAGAACATGGATTTCTCAGAGGTTAGAGTGACCTGGAGAAGGAATCCAGTTCATCTTACCTATTAGATCTTGAAAAGGGAAATTCTATTCTAGATATTTTTCAGAGATGGATATTTTTAACACAATTCATTAACCACTTTCAAATTTGAAACACTTAAGAAATCTATTTAGATCACATCTTTTCTTGTCCTTGTATTTGGTCCTGAGTGAAATTCAGAAAAATCATTTCCATTTCCTTCCTTTAAAAATCCTTCCAGCTCTATAGGGAGCACTCTTACTTTACACAAGCATTTTTTTCTTCCTTAGGAGCTTCAGTCTGAGAAACACATCAAGTTTATGGGAAATGACTACCCACCATGCCTTCTTGAATTCTAATATGCCTTTCGTATCAGGGCCACATATACAATGTAGTATCTATACATGCATTTAGTTATTAAATAACCAAAATATGTATATATTTGCAGTACACAACAGATATACATAGTATTTCCATTAGCCAGAAACAACTACAATCTTAGGGAGAAATTAATAGAGCGAAATGAATAAAATATAATTCATAACTGTTAGGTATAGAATGTTGCTTTCAGCTACCATCTCTTTTCATCTTTCTCTTTTTACTGTTTTTTTCATGACTTTAAAAACAGTTTATAAGTGAAAATAAATAGGAACAAAGGACTATGTAAATGAACTCTATCAAGTAAATATTCAGAACAGTTTTGTTATAAGTTCAGACAGGTAACCATCCTGGACCATCAGATATCATTCTTTTTCTTTAAAAATTTTAAGGAAACATTAGTGCACTTAAGCTTTATACAATTCTGTCTCCCTGTATTGTATTTTAAGTCTCTGAAAAGCATGGAATGTGTTTTATATGTTCATGGATCCCAAGAGTTTTACACAGTATTTGATTAGTTAAGATATACTATGGGTACTTAATAAATACTGCCTAATGAATTAAATAACAGTATTTGACTAGTTAAGATATACTATGGGTACTTAATAAATACTGCCTAAATGAATTAAATAATTTAACCTAAGTTAGTTGAATCATTCAGGAGAATTATCAGCTACTTTCAAAATATAGTTTCAATAACTATCATGTCAGCATTTGGTTCCCGTATGATAAGTCTACTTATCGTATTGTGTGTGGAGTCAGTAGCTTTCCTTGTGTTACTAATAAGAAATGAAAACAAGGATAAAGGAAACCCATTTGAACAACTTATTCTATGTAGAAATGTGATTAGATTAAATGTCCTTTTCTCATCTTCTGATTGTTTTGAGTATATTCATTAAATCAACTTATTCTGTACAAAATATTTTTTTTCTAGACAAAACATTATCATCAGCCTTTCCTTTGTATTGTCTTACAATTACAACCTTACTCATGGTTTTAAAATTATGTGGAAAACGTTGAGGGTTTAGCTTTTTATTTTACTTGGTTTATTTGGGGAGTTTGCTATTTATATTTTTTTTTACTGTTTGAAAATGTTTCTTAAACTCGACTAACAGTCCTTGATTATAGAATTGTATATCCATTGTAATTTTATTGCATATAATTCCTGGGGTTGTCACCAATGACCCTTTATAGAAAAATCCAACATATTTGATTAACAAATATACTTACTATTTAAAGAAATCACTTGATATTCTGTGATATCAATTTGTATCCTATAAATATATTTAAAATAAATAGACATAACTTATTTGAAGAGGATATACAGATGACAATAAGTATATGAAAAGATATTCAAAATCATTAGCATTAAGGAAATGCAATCTGAGACCATAATGAAGTATCATCAAACACCTATTAGAACAGCCAAAGTGAAAATAGTGACAATAACAGATGCTGGGGGTGTGCAGAGAAACTGGATCTCTCATACATTGCTGGGGAGAATGTAAAATGTTACAGTCATTCTGGAAAACGATTTGGTAGTTTCTTAAAAATTCAACATACGCTTATTATATGACCCAGCATTGATACTGCTGGGCATTTATTCCAATGAAAATAAATGAACTGTTCATATATGCAACCGCTTGGATGAATCTCAAGGGTACCATGCTGTGTGGAGAAGAGCCAGTTTCTAAAGGCCGTGTACTGTATGATTCCATTTATATAGCATACTGGAAATGACAAAATTACAGAGATGGAGAACAAATTAAAGGTTGCCAGAGGTTATGGATGGTGGCAGGAGAGTGCTATAAAAGGATAGGGAGAGAAAAGAGTGACATTTGTGGTGATGGCATAGTTCTGTGTCTTGATTGTGGTGGTCATTACACAAATCTACACACATGATAAAATATTAATATTGCAGCAATGTTGATTTTTCTGGTTTTGATACTGTCCTAGAGTTGTGTAGCAGGCAACCACCGGGGGAAACTGAGTGGAGGGTAATACTACTTTTTTCCAGTTTCAACTTCCTGTGAATCTATAATTTAAAAATAAAACACATTTTTAAGTCATTTCTTGCCATCTTAGCTTGAATTATAAAACAGACAATATAATATTTTTCCTTTCTTTCCTCAATACAGTTTTTCATTATTTATACTCTACAATTATTCTTAACTGCTAAGTTTGTTCCAACACTCAGTAAATGAAGCTATTTCAGCAATCTTTTCTGCTTTTCCAATAGTAGTAAAGATAAGGATATGCAGAATAAATTTTGCAATTCCTCTACCTAACAGCAAGGATAGCTAATAACAAAGCATACTGAGGTTCATTGGGAAAGAGACATGCTCATGTAGAAGGAGTGTTTAAAACCCATTTAAAATGTTTTGTCTACTGCCTGAAAGAGGGATGACTGTCTTTTTTGGAAATACAAATAATTACTTTTGGCAATTGTAATTGAGACACTATCAAACTAGAACTTCCTTCCACATTTTGTATTATATATCTAGATGTGAACAGAGAAAGAAACTGCTAGAAATAAGTCTTCCATTTATTAATTGGAAATCAAATGATATACTATATAATGAAATGCTTTGCATTTTCATTTGGTGCACAGATGTGTCTAGAAGGAACCTGACTTGAAATTTGGGATATCTAGCCACAAGTTGTTCTCTGCTTCTTAGTGTGATGCAGAGAATATGAATTTTAACTGCTTATTTTATTGCTAAAGGATCCTTGAAAACAATAATCTGGAAATATATTTTGTGAATTTTTGGAATTAAAAAATGAGATTTTCATCCATCACAGATACATAGCTTAGGCCACAAATTTGGAAAACACTATGAATTGTATGCCATAAAACCTGTAATAATTTACGATTATTTTTTACGACCCCCCTTTAACCACCTCATTTGCCAAAAGGATCCTAGTAGTTGCTCCCAAAAACTAAAATAACATCAATATCTCCAGCCAAATTCTAATACAGCATTTGATTTATTAAGTATTTTTAGCCATAAACATTTGGCCCACATGTATTTTTATATTTCTCTATAAATATGTGTCACATGACTTTATGACAAAAGATATACAAATTATGTCTTTAAGGATTTTGGCAAAATCTATTAATGCCCTTTCTATTTATTGAAACAATCCTTCATATGTCTACTTTTATCTTTTTATTGCTTGTGCATAAGTCCAGAATAATGTGTTTTAACAAAAATATTTCTCCTTCCATCCTTTGGTGTATTATATACATTGCTAAGGCCAATGGTGCCATATTGTACTTCCACCTGTCTATGTCTCAGTCTTTATTTCCATTATGTTCTACGCTCCTTAATGAGCTCCATGAGGACAAAGCTTAGGAATGCTCTCTATAACCCTGAGTATGAAGTGACCTGCAAAGTGAGTACTTAAGATGAATTTGGTAGTTATAAATCTGCACTAGAAACATCAATTAAATTCTTTTAAAAGCATGAATCCAGTACATGAAAGGAGAAGCAGTGTGATATCATGTAATAATACTCTACTGTTGACCAAGATGACCTAAGATACAAGGTCAAGAGACCAGCATGGCTCAGCCTTCCACATTGCACTTCAGCCTTTCAGCCTTTTTCACTGCAACTCTCAGCTGCCTGTGCCATACATGACAAACATGTGTGTTCTGCCTCCACTCACCCTTGTAGATTGGAAAGCAAGCATACTTAGCCCTAATCCCACATAAAATAGGAATGCATCTCTCAACTTTTTAGCCCAGGTTCCCTTTCAATGAATATAAAAAAATCTCATCCCTTACCTTGAGGTTAATAAAATAGCCAGATAAGCATGATTACATGCACACACACACACACACACACACACACAGAGTAATTAAACTGCTGAATATGACATTTCATTTAAAACTTATTCAACACCACTACTGTGATTCTCATATATGCACACTGCTGTAAAAGACTCTCAGCTCACATCTTCATAAAATCATCTCTAGCTAACATCAAAGATTAGAGGTATGTGTTGGGTTGAGATGGTGGTTGAAAGTCCTGCTCAACAAAATTTCCTGCTTTGATGTTTTCTAGAATATCCTAAAATGTCAGTGGTGAATACATATTTAAATAAGTGCCCTCAGGATAAAAAAAAATAGAGACAAAATGTGTCAAGAAACTGACTCATGAGTGTAAAAGTGCCATAAAACCTATTAGTTGGTCTTTGAGTCCTATCAGTCAAAAGAGGTCTAACTAGTTTTGCAGGTTGTCGGCTTGTTCTGCCCTAGGCTAGAATCTGAAGCCCACAAGGTTTGTCAATACCTATGGACCAAAGAAATTTGATAAACCACTCCCTTACCTTGTTGGTGAAAGGAGCGTCTCCAGGATGCTCCTCTCTCCTTCCCATGGCACACCATTCTACCCACTAGCACTCCAAAATTCCACACCCTCTTCACTTTGATCTTTGCTTACTCATCTTATTCTGTTTGTAATTTAGAACTTGATTTTGGTATGTATATTTATGAATGACTTGAAATTTCCCAGGATGGCCTACAGTGAAGTAAGCCAGAAGGCATCTGATCTCTGAATCCCACGCAGGTACCTAGAACAACATCACAGTTGAATCCCTTCCTCTTGCTCTAACAAGGGAAGAAGGACACATCTTCATTTCCAGTTACACAACTAAATTAGGTAACTCTCTGCAGAGTTGCCGTAGTCTTTTTAGCTTAGTTAATAGGCTGCATAAATGAAATTACAAATTCTACACGAAATCTTGCTGAAAATAAAGTTGGTCAGTAGGTCAGAAATTTACTAAAGTATACTATTATTTTTAGCACATAAATTACAATAAGAGATTTACGCTTTTGGGATTGTAGCCTATTGAATTTTTTTATAGTTCTGAAGATGCACATGTATGCACACACACCCTTGTACACACATGCACCCTTAGAAGAGTCATTTGGTACATGATGAATTAGTTAGTGTTTAAACTCAAGATAAAATTTATTATGAAATTGAACTACTGGTGGTTGGACATAATAATTGCACGGTCAATCTCAATTACTTGGGCTGTAAAAAAAGATGGTCCACAAAATTAAAAAAACATATGTTTTCATAAGAAGAAAACAAGGAGTAGGTAAGGATAAATTATGATATTTAAACATAAACTATTTTAAAATCTTTTTCCTGGAGCTTCAGGTTACTTTGCAATTGTGAAAATCACTTATAATAATCCTTGAGGATTAAAAAAAAACAGGAAGAAAATTTTGGATGATAATTTTTGGATGGCAGGGATCACCCAATGGCTAATTCATATAGTACCACTCCTATCTTTTTCTTCTTGTGGGTTATTTTGGTTAACTGTTGCTGAGTTTGGTCAGTTTGATGGATTTGATGTTTGCATATTTTGCCTGTTCTAATAAAAGTTTATCAAATAGACAGACAACCAGCAGCAAAGTTATAGCACCCTGCTCACCTCTGTTCTGTCTGGTATTTCTTACTTAAGCACATCATCTTCATTTTCTCCCCTGAAACTGAAGGAAGTAAAGGTGTGAAAGAAAACTCTACTTCTGATATAATTTGATGCCCCCTCAATTTCCATACATTGCTAAAGATTTGTAAAAAATTATATTGAATGTTATTTCATCTGTACTCTTAAAAAGTATTGTGACTTTAATGTGAGATCAAATAAAACCAGTGTTAGACATTACCAGTGTTAGACATTACCAGCAAATCTCAAATAAAGTTTTAATGAAAAGAATAGCAAATATTGAGATTCTCTAAACTTTAATAAAAGAAAATCTAAGAGATAATACAACTGAAAGTAGAATTTTTTAAGGAGCTGTTTTATTTCGTTTTGTTTACAATACACAAGATTTGTATAAGAATGTCAGGAGTATGGAATCTTCTAATATCGTCTTGGTCTTTTTCTACATTAAACTCCTTGCCTTGAATATAGACTCCTTGAGTCTATATTAGTCTATATAATTTTCTGAGTGTTTGTGTAACATGTCCCTCTCAAGAATGCAATGAGGTTGTTGTTCCCAAAAGCTCTTAAATTCTGAAATATAAGAAGTGTACTTCCCAGCATTGAAACTCAAAGGCCACCTAGACACAATGTGGTGAGCAGAACATATGATAATCTCTTATGACAAATCTGAAATATGCATTTCTCAACCATAGTAAGTCTGTTGGGAGACGATTCCGTGTGATCTGTCAACTTAAAGCAAAATGTATGCTTTGATACTGTACTCCTCCTCTTAGGGTTAAGTCATGCCACATTGCAGGAAGGTAGATTTTAGTGCAGCTTTTCTAATTACACCCCCAAAATGTTATTCCATGCATATCATGCAAGAATGTACTCTCAAAAGAAAAAACAGTTCCTACTTAAGAAGGCTGGATAACATTTACATGTTCATGCATTTTACTACATCACATATTTTCTTATTTTTTCCTTCCTTCAATTTAGAGCATGTGATTTCATTATCCATTTATGGCTTAATATTTTATTACTTAATAATAATCCAGTAAAAATACTTAGAACAAGAAATTTATCTAATGACTCATGTTTAAGGGATGCTTACAAAATAAAAGTAAGTGTGCATTTTTTATCATTTGAATGTTTCCAGAGTTACTGAGACTGCTATAAGCTTTGAAATAAAGCAGAAAGTAGAAGTCTGTGGTTTGTGACCTCTCCAAATTATGTAAGAGGTTTACTCATTCAATGTGAATAACTAATTACATATCATTGGAATTTTTTGTAACCAAAATTCTGAATGAACCCAAACACATAATTGTAAGTTCATTTTTCTATAATATAGAAAAAAATAAGAGTTTTAAAGTCTTGAGTGGATATAATTTCTGATTGTGTATCATAGTGTTTAAGAGATTCTTGAGTTTTAAAAGTAGGCTAGAAATGTCACCATCTGCCACAGAAATTTTTTTTTTTTGTAATTTTTGTTTGTTGTGCCATAGGAATTTTGATTGGAAAGTTTGCTATCAGAGTTTCTCAATTCTAAGACACCAAAATATGTTTAATACTTAACAAATCTGAAATTGAGATATATCTTACAGTGGTGACATCTTAGCATTTTCTCATAATTTAAGGGGCAGTGCTTTTTTTCAGGCCTTACAACTGTTGGTATCTTAATTTTGGTGAAATATTGTAGTGATTAAGATAGAAGAATTGAACTGACTCATTAATTTATCTACATCTCTGTTTCTGGTAACCTTCTTTCACATTCTGTCCTGTATCTTCCCTTGTCCCAGCCTATGGTACCTTACCTCTGGGCTGCAATTTTTCTGTCTGTAAAATAAAAAAAAAAGATGGATCAAGGTTTCCAAGATCCTCCTCAATCTTGAACGTGTTCTGATCTATTAATACTTCTTCTCTGTCTGGTTATCTTTTCCACTCCTGAAGAGGAAATGCCCCAAAGGCAGCCAATTTCCTTAAATGAATATAATTTGTACTACAACGACACAAATTGTCATGGGGGTAGGTGGGAATGATTAAGAAGTAAGCTTCCACTTCAGGGAAATAAAGGTTAGGTCAAGAAGCTACAATATATTTGCCTAAGTTTAGGTTAGATAGCTCTGAATGGTGTTCCTTTTACGTGACCCAGAATTCTGGGAAGGCCTGTGAGACACTGTGAGAGGAAAAAGCTATTCTCATTCTTTTTGGTCAAAGCAGAAAATATCAAGGGGCTGATGGTTTTCTTGTGCTCCTTGGCCTCTTTGAGGACAGGATCTGAGGGCCACCACATGCTCTGTGGATGAAGAAGGTGAGGATTAATGTGAATGTCATGCTACACCATACTCTTGGGTAACACAGAGCTCTTCATTGGTACTGTTGCCAATTTATGTTGTTCAAGCCAGAAACCTTTATTTTTCCCTCTCTCTTCGTTACCCTTCACATAAAATCAATAAAAATCCCATTGAGTCTAATTCATAAATATCTCCTATATCTTTCTACTTCTCTCCTTACCACTGACACTACCCTGATTCAGACTACACCATCTCTCACCTGGATTATTGCAACAACCTCAAATGTTCTCTATGTATCTGCTCTTGTCTTGTCTTGTTCATTATGATGAGGCAGCTGTAGCTGAAAGCTTTTAAAATCTGAAACATCTCTAAAGCACTTCCTGGCATGAAACCTCAAAACCATCTAGGTATAATGTGGCAAGCAGAATTATATTAAAATCTTTCATGTCCTTTTAGTTTTAGAGTTCAATTATTCTATATTGCCTTTAGAAAAAGAGTCCAATTTTTTTTCTCTACAATAGCACTTTTAATCTTTTTCACATTACGATACATAGAAACATAATATTTATGTGGTACACTGGTGTGGAGGGTTTTAGCATCTACATAGATTCTGGTTTAAAAAGTAGATATTGCCTTTTATTTAGGTTATATAATTACAATAAAAAATAAATTATAAAGTTTTAGGGAAAAAATTTAATTTTTATAAAACATTGAAGGAAAATCTTTAAAATTTGTTCTAGTAAGAAATTTCAGTTTATAAATATAAATATAGCCTTTATACCAGGATTTATGCTTGAAGTGACTTTACCAAATTTCTAATCAACACTGTTAAATGATGACCTCTCTGAAATCATAATAGTCATCAATCTACAGGAAACTTTAGTCTTACAAACTGGTAGTAGCAAATGGCAGAGATGTATTAATCACTCTTTCTATATTGATACAAACTTCTTTCTCAACATTAACTAGAATTTAAATAACTTAAACTATGTAAATGGTCTTTAATAATTGAAACCCTTAAACCTAATAGCTCTTTCTGTCCTTTCGTTGAACATGATCATCTCAAAATGTGTGCTAGTAATCCTAATAGATTTCTAATTCAATGGAATTATTCATTTCAAAATTTCAAAAGAATGATTAAACTTTTCCTCAAGTATGGATTGATGCTGCTGTAACAGTCTGTACTACTTAAGGGTCTCCTGAGAAACAGAACCAACAAGATATATATGTATATACAGTCAACCCTCTGTATCTGTGAGTTCTGTATCCATTGATTGAACCAACTACGAATCTAAAATATTCAGAAAATAAAGTTGCATCTCTACCAAACATGTACAGACTTCTTGGTCATTAGTCCCTAAACAATAGGGCAAATAACTGTTTACATAGCATATATATTGCACTAGTCATTGTAAGTAATCTAGAGATGATCTAAAGTATATGGAAGGATGTGCATAGGCTATATGCAAATGCTATGCCATTTTATATCAGGGACTTGAGCATCCATGGATTTTGGTAACTTATGGAGGTCCTGAATCCAATTCCCCATGGATACTGAGGGACAACTGAACACACACACACACACACAAACGTACATACATTTTAAGGAATTGGCTTATATGATTTTGGAGGCTTGGTGAGCCCAAAGTATGAAGGGGAGGCAGGCAGGCTAGAGACTCTGGAAAGAACCACAGTTCAAGCACAAAGGCAGTGAGTGTGCTGAGGAACCAGGAAGAGCTGATGCTGCAGAAGTCCAAAAGCAGTCTCCTGGAGAGTTCCCTCTTGCTTGAAGAAGGTTGATCTTTTGTTGTATCCAGGCCTTCAACTGATAGGTTAAGGCCTAGCAATAGCATAGAGGGCAATCTCCTACTCAAAGTCCACTGACTTAAATGAAATCTTATCCAAAAACACATCATGGAAACAATCAGAATAATGGGTATCATGGCCCATGCAAGTTGACACATAAAATTAACCATCACATAGTCTTAACAATTCTTCTTAGAATTCTAATTATGGTACTGATTAAAAATTACTAATGAATGATCTTTATCCTTTCCAAAAGTAAATGTTTGCTTTGAATCTGTAAACTTTGTGAAGACATATTAATATATTGTTCATATGGCCCTCATACTTCTGATTGTTTAAGTGCTCAAAAATTTCAGTATAAAAAAAGCCTTTCCTTTGAGCCAATAACTTGCAATTCATTTTACTTCTGCTGCTGCTCATAAGTACCAAATGTAAGCCAAGTCTGAACAGTACAAAGTGAAATAAAGTTAATAAACTCTTTAATATGGAATAAAATATCCTAAATTTAAATCCCATGCACAGAATTCACTATCTGAAGGGAATATGGCTAGACTCTGCTTTTCCATCTGTCTGATGTTCAGAGGAGTTAATTAAGAGGCAGCATTGTAGAATTAGAGGGGCAAACCCCAAGGATGAAGAAAATAGTCTTTACATTCACATAATTCAGACCAAAACTTTTCTGAAGCTAAATTTTCTTCACCTGCACAATGCAAATATTAACACCTTCGTCACAGGACTGATAAGAACAGTAAATGAAAAAATAAATGGATAGTTCTCAGCATAGCGACTGATACAGAGTAAGTGCTCAACAGATAGAAGCTGCTATTATTTTTGTTCATATTTGTTGTTTTGTTTCATTTTGTTTATAATTATCTTTGTTTTACCCTAGTGAAAGAGTTGGGATTTAACCCTAGGACTGTTTTCTCTAAAGCTCATTTTCAGTAACCCATTTCCCTTGAGCTGTTCTTTCTATAAAACTGGTCAGGGAATAAATACTCATTAGGGAGGAAAAAAAGAAAAAAAGAGAATGGAGAAAATTTATGCTAAAAAAAACCCTCTCAGGTCCTATCAATCACCTCATATAAGCCTCTCACCACCAAGAGCCGGTAAAAAATACTTTCCCAAATTGTTTTTAAGACATAGTTTAGGCCACATTTGTATTGTGTGCCAGAAAAGGGAGGCCTTCTCCCTCTTCTATACTTTGCCTTATTCATCACCAAATCTGCGGGAAGGAAATAGACCTATGTTAGTGAATCCCCTCTTAAGAAGCTGAAGTGAAAATTCAAGCCCCTTTCACACAAGGTGTGGCTCAGAATCCCCCCAACTCCGGTATCCCGTGTTCAGTCCTGTCTGCTGGTGAAGACATCAACAGCACCAAATGACTCTTTGACCATTTCTTTTATTGGCTTCTGTTCAGATTTTTCTTTATCACAAATGCTGAGCCTTTTTGAGTGTAAGGCCTATCATATTTTGCTCAAAATGGATGGTGGTTACAGTGGTTGTTGCTCCTGCTGCTGAAATTGCATTTTTGATAACTCAAATTAGGCCTCTGGGCATGGCTCATTCTAACCACAGCTAGCTGTCATTTCATATTTCTATCTGTGAAATAGAACTATCTGCTCTTTTCAAAACCAACAGTATAAATAAAATTTACCCTTTTCTCTTATTTTTAAGTGTTTTTGGAATGTTACTGGGAACTGTGGAGAAATGAAACATGAAACACAGGACAAGGCCCCTGCTCTCAAAGGTCTTTATTCTACAGCACATAGTGATAACAAGTACATGGAACCCAAGAAAAACAAATCTATCCTTGCATTCATCAAACAGATATCAATTACTTAAAATGTGCAAGGCACTGTGGTGAATCCTGTGAACAATGAAAAGCTGTGTTACATATGTTTTTGCTGTCTAAGCTTGAAAAGTGAATAGAATTACTCAGTGGAGACCATGGTACCTACAATGAGACTTGAATTATAGGTTTAATGTCAATCAGTGGTGATTGTAGGGGAACAATCTCATATGGAAGATAAAAAAGGGTAAGAAAGAACAAGGCAGAAGCAGGGAGCTCTTACTAATGTAGCTTTCTTGAAACATGATGGAAGAATTAAAATCATGAATGCTAAGTCTATAAATACATAGAAAGCATTGAGTTTGTATTTGAGAAACTTTTTAAAAAATTGGTATAATCAAAGAAATGCTCCATATACATATGTAGGAAGATTAATGTAGTAGTAGTGACAACAAAATGATGAAAACATAGATTTGGAATGAGCAGTTTTGAGTCTATGATAAATTATCCAGCACTGAGTGTTTAACAGTCTTGAACAAGTAAGGTGATAATGAGAATTTAAAAAAGAACGTGAACGTGATAGACATGGTGAAGGTAGATCCTCCGGTACCTAGTGATTTTTATAGGTGACAACAAAGGGTGAAAGCAAGCTTTGATATTTACAGCAGGATCAAAATAAATCACCAGTGCCATAAGTAGATAAGTTAGAGGACTTACACAGAAGTTGGGGGTAGTGGTATGTGGGTCAGGGAAAGGAAAAGAAGAATTGAGGTCGACCTGATGGTTATTCAGTGGGCAGGTAGGAACAGAGGAGTAAATCTGAGGAGAGAAGTTAGTAGAAGACAAATATTTAAGCCTTGTCTATGTGGAAGTGATTATTAAAGTCATGAGCATTAATGACATCACTGAGATAAGTAGAGCATAAGAGAAGAAAGGGAACTTAAATGTTTTGATCCCTTATATATCAGACACTGGGTTTGATGTTTCATATATGGTATCTCATTTATCTAGTATAAAAATTCTTGGAGTATGTCCAAGAAAGGTCATGCAACATAAAGAAAAACATACATCAAAGAACAAAGAAGACTGGGAGGAAAATGAAGGAAACAAAAAATCAACACACTGTCATGTTATTTAAGGCAAATGAAAAGGGGAGAGAGACAGAGATTGGTCTACATTGTCATGTGTTGTTGGAGGGAGCATGCTGAAGATGAAACCTGAAAAGGGGTTAATTATTAGTGACCTTTGTGATTTGTGACATAGAGAATGGGGAGTCAAAACAAGATTTCAAGGCTGTAAAAAACAGTTTGTAAAATGTTCAAGGAAGCATGTGACAAAAGATGAGTGTCTGTTATATCCCCTTTACACTAAAAAAAAAAAAAAAAAGCCTAATTTTCCCTGTACTTTATCCTTTGCACTCTCCTTGCCTATAGTATTTTGTGTAATTGTTTTCTATTCATCTCTCTGTGAAAAAGATGGACACCTGACTGCTCATTAAACAAATATAAACAAATAATTATAGAATACTGTTTATATAGCTAATGCTAGAAATATACCAGTAAATTTTCTTGATGGCTTTGAGCATTTTTTTCTGTATCAAGTACTACTGCTTTGTGTGTATGATCAAACTTATTCTCAAAATGACCTTGCTGGGTTGTTTTTTTTTTTAATTTTCTTTCTTACTCTGGTACACTGCAACTGAACAAGGGTTATCATTATTTTTATTCTTATTAGCCAATGAAGCAAATAGAGACACAGATAGATTAAATAACTTTACTGCAGTCATACAAATAGAAATTAGAGGCAATTTTGTAGGCACTTGTTGTGACTCTTTTGCATATGTGATTTAGATGGAAACGTAATATGGCTCCAGACCTATGATCTTAATTGCCATTTTACACTTATCTTTATTTGTTTCCAACAAATCCAATAGACACTTTTCATGTATGGGCCACATAGAGGAGATACAGTGGCATTCTTTATGCTGGAAATGAACATATTTAAAAGTGAATAAAAATGGAAAAAAGTAAATAAAATAAATATTCAAAATCAGTAATTTGAGAAAGTATAAATTATTTTAATTTAATATTAACAAAATTATTATTTAATAAAATTAATAACTTTTTTTGAGATGGAGTTTTTTTCTCTTGTTGCCTAGCTAGAGTGCAATGGCACCATCTCGGCTCACTGCAACCTCTGCCTCCCAGGTTCAAGGGATTCTCCTGCCTCAGCCTCCTGAGTAGCTGGGATTACAGGCATGTGCTACCACGCCCAGCTAATTTTGTATTTTTAGTAGAGATGGAGTTCACCGTGTTGGTCAGACTGGTCTCGAACTCCTGACCTTGTGATCTGCCCGCCTCGGCCTCCCAAAGTGCTGGGAGTACAGGCGTGAGCCACTGCACCCAGCCTAATAATTATTATGTTTTGAGCTTTTTGTCAGTGTGTATCATTGTAGTAACAGGTATTATTGTTGGATTTCACATGACACTCTTTCAAAGGTATTATATTCAGTTTCTCTCTCCTTTTATTCGTTACTTTCTTGGGTTTATCATTTAACATTTTATGTAGCTATATTTCATGTTGATATATTAAGTATTACTCAAGTTTTTCTTTCTGAATTTTTCTAATCTAGGAAGTTCTAGGTTTTTGTATCTTTTATTTATTGCTTTTATTGCAAAACTACTTATTTAAAAAACTGGCTAAATAAATTAATGTTGTAATAAGGGTGGGGTGAACCTGTTGTTTTTGTAAAACTCTTTCCAATTTGTTCTTTTCATTTTTGTTTTAACATTCAGCCACAGAAACTAAATAAACAAAACCCCTCTAGAGATGAGAGGAAGATAAAACACACACAATGTTCATCCTCTTAGGAGCCACATTTAGATTATTAGGCAGGTGAAGAAAAGTCTTAAAGAGAAACATTTGTTTTCTCATTTCTCAGAGTCAGGCAAAAATAGCTCTTGGTTTGTTTTTATGATGCCCAAGTGTTCCATCAGTTCAGTCATATATTTAATCAATCACCCAGATGTTTGATCAATCATCCAGATGTTTTAGCCAACTTTATGTGGAAGAATTGGATGGCCCAAACTGACTCGAGTTGCTATGTTAATGTACAGAAGAATTAGACTTAGTATTAAATGGAGCTCATCTATGCAATCTATGCACTCATCTATGCAGAAGAAATAAACAGCAGTTCTCACATATCTCCATCAATTCTTATGGTCATGCTTATTTACTTTGGTAAATTGAACTCAATAAAATTTGTTAGAGAAGTCCACAGAAACTAACAACTTAGTGCAAAGTGATATCTTTCAATATTTCTCCAGCTGTACAAATAATTTTTTAAATCTATATTGGTAGCTAGATTTTTGTATTTGTCTCAGTTTAGATGAATTCCGAAGCTGAAAATGCCATTTTGGTTTTCTTAAAATAAATTGCCTTCAAAATAAAATTAGTAATACTTCTTAGACATCAAATATTACATAATGGTGGAAAGGGTAGAAGTGTAAAGAAAGGAAAAGCTTTGGAAACAAGCATATCTGGTTTTGAATCCCAGGTCTGCTATTATAAATAACTTGATCTTGTGTAAGCTACTTGATTTCCCTAATCCTCAACTTATCTGTAAATTTCAATGTTAATGTAAAGATTAGCTATAATAAATATAAAATGTCTTGCACTTGTAGCTATTATGATTTTCCCAAATTCTCAGACTAGATATATCTCCTTAATATCAACGTGTTGTGTCTATATGGAATTTTAGCTTGATATTAGTTCCTGTGATCTTCCTAACCCCTACCCAAAGTGTGCAACTATTTGGGGCTGGTATTTATTTATTCATTTAAGATATTCTTTAAATACCTACATATTTCCAGTACTGTCTTGGCAATAAGAATATATTGAAGAACAAATAGACATAGTCTCTGACCAATTTGAATCTGAAACTAAATTTGGAAGAAAGAATAAATTAGTGAATAATTAGTTAGGTATATGATTATGAAATATGCTAAACTGAAATAAAGTACAGGTACTGCAAGAAACTAGAATTGAAAGGCCTGCATATGTGGAAGATTGAAACTGGACCCCTTCCTTATATCATATACAAAAATCAACTCAAGATGAATTAAAGACTTAAACGTAAAACCTAAAACTATGAAAACACTGGAAGATGACCTAGGAAACATCATTCTGGGCATAGGACTAGCAAAGATTTTATGATGAAGACACCAAGAGCAATTGCAACAAAAATAAGAATTGACAAATGGGACCTAATTAACCTAGAGATCTTTTGCACAGTAAAAGAAACTATCAACAGAGTAAACAGACAACCTACAGAACGGGAGAAGATTTTTGCAAACTGTGCATCCAGAAAAGGTCTAATATCCAGAATCTCTAAGGAATTTGAACAAATATACAAGAAACAAACAAACAACAGCATTAAAATGTGAGCAAAAGACATGAACAAACAGTTTTCAAAAGAAGACATACATGTGGCAAACAAGCATATGAAAAAATATGCTCCACATCACTAATCATTAGAGAAATGCAAACCAAAACCACAGTGAGATACCTCCTCCCACCAGTCAGAGTGGCTATCATTAAAAATTAAAAAAAAAAAAATAATAAAAAATTTAAAAATTTAAAAAAACAAAAAACAGATGCTGGTAATGTTGTGAATAAAGGGAAATGCTTATATACTGCTGGGGGAAATGTAAATTAGTTCAGCCATTGTGAAAGGCAGTTTGGCAATTTCTCAAAGAACTTAAACCGAAAGTACCATTTGACCTAGCAATCCCATTGTTCGGTATTATACCCAAAGAAATATAAATTGTTCTACCATAAAGACACATGCACTTGTATGTTCATTGCAGCTCTATTCATAATAGCAAAGACATGGAATCAACCTAAATCCCCATCAATGGTAGACTGGATAAAGAAAATGTGATACACATACACCATGGAATACTATGAAGCCATAAAAAGAATGAGATCATGTCTTTTGCAGCAACATAGATGGAGCTGGAAGCCATTTTCCTAAGCAAATTAATGCAGAAACAGAAAATCAAATACCGCATATTTTCACTTATAAGTGGAGCTAAAACATTGAGTACATACAGACACAAAGAAGGGAGCAATAGACATCCTTACCTGGGTGATGAAATAATCTGTATATCGAATGATACGTTTAGGCTTTGTGTCCCCACCCAAGTCTCATCTTGAATTATAATTCAACACCTGTCCCAGGTGTTGAGGGACAGACCTGGTGGGTGGGAGGTGACTGGATCATGGGGGTGGCTCCCTCATGCTTTCATCATAGTGAGGGAGTTCTCACGAGATCTGTTGGCTTTATAAATGGCAAGTTTCCCCTGGGCTTCTCTCTGTTTCTCCAGCCACCTTGCTTGCTTCTACTTCTGCCATGATTGTAAGCCTCCCTGAGGCCTCCCAGCTATGCAGAACAGTGAGTCAATTAAACTTTTTGTGTTTATCAATTACCCAGTCTTGGGTATTTATTTACAGCAGTGTGAAAACAGACTAATACACCAAACTCCTGCAACATGCAATTTACCTGTATAACAAACCTGTATATATACCCTTGAACCTAAAATAAAAGTTAAAAAAAGAATAAAAATGAATTGAACGGCCTGATTTATATTAGATTGCCGAAGATGGGCTAAGTAAGTGACATTTTATATCATTTTTCAAGGATAAATACGGTTATCAGGTCAATCATGGGGAAAATGGCAATTCCAGGCAGAGAATTCTGATATGTGAAAGTCTTGTGTCAGGACAGATCTTTCTGCATTGAGAAACTGAAACAAGATTGGTGCAGTTGTGATACACTTTGCCTCCTCCAAATCCAAATCTCATGCTGAAATTTGATCCTCAATGTTAGAGGTGGAGCCTAGAGTCAGAGGTGTTTGGATCATGGGGGAAATCCTTCATGAATGGCTTAGTACCTTTCTTGTGGTTATAAATGAGTTCTCACTGTGCTATTCCATGGGAGAACTGATTGTTAAAAAGAACCTGGTACCCTCCTCCTCTCTCATCTGAGCCTCCTCCCCTTACCACTTCACCATGACTGGGAGCTTCCTGAGGCCCACAGCAGAAGCAGATGTCAGAGCCATGCTTCTTGTATAGTCTGTAGAATTACGAACTAAATAAACCTCCTTTCCTTATAAATTACCCAATCTCAGGTAGTTCCTTTATAACAATGCGAAAGGGGCAAACATAGGTTGGAAAGTCAGGGCAAGAGGTGGCATGATAAAAGGAGAGTTTGGAGCGTGGAAGAGAAAGACCATTAAAGGTGTCTTAGAATAACTCAAGTTTAATCTTGAAATGCTTGAAATGAGCATATGCTTCAGCCTCTCCTCAGCCTCTTCTATCAAATTCATATAGAAATTACAATAGAATAATTTAAACATTTTAAATGCTCAATGCTCAAAAACAAGAAGGAGAATTATCAGAGGACTGTACATTAAAAGAAATCCTAAAAGCGGAGTTCAAATTAAAAAGAGAACAAAGGATACAAAATGTGCAAGAGAAAGTTTTGTTATGGAAACTGGGAAGTAATTAGGCTTCTTCACGGCCTCAGTAGTAGACACCTGGGATCACAGGGCCCAGTGAGACAAGGAAGATGATTAACTGGGGTACCACAGAGGGGAATATATAAAACAAATACTGATAGCCCTACAAAGCAAAATGGACAAATTCGTAATCACAGTGAGAGGCTGAACATCCCTCTCAGAAGCCAACCAAGTAACCGCCAGCTAATAAGGAGGGATATGGAGGAGTTGTGTAATGCACTTAACAAGCCTGACTGAGTAGCTATACAAAAATATCTGCCATACACTTAAGACTACATATCAGTTTCAAAAACACAGATTATAGCCACAAAAATTTACCATGTACCATACCACATTGGAAATGTCAGCAAATTCCATAAAGGTGATAGTATACAGGCTGCAATTACTTATTTGTCGACAATTACAAGAAATTTCACTAAAAAAAAAAACCACATACAAGAAAATTAAAGACACACACACACATGCATGAATACACACAATTCCAAATAATTATTAGGTTAAAGCAAAAATCAAAATGAAACTGGTAAACAATTTGGAGCTGAATAACAAAATAAAATGCTATATAATAAAACTTGAGGGTATGGCTGAGGCAAGTCTGAGAAAAAAGTGTATGAACTTAGATGTATCCATTTGAAAAGAAGATAAAAAATAAGCGATCTATGCTCTGAACACAGGAGCCCAGGAAAATAAAATAAACAAAAGAAAATAAAAGGATAATATAAATAAAAGCATAAACCAACTAACCATGGGACAAAAAGTAAAAAACTGACAAATAAAAGCAAAAACCAGTGTTTTGAAAGATTAAAAAGACACTTTAGCAAGTATATTCAAGATAAAAAGCTACGAATAATTGTTAGAAATGAAATGGGAAATAATAACAAGACTAAAAATTTATAGGAGAATAACAAACTTCAAAGCAATGCACTTGTAAATCTAGATTAAGTAAAGAATTTCAAAAATAAATTTCATATATATGTACTTTTCTGAAGTCTATTATAGTTCAAAAAGATTTTAAAATTAATAATAATTGAAAATGTATTCTCCAGGAGCCTTAGGAAAAGGAGAAACGGGGAACCCGGCTAAGATGTTCCAGGTGAGTAAAGGCAGTGGCACAAAAAAGTGTTACTTATTAGGGCACGTTAGTGACTTGTAGTATTTTGTGGCAAACAAGGGTTTGGGAAGCAAAAGCAGGAGGCAGGACCCCTGCTAGAGAAGAGCCAGAAGGAGTAATGGTCATAGAGAAAAGGGGTATTTCATACAGAAAAAATAAATAAGTGATTTAATATATTTTTTTTTAATATTTGTCATCCCTGAAGTCTCTAAATCCCAAATAGTAATTCTGCAATTTTAGGCCTGAATCTCAGAATCTAGGTTATGAGAATTTTTAATTTAAAACTCTATTAGACCTGCACAAGCTAATAGAAAACAGTAATAGTTCTTGTTTTCCCTATGAGTTCTCAGGATTTAAAAATAATTCAAAAAATAATATATATAATTTTTGAGACTATATACTCTTTCCAAAATATTAATTTTTCCAGCCTGAGCTACACATATAGCTAATATTTATGTTTCAGAAAAGTGCATACAGGCCAGGCGTGGTGGCTCACGCCTGTAATTCCAGCACTTTGGGAGGCCAAGGTGGGTGGATCACTTGAGATCAGAAGTTCAAGACCATCCTGGCCAACATGGTGAAACCCTGTCTCTATTTAAAATACAAAAATTAGCCAAACGTGGTGGTGGGTGCCTATAATCTCAGCTACTTAGGGGACTGAGGCAGGAGAGTAGCTTGAACACGAGTGGCGGAGGTTACAGTGATCATACCATTGCACTTTAGGCTGGGTAACAGAGCGAGACTCAATCTCAAAAGAAAAAAAAAGTGCATACAACCTCAAATATTAAGACTTCAACATGTGAGTTTTGAGGAGGCACTGTTCAGCCCATAACAGGGGCTTTTGCAGACTACAAAATCAAAAGCAAGAGGGGAATGAAAACTATGCCATAAAGGTATCTGATAAAACCACTGAGTGAGGCAAGGAAAGACAAATGATTGAGAGCCTTTAAAAGCCAAACTTGGCTGAATACTAATCAAGCAATTGAAAGTAAATTTTAATATCCTACCATAACTTTCACAGTTGGCTATATTAACTGAGTTAATTGTGTGCAAGCTTTTAAAAAATGCCTTCTATGCAATAAGGACTTAGTATTAGCTGTTGCCCCTGCCATTATTGTCGTTGTCATCATCGTCAATGTCACCATCATTGTCAATGTCATCGTTGTTCTCTCATCCTGGCCCTCACCACAACCTACTGTAATAAAATGGTGTAGTCATATCTGTCTCCCTCAACAATCATGGATTCCTAAAGGCACGCTCGCTTCATTGTCTTCATATTAGGATACATTGTGCACCGTGCTTGACACCTAAATCAATGTTGAACTTAGTGAGAAAATGGAAACAAAGCAAGAATTTCCTATTTCTTAACATATTTTTCCTTAAAAGCTTTGACTATATGTATGTTCTAATAAGTGCTAAATTAAATACAGACAATATTTGTCTAAATAGAGAACTAAAATTTTTTGGGTAACAAAAGAAAAACCATTTTCTGAGGTATTTTAGAAGCTCATGAGAAAAACATTTTAACCACTAAAGAATTTCAATTTAGTAGTGTCTGTAAAATGCTTTGAAGATGCAGACTGATGCATGTGCATTTTTTTCAACTTAGCAAAAAGGAAAAGGATACAGAATATATAAAACCAGATGGAGTGTGAAAAACATGAAAAAAAGTGAAAACTAAATCAGCAAAAACAGTTTTTAAAAATAATTAATATTTTTGTTGTCATCTGGAATGACTAAACCTTCAACTTTAATAAAAGAAAAACACAATCTTTAAAGTGACCAGCTTATAAATGTATTTTTATTTTAAAAGAAGTTAATTAGAAAGACATTAATGGTTTGATCACTATATTTTTTCCTAGAAAGTAAAAATGGCATGTTTCAGCAAAAACAGTTTTCAAAAATAATTAATATTTTTGTTGTCATCTGGAATGACTAAACCTTCAACTTTAATAAGAGAAAAACACAATCTTTAAAGTGACCAGCTTGTAAATGTATTTTTATTTTGGAAGAAGTTAATTAGAAAGACATTATTAGTTTGATCATTATACTTTTTCCTAGAAAGTAAAAATGGCATGTCTTTGTAAGCATTCAGAACAGAAGAGCTCGGCTTGGCCTGAACTCCTCACATGCTTAAGAGTTTGAGATTTGTATTTTGGTGTCATCTACAGGCACTGTACATAGTTTCTTCATCTGATTTTTTTTTTTTTTTTTTCTGTTGGTGGTAGTGGTTCTTTTCTCTACTTTATGGAACTCTATTACAAAATACCTACCTTTGCTGGTGTAATTTAATAGTCACATTGGTACTGCTGTTCTATCACTTTATACTAATATTGCTTTTTTTTGAGACGGAGTCTTGCTCTATTCCCTAGGCTGGAGTGTGATCTTGGCTCACTGCAACCTCCACCCCATGGGTTCAAGCAATTCTCCTGCCTCAGCCTCCTGAGCAGCTGGGATTACAGGCCCGCACCGCCACGCCCAGTTAATTTTTGTATTTTTAGTAGAGACGGGGTTTCACCATGTTGGCCAGGATGGTCTTGAACTCCTAACCTCAAGTGATTCACCCACCTGGGCCTCCCAAAGTGCTGAGATTACAGGCATGAGCCACTGCGCCTGGCCCATATTGCAATTTTTAAAGTAATTCAAAAGTATGTAATTTGGAAGGAGGCTGTCATGGTTTGAAGAGCTGTAAATTAAGACTTGCCTGGCATTCACATTCTGCTCAGCTAGGCATTAAATGTTGAAAAATAGGTAACTCATGTAATTTCTCTAATCTCTTACTTTCTTATCTGAAAGACAAGGGAAATAGTAACTATTCTTGCTATCTAATGCAGTTGTAATGAGGACCGTAGCTGTAATGAGAATCATGAGAAAATGTACATAAAATTTTTATTAAATGAAGTGTGATTTACCTTTTATTATTTGTTTAACATAATTTATAATTTTTACTCAAGTGACCAGTTTCCACCCTTCATGTCTTATCAGTGACAACAGATACCTGCTCTCTACGTACGTTGCTCAGCAAATGGTAGCAAGCAGCTTCTATTCTTGTGAAGTTTGGTTGTATATATAAGACATAACCAAAATTTATAGTCAGAAAAACACTCAAAATATCTATTTAGGCTTCTTTATGAATTTGTAAATAAAGAGACTGAAGCTCTGAGATAGCTAATAATCTGCTTAAGATCAATGTACTCTGATATGTAATTTAATGCTTACTATGGCTCATGCATGATGCTATTGGCACTAATAGCTGGACTGCACTTGTCTGGACTCGTGGGTTTTGTTTCAATATTTTAGATCAGGGTAAGCAAACTACAGTTCATGGGCCAAATCTAGCCTACGACCTGTTTCTGTAAATAAAATTTTTTGGAACACAGTCACATCCATTTGTTTAGGTATCATCCATGTCTGCTTTAGTTCTACAGTGGCAAAGTTGAGCAGTTGCAGCAGAGACCATACGACCCACAAATCCTAAAATATTTACTGTCTGGCTCTTCACAAAAAAAAAGTTTGCTAACCTCTGTTTTAAAATAATTATTTTTTATAAAATTATTTGGAATATCTTTGAAAAGTGATTTATACTTTTTAGGATAAAATTTAAATTTTCAGAAGTAAAATGTAAAAGAGAAAACTTTTATTCTTCTTGGGTGACATTTCTGTCACCGGTGGAACCTAGCAGAACTACCTGGCACAGAGTAAGTGGTTGTCTGTGAATTTTTGTCAAGGGAAGGAAGGAAGGAGGGAGCAAGAGAGAGATGTTGGGACGGAAAGGCAGGAACAAAAAGACTAGGTGACAGGTAGAAAGGTCAAATTCAAGGTCTTAACATCATGAAAATGAGAAAAAAAGTGATTTTTTTTTCTTCCATGCTCTATGAGTATTCTGAACAAGGTAATAGATTTTCTCTCCCATTGAGACATTTTGCTTTCATTCTAAAAATTGGAAACGTGTAACATAAGAAGAAAATTTGGCTGAGATATGTAGTTCTGAGCTACTGCCTATACATAAAATAAATACAGTGAGGCCTGTTATCCATGGGGCATATGTTTCAAGCACCCCAGTTGATATCTAAAACTGAGGATAGTACTGAACCCAATATCTGCTATGATTTTTTTATACATACATAACTATAATAAAGTTTAACTTATAAATTAGGCACAGTAAAAGATTAAAAACAACAATAATAAAATAGAATAATTATAACGATATGTCAGCATCACTACTCTTGCACTTTGAGGCCATTATTTAAAAAAAAAGGGTCACTTGAACATAAGCACTGTAATACCACAACAGTCAATCTGATAACCCAGAGGCTATTAAGTGACTGGGCGGGTAGTGTCTCCAGCGTGGATATACTGGACAAAGGGATAATTCAAATCACAGTTGGAAAGATGCAATGTTTCATCACACTACTCAGAATAGTGCACACTTTAAAATTTAGGAATTGTTTATTTCTGGACTTCCCCATTTAATGTTTTCAGGGCCTGGCACGGTGGTTCACCCCTGTAATTCTAGCACTTGGGAGGCCGCAGAGGGCAGATTGCTTGAGTTCAGGAGTTCGAGACCAGCCTGGGCAATATGGCGAAACCCCGTCTCTACAAAAGTACAAAAATTAGCTAGCATGGTGGTGCACACCTGTGGTTCCAGCTATTTGGGAGGCTAAGGTAGGAGGCTGGCTTGAATCTGGGAGGCAGAGGTTGCAGTGAGTAGAAATAGCACCACTGCACTCCAACATGGGTGACAGAGCCAGACCCTGTCTCAAAAAGAAAAAAAAAAAATCTCTCTCTCTCTATATAGATACATCCATATATATTTTTTTCTGGATATATATAATTTGTGTATATATATATATATATATATTTTCAGAGTGTGGTTCACCACCAGTAACTGAAACTGTGAAAAGCAAAATTGTGGATAAGTGGGGACTACTGTACCATAAATGCTAACTTTGGCAGAAGTTAAAGATTTTATTTTGCAGAGCAAGAAAAAATGAACCACATGATTTACACATAGAATTAGTCTTCTGGGAAAAAGAACAACAACAACAACAACAAAATTAAAAAATAGTTTTTTTCCATAGGAAACAAGAAAGCAATGGATACTTCTGGAAAACTCTCAATCCTTGTTTCCTAGGGGATCATAGACCAGGGGTTGCCTTGGCAGGGATTTAACTACACCATTTAACCAAAAGACTGCTCTCAGTTCATTAAATATGAATTGCATATGCGTCTCTCATGCTATTTCTAAAGCAGGTTATTGTAAAACAGTGCTAGCCCGTGAATTCTCAAGAGAAAAATGTCATGAGAAAGATACTATAAGAAATGCATCTATTTCCTCATTATATTCCTATTTCTTCCCTTTGCTTTTGCCTGGTGAGGTCATGCAAGTTAGAACCTTCAGCTTATTGTTTTAAGAAGAGTTCATCTAGTTCTCTTCGGTTCCTGGGTGGTAAATTGCTCGAAGACCTCCCATAGGTAGCAAACCTTTGTATTGTTATCTCATTACACAACAATGAAGGCTAGTGGAATGAATTTTTTTAATTTTTTTTTCCTCACTGCAGTTTGTCGCTGCTACATAAAAATGTGATACAGAATGAAGCTGGCTCAAGTCTCTGTATGTGATATTAACTTGGAACTGCTTCTTGGCTGTCATCATTGACCATGTCACCACTTTGTCACCTGACTCCTAGATTTTGTCAACTGGAGCTGGGCGTCTGAGATCACTTTCATCCCTGTGGAATGTGCCTGCAGTGTTTGCATGAGGGCTGGTCCACTCAGACTTCCCACACAAGGCTATCGCTGCTGATGGAATTGTTTTACTTGCAATCTCTGTACTTGTGAGATTAATATAAAGCCCTTCAATGGGGAGGAGGAGGAGGATTCTAAGAATGTCAAAGGAGGAAGCATTTCCTCTAGCTATTTGATTGTGAGGTTAATTTTATGAAACAAAATAGGCGTGAACCTTTTACTTACAGCTTTTTTATCTCACCCAATACTGTGGCTGGGCTTCCCTCATTCGGCTTTTCTTTCATTCAAAAAAGAAAAAAAAAAGTGTTATCAAATCCCAGAACTCAGTTCCCCAGCATCTGTTTATACTTCATAGAGTGACTGAGTATGTGTGAAAAGAAAATGGCAGAAACAAGAAATAAGGAATGACCCCATTCCTAAACTCGAGGATATTCAGTTTCTCCCCTCTTTCATTCTCCTCTTCCTCAATTTCCACCCAAACAACCTCACTCTGTGTGTGTGGAAGTTTGCTATTTGATGCTCAAGGTTAATTTTAATACTTAAATGATTCAGCTGTTAGTTCTTCAGCAACCTGTGTGATTCCCTCTGCTTTTTGTGACTGTAAAATAGGTACATGGTAAACAACAGGATTCGTTTTCATCTACATTCACAATGACAAATCCTTTCATTTGCTTTAAAGTAGTACCTCTCAAAAACTAAAACTATTTTTAAATACGTTATTATTTAGTTAAAACTATTCAAGCATATCACAAAACATGACTGAACAAAGAAATATGAAAAGGAAGTGTGGGGGAAGAAAGGATTCAAAGTTCTGATGGAGTCCCAACAAAACAAAATAACAATGATCATTTTAGTATCTTATACATTTTCCTTTTCTATTTCGAAGAAAATCTCAATAAGCATGCTAGCCTGTAACATCATTGTTTTAGGCTTCTAGCTCTGTTCCTGCTTAACTACATTCAGTCCTGTCTGTAAGAACCCCACTGGGAGAGAAAAAACATTCCCTTTGCTGGCAGGTGGTCTTTTTGTAAGCACTTTTCAATTGAAAACATATGTGTCTGGGTGTGAGGAGGCTTCTGGTAAGTTAGTGGGGAGCTTATGCCAGGGAATGATTGAATTCTACAGGCAAATGCGGGGTAAACATGCATAGCCTTCCCTTTCTTTCAAAATGAAGGCAGAGGCTTTCATTTCATATAGAAGTTCTCCATTCTACCCACCCTCACCTTCAAGTCGGAAGTCAGCCTTAACTGTCATACAACATAATTCAATATTTACAATCTTTTCTTATCAGTGTAAACCTAAGACCCCCTTGTTTCTCCTCCCTCCTCTTGGTCTTTTCCATCAAGATGGGTTAAACTACCAACAACTGGGGATTGATCTTCTTAGGGATAAAACCTCTTTCTCAGACCTCGGAATGCTTCACAGTTAATCGAAGAAAAAAGAGAGTTGCCAAAGTAAACGTCTTTTCAATTAAGAACCAAAAAATCTTTTTCCTATTCAAAGAAGGGGGAAAAGGCTTTTGGCAAAAAGCTTTTTAAAATGAGAAATATGATGCAGGAAGAGCAGTACGTAAATAACCATTTGAAAAGAAGTCAATTAGAAAAGTGCAAGAAAATAATTATAATGAAATCGATTTTAATAATACAGTTTTTACTAAACTTCAGACCTCTATTAGGTGACTTTCCCCATCTGAACACATCGTGATAAAAAGGCTTAAGGTGGCTAATGCCCTTATAGCTTTCTGTTACATTTCCCGGAAAGAAGAAAGACTGAGTCAGCTTCGTATAAATTAGAATTTAATTTGCAAAGTAACTACAACTGTAATGGTATTTCCTCCAAATCCCAAACTGTAAAAATAATTGAAGATTGCACAGAGGCAGTGAATTACTGAATAATATGGGAAAATGTACTTTACTCCAAGCCCAAAGGTACTTTATAAACAACCGTACCTCACAAATATCAGTGAAAAGAAGAGGTTAGATTGATCCTGTTTAAGTTACTGTTCATTTAATTAACATTTGCTATATCAACACCATAATGCTTCCCAAAAAACCAATGCTCTGTAATGAAATTTCTTTTGCTGGAAACTTCAAAGTTTTCTTTATTGGTTCAGAGAAAGTGACAGCACATTTTCCCTCTGTCCTATTAAATGACTTTTGAACATTTACTACAGAAAGTGAATATAACCAAATCAAGGGGAAGGTCACGTTGCTTAGCTTGGAAAATATTGAAAATGAGGCAAATTCCTTTTATTTTCTTTTTAATGGAATATCTTGCATCCTACTTGTATATCATTGGTTTATACATGAAGCAGCTTGCAATAGATAAGAGTGTTACATATGCACTTTAGAATTCCTAGGAGCTGCTTGAGTAACCCGGAAAAAGGGGTCAAGAATTATTAGACTGTCCTTCAGTTATTACAGACTAATTAGAAAATGGAAAACAAGCTAATTCCAACCCCCTCAAAATCATGATACTTTGTTGTTGTATACTGCATTTCAGACATGACTTCATTATTTATCAGAACACTCTTCTTAGTGTAGGTAGCAACGGTTTTCTCCAGTTTATAGAAGCATAAACTTGGGCATAAAAAGATTAATTGATTTCTGTTGGGTAGAGAAAATCTATACTGAAAGGAGGGAGAGACCAACTTTCTCCAGGGACTCCAGAGCCTGCTGTTTCTCCAGGATATAGAAACTACATCATCAGCAATCTTGGTAACATGTTCTTAAAGTCTTTGACACAACACTGATATTAATCATCTTCATAATATTGACTTAAGAAGGTTTGGGGTTTTGTTCGTTTATTGTTTTATACTAAACACTACACTTACATAGAATATAGTTACTGATTGGTTGAACAGCATGTTGCATATACAGTAACAAATAAAAGATGAAAATCAGTAAATGATGCTTAAATCTTAATTCAAGAGTGCACGAGAGGTACAGTTAAGAATTGTCATTACTTACTCCCAGAAAGTACTATTTAAGGACAGAAAATTACATAATTGTGCTTGCTTCGGCAGCACAGATACAAAAATTAGAAAATTACATAATTAAAGAAACTTCAGAAGTCTATGATTCCATGAAAAATGGATAACATAATTATAACACCCTTATAAAAATATCTTCAGGAGATTGCTTTACTTATGTAGTTTTCCCTGTTTGAATGTATCACCTCTACTTTCTCTAATATCTCTGCAATTCATGCATTCATTACTTCATGTAATTGATAAATATTTATCCAGTACCTATATTTTGCCTGGAAACTTTGCTTAATATTGGAGATCCTAATATTGGGGCAATAAGATAGGCAAGATCCTTATTCCCAAGAAATTTATAATGGTAAACAAATATGATAAAGGAGGAAACATGTTCTATCAGGGTGACAACAGAAAGTGGAGATCATGGAAACTGGAAATTCCATGCCCCTTGTAAAGAGTATTGTGCCATGAGGCGGCACAGGCCATAGTGCACACAGATTATGGATTTTTCAAGAGGCGCTCAAGGCTTTATTTTTTTGGTGGTGGTTGTTTGTTTTATTAGTTGTGAAATTATTTATAATTAAAGCAAAAAATGTTTTTAAAGTATGTATATAGTGTTGTGTTCGCTCATAAATATTGTTGGGCTTAAGAGTAGATTTTCTGGCCTCAAATACTGATTTTGCTACTTCCAGGATGTATGACCCTGGATACATTATTGTACTTCTCTGTGCTTTAGTTTCCTTAACTGTAAAAAAAGACATCCCTCATCAGGTGTTGTGTGTAATGAATGAATTTATGTATCACACTTAGAATCTGGAATGCAGTAATCACTCAGTTAATCTTTACTATTACTATAGTCTTGTGGGAAAGATGTGATTAAGGAAGCAACTACAGTAACGTGTTGTAAGTACTCTGTCAGGGGAATTTTGGAATGTGGTGGAAATGCAATGCGAGAGCATTTGACTTCAGTCTGTGGAGTATATATATGGTATAAGGTTGTAACATGGAGGTCAGGGTAACTTCCCTGAGGAAATTATACAGGAAGGAATAGTAGATTTCAGCCTCGTATGTTGTAGATTCTAAAAGTAGCTCAATTGGGTGCACTCACAACAGGTAAGGGAAAGAGTGGTAAGAGTTGAGGCTGGAGAAAAAAGCAGAGGCACAAATGGCCTTCCAAGACAGTTATGTTAAGTGGTTTAATTTTTTTTAAGAACAATAGAAAATCATTGAAGCAGAGGTGCAACACAATTTGCATTTTTGAAAGTTGCATTTTGATTGTTTGAAGAACATAGAGGTCGATGAGAGGGAAGACAATATGATCAGTTAGGAGGTTTTGGTGAGTATCCAGGTGAAAAATAATGATGGCATTATTGGAGCAGTGTTAGGGGTCATGGAAAGGAGTGGGCAGACATACAAATATTTACTTGCTAAAACTGATGTTTGGTTAGTTTTGGGGGTTGAGGGGAAAAAAAAGACATAAAAATGTTTTTCCAAGTTTTCTAATTTTTTTTTTTTTTTGAGACAGAGTTTTGCTCTTGTTTCCCAGGCTGGAATGCAATGGCGTGATCTCGGCTCACTGCAACCTCCACCTCCCAGGTTCAAGTGATTCTCCTGCCTCAGCCTCCTGAGTAGCTGGGATTACAGGCATGTGCCACCACGCCCGGCTAATTTTGTATTTTCAGTAGAGATGGGGTTTCCCCATGTTGGTCAGGCTTGTCTCGAACTCCCAACCTCAGGTGATCTGCCCGCCTAGGCCTCCCAAAGTGCTGGGATTATAGGTGTGAGCCACTGCACCTGGCCTGTATTTTTTGTTCGTTTGTTTTTTCTTCAGTTAAGTGGATGCTAGTTCCACTCAGTGAGATTAGGATTAGCACAAGATCACAGATTTGATCTAGCAAAGATGAAGTCCCAGCTATTGACTTGAGAGTTTAAGAGGCCTAGGAGAAATCCAGGTAGAAGCAGGGGCACCTGGATGTGTGGTCACATCATCCAGCCTCAATGTTTATCCTCCATGAAACCTTCCATGATCACCCCAATGGAAGCCAAGTCTAAACTCTGGATGCTCCCTCATTTCCAGGAGTTTGAAGAACTTATCTCACAGTATCTTGATTTATAGTTAAAAAACTAAAACAAAAACCTACCTAATTTTTGAGTTGCTTACATTCTAAAAGCTCAAATGTATAAAGTAAATTTATAAGCAATGATCTTCCCTGAACATGTGAGATATTTTCCTTAATTCCACTCCAGCCAGATAGTATATTCATTTGCTGAGACCCTACACACTTCCTGGAGTTCAGCATTTCCTGGGTATTATGAAATAAGAGTTTTGTTTTTAAATCTGTCAGGTGTTTAAGAGATGATTCCTATGCTTTTAAGCCCAGACCTCTAATGAATACTCTAAATTTTCAGATATGAATTTACAACCTGTCATTCATTCACTTGTTTAGCAGGCATTGTTCTAGGAGTTGGAGATTTGGCAATGAATCTCAAACAGATGCCTCTTTCCTCAGAGAGATTACAATCTATAATGAAGACAGTAAAGGAAAGATGGTAAAACATATAGCATATCAGATGGTTATGAATTATCTGAAGAAAACTGAAAGCACAGAAGATTAAAAAAGAAACATTTGGAGAGGGATCTTTTCAATTTTCATTGTGGAAAGCTTCACTATGAAGATAAGATTTGAAAATTTACCTAGTGGAGATGAGGGAGGAGGCCAAGCACTATCTAAAGGAAGAGCGTGTCAGGCAGAAGGGCAGTGGCACACAGGCCCGTTTCCAGCCGTGACCTCCACAGTGAGGAGGCCAGTGTGACGAGAGTGGAGGAAGTAAGGGGGAAAGTTGGAGAAGACCAAGCTGGAAACGGAAGGAGGTAGAGGTCTAGGTGGTGTGGGCCTTCTAGGCCATGAAAGGAAGGAATTCATGGAGGGTTTTATGTAGAGGAGTGTCATGTTCTCACTTGTTTTCTCAAAGGATTGCTCTGGCTGTCAAGCCTCAAAATGGAAGCAGGGAAAAGCACAATTCAGGAGCGAACTGACAGGGTTGTGCTGTGTCAGTTAATTCCAGCAGGCCTGGAATTGGCCTGAGCTGTTTTGCTAAATGTAGGAGATGTATCTGGATGACACTGATCCCTTAGTCAAGGCATGAAATATACAGGATAATAGTGTTACTTTGTAACCATGAGTCCAAGGCAAGTTTCAGGGTGGTTATTACCAGGTTTTCAGCATTATTTTTTTTACTGGTAACAGTGAGATTGATGATTTGTACCTGGTTTCAGTGAGACTTCCACAGGGCTCTGATGCGGAGGCTAAATAATTGACTTAAAGGAGATGAGGGAGGAGGCCAAGCAACTGTATAAAGGAAAAGCATGTTACATCGCAGAGAACATGCCCGCATGTCCAGCAAGGAATTAAAAAACCCAGTCAGAAATCCACCTGGTGTTTCTTGGACGCATTGGAGGTCCCTGATCTTTGAGAGAAAACAATAGAGTCCTACAAATAGGAGATGATTGGCGCCTATATGCAGACTTTCTAGATCCCTTGCTGAGAGGCAGCCTTTGACCAGAATGCATTCTTACTTTAATCCTGTGCTTTTCCAGCAATAAACATTATATTTGCATTCATTTTATTTTGGATCCTATGAGTCTGGCAACATTAGTGCCAGAAGTTACACCAAGGTGGTAGCTGTAGAAGCAGTGAGTCAGTCTGTTGTATCCTGGATAACATTTACAGGAAGAACTGATGTGATTTGCTGATGGATTGGATGTGGGGTATGCAAGACAGCACAGGGTCTAGAATGACTCCCAATTTCTTCATCCTGGGCAATTGGCATGATACAGTTAGGAATAATGACTGAGATGAAGCCTAATTAGCATTCACTTTGTTAAAAAAAGAAAAGAAAGAAATTAAAGACATTGAGTTTAGACAACTCTCTTGGGGCGATCTGATTTAAACAGAAGCAGAGAAAGGAAAATTTGTTGGAGAATCACAGAACTATGAAGATTTAAGAGAGCTGGTAATCTAGGCATAAAAGGGAATTATTTTAATATTTTGAAAACTCATTTGAATGAATTATTTCCTTTTTCCACATTGGCTATTTAAATTTTAGCTAACACAAGCAAATAGAATGCAGTAAACATCAGTGCCATATTTAATTATATTATGGGACTTGTCCTATATACTATATCATTCTATCTATCAGATATTTTCATTCCAAAGTGATATTCCATTTAACAACTAAAATAAAAGGTGATTGCAATACTATAGCACAATAAAATCAGAAGCTGGAGCCTAGGGAAAATGTAAAATATTGACTCAGTTTCCTATGTGGAATATTATATTTAAGCAAAATATTATTCCTTGTGATTCTGGACCCAGTATTAATCCTAGAATTATGTGGATATTATATGAGCCCAAGAAAAGAATCCCATTTCTAAGCTAAAATGAATTAAACCTGCCATTAATGTTGCTATTGGCCTTTAATATTTATTTTATTCTGTATTTACACTTCATCTGGAAGTCTTTTTGTAGGAAATCTGGGATGATTTTTACTTAGTTTGAAGGTAAAAACTTTGAAAACACCCTTAACTGCTGTGTTGTGCATGCAGAATAAATGTTTGCTAAATTGATGAATGCATACATTAATGAATATATAAATAAGTAGAGAGTTGAATGAATGGTTGACAAATGAATATATGAATTTACCGTGGCATATATAATGCAAAAGACATTGCACATAAACAGAGAGGAAGTCATGAATCCTTTATGAATCCCTTTATGCATGAATAGGAACAATATTGAGAGATACTAGCAGAATTCAGGCAGCAAAAAAGAGCACTATCATTTATCATCTTAGAATAAACCAGGTGGATGGAATATGGGCAGAATGAGGGGAAATCACAAGGTGATTTCACTAAACAATTACTGTGTGTTTAGGTGGCATCCTTGGCCCTTACAATGGAGATTGAAGTTAGAGTTACAGCCAAAAGAAGCTTCCCAACATTCTTCGTGTAGAACTGACTCACCTGAGAAAAGAGTAAAATTTATTTCTTTCCTCCTTTGAGTTAGGAATTTGTGACCTCCTTCCCCTTTCTATAAACACACACACACGTCCCTAAGGCATTGGTGAAGTGAAAGATTTATATAGGCCCTCCTAAAGGATTTGACTGTTCTCATGAGATTCTCTACCCATCCATCTCTCAAGGTGATTCCTAAACCAGGTAGAAAATTGAGGCATGGAATTGAGGCAAATACTGAAAAGACATTTTAGGAGATGAGCCTTAGCATGAAAGAGAAAAAGTAATTCTAAATTTCTATATCCTTACATTCATGTACTTCTAGATAGATAGACAGGTAGAACTCACCTTCACAGAAAAGGCTCCCGACATTATCTCTTTCTTACTTTTAAGCTATTTTTAAAATGTCTTTCTGCTTCCTCTTTTTGCAGTTTAGTAAAGATGGGCCAATTCTCACAGGATTAAAAAAAAACAGATAAATTACCTATAGTAGCACAATTTGATAGAAATTAATCAAAGAAGTGCAATGCAGCTCTTCTAATGCCAAGCTGCCACACTGCCCACTAAAACCACAAATGGGGATTTCCATTCAAATAGTTGCAAAATATTCTTTGATACTTCAGACTCTCTATTAATGGTAGGATTGTTTCTTCAGTGAAACAGAACAATCCTGCTCTCTGTAATGAAAAGAAAATTAAATTAAATGTTAAAAGAAGGCAGTTTGTTGTTTGTCTTTAGACAATAGACACCAGACACCAGGAGGTAATGAAATAAATGCAAAGAGAAAAGATGTATGTCAGAATTTCCAAAGTTTTTCCCACGGAACTCTAGTCCAGATGCTCCGAGAAAAGTGCGTTCCATGCTGAAAGAGTTCTGCAGCGCTCCATATGCAGTCCTCTCTAGGGGACGCATAGTGCTCATTAAAATAGTAAAGGCCCCAAAATCCTGAACTAAAAAGCCCATTGAGTCTCCTTTAACCTGGTGTTTCCAAAATTTATGAGTCCACACAGCCTTTTAAAATATAACACACATCAAGATCCTGCAGAGTTAGTGATATGGATTATGCCTGGGGCGTTCCTATACAGACAATGCAAACACATCCAAGTGTACACAGAGCCAGGCCGTAGGGAAATGGAATCACTTAGTGGTAATCAAAGCCTTTGGTAGAAAAACATAACCTCTTGATGGTCAGAGCATGGAAAAAAAATTATTTAGGTTGGGAACAATGTACTATACCACTTAGGGATAGTTGCAATTAGAAAAAATTTGAAAGAAGCCAAGAAACTGGAAACAAAAGCTTAATAATTAAATCCACTAGACTGTATTTTTAATTAATCTATCTGGTGGGACTGGACACAACTTTTCTAGGATAAAGGATGTTAATATTATGATATTCTTCACTACACCAGTGCCTTCTAAACTCTGAGATACATTTGTCTCTGGAAAACGCCACTTCCCAGGGGTTCCAATGGGGAGAATAAAAAGACGTGCACGGCATCTTGGACATCAAATTCCTCTTACAAAACAATAATTTGTTGAATTAAGTGCTAATGAAACAGATGGATTACATTTCCCTCATAATGTGCACAAATTTAAAAATTAAAGAGAAAAAGCACTTGGTAAAACCATCTTTGTGTTTTGCTGGTTCTGAAACAGTTAGGAAAATGGTTTGAGATGCCACCAGGCCTGTCTGGCTCCAAGACACCAGCCTCATTGACTGAAATATTCTATTAAGCAAACAGATGGAGGAGTGGTTTGTTACTGATTTCTCCATAAAAATGAAACATGAAATGTAATATTCCCGGAAGAATAAAAGCCTTGTTCTTCATACTTTACAAAGCTGCATTGAGATTCATCTCTAGCACACTTCGGAAAAATAGAAGCTCAGGGAATTTATTTTTTATAGAGATTAATCGTATCAATATGAGATAATTGAGAAAAGGAGAAATAAGTACCTAAAGAAAACAAAGTAAAAAAATGTGGTAGCATAGAGATATACAGAGGAGCTGGTACCATTCCTTCTGAAACTATTCCAATCAGTAGAAAAAGAGGGAATCCTCCCTAACTCATTTTATGAGGCCGAAATCACCCTGATACCAAAGTCTGGCAGAGACACAACAAAAAAAGAGAATTTTAGAGCAATATCCCTGATGAACATCTATAAAAAGTCCTCAATAAAATACTGGCAAACCAAATCCAGCAGCACATAAAAAAGCTTATCCACCACAATCAAGTTGGCTTCATCCCTGGGATGTAAGGCTGGTTCAATATACACAAATCAATAACCGTAATCCAGCATATAAACAGAACCAAAGACAAAAACCACATGATTATCTCAATAGATGCAGAAAAGGCCTTTGACAAAATTCAACAGCCCTTCATGCTAAAAACTCTCAATAAACTAGGTATTGATGGAACATATCTCAAAATAATAAGAGCTATTTATGAAAACCCACAGCCAATATCATACTGAATGGGTAAAAACTGGAAGCATTCCCTTTGAAAACTGGCACAAGACAGGGATGCCCTCTCTCACCACTCCTATTCAACATAGTGTTGGACGTTCTGGCCAGAGCAATCAGGCAGGAGAAAGAAATAAAGGGTATTCAATTAGGAAAAGAGGAAGTCAAATTGTTCCTGTTTGCAGATGACATGATTGTATATTTAGAAATCCCCATCGTCTCAGCCCAAAATCTCCTGAAGCTGATAAGCAACTTCAGCAAAGTCTCAGGATACAAAATCAATGTGCAAAAATCACACGCATTCCTCTACACCAATAACAGACAAACAGAGAGCCAAATCATAAGTGAACTCCCATTCACAATTGCTTCAAAGAGAATAAAATACCTAGGAATCCAACTTACAAGGGATGTGAAGGACCTCTTCAAGGAGAACTACAAAACACTGCTCAACGAAATAAAATAGGACACAAACAAATGGAAGAACATTCCATGCTTATGGATAGGAAGAATCAATGTCATGAAAATGGCCATACTGCCCAAGATAATTTATACATTCAATGCCATCCCCATCAAGTTACCACTGACTTTCTTCACAGAATTGGAAAAAACTACTTTAAAGTTCATATGGAAACAAAAAAGATCCCACATTGCCAAGACGATCCTAAGCCAAAAGAACAAAGCTGGAGGCATCATGCTACCTGACTTCAAACTATGCTACAAGGTCACAGTAACCAAAACAGCATGGTACTGGTACAAAAACAGACCTATAGACCAATGGAACAGAACAGAGCCCTCAGAAGTAATACCACACATCTACAACCATCTGATCTTTGACAAACGTGACAAAAACAAGAAATGGGGAAAGGATTCCCTATTTAATAAATGGTGCTGGGAAAACTGGCTAGTCATATGTAGAAAGCTAAAACTGGATCCCTTCCTTACACCTTATACAAAAATTAATTCAAGATGGATTAAAGACTTACATGTTAGACCTAAAACCATAAAAACCCTAGAAGAACACCTAGGCAATACCATTCAGGACATAGACATTGGCAAGTACTTCTTGACTAAAACACCAAAAACAAGGCAACAAAAGCCAAAATTGACAAATGGGATCTAATTAAACTAAAGAGCTTCTGCACAGCAAAAGAAACTACCATCAGAGTGAACAGGCAACCTACAGAATGGGAGAAAATTTTTGCAATCTACTCATCTGAAAAAAGGCTAATATCAAGAATCTACAAAGAACTTAAACAGATTTACAAGAAAAAAATCAAACAAACCCATCAAAAAGTGGACAAAGGATATGAACAGACATTTCTCAAAAGAAGACATTTATGCAGCCAACAGACACATGAAAAAAATGCTCATCATCACTGGCCATCAGAGAAATGCAAATCAAAACCACAATGAGATACCATCTCACACCAGTTAGAATGGCGATCATTAAAAAGTCAGGAAACAACAGGTGCTGGAGAGGATGTGGAGGAATAGGAACACTTTTACACTGTTGGTGGGACTGTAAACTAGTTCAACCATTGTACAAGACAGTGTGGCAATTCCTCAAGGATCTAGAACTAGAAATTCCATTTGACCCAGCCATCCCATTACTGGGTATATACCCAAAGGATTATAAATCATGCTGCTATAAAGACACATGCACATGTATGTTTATTGCGGCACTATTCACAATAGCAAAGACTTGGAACCAACTCAAATGTCCATCAATGACAGACTGGATTAAGGAAATGTAGCACATATACACCATGGAATACTATGCAGCCATAAAAAAGGATGAGTTCATGACCTTTGTAGGGACATGGATGAAGCTGGAAATTATCATTCTGAGCAAACTGTCACAAGGACAGAAAACCAAACACCGCATGTTCTCACTCATAGGTGGGAACTGAACAATGAAAACCTTGGACACAGGGTGGGGAACAGCACACACTGGGGCCTGTCGTGGGGTGGGGGGAGGAGGGAGGGATAGCATTAGGAGACATACCTAATGTAAATGACGAGTTAATGGGTGCAGCACACCAACATGGCACATGTATACATATGTAACAAACCTACATGTTGTGCACATGTATCCTAGAACTTAAATAATAAAAAAAAAAAATTGGTAGCATAAATTTTGTGAATAGCTTGAATTTCTGCAACTATGAATACAATTATTGAAATACTTTTTAGAATAACATTTATAGATAAAAAATAAGATTTTGTGTGTGCTTTAATAAAAATTAAGAAACTTTATTTTTAAGAGCAGTTTTAGGTTCACAGCAAAACTGAGTGGAAAATACAGAGAGTTCCTACACAGAAACCCCTGCCCCCACGCAGGAACAACCTGTCCCATTATCAACATCCCTCACCAGAGTTGTGCATTTCTTCCAATGGATGAACCTACATTGACACATTACTATCACCTAAAGTCCATACTTTACATTAGGATTCACTCTATGTGTGTTTTTAACAAGGCAGTAACTTGGTATTATGGATTATTTATCTTGTCAAATAATTGACAATGCTATGTAAAGCATATTATTAGTGGATATTTGAGGATAAAGAAGACTGGAATTAATGCTTTGCCTTGTAAAAGAAATAATTTATAATTACACATTGGTTTATTTGATTTCAAAAGGAAATAAATTACAGGAAAATATAAGTTTTACACACTTAACTTTGATGTTCATCATAGGAAGCAGATAAGCCTAATAAATTATGAAATAACATTGCTAATTTTTCTAATTTACAATTGTAGATTTACAATTTCTGCAAATGTAGAAATATTATTTCCCTGATGTGACCCATTCTTTCTTTGGATAGCTATCTTTGGAAAGGCACATATTAGCACATATTAGAAAATCAGCTTTATAGCAATGCTTTACATAGATTATCATAAGAACAAAACAAAGCCCATATTCATTTCTCATAAACCTATTTTGCAAATGCTTCCATTTCAATATCATGTTGAAATCTTCAGTGCATCAATTATGTATCTCCTCTTTTACAGGGACACTGAGATATATTCATGGGATGAATTTTGATGCTGATTCTGACTCTAAAGTTTGAACTTTGGTTTTTTGAGCTAAGCTGGACCTTTTAATCTATTCCCTGACATTAAAATTCCTGAGAAAGAGATTAGAAACTCCAAAATCAATTTAGAGTCTGTGAATGTTCCTGCCTATGTCCTTTTCCACATATTTCTGGCATTAGCTCTCCTCAGATATATTCCTGAAGAGGATTACTGGTGCATGCCTTTGGCAACCCAAAGAATCACTTTTTGCTCAGCAATGCCTAGAAACCCCAGACGTATAGGATTTTTAATAAACTGATTAAGCTAGAAATTCACTCTTACAGATCATTTTATCTGGACTTTAAGATTTCTTTATATGACAGTTCTCTGGGTTGTATTACTAAGTTAAGTCTCTATTATTCTTTTGCTTCCCAGTAAGAATAACTGCAAATATTTTACTGTATTTTTCAAATTGAAAGACATAATTTTTTTACAAAGAGAACAAAGGGAAATTCAACTGCAATCCCCAACTACCCAATGAATATTCCCTTTTTGTTTTCTTATTTTTTCTCTCTTTCAGTTGTTACCTTCCCAATTTCATTTTTCTTTATCCTTGATGCTGCCTTCAACCTGCAATTTTTGCTCAGATATCCACATTTCCCCCATTTTGGCCTGGGGTTCCAAGGTTAGAGCACCCATCTAGGTTTGGCCAAATACTTTATCTCCCTCCACCCCTTCATTCCCCTACCCATGGTGATAAGATGGAGATTGGCCTATGACCAAATCCTATCGAAACTGGATTTTCAGTTATGCAAACGAATACATTCTCTTTTTTTGCTTAAGTTGACTTGAGTTGGTTTTCTCCAAATTTGAAACAAAAATAGTTCTGGTACACCCTTTCAGACTTTTTCTGGGTGCTATTCATGCATATATTTTTACTTAGTACAGTTACTTCTATGAATTAATGATAGTGACAAGAAGCAGTCAAATGCCTAGGCACATAGGGGCAGAACTCTGGTGAAATCTGACCTTCAAGCTAAAGATAGCCCTGGGTAAACCAGATTGAGAACCTGTCTTCCTGTTTGGTGTGCTTTCCTCTGAACGATCTCTATACTTCACTTATTTTATAATACATATACCTACCCTTTCCTAATTGGTTTAATACACTGCCATGCTCACTTTTGAGTAATGTCTTTGCTTTAGCCTTTCTTCGCATACTCACAAACCAGTTGGCACCCACTCCCCTATTCTGAGCCCATAAAAACACCAGACTCAGCCACACAGGGAGAGAAACCACCTGACTGCGGGGGTGGAGGACTAGCCCCCGCATCCCCTCTCTGCTAAGAGCTGTTCTGTCACTCAATAAAAGTATTCTCCACCCTCCTCACCCTTCAAAATGTAAGTGTAATCTCATACTTCTTGGACATGGGTCATGAGCTTGGAAATTGCCAAATGTGGGTACAAGCTGTAACACAGGCGAGCTAGGGCACGTCTGGCCCAGCCATGGGCTGAGCCAATGCACAAGCCAGTCTCAGCCCAGCAGGCAAAGTGGGCAGTGTGCCTCTGATGCCAGGCCCCAGGGCCGAGGGGGCGTCACTGGCTGTGGAGGTCCCTGGTTGTCAAACTGGCTGAGAAAAATCCTGTGTCATTAACTTTTACAACAACTAAGTAAGAGAGCTTGTATTTGGTGACTTTAATTCTGTAATAGAATTAATTTGTAATAAAATTTAGAGACTCAGAATGAACTTTAGCATTGTATTAAGAACATAGAAATAACTTGATATTTTTCTTAGACGGATTGATTTTTTTTCTAGAGTACCTGCAGTTTTGAAGAACTTTCAGTAGATTGGTTGCTTTGATGCACAACATTGCAATTTAGAGAAAATCACTTGCTTTTTTTTTTTTTTTTTTTTGAGATAGAGTCTCACTCTGTTGCCCAAGCTGGGGTACAGTGGCACAATCTCAGCTCACTGCAACCTTTGCCTCCTGAGTTCAAGCAATTATCCTGCCTCAGCCTCCCAAGTAGCTAGGATTACAGGTGCCCACTACCACGCCCAGCTAATTTTTGTATTTTTGCACAGAAAGGGTTTCACCATGTTGGCTAGGCTGGTCTTGAACTCCTAACCTCAGGTGATCTGCCCGCATTGGCCTCCCAAAGTGCTGGGATTACAAGTGTGAGCCACAATGCCAGGGCGATCACTTGCTTTTTGAAAAATATTGCTCTATATCTTGTTAATTGTTTCTCATATTTGAATGGCATTTATTTGGATCATGTAAAGAAAAGAAAGTCATTAATTCATAAAGAATTAATTAGTATTATTCAGAAGACTTCCTCAGGACTATCGATTAAACCTATGGCCTGGGAGCAGTTCTGTCAGACTGCTCTGGCATGATAGTTCAGCCCACTGCTACATACAGGTGGTGGGGTTTCAGTACATGCAAAATCACATTGAGCTTGCTCAGAAGTTACATTAAAGCAGAACCACATCAAGACTGGGATGTAACCAGTATATAATTCATCTGTGTAACCCAAAACCTCTTATACCCCAAAAGCTACTTGAAAAAATATTTCTAAAAAAGATTGGGGTATAAGCGCACATCTTACAGAGGCATAATCACTAATCCTGTCAGACATCGTTTTATGTGTCGAAAAAGGCAAGGACTACAGTCATTATGTTTTAGGGAATAGAGTGACTCAGGCAAGAAACATGGGGGACCATGTACTCTATTCTGTTTTATCTTCAAGGCATTCTTCTGGAGAGCTGCAATAATTCAAGCAGGCAGGAATAAGCCAATGTGGCTTCTTACATGTTTGCTACTTTGTGTCATCACAAACGTAATCCATCAATTTTAGCTCTGATTTCTCATTAAAATGATCTTGGCTTAACTAGTTGGAAAACTGCACATAAATTGCAAAAAAAAAAAATCCTGTTTTAAAAGGAATTAGTCTATAAAGTCACAATTTTTTCCATGATACTGTATGAGAACTATAGCTTCCTAGTTTCTGTTTCAACTAGAGAGGTGAGCAACCATTTCTAATCCAATCATTGTAGGTGTGGAATATGTGTGAGAGAATTTAGGAGCGTAGTAAAATAGTCTAATAAACATGTTATTGCTGTCTTGAAAGGAAAAGAGAATAGGATCAAAGCAGTTTTTGAAGAGATGATGGCCAAGTATTATTTTAAAATAGGTTGGGCATGGTGGCTCATGCTTGTAATCCCAGCACTTTGGGAGGCTGAGGCAAGTGGATCATTTGAGGCCAGGAGTTCGAGACCAGCTTGGCCAACATGGTGAAACCCTGTCTTTACTAAAAATACAAAAATTAGCCAGCCATGGTGGTGGGCGCCTATAATCCCAGCTACTCAGGAGGCTGAGGCAGGAGAATCACTTGAATTTGGGAGGCGGAGGTTGCAGTTAGTGGAGATCGCACCATTGCACTCCAGCCAGGGCAACAAAAGCAAAACTCCATCTCAAAAAATAAAAAGAAAGAAAGAAAGACACGAACCACTAGGTTTATGAAGGTCAGCAAATTCCAACCCAGATAAATACAAAGATAACTCCATGATGCCTATTTTAGGCAAACTTATGGAAACCAAAAGTAAAGAGAAAATTTTAAAATCAGCTAAGAGGTCAAAGAAGAAATGTTACTTTCAAAGAAGAAAAAATGAAATGAATAGTTAGCTTTTCAGCCAAAACTGAAAGTAAGAAGACAGTGGAATGATATCTTTAAAGTACTGAAAGAAAAACAAAATGCCAACTAAAATTGTAAGCACATTGAAAGTATTCAAAAATAAAATAAGACTGAAAGACTTTGTTAGCAAAATGGCGATATGAAACGTATTAAAAAGAAATAACTCAAAGGAAGTGGGAAAACACAGGAATGAGTGTAGAGCCTTTGAAAGTGTGCGTAAATATATTTTAATTAATATTCCAAATAATTGCAATATATTAGGATGTTCATCATATCCTAAAATAATTCAGTAGAGAAATATAGCAATCCAAAATGTGAGTGTGCCAGATAGCACAGCTTTTTAAAAAAAGAAGAAAAATTGAGAGACCTATAAAGAAAAATGGAGCAATCATAATTGGAGATTTTAACGTGTCTCATGACTGATGGAACAAACAGATAAAATATAGCAAGAATATTTAAGATTTGATTTATTTAATTTATATTTCAGAACACTGCACTAAACAGTTGCATTTTTAATGTTTTTTTAAAGTGGGCATGGGATATTTGCCAAAATATAGGCCCATAAAGCAGATCTCAACAATTTCAGAGGATTTGAATAAAACAATATATTATTGAATCACAGTGGAATTAAACTAAAAAAAAATCAATAATAAAAATATAACTAGAAATTCTGCAAATGTATGGAAACCAAGTGACACACTTTTAAATAAACATGGGTCAAACAAGAAATCACAATGGAAATAAAAAATATTTTGAACTGAAAGCCAATAAAAATAGGACATGTGGACACATGATATGCACATAAACCAATGCTCACTATGAAGTTTACAGATCTAAATTTACATAAAAAGAAGAATGGTTTCAGTTTAGTGATATAAGCTTACATCTTAAAAAGCTAGAGAGAGAATTTCAAAGTAAAAAAAGAACATAGAAGAAAGAAAATAATAAGTAAAAGAATAAATGTCAATGAAATAGAAAACTAATAGGTAATAGAGATAATCTCCAAAGCCAAAGGTGGGGTTTTGAAAAGATTAATAAATAAACTCAATAAAAATGATCTAGAATATACAAGAGAAAAAGACAAATTATCAATACAAGGAATAAACTTTAGGACACTAGTAAAGACTTTAGAGATGTTAAAAAGATCACTCGGACAGCAGGGCAGGGAAAACATAGATGCAAAAATCCTCAACAAAATACTAGCAAATAATCAAAATACCAGCAAACAATTAAAAAGCTAATCTACCATGATCAAGTAGGCTTTATCCTTGGGATGCAAGGTTGGGTCGGCATATACAAATCTATAAATTTGATTCACCACATGAACAGAACGAAAATTAAAAACCACATGATTATCTCAATAGATGCAGAAAAGGCATTCAATAAAATTTAACATCCTTCATGTTAAAAAGGATGAAAAAACTAGGCATTGAAGGAAAATACTTTAAAATAATAAGAGCCATCTATGACAAACTCATAGCCAACATCATACTGAATGGGCAAAAGCTGGAAGTATTCCCCTTGAGAACAAGAACAAGACAAGAATTTCATGATGGTTATATCAGAGGCTGGGAAAGGTAGTGGAATGGAGAAGAGGAAGTGGAGATGGTTAATGGGCACAAAAATATGGTTAGATAAGATGAATAAAATCTAGTATTTGATAGCACAGCAGTATGACTACAGTCAACAATAATGTATTGTACATTTAAAAATAACTATAAGAGTATAATTGGATTGTCTGTAACACAAAGAAAGGATAAATGCTTGTGGTGATGGGGTCATTTATTCTGATATGATTAATGCACATTCCATGCCTGAATCAAAATATATTATGTACCCCATAAATATATATGGAGATCTACTATATTTATACCATAAACATATATATATATACATCATAAATATACACACCTATTATGTACCTCAAAAAATTAAAAATAAAAAAATAAATCATCAGTCTTAAACAGTGTTTTTTCAGAGAATCAGAAAAGGAGAAATATTTTTTACCTCATAAGACCAGCATGACCTTAAAACTAAAGCTTAGTAAAACATTGTAAGAAAAGGAAAATCACCAGGTAATAATCCTCATGAACACAAATCCAAAAATACTAGATAAAATAATACATGAATTCAGTAATTTATTAAAAAGATAACATATGATGACCAAATGGACTTTTTTCTAGGAATCAAGGTTGGTTTAGCTTTCAAAATCAACTGATGCAATTTACCACATTAACAGAATCCTCCCCAAAAATCCATATGACAATTTATATAAATGCTGAAAAGCATTTGATAAGACAGCCCTCACTCAAGATAAAATCAATTGTCAGCCAATAGGAATGCCCTTCATCTGTTAAAATATACTTACGAAAAGGCTTACACTTAACACAATGATGATGTATTGAAAACTTTTCTTCTGAATGCAAGATCAAGACAAGAATGTCCACTACCATCTCTTCTACTAACCACCATACTTACAGCCAATGCACAAAGGCAATACAAAGAAATCAAGTTATAAAGACTAAAAAGGAAAAAGAAAACTTTCATGATTTACAGATGACATAATTTTATGTGGAAAATCAAAAATAAATCTATAAAATTTTAGCGAATTTAGCACAGTCACTGGATACAAACTCAATATAAAATTTACATGTATGTTTTATATAAAAGTAATAAACAGCTAGAAATGAAATGTACAAAAATTACCATTTATAATACATGGTAACAGCAATAAAACATTTAATTCATAGAATAAATCTAATAAGACATTAAAAATTTCTATGCTTAAAACTAAATTGCTGAGAGGAAAAAAACTAATCCTCTCAAAATTGATTAACGTAATCAACAAAATTACAATCAAAATTACCAGTAAGGATTTGTGTGTGTGTGTGTGTTTGGAAAGTAAAAAGCTGATGCTGAAATGTACATAGAAATGCAAAGGACCTAGGTAAGGCATGAAAAATCTTGAAAAACAACAAACTGGTGAATTTTACAAATTTACAGTAACTATCACAGTGTAATATTGGCACAAGGACTGAAACTGAACCAATAAAAGATAGTAGAGATTCCAGAAACAGATCATGCCTATATGGTCACCTGATTTACAACAAAGGCACCAGTGCAATTGAGTGAAGAAAGACAGTCTTTTCCATGGCAGGGAGGGGGAACAAAACACCTACCTTCCATTGTATACAAAAATTATTTCGAGATAGATCACGAATCTAAGTGGGAAAGATAAAAAATTAAAACTACACAAAAATAGAAAAATATTTTAATGTAGGGAAAGATGTTTTAAATAAGACCAAAAGGATAAAATGTTATTAATTTAGACTTCATTAAAATTGTGAATTATTGTTTATTAAGTCACTATTAGGGCAAAAAGACAAAATGATGGGAAAGAATGCTTACAATACATTATCTGGCCAATCACCTATACCCAGAATTTCAAAAAACTCCTATAAATCAAGTTTTAGAGTTACAAGAAACACAATAACAAATAGACATAAGATTTGAACAGGTACTCCACAAAAAAGGATATCTAAATGCCCCAAAACATAAAAGTGCTACCCATCATAACTCATCACGGAAATGCAATTTAAACCACAATGAGGCACTTTCATATATCCATCAGAATTACTAAAATCAAAAAGACTGACAATACCAAGTGTTATCGACAAAGTGAAGCAACCAGAAGTCTAACACTACTGCTTGTGGAAGTGTAAGTTGGTAAAAGCATGTTGGGTAATTATTTATAGTAGTATCTACTAAATCTAAGCATAGTTATACCCTATGAAATGACAATTCCACTCTTACGTATATAACTAAAAAAAAAAGTGCTTGTGTCCATTTATTTATTTATTTATTTATTTAAGACAGAGTCTCGCTCTGTGGCCCAGGCTGGAGTACAGTGGCGTGATCTCCGCTCACTGCAAGCTCCGCCTCCCAGGTTCGCACCGTTCTCCTGCCTCAGCCTCCCGAGTAGCTGGGACTACAGGCGCCTGCCACCACACTTGGCTAATTTGTTGCATTTTTAGTAGAGACAGGGTTTCACCGTGTTAGCTAGGATGGTCTCCATCTCCTGACCTTGTGAACCGCCTGCCTCAGCCTCCCAAAGTACTGGGATTACAGGCTTGAGCCACCGCGCCCGGCCGCATGTGTCCATTTAAAAGACCTACTTAAGAATGTTCATGGGCACTTTATTCATAAAAGCCTCCATTGGAAATAATCCAAATGTTCATCAAGAGTAGAATGAGGAAATGAATGGTGATAAACCATTGATTTGGGATACCCTAATTACTGTGTGAAATACACTGGAATCCCACACAGTAATTAGAGTATGTTGCTGCCACAATGTAGTAGTGTGTATAAATATCACAGAGATAATATTGAGTAAAAGAAGTTAGACATAGAAGAATACACACTGAATGATTACATTTGTCTGAAGTTCAAGATCAGCCAGATCTTATATATGGCGGTAGAAATCAAAATACTGGTTTATGGCTAGTATGTTGTGGACTGTAATGGACATGAGAGCTTTCTGAGGTGCTGGAAATGTTCTATATTTTGGCCTTAGTGGTGGTATCATGGAAGAGGATACATATGTAAAAATGTATCCACCTGTATATTTATGTGTTTTTCTCTTTTCTGCAAATACCCTGTTTTTAGTCCACTAAGTGGTCACAACTTATATCTTGAAGTATAAAGATTAATTTATATGTTGACTTTTAATTTTTTAAATGTAATCTAAATTGAACTTTAAATAAATGCTAAGAAAAGACAGAAAATTTTCCTATTTATAGCAAAATAATTTATTTAAATGAATTTAAATAGCTATACTGTTTTGAAAATTCTGCTGACTAAAAATAATATGTATAACTCCTTTCAAATGTTGTTCAGTGCACTCTATGCAAATGGAAAATTGTAACCGTTGTCTAAATGTCAGATGAAAACATCAACACAATGACAAAATTTAACCCCGACCATTAAAATATATTTCTATTTATTATTGAGGAGTGATTCAATTTTTTTTATTTCTTTACCTCAGTGTTTGTTGACATGAAATGAATGTTCATGCATGAGTCAAATTCTTCTTTAATATTGTCAGTTGGATAGAGTAAAATTTGAGACTGAATTTGAGAACACGCATTGTAGTATCTATTCCATGCGCTAGTCATCTAAGGCCAAGCTTTTATATTCACGTGAATTGCAGTAATAAATTTGTTAATTTTTTATCTATACATTTATGTAATTAATTTTATATATTTATTATATATAAATTTCAAACTACCTGATTTAAATAAGGTAGCCAGATATTAACCTCAACAATTGAGTAATTCACTATTTTTCTTTTGAAGTATTTTTTACATTATTTGATCCAAAATTTTTTTTCTACTTAGTAACTTATGACTGGATATTCATAAGTCTATTGGCCATTTTAAGTATATTATCATCATTGTAACTAAATAATTACTTTGAATTACAAAAGTTCCTTTTAACAGAAAGGTATAAACAGCAACCTCCTTCTATAGGAAGAGAAGTAGAAATACAAATAACAGCTTTTCCAGTAGATGATGTAAACAAATATCAAGAATACCAAAGAGGGCGGGGCCAAGATGGCTGACTAAAAGCAGCAGCAATTGGAGGCTCCCATTAAAAGAACCGTAACAGCCCGAATCCAGCACCAGCAACCAACATATTCAGGTTCTGTCATCAGAAGTGACTACACGGCTAGCATGGCCCACGGAGAGGAAGGAAGAACAGTGTGGTGTGGCGGCCCACCTGACAGCCACACAGGGCAGGGGAGACCCCAACCCCTAGTCAAAGGAGGCAGTGAATGAGGATGCTACCCAGCCTGGGAAACTGCTTTTTTCTCGAAAGTGTGCAACCCATGGATCGGAAGATCTCACTTGCAAGCCCATGCCACCGGGGCCTAGGGCCCCAACCATGGAGCTGCGCAGATTCTCAAAAGCCACGCAGCTAGAATCTAGAATCAGCTAGAGTCTGCTAAGCTCCCGTGGGGAGGGGTGGCCAGCACCATAGCTGCTGCTGCCTCCCACCTTCTAAGCCATTTGAGCTCCCTGTGGGAGGGGCAGCAGCCAGCACTGAGACTGATAGCTGCCTAACACTAAGCTCCCAGGGAGTGGGAGGGGCAGCTGCCATCCCTATAGCTCCAGGCCATGTTTTTCCCCTGCTGAAGCCAAGAAGTTCCAAGAGGTATCCCCCACAGCCCAACACACCAGTTGTGGCAGACTGTGGCCAGAGCCCCTCCTCAAGCCTGACGCTGATCCATCACTCCTCACTGGGCAAGGCCTCCCTGCACTAGCTCCAACAACTCCTGCCAGGAGCTCAGAGACAGACCTCTGGTCTCCCTGAGCCTGAGCCTCTAGCAGGAGGGGTAGCCATAGTCTCCACGGGCCAGCAGACTTAGTCTGTCCTCTTGCTAGTTCTGAGGAATCTGGGCAGCTCAGGCAAGTGGGTTTTCCTCCAGCGAAGCACACCTCCTCCACCAAGGGACAGTCAAAGTGCTTTATTAAATGGTTCCTGCACCCTGTGCCACCCAACTGGGTGAGACCCTCTGAAAGGGGTTGTCAGACACCCTAATCAGGAGCATACCTACTGGCACCAGGTCAGTGCCCCTCAGGGTCAGATATCCCAGAGGAAGGAGTAGGCACCAATCTTTGCTGTTCTCCAGCCTCTTTGAGTGACATCTCCAGATGCTGGAGTGAACCAGATGAATAAGGCCTGAAGTGAACCCACAGCAATCTGCTGCAGCTGTATAGAAGAGGGACCTGATAACTGAAAGAAAAACAAACAGAAAGCAACAAAAATAGCATCAACAACAACAACAACAACAACAAAAAGCCTCCATAAAAACCCCATCCAAGGCTCAGCAGCCTCAAAGATCAAAGCTAGACAAACTCATGAAGAAGAGAAAGAATCAATGAAAAAAATGTTGAAAACCCAAAAGGCCAGAGTGCCTCTTTCACTCCAAATGATCGCAATGCCTTTCCCGCAAGGGTGCAGAACTGGATAGAGGATGAAATGGTCAAATTGACAGAAGTAGGCTTCAGAAGGTAGATAATAACAAAGTCTGCTGAGCTAAAGGAGCATATTCTAACCCAATGAAAAGAAGCTAAGAATCTTGATAAAAGGTTACAGGAGCTGCTAACTAGAATAGCCATTTCAAAGAGGAACATAAATGACTTCATGGAATTGAAAAACACAGCACAAGAACATCATGAAGCATACACAAGTATCAATAGCCAAATTGACCAAGGGGAAGAAAGGGTATCAGAGTTTGAAGAGCATCTTGCTGAAATAAAGCACACAGACAAAATTAGAGAAAAAAAGAACAAAAAGGAATGAAAAGAACTTCCAAGAAATATGGGACTATGTAAAAAGACTGAACCTATGATTGATTGGAGTACCTGAAAGAGACAGGAGAATGAAGCCAAGTTGGAAAACACACTTCAGGATATTATTCAGGAGAACTTCCCCAACCTAGCAAGACAGGCCAACATTCAAATTTAGGAAATACAGAGAACACTGCTAAGATACACCATGAGAAGATGAACCCCAAGACACATAATCATCAGATTCTCTAAGGTCAAAATAAAGGAAAAAATGTTAAGGGTAGCCAAAGAGAAAGGCCAAGTCACCTACAAAGGGAAGCCCATCAGACTAACAGCAGACCTCTCAGCAGAAACCCTACAAGCCAAAAGAGGGGGTGCCAATATTCGAAATTCTTAAAGAAAAAGAATTTTCAACCCAGAATTTCATATCCAGCCAACTAAGCTTTATAAGCAAAGGAGAAATAAAATCCTTTCCAGACAAGCAAATGCTGAGGGATTTTTTCACCAAGAGGCCTGTCTTGCAAGAGCTCCTGAAGGAAGCACTAAATGTGGAAGGGAAAAACCGGTACCAGCCACTGCAAATACACGCCAAAATATAAAGACCAATGATACTATGAAGAACTCGAATCAACTAGTATGCAAAATAACCAGATAGCATCATGATGACAGTATGAAATTCAAACATAACTACATTAACCAGTGTAAATGGGCTAAATGCCCCCAATTAAAAGACACAAACTGGCAAATTGTATACAGAGTCAAGACCCATTGTTGTGCTATATTCAGCAGACCCATCTCACATGCAAAGACGCACATAAGCTCAAAATAAAGGGATAGAGGAAAGTTTACCAAGAAAATGGAAAGAAAAAAAAAGCAGGGTTTACAATCCTTGTCTCTGATAAAAGAGTCTTTAAACCAACAAAGCTCAAACAAGAAAAAGAAAGCCATTACATAACAGTAAAGAAGAGCTAACTATCCTAAATATATAGGCACCCCAAACAGGAGGACCCAGATTCAAAAAACAAGTTCTTAGAGACCTACAAAGAAACTTAGACTCCCACACAATAATAGTGGGAGACTTTAAAACCCCACTGTCAGTATTAGACCGATCATTGAGACAGAAAATTAACAAGGATATTCAGGACTTGAATTCAGCCCTGGATCAAATGTTCCTAATAGACATCTACAGAACTCTTCACCCCAAATCAACAGAATATACATTTTTCTCAGTGCCACATGGCAACTTATTCTAAAATTGACCACATAATTGGAAGTAAAACACTCCTTAGCAAACGCGAAAGAACTGAAATCATAACAAACAATTTCTCAGAACACAGTGCAATCAAATTGGAACTCAGGATTAAGAAACTAACTCAAAACCACACAACTACATGGAAACTGAACAACCTGCTTCTGAATGACTCCTGAGTAAATAATGAAATTAAGAAGAAATCAAGAAGTTCTTTGAAACCAATGAGAGCAAAGAGACAACATATCAGAATCTCTGGGATACAGCTAAAGCAGTGTTAAGAGGGAAATTTATGGCACTAAATGGCCACATCAGAAAGCTAGAAAGTTTTAAAATCGACACCTTATCATCGCAATTAAAGGAGCTAGAGAAGCAAGAGCAAACAGATTCAAAAGCTCACAGAAGACAAGAAATAACTAAGATCCAAGCAGAACTGAAAGAGAGAGACATGAAAAACCCTTCAAAAAATTAATGAATTCAGGAGCTGTTTTTTTCAGAAAAATTAACAAAATACATAGACCACTAGCTAGACTAATAAAAAAGAAAAGAGAGAAGAATTAAATAGACAAAATAAAAATGATGAAAGGGATATCACCACTGACCCCATAAAATTACAAACTACCATCAAGGAATACTATAAACACCTCTAGGCAAATAAACTAGAAAACCTAGAAAAAAATGGATAAATTTCTGGACACATACACCCTCCCAAGACTTAATCAGAAAGAAGTTGAATCCCTGAATAGATCAATAACAAGTTCTCATATTGAGGTAGTAATTGATAGCCTACCAACTAAAAAAAGCCCAGGACCAGATGGATTAACAGCCGAATTCTACTAGAGGTACCCAAAGGTACAAAGAGGAGCTGGTACCATTCCTTCTGAAACTACTCCAAACAATTGAAAAGGAGGGACTTCTCCCTCTCATTTTATAAGGCCAGCATCATCCTGATACCAAATCCTGGCAGAGACACAACAATAAAAGAAACTTCAGGCCAATATCTCTGATGAACATCCATGTGAAAATCCTCAATAAAATACTGGCAAACCGAATTCAGCAGCACATTCAAAAACTTATTCACCACAATCAAGTCAGTTTCACCCCTGGGATGCAAGGCTGGTTCAACATACACAAATCAATAAATGTAATCCATCACATAAACAGAATCAATGACAAAAAACCATAATTATCTCAATAGACGCAAAAAAGACCTTTGATAAAATTCAGCATCTCTTCATGTTAAAAACTCTCAATAAACTAGATACTGATGGAACATATCTCAAAATAATAAGAGGCATTTATGAAAAACTCACAGCCAATATCATACTAAATGGGCAAAAGCTGGAAGCATTTCCTTTGAAAACCGGCACAAGACAAGGGTGCCCTCACTCACAACTCATGTTCAACATATTATTGGAAGTTCTGGCCAGGGCAATCAGGCAAAAGAAAGAAATAAAAAGTATTCATATAGGAAGAGAGGAAATAAAATTGTTTCTTTTGCAGATGACATGATTCTATATTTAGAAAACCCCATCGTCTCAGCCCCCAAACTCCTTAAACTGATAAGCAACTTTAGCAAAATCTCAGGATACAAAATCAATGTGCAAAAATCACAAGCATTCTTACACAACAATAGACAAACAGAGAATCAAATCATGAATGAACTCCCATCCACAACTGCTACAAAGAGAATGAAATACCTAGGAATACAACTTACAAGGGACGTGAAGGACTGCTTCAAGGAGAACTACAAGCCACTACTTGAGAAAATAAGAGAGGACATGAACAAATGGAAAAACATTCCACCCTCATGGATTGGAAGAATCAATATGATGAAAATGGCCATACTGCCCAAAGTAATTAATACATTCAATGTTATTTCCCTCAAACCACCATTGACATTCTTCACAGAATTAGAAAAAAACTACTTTAAATTTCATATGGCACCAAAAAAGATCCCATATAGCCAAGACAATTCTAAGCAAAAAGAACAAAGCTGGAGGCATCATGCTACCTGACTTCAAACTATACTACAAGGATACAGTAACCAAAACAGCATGGTACTGGTACCAAAACAGACACATAGGCCAATGGAACTGAACAGAGACCTCAGAAATAACACCACACATCTACAACCATCTGATCTTTGACAAATCTGACAAAAACAAGCAACAAGGAAAGGATTCCTTATTTGATAAATGGTGCTGGGAAAACTGGCTAGCCATATGCAGAAAACTGAAACTGGTCTCCTTCCTTACAGCTTATACAAAATTAACTCAAGATGGATTAAAGACTTAAATGCAAAACCCAAAACCATAAAAACTGTAGAAGAAAAACTAGGCAATACCATTCAGGACATAGGCATGGGCAAATACTTCATGATGAAAACGCCAAAAGCAACAAAAGCTAAAACTGACAAATGGTATCTGATTAAACTAAAGAGCTTCTGCACAGCAAAAGAAACTATCATCAGAGTGAACAGGCAGCCCACAGAAATGGGAAAAAAATTTTGCAATCTACCTTTCTGACAAAGGTCTAATATCCATAATCTACAAGAAACTTAAACAAATTTACAAGGGAAAAAAACATCAAAAAGCAGGCAAAGTATATGAACAGACATTTCTCAAAAGAAGACATGTATGTGACCAACAAACATGAAAAAAGCTCAATATCACTGATCATTAGTGAAGTGAAAATCAAAACCACAATGATGTACCATCTCACACCAGTCAGAATGGTGATTATTAAAAAGTCAAGAAACAATAGATGCTGGCAAGGCTGTGGAGAAATAGAAACACATTTACACTGTTGGTGGGAATGTAAATTAATTCAACTATCATGGAAGACAGTGTGGTTATTCCTCAAGGATCTAGAACCAGAAATACCATTTGATCCAGCAATCCCATTACTGGGTGAATACCCAAAGGAATATAAATCATACTACTATAAAGACACATGCACACGTATGTTTATTGCAACACTATTTATAATAGCAAAGACATGGAACCAACCCAAATGCCTATCAATGATAGATTGGATAAAGAAAATGTGGTACATATACACCATGAAATACTATGCAGCCATAAAAATGAATGAGATCATGTCCTTTGCAGGGACATGGATGAAGCTGGAAGCCATCATCCTCAGCAAACTAACACAGTAACAAAACCAAACACCATATGTTCTCACTCAAGTGAGAGTTGAACAATGAGAACACATGGACACAGGGAGGGGAACAACACACACTGGGGCCAGTCAGTGGGTGGGGGGCAAGGGAAAGGAGAGCCTTAGGACAAATAGCTAATGCATGTGGGACTTAAAACCTAGATGACAGGTTGATGGGTGCAGCAAACCACGACACACGTATACCTATGTAACAAACCTGCATGTTCTGCACTTGTATCCCAGAACTTAAAGTAAAATTAAAAAAAAAAAAAAGAATACTAAAGAGTATGTCCTTGTGTCATGAATATATTGCTAAGATTAAAGTGAGTTAAATGTAATTAAATGGTGGAAAAGTCTGAGAGCCTTGTTTTCAGAAAAGTACTCAGGATTATTTTTTTTCTTAAAAAGCCACAAATAAATTTATATACTTTCTGTAAGCTGTTTTGCTATATTACTATAAACATCTTTCTAGTCAATGCACACACACCCCTGCCACACAAAACTAACAGTATTTTAAATTGGTACTTATATGCCCTAGGTTTGGTGAAGCATAATTAATTTAGTTTAATACATTTTAGAAAATTTATGTTTTTCAATTTCTTATATTTCCAATTTGTTAAATTATGAATTATACTGTAATTAATATGTTTAGAATGAAATATTTTCTTCAATTCATGATGATTTTAGGGCAAGTTACTGGAGTTTGGGTTATGTACACTTTAATTAACAAGGCATTTAAATATATTTTTGCTAAACAAGATAATTATCTTATACTGTAACCAACAAAGTAAACTTCAGTGAGAGACAGAGAATCAAATCTTTCTATCTTTTCTTTATAATTTCTGTTCCTTTTTTTTTTGAGACAGGGTCTCATTCACTGCAACCTTAAGCTCCTGGACTCAATCTTCCCAGATAGCCTCTGGCCTCAGCCTCCCAACTAGTTGGAACTACAGGTGTGTGCCAAGTGCCTGGCTCATTTTTGTTAACTTTTTTTTTTTGTAGAGATAGAGTTTTTTTATGTTGTCCAGGCTGGTCTCAAACTCTTGGCTTCAAGGGATCCTCCCTCCCTATTCTCTTAAAGCGCTGGGATTACAGGCATGAGTCACTGCACCTGGCCATAATTTCTGTTTTTAATAGTATGCTTAAAGAGGTTTTTCTTACTACAATATGCATATTCACTGTGCTAGTTAATTTTAGGTGTCAACTTGACTGGATTACAGGATACTTTGATAGCTAATAAAGCATTATTTTTGGGTGTGACTGTAAGGAGCTTGACATGTGAGCCAGTGAGCTGAGTGAGGAAGATCTTCCCTCAGTGTGGTTGGGCACCATCCAGTTGGCTGGAGGATTGGGAAGGGTAGAACAAAAAGCAGAGGAAAGACGAATTTATTCTCTCTCTCTCCTGGAGCTGGGACACACTTTTTCTCCTGCCCTCAGACATTAAAAATCCAGGTTTTCCATCCTTTGGACTCTGGAATCTGTACCAGTGACACCACTCCACCACCACCCACTCCCTTCTCTTAACTCTCAGGCCCTGGGGCTGGGAGTTATAACATCAGTTTCCCTGGTTCTGAGGCTTTCGAACTTGGACAGCCATGCTACTGATTTCCCTGGTTCTTCAAATTGCACATGATCTATCATGGGGCTTCTCAACCTCCATAATCACATAAGCCAGTTCCTCTAATAAAAAATCTCTCATATATCATTATCTATTTACCTTATTCGTTCTGTAACTCTGGAGAATCCTAACTAACACAGTCACTTAAATTTTACTCTGAAACTTACATGATATTATTTCTGAAAAATCACATTTAAGAACATTGTGTGTATATACATCTTCATGTGCTAATTTTTTTGGCTCTCAGTAAGGATTTGTATATAGGTAACACTTTCTTGGTGAGTATATTATATTGTTGTCTATGTTTTTATTGCTATTACTAATAGATTATTTTTATTATAGTTTCTTAACTATTTCTGGCATTTAAGAAATCCATAGATCTTTTTGTACATTTTTCTTTTTCTCCATTGACTATTACAAATGTTTTCATGGTTTTAATAGTCTCTTAGTTGATTTCCTTGGGATTCTCTTGGATTTCCTAATTGAAGAATCATGATTGCATTAGACACATAGGTCTAACCTGATGTATAAAATACCTGCTACATGTTGTGCACCATTCTAAGTGACCAAAATACAGTAAATGCAGTCATTGTCCACAGCATGAGAACACTAAGTATCACTCAGCAGGAAACAATCAAGTCCCATTTTCAAAGTAGCAAATTAATAGACATACATGCACATAGTATATGAGGCAATGGAGTTCAAAAGGACTGAGAGAAATGAGGTAAGCTATCACTGGCAGGCACAGGTCAGATGAGAGTAATTACAGTATGTTTATAAAAGAAGATCAAGTTTGGGTAACAGTCATAGACTAACAAGAACATTAAGGCCAGAGAGACTCTGGCAAGATGGCAGCATCAAATTTTTAATCCTTCTGAATCCTTATATAAAAATAGAACAACTGAATACAAATTGAAAACCTATGGATAACATTAACAGCAACACTAATTTACATGACAGCCCTACAGACCACAAAATACAAACTGCAGAGGATAAATTCTACAGCTAAAAGACCAGGATTTTACCAGCATCTATATAAAAAGAAACATAAAGCGGTAACAGAACATTCAATGAACATGAATTTAAGAAACTCCAAATAGCCAATAGTATTCATTTTAGAGGAAAACGAGCCAACTTGAGAACAGCAGCTTAAATAAGTATCTGAATACAAGAGCTCTGCAGAGTTTTCTATTGCTGCTATAATTTATCACAAACTTGGTGGCTTAAAAAAACACAAATTTATTATCTCACAGTCCTGTAGGTAAGAAGTCCTATAAGCTTGGAAGGTTTCTCTGCTCCAGGGCCCACAAGGCTGAAATCAAGGTGTCAGCTGGGCTGAATTCCTTTCTAGAGGCTCTGAGGATGGATTTATTTATAATCTCATTCAGTTTGTCAACAGAATTTCATGTGGTTGTTAAAATGAGGTCCCCATTTCCTCATTGACTATTGGCCCATAATCATTCTTAGCTTCTAGAAGCTGCTGGCATCCTTGACTTGTGTCTCTCTTCCTCCATCTTCAAAGACAGTAGTGTTAGGTCAAGTACCTCTTATAATTCAAATATATCTGAATTTCTTTCTGTGGAATCTTTTGGCTCAACTTTGAGACATTTCCTTTTTTTTTCTTTTTCAGGGCTTATGTGTTTAGATTTTGGCTTACTTTGATAATCCAGGACCATCTCCTGATTTTAAGGTCAGCTGATTAGTAACCTTAATGGCACCTGTAAAGTTCCTGCATGAGAGTACTTAGATTAGTGTCTGACTGAACAACCAGGCAACAGAAATCTTGTGAGTAATCTTTAGAATTCTGCCTACCACAGAATAGTCAGTAATTTCTTAAAGGGTTGGACCAGTGGGGACCACATAAACTTTGAAAACCAACCGGCTAAATGTCTTTTCCAGGAAAGCCCCACACTGAGGAGAAACTGCTGGGATGGAAGCAAAGTTGAGTAGAATATAAGCAAAATAGATGAATAAAAGATAAATTATAGATAAAACAAAGGAAGGATAAAGAGACAGTAAATATTACAAAGCAAGTCACCATATGTTTGTGCATTTGACAGAAACAATAGAAGAGGGGCTGGGCGCGGTGGCTCATGCCTGTAATCTCAGCACTTTGGGAGGCATGTGGATCTTGAGGTCAGGAGATGGAGACCATCCTGGCTACCATGGTGAAACCCTGTCTCTACTAACAATACAAAGAATTAGTCTGGCATGGTGGCATGCACCTGTAGTCCCAGCTACTCGGGAGGCTGAGGCAGGGGAATCGCTTGAACCCAGAAGGCAGAGGTTACAGTGAGCCAAGATCATGCTACTGCACTCCAGCCTGAGCGACAGGGTAAGACTCCATCTCAAAAAAAAAAAACAAAAACAAAAAACAACCAAACAACAATATAAGAGTTATGTTAAATATGTATCTCCTAGCAAAATAATCAGTAACAAAAAGGTGTTGAGATTAAATAGCACACCGATTGTTAAAAGAAAAAAGATGATAAGAAGTAAAATAATATCCTTACCGGCAAAGGAATTATGGCAGAAAGATATGGCCACAAAACAACCTGTACATAAATTTAACTATATACATAAGGAATGGTTATAAAACATAAAAAAACATAAATTAGAATAACTAGAAATGAGGTAAAAGAGTTTAGAAATGAATTAGAAATAAAACAAAAATTTAGAAATGAATAAAAAATTAGAGAAAATGCAAAAGAAAACCATAACAGATAATGTTTTAAGAGAAATAGAAAGTGAAAGCAAATACTTTTTTTAAAATTGGAAATAAATGAAGAGATAAAAAGGTATTTGAGACAATGACAAATTATGGAGATTGATAAAAAAGATCCAACAAAAGGATAAAAGGGGAGTTGGGGAAGGAGAAACAAAGGAACAGAACAAATGCACAACAAAATGTAATCCTTGAAAAAAATGTGACTGCAAATTGAAAGATCCACATTGTTTCATACATCTGAGATTATCTGAGAATATTGACCCAGAATAATCAATATCAATGCATATTCTAGTAAAGTACTGGACTTTAAAGGAAAGAAAAAAAATAGCTGACAGTTTATAAAGAAAAAATAGATTTTCTTCAGACTTGACAGCAGTACTTTATGCACTAGGGAAACAGAATAATATATTTAATGATAATGAAAGAAAGAAAATGTAGCTTTGAATAAATATTTACTTGGAGAACTAAAATTAAATGAGAGTTTAATTTAAAAGGGAGAGAGTATTTTAATAGCTACATGTTCTGCCAATGTAAATATAGTACAACTATTCTAAATAACATAGACGATGACTGCAGAAACAATATGGAAAACTGTGACCTATCCCAGTAATCATAAGGAGAATTGTTATTCTGAGAATGTTGTGTGTATAATGTGAAATAAAACTATCTGGTTTTATAAAATATTTTAATTGTACCATCCTCTGTGTCTTTGAGAAACAAGGACACTTGTGAAAGAATGAAGAAATAGGTACACTTCAGATGCAGTCAAATTAAAAACTCTGTCCTGAAGTTGAATTGTATCAGAATAAAGTAATGAGACATTTTTATATACATACGTTTAAAAATTCCAGCCCTGTACAGTGAAAAGGCCTAGAAAGAAAATCGCAAGTTCTTAGCATGAAGAGGGTGAATCTAGAATTATCAAAGAACACTAAGGTCATGTGAAAAAGATTTAGAAATTTCCATGGAATAACTTGAGTTTCAAAAGGATATAATAATAATTCATTATTTTAAAACCAGGGAAATAAAAGGAAAGCAATCAATTAATTATCTTGACTTACCTATATAAACTATATCACTGAGTGAACAAACAGTATATGAGGATAACTATCTCTACCAAATTCTTTCCACTAATATGTGAAAAAGAAATGACAGAATTTTAAAAGTACTGTTTTGCAGTCTCTTATAAATTAATAGATCTAGGCACTGAGCATCAATAGCCAATAACACCCAGAAAGAGAGACCACCAGACACTGAGGAATAAACCCGAAACTAACCATAGTCTTGCCAAAATGATAAACATTCTGATCAAGCATCTGGATTCAGCCAACAATTTGCAAGGAACGCAGAGGACAGAGGAACTATTCTGACTTCACTATGAAACATCAATCAATAAAATTCAGATTGTGGAAGATTTCCAATGTGAATTATTGGTATTTTTTAAGAGAACTGGAAGACAAAAAGGAATAGAGAAGGGAACTGGTCGATTAATAGCAGCTTAGAAGACATTGCCTTAAAAAAAAGGGTAAGACCCAACTATTGTTCCTAGGGATGCCTACTTGGGTGATAAAATTATAAAGAAATGCAAGGAAATAATTGCTATAAAAATTAGAGTAGTGGCTACTTTGGAGAGACCAAAAGGGGCTTACGATTGAATGGTGCACATGCAGAAGTTTCTGGGTGGCTGGCAAAATTCTATTTATTGATCTGGATGGTGTTCACCAGGATGTTGATTTTACAACAATGCATTAAATTATACATTTATTTCATGAGGTTTTCTTTGTGCTTTATTTTATAATTTCAAAAAGAAAGCAAATGGTAGAGCATTGAAGGCATTTGCTTTCTATCTGAGTGCAGATATACAAAGCTTGTATAACAGTGCTTTATGTTTTATGATACTTTGCAGTTTAATTATCACTTTAATTATCTCAAGATTTTCATACTAATCCAATGACATTTAGAGATAAATTGTTATTGTCCTCTTTCAAATATGAGGAAACAAAAATTAAGGGTCTAGATCACAGAAGTGGTCTAGACCACTGAGTGGGCCTGAGGTTTAAACCCAAGCCTAGAAGCAATTCACCTCCACACCTGCTTCTACATACAAACACATCACACACATAAATGTTCACACACACAAGTGGTATTAATATTTATAGGCGGAGAGAAGATGCAGCAACCATACCCACTCTACCACCCACCCCAGAGGTTGTATTGATAGTACAAGAAATGGCATTTGTTTGTTTTTTCTACATTGAAGACATTACAAGTTAACCTGTATACATTGGTCACTGTTTCTAAAGGACATTTTCACAGGATCTCTCATGACACAAGTTCTGTGCTTCATTCTTATGCATTTCATTGTACTCCCTCTAATCTAATCAGGTGATCTACCCACCTTAGCCTCCCAAAGTGCTGGGATTACAGACGTGAGCCACTGCACCCGACCTCCTAGCTTTTATTAAAATAGCTGTGCATATTTCCATTCTGCCCCTAGCGATACGTGTTTAATGTGACTTAGAAAGAAAAGACTGGAAACTACTGTGGACTTCAATGAACTATAACATAATCTGCAAACCTTACCTCAAAATAAGATCAAATGTATGAATAAATTTACCACTTACCAGAAAAGTTACTGATTTCGTAAAGCAGAAAGCAAGTCTGTGTAGATAGACTAGCACTTCATTATGGCTAGACATAGCCTCTTGTGATTCCCACCATCAAATGTTTGTTACAATATACTTTATAAAATATTGGAAAATAGTGTAACAATGCAAAATTGTGATGTAGTATAACAAAGCTAGACACTAGCTCTCTCCTTGCTTTCCTTTTTGAAAGTAAGAAAATCCCCCATCCTATGTAAACGGAAGTTAAAATATGGTGCGTAAAGTAGAGTCCTTTAAAAAATTCTGTATTTCCTTGGACATAGAGAGGTATGGAAGGCTTGTCATAATTCGCCTAACCACCCAAGCTCTCCTCTTCTAACATTTTGTGTGCTATATTTTACTTGGTGGAAAATAATGTCCTTCCTGTATTACTCTCCCAGCTGCTGAGTGGTACACAAATTTATAAACTTAAAGTATAACATTTGAAAAAGAAAAAGGATTAGTATAACATAGAATAAATGACCGATTGAGAGAGAAATCAGTTTAAGTAGGACCATTTAAAGTTAATCCAGTTTAAGTAGTAAATAGGAATAGTAATAAGAAAAACAACCTTATTTTTGCATAATATTGACAATTTTTCATATTAGGAAAAAAATTGCCACTGGGTACTATTTTTAATACTTTGAAATGATATACAGAAAAGTTTAATTCAATTGACATTTGTACTCTTTCAGGAAAAGCAAAACAAAAGCAAAACCAAAACCCCGAAAATAACAAGCAGTTTTTGATAAATAGTACAAAAGTAATCTTAAAATATTCTTTGAAATCTACGAATTATTCTCCAAACATTTTTTGGAAAAATTTCCTATGCCACTAACAGCATTATGGAAATTTAGTTTCTAAATTCTCATGACCAACAGGTATGTGCTGAAAAATAGTTTAAATGTTTGCTCATGTTACCTGTTTTCTCAATAAAATTTAAAATATGTAAATACAGAAAAATAAAGTAACAAATGGCAGGACTTCAATTTTTACAAATGCATATGTAATAAAAGTTTGGATCAGAAAAAATGCAGAGGGCTGATTGACAAATCAGTCAGTAAAGAGTTCAGGGTATATGAACTTAATGTTTTGATGGCGTTACTGCTTCCTGAAAGCATACCAATGTCTCAGTCAGAAATAGAATCTTTGTCTGTGGAGCATAGATCTCAGCATTGAAATCACTGTGCTTTGTTCTTTACCATTTTTATTTAATTAAGTGAGATTCAAAACACTTTTATTTCATGAAATAAACCTAGGTTTATTTATTTTTAAAATTTTCAAACATAGAAATTTCTGCCTGCACTCTGGGTGGTATATTCAGACACACCTCATCTAGTGGCAGACATAACAACAAAAACTAAAGTTCAGCAAAAACTAAAGTTGAGCATTAGCTCTCACAGGAAAAGTAAATTTCAGTAATTTGCCTATTACCCTGTTACATGTGTGGTTTAACATATTCTAATCATTTTTGGAGTCTTCTTATAATTTATATAAGTAATACCTCTATATAGGCTACCTATTTTATTGAATTTTAGTAAGATATGCTAGTACATGCCAAATAGAAGAATTTTGGATTAACCCTAACCACAAATTAACTGATTTTGAAAGATGTCCAGATATCCTTCCACATATTTACACAACCCAACTCAAAGGTAAACTGTCAGTGAAAGACTTTTCCAAATTATCTTCCATAAAGATTTAGAGAAACTATTAAACCTGTTAATATGAGACGAAGGACATTATTTTATGTTCACTGACATTTTTCTAAATGATTTTTTGCAACTACGGTAATTAGGCTAAATGTCAAATGTGCCTTGTTGACTCTTGTCAGAGTCAGAAGTAAACAGGAAATTTCAGATTTTGATATTTTCATTCATTTTGGAATTGTCTGATAGTGACAGAGATCCAACACTAGAGGTAATCATCCTGTTGATACAGACTGTGCAAAATGAGTGTACCAGCTAATAACTCTCAGATATTTCACTAATCAAACTTTTAAATGATTCTTCTTAGACTGATAGCATTGATACAACAGGAACGTAGAGAGTAAAACAAGAAAATCTTTATTATGCTTTTTCATGAAAGAGGTGGTAGAAAATTAAATGTCCATATTTTCTGGGTTCTTTGAGTGTCAATAGGGACAAAGCTTTTTAAGTCTGTACATGATGCTTTAAAGCTTATCCAATTTAAGTAGTAAATAGGAATAGTCCTAATAAAAACAACCTTATTTTTGAATAATATCGGCAATTTTTCAGTGTCTTGATAAACAAAAAATTGCCACTGGGTACTATTTTTAATACTTTGAAATAATATACAGAAAAGTTTAATTCAATTGATATTTGTACTCTTTCAGGAAAAGCAAAAACAATAACAAAACGAAAAACCAGAAAATAATAAGCAGTTTTTGATAAATAGTACAAAAGTAATCTTAAAATATTCCTTGAAATCTATGAATTATTCTCCAAACATTTTTTGGAACAATTTATGCCACTAATAGCAGTATGAGGATTTAGCTTCTAAATTCTCATGACCAATAGATAAGTGCTGAAAAATAGTTTAAATTTTTGTTCATGTTACCTGTTTTCTTATATAAAGTTACATGCTATCAATAAATAGTTAAAATCCTTTCAAAAGACATCATTGATTTTTTTATATTGGATATTGCTTTTGGTGTTAATCAGTCCTAACATTATGAAATGTAGCCATTGAGAAAATAATAGGTGAATAATAGTTATTTAAATCAAGTTTGTATTTTTTTTTTTTACTATGGTGAAAACCTCTGAAAACATTTTGGGTATCTTAATTTTTATTAAAACTGATTCATCTGTTTTATTCATTTCAAAAATATTATTATGCTGTTGAAAGAAGAGTTTGTTAATGACAAATAGTCATGATTCCAATTTACATTTTGAAAAAGAAGCATGAAGTTGGAGGACTTGTGTAATTTCAAATTTTAATACAAAGTTACAGTAATCAACGCAGTATGACATCAGTATAATAATAGATATGTAGATCAATAAAACTGGATGAAGAACCCAGTAAAAAACTCACACATTTACAGTAAATTGATTTTTAACAAAGATGCCTAGGCAATTCAAGAGGAAAACAATAATCTTTACCACAAGTGGTGTTAGAACAAATGGATTGCTATACGCAAAACAAAAACCAAACCAAACCAAAACAAAAAATCTCAGATGCTTACTTTACATCATATACAAATTTAAATAAACATGGATCTGAGACATAAGTAGAAAAATTAAAACTATCCACATTTTAGAAGAAGACATCTGATAAACAATGTGTGTCCTTAGGCGAGAATTTCTTAGACATGATTCTGAAAGCCTAATTCACAAAATAAAAATTGGAGAATTTGACTTCATCGAAATTGAAAACTGATGGTATTCGAAAGATCCCATTTCAAAAATGGAAAGACAAACCACAAAATGAGAAATATATTTGCAAATCATACATATAATAAACACTGTATCCAGAATATAGTTGTTATCTATTGCTGAATTACTCTAATACTTAGCATCTCAAAACAACAAGCCATACAGTTTTGAGGGGCAGGAATCTGGAAGTGGCTTAGCTGAGTGGTGCTGGCTCAGGGTGTCTCAACACAAGCTGTTGGCCAAAGCCACAGTCATCTGGAGCTAGAAAATTCCATGCTCACTCACACGGTTGTTGGCAGGCCTTGGTTCCTTGTTGTCTGCTGGAAAAATACCTCAGTTCCTTGTCCCGGGGGCCCTTTATAGGCCATCTGATTGTCCTCATGACACGGCAGCTGGATTCTCTGGAATGAATGATGCAAAGGGGTTTGGCAGGGGAGAGAAAGAAGCTGAGATGGAAAACACAGTCTCTTATAACCTGACCTTGGAAGTGATATACCATCATTTCTGCCATATGTTGTTTGGTTCTGTTGGTCAGACCAATCCTGGAACAATGAGGAAGGCACTACTCAAGGGTGTGAATGCTAGAAGGCGAGGCCATCTGGCTATTGAACAGAATGCATAAAGAATTTTTGAAGCTCAGTAATAAGGTGACAAATAACTCAACAAGAAAATGGGCAAAATATTTCAATAGGCATTTCACTGAAGAAGATATATGTATGGCTAAAAAAATAATAAAAACACCAAATGAAGACATGCTCAACATCATCAGTCATTAGGATAATGCAAATTAAAATTACAATGAGATATCATTATATACCCACTAGAATGATATCATTATATACCCACTAGAATCAAAAAGACTGACCATACCAAGTGTTGGCAAATATTTCGAGAAACTGGAACCTTTATACATTATTGGTGGGGATGTAAAATGGTACAACCATTTTGAAGAACAGTTTGGGAGGTTTTAAAAGTTATGCATCCATTTACCATATGACTCAGCAATTCTAATCTTACGTATTTATCCAAGAGAAACAAAATCATATATTTAGATATCCACATAAAGATTTGTACATAAATGTTTATGAAATCATCACTTACAATAGCCAAAAACTGGAAACGACCCAAATGCCAACCAATAGGTGATTGGAAAAACAAAATTTGGTGTCAGTACAATAGAATGATACTCAGCAATAAAATAGAATGATCCATGCAACAAAATGAATGCATCTCAAAATCATACAAAACGAAAGAAGTCATTTCTATGAGTTTTATATTGCTACCATAATAATTCCTACAAACTTAATGACATAAAACAATACAAATGTATTATCTTATCATTTTGGAGGCCATAAGCCTGACATGGGTCTCACTAAGCTAAATTGACAGAGCTGTGTTTCTTTCTGGAGGCTCTAGAGGGTAATCTATTTCTCTGACTGTTCCGTTCTAGAGGTCCCCTGCATTTCTTGACTCATGGCTCCCTTCCTCCAACTTCAAAGCCATCAATGGCAGACTGAGTCTTTCCTGCATTGCATCTCTCTGACTCTTTTTCCATTATTGTATCTCTCTGACCCAGCTGAGAAAGGTTCTGTGCTTTTAAGGGCTAAAGTGATTACACTGGGCCCATCCAGATAGTCCTGGATAATCTCCACATTTGTAAGTCTTATTTACATTGGCAAAGTCCCCTTTCCAATGTGATATAACATATTCACAAGTGCATGGGGATTTTATTTTGCAAACCACACTTTTTATATGAAATTTCTAGAAAAAGCAAAAATAAGTAGATGAAAATTCTATCAGTGTTTGCTGGGACTGGGGGTGGGAGCAGATATCACTAAAAATGGACATTAAAGATCTTTTTAGAATGACAGAAGTTATCTAAAATAGAATCTATCATATTTGCACAATTCTAAATTTTACTGAAAATTATCAAGTTGCATATTTTCAATGGGTGAATTTTATATGTAAAATATAGTTCAATAAAACCATTAAATATTTTTAAGTGAATAGAAAAAAGCAAAGAAAAATAATTTATTGAAGTAGTTAATACTATTAAAATAAGCCTTGAAAACATGGACCTCTTATTTGGGATTTTGACTCCTGGTGAATTTCTGTTTTCTTCCAGTCAATTAAATTAGTGTTTTAGCTTTCATCATGAGCACATTATGTTTACATTCAACATATCATCTGCTGATCTTAAACACATTCCTATTACATCACTTGATAGAAGTGCATAAGTGTGAGACTTCTGAACTCACATAAGGCCCCCCAAAAAGCTTTTCTTTTAATACTTCCATTGGATAAATTATGAACACACAGACAGAAATGCTAGAATCAAACCTCACATGCTTCATCCTACTATATGTGTAAAACTATGATACATTATTATTAAGAATCACAACAAAGCCCATTCACCAATTAATTTTTTTCACATAAATATGTAGTGAAACATTTGTTTACAGTTTCCTTTGCCTGGCAAGTGGTAAACCAGAATACTGAAAATTTGTGTCTTTTCTGAGTACATAGTCTTAGTGACAAAAAACCAAGCACTTCATACACATTTGCTCCAGAAGCACTCAGAAGGGTTATGTTACCCTAGTGAAGAATAAAGGTACACACTCTGCACCTTTATTAGTGATGAATCATTAATTTATTCTGATTAGCCTTAAAGTTATGAATGAGTCACCTAGCTGAACTGTGTGAAATGGTGGGTGGTACAGCAAGAAGTTTGATGCTGACATATTTAACTATAGATGTTAATGCCTTGCTGTGTATATTCCCATGATGAAATTCATTTTGCTTCTGCTTTGTGCCTCGAGGTCTCCTATAATTAAAGGTGTAATGTCTATGGATTGCTTTGAAATGAAGAGTTATCCAAAGAGAAGGTATTACCATATTACAGAGCCATCTGCTTAAAGCTTGCCAAAACAATACGGACAAGAGTGAGGGCCCTAATAGTGCATGCCAACATGATCTCATCTTGAAGTATGAGAACATAAGAATCAGCACATACTTCTAAATACTTCCTTCAAATAAATAAAGAGAGCCTAATTGTTTAGCTAATTTATTTTATTATTTCTTCACTATAATTTTTCCTACTCTATTTTTACTATTGTGGACTTTTCAAAATCCCTTAAAACTGATGGCCATATATTAGCATGTAATTTAAAAAGCTTCAGTTTCTTTTCCCATGTATTGGTGATGTAACAAAAGAATCAGGAGTTAAATAGATATATCCCTGGGAAATGCAATTTTAGAGACATTTATTAATGTCTATATTTCATTAATTATTTAAAAGTAGGGTTTTGAGGCAGGAACAATTTTTCTATTATATCTGTAACCATAAAAGATTAAAGATGCATTCATTTTTTTCTTCAACCTTTATTTTAAGTTCCAGGGGATATATTCATTTTTAATTAAGTGGAAGTAATGCTTGAACCATGAATAAAGATACAGATTCATTTGAGTAGGCTTTGTTGGTCTGATTCATTAATAGTTTTTTAAACGTTAACATTCTTAACAAGCAATTTTTATTTCTTAAAAAAATCCTGAGTTTAATAACAGGTTAGAGTAGTTTCTGTTACCAAAATGACTTCGAAATTCCACATAATTAGAATCAGATAAAATATATGTTCTGCAACCAATTTCAAGGGTGCTATTTAAAAAAAACCATGACAACACCAGGATTTAATTTCTGACCTGTTTCTCAGATCTTTTTATTTAATCCACAATCCAGCATTTAAAAAAAAAAAAATCCCACAAGGAAGCAATGGACTTCAGGTAAATAATTTTTTTTCTTGAGAAGTGACTGGGATCAAGAGAGACTAAGAGCCATCCTTTGTTTCTTGTCAGGAAACCTTTTTTCCATTCAATTCCCACAGAAACATATTGTGCAATCTAGAAATATTCTATGTCCTTAGCATAAATGAATGGAATTGACTATATAAATTTTATGAAAGTAAGTTCTAAAACCCTATTCTAGAACTCAAAAGGTTAATACCGAGTCTATAAACAAATGGGTTGAAAAGTCACCTTTGAAGTTTAGAAGCTGGATCTCAAATTCTAGGCCTGTTCATGAAACCACAGGTTTATTGGGGCAGATAAAATAAGGAAAACCTTGTAAAAATTTCTCAGAAGTTAAACTCACCAGAAATGTGCATAATTTTTGCATTTTCCACATCTAAGCTTCTGGTCAATTAGAAAGACTATGGTCAAAAGGTGCACACTGCTTAGATGCTGGCATTGATTTAGTTAAAAGGAAAATGGAAGAAATGAATTCTAAGAATGGGGCAAATCTTAGTGTCTTAATTTGTTTCGTGCTGTGAGTCTGGGCAGTTTATAAAGAACAGAGACTTATTTCTTACCATTCTGGAGTAATACACAGCAATTTAGGTTTTTTCTAGCCTGCTCCTCTAAATTCTTCCATACTCTACCCATTACCCACTTCCAGAGTGGCTTTCATTTTTAGGTTATTTGTTATAACAATGGTGCTACTCTTTCGTACCAATTTTGCATCATAGTCCATTTTGTGCTGCTGTAACAGGATACCTGTGACTGGGTAATTTATAAAGAACAGGGATTTATTTCTTACAGTTCTGGAGGCTGAGAAGTCCAACATTAAGGTGCTGGTATCTGGTGACGGCTTTTCTGTTGCATCATCCTATGACAGAAGGTGGAAGGGTAAGAAAGCATGAGAAGGCAAGAGATTTGAAATCACCTTTATCAGGAACCTGTTCCCATGATAATTAATCCATTCCTGTGATAACAGCATTAATCCAGGGCAGAGCCCTCATGATCTAATTACCGCCTAAAGATCCCAACTCTCAACACTGTTGCATTGAGAATTAAATTTCCAATATGTGAACTTCGGGGGACACATTCAAACCACAGCAGTTAAGTAACTCTCATTTTCCCCTTATCCCCATACCCATATTCAAGCTACATGAAATTTTTTTTTCCAATTAGAAGTAAATAGTTGTAGCTACTTCAGTTTAGTAAATGTCACTGAATAGCATTTCATGAGACAAATTCAGTAGATAAACCTAAAGGTCCTTGCTGACATTTTTCTCATGTCAGTCTTAATAGTTTCTTAATCTCATTTTAATTATCTTAGTTTAAAAGCCAGATTCTAAATGGGTTACATGGAATGACCAGTGGACAAAAACTAAAGGAGTCATTTAAGGCTGGAGGCTTTTTTTTTTTTGAAACGGAGTCTTGCTCTGTCGCCCAGGCTGGAGTGCAGTGGCACGATCTCAGCTCACTGCAACCTCCGCCTCCCAGGTTCAAGCAATTCTCCTGTCTCAGCCTCCCAAGTACCTGGGATTACAGGCACATACCACAAGTATTTGCTCCTATTAGAGGTTGCCTTGGTAGTCATTGCCAGATCTGGTGCCTTGTACAGTGCCTGGTACATGGGAGAGAACTATTAAATGTTGGATTAATGAACAGACATACCTCAACCAGACTTTATTGGGTTAGCCTATCTCAAGAGAGGGGTCACTTGTGTGTAAGACAAAAAGGGGTTATGGGAAGAGTTTATTTTACCTATTGTTGTATCTGTCTCGCCAAACTTTCTACTGGCTCTCATGAAAATGTTGCTCTCTGTACCTTCCATGACCATATATTTCCAGAAATGCCACATCATAAATATTACACAGGAAATAAAGCATCTAAAATTACAAACCCTCTGACCAGAATGTCTTTCATCTGACCCACAACTTGTGCTAAGTAATCAAACCCCAAACCCCATGGAATTTTAAAATTTGGGGTTTCTGGTGCTGAGTATTTTGTGATTTGTCTTCTCTTGAGGCTTAAAAATTTCTATGTACTGGTACAAGTAAATATAGAGGTAAAAAATAAATAGGCTTTTATTGGACAAGCGACTTTGAGTGCAGACTATAACGTGTTTGAGGAGAGATTTATAACAAAATTTAGTTGGTCCAACAAAGCCTAAATGTTTATGTAGCTCATTCAAACTTGTCTGTGTCCTCAAATTGACACTGTTCTACTTCATGCCATATCAGATAAAGTTTAATGTGTTTATCTGTAGGAGAAAGAGCTTCTTGTCAAACACGAAAATAAGAGAGAAAGAGGTGGTTTCCTCACTGAAATTAGTCAGTAACATGCCGTGTCCATTACGAACCCTCACATTCAATAAAGTGGAGAATGCCAGGATACTGCAGCAAATGGAGTTTTGCTGAAGATCAAAGCAACGTAAGCTGCTATAACAGACTTTATGTTCTGTCTTTTCATTTCCTGTAGGTGGTAAGCTCCTGAATTGTGGTAATTACCAGTCCTTGATTGAAGGCAATTCATTTCCTTCCTGACACTGAAAATATCAAAAAGCAAGCTGCCTCTCGATGGCCCTAACTTTATAGCTCATTTGTAATTATTCTAATCAGTTGTAAGGAGGTAAGAATGAAAATACGTTTTGTTTAAGACAGTCTGAAGTTCCTTGCTGGAGCTTATTTTTAAATACCCTCAGTAGTTTGTTTTATATTTATAAACTAATTTGATCACTTCAAATTCTTACCAATTTTTAATTAGTCTGTTAATAAAAAAAACCTTATCCAATTATATTTTTACAAAAAATTGTATCTTATAATTCTATGATCTAATTAAATTGCAAAATTAAAATTGTGCACAAACACTTTTTAGGTTGAAAAGTTTAAAAAGAACAAAAAGCAGGTATAAAAATACACTCTAGTTTTCATTTTCAGATAGAGTAATTATATATATCATATATAAAATTTATATATAAATTTATATCATATATAAAATTTATATATAAATTTTATATATATATCATATATAAAATTTATATATAAATTTTATATATATATCATATATAAAATTTATATATATGAAAGAATATATATTTTTCTTATATTTATATATAAAAGAAATCATATATATATATAATTTTTACCTTAGATATCTCCAAAGATAAAATTCTTAAGATTGATAGGGAGCCGAGAAGAAATTTTAAATAGTGGATATAACTTGTAATCATTTAAGATTTAACTAAGTCACATTTTCAGCAGATGTTCTAATAAATATAATAGTAGTAATTAGTATTATTATTAGGATAGTGCCTGAAATAAAGGGTGTAAACATTACATAAAGCTTGGATAGAGAGCAGTAGGCTCAGAATAAAGAAACTTCAGACTGGAAACATACCTGAAAGAATCTTAGTCAATTCCTGAGTTTTACAGTTAAAATTCAGTTTCAGAAAAATAAACTGTCTCAAGTTAAATTGTCAGTTAGTGGCTTAGTTGAGGCAATAATTTGTGTCTTCTACTTCTAATTCATTTACTCTGTTTTTTTTTTTTTTAGATATACTAACTGACAAACAAACATTACTATATGTATTCAACTATTCCTATAATTATTAATTTAAATGGTCTCAAGTTAAACTTTTACATACAGAATAATACTTGAACATATTTTATACAGTGCTATACATTTTGTAGATCACATTGAATTTTTTATTGCTTACTCTATATTTATTTCTTTCGTACCAGCATAATTATGGCAGTAGAGGAAAGATAAAAAGAAAGGGCAAATACACACAATTTTCCCTGTCATGTATGACTTTTAGTTTTTACTTCTAGAATTTATCCATGCTTACGTATTTTCTGAAGTTGTAATGATGAGGAAATACAATCTTTGTTGTTTTATTTAAGTAACATTATATTATGACATTGTCATGTTCATAATTACTACTTTAGCAACTAATATTTCATTGACTTAATTTGATAATTATCCAGTCATTTCCCTCTTGTGAGTGATTAGTTCATTTCTAATATTACTATAAAAAATACTGTTGTGAATTTCTTTGTGTACATTGCTTTTCCATATGGTTTGTCTTTTGATTTTTTTGTGCAGATAAATCATATTATGCATATTATGCATTTATGTGCATAAATTATGTCATATAGGCTCGTGTGATTAAACAGCACAGTCCCTCTTTTACCTGAAGAGGAACGTGCAGCAGAGAAGCTACAGGCAGGACTGGCCTTATGCGCAGAAGGGTACCCAGAAGTCTGCAAAGATAATTTATAGGACAACTCCCCAAATCACCCCCAGTAGTCTTTCCTAAAATTTCCAACAATGCAATTTCTCAGTGCTTTTTTAAGAGGTAGGTATTTAATAAAGTTAAGGCATTTCTAGACTAAACAAAGGTAAAGCATTAGCTAACACATACGCAGGGCCTAGTTTATATGATTAATTCCCATTACCAATCATAAATTCTTAGGCAGCATAGACTTAATTCTTCAAATAAGTATTAAAAAGAACAATATTGAGAGCATGACACTATGACGTCTCTTGAGTGAAAGAAAATAAGAGAATTGAACTTCAATCTCTCATACATTATAAACATGTTTCCTACACAAAACACATACCAATCAATGAAAAGGTCATGTTTTTTCACAAGTTCTTTAGGACTCAGGCCCAGAATTCACAAGATTGTTGTGATTTAGTCACTCATTATTGTTCAGCATTTATTTTCCTGGCATATACAGCTATACAGCTACCATGTATTGCAAAGCTACAATGTCTCAGCCACTTTTTTTCATAATCTCATTTCGTCCTTATAATAACTCTATATAGTATCTATTATTTCTCTCATTTTACATATGTGGACATCAAGGCCGAGAATGTTGAAGTATTTTGCGTAAAATCACAAGTTCTGAGCTATGAAGTGGCATAGCCAAAATTCACCTTTCTCTGAATGATTATTCTGTAAGTACTCCTTAGTGAGCAGGGATTTCTACCATAATATGTCAACAGCTTTTTGGGGCTATCTGAATTCTCTTGTGATTTTTCTACTCATAAAACATGAAAAACCTCTTAGTTAATTCTTTTTTCCCAGAATGTCAGTCGTGCTGGACATTTACTCTGCTGTTAAACATGTAACTAGAGAAATACAAGTGGGAACCACATTTGTGACCCAAAATGAACTTTTCAAAATTTTTTTGAAATGTTATAATATTTTGCACTCAATCTTCATGACTAAAGTGTACTAAAGTCACAACAGATATTCCAAATCAGCAGTTGTGTTGCCAATGGAATGTCAACAATATTAATTCAGATTTAACAACCACTCGGATTCATCTCTTTAGATTCAAGTCCCATAAAAACACAGGATGAAGTCTCATGACTTTTATTAAAATGTCTCTAAATATAAGCCCTAAAAAGCAATTAACTCTGATATGGTGTTTGCATCTGAAAAATTTTGGAGAAGATAAAGAATGTAAGAATGTACCTGCACCATAAGCATAGCAACTTCAGATTTAATGATTTTTTTTGTTAAATTTTGTTCAGTAACTAAGCTGATCTCTCAGAAAATCATTTAAAATTACTCACAAGACTGTAATTATGTAGTGTGGGAATGATCTTGGTACAGAATCGAAAAAAAAATCCTTTCTTTCACTGCTTCAAAAACTTCACCCAAAAAAAGGATTGAATGAATTCTAAGTTTTTAAAGTTTAAGAATTCTACCACAAATTTAACTTCAAGGAGAAAATACTTTAAGTTATAATTAATGTATTATTGGTAAATGTTTAGGATAAAAAGTCTCATACTAGAAATCCACACACAAAAAAAAACAAAACAGTTTTGAATCCATAATAGGTAGAAAGACAGTGTGTGATACGGTTTGGCTGTGTGTCCCCGCCCAAATCTCATTTTGAATTGTACTCCCATAATTCCCAAGTGTTGTAGGAGGGAGCCAGTGGAAGATAATTTGAATCATGGGGCGGTTTCTTTCATACTGTTCTCATGGTAGTGAATAAGTCTCATGAGATCTGATGGTTTTGTCAGGGGTTTCTGCTTTCGCATATTCCTCATTTTCTCTTGCTACCGCCATATAAGAAGTGCCTTTCACCTGCCGCCATGACTCCGAGTTATCCCCAGCCACGTCAAACTGTAAGTCCAATTAAACCTCTTTTTCTTCCCAATCTCGGATATGTCTTTATCAGCAGCATGAAAATGGACCAATACAGTAAATTGGTACCAGTAGAGTGGGGTATTGCTGAAAAGATACCCAAACATGTGGAAGTGACTTTGGAACTGGGTAACAGCAGAGGCTGGAACAGTTTGGAGGGCTCAGAAGAAGACAGGAAAATGTGGGAAAGTTTGGAACTTCCCTGTGACTTGTTGAATGGCTTTGACCTAAAGCCTGATAGTGATATGAATAATAAGATCCAGGCTGAGGTGGTCTCAGCTGAAGATGAGGAATTTATTGGGAACTGGAGCAAAGGTGACTCTTACTATGTTTTAGCCAAGAGATGGGCAGCATTTTGCCCCTGTCCTAAAGATTTGTGGAACTTTGAACTTGAGAGAGATAATTTAGGGTATCTGGAAGAAGAAATTTCTAAGCAGCAAACCATTAAAGATGTAACTTGGGGACAGGCACAGTGACTCATGCCTGTAATCTGAGCACTTTGGGAGGCTGAGGTGGGCAGATCACTTGAGTCAGGAGTTCGGGACCAGCCTGGCCAACATGGTGAAACCCATCTCTACTAAAAAGACAAAAATTAGCTGGGTGTGGTGGTATATACCTGTAGTCCCACCTACTCAGGAGGCTGAGGCAGAACTGCTTGTACCAGGAGGTGGAGGTTACAGTGAGCTGAGATCACACCACTGCACTCCAGCCTGGATGACAGAGAATCACTTGTACCAGGAGGCAGAGGTTACAATGAGCTGAGATCACACAACGGCACTCTAGGCTAGATGACAGAGTAAGACTTTGTCTCAAAAAAAAAAAAAAAAAGTGACTTGGGTGCTGTTAAAAGCATTCCATTTTAAAAGGGAAACAAAGCATAAAAGTTCAGAAAATTTGCAGCCTGATGATGCAGTAGAAAAGAAAAACCCATTTTTTGAGGAGAAATTCAAGCTGGCTGCAGAAATTTGCATAAGTAACAAGGAGCCCAATGTTAATCCCCAAGACAACAGGGAAAATGTCTCCAGGGCATGTCAAAGGACTTCATAGCAGCCCCTCCCTTCACAGACCCAGAAGCCTAGGAGGAAAAAATGGTTTTGTGGGCCAGTCCTAGGGTCCCCATGCTGTGTGTGCAGCCTAGGGACTTGGTGCCCTGCATCCCAGCTGCCCCAGACACTGCTAAAATGGGCCAAGGTACAGCTTGGCTTATGGCTTCAGAGGGTGCAAGCCCCAAACCTTGGCAGCTTCCATGTGGCATTAAGCTGGCAGGTGCACAGAAGTCAAGAATTGAGGTTTGGGAACCTCCACCTAGATTTCAGAAGATGTATGGAAATGCCTGGATGCCCAGGCAAAAATTTGCTGCAGGGCAGGGCCCTCATGGAGAACCTCTGCTAGGGCAGTGTGGTAGGGAAATGTGGGGTTGGAGCCCCCACACAGAGCTCCTACTAAGGCACTGCCTAGTGGAGCTGTGAGAAGACGGACATTGTCCTCCAGACCCCAGAATGGTAGATTTACCAACAGCTTGCACCATGCGCCTGGGAAAGCTACAGACACTTAACACCAGCCTGTGAAAGCAGCCAGGAGGTAGGTATACCCTGCAAAGACACAGGGGTGGAGTTGCCCAAGACTTTGGGAACCTACCTCTTGCATCAGTGTGACCTGGATGTGAGACATGGAATCAAAGGAGATCATTTCGGAGCTTTAAATTTTGACTGCCCCACTGGATTTTGGACTTGCATAGGCCCTGTAACCACTTTGTTTTGTCCAATTTTACCTATTTGGAATGGCTGTATTTACCCAATACCTGTATTCTCATTGTGTCTAGGAAGTAGCTAGCTTGCTTTTGATTTTACAGGGTCATAGGCAGAAGGGACTTGACTTGTCTCAGATGAGACTTTGGACTGTGGAGTTTTGGGCTAATGCTGAAATGAGTTAAGACTTTGGGAGACTGTTGGGAATGCATAATTGGTTTTGAAATGTGAGAACATGAGATTTGGAGGGGTCATGGGTGGAATGATATGGTTTTGCTCTATGTACTCACCCAAATCTCATCTTGAATTGTACTCCCATAATTCCCATGCATTGTGGGAGCGACTCAATGGGAGATAATTTGAATTATGGGGGTGGTTTCTCCCATACTGTTCTCATGGTACTGAATAAGTCTCACAAGATCTGATGGTTTTATCAAGGGTTTCTGCTTTTGCATCTTCCTCATTTTCTCTTGCCACCACCATGTAAGAAGTGCCTTTTGACTGGGCGTGGTGGCTCACGCCTGTAATCCTAGCACTTTGGGAGGCTGAGGCAGGCAGATCACGAGGTCAGGAGATTGAGACCATCCTGGCATGGTGAAACCCCGTATCTACTAAAAGCACACACAAAAAATTAGATGGGCGCGGTGGGTGCCTGTAGTCCCAGCTACTCGGGAGGCTGAGGCAGGAGAATGGTGTGAACCCACGAGGCGGAGCTTGAAGTGAGCCAAGATTGTGCCACTGCACTCCAGCCTGGGCAACAGAGCGAGACTCTGTAAAAAAAAAAAAAAAAAAAAAAAAAAAAAAAGAAGTGCCTTTCACCTCCCTCCATGATTCTGAGGCCTCCCCAGCTATATGAAACTATAAGTCCAATTTAACCTCTTTTTCTTCCCAATGTTGGGTATGTCTTTATCAGCAGCATGAAAATGGACTAATACAGTGACCATAAATAGATCTTGAACTTTTAACTGAGAAGAACACAATTTTGCTGCATATTCAGCCTAACTTTACATAGTTAGCTAAGCTCTATATAATTACATAATTATGAATATAGTTATATGACGAGTTAAGTCCTTCGAAAAGGAAAGAACATGATTCCATGTAGGTGCACATAGTTCTCAATTTGCTTGTAAATCGTTTGGCTTTTAAAACATATTTTCTGATAGAAAATATTTTAAGTTATAGCCTCTCCCCACCTGAAACCTATTGAATGTGTAATTAAGTTGAATTGTGCTTATTATGCTTGAGACAGAACTCTGAGTTCAGGAAGGAAGGAGGCAGAGAACAAATATTTACTTCTTTCTGGCTACAGGGCTGGCTGTGAATAAAATTTGGCATAGGCAATATACATGGGAATTTTTTTACTTCTTTATATTTATTCCTCTCACTTGAACATTGCTGTTATTTGGGTATACTATGCTCATTTCCTAATTTAAACTATGCTTACTAGCACACTTCCCAGCACCAGCCTACCCCACAAACTACTCTGTGCCTCAAAATTATCTCCTTCATTCTTGTTCCTACTACAGTGCCTTGCACATAGAAGGCACACAATAATTATTCATTGAAAGAATGAATGAAATAAGAAACATAGAAAGTGTTAGAAAAAGCACCAACCTAACAGAAAGAAAAGATGTGGCTTTAACTATCCTTTGCCTCTTTACTTCCTCTACATTTACATTCTCAGCTATTCAAGTTTTATACGGTTGTTGTTCTGTACAATGATTTCTTGAAAGCAAAAGCTTGAGCTCCAACAAGGTTAGGGGACATCAGTGCAGATGTTTTATGGACATTTTTAGAATTGGTGTTGATAGAAGTCTCATTTTAAAATGATGTAAAAACTGAGGCTGTATAGCCTGATTCATAATGCTCAAAAGACCATTATGAATCATTATGAAACAAAGCAAACACATAGTTGTCATATAATATAGGAGTTCTAGGCTTGCTTCACGTGTTTCAAACAGTGATGGTTCCTTAAGAGGTCACATCTCTGTGCTATCTAACACATAAAGAGGCATGATAAAACAGTACAGCTACTGTGCTCTAATGTAGTTCACAGCCAACACTGCTCAGTGCTGAGTGTGGCACCCGTGGTAATTCGTGAGCGAGGTGCCTCCTTAGGCCTTTCCTGTGTTGCATACCTATCTCATTGCTAAACTGCATCTGGTTAGAAAGCCCATCCACATGCTCTTGTATGGTCAAAAAGGAGAGACTTCTTCTATACAGAACTCATTCAATGCCCGGCATGGGCACATGGCAGGCTGACAGCCAAAATGTGCCCACTAAGCCCCTAACAAATGAATCATGAATCTGGGTGACTGGACAGACAAATGTTTACCATGGAATGGTAACAAAAAAGTCTGGGCTTTTTGCCATTTAGGAAAAAAAAAAAGAAGTATGTCAACCTTCTTATCCTTTCCCAGATAGAGCTCTGAGAAGGTGTAGTACAATTCAACTCAGTCTTTGGAGGGGCATATTGACAACAAAATGATACTTTGTATAATTTCACAATTTTATGTGTGTGTGTGTGTGTATGTGTGTGTGTGCATGTGTGGTGATTTTCTCTCTTGTGGTGACTGATTTGCTTTACCATAAAATGAAGTAGGATGATACTATTATAATTTATCCTTTCCTATCACATCGTGATTTAGTTTAAGATTGCAGGGCAAATAGACTGTGTTATTACTCATTGAACACCAAGAATAAAGAAAAAATAATATAAGGTTTTTGAGCATGGTTCTTTTCTCTGCTCAGTATCAATTCTAGCTCTGCCACTATCTGGCTGTGCGATGTTTGGCAAGTTACTTAACATCTTCCTCTATAATGTGGTCGTTGAGAGTAGACAATATGTGTATATGTATTAAGTGCCTGGAACAGATAAATAATAAATGCCAGTTGAAAATTATTTATTTGCGGAGGATGATGGTGGATAGGAGGCAGGACTAGCTTGCAGTTCCTGCCCAGATGGACAGAGCAGCATGTGGAGACTCACATAGGGAACTTTTGCTCCAAGAACTATCACAGGAATATACCAGGAAAGCCAAGAGAATCCACAGACCCTTTGAAGGAACGGGATCACTGCTGCAGGCTCTCTAAGATGCCAAAAAACTGTGAGTTGAGTTGCTTTCTCAGGAAGGAGGCTGGTGGTCTGGGACATGTTCTCTGCCTGTCACCAGCTGCCTGGAAATAGACTCAGTGCTGCTGAGGGGATATGGTGGGAGTGAGACCAGCTTTTAGGACTGCAGGCTGTGTGGGAGCAGGATGAGGCCTGTGACTGCCGGCTTTCCCCTACTTCCTTGGTGACCTGTATGATGCAGCAGAGGCAGCTATAATCCCCCTGGGAATATAATTTCATTAGACTGAGAACCACATCCCCATCCCATACAGTAGCCGCAACAAGCCCCACACAAGGAAAGGCTGGGCTCAGACACACTTATCCCTGCCCCCACCTGGTAGTCTTTCTCTATACACCATGGTAGCTGAAGACAATGGTCATAATCTTTTGGGGGCTCTATGGCTCTGCCCACCTTCTGAGGAACCCAGATATGTAACCAGGTATCCCTAGGGCAAGTTTGCATATTCCCTATAGGACTACAACTGATGCGCTCTTGAAAGTGTCACCTCCTGGCTGCAGGCCAACCAATACAAAACCAGTGCACTAAGCAAAAACACAACCAAAAACCCTCATAGAGTCCATTTCACTCCCCTGCTACCTCCACCAAGGCAGGTGCTGGTATCCACAGCTGCAAGAACTAAAGATGGACCATATCACAGTACTCTTTGCAGATACTCCTTAGTACCAGCCTGGAGCCCAGTAGTTCTGCTGGGTGGCTAGACCCAGAGGAACAAAAACAATCACTACAGTTTGGTCTCAGGGAGCCTCATTCTTAGGGGAAGGGGGAGAACACCACATCAAGGGAACACCCTTTAGACGAAAGAATCTGAAAGGCAGCCCCTGAGTCTCAGATTTTCCCTCTGTCATAGTCTACCCAAATGAGGGGGAACCAGAAAAACAATTCTGGTAACATGATAAAACAAACTTCTTTAGGACTCCCAAAAGATCATACCAGCTACCAGCAATGGATCCAAACCCAAACAAAATCTCTGAATTGCCAGAAAAAGAATTCAGAAGGCTGATTATTAAGCTAATCAAGGAGTCACCAGAGAAAGGTGAAGTCTACCTTAGATAAATCCAAAACATGATACAGGATATAAAAGGAAAACTCTTCAGTGAAATAGAAAGAATAGATAAAGAATGATCACAGCTTCTGGAAATCAAGGACACACTTAGAGAAATTCAAAATGCACTAGAAAGTCTCAGCAAAAGAATCAAACAAGCAGAAGAAAGAACTTCAGAGCATCAAGACAAGGCTTTCAAATTAACCCAATTTATTAAAAAAGAAAAAAAGAAAAAATAATTTTTAAAAATGAACAAAGCCTCCAAGAAGTTTGGCACCATCTTAAACATCCAAACCTAAGAATAATTGGTATTCCCAAGGAAGAAGAGAAATCTAAAAGTTTGGAAAACATATTTGAGAGAATATTCTAGACATTCAAATGCAAGAAGCTCAAAGAACACCTGGAAAATCCATTGCAAAAAGATCATTGCTTAGGCAAATAGTCATCAGGTTATCTGAAGTCTAGATGAAAGAAAGAATCTTTAGAGCTGTGAGGCAAAAGCATCAGGTGACCTATAAAGAAAAACCTATCAGATTAACAACAGATTTCTCAGCAGAAACCCTACAAGCTAGAAGGGATTGGGGTCCTATTTTTTAGCCTCCTTAAACAAAACAATTATTAGTCAAGAATTTTGTATCCAGCAAAACTAAGCTTCATAAATGAAGGAAAGATACAGTCTTTTCTAGACAAACAAATGGTGTGAGAATTCACCACTACCAAGCCAGCACTACAAGAACTGCTAAAAGGAGCTGTAAATCTTGAAACAAATCCTCAAAATACATGAAAATAGAACCTCCTTAAAGCGTAAATCTCACAGGATCTATAAAACAATAACACAAAGAAAAACCAACAACAAGGTATTCAGACCACAAATAGCAAAATGAATGAAATAATACCTCATATCTCAATACTAACATTGAATATAAATGGCCTAAATGCTCCACTTAAAAGATACAGAATGGCAGAATGGATACACATTCACCAACCAAGTTTCTGCTGTCTTCAGTAGACTCACCTAACACATAAGGACTCACATAAAGTTAAGGTAAAGGGGTAGAAAAAGATATTTCATGCAAATGGACACCAAAAGTGAGCAGAAGTAGCTATTCTTATATCAGACAAAACAAACTTTAAAGCAACAGCAGTTTAAAAAGACAAAAACGGACATTATATAATGATAAAAGAACTAGTCCAATGGGAAAATATCACAATTCTAAATATATATGCACCTAACACTGGAGCTCCCAAATTTATAAAACAATTACTTCTAGACCTAGGAAATGAGACAGACAGCAACACAATAATAGTGGGGAATTTTAATACTCCACTGACAGCACTAGACAGGTCACCAAGACAGAAAGTCAAGAAAGAAACAATGGACTTAAGCTATACCCTAGAACAAATGAACTTAACAGATATGTATAGAACATTCTACCCAACAACTGCAGAATACACATTCTATTCATTAGCACATGGAACATTCTCCAAGACAGATCATATGATAGGCCACAAAACAGTCTCAGTAAATTTAAGAAAATCGAAATTATATCAAGTACTCTCTCAGAACACAAAGGAATAAAATTGGAAATCACCTCCAAAGGGAACCCTCAAAACCATGCAAATATGTGGAAATTAAATAACCTGCCCCTGAATGCTCATTGGGCAAACAGTGAAATCAAGATGGAAATTAAAAAATTCTTTGAACTGAATGATAATTTTGATACAACCTACCAAAATGTCTGGGATACAACAAAAGCAGCGACAACAGGAAAGTCCATAGCATTAAATGCCTATATCAAAAAGCCTGAAAGAGCACAAATAGACAGTCTAAGGTCACATCTCACAAAACTGGAGAAAAAAGAACAATCCAAACCCAAACCCAGACCCAGCAGAACAAAAGAAATAACCAAAATCAGAGCAGAACTAAATGATATTCAAACAAAAAAGTACAAAAGAAAAATGAAACAAAAAGCTGGTTTTTTGAAAAGGTAAATAAAACAGATCATTTGCGAGATTAACCAAGTAAAGAAGTAAGAAGATCCAAGTAAGCCCAATTAAAAATGAAATGGGAGATATACAACTGATACCACAGAAATACAAAAGATTATTCAAGGCTGCTATCCACATAAACTAGAAAACCTAGAGAGATGGACACATTCTTGGAAATATACAATCTTTCTAGATTAAACCAGGAAGATATAGAATCTCTGAACAGACCAATAAGAAGCAGCAAGATTGAAATAAAATTTTTAAAAATTGCCAACAAAAAAAGTCCAGTACCAGATGGATTCACAGCTGAATTCTATCAGACATTCAAAGAAGAATTGATACCAATCTTATTGACACTATTACAAAAGATAGGGGAAGAGGGAATCTCCCTAAATCACTCTATGAAGCCAGTATCACCATAATAGCAAAATTAGGGAAGGACATAACAAAAATAAAATCACAGACCAGTATACCTGATGAACATAGATGCAAAAGTCCTCAACAAAATCCTAGAGAACTGAATCCAACAGCATATCAAAAAGATAATCCACCATGATCAAGTGGGTTTCATACAAGGGATGCAGGGATGGTTTAACATATGTAAGTCAGTAAATGTGATACACCACATAAACAGAATTAAAAACAAAAATCACATGATCATCTCAATAGACACAGAAAAAATTCAGTATCCCTTTATGATTAAAATCCTCAGCAAAATCAGCATAGAAGAGCCATACCTTAAGGTAATAAAAGCTGTCTACAACAAATCCACAGCCAACATTATAATGAATGGGGAAAAGTTGAAAGCATTCCCCCTGAGAAGTGGAACAAGACAAAGATGCCCACTTTTACCACTTCTATTCAACATAGTATGGGAAGTCCTAGCCAGAGCAATCAGACGAGAGAAAGAAATAAAGGGCATCCAAATCAGCAAAAAGAAAGTCAAACTGTCATTGTTGATTGTAGGATTGTACATCTAGAAAACCCTAAAGACTCATCCAAAAGCTCCTAGAACTGGTAAATGAAAACGTTTCAGGATACAAAATTAATGTACACAAATTAGTCACTCTGTTCTACACCAACAGCAAAGAAGTTGAGGATTAAATCAAGAACCCAACCGCTTTCACAATAACTGAATTAAAAAAAAAAACTTAGGAATATACCTAACCAAGGAGGTGAAAGACTTCTATAAGGAAAACTACAAAACACTGCTGAAAGAAATCATAGAAGACACAAACAAATAGAAACACATCCCAAGCTCATGGGTGGGTAGAATCAATATTGTGAAAATGACCATACTGCCAAAAGCAATCTACAAATTCAATGTAATTCCCATCAAAATACCACCAACATTCTTCATAGAACTAGAAAAAAAAATCTTAAAATTCATATGGAACCAAAAAAGAGCCCACATAGCCAAGCAAGACTAAGCAAGAAGAACAAGTCTGGAGGCATCATATTACCTGACTTCGAACTATATTATAAGGCCATAGTCACCAAAACAGCATGGTAAGGATATAAAAATAAGCACATAGAGCAATGAAACAGAATAAAGAACCCAGAAATAAAGCCAAACACTTACAGCCAACTCGTCTTTGACAAAGCAAACAAACCATAAAGTGGAGAAAGGACAATCTATTCAACAAATGGTGCTGGGATAATTGGGGAGCTACATGTAGAAGAATGAAACTTGTTCCTCATCTCTCACCTTACACAAAAATCAACTCAAGATGAATCAAAGGCTTAAATCTAAGATCTGAAACCTAAAGATTCTAGAAGACAATGTCAGAAAAACTATTCTAGGTATTGGCTTTGGCAGAGACTTCATGACCAAGACTTCATGACCAAGAACACAAAAGCAAACACAACAAAAACAAATATAAATAGATGGGACTTAATTAAATTAAAAAGCTTCTGCACAACAAGAGAAATAATCAGCAGAGTTAACAGACTACCCACAGAGTGGGAGAAAATCTTCACAATGTATTCATTCAACAAAGGACTAATATCCAGAATCTACAAAGAACTCAAATCAGAAAGAGAAAAAACAAACAGTCCCATCAAAAAGTGGGCTAAGGACATGAATAGACAATTCTCAAAAGAAGATATACAAATGGCCAACAAGTATGGGGAAAAATGCTCAACATCACTAACTATAAGGGAAATGCAAATCAAAACCACAATGTTGTACCACCTCACTCCTGCAAGAATGGCCATAATCAAAAAGTAATAGATGCTGGTGTGGACGTGATGAAAAGGAAACACTTTTACACTGTTGGTGGGAATGTCAGCTAGCACAACCACTATGGAAAACAGTGTGGCGGATCCTCAAAGAACTAAAAGTAGATGTACCGTTTGATCCAGCGTTCCCACTACTAGCTATCTACCCAGAGGAAAATAAGTCATTATACATAAAAGATACTTGCACATACATATTTATAGCAGCACAGTTTGCAATTGCAAAAATATGTAACCAGCCCAAATGCCCGTTAATCGACCAGTGGATAAAGGAAATGTGGTATATACACAATGAAATACTACTCATTCATAAAAAGGAATGAAATAATGGCATTCACAGAAAACTGGATGGAATTGGAGACTATTATTGTAAGTGAAGTAACTCGGGAATAGAAAACCAACATCTTATGAAGAACGTGAATGGAGAATATTGTATGTTCTCACTCAGATGTGGGAGCTAAACTATGAGGAGGCATAAACTATAAAGGCATAAGAATGATACATTGGACTGTGGGGACTCAGGAAAAAAAGTGAGAGGTGGCAATGGATAAAAGACTACACATTGAGTACAATGTACACTGCTTAGGTTATGGGTTCACCAGAATCTCAGAAATCACCACTAAAGAACTTATTCATATAACCAATTACCACCAGTTCCCCAAAAACATATTGAAGTAAAGAAATGAAAAATTTGAAGAAAAAGAAAATAATTTATTTGCTTATATTGTTTCTAAAATTAATATTAGGATAAAATTCATCAGTAGCATCATAGCTAGAGACCAAAATATCTACCAATAACATTGTGGCTTGCTAGACTAGATTTTTTTTTTTTTAATCTAAAGAAAGCTATTTGGGAAATAATATTTTCAAATTAATTATTGTCAACTTTTTCTTGACTTAAGATTTTATTTATACTCTGTGTTTCATCTGCCCCTCTCACTGTACCTGGTAAATAAAATAAAATAAATTATTTTAGAAAATGTAAGTAGCAAATGAGAGCTCCAAAACAATGAAAGCCTAATATAATAATGTATTCTATTCTAGAGGAAAAATAATAAAAAAAGAAGCTTCCAGAATATTTATGAATAGCTTAATATTGGTATATAAGTATATGTACAAACAGTATAGAATATAAATATTAAGCTATTCATATATATTCATATGCCTATACATATATACATGTATACATATGTATGTATCAGCTGTCCATATATACCTATGTGTGTGTAGGTATATTTGTGTATATAGATGTGTGTGTGTATTTTTACACATATATATAGCTGAACCAGGTTTTGAGAACTAGAGTGTATGAGGCAGTTGTACTCATCTTTCCTTTAGGCCAGAAGAATGCTTTTTCTTCAACTGTGGTTTCCTTCTCTTTGGCTTTTTGGCACTCTGACCAACTGTGTGACAATCCTGTGTTGAGTATGCAGACTTTGACGGTTCTCTAATATCTTCATTCAAATAGTCAAGGAGAAGCTGGGAATAACAAACTATTTTTAATTATGCTGGAAACACACCACGAAGTTTCCTACTGTGTAGTGGAGTGGAAGTGATTTATTACATGAGAAAATGAATCACTGGTCAATGGAAAGTTGACAGCTAATAAAAATTTTGCAGTTGGGACTCATCACTTCATGACAAAGATATTTGAGAAAAGTAGGAAAATTGAGGTGATTTGAACTACTTATTACATAAAGTTCTGACACTTTTTTTATAAGGCTACTAAAAAAATATGATTTTCCAACTTCAAGACTGAGTGATGAAGAAAAGACATGAAATTTTAGAAACTTACTTCCCAGGAGACTTATTTCGGATGCTCTAAAAATATCAGTAAGACTTATTTTAAAATTTCCTTGTAAGGTCCCCTTTCTTTAGAAATTTGCTTTGCAATCCAAACGCCAAGTTCAACTACAGTATAAGTTGGAGAAGAGAGGTAGAAAAGGAAGGATGGAACTTTGCTCTTTCAAAAATACCCTTTTGTAACCTGGTGTTCTAATAACTATTTGATATTTTAGCGAAATTTGTTCTTATTTACACAATTAATTATGCTTTGAGGGAGGACATCAGCAAGATGCCAAAACAGAAAGCTCCATTACCTCCTTCCCCAGCAGAGACACTGATTCAATAACAATACACAGACAAATTATCTTTGTTAGAAATCCAGAAAGCAGTTAAGAGGTTCATGAATCCCAAGTGAGTGTGAAATCAACTGCATTGAAACCAGTACGGAAATTTTTGACACTCACTTGTCAGAGCAAGAGAACCTGACAAAATCTCTCTAATGGGAAATGTATATGCACAAGTTTAGAGAAGGTATATTCACAGACAAGGTTTGAGAAGCCCACAGAATCACCAGTTGGGCTAATTAGTGAATGTCTTTCTCAGTATAAAGCTAGTTTATAAAGACTGGGAGAGGTAACTGTTTTTTTCAAATGCATGGATCCCAACACAAAGTAACAAGGCACAGAAAGAAATAGTTAAAGTTGGTCAAACCAAAGGAGCAAAATAAATCTCCATAAAGCAACACTAAAGAAACAGAGGTATGTGAATTATCTGACAAGGAATTTAAAATAAGCATCATAAAACTGCTCATTGAAATCAAGGAAAATGTAAGAATAAAATGCAAATATTAATAGATAGAAAATATGCAAAAGAACCAATAGAAATTTTGTAGCTGAAGAATATAATTGAATTTTACAATTCACTAAATGGGTTCAATATCATCTATGATCAAACAGAAGAAAGAATCGGTGAACTCAAATACAGATCATTTGAAAGTATTCAGTTACAGAGAAATTAAAAAAAAAAAAGGATGAAGAGAGAAGAAACCTAATGAATTCATTAGGAAGAAGAAGGCTAATGAGTTTATTTGGTCCACCAAGTGGACCAAAATACATATTATGAGAGTCCCAGAAATAGAAGAGGAAGAAAAAGAAAGGGGAAAAAAGCTTATTTAAAGAACTAATGACCAAAATCTTTCCATTATTGTGAAGGAAATGAACATCCAGATTCAAGAAGCCAAATGAATTCCAGATAAGTAAGATAAACTCAAGGAAGAAAACACTGAGACACATTATAATCAAATTGTCAAAATCCAAAAAAGAATTTTGAAGGCATCAAGAGAAAAGTGAATTGTCACATACAAGAGAGCCTACACAGAGAAAGAAGACTATCAGCTGATGTCTTAGCAGAAAATTTGCAGAAGGAAGCGGGTTAATATATTGAAAAATCTAAAAGAAAATAAAACCTTGCCAACCAAAAACACAATATCTAGCAAAACTATCCTTCAAAAATGAAGGCAAAATAAGGACTTTTCCAGACAAAGGAAAGCTAAAGAGTTTTATCACCACTAGATTTGACTTATAAGAAATGCTGAAAAGAATCTTTCAAGTTAAAGTGAAAGGACACTGAACAGCAACATGAAAGCATATAAAAGTAGAAGACTTGCTGGTAAAGGTAACCATATAGATAAGTACAGAATATTGTAATACTATAATGGCAGTACATAAATCAATGCCAATTCTGGGATGGATGTTAAAAGACAAAAGTATTAAAATAACTATAAAATGTGTTAATGAATACACAAAATAAAAAGAGGTAATTTGTGGCATCAACATAAATTCTGTGTGGGACAAAAAAAAGAGTAGAGTTTTTTCTACACAGTTGAAGTTAAGTCATCATTAGTTCAAAATATGCTGTAATATATATTAGATGTTTTATGTAAGCCCTATGGTAAACACAAAGAAAACACCTATAGAAGATATACAAAAAAAAAAAAAATGAGAAAGAAATCAAAGCATGTCATTACCAAAAAAAAAAAAAAAAAAAAAAATCAATGAAACACAAAAGAAGACAGAGAGGAAAAGAAGTGCAAAAAATTATAAGAGAGAAGACAATTCGCAAGATAATAATGGTAATACCTCCCCTATCAGTAGTTACTTTAAATGTAAAGAGATTGAACTCTCAAATCAAGAGAAACAGAGTGTCTATAACGAGCTACCCATTTCACACCAGTTAGAATGGCTATTATCAAGAAGTCCAAAAATAATACATGCTGGCAAGTTTGCAGAGAAAATGGAACACTCATAAACTGCTGGTAGAAATGTAAATTAATTCAGCTATTGTGGAAAGTAGTTTCACAATTTCTCAAAGAACTCAAAGCAAAATTACCATTCAACTCAGCAATGCCATTATTGGGTATATACACAAAGGAATATAAATTATTCTACCATAAAGACATATGCATGTGTATATTTACTGCAGCCCTATTCATAATAGAAAAGACATGGAATCAACCTAAATGCCCATCAATCGTAGACTGGATAAAGAATGTGGTACATATACACCACGGAATACTACACAGCCCTAAAAAAGAACAAGAGCATGTCCTTTGTGGCAACATAGATAAAGCTGGAGACCATTATCCTAAGCAAACTAAAACAAGAACAGAAAACCAAATATGCATGTATTCAGATATAACTGAGAACTAAACATTGAATACATATGTATACAAAGAAGGGAACAATAGACACCAGAATCTACCTGAAGGTGGAGGGGGGCAGGTGACTGAGGATTTAAAAACTATCAGATACAATGCCTATTATCTGGGGTGTTGAAATAACCTGTACACCAAACTCCCATGACATACAATTTACCTACATAATGAACCTGCACATGTACCCCTGAACCTACAATAAAAGTTAAACAAAAACTAGAAAGAGTATTTAAATGGATACAAAACAGGATCCAACTATATGCTGTCTTGAAGGGACACACTTTAGACCTAAAGCTTATAGGCTGAAAGTAAAAGGATGGCGAAACATAGTCCAGGCAAATAATAATAAAAGAAAGCCAGGGATATTTACACTTACATCAGACAAAGTAGACTTTAAGTCAAAAACTATCACAAGAACCAAAGAAAAACATTATAAATAATTAAAAAGGTCAACTAATCAGGAAAATAAAACAACTATAAACATATGCACCCAACATCAGAACATCTAAGTACATAAAGCATCTAAGTACATAAACTATTGACAGAACAGAATGAAGGAACAGACAGTGACACAATAATATTAGAAGATTTCAACACTCACTTTCAATAATAAATAGAACAACTAGACAAAAAATCAACAAGGAAACAGAGGACTTGACCAATACTATATACCAAATAGACCTGAAAAACATAAACAGAACATACTCTCAACAACAGCAGAATACACATTCTGCTCAAGCACACAGATGATTTTCTTTAGGACAGAACACCTGTTAAGTAACAAATAAAAGTTCCTAATGGATGTAAGAAGACTTTTCCAACCACAATGGAATCAAACTGAAATCAATAACAGGAGAAATTTTGGAAAATTCAGAAATATATGGAAAATAAAAATAAAAGACATACTTACAAAAACAAATGGGTCAAAGAAGAAATTAAAAGGGAAATTTGAAAATATCTTGAGACAAAGAAAAATGAAAATGCAAACACTACAACTTAAGGGTAGCAGCAAAAGTAGTATTAAGAGAGAAATTTGCAGTGGTAAATGTCTAGATTTAAGAAGAAGATCGATCTTAAGTAAACAACCTAATTTTACACCTCAAGAAGATAGAAAAAATAAAACTAAGCCACAAGTTAGCAGAAGGAAACAAATGATAAAGATTAGAGCAGACATAAATGAAATAAAGAATAAAAATAAAAAAATAAAATATCAACAAAATTGACAAACCCTTAGCTGGACTAAGAATAAAAGGGAGAAAACTCAAATAAATAAAATAAAAAACTGAAAGAGGAGACATTATAACTGATGCTGCAGAAATAAAAATTATTATGAGACTACTATAACCATTATATGCCAACAATTTGGATAAACTAGAAGAAATGGATAAACTCTCAAAAATATACAACCTATGAAGACTGAGTCATGAAGAAACAGAAAATCTAAACAAATCTATAACTAGTAAGGGGACTAACAGCATAATCAAAAACCTCTTGACAAAGAAAAATCCAGGACTAGATGGCTTCATTGAAGAATTCTACCAAACATTTAAAGAAAAATTAATGCCAATTATTCTCAATCTCTTCCAGAAATTTAAAGAGGTGGAACACTTCCAAATTCATTTATGAGACCAGTATTACCCTAATAACAAAGCCAAACACTACAAGAAATTGAATTTTAGGCCAATATTCCTGATGAATATAGATGCAAAAATCTTCAACAAAAGTCTTATGGACCAAACTCAATAGCACATTAAAAAGATCATACGCCATGACCAAGTGGCTATTATCCCTAAAACACTAGGATGGCTCAGAATATGAAAATTAATCAATGTGATATACCACAGTAACAGAACAAAGATAAAAATTACACAGTTATCTCAATCAACGCAGAAAAAGCATTTGACAAAACTCAACACCTTTTCATGATAAAATCACTCAACAAACTAAGACTAGAAGGATTTTACCTCAACATATAAAGGCCGTATGTGAAAAATCCACAGCTAACATTATACTCAGTAGTGAAAAACTACCATCTTTTCTAAGAACAGGAACAAGGCAAGGATGCCCACTCTCACCACTTCTATGCAATAACAAAAAACAATCTGAAAAGGAAATTAACAAAATAATACCACTTTCAATAATCCCACTTTCAATAATCCCCAAAATAAAATTCTTAGGAATAAATTTAACCAAGAAAGTGAAAGCCTTGTATGTTGAAAACTACAAAACATTGAATAAAGAAATTAAAGAAGACATAAATAAGTGGAAAGACATCTGTTCATGGATTGGAAGACTTAATATTGTTAAAATTCTCATACTACCCAAAGCAAGATACAGATTTAATGTAATCCCTATCAAAATCCTAAAAGTATTTCTTTCAGAAATTTAAAAAAAAATCCTAAAATTCATATGGAACCACTTAGGATGCAGAATAGCCAAAACAATTTTAAGAATATCAAAGCTGGAGGCCTCATACTTCCTTTCTTCAAAACACACTACAAAGCTATAGTAATTAAAATAATATGGTATTGACATAAAGACAAACATACAGACCAATAGAATTGAATAGGGAGCTTAGAAATTAACCCAAACATACACAAATGATCTTTGACAAGTGTGCCAAGATCACGAAATGGGGAAAGGTGCAAAAAAAAAAAAAAAAGTGCGAAAAAATGGTGCAAAAAAAAAAAAAAGGAGATGGCCATATTCAAAAGAATGAAGTTGGACCCTTGTTTTACACCATACACAAAAATCAACTTAAAATGGATGAAAGACTTGGACATAATACCAGAAAACTATAAAATTTCCTAGAAAAGAACATAAGAGAAAAGCTTTATAATATTGGTCTTGGCAATGATTTCCTATATATGACACCAAAAGCACAAACAACAGAAGCAAAAATAGACAAATGAGACAACATCAAAGTAAAAAGTTTCCGCACAGCAAAGGACAATCAATAGATTGGAATGGCAACTAATGAAATGAGAGAAAATCTTGGAATAACCAGATATCTGTAAAGAGGTTAATATCTAAAACTATTAAGAACTCCTATGACTCAATAATATCAACAACAACAAATAAACCATTTTTTTTTTTAATGAGCAAAAGACTTGAATAGACATTTCTCCAAGGAAGACATACAAATGGCCAACAAGTATATGTAAAGATGCTGAACAAAAGATATTCTGTTAATCATCAGGGAAGTACAAATCAAAATAACAATGAGACATCACCTCACATTTGTTAGCATAGCAATTATGTTAGAAAAAACAAACAAATAATAATAAAAAACACCAAAAACCCAAACCTGAAAAATAACAAGTATTGGTGAGAAAATTGGAACCCTTGTCATCGACAGTGGGAATGTAAAATGGTGCAGTTGCTGTGGGAAACAGTGTGAAGTTTCCTCAAAAAATTAAAAAAAGAGAATTACTGTGGGATCTAGCAATCCAACTTCTTGGTATTTATCTGAAAGAATTGAAAACAAGATCTCAAAAAGATATTTGCACTGCCATGTTCATTGCAGCATTATTATTGTAGCTAAGAGGTGAAAGCAACCTAAGTGTCCAGCAATGGATGAATTAAGAAAATGTGGTATTCAACCAAAAAAAGCTCAGGACCAGACAGAATCACAGCTGAATTATATCAAAGGTACAAAGAGGAGCTGGTACCATTCCTTCTGAAACTATTCCAATCAATAGAAAAAGAGGAACACCACCTAACTCATTTTATGAGGCCAACATCATCCTGATACCAAAACCTGGCAGAGACACACACAAAAAAGAAAATTTCAGGCCAATATGCCTGATGAACATTGATGCAAAAATCCTCAATAAAATACTGGCAAACTGAATCCAGCAGCACATCAAAAAGCTTATCTGCCACAATCAAGTCGGCTCCATCTCTGGGACGCAAGGCTGGTTCAACACATGCAAATCAATTAGCATAACCCATCACATAAACAGAACCAATGACAAACACCACATGATTATATCAATAGATGCAGAAAAGGCCTTCAATAAAATTCAATATCCCTTCATGCTAAAAACTCTCAATAAACTAGGTATTGATGGAACATATCTCAAAATAATAAGAGCTATTTATGACAAACCCATAGCCAATATCATATTGAATGGGCAAAAGCTGGAAGCATTCCCTTTGAAACCTGGCACAAGACAAGGATGCCCTCTCTCTCCACTCATATTCAACATAGTATTGGAAATTCTGGCCAGGGCAATCAGGCAAGAGAAAGAGATGAAGAGTATTCAAATAGGAAGAGAGGAAGTCAAGTTGTCTGTTTGCAGATGACATAATTGTATATTTAGAAACCCCCATCGTCTCAGCCCAAAATCTCCTTAAGCTGATAAGCAACTTCAGCACAGTCTCAGCATACAAACTCAAGATGCAAAAATCATAAGCATTCTGGCCGAGCGTGGTGGCTGTAATCCCAGCACTTTGGGAGGCCGAGGCGGGCGGATCACGAGGTCAGGAGATAGAGACCATCCTGGCTAACACGGTGAAACTCCGTCTCTACTAAAAATACAAAAAATAATTAGCTGGGCATGGTGGCGGGCACCTGTAGTCCCAGCTACTAGGAAGGCTGAGGCAGGAGAATGGCCTGAACCCGGGAGGCAGAGCTTGCAGTGAGCTGAGATCGCGCCACTGTACTCCAGCCTGGGCGACAGAGTGAGACTCCGTCTCAAAAAAATGAAAAAAAAAATCACAAGCATTTCTACACACTAATAATAGACAAACAGAGAGCCAAATTGTGAGTGAACTCCCATTCACAATTGCTACAAAGGGAATAAAATACCTAGAAATACAACTTACAAGGGATGTGAAGGACTCCTTCAAGGAGAACTACAAACCACTTCTCAAGGAAATAAGAGAGGGCACACATAGAAAAACATTCCATGCTCATGGATGGGCAGAATCAATATCATGAAAATGGCCATACTGCCCAAAGTAATTTATAGATTCAATGCTATTCCCATCAAGCTACCCTTGACTTTCTTCACAGAATTAGGAAAAACTACTTTAAATTTCATATGGAACCAAAAAAGAGCCTGTATAGCCAAGACAATCTGAAGCAAAAAGAACAAAGCTGGAGGCATCACTACTGTATATAGTATATCACTACTGATATAGTATATACAATGCAGTATATATACTACAAGGCGACAGTAACCAAAACAGCATGGTACTGGTATCAAAACAGATATATAGACCAGTGGAACAGAATAGAGACCTCAGAAATAATGCCACACCATCTACAACCATCTGATCTTTGACAAACCTGACAAAAACAAGCAATGGGGAAACGATTCTCTATTTCATAAATGGTGGTGGGAAAACTGGCTAGCGATATGCAGAAAACCGAAAATGGACCCTTTCTTTACACCTTATAGAAAAAATAACTCAAGATGGGTTAAAGACTTAAACATAAGACCCTAAAACCATAAAAACCCTAGAAGAAAACCTAGGTAATACCATTCAGGACATGGGCATGGGCAAAGACTTCATAACTAAAACACAAAATGCAATGGCAATAAAGGCTGAAGTTGACAAATGGGATCTAATTAAACTAAAGAGCTTCTGCACAGCAAAAGAAACTATCATTAGAGTGAAGAGGCAACCTATAGAATAAGAGAAAATTTTTGCAATCTATGCATCTGACAAATGTCTAATATCCAGAATCTACAAGGAACTTAAACAAATTTACAAGAAAAAAACAAACCACTCCATCAAAAAGTGGGCAAAGGATATGAACAGACACTTCTCAAAAGAAGACATTTATGTGGCCAACAAACATGAAGAAAAGCTCATCATCACTAGTTATTAGAGAAATGCAAATCAAAACCACAATGAGATACCATCTCATGCCAGTTAGAATGGCAATCATTCAAAAGTCAGGAAACAACAGATGCTGGAGAGGATGTGGAGAAATAGGAATGCTTTTACACTGTTGGTGGGAGTGTAAATTAGTTTGACCATTGTGGAAGACAGTGTGGCAATTCCTCAAGGATCTTGAACTAGAAATACCATTTGACCCAGCAATCCTATTACTGGGTATATACCCAAAGGATTATAAATCATTCTACTATAAAGACTCATGCACACGCAAGTTTATTGTGGCACTGTTCACTATAGCAAAGACTTGGAACCAACCAAATGCCCATGAATGATAGATTAGATAAAGAAAATATGGCACATATACACCATGGAATACTATGCAGCCACAAAAAAGGGTGAGTTCATGTCCTTTGCAGGGACATGGATGAAGCTGAAAACCATCATTCTCAGCAAACTAACGCAGGAATGGAAAACCTAACACGGCATGCTCTCCCTCATAAGTGGGAGTTGAACACTGCGAACAAATGGACACAGGGAGGGGAACATCACACAACACACCAGGGCCTGTCGGGGGGTGGGGGCTAGGGGAGGGATAGCATTAGGGAGAAATGCCTAATGTAGATGACGGGTTGGTGGGTGCAGCAAACCACGAAGGCACGTGTATACCTATGTAACCTGCACGTTCTGCACATGTATCCCAGAACTTAAAGTACAATAATAATAATAATAAAAAGCTTTCAAATGGAAAAGAAAGAGTGTATAGCCTATTTGTGACCATGTGTATAGTTGATTAAGACTGTATGTATGTTTCAGGCACCACATGGAAAGAGCTGAGGCTGGAAATTTCACAGGAAATTCTCAGATTAAGGGCTTTGTAAGCCATGCTAATGTGGACTTAATTCTGATTGTTATGGTAAGGGACTGCAGAATTTTAAGCAAGAATTTGAAGACTTCTTTCCACTCAGACTTCAAAGCTTGCAGTTTTAAGACTTTTTCCTCCTCCCAACTGGGCATTAATAGCCTATCTCCCAGCCCTTAAATTCGATATCTGTATCCATAGCTCCTGTGGTTTACATGGTCTCAGCTGCCCCCACAGACTGATCTGGCTTTGAGTTCTCTTTTTTTGTATTTGCCAACTTAGAATTTTCCTTTCACTTGAAACCAGTTTATATATTTTTTAAATTTTATTACATATTATCCTGAACTTTTAGCTATCTGTAGTGGCAGAGCAGAGCCTTTTTAAAAATAGCGTAATTGCCATATTATTATAAAGTTCAATAAAATACAGATATTACTCCGACATCTGTTGTCTTATTCTAAAAAATTAAAAATAGAATTATGTGATATTTAATTTCTTCAGTAGACCATAGTACAATGTGACTAATAATACTGTAGAGTATTTAAACAACATCATCCTTTCCCCAATATTAAAAGGTTCAGAGAACTACAGAAGAAAGTGAGGGAACTCCTTGCTTAATAAATGAGCAAGGAGAAATCTTCACAGTGTTGTTCAAATACTGCAAAATAAGAGAATAAATCCGTATAAAGGAGAGAGAATCTAGAAAACAGTAGATCCACTCAAGAGGGAAGCAAATGGAATTCTCAGTATAATGGCCAAGGGAAAGACCATGATGACAGCTTTGAGAGAAACTAGTCCAGATTACAGCAGATCAAAAACACTCTAGAGGACAATGTACGTGTATGATATGTCAATTTAAAGACAAAGAAGTTAGCATGCAAGAAAGTCTTCAGAAGAAATATAGCCACAAGAAAGAACTGATAAAACACTTGATGCTTAAACATTTAAAAAGGAGATACAGATAACTTGTAAGAGTTTAAAAATGAATTCATGATAAATATATAGAAAACTAAATGAATAGAAAAAAACGAGAAAAATTTATAATTCTAGGGAAAATAAAATGCTATATAAATGGTGAAGAATAATCATTTTATCCTCTATAGCACATCGGTAAATAGCATTATACATATATATGCTATTTTTAATAATGTGAATACTTATCACCTATTTAACCAAAATTATGATATAATTATATTGAGAGGCTAGGGAAACAAAAAATGAATGAGAAAGAGGTGGAGTGACAAAAGTTAAATGTTAATTTTTCATAGTAGAATGTCAATATGTATTACTTAAAATTAAAAAACCAAAACTAACACTAAGCATATTATTTAAAGGAACAGAGGTAAGTAATAAAGGAAATAGCTAAAAGAGAATAAAGTAGTTGCTTCCAGGAAAGAAAACTGGGGTTGAGAGAGGTAGGCACTTTATTGCTATTCCGTAAAAATAATACAAACCTATTGAACTATTTGCCCATGTTACTTTGATGTAGAAAAAAGAAAAATAAATTGTAGTAAAAATAACAGGGCACTCATAATGTTGAAAAAAATGAATTTGATTAATAGATATTTTCCATCCTAATTTGATAAAATATTTGTGGACAGCAGTGTCAAGCTTTGGTCCAGTTGAAAAAATAAAATAAAATAAATTAATTAGATAAGATGGAACTTCCTAAAAAAGAAAATAAAGATAAGTGTTTCTTTATCTTCTACTAGAGCTGTGGTTTGTTTGGATTTTTTTCTCTCTTTTTTAAGAAACACAGCTTTACTGGCCGAGGACTGCCTTTCCTGTGGAAGGAAAAGTTATGCTAAGCTGAGTGCTAAAGTCAAAGAGCTGCAGAGCCACGCCTGCTGTTTTCAATTAGCATGCCAGTCCCAATGGCATGTCCGGCAGACGGTGTTTTATTAAGGGTTGGTCATCTCCTCCTCCAAGCCACGTGAACAGCCTGCGGTTCTACATGCTTCCCTTGACCTTCCGGTCCCTCTGGAGTTGTGTGAGTGCTGGGAGCTGAAGCCACAGCTGTCTGCCACTTGACTCCCAAAGCTCAATGTGATCTGCAATCTTTCCTTGGGACAGAGAAGGAAAGCAAATTGATGGAAAGAAATGTCTCTTCCTGAAATACAATAGTTCCTTTTCCTTGAGCATGTTTGAGAACTTAAATGAAGGTAATGAGCATACAGAGATGTGGAAGGTGGTCATGTAATAATGCTCAGCAGGAATCAGGTGGGAAGTTCTTGTCCTCTCAGCTAAGGGGCCGGTTCTGGGCTAAAGGAGAGTGGCTCTTTACGAATTCGGATGGCAATCATACTGAAAAGCTTGGCATGTACGACTCTGGAGAAGAGTGAGCAGACCTGGAATTTCGCCTGAAGAAGAGAAGGTTGAGGGTGATTTAAAGAGGGACTCTGGAGCAGGAAATGTCATTATATTAGGAATGAGGACCAGATGTTCTCAATCTTGTCAGAGCACAAAGTCGAGACAAAGAATGACTTTATAGAATAAGGCAGAACTTCATGACCGTTGTTAAACACTGGAATGGGGTGTTCATGGAGGCTGTGGAATTATCCATAAAAATAATTCCTTTGTCTCATATGAGCATTTGTGTGTAGGTTTGCCTTAAGCATTAAAGATTAATAAAACAATCTCTAGGGGTTCCCTTCGTGAGTGTTATTTGTATCACAACAGTCTTTCAGATAAACAAGGAAAAAGGGCCCTTGAAAGTTCTACTGATAGTAATCCCTGGAGCCCACGGCTATAGGGGCCTGAATGAACAGTACAAACAAATTTTCTTGTTTTTTCCTTCTATTCTCTTTCCAGTTTCCTGTACATGTTTATAAACATATTGATTACACTGATCAGAGTAACAGAGGGACAACAATCCCTCAATTGCACCCTTTCACCAATGGCTTTGTTCATTATTGTGTTGGAGACAGAAAAGTTTATTACTTAAGACAAATATATCTTAATGTCTTAGTCGTTCTTTGCAATGAAATGGAGTTTTGTTTCCACACTTTCAAGATATTCAATGAGATGACAGGAGTAATTTACAGGTTTGAATAAAAACGTTCCTTTTATTTTTTGAATGGTATGACAGTAACATATAAATGTATGGTTAATTCTTCCATTTGATCTAACACTTACTTGATATGTAATTTTACTTTAAGTCTTGCAAAATATCCATTCACCTTTAAGGTGGAACTATCCACATAACCCACAAGACTTGGATATGTCATCTCACAGAAATTTTAACAAACAAACCAATAATGTATTGGTGACTGTAGTTCACTGTAATCTGTAGTTAGAATAAGTAGTTTTCAATTTATATTTCCTATGCTTCAAATCAAAGCTAACATTTTAATTAGTAAAATGACCATAAAAAAGTGGCTGATGGCTAATTACTACTGATTACTACACTGTTAGCTGATTAATGAGTTCAGTTAGTAAGATAGCTATGAATTTTGATTAGTTAAACTCATCTGTGTATTTTTCAATGAACTAAATTACAATTCTGTTTATTAACCTGCTGTAATTTTTGTGAAGTTTTTATATTATTTAACAAAGAAATGGTATTCAAAGGAAAAAGTACAAATATATAAACTAAATTGATATATATATAAATAATATAGAGCTATCTTCTCTCTGCATAATGACTAAAGTTAATACGATGACATTTTTCTTGCACTCATCAACACAGAATCACTGCACTTACTTACCAAATAATTTTTTAAGAAATAAATAAGCAAAATTTCTAGGAATGAAAGGGTCTATATTTTATCCATCCCTCTGCTTCTAGTCAAGGTTGAATTTAAAGCAGTCTCATAATATGGCTGGCTCTTAAATCAACTAGCGAGCAGGAAAAGGAATGAGAAGTTATAGGAAGGAGTGTGAACAGCCAATATCACCATATTTGTGTCACAGTACCACCAGGGTTAAAGAATCTTAGGTGCCAATAACTTGTTACTCAGAGTGTCAGAAGCTGTGCTGCCCCCAAAGTACATAAGCAGTCCCAGAAGCCAGAACAAGTGACAGCACCTTCAGAGTTCTTTTAAGGAATACAAAAGTAAGTGTTTGCTGTAGAAGGGGTTCAAATATTTTATGTATATTAATTGATAATTTTATACCCCTAAATCTAAAAGAAATACGTAGTGTTCTATTTTTATTAGGTTGCTAATAATCCATACTTGGAATTGTTATTTTGGAACCAGGTAGTTATGTCTACCTCCAAACTTTATCAACCTAAAGAGTAATGAGACCAAACTTTCTGTAACTCAATTACTACAGTAACCCAGAATTATCTCTATTCTCTTGGAATTAATATTTGTACGATAAACTGTCTTTTTGTGCATCTGACTGTAGAATACATGGTGTAACAGAGTACTATGTCATAGGGGAAAAAACTTTACTACAAAAAACCTTGGTAGTTTGATGACAAATTAGGTGTAGTGAGAAGAACGGATGTAAGGGAGGGAAGATGGAGGAAAAAGTATAACTGCAAAGTTCCTGGCTTGAGAGGCAGATAGACACAGTGCCCCAGCTGCTGCTCAACATTGGAATGGAAAGGCAGTCTGAGGGAGAAGAAATGAGTTTTGTTTAAAACTGTTGTATTTTAGTTACTTACATGGCTTCTTCTTCTTCAAAAAAAAGTTCTCCTAGGAAGTACAAAATTAGGATTGAACCACAAGCAAGAGGAGAACATCTAGGTCCAAAATGTAGTGTGTGGAAATCATTGGATTGGAGTAGAAGATTTCTGAGGCAATGCACACTGGGAGGTTGGACAAACAGTCATAAGCAGATTGTTGGAAAAACAAGAGGTGAAAGAAATCGAAAAGATAAGGAAGCATAGCAATGTAGAAGCTTTAGTTCTGTAACATTCTCTGTATTTTTATATTTATATGATTCTCCATAAAACCTTTCTTTAAAATTATTTTGTAAAGGAAGATTGCACAAAATTATATGCTGTTTGATAATATACTACTACAAATTTATAAGGACATATAAAATCTTAAGAGGTTATTATGCCCTCTTTATGAAAATATCATAGAAAAAGAGTTCAAGGAAGAGGTGGTCTAAACTATTAAGAAATATCTGTTTGTCATTAACCCAAATGAAATCAGAACTATTTCATAGTAGATGAACTCAAAAAGTAGCTACATGATTTTCTATATTTTTTCCATAAGAAATATAGCTAAAAATAGAGACAGAATTACTCATAAATTTGTATCAAATACGTGATTTTTATTAAAAGTTTCCACTGACTTGGCTTTAATTCAAGAAGAAAACAATTCCATGGCGAACTTAATTCTCTAAATATAATATTTAGGCCTGGGTTATTTGCTTTTTTTTTGTTTTGTTCTCCTCTTTTAAACCTTTCCTATTCAGTTTCTAAGTTTCCCAGACAGGTACAACTTTGTAATCCTTTCAATATATTTACATAATTTCATTTGTTTGACAACTTTCAATCGTTTGTCAGTATTTGAAATATGCTTTAGCTGCTTTAAAATAAATGGAAACAGAAAAAATTTGGTTATAAAAATTGAAATAGGATAAAACTTTTCTTGAGTATAATTTAATAATATTGACCATGTTCTCAGTGGCTTTTAAACCATTTGACAGTTCAAAGGTGAATTTTTGGCTGAACAGACTCAGTTATATTCTGATGGGAACCATGTGCTGCTTGGTAGTTTCTAAGACTGTTTACCCTAAAATCAGTTAAAGTTGGATCTTTGTGGGGTTGTGTTTTTCTTGGGACTAAAATACAAATTTATATTTACATTTTTGTTTTTGTTTTTGAGACAGACGCTTACTCTGTCACCCAGGTTAGAGTACAGTGGTGCTATCTCCTCTCACCGTAGCCTTGAATTCCTGGGCTCAAGGATCCTTTCACCTTGACTCATGAGTAGCTGGGACTACAGGCATACACCACCAAACCCAGCTATTTTATTATTATTATTACTTTTTGGACAGATAAGGTCCCACTAGGTCACCCAGTCTTGGTCTTGAACTCCTGGGCTAAACAAATCCTCCTGTCTTGGACTCCCAAGGTGCTGGGATTACAGGTGTTGAGTTACTGTACTTGGCCCTATTTGACTGTTTTGAAGATTTTCCTGGGCGTGTTTTGTGGTATTAAAATACTATTATGTACAGAATTAACAAAAAAGCTTCCTATAGTCTATCATATTTCACAAATCCCCAAACAGTTTTAAAATACTTAAAGTTAGCATTGAATTTTTCACACGATTCATGTGTAATTCTATTAGTGGCCTCATTTGGTAACACCTCCATAATGGTGGGCACAGAATTTGTCTCCATGTTTAAGGGACAATTTTGGAAGTTGGAGTCAATTTCATTATCTGGGGACTGATTAATGCTAATTGTGGAGACAAACAGTGAGATAACACATTTGGGAACTTTCAAGATTTTTCCTAATTACCCAAAAGTCGACCAAAAAAAGATATAGAGATTTAATGCCTGAAACTAAAAGTAACCAGAGGACTGTACTTTGTATAACAAAGTGCCCCTGCTCTCACCTATTGACTCTGCAACAGTCCTCCCTATTTGGAGGTGAGGGGATGGCTCTTCAGCATTTTTTTTTTTTTTTTTTTTTTGAGACGGAGTCTCGCTCTGTCGCCCAGGCTGGAGTGCAGTGGTGCAATCTCAGTTCACTGTAAGCCCTGCCCTCCCGGGTTCACGCCATTCTCCTGCCTCAGCATCCCGACTAGCTGGGACTACAGGCGCCCACCACCAAGCCCAGCTAATTTCTTTTTGTATTTTTAGTAGAGACGGAGTTTCACCGTGTTAGCCAGGATGGTCTCAATCTCCTGACCTGGTGATCCACCCAGCCTTGGCCTCCCAAAGTGCTGGGATCACAGGCGTGAGCCACCATGCCCGGCCGGCTCTTCAGCATTCTTAATGTTGCCTTCTATGTGGAGGAATACCAGTGTGATGCTCTTAGCCTTAGCCTCTTAGCCTCTCTTTACTCCTTCATTCGCTTCTCTTCAAAAAGACACAACATTCTATCTGATGGGTAAATCTGAAAAAAACTAGATACATATAAACTAGTTTCTTTCTATCCCCATTTCTTTTTGGGAGAAGGCATCTGGTAGTCCAGTACTTTTTGTACCTGGGTAGGTAAGTTTCTCTAGTTCTGAGGATCAGTATTTGGAAGTTCACTTGCCCACACATTTAAACCATATTCTATTTTATTAGCTTCATTGGGAATTATTTTGTTTTCCATCTGACTTACTCTTTTGTCCTACTTCTCAGTTCATAAGCCAAACAGAATAGAGAGGTGTTGAGAACTGAGCCCCTTAAACATCAACACTCCTCTTCTGGCTAACAGTCTCTGATTCATGTGTTCATACAACGAATATCGATGAAACCTTTGCTACATATTGGATCCTGCACTCGGTGCTGTAGGTGGTGAGAAGGTGAATTCAGTCCCAGCTTTAACTTAATCCTGGCTTAGGTCTATCTTCTGAGAGTGAATTATAGGGTCAGCCATAAACCCAGACAAAGCCACTATGTTGGCTGTGAAACTGGAGGAATTAAGTGAGGAAAAGAAGGGAGCATGGGCTTTAATTTTGCCTTGCACAGCTCCTACTCCAATAATTGACAAAAGATAAATTTATTAAATGTAAACAGGTCAGACTAACAGAAAATTTTTTGTTCATGGTTTATGAAAGTTTATTTGAAATTTAAGGCCTTTGTGAACTAAAATTATATTATTTTTACACTTTTGAATGATGCCTACAGAATCGTACTTTTGTTCCTAAATGTTGAATATTGCCTAAATAAATGTTTTGATCAAATCCATTTGACTATTTTTGCTTTAATTGTGATTTGGGTTTTCTGTGAACTCCTTCTTCTTCCATCTTGTTTCCTTTATCCCGGTGATAGAAAGCTGAAACAAGTTTTCAACTTTGTTTAACAAATAGAAACAAATTTGCTACTTGTTTCTTAGTCTACTCACTAATTAATAACTGACTAGATTATGAATCCATATCTCCTTTATGACTCTGTCTCCTAAGTGTGTTGTTTCTACCTCTTCACTGGGCTTTCCTAAACAGCCTTACAAAATTTAAGGGAAAAAATAAAGGGAAAATGGATGGATCTTGGGACTCTCTTAACAGTAGGCCTAGAATAGTACAGAAATAACATCTTTGCAGAGTGTGTTGTTAAACAGCTAGGAAAAAGGGATGGAGGCTTTCCCAAAACCCAAACAATGTTTCTTCCACCCGGAACCCATACCATTATTTTGCCTGAGAGACCAACCTGTTCCAAATTCCTCTTTCATTCCAATCTACTGACAGGCCAAGGTCTACCCAAACCTGTCTGTCACCCATAATGAGCTGGATAATGTCAGTGGACTGGGATGAATTTCTGTTTTCTCAAAGATACTCTGTTCCAAGAAATATAAGGCCTTTTTCTTAACTATGTGAACAGTAAATGTACGTATTGTTTACGGAGCATGCCAAAATAGTTTAAAAATGATACCATGGAAAATTATTAACCAAGCACTTTGCAACTTTTCAAAATAGAATTTAAATGCAGTTTCAAGCACTCTCATTTAAAACATTTTTTATCTGTTTCTGACAGTGACTGATTTTGACTCTGCTAGGAAAATCTCAGGATGGAAATTTCCTGAGCTGACAGTAGGTCATGCTGAATTAGAGACAGCACTCATGTTGGGGGAGGGCGTAGCAGTTAAAGAATGTAACTGAATTTATTTCTCATTAGTTATATATTCATAAAAGCATTGAAGAGTAATTTTCTAATTTACCAGTTTTAAAAATAATGGATCAGTTTTTCCATTCAGCTTCTCCTAATATGATGGGAGCAAAGAGATACTCAAAGGAAGCTTCACCTCACATCATGTTTCAGAATGTTTTTTTCTTAAGAATGTTATCTTTTTCTTTTCTTCCCCAAGTCGCTATTATTTTTTTCCATGACATATGATTGGGATATCAAAAGCAGATATACTGTACTCTATAAATGGACCTCTAACATTTAAACCTAATTGAGAGGCACACAGAATTTCACTGGAAATTGTGACTCAGGCAGGCTGAAATACACAGCCTACTCTTCATCTCCCAGTGTATTCTTATTTAAGAAAATTAGACTATTCCTTTGCTACTAGATATTTTTATTCACTACTCACATTAGTGGGCACCCTAAAAACTGAAATTTTAATATAGGGATAACAATTAATTTAATCCAGTGCTTGAGAGCAGGCCAGGAATTGAAGGCAAATGGAACTTTGATCCTTTTTAATAACTTTCATTCCTCTCTTAGCTTTTAAAAAGAGAAGTTCTCTCTTGTGCTCCTTTCCTGACATCATCTTTAACTTTATTTGCTCTTATCCTTTCTTTTGAAAATGTCCCCCAATTCAATGTAACTGTATTAATCAGCTATAGCTACTATGATACTACATAACAAACTACTCAAAAGTTCAGTGCACTGGAACCACAAGTGTTTATTTCCTCTCCTGCAGGTCTGTGGTTTGTTTGGGATGGTTCTGCTGTAGGCTATGAGTTGACTGTGCTTCATCCCAGGCTTCAGGTTAACTACGAGTGGGCTTTGTATGTCTCCACATACCCCTAGAACAAGGAGCTATCCAAGTCATGTTCTCTTCACAGTGGCTCACAGAAGGTCAAGGAGGCAAGCAAACACCTAGGATGTCTCTTAAGATCTTGGCTCAGAATTCCATATTCATTGGCCAAAAACTTCATGTGGCCAAACCCAACATCAATGGAATAGAGAAATCTCCACTCATGCTCATGCACTGCCAGACGCATGGCAGGAAGGACAATTGAGAAAAATTACTGAATCTATAGTGACCAATGGGAGGTAAAATATTCCATTGTTTCTGGACTCCACCTCAGGCTGCACATTAAATGTGATGTGACTTTCCACTGTTGTTATATTATACAATAGGTTCCATTAAAAATAAATGTTGCATTTAAGACAATGTTGTATTTTAGAAAATGATTTGCACATATTTTATCAACCTCATGTAATAATGCCAATACAAATGAACACGCAGGATTTCATAGTCATTTATACAGATAGGCAAGCATTCTCAGAAACATTTGTCTGTTTCTTGTATTTATCAAACATAATTATACTTCCCAAACCCCAGTATATCCTTGGATATTGCAGTGATTTTCCTTTATTCTCTCTACCTCTTATTCCATGGTTTAGGTTAAAGCACAGAATAAGGAAAGTTATACAAAAAGTTAACTAAAAAAATAAGAAATTAGAAAAGGAAAATGTAACAAAATGTGAGTGCTAGGTAAATGGGATGAAACAGCTCTGGCAATACTCATTGTGAGTCTATGCAGATCAAATAGACTAGAATCTGAGGTCTCTATTCAGTGCCAAGTGAGCCTTACAAAACATTACGAGGAAATGAACGAATTCATCACAGTGAATTCCTACTATCATCTTAAACCTGGAATTTAACATATGTCACCAAAACTGGTAATGATAAAGTCTCACTAACTAGTCAGGAGCCAACTCTAGTGACTGCAACAGTAATCTGATATGTATTATGTGCCTGGAAAATAAGTAAACACTCATAAATGTTTACCATTATTATTCCTTTTATTATTGTATATGAGTTACTGTGCTACATGTTACAGATAAAGTGGTGGGCAAAACACATACAGGCGTACTTCTGCAAATTGTCCAGTGGCTAAACTCAAAATTTGGTCTTAAGACTATCAGGTGGACCTATACACAATGAATTTTGTTTAAGAGTAGCTTTTGTGAAAATTACTTAATGCTTTTAGTTCCCTGCATACTCAATTTGAATTAACAACAGAATATGGCTACAATGGAAAATTGTTTTTACTGATAGGTTAATTAATAGAGATGTAGTTCCCAAATAGGTTAATTAATAGAGATATATTTCCCAAAAAAAGGAAGGCAATCACTCCACTTTACCCTTGACAAGTCAGTAAACATATGAAGAACTATATTAAGCTTATGTTACCAAGTATTAACATTTTCAGAAAATTAATGAAAAATTGAACTATGCACAGAAGAGGGCACCCAAAAGGGTAATTTATCTGGAAATGTTTGTATAAGGAAAAGATGAAGGGACAAGTGACTTTTATCTTAAATAAGAGAAATAATTTTTATATAACTGTTTCTTAATAAGTGTTTAAAAGGTTACTGTGGTCAATATATTATTTTGTTATTATAGAGGTCAAAACTTGGAGTAAAGACAGAACTGAGTGCCTTTAGTATAGGTGTAACTATGATTGTTGTATTTAATCAAGAAAATAGATACCTATATAACTTGATATTTTTTTTTCCTGGAAATACACAGAAAATGCTTGATGGTATGAATAATTATTTAAAAATTTATTATTTCAGGCTACAGTTCTATGCTACTAGTTTTCCAAAGGAACACACATATATTCTGACCCACTCATTTACTAATTTGTTTAGTTTTTAATTCAACAAATATTCTTTGAAAATTTACTAAATTTTGTGCAATGATCTTGTCACCAGGAATATAGCAATAAAGAAGAAAAACAAAATCATTGTCCTCATGAGCCCTACATTCAAGTAAGTAAAACACTTGTAAATAAATCATCTCATATTATTATACATTCTATTAAGAACATATATTTAAAATTGTTTCAAGAATGTCAAAAACGCACGTTTTGTGTGTGCCCACTCCCCATCCCAACTCTATCACTTTCAATCTCTTCATTTTCATGCTCAGATCTAAATGTTTAAGTTATGATATGGTATGGCGGAGAAAGGACTGTAATATGCACTAGACAGATCTGGTTTCATCCTTGGCATGGTTATTTACTAGCTATGTGAGCTACTTACTTGGCCACTTTGACCCTCACTTTCCTTATTTATAAAATGCAGGGAAATGGTGATAGCATTTGTACGACAATAAAATGAGATGCCATGTGAGATAGTTACCTTTTTTGATAGTTCTTTATTGGCAGCTCCCACCATCCCCACTCTTCTCCACAGATCTATGTATTCTCTTCCCCTGCCTTACTTGAGGCCAGGAGGCTGAACTTCAAGGACTGCATCTCCTGGTTTCCCTTGTTGATTGGTTCCCAGTTCAGTTCAGCGATTGGAAGCACTGGCAGGAGACTGGAGAACACAAAAAAGAGAGGTAAGAGTATTTCCTCCCTGATGTTTCCATGTGTTGGCAGGTATATTTAGCACTGGCTGCATCCCTCCAAGACCAATGCTTCAACCAAGTGGCCCATATTTTTAATAATCCTAGCTCCCTCTGTGCTTGAGTAACTTCATTTCCTCCCCGACCTTTTTGTCCTGGGAGTAATATGTTTTCTGACTGATGTTAGTCCATGGATACCTCACTATCCCTTCACCCGCCCCACACACACATCCCTAAGTGTCCTTCATTAAAGTCTCTGCATTTGAACCATCTGGGGAGAATCGTTTCCTGTAGGGATTCTGAATAATACAGTATTTACTACCAGGAATAGCCACATAAAGTAGCTCCTCAATAGGGTATCTAGAAGCTGGTTTGTTAAGTGTTGGATGAAGGCATTATCTTCCTGAAGATAGGAGATAGGTAATGGCTTGCCGTGGTATCATAATTACTCAGATTATTGCCAGTGTTGGCATAGGATGGAGGATCAGATATCCAATTCCTGTTGCATTTCATTTCTATGGCAATAATGGTAATTATAAAAAGTATGGGCTTGCTAGCTACTTATGACTATGCAGGGAGCTAACCACAAAAAAAAAAAAAAAAAAAAAAAAAAACAAGAAAAATGCACAGCAACTTAAATTTCAAATGCAAAGCACTAGTGGAAAACTAGTCAGCTCCTATGGTGAACCTTAAAAGAATTCCTTATATCTAGTAACTACAGGGCAGACATGCCTGAAGACTGGGCCCCGATGTATAATTGTGTAGGTAGCAGAATTGCTGCATTTTATAAATGCACATCATTACCAAAGCCCTTATGATAAGGTTAGGGCATTGGTTGACAAGTTACACTGTGAGACTGGGGATGAGGATATTTGGATAGGATAGACCCATTTGAATGTGTAAACTTTGATTTTCCAAACTACTTGAAGATTATTTTGCAAAAAGAAGGAGCCTTTCTTTCCTGGTGTTAGAAAAATAAACTTTCTGTGCAGAAAGACCTTTCAATGACCTAATCTGCACTTTTGACTTACAAAGGGATCCCAGTTCTTCTGAAAAGCCACCCCCTACTATCTCTCATTGCCCCTGTACCCATAACTAGAGCTATATCTCAGCAGCCCTCAGGTATAGAATTGATAACCCTATTTCAAAAAGAGACAGTATGTATCATAAGACTTAAAAGATCTTTTAACACTGGATCATCAGGAACCTTATAACCTGTGTAGGGATGGTTTCTAAGAGTGTTATATTGAGGAAGACAAAATATAAGGGTGAATTGAGGCAATTCATCAATAGATAATAGATGCACTTCCTAGTATTTTGAATTAGTGTGCCAGCCAAGGCAACTTTAAGCACCTCTAGTAGTTTCCTTTTTTGGCTACTGAAGCCTGGATTCAGTGAAAAACAACATTTCATGACATTAATCTGCCAGAACTTTCTTGCTCTAATTTGAAGAAAAAAAAAAAAAGATTTTAGAGAATTAAGGTCTTGAGGCTGATTTATTACATGCAATGTACACACCTTCCTTCTCTGTCCATCAAGAGATGCCAGAGAACACTGTACCTTTTTCTGTGAAGGCATTAAGAAATTAATACTCTTTCCATCAAGGCAAGTAAGAAAATTCACCAAGAAGAGAATAGCATCTTCAGAAAGTTTTGAAGTGGCTCTTTGGCAAACTGAAAATAAAGGTGGGGGATGCTGCCATTCATTGTATTAGGATCTCTCATTTCTTGGAGTCTCTCATTTCAATGAGAATAATGGAATCCTGGGGTAGGAAAGGCCATGTGGTAGTGCTTAACTTTCAGAGAAAAGGTGGTTGCAATTACCATAATCGGCCACAGAGATGGGGTGGCAATCAGTGTTTTGACCTGCAGGAGTCTGTGGCGGTGGCTAATGACAATGTTCCCTGTAATAAAGTGGATGGGCAGTTGATGAGGTATTACTTGATCTATATAATTGGAAAAAGTGTATGTCTTTTAAACAGAAATTTGGCTTGAGTTGCCAAAGGGCGGGGGGGATTCATGACTTCTTATAGCCTCTCACTCAGTTTCTAGACCTGGGAAGTTTTTGAGGACACTGCAAATCAGCCCTAGGGAAGATGGTTAGATGGTCCTTGGAGAATGACTGTGAATTATCAACAATTTTATCTGATTTTAGCTGTTATGCTAAAAGTGATATCTAGACTGGTGAAAATTAACATAGCTCCTGCTTAATAGGATACCAACTATTCACCTGGCAAACATTTATTTTCTCACCCCTGGGGATACTATATGAAGCCTCCTGGACATACTGGGCATATACATAGAATTTTGGAGCAAAGCAACAATTCATCCATTTGAGAAGCAGCTGTCAGGAGCATCACTTAACACTGTAAAAAGTTGCTAAAATCTAGTGTTTGGGGTTTTGAATGCATAAATGTCTAGCTAGAAACCACATCTCAACCTCCCTTGTAGCTAGGTACTCCCTTCCCACAGGTTGCATAGATATGCAGCAACCCAGCTTCTACCATACAGAAGAGGATCATATCCTAGGGGTAGCAAATGCTATAAACCTGAGTTTCTGAATAATCACCTGCAGCAGATCTGCCCCATCAGCCCACAATGGCCAGACATTTCATAAGAGAGAGAGAGAGAGAGAGAAACTTACATATTATTTAGGCCACTGTATTTTGAGGTCTTTCTATTTCACCAGCTAAGCTTTTGCCTTATCTAATATTCTTTGAATGTTGCTGTTGCCCTCATCCCTTTCTTCCTCCTGCTATTACTAGAATGAATTCTTCACTGACCTTTCAACTTAACTAATAAACAATCATAAACTTAAAGAATACCAGATGTCATTTTTTACCTATTAATTTGGGAAATAATACTTAATAACATTCACTATGAGAGATGATGCATAAAATAGAATTCTCACAGTTGGTAGAATGACAAATTGATACAAACTCTTTGGAGGATAATTTGGCATAATCAATCAAAATTTTGAAAATATGTAGTCTTTGATTCAGCAATGCCATCTAAGAAGCTGTTGTATATGTACACCAAGTTGTGTTTATAAGAACATTGATTGCAGCATTGATTGAAGCAGCAAAAAAGCTGGTAACAGCTTAAAGTTATCACTGGGACAAATATTAAACTGAATTAGCATTTCTATTCTGAAATCCCATACCACTATCAAAGTGAATGATATAGATCTTCACATCTTGATATAGAATAAACATCGAAAAATCTCCACAGTGCTGCATGAGAAAAGCGAGGTACAAATTATTTGCAAATAACAGCATATAATATATACTACACAGATAAGCACACACACACACACACACACATACACAGATATAGAGAGATTAAATGATAGACAACATACAAATTCTAGAAGGAACATCATCCCCCTTAATGGACTTTGGGGAAATTTCATTTTTAGCTGTTTATATGTACAACTGTCTTGAATTTTATATAGTAACTTAATAATTAAAAACAACAAAAAGAAACTATTAGGCTTAAAACACTTAAAGGGGTTGGGGGAATTCCAGGTTCTGCTTTGGGGAAAGTTATTCTAAATCTAGTAATTCCTTTCCCTTTTTAAAGAGCAAACTTATGCCCCCGGAAATCTTTTACACCTGTTAGGATAAACATTATCATTGTTGGCTAACTTGCCCATGAATTTCCAGAGGTAAATAATTTCTTTTTTCTCAAAGTAAGGTGTTAATTCATCTTTAAAAAATCCAAGATTTAAAAATCTGAGAGGAAATCTTGTAAATACATAATTTATAATTGATGTGGTAAATCATTCTGGATAAATGTCTGGTTTATTTTTAGTTCAATTAACATCAGGGATAGAAAGAAAAACCATCCACAAGCTTACTTGTGTTCACAATAAGTATTCTAAAAGTCACTTAGTAATAGTGGCAATTTACAAGCTCACTAACTACCCCAAACTCTTCCTTGGATAAACTTTGTCAAGTAAACCTAATTTTATTCCTAAAGGCACTATTTCCATCCAAAGAATTACATTTCTACATTTGCTTCTCTTTGATTATTTCTTCAGTCTTAATGCTTGAGGAAAGTAAGAATGGCATGGAATACTTCTTCTCCTTTTCATGTTTTATGTAAAAGATTACAACTAAACCTGGAATACTTCACCTCAACACACTTATCAAAAGAATGGTTATGAAATGTTTCTAAATGGGTACGTGTCAGATATTTCCCCTCCCCCTACGGTTCACAAGATGAATTCTTATCTAGTGTTACATTTAAGAGCAATGCTTACACATCTTATGAATCAATGTTGCTCTTGCTTCAGAGGGTGATTAAGACTTTTCTTTTTGCACACCTCTACTGTTCTCAGCTTGGATGTGGGGCATTTTCCAGGGAGTGCCCTTTGCTTTGAAGCTGCCTTTCCAATCCTGTTTCCTTTTTCTTCTGGGAGGATTGAGAGGGCCTGCTTTTCCAGTTTGATTTATTCAAAGAAGAAAAATATTTCCTTTGAATTTATTAGAGCTTTTTGGTTTTTGTCACTTAGTATTGGCATGAACTTTTTTGTTTTTGTTTTGGTTTTGGTTTTCTTGCACAGAAGCAATTGCATTAAGATAGTGGTTTTCAAATTGTAGTCCCTGACCAGCAGCATCTGTATAACTTGGAAACTTATGAAAGCACAAATTCTCAGCTTCATCTTAGATATACTGAATCTAAAACTCCACCCAGCATCCAGACTGGATTCAGCAATCTTCATTTAAACAAGCTTTCCAGCTGATTCTGGTGCATGCCTAAGTTTGAAACCCCACCACCGCCACCCCTACCACCACATGAAATGATACGAAAGGGGCTTAGCATTTTAACATATTGCAAGTATATCTGAGCAATTTACACTTGGAAAATGGGACATTATGTTGGGCTGGATTCTGGACACAGTATGCGGTCATCAGAAAAGGTGTTCTGAGTTTGAGTGCTATTGGCCACTGGCATGGAGGGTAGACATGGAGACTGAAGTGTCCATTTCTTTAGTCTTTTGTTTAAGTACTCCTTTAGCAGGAAGTACTTGAACCTTGGTACTTCGAGTATGTTCTGAGGACCAGAATCATCAGCTTTTCAGAAATTCATCCAAGAATGTGCATTTTAAGTAGTTCACCTGATGATTCATACTTACATAAAAATGAGAAGAGTCATTGACCCAGTGAGTACCTGGTGGCCTTTAATTCAATGTCAAGGTGCCTCTTATTGCACTTGGTTTTGATTCATGCTTTTCTGATACTTGAACTGCTTTACTGGATTTCTGGCATGTTGCACTTATTTTCTTCTCTTACCTAAGTTAAATAAATGTGGAATTGTTGGGTCAAAGACTATGTGTCTTTTAAACATTGATAGACACTACATAATTGTTCTCTATAAAATGGACCCCTTTATCTTTTCATCAACAATTTGTAAGGGTTCCAGTTTTTTCCAACCTCTGCCATACTGCATAATTTTAAAATATTTAATTTTTTACAAAACTAAAGGTGAAAAGTCTTATTTTTTTCTAATTTTTATTATATGTTGGAAATGTTGCTTCTTTTCTGCTGTTTCTAACTTTATGCCATTATTGATTATCTATTATGTGCCATCAACTTGCAAATTATTTTAAATATATAATAGGTAACACAATAATCCTGCAAGGTATGCTTTATAGTTTACCATTTAGACCTAAGGATATTCAGGCTCAGAGCAATTAAATCATTGGTCCACTAAGATACACATACATTACACATAAATTAAAATTTTATGCAAAAATTAAAAATCAAGTTCAATTTAAACATGCATGTATTTTCTATGAAATTGTGCTGTTCTGTTCAGAAAAGTCTCCCTGTTCATAAGAAAAGTGAAGAATACCAAACTTGGATTCAAGAAACTGCAAGCAAGAATGAAGAGTTGAAACTAACTCTCGTGGGTAAAAAAATGTCAAAAAAAATTATGAGCTAAACACTAGTGTGTCATGTAATAAATAAAAAGAAAATGTTACATTCAGATTATGTTTTCCCATTATCAATAACTGGTTGAATGTGAAATAAAAAGAATGAATGAGTTCATGGTTTCACTTGTGCAATATTAAAATATTTTTATATAACAAACTTTAAAACTTATTTTCTTCAATAAAGTAACTTTGCTGCTTTGGTGAAATAATACTACTACTAACAATTATGATATTTATTAATTTACTACTATGTGACAGCCACAATTGATGGTCCTTTAGGTATATTAACTAATTTAATCCTCTTATCAGCCCTATGAGGCAGATATTATTGTTAGAGTAGGTAGATAGGCAGATATGAGGGGGGCAGGATAGGGCCCCAAAAACTATCAGGAAATTTTCAAGCATTTGGTAACAGAGAGGGATTAAATCCAGAATATAATCCCTTGACGTAACCCTCCCAGCTATTTTTTTTTTTCTTTTTTTGAGACGGAGTCTTGCTCTGTCACCTAGGCGGGAGGGCAGTGGCACGATCTCAGCTCACTGCAACCTCCCCCTCCCAGGTTCAAGCAGTTTTCCTATTTACTCAGGAGGCCAAGGCAGGAGAATTCTTTAAGCCCAGGAGTTTGAGGCAGCAGTGATCTATGATCACACCAGTGCACTCCAGCCTGGGAAACAGAGTGAGATGCCATCTCTAAAAAAATAAATTATTTAAAAGGAATGAAATAATAAAATAATTTTAAAAATAGATGTGCCTACATATAAACTTAAAAATCTGGAAGGGCCAGAGCAATTAAGCAAGAGAAAGAAACAAAAGGCATACAGGCTGGGTGCAGTGGCTCACACTTTTAATCCCAGCACTTTGGGAGGCCGAAACACTTGAGGTCAGGACCATCCTGGCCGACATGGTGAAACCCTGTCTCTAACAAAAAAATACAAAAATTAGCCAGGTGTGGTGGTGAGTGCCTGTAGTCTCAGCAGGTAGGGAAGCAGAGGTGGGAGAATCACTTGAATCCAGGAGGTGGAGGTTGCAGTGAGCTGAGATCCCACCACTGCAGTCCAGCCTGGATGACAGAGCAAGACCCTGTCTCAAAAAAAAAAAAAAAAAAAAAAAAGGGCAGTCAAATTGGAAAGGAAGAAGAAATTAGCTGTATTCACAGATGACATGATCTTGTATTTAGAAAAACCTAAATACTCCACCAAAAAAATTGTTAAAACTGATAAATAAATTCAGTAAAGTTGCAGGATACAAAATCAACATACAAAAATTAGTAAATTTATATGCATTAACACTGAACAATCTGAAAAAGAAATCGAGAAAGCAATTCCATTTACAGTAACTACAAAAAATTAAAATACCCAGGAATCAATCTAACAAAAGAAATAAAACATCTATAAAGGAAAACTACAAAACTCTGATGAAAGAAATAGAAGATGAAACACACAAAAAATGGAAAGATATTCCATGCTCATGGATTGGAAGAGTTAATACTGTTAAAATGGCAATACTACCCAAAGCAATTTATAGATTCAATGCAATCCTAATCAAAATACCAATGATATTCTTCACAGAAACAGAAAATAATCCTAAAATTTCTATAGAACCACAAAAGACCCTGAATAGCTAAAGCAATCTTCAGCAAAAGAACAAAGCTGGTGGCATCACACCACCTTACTTGAAAATTTATTACAAAGCTATAGTCACCAAAACAGTATGGTACTGGCATAGAAACAGACACATGGACCAATGGAATGAAATACAGAAAGCAGATTCATGCATGTACAAACAACTCATCACCGATAAAGACTCTGAAAACTTCCAGTGGGAAAAGGACAGTTTTTTAAATAAAGGATGCTAGGAAAACTGAGTAACTATATGCAGAAGCATACAACTAGGCTCCTACCTTTCACCATACACAAACATCAAATCAAAATGTATTAAAGACTTGAATCTAAGACCTGAAACTATAAAATTACAAGAATAAAACATTGGGAAACACTCCAGTACATTGGTCTGGGCAAAGATTTCTTGTGTAAAATTTCACAATCATAGGCAACTAAAGCAAAAATAGAAAAATAGGACTATGTCCAAATAAAAAGCTCCTTCATAGCAAAGGAAACAACAAAGTGCATAGACAACCCACAGAATGGGAGAAAATATTTGCAAACTATCCATCTGACAAGGGATTAGTAATTAGAATATATGAGGAGCTCAAACAACTCAATAGTAAAATAAATAAATAATACAATTTAAAAATGGCAAAAGATCTGAACAGACATTTCTCAAAGGAAGACATACAAATGGTTAACAAATATATATAAAAAAAAGTTCAGCATCACTAATAAACAGAGAATGCAAATCAAAATAACAATGTGGTATAATCTCACCCCAGTTAAAATGGCTTGTATCAAAACGACAAACAATAACTGATGCTAGTGAAGATGCAGGGAAAGGTGGACCTCCATACACTGTTGGTGGGAATGTAAGTTAGTATAGCCACTATGAAGAACAGTATGGAGGTTCCTCAAAAAGCTTTTAGAACTTGCATTTGATCCAGCAATTTCACTACTGGATGTATATCCAAAAGAAAGGAAGTTAATATGTCAAAAAATATCTGCACTCTCATGTCTATTTTAGCACTATTCACAACAGCCAAAATGTGAAATCGACCTAAGTATCTATCGATGAATAGATGGATAAAGAAAGTGTGGCATATATATACAATGGAATATTATTTAGCCATAAAAAAGAATGAAATCCTGTCATTTGCAGCAGAAAGGATGAAACAAGAGGCCATTTTCTTATGTGAATAATCCAAGGACAGACAGACAAACATTGCACGTTCTCACTCATATATGGGAGCTGAAAAAAAAAAAAAGGATCTCATTAAGATTGGTGGGTGGAGGGATGTATGGGGGGAAAAGAATATAAATGTATTTGTTTCCACTGAACTGTACACTTAAAAATAGTAAGGATGGCAAAGTTTATATGTATATTTTACTTCAATAAAAAAATTTTAAAAATACATCTTGAAACAAACCCACCATATATAATTTTCTCACATATTTACCAAGTGGGGCAATATTTTTAACAGAAATACCTAATAAAATTTCTTGATATACAAGTATTGCTGATTTGCCTTTCTAAACTATAAATTGCTTGAGAACAAGGACCTGCACAATCTGTCATTGAAAAAATACCTCTTGAGGGCATAAATTAGTTAATATATGTCAGGAAATTGATATAGGCAAATATTGAAATATTTTAAAAGGTCTCTCTGGCTGAAGAGTTTTGTTTTTATTTCAACTGCAAGCTATTGGCAAATGCAGTTATTTTCACCTAAGATTGGATATATGATTATTCAATGATAGACACATGAAAATTTTTTAATGATGCAAGCAACATTTAACAATGTCTTAAAAATGACTGTGGATTCGGGCTTTGATGGCTCCTTGTTTTACTATTTTTCTAAGCTAGATTTCTTACCATTAAATATGTGCATTGAACCCAAGTGTCATGAATGGGCATGCCATCTTAGGAAAGCAAATAAATTTCATAAGCTGAACATTTTAAATGTTTTCTTAATTTCATTATTTAGTGCTTTGAGATCAAGTATAAGAAGCAAGTTATAAAAGTCATGCCAATCATAATTGTTTGGTGGTAAGCCATCTTCTCATCTATTTCATCAATCATTCTTCTTTGTTGTGTTTTGAGGTTGGCTTCTTATCTTTGCAAATTCAAGCCCACTTATTGCTGTGATAATAAATTGTATTAATGATGATACCACCTCTGCCACGTAACTTTGGGCAAAAGACTCAATCTCTTTCCATGTCATTGTTTGCCACCCATATGAGTGCAGTTTTAATATTTTAATTAAATCTGAAACTGTTGATCTAGTCACAGGATTTTAGTCAATGAAACAACATAGAAAGAGGCCAGCAGATAATTTTCTTTAAATTAGAGTCATTTATCTTGCAAAAAATGTATTGTCACTCACCAAAAGGAAATATTTATAACTGGCTCAACTATTTTCATTATCAACCCAAAGATATAAAAAGTACTTACTCATAGGGAATTTAAAGTGCTAAAATTTGACCACAAACCCTGCTCTCTGGTGTTAAGAAAGTAAATAGGAAGGAGTGACATCAGCAAGATGGCCAACTAGAATTACTTGGTGCTTGTCCCTCCAAAAAAAAAGGCACCAAAACAATAAATAAACTACTATATTCCAAGTGGATTGACTGAAGAAGTAAGCTGGAGAGCACCCAGGTAGTGGTGAAATTCTTATGCAGCACAGAAACTCAGCACAGCATCATAGAAAGGTGAGCAAATCACCTACCTCTGCCACATTGTCTTCCCCACCAGAATTGGCTCAGACCCAGAAGGAACTTCTTATGAGGAAAAAGATAGCTGGAGACCTGTAGCAGTCCCCATTACCACCACAAACACCTGTAGTCCTTGCTGCAGAATACTCCTCCAAGCCCCACATCCAGTTTTGAGAGTCGCCTGGAGAACACACAACTACATTGCAAAGTAGGAGCCTACATTATTTACTACTCCCCTGTGTCCTAGGCTGCTACAGCACCGCACCACCTAGACTCCAGACCCACTACTAGAGTGCTTCCTGCTCTGGGGGTCAGTAGCCGCTGCCTGTCTCCATTCTTTAGGCCCTGCCATTATTCTACCATATTCACATGAGTGGCTACATTACCATGACCCTGGCTCCCTAGACTGTAGGCACAGCAAAGCAGCTGAGACCCCAGTGTTTGAAACCATGAAGCATTCAATCACCCTGAGAACAAGCCAAACTTCACAGAGAGTAAGCTAACACTGAGCCAGCTGGCCTGCTGCACTTGTGCATGCCTGCATCTGGCTCTAATAGCCAGTACAGCAGTGGTCCTACCATCTGGAGAGCCTGCCACACAGCCAGCCAGACCACTGTACCTGTACTGGCACATGCTTAACCCAACAGCCAGTATGGAGGTGGCACTGCCCCCCTATAGAGCCACTGCACATGCTGCTGGTCTGCTATGCCCATGTGCACATGACCTTACAGACAGGATAGTGGTAGCCTTGCTTCCTGGAGAGCATGTAGCACAGCTAGCCAGCCTGCCACTCCCACATGCACCCAGTCTGATAGCCAGCCCAGTGACACCATCCCCAGAAAAACTGCACCACTGCTGTCACAAACTTCACAGCCTAGGCCACCGAAGCAATGGCAAACATCACTGATGAAAATTACAACTGAAGAAACTGCACAAACACCTTGCTTCCGAGTCCACTGAGAACCAAAGCCAATATACTATACCCAACTGACACACCCTAGGACCCATCTACAGAAAAACGTCTCTCCCTATGAAATGCTGCTTTATAAAATTGAAAAAGGTGACTGTTTCATTACATGTGCAGATACCAATGTAAGGACACAGGAAATATGAAAAAGCAAGAAGAAATATGACACCCCCAAAGGGGCACAGTAATTCTCCAGTAACAGACCCAAAAGGAAACGAAATGTATGAAATGCCAGAAAAGAAATTCAAAATGATGATCTTAAAGGAAATTCAGTGAGCTATAAGAGAACACAGACAAATAATCTAATGTAATCAGGAAAACAATTGATGATCTAGATTAGAAATTTAACAAAGAAATAGATATCATAAAAGAGAGCCAAATTGAAATCTTGGAGCTAAGCAATTCAATGGATAAATTTAAAAATACAATTGAGAACTTCAACAACAAACTATATCAAGCAAAAGAAAGAGTTCCTGAACTTGAAGACAGATCTTTTGAAATAATCCAGTCAGAAGGGATAAAAAGAAATAAGAATTAAAAAGGGAAGAAAGAAATAAGTAAAAATAATAAAAAGAATGAAAAAGAGAATATGGGATATCATTAAGCAAGCAAATATTCACATTATTGAAATGCTAGAGAGAGAAGAGATGGAGAAAGTAACAGAAAATCTATGTAATAAAATAATAGCTGAAAGCTTTCCAAGTCTTGGAAGAAATATACACATCCAGATTCAGGAAGCTCAAAGCTTCCCCATTCTACCCCAAAATGTCTTTTTGTGTGTGTGGCACATTACACCTAAACTGTCAAAACAGAATTTTTAAATGATCAAGAGAAAAACTTCAATTTACATATAAAGAAATTCCAATAGACCAAATAGACCTAGCAGTCATTTACAGAAAACTCTATTTTACAGCTACAGAATCACATTCTTCTCAACTGCACTTAGGACATTTTCCAGAATAGATCATGTTAGGATACAAAACAAGTCTTAACAAATCTAAGACAGAGAGCATATAAAGTATATATTCTAACTATAGGTATAAAATTAGAAATAAAAAACAAATCAAAAATTTACAAATACATGGAAATTAAACAACATGCTCCCAAATAACCATTGGGTCAATGAAGAAATTAAAAGGTAAATTTCTTGAGTCAAATGAGAATAAAAACATTATACCAAAACCTAAGGGACACAACAAAAAACAGTTGTGAGAGGGAAGTGAATAGCAATATGCTCCTACATCACAAAAGAAGAAAGATTTCTAATAAACAATCTGACAAGGAAAGTGAAAAACAAGAAGAAACTAAATCCAAGATTGATATAAGAAGAAAATAAAATAACAAGGCCCAGAGAAGAAATAAATAAAATAGAGATTGCAAAAACAATTCAAAAGATCAATGAGTGAAACGCTGCTTTCTTGGAAAGAAAAACAAATGTAACAAACCATTATCTATAAAAATTTTAAAAAATGAAAAAAGACTCAAAATCAGAAATGAAAAAGGAGACATACAACTGACACAACAGAAATACAAAAAATAGGACTATTATAGACAACTATATAGCAACAGATTTGATAATCTAGAAAAAATTAAATTATAAAGAAATAGAAAATCTGAACAAATTGTGAGTGAGGAACCTGAATCAGTAATAATAATCTTCCATTGGAGAAAAGCCTAGGACCTGACAGCTTTACAGATGAATTTGAAGAAGAACTATTGCCAATTTTTCTCAATCTGTTCCAGAAAATTAAAGAGGCAGGAACACATCCAAATTCACTTTATAAATTATAGACAGCATTACTCTAATACAAAAACCAGATCAGGATACACGCAAATAATAAAATTGCATACCAATACCCTGATGAACATAGATGCAAAAATTCACAATGAAATACTAGCAAACCAAATTCAACAGCACATTAATAAGATTATTCACACTTCTCAAAAGAAGACAGTTATGCAGCCAACAGACACATGAAAAAATGCTCATCACTGGCCGTCAGAGAAATGCAAATCAAAACCACAATGAGATACCATCTCACACCAGTTAGAATGGCAATCATTAAAAAGTCAGGAAACAACAGGTGCTGGAGAGGATGTGGAGAAATAGGAACACTTTTACACTGTTGGTGGGACTGTAAACTAGTTCATCCATTGTGGAAGTCAGTGTGATGATTCCTCAAGGATTTAGAACTAGAAATACCATTTGACCCAGCCATCCCATTACTGGGAATATACCCAAAGGATTATAAATCATGCTGCTATAAAGACACATGCACACGTATGTTTATTGCGGCACTATTCACAATAGCAAAACTTGGAACCAACCCAAATGTCCAACAACGATAGACTGGATTAAGAAAATGTGGCACATATACACCATGGAATACTATGCAGCCATAAAAATGATGAGTTCATGTCCTTTGTAGGGACATGGATGAAACTGGAAACCATCATTCTCAGTAAACTATCGCAAGGACAAAAAACCAAACACCGCATGTTCTCACTCATAGGTGGGAATTGAACAATGAGAACACTTGGACACAGGAAGGGGAACATCACACACCAGGGCCTGTCATGGGGTGGGGGGAGGGGGGAAGGATAGCATTAGGAGATATACCTAATGTAAATAACAAATTAATGGGTGTGGCACACCAACATGGCACATGTATACATATGTAACAAACCTGCACGTTGTGCACGTGTACTGTAGAACTTAAAGTATAATAATAAAAAAAGTCTATTCACTATGATTAAGTGTGATTAATCCAAGGCATGCAAGGATGGTTCAACATAATGAAAATCAATAAATGTGATATAACTCATTAACAGAAAGAAAGCTTAAAACCATATTTTTATTTCAAAAGATGCACACAAAGAATTTATGAAAATTCAAAAATCCTTCATGATAAAAACTCTCAACAAATTAAATATAGAAGGTATGTACCTCAACACTATAAAGGCTACAAATAACAAATCCACAGGTAACATATGAGTAGGCAAAGGCTAAAAAGTTCTTCCTCTAAAATCAGAAAGAAAACAAGGGTGCTCCCTTGTACCACTTCTGTTCAACATAGTACTAGAAGTCCTAGCCAGAGCAATTAAACAAGAGGAGAAAAATAAAAGGCATCCAAATAGAAAAGGAGAAAGTCAAGGTGTTGTTGTCTGCAGATGACATGATACTATATACAGAAAACTTTAAAGACTATACCAAATAACTATTAAAACTAATAAACAGATTCAATAAAGTTCCAGGATATATAATCAACATACAAAATTACAAATATTTCTGTATGTTAATAGTAAACTATCTGAAAAAGAAATCAAAAATCTATAATAGCTACAAAAAAGATACCTAGGAATAAACTTAACCAGGAGATAAAAGATCTGTCACCTGAAAACTACAAAACACTGATGAAAGAAATTGAAGAGGACACACACACAAATGGAAAGATACACTGTTTATGAATTGAAAAAAAAATTGTTAAAATGTCTATGCTACCCAAAGTGATCTATAGATTGAATGTATCCCTGTCAAAATATCTATGACATTCTTCACAGAAATAGAAAATCTTCTAAAATCCATATGGAAATCCAAAAGGCCCCCAATAGCCAAAGCAATCTTGAGCAAAAGGAACAAATCTGGAGGCATCTCACTATCTTATTTCAAAATATTTTACAAAGCTATAGTAACCAAAACAGCATGGTAGTTGCATAAAAATAGATGCATAGGCCAAAGGAACAGAATAGAAAACCTAGAAATAAATTCATGCACCTACAGCCAACTGATTTTTCACAAAGGTACAAAAACACAAATTGGAGAAAAGATAGTTGTTTCAATAAACAGTGCTAGGGAAATTGGATATAACATGCAGAAAAATAAGACTAGATCTCTACCTCTCACCATATACAAAAATTAACTCGAAATGGATTAAAGGCTTAAATGTAAAGCCCAAAGCTATTAAACTATTACATGATAACAAAGGGGAAACACTTCACAACATTGAGCTGAGAAAGAATTTTTAAAATAAGGCCTGAAAGTGGCAGGCAACAAAAGCAAATTAGACAAGTGGGACTACATTAAGCTAAAAAGAGTTTGCACAGCAACAGAAAGAATCAGCAGGGTAAGGAGACAACCTACAGTGTGGGAGAAAATATTTACAAGCTATGCACCTGACAAAGAATTAATATACAGAATATGTAAGGAACTCAAACATCTCAACATCAAGAAAACAATTAGATTGAAAATGGGCAAAAGACCCAAATAGACATTTCTCAAAACATGATATATAAATGGCTTAGAGGTATATGAAAAAATGCCCAACATCACTAATCATCAAGGAAATGCAAACCAGTACCACAATGATATACCACCTTATTCCAGTTAGAAGGGCTACTATGAAAAAGACAAAAGAAAATAAGTATTGGTGGGATTGTAGAGAAGAGGGAAGACTTAGATACTGTTGGTGGTAAGCTATATTAGTACATCCATATGGAAAACTCCATGGAGATTCTTCAAAAATTAACAATAGAACTATCATATGATCTAGTAATCCCAATACTAGGTATATGTCCAAAAAAGTAAAATCATTATGTCAAACAGATATCTGTACTCCCATGTTTATTATAGCACTATTCACAATAGCCACGACACAGAATCAACCTAAGTGGTCATTAGCGGATGAATACATAAAGAAAATATTGTACACACACACACACACACACACAGGAATACTATTCAGCCATAAAAAGAATAAATTCTGTCATTTGCAACAACATAGATGAAACTGGAGGACATCCATGTTGAGTGAAATAAGGCAGATGCTTACAGGAAAATGCCACATGATCTCATTCATGTGGAATTTAGAAAAACTTTATCTCTAAAGAGTAGTTATCAGAGACTGAGAAGGAGATAGGAAAGGAGGAAATGGGGAGAGGTTGGTCAATGGGTACAAGGTTGCAGTTAGGAAGAACAGGTTCTGGTGTTCTATTGCAAAGTAGGGTAACTATGGTCAACAATAAGGTATTGTATATTACAAAATAGCTAAAATAGAGGCTTTTGAATGTTCTCACCACAAATAAATAAAAAGTGTGTAAGGTAATGGATAAATGTGCTAACTACCCTGATTTGATTATTAGATAACATATACATATATCACATATACATATATCAAAGTTTCAGATTGTACCCCATAAATATGTACAATTACAATGTGTCAATTTAGAAATTAAAAAAATTAAAGAAAGCAAATGAGGAAATAGAAATATATGTTCAATTCCTTTTGTGCCCAGAGGCTTTGTTAAAGGTTCTTCAAAAAATGTTCACTTCTTCTAGCTTCAATTGCTCCAGAGGGTTTCTCTAACATCCATCCCATTTGGCAGAACCAAAATTAGACTTTTCATTTTGGACACAATGCCTGCTCTCCTTTATATTCATAGACTTAAAAGTTTCAGAGTTTATCCTTCCTAAGACTACTGAGTCTAGGACATGAATTTTGATTTCCTTTGTCCCATGCCTGCAGTTAAGGGCCAACCTTATAGTCTTTGGTATGTGGCTTCAATGATACTGAGATGGGCACCCACACATACACACACACACACACACACACACACACACACAGACACACACACACACACTTCTAATTTAAACTAAAAAAAATCTATAATAACAATGACAAATGGCAGCAATGTTCTCTAATTTCCTCTCACCTCACCATCCCCTATTTCACTACTGGGGAAATCACGCAGTAAGTGGATCCAAAGTGTTGATTCTATTTAAACCAAGCACATTGCTTTCTATGATCACAATGTGAGAGATCAGAAGGTGAAAATCAAAAAGATACTTGAAAGAGGATACTGAATCAAGCCAGAAGAGGTTGTCATTGTCTAAAATGGATCATCAAGCAAAAGGGCAGACTGCAAATACTAAGAGCTATAAAGGCAGACTAGTTAAGGAGCCATCTTACCTTTCTTTCTATTCTTATCCCTTCCTATCCAAACTTCGCACCTCAGCCTGAGTGAGCTATTTAAAATACAAACCTAATAACTAGTTCTTATCTTTAAAACTCTTTAAAAATGCCTTATTCTTGGTCCTAGAATAAAGTCCAAAATCATTAGATGATTTGGCCCATTAATTGATCTTACCACCTTCATTTTCTTGTCTTCAAGTCCTAAGGAAAACTTCAGATGATATCACAACCCTGCTAAAATATCTTCAGTGGTTTCCTATCACTTGTAGAATTTGAATTTCAACTTCCATGCTTTATCTCAGCTCAAATTTATTCCCTGTTATTTCCTTTTATATTCTTTAGTTTGATGACTCACTTTCTTCTGCTTCCTTGTCCTTTTTTTTTTAATAGTCTCACTCATCCCAGCCTCTGCATGTCTAATACCTTTCCAGTAGAACTTAAATCCCATCTCCTCCATGTCTCTTTCTCTCTTAATTTCTCTTATCAAGAAATAATCTCTTCACCATCTGCATTATTATAATATTTTACCACGGCACATTACCCCTTGCTTCTTTGGGTTGTAGATAGGAATGTCCCTGTCTCATTTCACCTTATTTCCTGAGCACTCCTTTAGATGCAAACAAGGAGCTGCATCTGGTTTATCACTTGTTTCAAAGCACCTAGCACAGTATCAGGATTCTTAGCTGGCACTTGCTCAACAAATATTTATGCAATAAATGACTGTCTACAACCATCAGAAATAAATCACTTCAAGAATCTACAAAACCAAACTACTACTGACTTCTTTTGTCTACTGTTGGCTAAGTGGAAACTGCCAAACAGTCCTAGAATAAACGAATTACGTTTTTAAAGATGAAGAAGCACAAAGCAAAGAAAACAAGAGGGAGATGATCACATCATGGCTTGATTGTTTTGCCCAGAAGGCTTCAAGGTCTTTAATTAAACAGTTTAACCATGGGAGGCAAAGGATGGAATGTGTTCCTAATTAATGCTTTAAACTCATTATGATTCCAAGCCAGAAAATATAATAACTACATAAGAATTTGAAAATTATTTCCACCAAGATCATGGCAGGTTTTTTGGGTTTTGGTTTGTTTTTGATAAATCTCAATCACTGAGCTTCAAAGAAGTCTGTGCCATTAACTGAGCTGATACCATAAACCAAATGGGCAGGAGTTGAAGATGGTGGTTTGATTTAGACATAGTTAGATGAACTATAGCACCACACTAAAATCTCTTCTTTTCCCTATCTTAATATTTCATAAAAATGTTGCACAGTGCAGTAGGGATATTTTCAGTGATTAGGTTCTAAATACATTTATAGGGGAAAGATTGCTTAAGTCAAAATTAACTATGAAAGTTCATTAAACTTTTATGAATTAGAATAAACATGGTTTGAATATAATTCTATTTCTCGAGAAGTTCAGCAAATTATTTTTCCCCGGAGTAGGGATAGATTATTGGTTTTTATTTGTTGAGCATCAGAGGAAGTAATTTGCTTATGGCCAAAGGGCTTTGCTTTGTGAAAACCATTTTCTTTTTTTCCCTCAATTCATAAAGTTGAATTTATAAGGTTAAATATACATTAAATGAAATATGACTATACTATATGTAATTCACTTGATCCCAATTCACATGCTGTTAGTAATTTCAGTACTTTTCCACGTAATGATAATCAACAAATATTTTTTGAGTGGATATTGTATGAAAACACTAGTTTGAACTCTACAGGGAACATAAAGATAATCAGTGTATTATCCGTGAGCTAAGGTTTTTACAACTTTTAGGAGAGCTGTGGTAGCCTTGTTTCAAGGTAGTCCTCAATGAGTCTTACTTGCTGGTATTCCCAACTGTGTATAGTCCCTTTCTATACTGAATCAGGGCTGGCCAATAGAACATTGTAGAAATTATGATATGTGACATTCTAGGCTAATTCAAAAAGCCATCTCAGCTTCTGCACTGGTCTGTTAGATCACTCACTGTAGGGGAAGCCAGCTGCCTATCAAGAACCATGAAATATCTGAGATTTTATCTTACTTGCAAACACACAAGTTACCTTGCCACAGTTTTGTGGATGGTAACAGAAGAAACAAGACCCCTGAGTCAAAGTCAAAGGACAGCTGATTACTCAAAACAATGAAAGTAACCAAAGTTTAAGCATGTTCCGTTCCTTCAGCCCTGATTTCCACAGACCAGTGCAAAGTGGAACAAGGGATGCTTATACATGTACTGGGTTGTGTTAAAGAAGATACACACCCAAATTTAGGGAACTCAATTTTTTATAATGGGCTGTAAACTTGTCTGACCTTTAGCTTAAGGAGATAGTATCTCTATTAAATAGGAGAAAAATGAAAAATCCTTGCCCTTTGCTCTAGAGGGGGACTATCTTCATTAATCAAGGCAGTTTGCTATGCAAACATCTTTGAAAAGAGAATTCAGAAGAAGGGAAATTTTAAGTTCCCCTGCTCACAAGACGTGAGAGATGTATGGAGAGTCATCTCCTAACACTATAAAGCCATGAGATTCTAAAGCATCCCTGGAGAAGGATCTATGTGGTAATGAACTGAGGCCTGCTTCCAGCAACCAGCACCAGCCACCAGCCAGGTGACCACATCTCCTTGAAAGTGAATCCTTCAGCCCCAGTAACCTTCAGATGGCTGCTTTCTTAGCTGAAATCTAACTGCAATCTTATGAAGGACCTGTAGCTGGAGACAGCCAAGAAGCTATTCTCAAACTCCTAATCCACAGAGAGTATGAGGGATAATAGTATTGTTGTTTTCTACCACTAAGTTATGAGGTGATTTGTTACACAATAATAGATAACCCATACAAATTTTTGTACTTGGAAGTTGGGTGCTATTGCAGCCAAAGTTTCAAAATATATTAGTGGCTCTGGGGATGACGTAGTAGAAAGAAGCTTGGGAGGCCTATGGAGAGTGTTAACTAAAGCACTGGAAGCCTTGAAGAGATTTTTAGGAAAACTCTCAAAGCCTCATCAAGATCTTTGAGGAGGCTGCTGGGAGGTCTTTAAAAGCGGTGAAGGAATGCTATTGGATCCTGGAAACAAGGAATCTTTGTTCCATAGCGGCAGAAGCTTAGCAACACTGTTGCCTGCACTAACATGGAAAGTGGAAAATGTACCTAATGAATCCAATGATCTAGCTAGAGTTTTTCAAGTCCAATGTTGAATATCCCATCTGGCTTCTTTGTGTTACTTGCAGTAAAATGAGATAGACAGCCCCCTTGAGGATTCTTGAATACAATGTTTTATAGGCAATACATCCAGTACATAATTTGCAATTCATGCCTATTGCATTTTCCGAAGGTAAATCACGTTTTTTAACATAAAACTGAGTTATCTATTTAAACATTATGAACAAACACGATCTTTTAAGAAAAAATAAGCTAGTAATAAAGGGAAAGTAAGAATCTTTGTTTCAGCTGGCTTTTATTAAGTGGCTTTGAAGGTAAACGTCAAAGAGTAATATGATTGGAAATAATATTTTCAGTATTAGCTTCCTGGAGGGTCAAATTACCCTATCCTATAGAGCTAAAGGTCATCTACTATGAGCCAAAGTAAAATGAGGGAAGTTACCAGGAAAATGGGTGTTGAGGAGTCACTAGGATACAAGAGAAATATGAGGTATTAAAATAGAACCCTATTCTTAGAGAAACAGTGTTAAAACATCTTTTCATGGGCAAGTACTTTCCTACCTTAAATAATTATTCTGTCTTTGAAAAATTCTAAACAACAAGAAAACACTTGGTCCAAAGATTCAATAAGCTTTTAAGTTGCCAACTTTAATTTGGCAGGGATACTAAGCTGGTTTGTGAAACCCGAACACATTGGACAGATTCAAATGATGAATTATTTAGAGGCCCATGCAAAATAGTTTCTGAACCTTTTCTTAATCACCTCGTACTACAGTCAACAATTATTAACCTTTCAAAATCTGTTAAACACGCTTTCCTTTAAATTTTGTAATTTCATTTCTAACAAATAAAATCAAAACAGTCATAGGGTGACTCCAGTTCAGGACATAAAAATTATATTTGGAATATTTTACTTAATGAACACTTCTAAAAATTTTTCCCCAAAAAAACTACAATAGCTGTTCTTTTCTTTCTTTTGATTTTGTAAGAATATTTGTATTTGGAAAGATAATGTCAACTTCTAGCAGAAACTCATCAAAATGATAAAACACTGGGGGAAAGGTTTTATTTCTTTCTTAGAAACTGAGTTTCTCACTCCACTCAAAAGAGAGCAGAATATTCTTTTCACTGTACATTTATTGAAAGTGAGCAGTCAGGTGTTCCTGGACACATCAGAAGCACTGCCTCTATTTCCTAAGAAAATGTGGTTTGAAATTCAGTCTGGTATTCTCAACCCAAATACAGGTACCTCCCTCTTTGAATTCTAGATGCCAGAAGCACTAATATGGAGTGAAGACAAGCATCTCCCCAGAATCTGCCTGAAATGTGCTATAATAGAATGTGCACAGGGTTTGGGGGGTTAAGAAAACTGAGTCTTGACCAAGTTTTGCCCACAACTTGCTGTGCAGTCACTTGATACCTTTAAGCCTAAGCTTCTTCATCCATGAAGTAATATCCAGGCATACCTTGGAGATATTGTGGGTTCATTCCAGAACACTGCATAAGAGCAAATACAGCAATAAGTCAAGTTACACAAATGTTTTTTTCCCAGTGCACATAAAACTTATGTTTATGCTATACTGTAGTCTATTAAGTATGCAACAGCATTATGTCTAAAAGTAATATACCTACCTTAATTAAAAAATACTTTATTGCTAAAAATTCCTAACGATCATCTGAGCCTTGAGTGAACTGTAATATTTTTGCTGGTGGAGGATCTTGCCTTGATGCTGATGACTGCTGATTGATCAGAGTAGTGGTTATGGAAGGCTGGTGTGGCGGTGACAATTTCTTAAAACAAGACATGATGAATTTGCAGCATTGATTGACTCTTCCTTTCATGAAAGGTTTTACTGTAGGATGCTGTTTGACAGAATTTTACCGACAGCAGAATTTCTTTCAAAATTGGAGTCAATCCTTTCAACCCCACCATTGCTTCATCAACTAATTTTAAACAATATTCCAAATCCTTGGTTGTCATTTCAACAATGTTCACAGCATATTTATCAGGGGTAGGCTCCATCTCAGGAAATAATTTTCTCTAACTATCCATAAGAAACAACTCCTCATCGATTAAAATGTTTTTATGAAATTGCAGCAATTCAGTTATGTATTCAGACTTCACTCCTAATTCTACTTCTCTTGCTATTTCCGCTACGTTTGCAGTTACTTCCTCCACTGAAGTCTGGAGCTCTTCAAAGTCATCCATGAAGGTTGGAATCAAATTCTTCCAAACTTGTTAATGTTGATATTATAACCTCTTCCAATGAATCATGAATTTTCTTAATGGAACGTAGAATGGTGAATCCTTTCCAGAGGTTTTAAATTTACTTTGCCCAGATCCATCAGATGAATTACTATCTATGGCAGCTATGGCCTTTAAAAATGCATTTCTTAAATAATAAGACTTCAAAGTCAAAATTACTCCTTGTTCCATGGGTTGCAGAATTAATGTGTGTTAGCAGGCTTGAAAGCAACACTGATCATGTACATCTGCATCAGAGCTATTGGGTGACCAGGTACACTGTCAATGAGCACTAGCATTTTTAAAGAAATCTTTTTTTCTGAGGGTTCTTTCCTTAAACCTCATGAATCAACCTCTCCTAGCTTCAGAGAATTTCCTTTCTCACCTACATCAGCCTTTATAGAACTGAAAAGAGTTAGGACCTTGGTCTGGATTAGGCTTTGGCTTAGGAGAATGTTGTGGCTGCTTTGGTCTTCTATCCAGACCATTCAAATTTTCTCCGTATCAGGAGTAAGGCTGTTCTGCTTTAACATTGATGTATTCACTGCAGTAGCACTTTAAATTTCCTTCAATAAATTTTTCCTTGCATTGACAACTCGATTAACTGGTACAAGAGGCCTAGCTTTTAGCCTATCTCAACTTTCAAACATACCCTCCTCACTAAGCTTAATCATTTATAGGTTTTGATTTAAAGCAGGATATGTGCAATTCTTCCTTTCTCTTGAATACTTAGAGGCCATTCTAGACTTATTAATTGGCCTAATTTCAATATTTTTGTGTCTCAAGGAATAGGGAGGCCTGAAGAGAGAGAGAGAGAGATGGGGAACAGCTGGCTGGTGGAGCGGTCAGAACACATACACCATTTATCGATTATGCTTGTTATCTTCTATGGGCACAGTTCCTGATGCCCCAAAACAATTCCAATAGTAATATCAAAAATACATCACAGATATAAAAGTAATGAAAAAGTTGGAAATATTGTGAAAATTACCAAAATATAACAGAGACATGAAGTGAGCACATGCTGTTGGAAAAATGGTGCTGATAAACTTGCTTCGCACAGGGTTGTCACAAAATTAATTTGTAAAAAAAAAAATTGCAATTATCTGTGAAATGCAATAAAACAAGGTATGCCTATGGTTGTATTGTGAAGTAAGTTTCCTTTCAACTCAACTAGTCTGTGATTCTGAAAGTCCCTACTTTTCAGATGACTATAACCTGATATAAAATAATGAAGTCCAGCTTTACTGAGCAGCATCATCTGTAGGCATTTTTTTTTCCTCATGATATATTTTTCCCTGAGGTTAATGCTCAATTATCATGAAAGCTAAACTCTTTTGCAAATCAGTCACCATAATTTAATGACAGTGTCTGAGACCTGTGAAAACTCTAAGACCTTGCTATTGTTGGTCATGGTTATGTTACTTTACATATGTGATGAATTATTTAACAACTTTGTCACTAAAATATAAGATTATATAATTTTTTATAGAGGTAATCTTCATGAAAGGTGATTTCTGTCACTGGACGTATGCTCTTTTGCCAAATACCTTCCTTTCATTTATTGCTTCAATCACAAGTCATGATTGAGTTGTCATGAAAAAGAGTATCTGTTCCATATTCAGGAAAACATTGATCTGAATTGAAAATATGATTTGTATTTTATATCAGATGGTTTTCTTCTCCAAAGAAAGAGCAAAGAACAAGTGAGACATGAGGTTGGCTTTCAGCTTTTTACTAAACCCATACACATTCACTCAGTAGATGATGTCACAGCACAGCTTGTTCACGTAAATTTTTACAATACACTAGAATAAAATGAGGTTTTAGTTTCCAACTTTGAAGTGCATACAGCATATTATGGGGGGCAAAATTACTGTATATGGATATGAAAGGATTTTGATATTGAAGAAGATTTTCTATTCTTAAAAAGACAAATTTCTTTTCAAATACCAGATTAGCAATCTGGCTATTTAAATAAGTGTGTGTGTGTGTGTGTGTGTGTGTGTGTGTGTGTGTGTGTGTTTGTGTTTCTCCAAAAGAAAACAAAGTGAACAAATTTTCTGAAGTGGCATATTTGAAGAGTTGTTCACCCATACTACTTTTAAGTCTTCTGTTTTTTATTCCTAACTTACAGAAGAATCATACTTTTAAAAACCCTCCCAAGTAAACAAAATTACTACGAAATCTAAAACATCTGAACAGGAGCCAAACATGTAGGTAAATTCATCTTAAATCATTTGATTCACACGTGTTTCTTCTCTGACAAGATGAGACAAGCCAAACAGCATCCAGCAGCATTCCTCTGTTTTCCCTTTTGTTGTTTGCCAGTTAATTTCTATTCACTGGAAATGCCAATTTTCCACATGCTATTCAATGTGGTGTGCTTGTTTGAAAAGAAGCAAAGAAAAAGCACTAAAGATGCTAAGGACTTAACTCATTCCTCCCTTCTCTCCTCTCCTCCTCCCTAACAAGTTCCCTTTCTTCCAGGCTTAGTGAGAAACAAAAGCAGACTCATTCAACCTCAAAGCTTGAACACATGCCAGGTGAAATATTTTAGTGAGGCTTATCCTCAACTTGGTCATACTGAATAGGTGGGCCTAGTTAAGTGGTTTTTGTTGGCTACTCTGCTTATTATGACTTTGCAGTCACACCCTCTGTGTCAAAGTGGAGCTCAGCAAAGTATATATATATGTATCTGTATTATATATATACACATACATATATCATTTTAGAAATTGAGGAAACATTATTTCAGTAAAAATTTTATCTACAATGAACTAATTTGATCTTTACTATACATAGTATATACACACAGCAGCTTATATATATATCCTTATTATTTTCCCCTAATTAAGTAACCTGGAAGAAAAAAGTGCTGGTTCACTTGCTCAAGGACAGGTTTCAAAGTCGGATAGAAAACAGGAGTATAAAATAAAACTTTCAGCTTGAATTATTTTACCTGTATCAACAAACAAGTCTCTCGGCCTCTGGAGGAACGTGGCAAAGTCATGCAAATAGCAGAATCTAAACAATTCTTCCATAAGGTGCATCTCCAGAGTCACTTATACAGCAGAGGATTCCTTGCTCAGAGTTGGCACCAATTAGCAGTTATCAGTATACATTACATAAATACAGCTTAGCATGTTTGCTAATAAAAAGAACCTAAAGAAACCTGTGGAATGCAAACTTTCTTGTAGATTGTGGGTGATTCGCAGCAAAAGAAATCCAAATATTTTGGGATATAAATATGTTCCACACTTTCCTTGTGTGTTATGTAAATGGGGATGACTAAGGATTGGTTATTACTATTATATACTTGGTAATATTTTAGGAGTAGAGATCAGCTTCAAGATCAGCTAGTTCAATCCTTTCATTTTACAGATGAGAAAAATCTGAGGCCAGTAAGTGATTCATCAAATATCACTTGGATAGTTAACAGTAAGAGGGGGATTTTAATGTGGTTTTCCTGACAGCCAATTCAACTCACCAGACTTCGGGTTCTACTTTTCATATGGAAGAAATGTTTCCTACTGATGCAAAAGGTGTAATGATATACCACAGTCCCTACCTTTAAAAATAGAATAATAAAGAAATAAGACAAATTTTGTCAAAGTAAATGAAGATACAAATTTCCATTGGATTCAAAGATGGAGAGGAGAAATTTTCCACATTTTCTCACTATTCTAAATCATAATGATTCCTTTTTCACAACTGTGATAGAAGAGACACCTGAAAAGGACCTCAGAAAAAAAAATCCATCAACTTCATCAGGTGTTGGGAGAAAGGCTGAGTGTTGGGAAAAGCTGAGGCAGGGCTTGCATGTCTGACATAATGTGAAATAGTCTTGGAACATGTCTGGGGTCCAGGGTCTAAAACCCCTTGTGGTCTTTGGAACACCCAGCTCTGTGCTAAAGGGTGGTAGGCTACCCTGATGCACCATAATCTAAGCCCAGGGCATAAAATCCCTCATGGCTTGGATTGAATCCAGGGCTCATGGCCTCTGGAATGTATCTAGACTTGCTGGCTCCTTGCTCCTTGCTCTCCCAGGATCAAATGTATCTTGAGTTAAAAGAACCTGCTCTCCATTATCTCAAGGTGCGAGCATATGCTAAACCATCACAGCTGTAAATCATGTGCTTAATGCAACCCTCCCTTTCACCCCCACATTCTCACCACCTGTTTCTTTGTTTGATCACCAATAAATAGTCTAGGCTTCCAGAGCTCAGGGCCTTCACAGCCTCCATACTTAGCGATGGCCTCCTGGACCCACTTTCTCTCTCAAATTGTCTTTTCTCATTCCTTTGACTCCGCCGGACTTCGTCATCCCCACGACCCGGTGTTCAGTCTGATCACCCCAACATCAGGTAGCTATCCAAATTAAAAGTGACAAACTTATGCCTTAGGATGTAGGACTCTTCAGAGCACGAGGTTTACTCATTGAAGAAAGAAAGGTAAGACTAATGTTACTGTGAAACAGTACTCTATTTTAACGAAATGCCTATTTTGTTAAAAACTCTAAATGATAACAATGTAAAGCAATATCTCTACTTTCAAACCACGAAAAATAATAGGAAAACATATTTGTATAATGTAGCCTTTTGTTGATTCTGTACTCTATTATTATATTGGTCACTTTTGGATAAAATCTTACAACTTGTGCCCTTAAAAATTTTTTACATACTTGAATATATGAACTCCATTAGATTTTCATAGATTAATGTTTCCAAATTGTCACAGCATATTTAAATTATTTAAAAAATTAAGTTCACATTTAATCAAGTTTTTCTTATCCCTGTAAATTTAGAATTGTCAAGAAATTTTATAAGCAAATTCTTAACTCTGTAATTCAACTAGTTAACAGAGATGGTGAATGAAAATCACAAATACCATTAGTGAATCCCACATTACTTCATATTGATGGTTCATCTTTAGACAGGACATTTGATTTAATCATTTATCCAAGCAAAAAGACTATGATTAAGAGCACTTTTTCTAACTGATTTTAAGAGCATGTCTTATCAGCTATATGTTGAATATTCTTGGAGGTGTAGCTCTCCAAGAAATAGAAAGTATACAGAATGATTGAGAAAAAAACATTAATGCTACCATTAATAAATTTTTCATCTAATGAAGAGATACAATTAATGTAATATCAATGTGAGTCATCTAATGAAGAGATATAATTAATGTAATATCACTGTGAGTCATCTGCGAAAGTTGATCCAAACACTGTTAGAAATGAGATCGTACCTGAGAGGAGACTAATCAGTCCCATCCAGATGTAGAGCAACATTAAGGAACAATCAAAGCAAAAAGAAGCCAGCTTGAAAGGGAAGGGAAAGTCTTATTAATGCAAATGAAAAATGAACTTTAATTTTGTGAATCTTTATATTCATGTTTATTGGTTCCTAGAGGTACAGCCTAGACAATATTGTACATTAAATAATACTCAACAAGGGGATTATCTTTTTGAGTTTAATATTCATTTTCATAAATTGTCAAGGCACTGTGATGAACTCAAATGCCTAAGAATAAACTTCTCATGAAGGGGGCTTAAATACACCTATCACATTTAAGATGAGAACAAGCAGATTACCCCAGAGACAATGAGAACATTGAGATGAGAACAAGCAGATTACCCCAGGGAGAATGCAGCAGTCAAAGACAAAGTGTGGAATAGGCAGAGGCAACATTGTACAAAACACATTAGAGGAATGCATAAGTACTATAAAAACTTCTAAGAAAAATGTCAGAGATGACATCCTCAAAGACTGCCTGTGGAAGAAATACCTAGGCAACAACTAAGAATCTCATAAGAAATGCCTGAAATAAAATGTGAACATCTCTGCATGGACTAATCAATACAGAATAATGTACCACCCATATTGAGAGGATACATATGAGACTGAAACTGTTTTTGCTGTTCTGATACTAGATAAAAATTCTCATCTATTCTCAAGGAACAGGCATTGAAATTCTGATGCCTTCAATGCATAATTAAGTTTGTTGCACATAACGTTATAAAATCCTGTTTATGTTTCTCATTATAGAATTTGGTTGAATATTTCTCAGCACATCTCTTTAATCATTTTATTGTTATTGTTATAACATGAATACCTGAATTGGTAGATGATAATGTGTTTTAGAGATTCAGAGTCACATCCAAAATTATTTGAATAAGCGATTTACAAAATAAATATGGATAAGTGCCATAAAAATGTACAATTCTCGTCAGATTCAAATAATGTAAATTAACATGAGATATCGATTTTCACCTTACAAAATGGCAAATATGTTTTAAAATAAGAGCAAATTTGTCAAGATTATATTAACTGCTGATGAATATGCAAATGTGTACAACCGTTCTGGATATTTTAAATCAAAATAATATATTTAAGGAATATAAAGTATTTTATTATTATTTCTCATTGTAATATATTATGTAGCCTGATTTATGTTGGGAGAAATATTTAAATGATTGTATATTCACTCATTTCTCCTTTCAACAAATATTTACTAAGCACCTATTACAGACTTCATGCTAGATGTGCAATGAACGAAATTATGTCCTCATGCAGTTTATATCTGAAATTAAATCTGATGAATATTGAAAGATGTTTTGATGTATGAAGTTGTAAGAACATATTATAAACCTTATAGTGTGAACTTATATATATATATTTATATAGCATATTTATGTATATGAGTAAAAAGCAGTCTGAAAACATATGTTTAGAGTTTAATACTGATAATGTATATCTAGTGAAACTAAGGGCATTTGAATTTGTTTTCCTTTGTTTATTAGTATTACCAAATTTTCTGCAATAAATATGGATTTAAAAAATAAATTGTATTTTCTGGTAAGACAAGAAGCCATCCTTTATAGAGGGCTTTAAGGCTTACTCTTATCTGAGTTGGCTATAAAACATAGAGATTTATTTTGTTGAATCATATTCCTAGAATCTTCATTTAAAAGCAAGGTAGTGGAAAATGAATTATTTTTACCTGTTGAGTTAGCTACACAGAATAATAATTTGAAAATATAATACTATTTAGGTTTATTTTCTTTTTACCATTACATAACACTTTCTAATGAAGTTATTTGATTCTAATAATCTTGTAATGTGTTCAGGTCACAGATAATTATCTGTATTTTACAAGTGAGAAAAACTAAGACTTTGGAAAGTTTGAGTCTTTTGCTCACAGGCCCAAAGGAAGTAAGTAGTGAGGTAGGAATTAGAATTCAGATCTTCCAAAAGTACACTTTCTACCTATGTATGCTATGTACAAAGGTTTTTAACACATGGAAAGCCTGCTATTAAAATTTGGTTCACTAAAAAAATACTAACATAATGAAATTCCATTTGGTTTATGATGTGTCCTTTTCCATTTGGTTTATAATGTGTCCATGGTCAAATGATAATAAGTCCTTTCCCAAATAAAGCATCTCTTTAAGAGAGCATTAGCTGAGCTTCTTAATAAAATGCAAAGTGTTTAAAAAGTGGGAATGGGAGTATTTCCATTACTTGTGAAATGCTTAAGTTTTGAGAATTTGACATATGTGCCTCATGAAAAATTTTTCCGCTCCCAGGGGAAGGCCCTGGTTGGTTTATGAGTGGGCATGTGACCTAAAAAGTTTCAATTTGTGAATCTCAGAACTCTGGTTTCAAATGCCGGGATAGAAGCTTCCCTCTCCTCCTCCAGACCTTGTGGTGTGCACGTGGGAGTCCAAGGACTAGAATACTCATTTTCAAAGCCTGACATTGGACCCGGGAGACAGAGAAAAACCATCCTCAGGAAGTCAGTGAGTTCCTTGACTTAGTTATACAACCAGTATGTTTCCTTTTTTTAAAGCCATTTACCATACGATAATCTGACGCTTACAATGAACAGTATTCCAAATGACATTATCCTTATAACCTTCTGTAAAGTTCTTAGCCTGATCCAAGCTTTGTAATCTGATTCCTTCCTGCTTCTCTTGCTTTGTGACTTGTCATCTTCCCATACTCACCTTTTTCTCCAGATGTGAGATACCATGATAATGTGAACAGATTGTGCTGTTTCAGATCTTCACATACAGACCTTTGTATGTGTTTGTCCCTCTTCTAGGAATGTCTTTGTTCCCTTTCTTGGTCTAATTCTATTTATCCTTCAAAACCTTTCTTCTATGTGATGCCCCAAAAAAGATTTTCTGCAACATCTCCCACCTGACATAACTGTCCCTCCTATGTATGTCCATGGCTTATCTTTGCCATAGTATTTATCTCATTGTTTCACAATTTCTTCTCAACCAGACTAGAAACTCTTCAAAAGGGGAATTCATGTATTATTTGTTTTTGCCTTTTTTTTTTTAAATCACCAGTACTTAAACTAACAGTTGGTATTCAAATATTGACAGAATTAATAAATGTGTCAGGTAAAATCACCACCTACAAAAAAAGAATAATAATAACTAATTCTGGCATAAGACAATGTTATTCTTATTTTTGTTTGGTTTCATTTTGTTTGTTTTAGGTTTTTATGTAGGAGCCAGCAAACCTAATGGATTTTAGTTACTAGGAATGTGTTTCCACAGTTTGGCAGAGTTTATTAACTTAACCCATTAGTAGATTGGTAACCAGATAGAAAATGTAATTACTGATGAGTTGCCTTCTCTGATAACCTGTCATTAGCCACCAGAGAGAAATAAGCAAGAAAGATTGAATGGATCAGTGAAAATCCACCATCACAACTTGAAAATTCTCAAAGCACATGATTTACACAATAAAGTCATGCTTATTGTGACTGAGGATATAAATGAAAAGAGGGGGCATTTAAAGAATTATTGTGGAAATTTTATATTACTTGAGAAAAATTTTACTTAAATCTTTTTCAAAAAGAGATTGCCTTTGCTAAATGGGGATGTATTATTAGATATATGGGAAGCAAAGCAGTTTAAGACATCGTGTCTTTCTCCAGAGTGTTGCCCTAGATCCCAGTTTTTCCATAACTGGGACATTTAGCATGCTTCATGGATAATGTCAGCCATAGTTCAGCATCATTTCAGAAATAGTTGGATGTGTTCTCTTAGATGACCCAGTGATATCTTTTTCATAAAAGATACACAATAGAGGAAAATTCTTAGTGACCTCTTTTTTAACAGTGAAGCTTGCCAAGTTTGCTTCTCCTTATTCTAAACTTGGTTTTGGCATATTTGTTATCAGACGTCTAAGTGTCATTCAGAGACCGTCCTTACAGGAAACAGATGGCCCATTCACATCAGAATAACTTAAGAAGGGTTTGTTTACAAAGGGACTAATGACTGAGATGTGAATGCAGTTTAAGAAACAGCTCAGATGATGCAGAGACTCAGCGCTAGTATCAATAGAGCTCTCACTCTCCTCTCCCATCCCATGTCCAGAGGGGTGAGAAGAGGAACTCGCTAGGAAAAAGGTGAGAACAGAAGGCCACCTGGAGAGCAGCAGGAATTTCCCATTGAGGGCACAGCCAGCCCTAGGAATAAGTCCGTGATGTCACTCTCTTCCCTACTTCCTGCCTCCTGCTAGGCTCCTCCTTGACCGAAGTCAGAAAGAATGGGAGGCTTTTTGTTGTACTACAAGACAGTCAGCCCTTTCTGCTCAATGTTTCTGCCTGGATGGAAAGCCTGTGCCTGCAACTAGAGAAGAAATAAAGTCTCATCAACTATCATATCACTATGGGATAATATTAATTCAATCATATTACCTCCTGAAGCCTAAAAAGTTAACTCTTCTAATTCTTCTTTTTTTTTTTTTTTTTTTTTTTGAGTCAAGGTCTCGCTCAATTCCTGCTTATCACCCAGTCAGGAGTGCAGTGGCATGATCGTGGCTCACTGCAATCCTGACCCTGATCCCCAGGGCTCAAAAGATCCCACTGCCTCAGTCTCCTGAGAAGCTAGGATTACAGATGCATGCCACTATGTCCAGCTAAGTTTTTATTATTATTTTCTGTAGATATGTGATCTTGCTATGTTGTGCAGATTGATCTTGGACACTTGGCCTTAAGCTATCCTCCCAACTTGGCCTCCCAAAGTGCTGAGATTACAGGCGTGAACCAGCAGGACTTGCCTGCTATACAAGGGAAAGGGAAGAAAAAAATAATGGAGTATCATAAAATATAACTTCTAAATTCTCCCTCTGTAGCTGGCCACTAGCATAAATTGATGATCATAACTGCCTGCTTCCATCATCCAATTCCAAGCTCTTAGCATCTGCAAGTACTTCTGCTGGATGAGAGGATTTACCTAGTGGGATGACTTGAATATTCATTCCTCCTTTTGTGAATAGTCTTTGTACTCTCAGTCCAGTCTGTACTGGGCTCCAATTTTTATTATAGATCTACTGGCGAAGTGGGTCTGAAACAAGAGTCAATATTTGCTTGTGAGACAAGGAAAGTTTATGGGAATTTGAGAGTCATAGTTCTTAGCTTCATCTATATCTACCAAAATGTCCTCATCCATTGAGACAGTTTCATTGCTTCTTGACAATTACCTTTTACTTAGCATAAGAGACCTGGCAGGTCAAGTTTATAATTAGTGCTAAAACTTTGTAATCTCTACAATCATACCCTGAGCTTGGTTGTCAGCTGCATCTGTCCTGTGACTATAGGAGAGAAGTGCCTACCCCAAGTTATTCAGAAAACCTTCTGGCTCTATGTATACTTTCTTAATTACATGTTTATAGTTATAACTCTTTTCCCATATGTATATTTTGTAGAACTGTAAGAAGAAATTAAGTGACTCAATAATTTTAATTGTTAGAACAGCTAAGTGCCACAACCACTTGATCTCTGCTTGTACATTATCCCATGTTCAACCACCAGAGATAACTTGAGTATTTATGATGCTCTCATATGCCATATACCCTATCTGACTCCTCCCACCCCCAGCAAAAAAAAATTATCTCTGTACTCCTCAAAGATATGATGTACCAATCCTAGGATCTCCTTTCAAGAGATCTGTTTCCTGGGGCCACTTCTAGTACCAATTAATGTATCAACCAAAGTCCCAGCAGAATAGAAATAATTAGATGAGTATTTATTTAAAAAGTAACAGATTATGAATGTTTGCGTGGAAAGGAAGTGAATCACCACAGATAGGTCAGGAGTGGCAGCCAGCGGCAGTGAACTGTTACCACTCTTAATCCAAAAGTGTTGAGGAAATGGAGAAGTGAACAGAACCTCAAATGAAACAGTACAAAGCCACAGGACATGTGAGGGTTGGGGGAGGGTCTGTGGATGTGACCAATGCAGGTCCATTTTTGAGGCCAAGGGCAGATGAAGAAGGAAGGAGAGTGGCTCAAGGGGTCACACAGACGTAAATGACACAATGGTATGTTTTTGCTTCCTCTCTGCAAAACTACTTTCCTATCGCCCAGGCTGGAGTGCAGTGGTGCCATCTTGGCCCACTGCAACCTCCACCTTTCAGGTTCAAGAAATTCTCGTGCCTCAGCCTCCCTCCCAAATAGCTGGGACTACAGGCATATGCACCACCATGCCTGGCTAATTTTTGTACTTTTAGTAGAGGTAGGGTTTTGCCATGTTGGCCAGGCTGGTCTGGAACTCCTGACCTCAAGAGATCCGACAGCCTCAGCCTACCAAAGTGCTGGGATTACAGGTGTAAACCACCACACCCAGCCCCATCCTTCCAAATGATGCAATATTATCTTTTCTTGAACTATCTGGTTTAATTAATCCATAGACTCTAGTTTTTAATTTATGTGTACACTTCTGTGACAGTAGTAAAATGTACCCTTATTTTTATGTTCTTAACATGTACTCTGCTATTACATATCCATTCTCATACTTTTATGTATGCACTAATATATACATTCACTTTTCCCCCCAAATATGAATGTAACCAGCGACCAGGTCTTTTGTGTTATTAGACCATGCCATAGGCATGTACAAATATTAATGACTTCTTGAGTTTAAAAGGTGAGAATTGATAACTGTACTTGGAATTAAGTACAATCCTAAGAGTGGTATCTTTCTATTTCCTCTCCCTTCCAGCATGAGAATTCTTTCTTTGATTGAAAACATTCGGTTTTCAATTTATTTCATCATCTGGGGGAAGTGCTGGCTTTGAAAATGCAATTCAAAGTATGGCTTTCAAAAAGTGGCAAGAGATATCTTTAGTCTTGTAAAGAGTCCATGAGGTTTTTTTAATATCTCATGTCAGTAATGATTCCTGATTTTCTTAACAGGGATTAGAGTTGTTTTTATAAAAATCTCTTTTAATTACCTCAAACTTTTATTTGAAACAGAGAGTGGGTTTATCTGAATGATTCTCCAAAGAGATATCATAACAGAGCATAACCAATTTAGTTGAAAATTGAGGAATACATGTTGACCATCTTGTCCAGTTTCAGAAAATTTAAGCTCTGAGCATTTTTCATGTAAGAACAATAAACTACAAGTAATTACCCTAAAAGACCATTTTGAAACATCCTTTTTTATCTATAAAATGTTACTGATTATGGCATGGGGAATAAATTCATAGTAACACTGTTCTAAATCCATTCTCATTTATAACAACTTAAAACTCAGATGGCAATGATATTATCATAGTTTCCAGATTCAAATTACCATAGGTATTTCCACCATTGTTTACTTGTTTTTCAAGGATCTCACATTGCTCCATAGACCATTTTGTTTGGGACATAAAATATCTATATCATTTCACAATGTGAAAAATAATACATTCTTGAAATTGAGACAATTCAACTAAAGTTATATTTAATGTCTATGAGAAAGAAATAGAAACTGAGATGGTTGATTCTCTACTGTAGCGATCTAGGCTCCCCACAATTCTATTTTACACTTTAAGGGGATACCGTATTGATCATTTTGCTAGGAGACTATACTCAGTCCTGTTTATTGGCTTGGCAGTTATAGCAGACTTGCCCTTTGTGTACTAATTAGGTTATGTGGAGCATGATTTTAAAAATGCTGGTTCCAAATCTACACATGTATATGGAGTGACAAGTTTCTGCCACTCTCTAGAGGCCAAGATAAAAATCAAGGAATATGTAAAAACAAGTTTATTCCTCTTTGCAGTTTTGAGAAACAGCAGATGGGCAGAATGAGTTTATTTTCGCTAGTTAAAAGTAAAGAAAAATCTTATCGCTAGCATGTCATAACCTAAATAAGCTATGTGAAATCCACTAATACCTTTAGAACCAAACATTTCTGGCCCAGAAAGGGCCAAAGACATCATTAACATAAACTTCCGCACATAAAAAAATGATTTGCAAACTCTCCATGTAAAAGCGTGGCTTAAGATAATTCTAAATAGTAAGAACATATCTGATGTTAAAATAGCATTAGATGTGGGTTGGAATTTTCTAACTATAAAGGCCATTTTAATGACGAATCTGGACAGGAAATGGTCATTTAAAATGTAATCATATGCTTCTAATTGTGATGTAATTGCACACTCAATGCTGAAAGACAACATGACCAATGAAACAAGATTGAGCAATAAAGGAATAGAAAAAGAATTAATACCAGACAGGACAGTTTCAAATCTCTTTGAAGACTTTTCAGTGGAAACATCTTTTAACCTTTTTTTGTACTCTTAACCTGGAGGACACTGAGAAATTCAAGGAAGCAAGAATATGGCAGAAATGGTTCCAGAAGAGTTGGGAAAGAGCAGGATATGAGGCAATGGCTTTGCCTGCCACGCTGTCCCAAAGGTAGGTCCAGAAAAGAGGCCTTACATTCCAAAGATCCTCCCGTGACTCTGAGTCTCACACTGTTTCCACTGTACCATGTGTGTCCAGTAAGTGTTGCCTAAGAAAATATTGGCTAAAAGGCCAGTTTGGATTAAAAATGGGTTTGTCTGAAGCTAGAGTTCACAGTTTTTACCACATCACTCTCCTGTTCAGAAAATCCTTCAGTGGCCTTCCTTTCAAATGTGATGTGTTAACAAAGTGCATCATTATCTTGGCCTCCCATTGAGCCTCTCTCAGCCTTGCCAGTTTCATCTCTCATTGCTTCCCTACAGGAAGGTTCTGCCTCATTCAAATCAGTCCATTGCTCAGCCTTGGTGCTCTTCCACCACTGTACATATTTGATCTGGCTGTTCCTCCCATCTGGAGCACCCCGTTCTGTACTCTTTATTTCCATCCTACACAATATTTAATGCAAGGGTCAGAAACCCACCTATTTTGTAGGTGTTTCCTAAGAGCTCAGTTAGTCCCTGGGTTCTCCTTTCCTTCCCTGGACACCTAGAGTACGCACTCTCAAGATCACTTATTGGGCTCCTATCAGATTCTACTTAGAGCTGCAAACTCCCTTTTCTGGAAAGCTGCTACCATGTTGCAAAACCCTAGATCATAGCACAGTGCCTCCGTCAGGAGGGATTAAATATATAAACTCCCATACAATGTCATGTGCACTTTTGCACTATATAGTTTACACAGAGCTTTCCAATATCCCACAGCTTAAATAAACAAGCTTTCATGCCCTCGATCTATAGAGTACACACAGTTTTTACATTTGGTATCTTGTTTTGCAATATCCTTGGAGAAAGTCCTGACAGATATTATAATCTCCATTTTACAGATAAGAAAGCTGAACCAGGGAATCTTGAGTGATTTGCCCAAGTCGCATACCAACTAAGGGGCAGTATGAAGGTTTACAGGCTTCTTTTCTGATTCGCTAATGCTCATTTGGCTTAATCATTTTTTTCTGTGCCTAATCACTTTAATTTTGTAGTTTGAAACACTGATTTGGAGTTTTCTCGATAAAGTATTAAAAAGACAGAGAAAAATGTCTTGATACTATAAGATCAGAGATACACAAAGCTAATAAACAATAAAGGTGTATGATCAGTATTTTAAATGACTTGGGCAACTGAGGCAGAAGAGAAAAGAGCATGAGAGCTCTTAATGTTGAATCAAATCATGAAGACTTAAATCTCGTATAAAGAAAAATGAGAGGCAAGTCCACAATGTTTTTAAATTACGTATGTCTAGAGCTTTTTTCTAGAATTTTAAGTCATACACTGAAAGAGGGAAAAATACTATACCAAATCCATTACAAAGAAAGAAAAAAATATGTGCTCAAGGTAAGGATTCCATTAACCAATCTGTTGTAGTGTTGAATTGCTAGCATCTCTTAAATGCAAACTCTGAGTCAGGCACAGTCCTGAGTACTTCACATGGATTATGCACTCTCTCTCACAATGGTGCTCAAAAGTGTTATTATTCCAACTTTTCAGAGGAAGAAAGGCAAAGAACAGGTGTTGATACAGGTGTGATTTTCAACATGTGCCACCTAACTCCTGAGCTCAAGCTAAACTGTGTATAATCACCCTTGTCATCGGGAAAATCTGAATCCAATTATTCCAGTTCATTTTAAGTCAAAGTAAGTATATTTGAGCTTTACACTGTTTCTTAATAATTATCCATATGTTTTTTTACCAAAACTACTAAAACCCCTTGAGGTCTTACTATAACTGCATACAATGCCAATGACTTAATATTTCCCCAGAGGACTTGAATGTCACGTTTGGGACAAAATAGTCTCCAGGACAAGCTCCTTCGTGCTTTGCAGTGTATGCACATCTGTTTGCTTCTGCACATGGAAGAAATGAACACATGTGACTCTTAGGGTTGCCAAATATCTCCAACTATGAAAGGCGACATTTGCTTTAGGAAGATACTTAGGTCTCAGTGGTCTCTAGCCTCGTTGAATATAACCATAAAATGCACACGTTAACATTTTTCAAGGAATGCAACTCAGTATTTTTGCTCTTAAAGCGGTTGTTATTGTTGGGGATGATCCATTCTCAAACATTTTTGTGTTTGACACATTCCTTACACTATTGGCAATACAAAGTAACAGCTAACAGATGGTTATTGACCCCAGACAGACATGGATGTGAATCTCAATCTTTCCTTTACTAACTTTGTGGTAAGGGGCTTTCACTGGACTTATCTGAACTTCGGTTTCCTTATCTATAAAACATAAAACTAATTAATAGGATTTGGGTGAGGATAAAATAAAGTAATAAGTGGAAAATCTAGGGAATATGGCTAACAAATGTTCCATAAGTATTAGCTTGACAATATAACTGCAGAGAACACAGAACACATATATAGAAAATGGATTTTGCTAGACAGACAAACATATCAATACAGTTGACTGAGAATATAAGATTATGGATGTTTTCTTTTTCATTCTAATTTTCTACATCTTCCAGAATTTTCATTTATAAGTAAAATAGAATTTGGCTAAGGAATGATATCATCTTACTGGCAGTAGCAAGAAATCTCAGCATACAGAGGTTGACATTGTTATCCACCTCAGTTCATTTGCAAGAAATCAGACATAGTCTCTTGAGGTTTTATATTACATTCATTACAGCAACCACCTTTTTTCATTTGGTTAGTTCTGTGAACACATTTCCAATGATCGAGCAGTTCACAATCCCAGAAAACTCATTTTTAAGTGTAAAGATGTGGATTCTTCGGGGAAAAAAAAAAAAAAAGAGTAGCCAAGAGGATTTACACGGGCTCTCACTTATCACACAGTATGAACTTAAGAGGTTAAGCTGGCACACTGAGAACACTGAACTTGGAAAAGCTGCCTCTAGCATAGTCCAAGGAAACTCTGAGGCTGTAATTTTCAACAGGCAGTCCACATCCTTTGGTAAACAGTGGTTTAGGATGAAGAAGACAATTTCACCTGGCAATACCCATTTTGGGACTTGTCTAACTAGCAGAGCTTGCTTTCCTTGAAATTGGTAACCTCCTTTTAGGAGAATATGACTCTTCAGCAGGAAATCCACCTGTAACACCTATTATAGCAGCCTGTGAATACCGGCTATTCCTGGAATGAATTCCATTGTAATATAATGAAATGACCTTTACGTAGACGGATCTTTTTTGAATGGAGGTACCTAGTGTGAGGGAATGAGCTGGAGAAAATGAACATGAGTATAGTTTCCAGCCAGGGAATGCTTCAGGAAAAAAATATGAAATGGATACTCTGAACCATGTTTATGCATGTCCTTGTGTAATTAACCCAGAGCAATTTATTGATCTTAAAAATTCTTCAGTGATGGAATCATTGATTCTGATATAACCCAGGTTTATGCAGGTTAAGTCAGTCCTTCCCCCCAAACCTCAGAGAGCTGATCATTGAAGTTATAGATGTGTAAAACTGAGACACAAAGAGATGTGTATTAACAACTTTGCCAAACTCATAGTGAATCCACAAAAAGTGCATGCTACGTTGCTCTAAACTGAGTGGTACACTATGAGTTACCTGCTTTTTCTACACTTTTCCCTTTGTCCCTTCAATTCCAAATCTGCCACTTAAAAACTGCAACACAGCAGAGAGCAGGGAACTGTGCTTTGGGATTTATGTTTTCAAAGGCAATTTTGGCTAGCTAAAGATACAACTCAAGGCAGGTCTCCTTCTGCTGTCTCTCATACTTCCCTCTGTACTCAGTGACTTGTGGTTACTAGTGGATTCTTGCCAGGCATAGCTCCTGTGATGGTCATCTCCCAGTAGAGCCCTTTAAAATCTTCAGCTTGACCCTGGGTCTCTTTGAGACTGGAATGCTCAGTGTGATTATCACTATGGGTCAGTTTATAACATTTATTATATTCTCAATTCATTGGACATCACAAAGTTGTACACACTGGATACAATAGTGAATACTATAGATGGGATTTTTGTGACATAGAACATACAATGGGTTAAGGAGAGGCACTTCCCCTGGAGCTCCTCCAAACAACCACTGTGTTCAGAGCTCCCCATAGTAGCATTTGGAATTTGACCTATGTAACAACACAGGGCCTGATGTTCTCTTCAGTGCCTTTCATGGGTGGAAGCAGATTACAGTGTGCTGGACTCCACTTTCCCTTTGGGTGAGCTCTCTTGACTGTTATTGATGCCAGGATGCTCAAGCGTTGGAGTATTTGATTGTAGAGTCATTCATTCTCTTAGGCAGGTACAAATTCAGTTCACCAAAGGAGATGGTAATTCTTTATCTGCCTCATATATACATGATACATATAGGAAATAAATGCTGATGTATCTTTGGTTTTCCTTTAGTTTCTCAATATGGTCATGTAAAAGGAACTTAAGTGATCCTAGAATGCATTAAAAAAGATCTTCCAAAAATGATGAGCACTTAGCCTGTGTTTCAACTTTCTCCACAAGTTCTGCCCATTGCAACCAAAAATTTAAAAATTGGGAAAAGAGTAATTTACTAATTTTCTTCTCTGTTGTCTGAGATTTCACATTTTGAGTAGAGAGAAGCAAACAAAGTATAGGGGGAATGTTATCTATCTCTCTTTAATTATATTTCAATAAGTTTTCTATAGATTCTATGACTTAAACATGGATTACTTCGGTAATGTTATTGTCAATTGTCTCCATATAAACTAAATTAACACATAATTCTGTTGTCATGTTTATTGTCTTCTAGACATTTTATAATTCATAGAAGTAATTTGCATATCTAGAAGCAAGCCCATAAATCCAAATATATCATATATTAAAATAATTATCCACAGAGTACCAGTATAGTTTCCTTCAACTTATACTATAAATCACTGCTTATTATCACTCATTGAATTTGTTTGCAATATACAAGTCTTGTTTTATATACAAAGCTTATTTAGGAGGAACTAGATAGGTGGATAGAACTATTGGCACATACATAAGGCTGCAATTCTGCAGAACGTTTTTATGCATCTCTAAAGTAATAATTCTAAGACATCCAGACTAAGTATGGAACCCTGCATTAGGCTGACATCAAAAAGCAATAAAATAAAACTTTCCAGAGCTTCTAGCTTTGGAATGCTAAATGTGGTCAACTTAAAATGATTTCCTGTTTCCAAAAAGGTCTTTTGTTGTCCCCCCCCTCCCAAAACAAGAAAATCCTCTCTCTAGAAATATCAGATGTCCTCATGGTTATTTGATATTACTGCCCAGGAGAATCTGAGGGGAAAAAGAAAGAAAGTGAAAAAAGGCCAGCAGAGTACAGGAAACCCTTCTTGGAATTTCAAAGGCAGTAAAATGTGGAATAACTTAGCTATGCTAAGACATTTTATATAGAAAGCCTGAAGAACTGAGTAAAGAAACATTTGTATAAAGAAACATATAGATATTATATATGTAGCTTCATATTACATAAACTAAAAACCATTAAAATCTTTTAAAAGAGATATTAAGAAAATATTTAGTACAAATAAATGGATGAATAATTTGAATGACAGGGAACTATAGAGTAGCCACTCATATGTTCCTAAAATGGTACAGCTATTACTGTTGCTGCTTTTCTGCATTTGTTTACACCTAAGGTAGTTAATTGTTATTTGTTAATATGTATCTTTTATGCAAAAAATTAACATATGATTTTAGAGAATGAAATCTTTTATGACATTGCCAATTTGTGTTGTCTCTTATCAAGCCATTCTTCACTGCTGTTACAAAGAAGTAGGTGAGGAAACTTCCAAGACAAGTTTCTACATATTCCTGACAACCTAATCACCCAAAATGGAACACAGAAAATTGTGGTGCTTTGTTTTTGACCAACAATAATTGTTATAATTAGCACACCAGGTAGCACACCAGGTAGCAATCTTGCTGAAAATGAAAAATATATTAAAACTTGTTCTTTTCAAACTAATAATTATAAAAATAGTGACTTGTGATTTGGGAAAAACTAAATATAGATAAATCTTGAAATGATACAGTAATACTTTTTGAATATCTTATATTCCATGCAAGACTAAAACATGAATTGAGATGCTAAGAAAAATTATGCCAAAACCAACATATATGTTAATAAAAAGCACTTTTTAAAGCTTTAAAAAGTACCTATGTGGCACATAGTAGTTGCTCATTATGGCTTTTGGGGTTTTAGTAGACTGAGTTTCAACTCCATCTAAAGACTATTCGATGCTTTGCTAACAACTTACACATCATTCATATATTTACTTGCAATTTTTGAACATATTTGCTTTCTTTAAGAGGAATGTTTTTTGGGAAAGAAATGGGAAAAAGAATAGGGTTTCCTTGCCATACTATACATTAAAATAAATTATACAATCTTAATAATTTTAAAGTTTATTACTGGTATTAGGATAGAGACAAATTAATGTAATACACTAGAAGATCCAGAAACATATAAGTATATAAATGACTAATAAATGATAGAGGTGCCATTTTAAATGATTGAGAAAGAAAAGATTATTTAGTAAATGAGCTGGCTGATGGCTTGGGAAAAAAAAGTTAGATCCCTACCTCATGCCACATGGCAGAGTAAGTTCCAAATGTACTGAAAATTAATAATAGAAAATTGAAACACTGAACTACTAGAAGGAATATAATGACAGTATAATCTTGAGGTGGCAGATAGTACTTTATATTATAATTTAATATATTTATGAAAATTGGCCATATTTTCTAAAACTGACACAAATGTAGTGAGAAGCATGGCATTGCTTTACATTTTTGCAAGTCTCCTTAATGTCCAGCTTAATAGAAAACATCTGGAATCTCATATTTGCCTTGGCAATCATCTGTGGTGATATCATATGTCTGTAGCTGGACAACTCCACTGTAAACTTGTGAAAAAGTGAAAAAGGCAGATATATCATAGTATTATTATGTAAATAGTTTTGACCTTTTAGGCCTCTGGAATGGATCTCTAGGTCACATGTGGACTGTGAATCACACTTTGAGACTATGAAATATAAACCTTTAAATTGATTGCATTTCTAAAGGATCAATTTCATTTGCATAGTTATGAAAAAGATTCATCTGAATTACCTGTAGTTTCCTATAAGTGATCAGTTTCCTACCCTATTGAGTAGCAAAATAGCTTAGTATACTCTTAAATTGGATTATCCCCAAAAAGGTCTAAAATCACCCCATATTCCACTGAAAGGATACCCTATCATCTCTTCTGTCCATTTCTCAGTCTATCCTCCTAACCTCCACCACCTTCAATTATCAGCCTCCACATTTAACATGTTGATATGCAAAGGTCATAAGGAGATGGGCAAATTTCTAGGTGGTAATACAACAAGAAAGAAGGAGATTGGAACTGTTTTCAGTGTAGTTAATGTAGTTACTTCTTTATATTTCCACACTTAAGTCCTTGCAAAATTTCCTCCTTCACAAATTCCCTCTTTCATTTGAAAAATCACATTTTCTTAAAGAAGTCCTTTTTCATGTTTCTCATTTCAATCCTTTATCCCCTTTTCAGGAAATCTTATTACTTTCCTCAGCAGGTAGAAGTTTCCCTTTTTGGTCTGTTCCATGCCTACCAACTCAAACGGCACCTCTGACTTAGTTCAAATGTTTATAAGCATCTCATTTGTTCAGGAAGATGGGATGCATTCTAATTACATGATTATAAGTAAATATGAGTTTCAGTTCAGGTTCAGTACATACTCCAAAGGAAAATTTGCTTTTTTTCACACTAGATCATCTGATAGTTAATCTTCATCAAAGTGGTCACTAAGATTATAAAACAAAATCTCATATTCAAAGCAAATGCATATATATATATCTATGTCTCATGACAGATATATATATACATATGCACATGTGAAATGAAAGGCTATTTAGTTTTATTTTGTCCTGTCCTTTTTAGGACAACAGACTCCACCATTATTCTTCTAAGAGGCTTTATTTTTTTCTCTTATGCCCCACTGAGTGTGGTGTCATTATAAAAGACATCATACTAACTATAAATTGCTTAGCCTTAGTTTCCCTTCCTGCAAAGTAGTATTTCCAATCAAATTCCTTGATTTCTCCTTCCTAACGTATGTGTTTGAGAGCAGAGGTAGAGATGGAGAGAGCTCCAGTTTATATATAACACATGCACAAAAATGTATACCCACAATGTGGACAGGGATAAGAAGGAGTAGCCCAGACATTTGAAAATTTACAAACATTTCGCTGCTTCATTTTATGGTTTAAATTGAGGTATGGAGAACAAGTCAGTATTTGTATGATTAATAATCCTAAAACATTATTTATTCTAAATCTGCCTTTGGGACTATAGAAGTGTTATTTCCTATTTTCAGTATAAAATTAGAGTCACGAGGGTCTCAAGTATGATTCTAGAGATAGAAAGTGAACTGTGACCACAAGCAGCAGGCTTTACTGAGATGTACATAAATACCTAATCGTTCCCCTACTCTTTCCTCTCCTCTTCTATCTCTCCTCCTCTCCACAACATGGACAGGGGGAAGATTAAGTAGCTCAGACATTTAAAAATTATCCTCCTTTTCCTCCTCCTCTTTTCCCTTCTCCTTTTCTTTCTCCTCTTCTTTCTCTTCCTCCTCCTTTTTAATGAATGAAAAAAGAAATGGCAGCCATAAGAAATTTTTGGTCTGAATAGGATTGCAAACTCTGAACCATGGATTAAACCTGGCCCTTTGCCTCTTTCTGTACATCCGTGAGCTAAGAATGGTTTTTAACTTTTTTTTTTTTTTTTTTTTTTTGAGACAGTCTTCTCTGTTACCCAGGCTGGAGTGCAGTGGTGCAATCTCAGCTCACTGCAACCTCCACCTCCCGGGTTCAAGTGATTCTCCTGCCTCAGCCTCCCAAGCAGCTGGAACTACAGGCATCCACCAACATGCCCGGCTAATTTTTGTATTTTTAGTAAAGACGGGGTTTCACCATATTGGCCAGGCCGTCTCGAACTCCTGATCTTGTGATCCGCCTGCCTCAGCCTCCCAAAGTGCTGGGATTACAGGCATAAGCCAATGCGCCCGGCTTTTTTTAAAAATATTTTTAAGTGGTTGAAATTAACTCAAAAAGATAATATCTGGTGACACTTGAAAATGATATGAAATCCAAATTTCATTATCTGCAGATAAAATAATATTGGAACACAGCCATACTCATTTGTTCATGCACTAGATACCATTGCTTTTCTGTTATACTGGCAAAGTTAAGTAATGACAACAGAAACCATATGTGACACTCTCATGACTTCACACTCCTGCTCAATATACTACAGATCACAGTGATGCAATTGTAACTCAACAGTATTTCAAATGTAACTCAACAGTATTTCAATATGTCATGCATATTGCTCCACCACAACATAGTTTTTATAAATTATCAGTGGGTATTATGTCAAAAGAAGAAAAGAGAAAATGGGGGTTTGAAAGTTGCACCTTTGAGGCACAATGGAATGTAGGTTATTTTATTATTGAATTCAATTGTGAAGGGTTGTATTTATTATGCAATGACACTACAGCTGTGATAAAATGCAATATACATCAGCGTCACCAAAAACCATGCATGCACTACAATATTCTTCCAACTCACAAAAAAGGCAAAAATAAAAAAATTTAACATGGACTATTTTGTCACAGCAGAATTTCTTCACAAAAATAAAAAATGAAAATCAGACTGTGACCAAACTACATGTCCACATTGCTCATTTGTTAGTCAAGGAAATTCATTTACAAATTGTGAATTAAATCACATTTGATTGCAGCTATAGTTAATATCTTCCTAGAGAAAATTCTACTGAAGATTATTAGCCTTTTAATGAGAATAACAGTTCAAAACGTTGAGGACATTGGGAGCGATGTCAATAGTCAATTAAAAAACAAGGGAAATTGTGTTTAGTGGTTAGTTTTGGCTCTTGGTAAGTTAACAGGGGTTACCAATACTGCTGAGTTGTTTTTCACTTGAGGAATCAATGCTAAGTTTGAGATGACTGAAGAATTAGTGTGTATGAACAGTTCATGTGGGATAATTACAGGAGAGAATATTTTCCAAAAATTTGAGAAAGCAACAATTCAGTAAAATCTGAAGTGGTATCTGCTAAGATGTGTTATAACTAATGATGGAAAAAAAAGTGTAGAGCAGAAAATGGCTTATTTGGACAAATTTACTAAGCTTTTGACATTGCCTTGAACATGAATAATTGCCCTGAATCAGTATTATTTAATACTAAACAGCTTTGGAAATTTGCTGTTACTACAGACTTGATTACTTAATTAATTCAATTAAAATTACAAGGGAATTTAGAGTTTATATGTGAACGATACTGCAATAAAGTCATTTTGGCAAGTAATATTTTCCCAAATGACAATTTTGAACCACATGTTGGCAAAAGTTAAAGCAACAGTCAAGATTTTCTTCCTCATATGAATATTTAGTGCATATGTTCTTTGAACTCAAACTGCAGTTTCAGCAGAACTCTTTAGACCTTGATGCAAATGAAAAGGAAATTCCGTATTTCAAAATATATTTCACTAAGACATTGAGAAGCTTTCACCTAACCTTCAATTAGAACGTATTCATCCAAAATGTAGCGACACACTAAAAGCCAAATATCAAAAGACTCTAATAGGAGTGTGTTAACATATTTCAAGTTTCAATTATGATTAAAATCATATGCTGGTGGATTGATAACAGTATTTGGCAGTGCCATCTGTGCGAAAAGATGTTTTGGAAGACGAAATACATAAAATTTCATTACGGACAGCATTAACAGATGATATTTGTAACTGATTTTGATAAGAGAAAACACTAGGAATTTCAGTTAAGCAAATGTTACCTGCAACCCCCAAAAGGGAGAACTCCATTCTTCTCATTATTAGACTTGTATTAAAATTATTTCAACTCATTTGGGTACAAAGTAAAAAAGTAAAAAAAAAAAATACATATTATTTTGTAGTACTCAAAATAACTTGAATGGTGTAGTTAATTATAATTGTTATTATATTTAAATTTCATCAATTAAAAATATGTGGAAATTTGTTTTCTGATTATGTAACATCTATGTAATTTCCATGATTTTGCCTCTTTGCCCGCAAAGCTTAAAAAATTCATTATCTGGACTTTTTTTTTTTTTTTTTGAGACATAGTCTTGCTCTGTTGCCCAGGCTAGAGTGCAGTGGCGCGATCTCTGCTCTCTGCAAGCTCTGCCTCCTGGGTTCATGCCATTCTCCTGCCTCAGCCTCCCGAGTAGCTGGGACTACAGGCACCTGCCACCACGCCTGGCTAATTTTTTGTATTTTTAGTAGAGATGGAGTTTCGCTGTGTTAGCCGGGCTGGTGTCAGTCTCCTGACCTACCGCGCCCGTCTCATCCTCCCAAAGTGCTGGGATTACAGGCGTGAGCCACTGCTCCTGGCCCCATTATCTGGACTTTCACAAAAAAAGCTTGCTGATCTTTGATCTAAATAAAACATATCTGAATTCTGGTTCCACTTGTGGAATGCCAAGGAAACTGACAGCAGAAAGAAAGTGCTGGAGGCCAGAGATCAGTGAAATTGAAATTCAGGTGATGATTATCCTGAGACTTACAGTGAAAGACACTGGCTGCAAGGATCTATCTAAGAAGTTCTTCTCTCAAAAGAGGGCATCAGGTTCTGAATAAAAATAGCCATCCTAGACATCCGACAGTGGAGCCAGGATAACCAGGCTGTCATGCTCCAGTATACTGAGCACTATCATCTTTCCTTCCAATGACTTTGTTTCCATAGTTATGTGTTTGTAGGGAAACTGTATGTTTGCCCTAAACAGGTGTTTTATCTTTTTGACATAGAGAACATAGAAATTTTGGATAATTTCATTGTTAAGAGGTGGCATTGGCCAGTGTTGGTATCATTAAAACGTATTGTAGATGCCTAATAAATTGCATGTGAATTTACTTTTTCTGAAACTAAGGTCAACTCTTTATGTCTTACTAGCTTTCAAATTTTCAGAAAGAAATAAGATTTAGAGAAAATTAGAACAGGGACTATTAAAATGGTTTTTCACTTGATTTTCCAACATCTTAGAAAAAAGACCTAGGCTTTGTGCAGACCAGTGTAAAAACATTATGCCTTGTCTGGACATAATTAAGCCAGGAAAATGAACATTTTCCACTTAGTATTTATTTGTAAATTCGTAATCAAAAAGGTGATAGTTATCATTCCTAACTTCTTCAAAGATACAGGGGATGAAAAAAGACTTTTATAATAACCTCTTTAGAATAGCTTTTTATGTGAAGGAAGTGCAAAATCACCAGTGTTTTTTTTGTCAGCGTACCTCTGGGAGTTACGTTGGGATTAAGTCTCCTCTAATCACCAAGTGTTAGCTGACAAGGTGGACTTTGAACTAGTGCGTTCAAACATGGGGTTCTCTCATATTTGAAAAAAGAAAAAGACCATGTCAAAGCTAGTCTTTATCACTTGTCTGGCAATCAATCACATACCTTCCATGGAAAGCTGTTTTACATACAAAGTATTTGCTTTAAATACTTTATAGAAGTAAAAGATGTGTACTGAGGATAACTTTTAAAAAGTAGCTCACATTTTTGAAAAGTATAATTTCTTCATTACATTTTTTTCATTATTGATATGGTTTGGCTCTGTGTCCCCAGCCAAATCTCACTTTGAATCGTAATCATCCACATGTGTCATGGGAGGGACCCAGTGGGAGGAAGTTGAGTCATGGGAGTGAGTTTTTCCCAAGCTGTTCTCATGATAGTGAATAAGTCTCATGAGATCTGATGGTTTTATAAAGGGTAGTTCCCCTGCACATGTCCTCTTGCCTGCCGCCAAGTGAGATGTCACTTTGCTCCTCCTCCTACCATGATTGTGAGGCCTCCCCAGCCATGTGGAACTGTGAGTCCACTAAACCTCTTTCCTTTATAAATTACCCAGTCTAGGTATGTCTTTACTAGCAGCATGAGAACGGACTAATACAGTAAATTGGTACCAGTAGAGTAGGGTGCTGCTGTAAAAATACCTGAAAATGTGGAAGCGACTTTGGAACTGGGTAACAGGCAGAGGATGGAACAGTTTGGAGGTCTCAGAAGAAGACAGGAGAATGTGGGAAACTTTGGGTCATCCTAGAGACTGGTTGAATGGTTTTAACCAAAATGTTGCTTGTGATATGGACAATGAAGTCTAGGTTGAGGTGGTCTGAGGTGGAGATGAGGAACTTGTTGATAACCGCAGAAAAGGTTACTCTTGTTATGCTTTAGCAAAGAGACTGGTGGCATTTCGCCCCTGCCCTAGAGATTTGTGGAAATTTGAGCTTGAGAAAGATGGTTTAGAGTATCTGATGGAAGAAGTGTCTAAGTGGCAAGTGTTCAAGAGGTAGCACAGCATAAAAGTCTGAGAAATTTGTAGCCTGATGATGCAATAGAAAAGAAAAACCCATTTTCTGGGGAGAAATTCAAGCCTGCTGCAGAAATTTACATAAGTAATGAGAAGTCCAATGTTAATCCAAGACAATGGGGAAAATGTCTCCAGGGCATGTCACAGACCTTCAAGGAAGCCCCTCCTATCTCAGGCCCAGAGACCTAGGAGGAAAAAATGGTTTCATGAGCCAGGCCCAGGGGCCCCTGCTGTGTGCAGCCTGGGAACTTGGTGCCCTGTGTCCTGGCTGCTTCAGCCATTGATAAAAGGGGCCAAGATACACCTCAGGCTGTGGCTTCAGAGGGTGTAAGTCCCAAGCCTTGGCAGCTTCCACATGGTGTTGAGGCTGCAGGTGCACAGAAGTCAAGAATTGAAGTTTGGGAACCTCCACTTAGATTTCAGAGGATGTATAGAAACGCCTTGATGTCCAGGCAGAGGTGTGCTGCAGGGGCAGAGCCCTCATGGAGAACCTCTACTAGGGCAGTGCAGGAGGGAAATGTGGGGTGCTAGCCTCTACACAGAATCCCCACTGGAGCACTGCCTAGTGGAGCTGTGAGAAAAGGGCCACCATTCTCTAGACCCCAGAATGGTAAATCTACTGACAGCTTGCACTGTGCACCTGGAAAGGCCTCAGACACTAAATGCCAGCCCAAGAAAGCAGTCAGGAGGAGGGCTGTACCCTGCAAAGCCACAGGGTTGGAGCTGCCCATGACCATGGGAACCCACCTCTTGCATCAGTGTGACCTGGATGTGAGACATGGAGTCAAAGGAGATCATTTTGGAGCTTTAAGATTTGACTATCCTGCTGGATTTTGGACTTACATAGGGCCTGTAGCCCCTCTGTTTTGGCCAACTTTTCCTACTTGGAATGGGTGTATTTACCCAATGCCTATACCCCCATTGTATCTAGGAAGTAACTAACTTGTTTTTCATTTTTCAGGTTCATAGGCAGAAGTGACTTGCCTTGTCTCAGATGAGACTTTGGTCTTGGACTTTTGGGTTAATGTTGCAATGAGTTAAAGCTTTATGGCCTGTTGGAAGGAATAATTGGTTTTGAAATGTGAGGACATGAGATTTGAGGGGGGCCAGGGGCAGAAATATATCGTTTGGCTGTGTCCTCACCCAAATCTCACCTTGAATTGTCATAATCCCCATGTGTCATGGGAGGGACCCAGTGTGAGGTAATTGAATCATGGGGATGGGTTTTTCCCATGCTGTTCTCATGATAGCAAATAAGTCTCATGAGATCTGATGGTTTCATAATGGAGAATTACCCTGCACATACCTTCTTCCCTGCTGCCGTGTAAGACATCCCTTTGTTCTTCCTTTGTCTTCCGCCATGATTTTGAGGCCTCCCCAGCCATGCTGGACTGTGAGTCCATTAAACCTCTTTCCTTTATATATTACCCAGTCTTGGGTATGTCCTTATTTGCAGCATGAGAACGGACTAATACAATTATTCTCCAAATTAAGCTTTTCCTTTCTGTTATAAGGGTAACATGATAAAATCACAGAATAGCCACAGAAAGAAAGATTTTCTGAAAATAAGAAATATACACCAAATTCCATTTGCTGATTAAATATTTTACTATGCTTTATAAATACCTAAAGATGTTTATCTTATCCAGTTACTATTCCTTTTAAGGAAAGCTTTTAGAATATGTAGTTTAACTGCAATTTATACTAAATAGTAAAAAGAAGGTTGTGCAATTTACATAGGTTTAACTTCTAATATGAAATTATCACTCTGAAGTGTTAAGTCAAATCGAGAATGGAAGCAGCCTCCCCAAGCAGCATAAAAGACAGGCTGTAAAAGAAGTGCATGGAAAGGAGAGAGAATAGTAGGCTATAGACAGAGGGATTCCTTTATTAGGGTGTATCATGGAGTCAGGAAGGAGAAGGGTGTAAAATGGAGGGATGTAATCTGACTGGCTGTTTGGTAAAGTCTGGATTTTATCAAAACTAGAATTGGTAAAGGCTTCTCCATTTATTTCCACCTATGTCCAATCAGTTACTAATTGTTGGTGATTCTATTTAAAAAATTTCAATTGGAGATACTGAATAAATATATAAATGTATTAATACATGGATGAATGAATGAACAAATGGGTGAATGAATAAATAAGGGACAACAGTGAAAGATCCTTTGACTTATTATTTCTCGGGTGATAGTGAGATGCTCCGTCCTGATTTCTGGGAAATCTGTCCAATCACAACAGAGCACCAGGCAGTGGATAGGGCACAGCAATTGAGATGCAGTGCTAGGGAAAGAAAGATGGTTTGAGTCAGACTTGGTATTTTAAATAAGTCAGGTAACCAGGAAAATTAGAACAGAAGGGAATGTTAAAAATCCCACACTAGTTAACAGGGCTTAATCCAGGCACACAAAACATCATGTCTTCTTGGTAACATGACTTCATTTTAAGTGCCACTCCGTGGTGGGCTGAGCTTCCTGGTCTACTTCCTATCCTACCATGATCTTTTGGGTCAGCCTGTATGTGGCCACTAGGGGATAGAGTGGCAGGCAGGAAGAGAGAGAAGAAAAAAGGCAGGGAACACATGGCAGAAACCAACCAAAGTAATCTAACTTCAGCCACTCTTCAAACTTTTACAGTATTTTGGTTTATGTTCACCACTATGCCTTTTGTAATTCTTGTATTTTATAATTTGTTAAGCTACTATGGGACTTATGTTGATATAGAAAATTCTTTTTTCTTCTTCTTTTCCTTTCTTTTTTGACACACACCTAATTTGTTGCTTATTTGATCACACCAAAACTGCCAGGTGTCTGCATATGGAGACGTGTGATGAGTTCGGTTATATGCAACAATTGGGCAGTGTCATTTGTTGTAAATTCATGGGAACATGCTAGACATTTTCCTAAAATGTAACTGTCAGTTTCATCAGATGGGTGAATTGAATTCAGCTTCATATATTTACCAAGTTACGATATGTTGATTTATTATTTTTTTCCGTGAATGGGCTAGACCAGGTTTACTTGAGAGGAAATGAAGGAGGCAGTAGTAAAATAAGTATTTAGTGTGAGTTATTTCAAAACTGTGTCTATTATATACCGTTAACTTGAAGAGAAAACTATCTTAGCAAGCACCCTTTTTAAAAAAAAATTAACTTTGAGTAGCAATTTTACTAAATTAAAAGTGATTTTCCCATATTTTATCATCTTCAGTTAATACAAAATAGTGGAATATTTTATAATTCTAATAATTTGCACATTAAAACTTTGTTTATTACTACTATAAGTATTCCAATGACAACTATGGTTTATTCAATTCCTGCTTTTTTGTCCCTATAATAGATCAATTATTTTTGTTAACTAATCCATTGACTTGATTCCCTCATTAAAATAATCAAAAATTTCAGTTTAATTGAAGAAATTCAGTGCTTTATATTTAGTATCATGTGGTAATTATCGTTGCCTTTCAGGCCATCAACATTTTTTTTCCAGAATTGACTAGAATAAAAATATTTTAAATGCTGTGCTTTTGACTCTTCTTTTTAGCCATTTTCATGAAATACAAAGTTAACAGAATTTTTAAAGAAGCTCTTTGACCAACTACTGCTGGAAGCAAAGATGCCAAAATGCCATCTTTTTTTTTTTTTTTTTTTTTTTGAGGTGGAGTCTCGCTTTGTCACCCAGGCTGGAGTGCAGTGGCGCATCTCCACTCACTGTAAGCTCCGCCTCCCAGGTTCATGCCATTCTCCTGCCTCAGCCTCCTGCGTAGCTGGGACTACAGGTGCCCGCCACCAAGCCCAGCTAATTTTTTGTATTTTTTTTAGTAGAGACGGGGTTTCGCCATGTTAGCCAGGATGGTCTCGATCTCCTGACCTCGTGATCTGCCTGCCTCGGCCTCCCAAAGTGTTGGGATTACAGGCATGAGCCACTGCACCCTGCCCATCTTTTTTAAAAAGCTCTTAAAATACCTTCTACTTTGGTATATATACCTGAAAATAAGAAGAAATAGAGGATCTTCTGAAACCTTCATATGAGTTTGAAACTCAGATGTAGCCCAAAATGTGCAGGTGATTATAAAATTTAAGCCCTTTTTAAAGTGTTTTTGTTTTAGCCATTATAGTACTAATTAAGAAATCTGTTCAAGGTCTGGGCACGGCTTAAATATCGTTCATATTTCTATCAGCTGGAAATAAATACATTTTGTATGAAACATTTTTCTACAAGACAAGAATGCAGAAATATTTTCTCTAATAGTATCTATTTTATAGAAAGAATATCAAGAGAAAGCAAGTTTTTTTTTGCGATGGGGGAGATGTGGGGAGATACCTAGATGACAGGCGTGATAATATTCCTTCTGGTTTATTTCACAGTTCTGTCCTTTGCTAAAGCAATGTTTACCTTGATTTGGGGTTTCTCATCTTGTCTTCCTCTTCCTGGCTTGGCTTTAGCTTTTAAACTAAAAATAAAGATAAATGAAGGCAGAGAAGAATTTTTACTAGCAAATGTTGCACAAGAAATAACTATAGTCTCATAAAGTTTTATCTTTTTTGACTTCTTGCAATTTGAAATGTAGTTAAAATGTAAGGCAAGGCTTCATATCACGTCCTTGAAGCACATACAGTACTTTTCTACTTACCTTCTTTAATAGAACTTATGTATTTTTAAACTTTAGTACACTAAGATTTTAAAAATCTTAAACTGCCAATGTCTGCTAGGATTCCCTTTACAAGTTTTGCAGAGGGACACAGACTGCACACAGGAAACTTGGTACCACTTACTAATGCCACCAAATTAGATAACGTGTAACAGAATGTCCAACTTTTGAACAAACACTATTTCAATAAATACCAGATTGAAGATAACCCCACTGAAATCTGAAATAAAATATTTCAAATCAGATAGAAGATTGTACATATAGTCTTGAGCTTAAAAAATCTGTAACATTTTAGTTTCAAATGCGCTTTTTAAGCTAAGATTTAAACATACTTTGGGCACTTAAGATCAAATTTTGGAATAATAGTAGGGTAAGTTTCAATTTTTCCCAGTCAACTTGGGCATTGCAAATACAAACTAAACTATCTATCATAAATATGTTCTGTTTCCTTGAAATGCATTAGGTTTTTAAAAAATGACACTACCCACAGTGGGAGAAAAAATTTATAATCAATTTATATGGGTAATATTAAGACAATACTATTAGAAATATTTTGCTATGCTGAGCTAATGTTTAGTAACTTTCTGAAAAGTCTGGGAAGTGTCTACTTTATACAAATCTAGGTAAATACAAAAATTTTGAAATAAAAAATGTCTTGTATACTTTTTATACTCTCTCCCTTGTAGGGAGAAGTTGAACGGTCTATTAAACTTATTAAGTCCTATAAAATTTGCAATTTCTTGGCTAAAACACAACATGCCACTTGAGGTCATTCTTTCCAACTGAATCACTGACTCAGGGCTCAGAGCATGGTGCTTAAATGTCAATGGAGACAAGCCCTCTGACTGTGATCCGATCCTTATTGTCGTGATACAGTCTCATGTTCTGGATACTCCCATTCTTATAAAAAGGAACTCATGCTTATTTATTATGTAGGGGAGAAAACATAATTTCTTTTCTTTCCTTTTTAGGTTCTTTGTTGAGAGAGTTTCCTGAACAAACATTGGATTAACAAAAGAGACAAACGGAAGTTTATTAATGCATGCTGTACCCATCATGCAGGAGAGGCCTCAGTTCAAAAGTATTTCTCTCTCAAAGCAGTGATTTAGGGGACTTGCTTAAATAGTATTTCAACAAAGAACCATCAATCCGATATAGTAGAAAGACAAAGGAGAGAGCAGTTTCAGTCTTTCAAAGGGTAGGAAAATGTAGAAGATAGTAAAATGTGTCTGCAATTTTTTCTGGTGCCTCCTGGAAACTTCTCTGGTGACTTCCCTGGGCTGATAAGCAAGTTCTGTCTCAAGGAAGGATTGATGGCCTGCCATCAGGCAAGCAGAGCCTGAGACAGAGTGTTCCCCTGTGTTTTCAGTGTTTGTAATTCAACAATCACTATTTTGGAGAGAAATATTTTGGTTTCCTTCAGTCAAAATCTGAGAGTTCCTAATGTACAAATACTGTGTCTAATTCACTCTTATCTTCCCAAGGATCTCCATATAGCAGTGGGCTAATTTAGTGTTTGTTGAATTGAATTTATTTAAGGTAGGCTTTCTTCTCTCCTTACAATTTCACGTCGTGACTTTTACTGTTTTCTTTGCTGTGTGTCTGCATTAGACCACCACGTACTGATTTTTGCACTACTTAATGGGAGCGGGACAGTAAAATTGCCTATTTGACTCTGAGCCTGAATCAGATAAACAGTAACATTTTGGAAAGCTCCAGGAAAGGGTAGGAAGCAGAAGAAATGTGCTGTCAGGGATTTTTCTGTCTACTAGGGAATTGGTGTAGTAGAAAAGAGCACAGGTATAGACGTAAGATGGGCTTGTTTTCAAACTTCTGCCATTTCCTAGGAGGAGTTTGTCATCTTAACAAGGCTTACCCTTAGGAATGTTGGGAAGAAGAAATAAAATGTTACACATAAGGCATCCAGGATAATGCCAAATGCACAAATGGTAGCTATTAAAATTTGAACCAGAAAGATTATGGTATTACAAAATAAGAAGTTTCTTTTTAGGTCACATTGCTTCCTTAGAAATGACTCACCCTGTCAAAATAGGTTTCAATTGTCCCCTTTCACTTCAGTGACATGTGAAGAAAGCTGATCCCATCCAGAGAACTCAACCACCATGGAGAAGACAGCTGAGTACTCCACCATTACACAGAGCAACTCCCTGCCACTCTTAGGGTTGGTAAGCTATGCCAGAGCCTACATTGCTGATTAACATGTTAAAAGCAAATAGCCTCCCTTAGAAATCAATCAGTAAATATAAAATCTTGAGAAATTCCTCTGATAAAAGACAAAGAGGTATACATTGGCTTGTAAAATAGAATTCAACTGTAAAAGTAGCATACAAAAAAATGGCACAGATTAACAAAATTTTTTAAAAGGCAGATAAAAATTCACAAGTCAAGTGCAAATGAAGGAAATCTCAAAATACAATTAAATGTGAAAGACATCTCCCTTCCAGGAGGTGAAACTTAATGATTCCTACCCTAAATCTTTAAATATGGACTGTTCTTAATGATTTGCTTCCAAAGAATCGAATATGAAGAAAGATCAAAAAAAAAGCGGGGGGGAGAGAGAAAGGGGAAGAAACTTTATAGTGGAGAAAACTATCCAACACTTTCTTGCCCAGGTATGAAGGATAACATCACCAGTAATAAGTCATGTCTCCAGTCTAACCATGAGAAGAATGTCAGACAAACCTTCCTCTCTACTAAATAACTGATCACTCTTCCTTAAAACTTTCAAGATCACACACACAGAGAGAGAGAGAGAGAGAGAGAGATAAAAGATTAAGAAACTGTCACAGACCAGAAGAGATTAAGGAGACACTACAAGTACAACAAGTACATGTAATGTGGTATTACTAAATGGGATTCTGGAATAGAGAAAGGATACCAGTTTAAAAAAAAGAAAACTTGCGAAATCTGAACAAAGTCTGAGGTTTAGTTAGTAGTAATGTAACAACATTGTTTTCTTAGTGTGACAAATGTATCATGGTAATATAAGATGTTAGTAGTAGGAAAAATTGGGAGGAAAGGTATTATCTTAATAACTTTTTCAAAAAATCTAAAACTATTGTAAAATGAAAAGATGATTTCGACCCATCGTGGAAAGCAATGTGGTGATTCCTTAAAGACCTAAAAACAGAACTGCCATTGAACCCAGCAATCCCATTACTGAGTATATACCCAAAAAAATATAAATCATTCTATTATATCATAGACACATGCTGTATGTTCATTGCAGCACTATTCACAATAGCGAAGATATGGAATCAACCTAAATGTCCATCAGTGGCAGACTGGATAAAGAAAAATGTGGTACATATACACCATGGAATACTATGCAGACATAAAAAAGAATGAGATCATGTCCTTTGGAGGGACATAAATGGAGCTGGAGGCCATTATCTTTAGCAAACTAATGCAGGAACAGAAAACCAAATACTGTATGTTCTCACTTGTAAGTGGGAGCTAAATGATGAGAGAGGAACAGCAGACACTGGGATCCACCAGAGGGTGGAGGTTGTGATGAGGGAGACGATCAGGAAAAATAACTAATGGGTACTTGGCTTAATACCTGGCTGATGAAATAATCTATATAACAATCCCCCATGACATGGTTTACCTATATAACAAACCTGCACATGTGCCCCTAAACTTAAAAGTTGAATTTTAAAAAAAGATGATTTTGAAGAGGGAAAAGCATTTATTAATCAAGAATGTTTTCATATATTAAATAATATACAATTCACAATAACATTATGAGTCATGACAAACATGGGCATGTAGCATCAAATTATAAAAAGCCAAAACTTAGAAATACAGGTAAGTAGGGAAAAACACAGCTGTAATGGAAGACTTTCACACTCTTCTCAGCCTTTGATCTCAAATAAGCAAAATTTAATATTTAATTGCATTTTATGCAAATTAAATGTAATACTTATCTGTACAAAATACAAAAATGTAATATTTGTATTTTAAAGTTAAAGAGAGAATAAAATACTTAATGCAGTTGAATTAGGATACGATATCTATAATAAAGTTTGTACAATAGTTATCAAATACTAGGACATAAGAAAAACTATATATTCCCAAAAGTTGAGAATGAATAGACCAAAGTAGCTGGCTACAATAAAATTAACCCACACACACAAAGTTGAATGACAAACTACCAAAAACACAAAAACACTTAAGTTTTAAAATATTCTCTGGCAAAAAAAAAATGATTAAAATAAAAAATCAAGGCGCTAATGCAGGTTAGTTTTAAAATTAAAACAACGAAATCTTATATGTCAAAAAATATGGGATGTGACCAAGGCAGCATTTCAGCAGGAATTCTGTTTTAAATATATAATGTTTTTATTTTTAAGGCTGAATAGTATTCTGTATGTATCCATTTTCTTTATCCATTCATCCACTGATGGACACTTAGGTTGATTCCATATTTTAGCTACTATGAATAGTGTAGCAATGAACATGACAGTGCAGATATTCTTTGACATACTGATTTCATTTCTTTTGAATATATACCCAGCGTGGGGTTGCTGGATCATATGATAGTTATATTTTTCATTTTTTGACGAACCTCCATCCTGTCTTCCACAATGGCTGTACTAATTTACATGATCACTAACAGTGTACTAGAGTTCCCTTTTCTTTGCATCCTCACCAACATGTTACCTTTTTCAAAACAGCTATTCTAACACGTGTGAGGTAATATCTCATTGTGGTTTTAATTTATATTTCTCTGATATGAGCATTTTTTTCATATACCTGTTGGACATTTTTGTCTTCTTTTGTGAAATGTCTATTCAAGTCCTTTGCCCATTTTCAATTGAGTTATTTGTTCTCTTGCTATTGAACAATGTGATTTTCTATATGTTTTAGATATTAACTCTTTATCAGATGTATGGTTTGCAAATACTTTCTCCCATTCTATAGATTCCCAACGACATGGATAAACCTGGAAGACATTATATTAAAAGAAATAAACCAGGCCCGGAAATACTAATACCATATGATGTTGCTTACATGCAGAATCTAAAAAAGTCTAAGTCATAGAAGGAGAGAGAAGAGTGGTGGTTATCAGGGGCTGGTAGTGGGGAAAGTAAAGAGATTGGGGAGATGATGGTCAAAAGATACAAAATTTCAATTACACCACAAGAGGAATAAATTTAAGATGTCTAATGTACATGGTGATTATAGTTGATAACAATGTATTGTATACTTGAAAGTTGCTAAGAGTGGATTTTAAGTGTTCTCACCACAAATAAATATGTGAGGTAATGCATATGTTAATAAGCTTAATGAGCTTTATGTAACCATTTCACAATGTATACCTATTTTAAAACATCATTTACACTATAAATGTGTTTAATTTTGTCAACTAAAAATAAGCAGATTATTTTATATATATATATATATATATATAATGTTTTTAATATTCAAAAGATATGGAAAGAATGTAAAGGCACTGACCATATATTCAACTCAAAAACTCAAGGGAAAAATTCAAGAAAATAAACTCTAAGAAGGACAACTGTAGGTACTGAAGCAGAAATCCAGCATTTGAAAATCTAAAGATAGTAGAATTAATAAACTCAAGATATAAATCTTTGAGGAAAATCTATAAACTTTTATAAATATAATTTTAAAACTATGGAGAAAATACAAAATTAAGAATAGAAAGAGGGAAAACAACAGAATATGAAAGGCCAGACATGGTGGCTGACGCCTGTTATCCCAACCCTTTGGGAGGCCAAGCAAGGAAGACCTCTTGAGGCCAGGAGTTTGAGACCAGCCTGGAAAACATAAGACCTTGTCTCTACAAAACAAAACAAAATATGAGCTATTACCATAAAGAACTTTATGTCTATAGATGCAAATATCTCAACATGAAAGATTTTCTACACAATATGTTACTGAAATTTGTTCAACAATAATATGAAAACCTAAAATATTAAATAGCCATGTTATAACTTAACTGGTCTATACATGTAACCGAATAGAACATTGGTAGATTTTCTGTGTGTTACTCAAACTTTCCTTCTAGGCAGTAACTGAGTCTGAAGTTCTAAAACCATGTGTCTGATATGAAAGTGATTGCGGCTGGTTCTTGCTTGTAATCATGGACTAAAGAGAATTTGGATCCCAAATAGCTGGCACAAGTGGGCTCTGAAGTCCATGAGAACATGAACTGAGTCCAAATAAAAGGGTATGTAACTTATGAAAGGCAAAATGAAGCTAAGGGTTTCTTGGCAGGGCCTAGAAAGGTGGTCAAGAAGAAACCAAGCCACAGGTAGGGTAAGAGGTATTAATCGCTCCAGCAATACCACTACTGGGTATCTACCCAAAAGAAAAGAAGTCATTGTAAGAAAAAGACACTTGCACATGCATGTTTATAGCAGCACAATTCACAATTGCAAAAATATGGAACCAGCCTAAATGCCCATCAATCAACGGAGTGGATAAAGTGTGATATGTGTATATATATGTATATGTATATATACATATATATGTGTATATACATATATACACGTATATGTATATACACATATATGTGTGTGTGTATATATATATATATATACACACACCCTAGAATACTACTCAGCAATAACAAGGAATGAAACAATGACATTCGCAGCAACCTGGATGGAATTAGAGATCATTATTCTAAGTGAAGTAACTCAGAAATGGAAATCCGAACATCCCACATCATATGTTCTCACTTATAAGTGGGATCTAAGCTATGAGGATGCAAAGGCATAAGAATGACATAATGGACTCTGGGGACTTGGGGAGAAGGGTCGAGGGCATGAAGTATAAAAGACTACCCATTGGGTGAAGTGTACACTGCTTGGGTAATGGGTGCGCCAAAATCTCAGAAATCACACCTAAAGAACTTATCCATGTAACCAAACACCACTGTTCCCCAAAAACTATTGAAATCACAATAATAATAAAAACAAAATACATTCAGCCTCTGCCAGGACCCCTGACAAGTCTTTTCTCATTGTAGCATCAGGCTTTGGCTGAAAGTGTAAGTCCTCTAAATCAGGTCTATATGCAGATAAAAGGCCAGCAGTCTTTAGACTTAGGAAGCGCCAATATTTTAGTTAAAGTCTAAAGGCATAAAAACAAATATAAAAGATGTCCCAACTCAAGGACATTCAGGCAGAAGGAATTTCCTCTTATTCTAGGAATAGTCAGCTTATTGCTCTATTCAGACCTTCAACTGACTTGGTAAGGCCCACTCACATGCAGGAGGGCAGCTTCTTTACTCAGTCTATCAATTTAAATGTTATATTTGTCAACTAACACCCTCACAGAAACACTCATAATAATGCTTGATCAAATATCTGGAAAGCCCACAGCCCAGTCAAATTCACACATAAAATTAACCATTACATCCCCAGCATACCCAACATACAGTCATAAGATAAGGATAGGATACCTGCAGTAGACATTTCCATTCAAAAGAGGTGCAAAACAGTCATGGTCCATAGCAATTCTGAAATATATGTAGAGACATGTTTCCATTCCCTTGACCAAGGCTCAATCCTATTACCTAGGAATACTTCTCCATGACTCTTGACTATATTCTGGACTTTTGGCTCATCCCTGTGAGTGACATTTTCATAAAAAGTGTTTCATGTTCACAGCTAAGTCATCTTTGCTAACTTCCTTTTGCCTATAGTAGTTCAGGAGTTCCAAAGGCCTCTCAATTTTGTCCTGCCTTTGCCTCTTACAGTTCAAGCTGATACAATTTCTTATAAAATCTTATGGGCTTTATTTTTATCAATTTACTTTCTACTGTTTTAGATAAAAGCCTTCAACATATATCTTTAAGATAGTCCCTCTCTATCTTAGGCTCTGGGCTAGATATGTAAGTTTGTGTGAATTCAGTGTAATAGAAGCCATGTGTGTGGATGAAGCTGCCTGAAGTGACAGAATAGAGTGCTTGTGACCAAACCTATGTGTCAACCCCTTCAAAAAAACAATAAAATTAAAAATTAGAGAATCTGGGTCATTTTCATTTACAATGAATATGATAGGTCAAGATTTTTGTTTTATCCTTGAAACATAAAATGTCCTCATAAATGAAATTGTTGACATTTGCAAGGAAAAATCACCATAAGAATTGCTATATAGCAAATGTCAAAATTAATATGTTGGAATCCTAACTCCCAATGTGGCAGTATTAGGAGGTGAGACTCTTGGGAGGTGAGTAGGTCATGAGGGTAGAGCCCTCATGAGTGGGGTTAGTGACATAAAACAGATCTCAGAGAGCTCTCTCACTGTCTTTCTACCATGTAAAGATACAATGAGAAGTTGACAGTCTGTGATATGGTTTGAATCTTTGTCCCCACACAAATCTTATGTTGAATTGTTCCCAATATTGGGGGAGGGACCTGGTGGGAGGTGATTGGATCATGGGGGCAAATTTCCCCGTTGCTGTTCCTGTGATAGTGAATGAGTTCTCATGAGATCTGATGGTTTAAAAGTTTATGGCACTTCCCTCTTCTCTCTGCCTCTCCTGGCCATGTGAAGACACTTCCCCTTCACCTTCTGCCACGATTGTAAGTTTCCTGAGGACTTCCCAGCCATGCTTCCCACACAGCCTGCAAAACTGATCAATTAAACCTCTTCATAAATTACCCAGTCTCAGGTAGTTCTTTATAACAGTGTGAAAATGGGCTAATATAGAAAATTGGTATCAGAGAAGTGGGGCATTGCTATAAAGATATCTGAAAATGTGGAAACAGCTTCAGAACTGGAAAACAGACAGAGGTTGGAACAGTTTGGAAGGCTCAGAAGAAGACAGGAAGAGGAGGAAAGGTTTGGAACTTCCTAGAGACTTGTTGAATAGTTTTGACCAAAATGCTGATACTGATATGGACAATGAAGTCCAGGTTGAGGTGGTCTCAGATGGAGATGAAGAACTCGTTGGGAACTAACTGGAGTAAAGGCCACTTTTACTAAGCTTTAGCAAAGAGACCGGTGGCATTTTGCCCTTTCTCTAGAGAACTTGAGAGAGATGATTTAGGTTATTTAGTGAAAGAAATTTCTAAGCAGCAAAGCATTCAAGAGGTGATCTGTAGCACTATATTTAAAACTTTGGATGGGAATTTTCCCCATTCTTGGTTACGCTGTAGTGCAAGAAAATTCCTGGCTCTCTCTGTTGCACAATTGACTTATGCCATTCTGCTGTTGCTGTATGGAGTTAAGGAACATGACTGTATTTGATTTTTGAAAACAAAAAATTTAAAAATAAAAAATATGTGCTCTGGCTGCTTCTAATAGCATATGCCCACATGCATGAACAAAAAGATTGTCTGAAACTGGAACGTATATTTAAAAGGGAAGCAGAGCATAAAAGTTTGGAAAATTTGCAGCCATGTGGTATAAAGGAAAAATCCATTTTCTGGGGAGCTGGCTGCAGAAATTCGCATAAGTAAAAAGAGTGTGATATGGTTTGCCTCCCCACCCAAATCTCATGTTGAATTATAATTCCCAATGTTGGGGGAGGGACCTGGTGAGGGGTGATTGGATCATAGGGGCAGAGTTCCTCCTTGCTGTTCTCATGATAGTGAGTTCTCACGAGATCTGATAGTTTAAAAGTGCATGGCACTTCCCCCTTTGCTCTCTCTATCCTGCCCCACCATAGTAACTCATGCTTGCTTCCCCTTTGCCTTCTGCCATGATTTTAAGTTTTCTGAGGCCTCCCCAGCCATGCTTCATGTACAGCCCACAAAACTGTGAGTTAATTAAACCTCCTCATGAATTACCCAGTCTTGGGTAGTTCTTTATAGCAGTGTGAGAATGAATTGATACAGTCAGCAACTGTGAAGAGGGCCCTGACCAGAACCCAACCATGCTGGCACCCTAATATTGGACATTCAGCCTCTAGACCTGTGAGAAATAAATTTCTGTTGCTTATAAGCCACCCAGTCTATGATACTTTGTTATAGCACTCAAAGGAACTGTGTTATAGCACACAGGAAAGTGTGTGTGTGTGTAGACACACACAAACACACACACACACACACACACACACACACATATATATAAGGAGAGAGAGAGAGATCCCAGAAAATGAAATAAAAAGAACCTTGAAAAAAGGTTAGACGAATTGCTCACTAGAGTAACCAGTTTAGAGAAGAACATAAACGACCTGATGGAGCTGATAAACACAGCACGAGAACTTCGTGAAGCATACACAAGTATCAACAGCTGAATTGATTAAGCAGAAGAAAGGATATCAGAGACTGAAGATCAACTCAAAGAAATACAGTGAGAAGACAAGGTTATAGAAAAAAGAGTGAAAAGAAACAATGACTCTGAGAAATATGGGACTATGTGAAAAGACAAAATCTACGTTTGCTTGGTGTACCTGAAAGTGATGGAGAGAATGGAGCCAAGTTGGAAAATACTCTTCAGGATAATATCCAGGAGAACTTCCCCAACCTAGCAAGGCAAGCCAACGTTCAAATTCAGAAAATACAGAGAACACCACAAAAATACTCCTCGAGAAGAGCAACCCCAAGACACATAATCGTCAGATTTACCAAGGTTGAAATGAAGAAAAAAATGTTAAGGGCAGCCAGAGAGAAAGGTCGAGTTACCCACAAAGGGAAGCCCATCAGACTAACAGCAGATCTCTCAGCAGAAACCCTACAAGCCGGAAGAGAGAGGGGGCCAATATTCAACATTCTTAAAGAAAAAAATTTTTGGACCAGGTGCAGTGGCTCATGCCTGTAATCCCAGCACTTTGGGAGGCTGAGGTGGGCGGATCATGAGGTCAGGAGTTCGAGACCAGCCTAACTAACATGGTGAAACCTTGTCTCTACTAAAAATACAAAAATTAGTCGGGCATTGTGGCACACACCTGTAATCCCAGCTACTCAGGAGGCTGAGGCAGAAGAATCGCTTGAACCCAGGAGGCGGAGGTTGCAGTTAGCCAAGATTGTGCCACTGCACTCCAGCCTGGGCCACAGAGTGAGACTCCATCTGAAGAAAGAAAAAAAAAAAAAGAATTTTCAAACCAGAATTTCATATCCAGGCAAACTAAGCTTCCAAAGCAAAGGAGAAATAAAATCCTTTAGAGTAAAGGAAATGCTGAGAGATTTTGTCACCACCAGGCCCACCCTACATGAGCTCCTGAAGGAAGCACTAAATATGGAAAGGAACAGCTGGTACCAGCCACTGCAAAAACATACCAACTTGTAAAGACCATCAACACTATGAAGAAACTGCAACAAGTAATGGGCAAAATAACCAGCTAGCATCTTAATGGCAGAATCAAATTCACATATAACAATATGAACCTTAAATGTAAATGGGCTAAATGCCCCAATTAAAAGACACAGACTGGCAAATTGGATAAAGAGTCAAGACCCATTGGTATGCTGTATTCAGGAGACCCATCTGACATGCAAAGACACACACAGGCTCAAAATAAAGGGATGGAGAAATATTTACCACGCAAATGGAAAGCAAAAAAAGCAGGCATTGCAATCCTAGTCTCTGATAAAACAGACTTTAAACCAACAAAGCTAAAAAGAGACAAAGAAGGTCATTACATAATGGTAAAGGGATCAATGCAACAAGAAGAGCTCTCCTAAATACATATGCATCCAATACAGGAGCACTCACATTTCTAAAACAAGTTCTTAGAGACCTACAAAGAGACTTAGACTCCCACACAATAGTAGCAGGAGACTTTAACACCCTACTGTCAGTATTAGACAGATCAATGAGACAGAAAATTAACAGGGATATCCAGGACTTAAACTCAGCTCTGGACCAAGCCGACCTAATAGACATCTACAGAACTCTCCACTCCAAATCAACAGAATACACATTCTTCTCAGCACCACATAACATTTATTCTAAAATTGACAACATAATTGAAAATAAAACACTCCTCAGAAAATGCAAAAGAACAGAAATCACAACAAACAGTCTTTCAGACCACAGTGCAATCAAATTAGATCTCAGGATTAAAAAACTCACTCAAAACTGCACAACTACATGGAAACTAAACAACCTGCTCCTGAATGACTACTGGATAAATAATGAAATGAAGGCAGAAATAAAGATGTTCTTTGAAACCAATGAGAACGAAGACAGAATGTACCAGAATCTCTGGGACACATTTAAAGCAGTGTGTAGAGGGAAATTTATAGCACTAAATGCCTACAAGAGAGAGCAGGAAAGATCTAAAATCGACACGCTAACATCACAATAAAAAGAACTAGAGAAGAAAGTGCAAACAAAATCAAAAGCTAGCAGAAGACAAGAAATAACTAAGATCAGAGCAGAACTGAAGGAGAGACATGAAAGACCCTTCAAAAAATCAATGAATCCAGGAGCTAGTTTTTTGAAAAGATCAACAAAATAGATAGACCACTAGCCAGACCAATAAAGAAAGCAAGAGAGAATAATCAAATAGATGCAATAAAAAATGATAAAGGGGATGTCACCACCAATCCCACAGAAATACAAACTACCATCAAAGAATACTATAAACACGTCTATGCAAATAAGCTAGAAAATCTGGAAAAAAATGGATAAATTACTGGACACATACACCCTCCCAAAACTAAACTAGGAAGAAGAAGAATCCCTGAGAAGGCCAAGAGCAAGTTCTGAAATAGAGGCAGCAATTAATAGCTACCAACCAAAATTAGCCCAGGACCACAGTCACAGCTGAATTCTACTGGAGATACAAAGAGGAGCTGGCACCATTCTTTCTAAAACTATTCCAAACCATAGAAAAAGAAGGACTCCTCCCTAACTCATTTTATGAGGCCAGCATCATCCTGATACCAAAACCTGGCAGGGACACAACAAAAAAAGAAAATTTCAGGCCAATATTCCTGATGAAATCGATGTGAAAATCCTCAATAAAATACTGGCAAAGATAATCCCGCAACACAGCAAAAAGCTTATCCACCACAATCAAGTCAGTTTAATCTCTGGGATGCAAGGCTTGTTCAACATATGCAAATCAATAAATGTAATCCATCAGATAAGCAGAACCAACGACAAAAACCACATGGTTATCTCGATAGTTACAGAAAAGGCCTTTGATAAAATTCAACAGCCCTTCATGCTAAAAACGCTCAACAAACTAGGCAGTGATGGAACGTATCTCAATAAGAGCTATTTATGACAAACCCACAGCCAATATCATACTGAATGGGCAAAAACTAGATTCCCTTTGAAAACTGGCACAAAGATGCCCTCTCTCACCACTCCTATTCAACATAGTGTTGGAAGTTCTGGCAAGGGCAATCAGGCAAGAGAAAGAAATAAAGAGTATTCAATTAGGAAAAGAAGAAGTCAAATTGTCTCTGTTTGCAGATGACATGATTGTATATTTAGAAAACCCCAGAGTCTCAGCCCATAATCTCCTCAAGCAGATAAGCAACTTACAGCAAAGTCTCAGGATACAAAATCAATGTGCAAACAATCACAAGCATTCCTATACACCAATAATAGACAAACAGAGAGCCAAATCATGAGTGAACTCCCATTCACAATTGGTACTAAGAGAATAAAATATCTAGGAATACAATTTACAAGGTATATGAAGGACCTATTCAAGGAGAACTACAGACCACTGCTCATGGAAAGAAGAGAGGACACAAACAAATGGAAAAACATTCCATGTTGATGGATAGGAAGAATCAGTATCATGAAAATGGCCATACTGCCCAAAGTAATTTATAGATTCAGTGCTATCCCCATCAAGCTACCATTGACATTCTTCACGGAATTGGAAAAAACTACTTTAAATTTTATATGGAGCCAAAAAAGAGCCTGCATAGTCAAGACAATCCTAAGCAAAAAACAAAGCTGCAGGCATCACACTACCTGACTTCAAATGATACTACAATGCTACAGTAACCAAAACAGCATGGTACTGGTACCAAACAGATATCTAGATCAATGGAACAGAATAGAGGCCTCAGAAATAATGTCACACATCTACTACCATCTGATTTTTGACAAACCTGACCAAAACAAGCAATAGGGAAAGGATTCTGTATTTAATAAATGGTGTTGGGAAAACTGGCTAGCCAAATGCAGAAAGCTGAAACTGGATCCTTTCCTTACATCTTATACAAAAATTAACTCAAGATGGATTAAAGACTTAAATGTAGATCAAAACCCATAAAAACCCTAGAAGAAAAATTAGGCAATACCATTCAGGACATAGGCATGGGCAAAGACTTCATTACTAAAACACCAAAAGCAATGGCAACAGAAGCCAAAATTGACAAATGGGATCTAATTAAACTAAAGACCTTCCGTACAGCAAAAGAAACTATCATCAGAGTGAACAGGCAACCTACAGAATGGGAGAAAATTTTTGCAATCTATCCATCTGACAAAGGGCTAATATCCAGAATCTACAAAGAATTTAAACAAATTTACAAGAAAAAAACAACCCCATCAAAAAGTGGGCAAAGAATGTGAACAGACACTTCTCAAAAGAAGACATTTATCCAGGCAACAAATATATGAAAAAAGGCTCATCATCACTCGTCACTAGAGAAATGCAAATCAAAACTACAGTGAGATATCATCTCACACCAGTTAGAATGGCAACCATAAAAAAGTCAGGAAACAGATGCTGGCGAGGATGTGGAGAAATAGGAATGCTTTCACACTGTTGGTGGGAGTGTAAATTAGTTCAACCATTGTGGAAGACAGTGTGGCAATTCCTCAAGGATCTAGAATAAGAAATACCATTTGACCCTGCACTCCCATTACTGGGTATACACCCAAATGATGATAAATCATTCTACTATAAAGACACATGCACACATATGCTTATTGTGGCACTGTTCACAATAGCAAAGACTTGGAACCAACCCAAATGCCCATCAATGATAGACTGGATAAACAAAAAGTGGTACATATACACCATGGAATACTATGCAGCCATAAAAAAGGATGAGTTCATGCCCTTTGCAGGGGCATGGATGAAGCTGGAAACCATCATTCTCAGAAAACTAACACAAGAACAAAAAACCAAACACCACAGGTTCTCACTCATAACTGGGAGTAGAACAATGAGAACACATACACACAAGGAAGAGAATATCACATACTGGGGCCTGTCAGGGGTTGGCAGGGGGCAGGGGGTAGGGAGGGATACCATTAGGAGAAATACCTAATGTAGATGTTGGGTTGGTGAGTATAGCAAACCACTATGGCACGTGTATACTTATGTAACAAACCTGCATGTTCTGCACATGTACCCCAGAACTTAAAGTATAATTTAAAAAATTTAAAAAAAAGAATTTTAAAGTTAATAATGATTATGCCTTAATGAAATAGACACAAGATCACAATAATGAAAAGCACATAAAAGATGATTCAAATTTACTTTAAAATATACATGAACTAAAATTCAGGAGGAAATTTATCAAAATGTTAACATTTTTATCTCTGTGTGATGCGATTATGGATGACTTCTATGTCCTTTTTTTCTGTTTAGTTTCTTCCCCCACAGTAAGAATATTACTTAAATAAACAGAAAGCAAAAAAAAAAAAACACACACACACACACAATAAAAATGAGCTTAAAAGATGTGGTACTGAAAGATTTTTCTTTGAACAGTTGCACAAGCAAAGACAGTACTTAGTAGTAAAGCCTCTAAGGAAAAAGTGGACATCTCAGAACAGATGGCAGGATAAAAATGTAATATGGGGAGCACAAAAAATATGCAGACTGAATCAAAACAGAGACAATTCCCTTAGGTAGGTGGGCTTTTAAAAATTGGGCACAGAAACCATTTATCCATACCAGATCTTGCCCAGAAGCATTGAAAGAAAAACAATGGAAGACAATGATGGGGGTTTGGGAAGAGGAGAATGAGAAGTCGATGCCCTGCTGCCTGCTACCCTTTATCCACACCTGCCTCTCTCCTCTGCCCCAGAGCTCCCAGCAGCAGGCTCTGCAGATGCATTAGGTCCAAGCAACACAATTTGAAAAATCAACAAAATCATCTTAGGTTAGATCTACTATCAATCACTCTCTAGTAAAGATGAGCTGGAAATTATCAGAATCTATAGTATAATCTTTGTGGTTTACTACATATGAAAATTTAAGAAAACTTATGCTATTCTCATGACACTAAAGCTTGGTTTATTAATTCTCCACAAATTTGTTTGTCCTGTCTGTTAAAACCTTATTTTAAAAATATTATTCGGGGCCAGGTGCGGTGGCACATGCCTGTAATCCCAGCACTTTGGAAGGCCAAGGTGGGCGGATCGCCTGAGGTCAGGAGTTCGAGATCAGCCCGGCCAACATTGTAAAACGCTGTCTCTACTAAAAATACAAAAATTAGCCAGGGGTGGGTCATGCACTTGTAATCCCAACTACTCGGGAGGCTGAGGCAGGAGAATCACGAATCACTTAAACCCAGGAGATGGAGGTTGCAGTGAGCCAAGATCGTGCCATTGCACTCCAGCCTGGGCGACAGCAGCGAGACTTCATCTCAAAAAAAAAAAAAAAAAAGTATTCAGCTGGCTGTGGTGGGGTGGCTCACACCTGTATTCTCAACACTTTGAGAGGCCAAGGCAGAAGGATTGCTTGAGTCCAAGAGTTCAAAAACAGCCTGGGCAACATAGAGAGACCCCATCTCTACAAAAAATTAAAAAATTAGCCAGACATTGTGCTGTGCACCTGTGGTCCCTGCTACTCAGGAGACTGAGGTGGGAGGGAGGATTGCTGGAGTACAGGAATTTGAGGCTGCAGTGGGCTATAACCGCACTACTGCACTCTAGCCTGGGCAACAGTGAGACCCTGTCTCAAAAAAATAAATTTAAAAACTCATATATATATATTATTCTAGCATTTATAGCTACTTGTTACTTATTATTATTATTAGCATTTACAGGTACTTGGCCTAGAAGGATGCTTTCTGATCATTAGAGTTACCCAGAGTAAGAAAAACAGAAAGAATACAAGTGAGTGAATCTGACAAAAGCTGTGGGACTGAGATGTCGAGTCAGTTTTGGCTTGAGCACACTTGGCTGTACTTGATATGAAAGGAAAAAGAGTTCTTCCTGCGTCTGGCCACAGTGAGCCTGGACAAGGTTGTATAATGATGGCAGCAATAAGAGCAGCAGCATGAACCCAGTCACATTGTATCAAAGCTGAGCTTAATCTAGCAACTGCAGCTGCAGTGAGCAGAGGCTTGGAGAGAACTGAAGCACTTGGTTAGATCTTACTTAATGAATCTATTAAAACTTTACAGAGATTTCAGCAGCTGGCCTTTCCTCATTATGGTACCAATGGCTGCAGTAGAAATAAATGTGGACATCTTTTTCAATTGTATGGGAAACAATAGCACAGAAGCATATTCTAGAACTATGCTGCCCAACGTGTAACCATTAGCCACATCTTGCGATTAAGCTCTCAAATTTTAGCTAGTTTGACTTGAAGTGTAAAAGTACACATCAGATTGCAGACTTAGTATAGGAAAAAAAAAAAGTAAAATATCTAAATAATTTTCATATTGATTACATGTTGAAATGAGTTTTTTGATATTTTAAGCTAAATAAAATATATTGGAACAATACAGTCAGGATGGATAAAGTTGACCCAAAGAAACCGAAGGGCAAGATGTCTGCCTATGCCTTCTTTGCGCAGATAGGCAGAGAAGAACATAAAAAGAAAAATCTAGAGTTCCCTATTAATTTTACAGAATTTTCCAAGAATTGCTCTGAGAGGTGGAAGACGATGTCTGGGAAAGAGAAGTCTAAATTTGACGAAATGGCAAAGGCAGATAAAGTACACTATGATTGGGAGATGAAGAATTATGAACCAGCTAAGGGAGGCAAGAAGAACCCTAATGCTCCCAAAAGGGCACCATCTGGACTCTTCCTGTTCTGTTCAGAATTCTGCTACAAGATCAAATCCACAAACCCTGACATCTCTATTGGAGACGTGTCAAAAAGCTGGGTGAGATGTGGAATAACTTAAATGACAGTGAAAAGTAGCCTTACATCACTAAGGTGGCACAGCTGAAGAAGTATGAGAAGGTTATTGCTGACTGTAAGTCTAAAGGAAAGTTTGATGGCCCAAAGCATTCCACTAAAGTTGCCTGGAAAAAGGCGGAAGAGGACAACAAAGAAAATGAGGAGGAAGAAAAGAAGGAGGAGGAAGAGGAGTAAAAAATTTAAAAAACTGTTTGTCTCCTTGTGAATACCTTAGAGTAGCAGTCCCCAACCTTTTTGGAACCAGGGACCAGTTTTGTGGAAGACAGTTTTTCCACGGATGGGTCGGGAGATGGTCTTTGGGATGATTCACGCACATTAAATTTATTGTGCACTTTATTTCTATTATTATTACATTGTAATATATAGTGAAATAATTATATGACTCACCATAACGTAGAATCAGTGGGAGCCCAGAGCTTGTTTTCCTTCAACTAGACAGTCTTTCTGGGGGTGATGGGAGGCAATGACAGATCATCAGGCATTAGTTAGATTCTCATAAGAAGCAGCTAAACTAGATCCCTTGTATGCACAGTTCACAACAGGGTTTGCTCTCCTATGAGAGCTGCTGCTGATCTGGCAGGAGGCGGAGCTCAGATGGTAATGTGAGCCATCGGAAGTGGTTGTAAATACAGATGAAGCTTTGCTCACTCGCCACTCACCTCCTGCTGTGTGGCCTGGTTCCTAACAGGCCACTGACTGGTATCTATCTATGGCCTAGGGGTTGGGGACCTCTGCCTTAAAGTAGGGGAGAGCTGTAATTGACACATCTCTTATTTGAGAAGTGTCTGTTGCCCTCATTAGTTTTAATTACAAAGTTTGATTACGATCATATTGTTGTTTCTCAAACTAGAAACTCTTTACATGAAGTGGCCAAGTGGGTCTAGAGCACCCTGAAACTATATCAAAGTTATACATATTTCCAAATATTTTTAAAATGAAAAGGCAACTTCATGCTCTCCTCACTCTGTGTGCTTTGCTGTTAGTGTGATAAGGCATTTAAAGGTGCTTCTGGCATTTTTTTTTTTTTAATTTGTAAGGTAGTGTTAACTACATAGTTATTGGCTAGAAATCCTGAGTTATCAACTGCATATATCCATAGTTTGTAAAACGAACAAAACAACCAAGACAAACTCTTGATGCTCTTTGCTTGATGTTGAGGCCGTGGTGGAAGATGCCTCTGGGAGTGGCCATAGCTCAGGCTGTGCACTATGAGGCTGGGCCTGTTGACTCTGCACTGGGCATCCATTTAGCCTCAGGTTGTCTTGTTTCTATATCTAATGACATAGCATTCTGCTACCATTCCTAGCTGTGAACAAAAGGTGGTCAGCTGGCTTGAGAAGTGTTTACTTTTTGTTTTTGCTTTTTTTTCAGTTCAGTGTGGTAGTTGTTAAACCATTTGTTTTTAAACAAACTGTAGAACTTTTCATTTTCAACAAAGCGAAGAGCCACTGCATCAATGAAAGTTCAAGAACCTTCTGTACTTAAACATGACCTCCAACATTCTGTTTTTTTTTGTATGTTTAGAATGTTGAAATATTTTTGAAATTAAATAAACAGCATTACATTTTAATAATACATTACTAAAATTATTTTCAACATTTCTCTTACCTTTTTTTAAATGTGGATATTAGAAAATTTTAAATTACACATGTGGCTTATATTTAAGAAAGTGGCATTAGGTTTCTACTGGACAGCACTGCTACAGAGCAAACAGAATTGGGACTGCTGTTGTTAGGCCCTCAGCTCTTATTTGGGATTTTTGTGGAGGGAGGATTCCTTGTTTTACGAATGGAGAGAACACAGCCCCATCCTTTTGAGTTCTTGATATTTCAACTGGGGTTTGAGTTTCTTTGTGAAAGCAGGAAATACCAGTTACATTCCATAATAAATGATGGAGATGTGGACTAACCCAAAAATGAACACAGAGTGAGCCTTTTGTTGGCTTGTGCAATGGTTAGAAACTGCATTGAGTCTTTTGATCAAACCAGTTCTGTTTTCTTGCCAATATGAAAAGGAGAAAATTATTTAAACAGATTTCAAAAAAGGAATGTGGATATTGACCATCAAAATGAGCCTAGGAATGCACCATATCATTGAGAGCTAGTCTGAACTTTTATCTAGGGATATGTCCTCTTTTATTTAGGTCTAAACTTCTATGCAGAATACTTTTTTTCTGAAATTGAAGATTAATCTTCTGAAACCTATGAATTCTAACATAGCATTAAATTATATATTTCTTCAAGAATGTCTTCATTCATCATTTACATATATTTTGAGAGTCTGAGTAACATAACAGTAGATTCTAAGATGGAGTTTACATTATGCAGTCCCATACTTCAAGGGCCTTAGCATTTTCATTTGTTTATTCAACAGATATTTATTGAGCACTTACTATGTGCCAGGCAGTCTGCCAGGCATTAGGGGTGCAATAGGAATCAAAAATAGAATAAGATCACTGATCTCCTACAAATTACAGCCTACTGTGGGAGGTAGACATTTATCAAATAATCACATGTGAGAGGTCTCAGAAGCAGGGAGCAGGGAGAATTCAAAGCTCAAGTGGAAGGATGAATTGTAGACAGGAGGAAGTACGCCTCCTCCAAATGTAACAGGAGAAGTGATTCCCCAAATCCAGTTGGCTGCGAAACAGGTCAATGTGTTTGACATAAAGTGTGTGAGAAGAGAGCAAAACTAGCAGGAATGCTTAGTATATTATTTTATAACTCATCATCTAGGCATGGCTAGTTACTCAAGGTAAGGTTTAATTTAAGATAACATCCAGGATTTAGAAATAGACTCATCTGTTAGTAAATTGCAGGTTTGGGGTGGCAGGACACATCAATAATAGTAGAAGGAGATACTTGGCAGAAGAGACAGGCTTGTCATCACCATCTAGGAAATCTATAATCTACAAAGACTGGGCTTCTGTACTGGCAGAAACCCTTCAGCAGATCTAAGCAGCAAGGCAGGATAATATTGCAAAAACTCAAAACATAGGTCAAAATAGAATTCTAGTAATTGAGCATACAGAATGTGAGGACATGTGGAGTTGGAGAAGAGACAGATAATGACACTCAAGATAAAAACTCAGGTATAGGAGTATTCTTATCAGAAATATTCAGAAAAAAACCTTTATTTGGAGAACACTGTGGCCATAACCTGGGGTAGATTAGCAAGTGTAATCAGTGCTGCAATACCATGAGCAGGATTAGCCTGTTAGGGAGCAAGGCTTACTCCCAAGTTCCCCAAGGATGTGGAACTTTAAATAGGTTTTGAAGGAGACTCGTGATTTAGAAAGTTCGAGGTTGGTAAGAATGGTCAATGTCCTGTGTAATAAATGCATTGTCACTTAAATTCTTATAACATTTGTAATATCTCATATATAAATATATTTGTAATATAAAACATACAATATAGGGTTTATATTTTTAATATACAAATCAAGATTGTAAAATACATACTTTATATTTTCTAAATACGTATTTTCTAAACCATATATATACACATACATAGCTTAATAAGTATTCAAATTTGGAGTAAAAATTATGCATAAAGGCATTTTAATAATTTTAAAATTATTCATCATTATTAGGGTAATTTTTGATAACACAGCTATCGCTAGTTTAATGATACATCTTTCTTAGCTATGATTTTACACACAAAATACTTCTTCAGGCCGGGCGCGGTGGCTCACGCTTGTAATCCCAGCACTTTGGGAGGCCGAGGCGGGCGGATCACGAGGTCAGGAGATGGAGACCACAGTGAAACCCCGTCTCTACTAAAAATACAAAAAATTAGCTGGGCGTGGTGGCGGGCGCCTGTAGTCCCAGCTACTCGGAGAGGCTGAGGCAGGAGAATGGCGTGAACCCGGGAGGCGGAGCTTGCAGTGAGCCGAGATCGCGTCACTGCACTCCAGCCTGGGTGACAGAGCGAGACTCCGTCTCCAAAAAAAAAAAGACTTCTTCAGTAAAGTGAAGTTCTTTAGGTAACTGGGGATGCTGTGAGGCACCCAAGAGTGGAGATTCATCCTGTTGCCCCATCCCATTTTCAACTCTCCCACCGCTCTCCACCCACACTGGACCTTTGTCATGATCCTCTTCACAGGAGTATGAAAGCCAGAGGGAGAGAGAAAGAGGATGAGAGGGAGAAGGGTATATTAACCATGTCACCTGCTTCTGTAAGCTTGATGCTTTATCTATCCTACATGCATATGCCAGATACATCAAATTCTGGACAACCTGATAATATGCCTGAGTCATCTTGCCTTAGCCTCCTGCCTCCTTTGTCCCCCCTCTTGTCAAAGGGGTTTCTCCTCCTCAGTGGCACACTATTCAAATACAAATGAACCAATTCAGAGTCTATACCCTCAACCACCTCCCTTATCTCACATTCCAAGCCACTATACACCCTGAAATTCACCCCAGGGCTAGATGCCAGACAACTAGGGACAACCCTCATACCCCAGAACTTGCTGGAATTTTCAAGCTCTCTCATTCTAAGCCTGATTGCCCTGCCTTGCCCATTTTCCCCATAGAAACTAGGTGAAGGCTTGTGGGCACCAGTTTTGCCCTCTCCCTCTGCTTCGGGACCAGCGCTGGTGCTTCCCTGTGCGGCCTCTGTGGCGTGACCTGTACTCATTCTCTTGGGATCTGAGAGTATAATAAACTACCTTTTCAATGGCAGTTATCTCCTGGTCTGTTGGTTTTACTATGCCTTAATAGTAATAAAACCAAAAGGAGATAGGAAGAGGGACAAGGGGCATGGTTAATGACTGATTCTAGTTACTTTAGTTGACGATCTGCATGTTTTTAACTGCTGTTGCACCTGAGCAGGGCAAGACGGTTGTCTCCCCTCAAAGTCACAAAACAACAGATCCAAGAAGTTCAGAAGACACCAACCAGGATGAGCGTAAAAATATTTATACTTTGACATACCACATTCAAGATGCAGGAAAACAAAGACATAAAGCAAAATCCTGAAACAGAAGGGAGTGAAGGACTAAGGAAAATTCTCAGGCATCTCTGTGGGTGGCACCTTTGAGACAGAAAAAACAGGTGAGAAAAACTTCCATGCTGAATTCAGCCCTACATTCTTTCTTATTTCTCTATAACCTTCTCCACAGAATCTGCCAGTACCCAGATCCAGGCTTTATTTGAGAACTGGATTCCTACATCAATGTTTTCCTTAAATCTGATGAATTAATTTTTTTCATTTTCTTCTTCTTATACAGCTTGAGTACTGCTCCGTAACACTTTTTAAAATATTACTAGCTGGACAGTGGTTCACGCCTATAATCCCAACACTTCGGAAGGCTGAGGTGGGAGGACCACTTGAGCTCAGGAGTTCAAGCCCAGCCTGGATAACATAGGGAGACTCCATCTCTCCAAAAAAAAATTAAAATTAAAAATTAGCTATTCATGGTGGTGTGTTCCTGTAGTCCCAGCTACTCATGAGGCTGAGGTGGGAGGATTGTTTGAAGACAGGAGTTCAAGGCTGCAGTGCTATGATTGGGCCACTGCACTCCAGCCTGGGTGACAGTGAGAACCTATCTCAAAAATAATAATAATAATAAAAATAAAAATAATATCACTTCTAGGTTTTGTTTTTTCCTCTGTCACTGATTTTTTACTCCTTTGGGTACTAAAACATTTTTAAATAATAAGGTAATGTGGTTTTCTTGCAGAAGACTAAGGAAGTTGAAACAAAGTCATCTATGATCCTATAGTCCAAAGTTATCCACTGTTAGAAACTGATGTTTTCCAGTGTATTTCTCTGTCTAGACATGACCATATCTCTTCTGTCTCGAAGTGTAACACATGCTATTTTACACCTCTGAAATACTCTTTCCTCCCATTTTATGTGCTTTCAGCAACAGTAGCTGAGCATGGTGGTATGAACTAAAAAGAGTTTTCACCTTGGCACATACATAATACAGGACACCCCTATGGCCTGGCATGTATATATAACAGCAAGAACACCTCAGTGATGGTACACACCCACTGTCCATCAATCTGCAGGCTCAGGCCTTAACATCAACATTGTGTGCCAGGGAACAGCAATGGCAGAAGGAGTCTAATTGGGCAGATGGTTTCCTTTCTGTTTAGTGTTGGAATCAAGACAAGTGTCACCCTTGTTAGGGTTCTTGGATTTTTCTTCTTCTTCTTTTTTTTTTTTTGTTGTTGTTGTTGTTTGTTTTTCTTCTTCTTTTTTTTGCCTAGCAGGGAAAGAGAAGTTTGGTCTTAAAGAAAGATATCATTTTATTTTGTTTTGTTTTGTTTTCTAAAAAGAGGTACAGGGGAGTAAATGATTGATTGGTGGAGGTACGGTGGAGATGACTATATTATAACCATATTTGTGTCCTTAACTTTGAAACAAGTCATGCCGGTTCCTAGTCTGTGCATGCTCTTGTATCTGTACGATGCATTTTTAAAAGCCAAATGACTATCCCATCAAAACCTAAGCAAAGTGAGATGTTGCCTAGTTTTGCCTTTAAAAACAAAACAGATTTTTCACTACTTTCCAATGCAAGCACTAGCTTAATAAACTAGCAAAAATTGGGAGACTTCCTTTCTTTCTTCAAATGCTTCTTAACTTCATTTATTCATCTGGGCTAAATTTTTTGTGACTTTTAGAATTGCAAAAGAAAACACATAACCCTTCATTAAACAGACTCACCAAATAACACTTCAATTAAGAACAAAGCCAGTATTACGGTAAACAAGCCATGATATATAATATGCCTAATTAACTTCAGTAGATGCAATTATAAAAGATCTCTTTCATGACTCTGGTTGATAAATGAAATGAACAGTTTTCTATAAAAAGGCTACAAAAAAATAAATAAAATTTAAAAAATTTTAATAACTGTCATTGTGGAAGGAAAAACCACAAGACATTAGAACTCTTCAACAGAGCCTCTTGTTTTCTAGTGAATTTTCACAACGATATTGCCTTTTTTGTAAGCTGTCATAGTATAACTTATTTCACCCCTGAGGCTATCACAGTAAAAAGGATACTTTTTTTCTCATGAAAAACTACAACACAGCTAAGATTTTCATGGTGTACCTAGTTGTACGCTAAAAAAAAAAAAAAAAAAAAAAAAAAAAATCATGTTCTTAGTTATCTACAATTCTAGGAAGAAAAGCAACTACTGTGATTACTCAGGGAACAGAAAATCCTCTCCGTGTTCCTTCTAAACAACATTGCATAAGATATAAAGAAGAAAACATCTATTTTATTTTGAAATAAGTATCAAAAGAGCTTGCCTGGTGGGATTATAAAAGAGTTCAGTTGGGCTGAGAGTTGCTTAAGCTGGAAGTGCCACACTGCTAGGGAGGGAACAGAAAGAACAGCAGTCTTTTCAGAGGATTACAGGGCAGTGCTGTGAGCCTGAGAGGCTGCATTCAGCTACTGGCTGAAATAAAGGCAGAGCCAGAGCCACACTCTTAAGTGGAGAGAGAGTGAATAAAGAAAATGCCTGGCATTCAAAAGCTGCCTCTCAACTGGGATTCATGATTGTCCTTTTCGGTTTCTAGGCATCAAGAAATCTATAAATGTTTGGAAAATATGTATACTTTTGAGGTGAGCTGAATATGGCTGGGACTTCTGCTTATCTGGTCTTCAATCTCCAATCTCCTCAATTAGAAGAGGAAAAATAAAACAGACAGAATGAAAAAGATTGCCAAGAGGGAAGTTTCCACTTAAAAAAATATATATATGGATTGTAATAGAGGTCAAAACTGAGCTTGAACCTCCAAAGTATTGGGATAAGGCTGTGCACTGTGGCTCATGCCTATAATCCCAGCACTTAGGGAGGCCAAGGCAGGAGGATTGCTGTAGACCAGGAGATCGAGACCAGCCTAGGCAATAAGTGAGACCTCATCTCTACAGAAAATTTAAAAATTATTGAGGTGTGGCTGCACTGGCCTGTAGTCCCAGATACTGAGGAGGCTAAGGCAGGATAATCTTTTGAGCCCAGGAAGTTAAGGCTATAGTGAGCTGTGATTGTACCACTACACTCCAGCCTGGGTGACAGAGTGACATTTTGTCTCCAAAAAAAAAGAAGAAGAAAAAGAAAGAAACAAAGGAAGAAAAGAAACAATGGTAGGTGTGCTCCTGATTTTGTTCAGTGTTGCCCAATAACAATCCCTTGTTTGAAGTCTTGCCCATGTCTACCTCTGCCATAAGTCGTTCCCAGGCATCTCAGCTCAAAGTGATCTAGATTCATAGCACTTATTGCTAGTATCACACATATGGCACCAAATACTTGTGGCCTTGACTTTTCATTGGGATACGTTGGATTTGAATTGACTTTGAAATATTCTAAGGGAGAATTCCAGCAGAAAATTGTGAGCTTAAGTCTGTCACTCAGGAAGGGTGCAGTCTAGAGATATAGAGATACAAAGGTGAAAATCTTCAGAAAATAGGTGGTAACTGAAACCAGAAGAAAGAACAGGCATACCTAAATAAAGGTCTATAAAATGAGGAAAGAAAGTTCAAAAAGAATTCTAAGAACATCATTACTTAAGAAGTACACAGTAGAAAAATTAGTGAAAGATAATTGTAAGACGTCAGAAAGAATGGTTAAGATGGCAGAAAGAATGGTTGCTTCATGCGGGCTTTTAGTTTCCCCCAAAGAGTGAGGTATTGTATTGGTAATTTCTGTATTGTCCAGAACACGCATCATAATTTTATGCATGTAGTATGCCCTCAATATTTATTGAACAAGACGTGAGGAATAAATATATATAAATATTGTTCTTAGTTCTCTTTTGATTGTTCTTTTCTTAGCATCAACAACACCAGTACCACTCCTATTCCAGCGTATTTATCTCACCTTTCAGAAGATACTGAGTAACAGCAGGGGGCCTGTTAATGGAGGACTCGACCTCTAGGGGGAGCTCAAGGAGAGTAGTACTGAATGAGGGTCCAGACACAGTCCTCACTGGGTCATTGTAGTAGCAGATTGAGCTTTTGGTGAATTAGGAAGGGCTAAGAAGGTCCTGCTTCCACATAGCTCAATCTTTAGTTCTTTTGAAATCATACCTCTCTTTAAATGTCACATGACAGTAAGCGGATCTAGGCTTAAGTCCCATGTGGAAAAACTTTCCTAACGTGGACAACCTAAACAAAATGCCAGATGGGATCTATGGCTTAAAGTAATGGCCATAAAACTATATATAGCCACTGAAATGTTTGGCCCAAGGTGTGTGTGTATGTTCAATAATTTGAATAACTTTGGAACAGGCATAAATGTACCACTCTGCCACAGCCTTAACACTTCTTTCATCTAATACCTGCCCCACTTCACAAATTTATTTCTTACCTTGTCGGTCTCTATAGGCATTTGAATTTGCAAATATTGTTTAAATTTATAAAAGTATATTTTTCCAGATTACATTCTCCAAACTTTCATGGTTAAGATGTAAGTGTTCAATGTCTCCTAAATTCCTGCATTCCTTACCAGAAAAACAACAAATTGAATTCCTTTCTCTGAAGACTTGTTTGATTCCACATAGGGGAGCTTGGTAGAACAGGCAGATGATTGTGTGCACAGGCCACAGAAATTGCTGCAGTCTGTCCTAACTCTTTTGCTTCGGGGTTCTTTAACTTCCCTTATTATATCTACCTCAGCAGAGTTGAAATTATGGGAGTATCCCTTTTGAAGAGAATAAATCTGAATACTTCTTTTGGTTGTGAATCACTATTGTCACCAAAAATTCAATAGAAAAGACAAATAAGAGCTGAAAACAAAGTATCCAAGACTACGTGTAGGTCCAACCTTGTTTTTCTTACACTTGAAAAGAAAATAAAGTGTACTGAAGTGAAAGCCCTTCTCCATAGTTCTGTGATCAGATCTAAGGCAGAAGACTTCACATCTCGCACAAATGAGCGTTCCAAAGCAGGAGGGATTAGACAACCACCACGAAGCCGGCACACTGCCACTGTGCTGGATTTCCCGAGGTGGGAAAAAAAGCTCTTCTGCTATCCTAAAAGCACAAATATTTCAAGTCTCACCATGGGTAGCCAAGAAAATAGAGTAGAAAAGAGTCTTCCAAACCGTAAACCACCTATTTGTTTGAGGCATATTTTACAAGCTCAAGGAATCCACTGTTTATCTTATCGATACAATCAGAAAAACAATTCGTGAAATGTCTACCATATGTTGGGCTCTGCACCTGCACAGAGGTATAAGACAAGGACCCTGCCTTCAAAAGCAGATAGTCTAACATTGCTGGCAAATGTGGGTGGATTTCCAGTCTCCAGCCTGATCTACAGCAGTGTTTTGTTTTGAAATCCATTTACTTGAGAGCATTATGAACCAATTCATTGGTCGTAAGCTCTATAGTAAGAATAACATATAATATTAGTTCCCAGGTATGAGACATTCCAGGCATATTTTATAAGGGTGATTTTCAGGGTCCCATGGCAAAGATTTTAAATGGATTTGATCAAAAGTCAAAAGGAGCCTTTTCACATGCTCTTGCTGAGGAACTTGGCATTGCGACTGTACCTAATTGAAAGGCTTTGTTGGCTGAAGTGTGCTGGCTTCACGCCCAATCACAGGACCCCTTGGAACAATTAGTAAGGCCATTAGTTTGCATGCCTAATCCCAAGTGACCTTGTATGAGTCTCCCTCTGTCTTGGGATTTGCAGGTCCCATGGTTCAGACCCATGGGAGAGTGAGATGTTAATCCTGCTTTTTTCTCTCTCTCATCCTTACAGATTGCCACAGGCCACTGACTGTCCCATAAACGGAGATCGAGTCTTTTTTTTTTTTTAACTACTTGACAGTAAAGCCTACATCAGAACATGTTAAAATTACAGGTGTTATTAACTTTGAACATCAATCTCACTATAATTTTTACTTTTGGCCTTGATAATAAGTCCTTCTCCGTTTTTATTTACTTTTTATTTTATTTTAATTTTTTGAGGCAGGATCTCATTATAATGCCCAGGCTGGAGTTCAGTAGCTCAAACACAGCTCACTGCAGCCTTGACCTCCCAGGCTCAACTGATCCTTGTGCCTCAGCCTCTCATGTAGCTAGAACTGCAGGTGCATGCCACCATGCACAGCTAATCTTTTTATTGTTTTGTAGAGACAGAGTCTCACTCTGTTGCCCAGGCTAGTCTCAGACTCTTGGGCTAAGTGATCCTCCTGCCTCAGCCTCCCACAGTGCTGGGATTATCATAGTGTTGGGATTACAGGCATGAGCCATTATGCCCGGTCTCCCTCCCTTTTTAAAAGAAGCTTTATTAAGACATGCCTCAACTATAGTTGGTCTAAATGCTATAAATTAATTTTAATTTTTCATTAATTATTTCTTCTTATTAAAGTCTTATTAAATATTGGATTTGTACTTTTAGTAGCTACAGAGTGACTAACCAAGTGAAGTAACTGTCTTAAATACACCTAGTGTACTACTTAATCCCTCAGAAAGTAACTTTATATTTTTGTCTTTAATAAAGCAAAAGCAGGCTGCGCACAGTGGCTCACGTGTAATCCCAGCACTTTTGGAGTCCAAGGTGGGTGGATTGCTTCAGCCTCAGGAGTCTGAGACCCGCCTGAGGAACATGGCAAAATTCCATCTCTACTAAAAATACATACATTAGCTGAGCATGGTGACACACATCTGTAATCCCAGCTACAAGGGAGACTGAGGCACCGGCATCACTTGAACCCTGGAGGTTGCAGTGAGCTGAGATCATGCCATTGCACTCTAGCTTGGGTGACAGAGGGAGACTCCATTTCAAAAAATACATAAATAAGTAAATAAATAAATAAAAAGCAAATGCAAAACAGAGAAACAAACAAAAAGGCCCAATACAGAAGCCTTTAAAAGCAATTTTAAAAAGTTTTCTATAAGTAAAAGTAAATCCTGGGCCAATATAAATTATCTAAACCTCATTCCTCTATTGTTACGGACTGGCTTTGACAATTCCCTCTGGCCAAATTATTTCTGGTTCTATAGAAAATAGTTTTAGAAAATTAACTTAGAAGAAGCAGAGGAAACAGTTCTCTAAATAAAATAAATGTGTATGATTGTATAAGATAATTAGCAGACACAATGTAGTAAAATTGTAGGTTCAAAATGACGGGAGCTGACTTTAAAACAGGGTTCTCAAGGATCTCCTTGATGAGAAAGTTCTCTCTCCCTGAAGCCTGATGGGGGTTAAAGAAGTTTGACTCACTATTGTCCTTCTGGGAACCGAATGGAGCCATGTGATCGTGACCACTGGCATAGAGATTCACTGCCATAAATTTCAGATATGGATATGAACTGTCATGAATTAGACCTACTTAAAACTTGTGAGGAAGGGGTCCCAATTTAAGATCAACTGGGAAGCATGGGTTTGAGAAGAAAAAAGTGAAAATTATGTCATGATTTTTAGAATTAAAATTACTGGTTTCCATGAACACATGTCTTTCTTAAAAATATATTTAAACATTTATTTAACCTGAAACAAATGCAGAAATGGCAGGTACTTTATTTTCCTGCAACAAATAACCACAGTTTTCCCTGCAATATTCAAAACTCATTATTTGTGCAATAGCTGGTAGACTTACTTCACTTCGAACCCCCTTCACTCCCCAATCTGCTAATAGAACCCGACTTGTTTCCCACTCTTTGCCCCACCTTCCCACACCTGTAAAGGGCTAAGTTTGAATCAAATATGGGTCATGAAGAACTACACATCATTAGAGAGACTTCATATTACTAGCTCCAAAAGCCTAGCTTTGTAGCCAAGTTTCTGTGGTCTACATGCATCAATCTTTGCTATTTGTAATACAGATTAAGTATTGTTCTTATTGTTCTTATTTTAGTGCCAAATTTTAAAAGATGTCTAAGTTTGGTAAAAAAAATCAAATCAAAATCAGTAAAGAAAATCTAGCTTCTTTATTGAAATAGACATCGGAGAAACTAATTAAATGCTTATTGAATGTTAAAAAACAAAAAAGCTAAATAATACCATAAATGTTTTCTCCTTGTGGGTAATATAATCAGGAGTAGTAACATAAGAAAAGACTCTATAGAAGAATAACATTTGCTGATATTTGTTGTATATTATATCACGAGATGCTTGCAGATACGGTGAAAACTAGGACATTGTTCAAATAGCCAATTAATTTAATATGTAAAAGGATTTTCTGCTTTTAGTGTAATATTTTGCGCTTCTTCTTTTTTAAAAATTTCATAAACTACCTTTCCAAGAGTTGGAACATTACATCAGAAAAAAATACATAAATTAAGCTCTGGTGTATTACTTATTAAAAAATAGCCTAATAGTGAAAATTTTCCTTATAAAGATTGCGTGTTGAGTTTTTCATAGAAAGTCTAATATGTCTTTAGTCACAGATGTGTATTCCCTATGGACAAAAAGCAGGCAATATGTTTCTGAGCACCTTTTATCGGTTCTGACACATCATTACTCCTGCTTCTCCATAAGTACCAGAGGATGTGAATGAATGCGCCCTACCTCACTATAATTAGTGTCCTTATCTAATAAAGGTACTAGGTTTCTCTATCTGGGCTCACAGCGTATTTATTGAAGGGAAGGGTGGGGTACTGTCATCAAGTTGGTTTACAGATCACGGCCACCCTGTACTATTTTAGAGATTTCAATTCACTGATATTCAAGGTGACAAAAAAGAACCCCAGCTTCTTCTCTGTAGAAGATTATTTTATATTTATAAAATAATCTTTTTATTTTATATTTTATATTTATTTATTATTATATTTATTATTTTATTATTTTGTAGAAGGAGATTTTATAGGAATACAGTAGTCACTAGCCACATGTGATTACAGAGCCCTAATCTGCATTATGATGTGTATACTACCTATTGTACATATGAGCAATATATGTGACTACTGTATATTGAGAATGTGGCTTAATTATATTGTATATATTGAGTATATTACTATGTGCTGTAAGTTGTAGGATTGCTATAGTTAACAATAATATATTATGTAATTTCAAATAGCTAGAAGGAGGATATTGAATGCTCCCAACATAAAAAAATGAGGAAAGTTTTAGATGGATATACTAATTATCCTGACCTGATTACTATATAGTGCATGTATTAAAACATCACTATGTATCCCAGAAATATGTACAATTATTACATGTCAATTTTTAAAAAAGAATTTTTTGGAGTGATACAGCTGTTCTGTATCCTTCTTTTATGGATGATTACATGATTCTATACATATGCTAAACTTATAGAACTATATACCAGGATGGGCATGCTGGCTCATGCCTGTAATCCCAGCACTTTGGAAAGCTGAGGTGGAAGGACTGTTTGAGTCCAGTTCAAGGCCAGCCTCAGCAACACGGTGAAACCCTATCTCTACAAAAAATATAAAAATTAGCTAGGTGTAGTGGCACACGCCTGTAGTACCAGCCACTTGTGAGGCTGAGGTGGGAGGATTACTGAGCCTAGGGGGGTCAAGGTGTCAGTGAGCCTTGATCACACCACTGCACTCCAGCCTGGACGACACAGTGAGACCCTGTCTCAAAAAAAAAAAAAAAAAAGAAAGAACGACAACAAAAAATCTTACTGTTTCAACTTAATGAAAAATTATTTTATTAATCAAGTTGATTAAAAAAATAAAACTTTAGGCCGGGCACGGTGGCTTACACCTGTAATCCCAGCACTTTGAGAGGCTGAAGTGGGCGGATCACAAGGTCAGGAGTTCAAGACCAGCCTGACCAACATGGTGAAACCCCATCTCTACTAAAAATACAAAAATTAGCCGGGCGTGGTGGCATGTGCCTGTAATCCCAGCTACTCAAGAGGCTGAGGCAGGAGAATTGCTTAAATCCAGGAGGCGGAGGTTGCAGTGAACTGAGATCACACCACTGTACTCCAGCCTGGGCGACAGAGCGAGACTCTATCTCAAAATAAATAAATAAGTCAATAAATAAAACTTTAAAAAGAAAAGCAATGACATGATGTATATACACCTGTACTAGATTTTGATTAGTATTCAAAAAGTAACATATCTCAATCATTTTAATATTAATTTTTAAATATTAATTACATGTTGAAATGAAAATATTTTCAATATATTGGCTATATTAATTATATTAATAAAGCTATTTTTACCTGTTTATTTTCATTTTTTAAAATGTGGCTACTAGGAAGTTTGAAATTAGCTATGTGACTTACATCATGTTTCTATTGGACAGCACTGGATTCGAATATGAATCCCTGGATACTACATCCCTATAGTTTCAAATAATCCTTCCTGATTCTGAATCCTTTTGATATTTGCGGCTCATGTTTTCACTTGGACTTTTCATCCCCACACAGTCGGCTACTTCTCATGTCCACACTGTAAGCTTTAGAGGCCTTCTTAAACTTATATTTTTGTATTCAATAAGCATGTATTGAATGACTATTTGGTTCCAGGGAGTCTGTCAGAAACTGTAGGTAAATTGGAGGCTGGAGTATATTCTGGAAACTGCAGGTGCCTCCCTGTGACTAGAGATAAAGATGCAAGAAGGAAGGTGATAAGATACAATGCAGCCAAGGCAGAGGAAGCCCATCAGGAAATGGCTTGTGTGAAACTATGGAGTTCAGCTTTTATCCTGAAGGCAGTAGGTTGTAATTGAGAAGCTTTAGATGAGAGAGTGACATACTCAGGTTTACTTTTTTAGAAAAATCAGATTATAACACAGCAACAAAAGAATTAAATAGCTGTCACAACAATAAAAAATTAAAAGCTTGAATGTAAGCAGTGGTAACAAGGATATCTAAATTTGGATTTAAAGGATGTACAGAGTATAAAAGATACAGAACATGTTAACTCTTTAGATATGGAAAGTAAGAGAATGGAATAGGTCAAGGATAAGAACCTGCCTGAAAATTCTGGTTTGGAAAATTCAGAATGTGCAGATTGGGGAAACATACATTTCAAGTGTGATACATTAAATCTGGGCTTCTGAGAGGGCACACAAGTGGAACTACAGGTAGTCAAAGGATATAAAAGTAGGATAAGCAGAATGGTATAAATCATTCTCCCATTTATACCATTCAGAATGGTATAAATCAAAGTTATAAATGGTATGAAAACTTAGGAGTTCAGAAAAATCAACTTGGGATAGAATGAAAACTGACAACACAAACTCTGGAGAACTTTTCTTGTGAAATACTAAAAATAAAATACTTAAGGTTCTATGTCTAAATACATTTGTACAAGAAAAAGTCCAGAGGGCTATACGTTAAAATGTTAGCAGTAGTTGCTTCTGAGTGTGGGGTTATGAATGAAATTTCTTTTATTTTTTGGCTTGGTATTATCTTCCAAATTATCTATAAGGTACATGTATTAGTTATGATATTTTCCATGTTTGAAGCCATGTGTCTTCAAACAATACAGAATGTATAAAGCAAAAAGGTAACATTTTCCTTCAACTTCCTCCAATCCCACAACCATGTCAGAATCCATGTTCCAAGTTTACCTTGTATCCTCCGTGCACTTTTCCACTGTATTGGCAGATACACAAAAGACAGATAAGAAACATTTTTGTTCTTTATGTGTTGTGTTTTGGTTTTGCTTTATCCTAAATAGATCTGAGCACTCTCCTTTTCTTTATCTACATTCTCCAAATAGATGATTACTTATGGTCCCATGATGCCAAATCTCTCTATATGGATGGTGACACCTAAATTTAGATGTTAAAGCCATGAATTTTACTGAGAGCTTTAGACTTATTCATACTTTTTACTTATTTGGTGTTTACACTTGGCTGTGTAGTAAGCACCTTAATTTAAATACATTCAAAACAGAATATTTGATGCCTGTTCTGTCTTGAGGCCACAAACCCCCAAAACCGTTCTTTCTCACCTCAGTAAGGGTTATTTATTTTTGTCCACCAATGCCAAGGCCAAAATTCAAGAAGTTGTTAATTTCTCAACTTCACAACTAATGCATCAGCACAAACTGTTGTCTCTACTACTCAAATATATTCTGTATCCATCCACTTTCTCCCATATCCACTGTCATCACTCTAGTTCAAATCATGTTCACTTGTCTGGATTACCTACAGTGGACAGTCTACATCTCTTCCAATAATTTCCCTTTAGAATCCATACTGCATGCATATAAGTGACTTGTAAAAATGTACATCTGTCATCTTACTCTTTGATTAAAAATATTCTATGTTTTCTCATTACTTTTAGAATAAAACCTAGACTCCCTACCACAGCCTGGAAATACTTCCATGGCCTGTGCCTCCATCTCCATCATTCTGGGCACATTGGCTCTCCCTCTGTTCCGAAAACACAGCAATTCTTGTGGCCAACAGACCTTTGCATTGCTACTCCATCTATCTGAAAAGTTCTTCCTCCAAATATAAGTCAGTGTGGCTCCTTCTCAAATTCAAGTCTAAGCTCTAATGTTACCTTCTCAGGGAGTTCTTCCCTGGCTCTAAAGTTCCTGCTTCGACCCGTTTTATACATGAATTTATTCACTTGAAGTTTTGTCACAGATCATTACTATCAGAAAATGGTCATTCATTTACTTGGGCCCAGAACCAGGCTTTAACCTACACTACAATTTATTAAAGGCAAAGAAAATGAAGTCTTTTTTTCTTAGTCTATTAACTAATGTGGTCTTACTCATGAGCCTGTCCCCAATCTCACCAGCTAGGAGCAAGGAAAAGTGAAAAAGAAATTCTATGTAGTATATTTCACTTTAAAACTTAATTCAATCCAAGGGTTTAAATCGTCTCTTGATTTGTCTGATATAATTATTTCATCTTTTACATGTATCTTCTGAACTCCTTGCTTTCCTCAAGTTGGAAAAGGGGGAAGTATTTATGTGTCATCATAGCAATACGGAAAGGGAATTTCCTGGCCTCATGCTGGTTCTTGGGTAACTCAAGCATGTTTAATGAATGATTATTATAATCCCAGAATTGTTCTAAGTTGATTACGTGCATTGCTTAATTTAATCATCATAAAACAACTCTGTCAGGTAAACACAGACAGTTCCTGTCCTACAATAATTTATCTTAAAGCTTCTTGACTTTATGATGGTATGAATGCAATACACATTCAGTAGAAATCCTACTTTGAGTACCCATAAAACCATTCTGTTTTTCACTTTCACTACAGTATTCAATAAATTACATGGGATATTCAACACATTATAAAATAGGCTTTGTGTGAGTTTGCCCAATCATAGGCTAATGTCAGTGTTCTGAGCACATTTAATTAAGGTAGTCTGGGCTAAGCTATAATGTTCGGTGGGTTAGATATATTAAATGCACTTTTTTATTTTGAGATGGAGTCTCTCTGTTGCCCAAGATGGAGTACAGTGATGCCATCTTGGCTCACTGCAACCTCTGCCTTCAGGGTTCAAGTGATTCTCCCGCCTCAGCCTCCTGAGTAGCTGGGATTACAGGCATGCCACCATGCCCAGCTAATTTTTGTATTTTCAGTAGAGATGGGGTTTCACCATGTTGGCCAAGCTAGTCTTGAACTCCTGACCTCAGGTGATCACCAACCTCGGCCTCCCAAAGTGCTGGGATTACAGGTGTGAGCCACCATGTGCGGCCTATTAAATGCACTTTTAGCTTATGATATTTTCAATTTACAATGGGTTTATTGGGCCATAATCCCATTATAAGTCTAAGAGCATTTGTACCTTTATTAAGATTTACAGTTGGAGAAACTGAGGCAGAGAGAGGCAATATGATTTATGCAAAGTTACTACAGAGACAAGAATTGTACCCAGGCAGACTGCTCCATAACCCATGTCTTTAACCACCATCCTGTGCTGCCTTGTTTGTGTACTTGGCTGGGACCCAGTGAGCTGTGGTTGGCTCAGTCCCACCCTTGGGCTTTCTGTTAGTGTCTGCTGCTGACATCTATATCTGATGAGCTTGTGGTTGAGTGTGCTTGGCTTGGCCAGGGACTGGGCTGTCAACTCAACATTCACATTACACAGTACCTAAGGGAGTTTCAGGAGGAAAAACAGAGCTCTGACTCAGTGTGTGTATGCCAATCCACCTACTGACCTGATGTGGGCCATTTCATTTTGTCTGGCCACTCTGTTCATGGGCTCATCCCAGAGACCTAATGGGTGGCTGGGCCAAAATCCTTGTTGCCTTGATTTTCCTTAAAGGGCACATCCCTTATCAAAACCCCATGTCTGACTGTTTTCCTTCTCATCTTATGTTTTCTTTCTCTTTTTCTGCCCATAAGCCAGTGAAAGGAGGGAGTGTTCTGTCTGCCTGCTTTGTGACATAGACTTTCACTATGTCTATGTCTTCCTTCTTCCTGAAGAAGCATTTGTCAACACCTCCTTTCCATGCACAACCCCAATAAAATCACTGTGATCAGTAACCAAAACAGCATGGTACTGGTACCACAACAGAGACATAGATCAATGGAACAGAACAGAGCCCTCAGAAATGATGCCGCATATCTACAACTATCTGATCTTTGACAAACCTGACAAAAACAAGAAATGGGGAAAGGATTCCCTATTTAATAAATGGTGCTGGGAAAACTGGCTAGCCATATGGAGAAAGCTGAAACTGGATCCCCTCCTTACACCTTATACAAAAATTAATTCAAGATGGATTAAAGACTTAAATGTTAGACCTAAAACCATTAAAATCCTACAAGAAAACCTAGGCAATACCATTCAGGACATAGGCGTGGGCAAGGACTTCATGTCTAAAACACCAAAAGCAATGGCAACAAAAGCCAAAATTGACAAATGAGATCTAATTAAACTAAAGAGCTTCTGCACAGCAAAAGAAACTACCATCAGAGTGAACAGGCAACCTACAGAATGGGAGAAAATTTTTGCAACCTACTCATCTGACAAAGGGCTAATATCCAGAATCTACAATGAACTCAAACAAATTTACAAGAAAAAAACAAACAACCCCATCAAAAAGTGGGCAGAGGACATGAACAGACACTTCTCAAAAGAAGACATTTATGCAGCCAAAAAACACATGAAGAAATGCTCATCATCACTGGCCATCAGAGAAATGCAAATCAAAACCACAGTGAGATACCATCTCACACCAGTTAGAATGGCCATCATTAAAAAATCAGGAAACAACAGGTGCTGGAGAGGATGTGGAGAAATAGGAACACTTTTACACTGTTGGTGGGACTGTAAACTAGTTCAACCATTGTGGAAGTCAGTGTGGCGATTCCTCAGGGATCTAGAACTAGAAATACCATTTGACCCAGCCATCCCATTACTGGGTATATACCCAAAGGACTATAAATCATGCTGCTATAAAGACACATGCACACGTATGTTTATTGCGGCACTATTCACAATAGCAAAGAGTTGGAACCAACCCAAATGTCCAACAACGATAGACTGGATTAAGAAAATGTGGCACATATACACCATGGAATACTATGCAGCCATAAAAAATGATGAGTTCATGTCCTTTGTAGGGACATGGATGAAACTGGAAACCATCATTCTCAGTAAACTATCGCAAGGACAAAAAACCAAATACCGCATGTTCTCACTCATAGGTGGGAATTGAACAATGAGAACTCATGGACACAGGAAGGGGAACATCACACTCCGGGGACTGTTGTGGGGTTGGGGGAGGGGGGAGGGACAGCATGATATACCTAATGCTAAATGACGAGTTAATGGGTGCAGGAAATCAACATGGCACATGGATACATATGTAACAAACCTGCACATTGTGCACATGTACCTTAAAACCTAAAGTATAATTAAAAAAAAAATCACTGTGATGAAACATGGTTTATGGGGGAGAGGGATACAAACACAGTAATTTAACATTTGTCAAATATTATCCATACCTCTCTTGTACATCTTCCCCAGTAGAGCATAGGCTTAATACAGCAAAGACTTTGACTGACCTTGTCTATAGACCAATTTGCTGACTTCTAAGTCTTAGCTGTTTACTTTTTGAAAACATATAGTCTATCCATCATGGATATGACCCTAAGAAAAGCCTATGCAATGCTTAGAAAAGTAAAATACCTTATAAAGCATTTCATCCATCAGATGTCTATCCTACTGCCAGACCAGGAAAAGCAGTCATTGTATTTGCATGTTTCAGCAAAGAGCAGGGTAATAGATGAAACTACTTGAAGTAATGAACTTACTCATAACTTTTTTTTTTTGACAAAAACAGGCTCGAAAAACTGAAGTCATAAACAGCAAGAAAGAATGAGGCATGTAGAAAAGATTGCCATAGAATCACTCTGTCTACTTAAATACTGAAAGGGCAAAGTCAGCATGACTACACATACACACATGTGCACCCACAGTCAATTATAGGAAAGAACTCTACTTACAGAGAAAATGGAATGAATTAGTGAGTAACCTTGAGATGTACACTTATTTAAAAGAAGACAATTCAAACTATGGTATCTGGTTATAACTTGCCCACTGTATTAATATCCTTAAGCTGCTGTAAAAAAAAAAAAAAAAATTCACTACAGCCTTGGTGGCTAAAAACAACAGAAAAGTATTCTGTCACAGTTCTGGAAGCCAGATGACCAAAATCAGATGTGGGCAAGGCAACCTTCTGTATAGAGGTTCTGAGGAAGAACCTATTCCTTGCATCTTCTAGCTTCTGGTGGCTGCTAGCATTCATTGGCATTCCATGGCTTGTGCCTGCATCCCTGCAATCTCTGCTGCTCTTTACATACTCTTCCCTATGTGTCAAATCTCCCTCTGCCTCTCTTTCTCTCTGTCTCTCTCTTTTTTTTTTTTTTTTTTTTTTTTTTTTACATAGAGTCTCACTCTGTTGCCCAGGCTAGAGTGCAGTTGCATGATCTCGGCTCACCACAACCTCTGCCTCCTTGGTTCAAAAGATTCTCTTGCCTCAGCCTCCAGAGTAGCTGGGATTACAGTGAAGCACCATCATGCCCAGCTAATTTTTGTATTTTTAGCAGAGATGAGGTTTCACCATGTTGGCCAGGCTGGTCTTGAACTCCTAACCTCAAGTGATCTACCTGCCTCAGCCTCCCAAAGTGCTAGGATTACAGTCATGAGCCACCATGCCCGGCCATGCCTCTGTCTTACAAGGAAAATTTGATGGCATTTACAGCTCACACAGATAATCCAGGATAATCTCTGTGGCCAAAGAAGGAGAGGACCCAGAGAGAAGAGAAATATCTAGTTCCCTCGCAATATATTGACCAGGCTCAAATGGATTGGCCTTTAGAATTTTCTCTATTTTCAGAGTCAAGGAAATCCCTGGCCTTCAATGTTTCAGCTCTCTCATAAATGTGATTACTCATATCCCTTCCCTAAATTTATCAAATTAAGTTCACTTTTCATTATTTTTGTGTTCATTTGCAATTCAACTCTTGGTGATTTGGGCCACTATAAGTTAATATTTAACAAAAACATGCAACAATATAAGTATCTGCCATTTGAATTCAAAGGAGCCAAAAATACATATCCAAAGAGGGTGGAATCTGATTATCTCATTTTCGCCTGTCCACCAATAGTGTCCTACTTCCAGTCTACATCTCACTATACCCCTCAAGTAAATTGATGATGGGTGAAAGGAAAAATAACTGTGTACACATGTATGACTTTGCTATTGCAGATTTTGGAGAAAGTTTGGAATTGCTTTTGAAAAAGTAAAAATCACAAAACTCTTCAAATGAACACATGATTTAATAATAAAGTTGAATTAATTATGTTGGCCTCTTTGGATACTTTTTATCTTTATTTAATTTACATTAATTATGATACTGGTTTGATGATGGGATAAAGAAGGTCCCCAAATCCCCAAACAAGTCATTTGGCTTGCATGATAGTTCAACAAGCCTCAAGAATAAATCCTCCATCTTTATCAGTGCTCCAACCTTCACAATATGTGACTTCCATCTTGCAATTGATGCCCAGCCCTTACCTTCCCACAACTGGGAAAGGAAAAGGGAGCAAGGGAAGGATATCCTTTTAAGAGAAAAACCTAGAAGCACATACTATTTTTGTTCTAGAAGCCAGAACCAAGTCATATCAACACAACGAACCAGCTGCAAAAAAAGCTACCAATGTACTCTTTATTTTGGATGGCTTTGTAAAAGGTAAGATTTCATTACCATGGATAAGAAGAAAATCATCTTTCCCACAATACATTGTTTTGCTTACCTAAGTGTCATATAAGGAATATATTAAAGCCTCTCTAAGTCCCATTCAGCACCTGGCAACCTATGAAATGAAAGACAAATATGTTCCCCACCACCCTGCCCCCTCTACCAATACACACACACTAAGTTTACAATGGTGGATTAAGACTAGGATAACTGTAATAATATCTGTTTTAAATAGGAAAAAGTGAGAAATGTCAGTCATTTGTCCACAGGGATTATCAAGAGCTGTTGGGTATGAACTGCAAAGATTCCTTCCCTTAGAGTAAGTTTCTTATAGAGCCTGTCTGACTGTCACTGATTCTTACCTTGGTGAGAAGCTCTCCAGCACCCTGTTCTCTGTGAGGAGCTCTCCAGTACCCTGTTTTCCATGACCTCATGGCTTTGGCCTCTGGGAAGTATTTTTCAAGTCTGTCTTTCATTCTCTCTGGACATGTCGAAAGTAGTATGTATGTTTGATGGCGCCCAGCTTTGCAATCTGGCTTACAGAATTATCTGATTTAGGATTTGAATAATTAGAAGTCTTTGTAAGCATAACATGTGGATTCTTTGACAATATAAAGTCTTCAAAAGCTTAATAGGTTTCCATGTTTTTGTTCTTACTCAGTTCTATTTGGGAATGAAGACCCAACTTTCCAAATGTGGTACATGAGCATATATACCATCTTGAGGTTACAGAAAGAATGGAGCTTGGACCCTGCCTGGTAAAACCAGGGGGGAAGAAGAGAAATTCCATTAAGGAACAATAAATAATTACTAGCGAAAAAGACTGGAGGGAGGACAGAAATTAACTTGTGAAAATAGTTCTCTTTGGAATTTAAATGTTCCTTGAAGACAGTCGTTATCTTGAAAAAGTGTCTGTTCAGATATAGTTACATTTTTTTGGTCTTCTTTCCTATAATGGATAATAAGATAATGTGGGGAGGGGAACAAGAAGAAATGTTCTCCTTGATGGGTCCTATCTTCATGTAGATGGGGGGGAAAGTCTCTTCCAATGCCTGTTGATCTCTAACGGTTTTTAATTTAAAACACTCATTACCCTCAGGAAACCATATTCTAGGAGGAGACCTTTTGATTTTCTTCGGGTGACATCAGGATCAAGAAATATTTTAAAAATAACATCTGCATGATTTATTTTTAAAAGTAGTTCAGCAGTGAATAATGTAAGAGAAAGGGTTGTAGAGAAGGTCACAGGAGAAGGAGCAGGGAAGGGAGACTGATTGAGGAAGTCAAGATGAAAGAGACTGAATTTCAGGCATAGATATTCAAAGGAGATAAATATGTTTTTTTCCCAGGAGAAGTCTATACTGGAGAAATCCATTGCAGAAGTCTTTAATAGGCTGTAGATAATACCCTGAAATAAAATGACATCTTTCAGATAAAGTATGTGAAAGAAAAAACAAACAAAAAACGAACAAACAACAACAACAACAAAAAACAAGATCATCAAAAGTTTAGAAGACAGAAAAAAAAGAAGCCCCTCATGAAACCAAGGGAAGTCAGAGAAGTAGGAGGAGAATGGAGTGGTGTAAGAGAATTACTCTGAGGCGAAGGGAAAGAGCCCAGATTGCAATAGGTTAAACAGTGAATTTTACAATAGGTTTGAACACCCATACGAAGTTTAAGTCGATCCCAACATTATAGGTTTCAAAGAAAAGGGGAGTGAATGTCCTACGAGAAGGTAGGAATATGAGAGAGTGAGAGAGACAAAAACTTAGAAGTTACTCCCAGAAGGCCTTGCTGTGGGTTTGGTGGGCATTTATAGCTCTGGAGTTTCTCCCTGGAGAATGGAGAACCCGAGTCTGCTACGTTCCCTCCCTTCCTCACATCTGCCTTTACCTCCTGCTCTTACAGAGTGGTGTTCCCTGAGTTTCCATTCGATATACGAGTCCAAAATACTCAGTAGGGACAACCTGGAAATAGTTATTTTTGAGAATCAAAATATGAATCGACAGAATGCTACAAAATTTGTGTGAAAATTTTAAAAAGCCCTTCATTGAGAGTTGATCAGATAAACAGCATGTTTGAACCAGCATTCCTAATAACCATTCCATAACTGATGTTTAAACCATTTTCTCACACTGGGTTGTTCTAAGCTTGGTCAAGTATAAGCTAGTAGTAATACAAATTTAAAGACCGATATAATAGGGAAGAGAGAGACAGACTGAAAGAGGAGAGAATGGGAATGTTATGAAAATAAAAATTAATATTTGAGCTAAATTTGTAGCATCAAAAATATTCACTTGGGAAAGAAAGACTCTGAGTAGCTCTCTACAATTGCTTGTGTGGGCAAAAGTTTTAGAGATCATGCCAAGGCTTTTTGAAATCCACACCTAAATTTGCTGTTCTTCCTTACTCTCCTCTTAAAATTGCTTCATAAACAGCCTTTTAAAATTTATGGCCCAGTGTGGTGGCTCACACCTATAATCCCAGTACTTTGGGAGGTTGAGCTGGCAGAATCGATTGCCTGAGGCCAGAAGTTTGAGACCAGCCTGGGAAATATAAGGAGACCTTGTCTTTACAAAAAAAAAAAAAAAAATTATTAATTATCTAGGTACAGTGGTGAACTACTGTAGCTACTCAAGAGACTAAGGCAGGAGGATCCCTTGAGCCCAGGAGTTAGAGACTGCAGTGAACCAAGTTCACACCACTGCACTCCAGCCTGGACAAAAGTGTGAGACCCTGTCTCAAAAAAAAAAAAAAAAATCTATGAAGAGAGGAAGAGCAAATAAAAAGTATTTAGTAGATTATTGCACACAAGCAGTTTGTAAGAATGAATACAAAGACACCACAGAATTTCATTTCTCATTAGAAACACCTGTAGCTATATCTCACTTGGAGATTCTGACTAATTAAGGCTACAGTGGCGAGCTATTATCATAGTTACCTAAAGAAACCATAGTATCTATATTTTAAAGCAAAACCTACACTGTTAAATTTAGTACTTTTTCTGATTATCTGTAGTCCATTTACATTTCTCCCCTTGGGAAAATTTCTCAAGATACTATAAATAAATGCAGTACTTACATAATTTTGCATAGAGTGAAATATGTCACTGTTCCCTTTTATCAGTCTCTTTGCTTTAATCTTTTATCCTGATCATTAGTATAACATAAGTTCAAACTTCAGATCAATATAGAGAAATCTAGTTTCATTGTTCTCTCATTTTGTCTCTGTTCTCTTCGCCAAGAGATAACTTCTGTTCTATGTAAAGGCAGGAAAAGCACATAGCCACATTGATATGGTTTTGCTGTGTCCCCACCCAAATCTCATCTTGAATTGTAGTTTCCATAATCCCCACATGTCTTGGGAGGGACATGATGGGAGGTAATTGAATCATGGGGACAGTTACCCTCATGCTGTTCTCATGATAGCGAGTGAGTTCTCATGAAATCTGATGGTTTTATAAGGGGCTTTCACCTTTTGCTCGGCACTTCTTGCTGTGGCCATGTGAAGAAGGATGTGTTTGCTTCCCCTTCCACCGTGATTGTAAGTTTCCTGAGATCTCCCCAGCCATACAGAAGTGTGAGTCAATTAAACCTCTTTCTTTTATAAATTACCCAGTGTCAGGTATGTTGTTATTAGCAGCATGAAAATGGACTAATACACACATATATAAGTAGCCTTACGCACACACGTGCGGATGCACACACAAAATCCTCCTACCCATTCCTCTTTCCACACACAAACACAAACACTAGACAGCTACAGAAGGAAGCAAAAGCTTGAGACAAGTAAACTTCTGTGACAGATTTTCCAAACTGGACCCAAAATAGCCCCTCTGCACAAAAAAGACCAATTTGATGCAAAAAAAAACTTAGCATCTGGTTATTGTCAGGTCTGCAAGTGCATAAAAGAAGACTGTTTTTTATACTTTGATTTATTTTTCTTTCACCAAATACGCTGGATTTTTTCCCCATTGTGTGTATTGTGTCTAGAAAACACATATTTAGTCCTCTTTGTCTAGATAGTCTTAGCAGAACTATATCAAAGCACTTTCATCAGTTTGCACCTCTCACTGACCATCCCCCAACACAAATATAATAAGCAACATTCACTTTTTAAAGTGACAGTCTCAGATTCTGAAAAAGTGCAGTTCTGAAATAGTCTTTCATATTGCCATATGCAAATTAAGGCCATAATGACTTTATCTAGCTTTAGTAATATATTCTCACATAGAGCTTTGATATCAGAAAAACAACCAACAACTCCAGAAAGGAATGAAATCCTCAACAATGCCCAGAATTTGTCCCCAGTGGTCCACACTGCCAGGTTTTCCAGCTTCTTGAGTGTGAAGGCCTCACTGAGAGCTTCCTTCGCACACCAGCCCAGCACAGCTGCTTTTATTTCCCTAATAATGAAAATAGCAGAAACACATCTGTTTTCATGCTTCACTGTTGACAGCTCACCAAAAAATGTGCATCCAATAGTTTTTATCCAAATAGACAGACATGATGGGTCCAAAACACAGAGAGGTTATATGATGTTTTGGTTTTAAGTTTGTGCAAGAAATTCAATTTTTATATTTTATGTCATGCCTGAAACAAATCCCTCTCAACTTCTGAAAATCTTCTTAGAGAGGTTCCAAAGTGTTTCCTGGAGTGTCACCACAGTGTGTTGAAGCTCATACTTCAAATATAAAGTATATTTTAAGATAGCTATTTGCCAAAAATGATTTATGCAAACTATTTTAATCTTCAAAGCAGGGAAGGGTAAAGTAGTACAAGTGCATGTATAATGCTCACATGATGTAACAGAGAGATGTAAGCAAAGAAGTGTTTGCTTCTTTCTTGTTACTCAACATATCTATATTCAATTTTTCAGCTTTAAAAAAATGTTATTTCTCTTTGATAAAAACCTGTATCTGAAAAGTGTTCAGCTTAATAGATGATTATTTTTCATGGTCTTGAAACAACCAAAACATTAATTGTGATTTTTAACACTCATTAAACAGAGAAAAAGAGAGAGAGAGAGCACAGAGGTATACAGCATGTGAAACTTTGGACTGCTCAAAGAAGACATTTGCAAACATATCTTTTCAGGACTCTCAATAGGAACCGTAAGTGAGTTTCAGGTAAGTAGCTGTGATCAAATGGGAAAGTTTTAGGGAGGAGAACAAAGAAATTAGCTTTCATCTTAGAGTTTATTTCAACCACATCGAAGAGATAGTTAAAAATAAGTAGCCCCATACTACTTAATAATGCTGTTATCATTAATATTTTAAACTGTTAAAGTAAAAATATTAATGTAAAGACACATCTAACTTTTCTGCCTATGATAATAAATCTTCTGAGTAATCTCTTTTTTTCCATTATTGATTTCAGGTTCGCTCATCTAACTGTAGCAGTTAACTGACTGACAAGGTAAAGGATTGTGGTTTTCTGTTTCAGACGGAAAAACTAAAAACATAAGAGAATCTCACAATTATCCACACATACTCCAAAAGTTCATACTACAGAAGAATCTATGTATACTTAGACTATTGAGAAAAGTCAAGTTGTTTTTCTATATGAACTCAATAATACATTTTCAAGACACTGGATTAATTTAAAGTAAGGGTCTTACACCTTTATTACTGAAGGGCCAGTTAATACAAAAAGATCTAATGCCCTTATTGCAGAATTATTCAACCAAATTTCCAGCTAATGCTTTTTAAAGAATAAATTCACAAGAAGTTTTATTTTGGGCACATGCCTTTGGGCTATACTCCTTTTTGTCAAGTCAGCCATAGCCTATGATCAATGTAAGTTCTCCAGCCCAGTTGAACATGCTCCCATTTGAACACATTGAGACCCACCTTCAGATAGGATGCCTATATTCTTTGGACAGGCACTTATTAGGTAATGAACCAACGATAAGTAATAACTGTCCTTTTATAATTGCTCACTTAAAAGAAAAAAGCTCAATCACCTAGCCAGGTAAAACTCTTGTCCAGTATTCACACAATGCACTGTAACATGAACCAAATGCCTAAATGATACTGTTTCTGCCCTCCAGATGCTTAAAATCTAAGTGGTACACACACACACACACATGCACGCGCACACACACACACACACACATCTATAGTCACCCTATATGGTTAAAATGGAAAGAAGTACTATAAGAAGAAAGAACTACTATAAGAACCACTTCCTAATTGTAAAGTAGGTATGTGAGAGACCAGTATTTTAATATTTTTTCTCAATCTTAGAAAAATGGGCATTTTCCAGGAAAGGGAAAGACTAGAAATAAAATAGAAAAAGCAGGCTTAAACAATATTCTCCTGTAAGTTTCTGGTGAGTTTTCCTGTTTGCTTCTTCCTCTCCATTTTGTCTTCAAGCATTCCCTGCTGTGCAGAAAGCTGTTTTCGGCAACTTCTCCCTGTAGTCTTGCTCACACCAAGTAAGAGTCCAAAATTCTGTTCTGCTAAACATTGTTCTCTGTGATGATTCATCATTTACAGAGAAAAAAGGGTGTGTCAGCAGGGAATCTGGACTAAGAAACAAAGAACCTGGATTCTAATCCTAATTCCTCCATTAATTAGGAATTCATTTTGGCCAAGTCCACTAAACTACATCATGACTCATTTTAGCTCATTGATAAAATGAGGATAATAACGTTTGCATTCTCTTACAAAAAATGTTGAAAATAGAAAGTATTTTGAACGTTACAAGTGTTCTATATTATTATTGTTAGTAAACCTGCCAAAAATTAACTCTAAGTTTACAACTAAAAGCCACAAATGAATTTTTTATTTACTCAGTCATATGGAATCTTTAAGCACAAGTAAAAGATCTCTAAGTGGCCCTAGGAAATAAGAAGTGTTAAAACAAATCAGCTTTGCCAAATACTGGGAGTTCTGAGAACTTCACTGTGTCCCCAGCCATGCTGGTCATCTTCCAGTTTCCACTCAGAGCTTTTTATCTAATCAATGAATTTACTGATTTAAATACAGGTTTAGGAACAAAGTCCTAAGTAGTTATTTTATGGTTCTTGCTTTGCTTTGCAACCATATCCCAGCATATTTCCCCCCTCTCACTGTGCTCCAGTCATAATGGGCTACTGTTGATTCCAATTCCTTGTCCTGATGTCAGGACTTTTCCTTTTCAACTGTTCACTCCAGCCTCAGATTTTTCAATAACCGGCTCCTTCTCATGCTGCAGATCTCTACTCAAATGCAACCTTCACAAAAACCCTTCTGTGACCACACTATCTCCAGGTAGAGTAATGTCTCTCCCATCACCCCCTACCACATCATCCTCAGAGTACTTACCACTTCTATTATTATCTCATATTTTGTCTGTTGTAGGCTCAAGTGAAAATAGAATCATCCTTGATTCCTCTCTTTCCCCCATGCTCAGCCTATCAGCCAGTCACCTCTGTCTCCAGAATTATTACATAAACGTTCATTGATTTCCATCTCTAATGTTATTATGCCATCCCATCACCGACATTGCTAACTAGGCTACTGCAGTATCCCTCTGACAGGAGCACCTGCATCCACATGCATCCTCGCATATCTGATTTTTTCACTGTATCCATAATAACCTTTTCCCGAAACTTGTCAGGTTTAGTAGGTACCTACTTAAAATCCTCCAGTAGTTTCCCAATGCTTAGAAAAAGAGTCAAACTTTTCCCATGGCCTACAAGTGCTGCCTACTAACCTCACCATCTACCCCCTCTCCTTACTCTGCCCAACCATACATCTGTCAGCTGTTTTCCTGTTTCCCTCAGGACATTCACTTGTCACCTAAGCTTGAGCACATTTCCCTCTGGCCTTTACATGGCAGGCTTGGTGTCATCATTCAAGTCTCATCTCAAATGTCACCTGCTTAGTCATTCCTTTATTGAACTATCCTCTATCCCTTTGATTACCCATCACATTACTGTTTGTTATTTACTGCATTGCATTTTTACATTACATTAGCATTATATAGCATTTTTACATTACAACTGATTGTTGTTTTCTCCATAGCACTTATCACTATTTGGAAGTGTTATATTCTTTTACTTGGTCATTTATAATTTCCATCTCTCCTGCTAATACATTGGATCTTTAAGAGTACAGACACACTGTCTTATTCATTGTGATGTATCTAGAATTTAGAGAAGCATCTTTAAAATAGTAGAGGCTTAATAAAAATATTAACTAAGTGAATTAATAGCAGTTCTGCCTGCTTTCCTCATAAAAATGTAATTTCCATGAAGGAAGGACCTCATCTTGTCTTTGTGTCTTGGTGTAACATATACTGCTATTTCCCCATCACCCAGCCCAATGCTTAATGAGTACTCATTAGTTATTTTAAGAATATTTGCTGAATGCAAGATAAATAAATGACTGAGTCTGAAGAAGATAATAGGTTTAAGTATTTCTAGACTATAAATCAATATTTATTTGTAGTGGATAATGTGGTTGCAGAAGTTAGAAGCTCTTTCTAATATTTTTGGGTAGTCTACTAAAGGGGTAGATAGCCAAGAATTTACCTTGAAAGATATCATTGGGTCAGTAAGCATGAGTTCTTATTTCAGACAAAAATGATCTTACCTTAGCTAGTAAGATCATTGCCTACTGATGACTCACAACTGAGTCTTTTTTTAGGCATTGTGAACTAACCAAGGGAGCTGACTCACCCAAAGTGATGTTGCTCACTTCCAGTGATTGTTAGATACTGACTGAACAATAAAGGCACAAATTCCCTTACCGCAATTCAAATTGTCTGGGAACCTCTGTAGAAACTGCATCATGTATTGGGTATCCCTCTTGCTTTCCTCTTTCCTTTAGAAATATTGTTCTTGTCTATCAAAACCTATGCCCTGGGAGCCATGTCTCCTTTAAGGGTCAAGGTAGTCGTTCCCACATCTGTTGGTAGTGTAGCCTGCTGATGGCTCTCAGCTGAGTCCTACTCAAGACTGTGCCTTCTTCCAAGGAAAGCCTTTATCCAATAACTACCTAAGGCAGGAGTGCAAAGGCCCAGTCCTCCTGCCTCAATCTGGAGCATCTCTGAAACGCAGTCTCACTTTGAGAGCTTTCTGTGGGATTGGCTGAAGCCTCATGACAACTGCATTCAATTTAACTACACTCTGTGCTTAAACTGCTTCTCTCCCTCTTCAAAGTATTGTTACAAAGAGCACTCACCAGTAAACCATCTGCAGGTAAATTTTCATCTCAGAATCTCTTTTCAAAAAAAACGATGTATGTCATTATTAACTAAGGTTGAATTTTAAAACATAGTATGGCTTTGAGTTATCATGACTATCATTGCTTTTTGTATGGGAATACCACAAGTTAAATATTGATGTCATGCAGGAATAAGGAAAGAAATTGAAGGACCTTACTAAGGAGTTGATCCTCTTTCACTTTATGGGAGAAATAATATAGTGCGATATAGCTATAGACTGTGGTTAGATAAACAGAAGATACATAAAACAATAGACAATAAAACAGATAACATAGGCACTAAATTTATATCATATGCAGTACTACATCACTTAGTGCTTCATATCCAGGGTGTGGTGTTCTCAAATGAAAGAGAATCTGAAAATAAGCAAGAAGGTCTGTAAGAAGACAAATAAAATGTCACGAAATCAAGTATTCAAATTATAAACTATATTTGCAGAGAAACCTACCAGGATTCAAAGCCTTTTCCTCATTTGAACATTAATTCTAATAGTCTTGATTTTCTGGCGTGGGGCTAGCTATGCATCACAAGCTATAAATTACTTGTATGTACATAGGCATGGTATTGTTAAAATAATAGGAAATAAATGAGACAGAAATATCGAAAGAAGAGACAGAGCCATAAAAATTGTGGGAAAAATTAGTAGTCAGTAAGATGGGCTCTAAGGATGGAAAGTCTATGTTCAGGTCTGACTCTTCTACCTTCTTGTTTATGCAAATTATTTCACCTGATCTCTTTATTTAAAAAAAAACTGGGTAACTGTGATAGGCAGAATCATGAACCTCAAAGATGTCCATGTCCTAATATGTTTATTGTAAAGATCTCATTAGATAATGCTTGCAAAATAATACAGTTTCTAGTACATAGAACGTTCATTATGGTAGCATAGTATAGTCGTGTAAGGGCATTCAGTAGAGGAACAAACCACACTGCTCACCTCAGTGAAGCCCAGAGTCACAGTATTTGGCATCTATAGTAATGATCTTAGTTATCAAAAAAAAAAAAAAAGTTGAAGTTTGCACATTGTTCTTTTAAGATGGCAAAGAAGTGTGAAAAATTTTTTCTCTAAAACTTAATTTCAAAAAAGTGTTAAAACCAGATTTTATTTGCCTGTAACATGGTTTTAGAAGGAGCATATAATTTTTCCAGAAATCAGATAGATTTTTGAAATAAAGCTCTATATGGGAAAACAAATTATGTCATTCTCCAATGTCTGACACAACATTTACAGAAGAGAATCTCATCTGTCTTTCTTGAAGTATGTTTCTTAAATTTTATACACTCAATAATGACAATGATAAAGGTCTCATACAGTAGATAACTATTATCATCTAGCACTTATGCAATTACATAAAGAAAATAAGCGACTTATTATAAAACTGTAGATTTACCTGTAGAAATATAAATATGCCCTTAACATAGAAATTTAGGTAAGTAAGAGTGTCTGTGGTGGAAAATGGATTTAAAATAAATGAAAACAAAAAATAAACGAAGTAACCAGTGAGATTCTAAGATTATAATATCCAATTTAGCATTTTGGGCTATGAGTGAGAAAGAAAGTAAATCTTGGAGATCATTTTAACCTGTGATTTCAAAACACTGCTGGAGAATAAGTACTCAGTTTTTATTAATTTTTTACAAGTCTGGAGAGATAAGATAAATGAGGACAATGTAGTCGTTTTTTAAATCTAGATTTATTTCATTTAAAAGACTGGGTATTATTCTGAGATTACACTGTTCTACTTTTGAGTATTCAAAATCCTTCTTTAATAAAATGATGAGGATAACAGTGGTAGAAGTTTGCGTTGTTAAATGCTCTTATTTGGCAAAATTTACAAAGGTTATCAGTTCCATGTCAATTGCTTTTAATTTTACTAATCCATTAATACCACAAGTCTGGGAGCTGCTGATTTAGCCTTACCTCCATTTTGCAGAGAAAGAAATTGAGGCCCAGAGAAGTAAATATCTTCTTTAAGACCTCAACAGTGGCAGCACCCAGCCTAGGATCTTGCCATGGGTCATTTATCAGTGGTCATTAATATAGCATTTTGGAAGAATATAAGTAGCTTTATTTCCCATCCAGAATGTTGGACTAATTTTTTTCTAAAATAGATTATTAAAGAAGTTCCAATGTTTATTGGCTTACCAAAACTGTGTAATGCATATCTGAATTGACTTAAATTTAAGCAGAGAATCTATTGCAAAAATATTGCCTTTCCACTTGTGTTACTTAAGTGTTGAGTCACCTTTTCAGAAATAACCAAATCCATCAGGCCATAATAAATGATAGAAGCTAAGTGACAAGACATCTGCTAGGCAGTACAAACATTCACATCTCAGGAGGACAAACATTCACATCCCAGGAGAGCAAGTGCTTGGAATTCTCAGCTGGATTTTAAGTGGTTCAGAAATGTTAGCAGAAGGTAGAAATTCCTTCTAGTATCTTTTGGCTGCCTATTGGAAGGGCGAGTAGCTAAGAATTTACTTTGAAAGATGTAATTGAGTCAGCCCCTATGGGTGATTCTTGTTAAGAGAGCTAACGGTAAAGATAAGCAGCATTTGTTTGGAGGTTGTGTAAATATCCCTGCTCTGAGATAAACAATTTGCATATCTGGAGAGAAGACAAAGTCAGCCTCTCCGGGGTACCTGACACTGGCTTTTCTGGGCCTTCAGAAATAACAGAGTTGTTTTCTTAGCTGCTGGGAAGAATTATTTTAGGTAGATAGATTCTTAAATAAAACAAAAGGATGTAATTTGAAACCCTAGGCATCCTATACCTATATTATTTCACTCTTTTCTAAAATGAACATTTTTATAATTGTGTATGTAATGTCTTTGAACCCTGAGCGTCTGCCTGAAACAGCTGTTTGTGATTAAAATTAAACCAAAGCTTTCTACCAGTGAAGAATTCACAGCAGATAAAAAGAAAAAAATCATGGGTGCTATAGGGACTATGCAACTTTTAACTTTCTTCTCACTCAGATTACGTGCAAGGGACATTTGCTCATTTTATTTCCAGAAAGGGAAGGAGTTTAGTGTCAAAAGTCAGAAATTTTCTGAGACACAAGAAGTCTTTTCAGATATGGCGCTAAGAATTAAACCAGTTCACTAATTAAAAAAATTTTTTTTCAGTTATTGAACAACAAAAATATTAATGTGTGGTTGACTTCTTTGAAGAAGCATTTATTTATGCTAATCTCATTTGGGGAACTTATAGAAGTATTTATTATGCTAATCTCATTTTGGGAATTTATACTTCCTATAATTAATAGAAAGAAATCTATATGGCTAATTTTAAATTTATACTTTGATGGCTGGTTTTATGTGTCATCTTGGCTAGGCTAGAGTACCCAGTTATTCAAACACTACTATAGGTGTTGCTGTGAAGGTATTTTCTTGATATGGTTAGCATCTGCAGTCAGCTTGAAACCACGATTGCAAAATTGTAACTGAGACAGTGAAAAAGATCTGAACTAACCCACTGCATCTTGCTTCTAACCTCCAAACTGTCCTTGTTCATTCCTGGGTGTAGGATGAGCTAATTTTGTTAGGATCTTAGTTTATAGTTTAAAACAAAAACAGTAACAGCCCTTTCCCAAAACAAATTTCCTTCTTGCATGGGGACTAGACTGCTTTTGTAGGACTAATAAATTAGCCACAAGATTAGAAATTATGGTTTAGGAGTCATGCAGCTGGAGGCTACAAGATTCTGACCCTCTCTAAACTGCTCCTAAGATCAGTGCTTGAGATATGATGCAGACCCTGCACTTGATGGATCAGCTGACACCACCCAAATCAATACATTGGCTCATCTGATCTTGTGGCTCCCACCATCTCTGACCTGACCAATCAGCACTCCCAGACACACTCCCATCCGCCAAATTTTCCCATCCCAGACTCACTCCCATCCACCAAATTATCTTTACAAACTCACGGAATGCTCGGGGAGACTGATTTGAGTAATAATAAAACTCCAGTCTCCTGCACAGCCGGCTCTGCATGAATTACTCTTTCTCTATTACGATTCCCCTGTCTCGATAAATTTGGCTTTGTCTAGGCAGCGGGCAAGGTGAATGCACTGGGCAGTTACAAGCTAAGTAAAGAACACTATTCTTTATAAAGTAGGTGGGCCTGTCCCATCTGTTGAAAAGTCTGAAAAATAAACACTAAGGTTTCCCTGAAAAAGAAGAAATTCTACCTAAGGCATGCAGCATCAACTTCTTACCAACAGTTTCCAGCCTGCAGGCCTGCCCTATAGATTTCAAACATGCTATCCTCCCAAAAACCATGAGCCAATTTCCTTAAATAAATCTATCTATCATCTATCTAGCTGTGTTTTTTACTCATTCAGTTTCTTTGGAGAATTCTGACTCATATATCTTCTAAACAATAAAAATTTTTTCCATGAATAATTTCAAAATGCTTGTGAAATGGTTATCAATTTTCATAATAAATCATAATTGCTATAAATTAAAACCCTCTTAGTTGCTTGTCTCATCAACATATTTTTTATTTCTATTCAACTTCTCATTGATTACCTCATATTCAGATATATTTTTAAATGATTAGTTATACTAAGAAGTCAAAGATAAAAAACTGAAGCAATCCTTTTATATTTGATTTCAAAAGAAGAGATTATTCCTACTTGGGGACTATTCCTACTTAGTAGAGGGGAAAAGGCAAGCATGTATTAAGCTCTTAAAACTATTACTAATCAATAATAAAAATATTCAAAGAATTTTCCTTCACCTAATCCTCAGCTAGCCGTTTAAAAAATGAAAAAAGGGAAGAGGGAAACATATGTGGAGAGAGGGAGAAAACCAGAGAGAGAGAGAGACAGAGAGACAGATTCAGAGTATGTGTATGTGTGAAAATAACTATAAATAGTTTCCTAAAATAGCAACAGAATACTATCTAATATGGGGACTTGGGGAAAAAATGTGGACATTTTACCAGCTATTGGAGTTATTTCATCATTGAGAATTTCACCTAGGAAAAAAGGTTAATCATGGCACATGCTCATCTAATTTGGATTGCTAAATATAAAAACTGTGGTCCCTGCACCTCAGTGAGTTCACAGAGAGAAACACTGACACCAAATCACAGTAGCAAGATCACTATTTATTTACATTTGTCTTTAACTTCATACATCTCTTCTGCTACTTCTATGCCTGAAGGATTATGCAAAAAAAGAAATAAAAGACAAATTTTATGACAGTAAATAGCTTAAATATTAGAATAACATTTGATCCTTACTTATTGCGCATAACACGATATTGCAAAATTTAGTAACTGTTAGAAACAAATACTTGTTCCTCAGTGCCAAAAAGAAGAACTAGCGCTCAGACAAAGAATTTTCTCAGCAAGGCAATTTTACTTCTATAGAAGGGTGTGACTCATGGATGGAGCAATAGCGAGAGCACAACTGAACAAGGGAGGGGAAGGGGTCCTTATTCCTGATACAGGTAGCCCCTACTGCTGTGTCATTCCCCCATTGGCTAGGGTGGGACCGCACAGTCTAAGCTAATTCTGATTGGCTGTTTTAAAGAGAGCAGTGGTATGAGCCAGAATGGCAGGGTGAGCAGTTTGATGGGAAAAATGGTTACCAAACAGGTAACTAAAGGTGTCTTAGGTCAGAGCAGGTGACCAGGGATGACTCAGGTAAAAGCAGGTGACCAGGATGAGTCAGAATGGAGCAGGTGACCAGGGGAACGATGTGAACTACTGATTAAAATTGGTGGAAAAGGTTGTTTACTGAGACTATGAGGAAGTTAAACTTTAAAATGGAAGACAAAGGACTGCACATACTGACATACTGATTATTTGAAGAGAAATCTCGAACTCACTGTATCCAACATAACTTTAAAATTATACATTATTATCTTACAGTTTTTCAGGAAAATGAGAGCAGCTGAATTGGGTATTTCTAGCTCAAGACCTTCCTTGCATGAGTTGCAGTCAAGGTGTCAGCCTGGGCTACAGTTATCTGAAAGCTTGACTGGGGCTGGAAGATCCTCTTCCAAGATGGCTTTCTCACGTAAATGTTGACAAGAAGCCTTAGTTCCTCATTACACGAAACTCTCCCTACAGCTTCTCCAATGTCCTCCTAACATGGGAAGTGGTCTCCTCCTGAACATGTGATTCAAGAGGCAAGGAAGAAGTTCTAATGTCTTTTATGATCTAGCCTCAGAAGTCTCTGTCATTTTCACAGTGTCCAATTCATTATCCAATTTAGCCCTATCTACTACAGAAGGATAATACTAAGGCCATGAATATCAGAAGGGAAGCATGCTTGTGATCTATCTCAGAGGCTGGCTACCATAATCACTAAATAAGATGGACAAAAAGCACATTAAAAATCAACAAATGCATATTAATAGAGCTCAAAGTGAGTATGTCAATTTTGAAAAATAAACAGCATAATCAGAATAAGATAGAATTTGTCATGGGATTTTTTTTTTGAAGGAGGTGAGAAGTTTTCAGTTGAGTTAAGAAAAAAATGAGAGACTGAAATTTTGATAGAGAATAATTAAGAGGAGTGGACATTTCAGGTAAATACACATGTCTATCTTCATTCGCTACTGAAGGATAAGGATTATGTCTGAGAAAGTCTGATCACTTAGCATTTAAATCAGAGTTACAGACTTTTATTTGTAGGTGATCTTAAAGCAACCTTATAACAGTGAGTGAAACATATCCAAAGGACCCTTTTACTACAAAGGTAGGGATCTGAAACATTACCATGTCCACGTTTTTTTAGAATAGGTGCTGTATTAGTCTGTTTTCATGCTGCTGAAGACACACCTGAGACTGGGAAGAAAAAGAGGTTTAAATGGACTTACAGTTCCACTGTAAGTGGCTGGGGAGGCCTCAGAATCATGACAGGAGGTGAAAGGCAGGGCAAGAGAAAATGAGGAAGATGCAAAAGTGGAAACCCCTGAGAAAATCATCAGATCTCGTGAGGCTTATTCACTACCATGAGAACAGTATGGGGGAAACTGCCCCCATGATTCAAATTATCTCCTACCGGGTCCCTCCCACAACACATGGAAATTATAGGAATACAATTCAAGATGAGATTTGGGTGGGGACACAGAGCCAAACCATATCAGGTGCTTTCTTACATATGTAAATAATCATAAGCAACTGTAATAACTAACATAAATGTAATAAAATGTGCTTAGTAAAATGCATAGTTTTTTACAGATATAAAGATATTTGTTAATATCATAAACTCATATACAGACACAAAATATATTCTTTAAAAGTTTCTCTGTACCTTATCTTCTCAACATGTCAAATTAACTAAAAATTTGTGGATCAGCTTATTGAGTAAAAAATCAGATTACTAACAGACTGCCAACACAAACAATTTAAATTGTCGAACTTGCCTGATGCTGACTAAATCATGCTGAGCAACCCCACAATTATAATTTGGCACTCTATTTGCTGTTCAGTAAACATAAATATTCTGTCCTGTTGATAGTTTTATTTTTTCATTGTAAGTTAGTCACTGGACATTCTTTATAAACCCACTTCTAGTAAGTTTATTGTATGTCATTTCATAAGAATTGATTCATTATCTTAAAGTATAATGACAAAAAAAGTGTCATGATCTCGAAAACTGGAGGACCAATTTCTAGAATATAATGACCACTTTAAAGCTTCCTCCTTTGCCAAAATTCCATCTGAGTGACCATTGACCTCTCAAGACCTAATGGTAACAAGTCCTAATTATTTTCTCTTTATACTTTGACTAAAATGAATACTATATCTAGTAAGGATCAAAGTTGGCAGAAGGAAGAAAACAAAAACTTCTATTAGAGAGGTAAGATAAGAAAACCTTTCCTCCTCCACTGAAAAAACTTGATATTATATTTTCTTTAAGGATCAATGAAGTTTTACCTAAATTTTAATATTTTGCATGGCATATCAGGAAGAATAAGATGAAGAATTATGACACATGGATTCAGGTTCTTGCTCTGAGACTACTTATGTGGCATCAGAATATTGCCCCAATTTTTTACATCTCAGATTCTTCTACTTTAAGAACTGGTGCTTTGGTTAGATTATCTCTAAAATTTCTTTTGCTAAGAAACTCCTTGATGTTTCTTCAGATGACTAACCAAATTCTTCAAGAAAATAAGATAGTGTTAAATTAGTCCAGTAAAAACAAAGGAAGGCAAAACACAGAAATAAGATATTGTTTCCATGAGAAAAAAATAAAAATTTTAGCTATTATTGCAAATTTAATTAGTATGCATTAAAGCATTCCATAATTATTATCAAGCCTCCTAATTTATGCCATCCATACAGAGATTACAGAAAAGAACAGAATTAAATTGAGGTCAGAATCCCAGTAGCTAAAATGTTGGCCAACAGTCTAAAATGTTGCCAGATTGTCCAGACACACTACAGGGAAATGAGCCAGTTATCTTTAGTTTTTAAAGTACACCTTGCCCATCTCTGCTAATGGATTCAAAACTCTAGGGTAGCTCCTGGACATCTGTACAGACTAAAAGGCTCCTGCAACGTCTGGGTCACCCTAATCCTTTAAAAAGTCACTATGTGCTTCTTTCTTATCTGAAAAATCTTAGTTATGCTTTCAAGACGGTTTTCTGGTAGATTTTATAAGATAATACCTCCTCTCACCCTCCCCTGCCTATTTCATGAGCCTATGTATGTGATAAACAGCAAGCATTTTGAAATCATCTGAGGTCTTTATAAACAAACATGCTGGCCTCAGACCCCAGATAACAATGTGTGTTTTTCATGTGTGAACAATCACTAAATGACTTTTGAAAATTGGGAAATGTGCAGAAAAAAATTTTCCTCAGTTTTAAAATACACCTCGTTTAGGAAAAATAATTGTTTGGGCAATTCATTTGATTTTTAGTAATTAAAATTACATCTTCCTTTCACAAATAGTTTTATCCTCTTGAAATAGTGCTTAAATTGCTGTGTTTTATGGAAAACATATGATGCTTGATTTTTCCTTGAAAGAAAAAACCTGGAAAAAAACCTCCAGAAAACAAATATACCGTAGAAGAAAAAGCATCAAGCTCAGGTTTGGGCTCCCAGGTTTTCACACTCACTTGCATGAAAAAGTCTGGATCTTTTGTTCCCTTGGCTCTAAAATGAACAATTAGAATCTAATTTCCCTTCAGGCTTAAAAAACTAGGAATATATGTTTTCTCATCATGTATGTTATGAACAGAATTATGTGCCCCCCGAAATTTATATGTTGAAGCTCTAACCCCCAGCACCCCAGAATGTGACTGTATTTGGACACAGGGCCTTTAAGATGTGACTAAGTAAAATGAGGCCATTAGTGTGGGCTCCAATCCAAACTGACTGGTGTCCTCGGACAAACAAAGAGACGTCAGGGATGTGAACACAGAGAAAAAAATGTGTGAAGACACTGCAAGAGGGCATCTGCAAGCAGAGAGAGGCCTCCGAAGATGCCAAGGCTGCTGACATCTTGATCTTGGACTTCGTCTTAGTTTGGGTGCTATAACAGAATACCAAAGACTGGGTGGCTTAAACAACAAACATTTCTTTCTTTCTTTTTTTTTTTTTCTCAATCTGTCGCCAGGCTGGAGTGCAATGGTGTGAGCTCAGCTCATTGCAACCTCCGCCTCCTGGGTTCCAGCAATTCTCCTGCCTCAGCATTAGGAGTAGCTAGGACTACAAGCACGAGATACCACGCCCCTGCTAATTTTTGTATTTTTAGTACAGACAGGGTTTCACCATGTTGGCCACGATGGTCTCGATCTCTTGACCTCGTGATCCATCTGCCTCAGCCTCCCAAAGTGCTGGGATTAGCACAGTCAGGTTCTTGGTGAGGGCTCCCTTTTCCCAGTTATGCCCTCACATGACCATCCTTGGTGTTTGCACAGGAGGAGACATCACGTGTCTCCTCCTCACCTTATAAATGCACTAATCCCATCATGAGGGCCCTACTCTCCTGACCTAAGATAACCCTAAACACCTCCCAAAGGGGCACCTCCAAATACATTAGGGGTTACATTTCAACATATGCATTTTGGGGAAACACATTCAGTCCCTAGCAGATTCTAGCCTCCAGAATGGTGAGAAAATAAGTTTCTGCTGTTTAGGCCACTCAGTCTTGTTATGGCAGCCCTAGTACAGTAATACGATGTACAGCAGTATTAATCATTAGTTTCCTTTTGTTGTTTTCAAACAAAAGAGAAGGCTAACTTTCAAGTTTAGATATACAACTCAAAATTAGAAAAAATGTTCCTGTATGAGCTAAAATTTATAGTTATGAAACAAAAATATTATACCTCACTATTCACACCCTGTTCTGCTGTTTTAACCTTTAAACAAATATGAAAACTCCAGGTTGTCACATACAACTAGGGTTGGTAAATGTTTTTCATAAAGGATCAGACAAGGGTATCCATTATCTTAAATGTTTTGAACCAGAAGTGTTTTGGATTTTGAATTTTTTTGGATTTTTGGAATATTTGCAATCTATACTGGTTCAGCATTCCTAATCTAAAAATCTGAAATTCAAAATGGTCCAATGAGCATTTCCTTTGAGCATCATGTCAGCACTTAAAAAGTTTTGAATTTTGGAGTACTTCAGATTTTGGATTTTCAAATTAGGGATATTCAACCTGTAATAAATATTTTGGCTTTATAGGCCATATGATCTCTTGTAAATACTCAATTTTGCTGTTACAGCAATGCATGAACAAATGAGTATGGCTATGTTCTAATAAAACTTTATTTTAGGCACTAACATTTGAATTTCATATAATTTCACGTTATGAAATATTTTTTGAATTTTTTTCAAATATCAAAAAATGTAAACATCACTCCTAGCATGCCAGTTATAGCCCATGGACGATAGTTTGCTAACCCAGAATAGTATAATAAAATGAAACAATCCACTTTCTGTTTCTTCCTTGTTACATCACAGTTATTAATGTTTATTTTATTTGTTTATTTTTAAATTTCTTTGAGACAGGGTTTTTTTCTGTTGCCCAGGCTGGAGTGCAGTGGCATAATCACAGCTTATTGCAGGCTCAACCTCCAAGGCTCAGGCAATCCTCCCACCTCAGCCTCCTAAGTAGCTGGGACCACAGGCGTGCCCACCACTCCCAGCTAATTTTTTTATTTCTTGGAGAGATGGTGTTCTCCCTATGTTGCCCAGGCTGGTCTCAAGCGATCCTCGTGCCTCAGCCTCCCAAAGTACTGGGATTACAGGTGTAGGCTACTGCCTAAATCTAAAAATACATAGTACCACAGGGGTTTGAGACAGGAACTAGGCAGAAGCAAGCTCAAACCATTTCTTACTATTAAGAATTTACTCTAGAAATTAAACCATGTAGCAAAGTCTGCATGTTTCAGGGCCACTGAATAGTTGGGAGTTCTCTGAATTAATGTGCATGTAAAATATAGCATTTATTAAAAGATAAGTAATAAAATATGCTAATTGTAAGTTTATATACATTATTAAAACTCATCACTAACCACAGCAACTATTTAGAATTTAAGCCAGAGTTCCACCAACTACAGCCCACAAGCTAAATCCAGCCTGCTGCCCAGGGCTACTATCTATCCCTTTACAGAAAAACTTGCTGACTTTTAACTTAAATTAACAAAAGATTTTTTCGGGGGAGGGTATTTTAACACTGATATTGTACAGAATTGCTGGTGTTGGGGAGTAATAAAGAACATGACCATAGATAATATGCACACTTATTGCCTGTACCTAGGGTAAACTGTTCCCACTTCCCTGTCCTTGGTATGTCAATGGGGTATAATAATATCTTGACAGTAGAAACCTAGGGCTCAGACTCTGTAAATATTTGGAGTTGTACAACCCCTCATACAACATATTGATTGGGCCTTAGATTCTATCTGACTCTTCCTACATAACTATTTGAATATATAACTATAAACAGTAGTAGAAGAGCCTTCTAGGATAAAAGAATTTAGAAAGCATCATGCCTTTTCTTTGAGGTTCAAAACAAATGTATACTATTTCTGCTTTATCTACCATTGATCAGGCAGTGCCTTAAATGCAGAAACATTTGCATTCTATACATATTTATAGTGATACTAGGGAAGCTCCAACTAAGGAGAGATACAAGTAAAGGGTAATGTCGGTTCTGGCCAATTTAGGGGTACGTATTCCCAACCCAACTCAGCCATCTTGGAATCATGGATGGCCTTGGGGGGAAATGGCTATGTCAGTGAATCTAAAGGCCCACACGACTAGATTTGTAAACCTTGGAGCCCAAGAGTGTGTGCGTGTGTGTGTGTGCTCACATGCGTGCATGCATGACATAGCCTGGCACATTTTGCATCTGGAAGTTAATGTAAATCTTTACTGGCAGCCAGTAGCAAAGATGAATAACATAAGCTCAACACTATCAGTAAAGGGAATCTTTCTTACTAATATGTTACCTTAATGGCTATGTATGTTTTTTTAATGACACTGTCAATAGAAGACATATATCATTCATCTTCTATTTTTTTTACTTTTGATTGTATTCTTGTCTAATAATTGGCTCGCTTTTAAAATTTGCTACAATAGGCAATAGGCCTAAAGAGTCAACCTTTTTAGTTTTTTTGCTTTGTTTACCTTGTAGGTTTCTTTCTGACCTTGCTTTAGCCTGACTGAAGTGTTATAATCATTGAGCTGAGTCAATATCTTTTGGTAAAAATAGTTTTTTTCTTTATTTTAGATTCAAGATATTAGTTTCATAGATCTTTTTGGATGGGATTTTTCAGTGATCACTGAACACTGCCAGGTGATAGAGAATGATTGGTTAAAATAAACTAAGTTGTGGAGCTTCTGCCTTTTCAAAAATACAGGGATGCTTTCCAATAAAAGCAGAGTTCAAGTAGAAAAATCTCAGTTTTTAAAAAACTGATAATTTTTTCATCTACTACTAGTAATAATAGCTAACATCCATGCAATGTGTTAATAGGGTTTGTTTTTAAATCTCACAACAACCCATGTGAGTATTATTATCCCCATTTTACAACTGAGGACATTAATGTTTAGAAAGGTTAAGTGACTTGCCTAAAGTGACAATAATGTGTGGCTACACATCATTAACAGAGGATTCCTTTAAATGTCAGTTTCCTCTAGGATAAGTAAACTACTTTTCTAGCATCATGAGTCAGGAGTGCACCTTGGAAAAACTATGCTTCAAAAATGTACACAAAGAGAGCAAAGAGAGAACTGCAGAAAGGAAAAAAAGGGTATTGGAGAGACTTCAGGAATCTTTTGGACTGAAAGGAAGTAGAGGCCACTTCGCGAGGGACTGGAATAGAAGAAATAGGGGAGCTGGCTAGAACCAGGGTGACATGTCACTCTACCACTCTCTCTGGGGATTTTCATTTGTGTTTGACTATGTGAGTCTAGCTCATCTTCTCCTTGGTCTGCAGCCTGGCTGCTTTTTCAGCTTCTCCTTGTTCACTGTCCACCCATACTTGCCCCTGCAGGGACTTGTATTTAAAGTGCCTATGCGGACTTTGGAGACTGACCCTGACTTTAAATGCCCACAGAAAAAAATTGAGGTAGAAGAGGGAGGAAAGCCAGGAAAAGAAATTGTGGAAGGAAAGGTTAGGCAATTGGAAAAAAAAAAAAAAAATAAGACCAGGTAACAAAATGGAAAGCAAGGAAAAGGTCTTCAACAGTGACAAATACGTTCAGAGAGAGCATTTCTCACTCAAAATCAAGAGAAAACGAATCAATTTTTTGATAGAGCATAATTGAACCTAGAACTATATGTTGTGTTTTTTTGCTTTTCATCTCTATAACAAGACTTTAAATTCAGTTTGAATTTATTGATACTGGAAGATTCTTTCACAATCTTTTCTCCTTTCTTTTCTCTCTTCTTTTAGTAGTTCTTGCCCAATGCAGTTGGAAAATTAGACCCAGGTGTCTCCTTTATCAAGAATAAATGTTTTCAAGTAAACTTGTAAATTAGAATGTAAACTCTATTTAGCACAGACTTTTATTTTATGCTCTATCATCTTTATTGGTTTTACCTTTCCAATTTTGAGACTAAAAATAACAACCCGAACAGCTCCTTATTTTTGTAATAAAAATGTGCTGCATTCCTGTCCATACAACAAAGAACTAAATGCCACATTAATCTAAGGGAGATCTTTACCATATAGTATCTTGAAATGTGCGGCTATATATTTTAGTTCTTCTCTGTCTCAGGTAGGGAATCTTCAGTTTGCTCCTGCTGTTGTTTTTGTGTTGCTTTTTTGTTTTGTTGTTCACACTAAGGTTTTATTTGAAAAACAAATACAAAACTTTGTTCATGATACATATCTTTTTTTAACCTTTTAAAAATGCTCTTAAACCTTTTTTAACCTTTAAAAAAATGCTTAAGATTATCAGCATTCCATAAGCCCAAATAAAGACGTGAGTGGTGTGATGAAAATAGGCCTTAGGTTATGTTGTAAGAAACCGGATTAAAAAAAAAAAAAAAAAAGCTGAACTCAAGCCTTCAATAGCTCTGATTTAATTTCCTGTAGAGTAAATCCATTCTCAGGCACCTGTGGATAAGTTTGTTATTTAGCACTTCACTGAGTCTCTTTTTGAACTTTACAAAGAAACAAACTTCGGGTCACAGGGTCTCAGGGCTTTGTGGACCATCCCCTGACACACCGCTCTGACCCTTTAATACACGGTCATTGCATTTCACCCTTGATCACTGGCTAGGAATTAACCACGCGCAGAGAGTTGCTTTTGTTAATTTTGGTCATACCGTACATTCCTGGTAAACACTAAAGAAGGATTACTGGAGAGGCATGATGAAAAAGAAAATGAATTAGCAATTTTGTTTTTAATTCTATGTTTCTATGTGAGATATATATTTTGTCTCTCAAATATCACAATTTTTTTCAGAATTTCTGCCTTTCTAGCCATTATTAAAGGTTAATGGTCTTTTTTCTTTTAAAAACAGTGATATATATTCATGCTAGTTAAAAAAAAAATTCTCAAAGTAACTACAGCTAGAACGTAGTAAGGTCACCAGAAGAAATGTCCTGGGTCCATTGGCCCAATCTCTTACTCCTGGATGATGCATGTGAAGAAACCAGAGAGGTAAGACTCCTCCAGAGCCATGTAGTTAGTTGATAGCCATGCCGAGATGTGAACTGAAATCCTTGGACTCATGGTGAACTTTTTTACAACTTGCAACCTCTAGGTAGAGTGAATGATGCATCCTTGTCTGTCTGGGACTTCCCAATGCTTTTTATAATGCACCTCAAACTTTTACAGTTAGGGATATCATTGATGAAAACGTGGAGATGATTTTACAGTCAGTGCTCCCTGTCAGGAATATTCTAAACTGCTGATGGCTGGTTGACAGCCAAATTCTGGAATGTGCCTTGGGTTGTCATGACAGGTCTGCTGAGTGACCTCCAAGAGCTGCACAACAGAAGATTATCGTGTTGACTAAATGTGCTTTCCTAAGTCCAGAAGCTTTTGATTTTCTCTCTTGTGAAGTAGATTCTCACTTCAAAATAGTCCTTTATTTAGAAAAAGTTACTGTAGAATAGTAATAGAGAATGAGTCACTATGAGATTTTACTTTGTAGAGCGTGTTTCAGATTACGTTTTTACATATTATGACAGTGCCTAAAATATTTCTTCTAAATGTTTTCTTTCTGACTACTTAAACAAAAAAGCACATAATAGGTGTACTTTCTAATGATAGGCTAGTTTAACACTCCAGTAAAAATTCTGGTCAATTTAGTAAACCTTGAAATTTGCAAAATGTCAATCATTTTTCTAAATTTTTCAAAGTATGCAGGAAACTTCCTAATCTCAAATTTTACTTTTTCTGCTCAATTATGCTCAGAAAAGAAATTGTCTATAAATTTAGATGTAATACAATTTCATTTCACTTTAGTTCTTAGTATTAAGCTTGGTGATACCTAAGGGGAGATATCAAATAATTTAAACATTTGAATGCATTTAAATGTCTCTTGAGCATATTATGCGAATAACTACCACCCAAAAGATAAAATTATTTCAATTCTTTAACAAAACGGTGGCATATAATTCCAAAAGTATCATTACCAACATATATTTGTAAAGTTTTATCAATATTACAATCTATTACATTTCACTAAAGGAAAACTTTGGTGAAAATTTAATTTTGTATTAATACATTTATAGCCCAATTTACAATGAGTTATTTGGTTATATTACATAAACCAGTCAAAATTATTTCAGGGTGAATAAGCTGAAGTACTATGACTTTAAAAATATTCAGTAATGGTATTTTTCTTCTCAACTCTGAGTTCTCTGTAATCTGGGATATAATTAGTAAAATTCTTCTTAGTAGTCTTTAGACCACGTTAAATTGCCAAAGTGTAGAAAAATACCTGTTTCTGAAAATCTGTGCTTTTGATGTTTTTTATTTGAGAGAATAATATTTCTTCACAGGAAGCTAGGGCTACATCAGAAGCAGGAGACTTGTCAGAGACCTTTTACGCACTGAACTTTCCCTTTGCTTTGACTCTTATTGCTATTAAAAATGCATTGTGCTGGTGACAGGATTTACAGATTCAAGCAAAAGGGAAGAGCATGTTTTTCCTTAGTAAGTTGTGGTACTACGAGTGGCTGATTCTTGGTCAGGGCATCTATGCAAGCCCACATCTTGAAAGTGGCTGTGTCCAGTAGTAGGGCAGGGGCTAATGGGGCCAGAAAACACACTTGACTCCCAGCCTTAGTAGGCACCTCCTGATATCCTGAGTCAGTGGATGCAGTTTAAAAGACCAACATGAGGCCGGGTGCGGTGGCTCACGCTTGTAATCCCAGCACTTTGGGAGGCCGAGGCGGGCGGATCACGAGGTCAGGAGATCGAGACCACGGTGAAACCCCGTCTCTACTAAAAATACAAAAAAATTAGCCGGGCGTGGTGGTGGGCGCCTATAGTCCCAGCTACTCGGAGAGGCTGAGGCAGGAGAATGGCGTGAACCCGGGAGGCGGAGCTCGCGGTGAGCCGAGATTGCGCCACTGCACTCCAGCCTGGGCAACAGAGCGAGACTCCGTCTCAAAAAAAAAGACCAACATGAGCAAAGGAAAAAGGAGAGGCCTTAGACAAATGGCCAAAGAGTAACAATTGCACTCTTTTAGTGTTGCAGTCAGCTCCCATGTATTTACTTTTCTCCTCCACAACTTTCTCTTTGCGGTAACTGTCTTATTGAGACAAACAGGTCAGACGGGGTCCCCAGAAAAACTCCCAGGGTCGGTGGGCATGAGCACCATGGTGGAGCCGGGAGGAGCCTGGCCCCTCCTCTTCCTGTGTGGAACCTGGGATTCAACCTGTGAGTGGGAAGTGCTCTAGCAGGGAACTCTGGCCTTGCCAGAGTCCTGTTGCCCCCTTTTTTCCCTTTTCACCCAATAAAACCCTGTCTTACTCACCATTCAAATGTCTGTGAGCCTGAATTTTCGTGGCCATGGGACAAAGAACCCTGTCTTTAGCTGAACTAAGGAAAAGTACAACATTATTATCTTCCTTTCTTAGCAGGTAACTAATTAAGGTATTCATTGATATCAGTGTGTAGCATTCAATTAATATCTCATGTTATCTATTCCGTGATGCAAAATTCACTTACATTTCACTTTCTGGATTCCCTCCATCAAACATAAATGCACGCACACACATACCCAAGTAAAAAGGAGAGTATTTAGGATTGGAAGACTGCTCTCTGCTCTACGAATTACACTACGTATGGAGTGACACTTGTTCTTGGTGTGTGGCCTACATATGAAGCCTTTCCTCTCTATTGCCATAAAACCCATGCCTGATTCATCTGGTTCTTTCCTTCTCTTTAATGAAATAATAGTAAAAGTTGTGTGTTCATGTAGTAATACAAAATCATTTTCTTGAGGTTAAAGTTTTCACAGATTTTACATTATAAATATGTTTTATGTTTTTAAAAATAAAGGTTAGCCTAGAGTTTCTTATTTTTTGTAGGCATTAACATATTTTGAAAGCTAGAAAATAACAAAAATATGATTTGTTGTTGTTGTTGTTGTTTTTTTAAACAAGGTCTCACTCTGTCCACTCTGTTGCCCAGGCTGGAGTGCAGTGGTATGATTGTGGTTGACTGCAGCCTCAGCCTCCGTGTCTCAAGTGATCCTCCCACCTCAGTCTCCCAAGTAGCTCTGACTACAGGTGCCTGCCATCATGTCTGGCTAATCTTTTGTAATTTTCCTTTAATATAAATGGGACACGAATTTTAGTAATAGTTTATCAGTCAACTACAATGCATCCCTAGAATAGCAACAAAAAATGTTTTAAAAACAATTATCTTTTAAAAATATAAATGCCTCTGTAAACTAAGTCTAGTGTAACAGTTATCAAATGTTTTGGTTTCAGAACCCTTTTACATTCAAAAATTATTGAGAATGCCCAAAAGCTTTTGTTTATATGGTTTATTTTTACTGTTATTTACTTTATTAGAAATTAAAACAGATTTTTAAAATATTCATTAATACATTAAAAACAATAAAATCAATGGGTGATTTTACAGACATGATTTTCAGTTAATATAAAAAGCAATTTTATCACAAATAACTGTGTTTTTCAAAAATAGTGAAAAAAGTTTCATTTACATTTTTTATTGTGAAACATTTTGTAAAGTCTGGCTTCATGTAAGATAATGGACCCTCATATTGGTTTCTGCATTGTTATCTATTGCAATATTGCAATGTTTTAGACGAAGTAAATGAAGAAAATCTAGCTTCACACAGATATGTAGTTGGAATGGAGAAGAGTAGTCTTTTTGGATGATTGTAAATATTCTTCTTTGATACTACACTAAAATTCAACAACCTATAGGTTCTTAAAGATTAGTTGTAATGTGGCATCTGAAACCTTGTCAGTGAACTTTTGACATTCTGTTATAATCTATTGGTCTACATTTCACCTTTGATTGAATCCTTTGCCTATGCATGGTTTTGTAACATTGTTCACTAGTCTTATGGAAAATACTGAGTCACTGAGTAATGCAGATCTAAACACTGACTTATTTCATGATACAACTTCAAAAAAATTCATTAATATCACCACTGATCACATAGAAAAAATCTTTTAGTATCAGGAAGCTCCCAGTGTTGGTTAGAAGCTTTCCAAAATTCTAATTTTTGTTTAAAAGCTTGAATTTTATCATTGGTATCAAGTGCTGTCAGATGTTTTCCTTAATGTAAAGGCTCACTTTGTTCACTTTTGAAAAAGCTTCTGCAAACACCCAAGTCCCAATCACCATAGTTTCTCTGTTGCCCCTTTTCAAGGAAAAACGATGTTTCATTTAAAAAAAAAAAAAAAAAAAAAAAAGAGGAGCTAGTTCAGCTTGTAAATCAAACAACTGCATAAGTGCTTTTCCTCAAGACAACCATTATTCTCAGTTAAGCAGCAAAGGTGCTTTATGCATACTCCTAATTCTTCACATAGGATATTAAAAGGGGTGTACTCAAGGGTTGAGATTTAATAAAATCTGTAATTTTTATTGCTTCATCAAGAATATATTTAAATGAAACTGGCCATTTTCTTCACTCCGTGTGCATGTGGCAATAAAAAATGCAACGGGTGCTAGGAGTTTAGAGCCACTGCCTTGATTTGTGCTAAAAAGCCAATTGTTTTTTGGTGTAAATATTGACCAAGTAAAAAAGCAAATAATGTTTTAGTATTATTAGGAGAATAGTTTTGACCTTAAAAGTCTGTTGAGAACTCTCAGGAATTATCCAGTTCACATTTTGAGAACGACTACTCTAGTGTGATGACTTTGTAAATCAGGAGACAAAAAAATGGCATTCCTTGGACCAAACATAGCCTGTGGATCTGTTCTGCTTGGCCTCTTCAACATATTGTTATATCTTTAGACAGGGAATGCATTCCCCAGTTTACAACAAGTTCTCACCACTTTCTTCCTTTTGGCTCAGCTCCTAATTTGCTCATTGATGTTAATTGGCCTTGATAGAGATTTGAGTCTATGACCATTGCCAATTCAATGAGACAAGTAAAACCTGAAGCATACATTTTGGAAAGCATTTGTAGATACAATGATTTTTCATTTTAAAATCTAAGAAATTCACTGGAAAACCAGTAAAAGTAGTAAGAGTTAGTAAACACTCCCGGTTATGATATCACCTTTTAAAATAAATGCATACAGCCACAATATCAATTAGAAAATATAAAATACCTGAATTTAAATCTAATAGCTAATATATAAGACCTATCCATATGTATTAAGAAAATCATAAAATAGTAATGGAAAACAGAGTAGTCTAATTGATTAATAATAATTACAGTAATAATAAAAACTATTATTTACTAGCACTTACTAGATATCAGGTAATGTACCTCAGCCTTTCCTTATATTATCTAATTTCATCCTCATTTTATAGCAATCCTTTGAGTCAATACTGTTACTATTCCCATTTCATAGATGAGGAAACTAATGTGCAGATAAATTAAATGATTTACCCCAAATCAAATAGAGACATTATGCCATGTTTCTAAATGGGAAAATTGAGTTTCATAAATAAATTGATACTCCTCAACTCACTCCATAATTCATGGAATTTTAAATAAAATCTTACTTTGATTTTTTAAAATAAAACTTGACAAACTAATTCTAAAGTTCACATGGAAAGATAAATCTTTAATACTAAAAGCATTTTTAAAAAGAATAAAAGAAGACTTCAAGATTCTACAAAGTAATTAAAATATTGTTGATTTGGTGCAGATATAAAGAAATAGATGAATGTAATAGAATAGGGTATGGAAATTCACCTATATATGTATGTTCTTAATGTATGAAAACTGGTGTATCTCAAATCAGTAAGGGAAAGATAAGGGCAATGTAATGGATGGTTTGTGACAATGGTTTATTCATTTAGAGAACTGTTAAATTAGACCCCCTCCATATCAAATAATATACAAATAAACACTGAAAAACACACACAAAAAGTGAAATGTAAAGAAGTTAAGCTATGAGACATAAATAAAATATAGGAGAATATTTTTATAACGAGATATTGTAAGCCTTCCTAAGCTATATTTTAAAATTCCAGAAAGTAGAAGAAATAAACTAATACATCTGACCTTGTGTTAAAAAATACATTTTTTAAAACTTTTATAAGGTAAGACATTATTCATATGTAAAAACTCAAGTGATGCTTGAGAGAAAACATCCATAACTCATCTAACAAACAAAGTTTATATCAGACTATTTAAGGAGCCCCTAAAAATACACTAAAAATTGTTAAGTGATCAGATTTTTAATGGACAAAAATGGCCTGGCGCAGTGGTTCACACCTGTAATCCCAGCACTTTGGGAGGCCAAGGCAGGCGGATCACCTGAGGTGGGGAGTTCGAGACCAGCCTGACCAACATGGAGAAACCCAATCTCTACTAAAAATATAAAATTCGCCAGGCATGGTGGTGCATGCCTGTAATCCCAGCTACTAGGGAGGTTGAGGCAGGAGAATCACTTGAACCTGGGAGGCGGAGGTTGCAGTGAGCTGAGATCGTGCCATTGCACTCCAGCCTGGGCAACAAGAGCGAAACTCTGTCTCAAAAAAAAGAAAAAGAAAAAAAAGGGACAAAAATGTTAAAAATACAATTCCAAAAGAAATATAAATGCTAAATAGACATTTGAAATTAGATTCACTCTCACTAATTATTAGGAAAATAAAAGGCTTTCATGACATAATATTTCCTATCAAAATAGCACAAATTCAAAGATCGCTGATGTTAAGCATTGCGTAGAATTCATTGAAAAGAGCATTCTCATACCCTCAAGTACAGTCTAAATTAATGAAACCTCTTTGGAAAGAAAATTGTAAGTATCTACTTGTATTTTAAATGTACATCTCCTTTGTTGGAACAATTTCATTTCTGGTGATCTACTTTTAATGGATGCCAGCACATGTGCTCAAAGATATAGGTACAAAGATGATTACTGTTTCATTAGCTGTGCTAGCAAAACCAAGCATGCAAACAAATGAAAAGAGCTAAGAACTTAAATGGCCATTAATGGGTAAGTGGTTATTTAAACATGCCTGTTACTGATAAAAGTGAGCTACTGAAGTGAAAATAGCTACATGAATATTGTTAAGTGAAAAAAGAATGTTATAGCTTCACTAGGTTTAGTAAAATACCAGTTACCTAAGAAAGAAGAAAGATGTATGCACATCTCTTTGCAGGTAAATAATTAGACCACGAGAAAGATGGTCAAACAGTTGGCAATGCTACTTCTGGGGGAAAGGAGGCCTCCATGATAGCTCCCATTTTGCTTGCTATCATTCTTCAAAATTTGAATTTTTTCAACTCTCAGTAAGAATATACTAAGGCTATATGTGTATATATTATTATATATTATATATTATATATACAGATATATATGTTATATTTGAAATATATACTTCCATGTATATTTGAAAATGACTGTTTTCAAACTTACATTGAATGTCTGTATTCATTCTACAGGTGCAGAGTGAGGCAGTGAGGAAATAAAAATTGAGTCCACACTTTCAAGTGTTTCCTGATCTGCTAGGGAAAATGGTCATATTAACACATGGAGTCATGGCACAGTGTGTGCTAAGGATCATGGTGAAGGTGTAGACAGTGTTTTGCTAACAAGAAAGATAGAATGTGTGGCTCAGGGAATGACAGAGCTGTCTGAAAGAGTCAGGAAATGTACCACAGAGAACGTGACAGAGATCTAGATCTTGAAGAAATGAGAGGTTGCCTAGGGAGCAACGACAAGGAGGGCATTCCTGGCAGAGGAAATGGCATATGAAAGAGACATCAAGTGGATGAAGCATTAGAAATATAACTAAGTTATGGTTATAGCTTGGGTGCCTATTAATAGATCTGCTCAATATTAGGCAAAAACAATAACAATTGAGAATTTGTATAATATCTTTGGTATCTTCTTTGATAACTTATTTTGTGTATGTGTGTTTTTCTTTCCTGCTACCACTCTGGATAGTTGTTCCAATGGTGACCTTTATGCATTCTAAACAATCCTAATTTCACAGACTAAGCTGTTCTGTGCTCCCTATGTGTTTTGTCACTAGCCAATGTTTTAAAGTAGCTTGCTTGGTTTTTTGTATTGCATCTTGTGAAAGCTTAGATGCCTAGGGGCTTTCATACAAATGTAGAAGTCAAAATACATTTCTTCTTGGAGTTAATAAAGTATGAATGTTTTCAACAAATAAAGCATTAATATAAGACTTGTATTAGTTCATTCTCATGCTGCTACAAGGACATACCCAAGACTGGGTAATTTATAAAAGAAAGAGGTTTAATTCACTCATAGTTCTGCAGGGCTGGGGAGTCCTCAGCAAACTTGCAATCATGGTGGAAGGGAAACAAACATGTCCTTCTTCACAAGGTGGCAGAGAGAGAAGAATGAGAGCCAAGCGAAGGGGGAGCCACCTTATAAAACCATCAGATCTCATGAAAACTTACTCACTACCATAAGAATAGCATTGGAAACACCGCCCTCATGATTCACTTACCTCCCATCGAGTCCCTCCCATGACATGTGGAGATCATAGGAACTACAATTTCAGATGAGATTTGGTTGGAGACACAGCCAAATCATATCCTTAAACCCTAGCCCCTCCCAAATCTCATGTCCTCACATTTCAAAACACAAGCCCTTTGAACAGTCCCTCAAAATCTTAACTCATTCTAGCATTAACTAAAAAGTCCAAATCCAAAGTCTCATGTGAGACAAGGCAAGTCCCTTCCAACTATGAGCCTATAAAATCAAAAGCCAGTTACTTCCTAGATACAATGGGAATACAAGCATTGGGAAAATACACCCATTCCAAATGGAATAAATTGGCCAAAACAAAGGGGCTATAGGACCTGTGCAAGTCCAAAGTCCAACAGGGCAGGCATTAAACCTTAAAGTTCCAAAATGATCTCCTTTGACTTCATTTCTCATGCCCAGGTCATACTGATGCAAGAGGTGGGCTCCCACAGCCTTGGGCAGCTCCATGCCTGTAAATTTGCAGGATACAGCCCCACTCCCAGCTGCTTTCATGGGCTAGCATTGAGTTCTGTGGCTTTTCCAGGTGTATGGTGCAAGCTGTCAGTGGATCTACCATTCTGTGGTCTGGAGAATGGTGGCCCTCTTCTCACAGCTCCACCAGGCAGTACCACAGTGGGGACTCTGTGTGGGGGCTAGCACCCCAAATTTTCCTTCAGCACTGCCCTAGCAGAGGTCCTCCATGAGGGTTCTGTCCCTGCATCAATCTTCTGCCTGGATATCAGACATTTTCATACATTCTCTGAAATCTAGGCAGAGGTTCCCGAACTTCAATTCTTGACTTCTGTGTACCCACAGGCCCAACACCACATGTAAGCCACAGAGGCTTGGAGCTTGCACCCTCTGAAGCAATGGCCTGAGCTGTACCTTTGGCCCCTTTTAGCCATGGCTGGAGCTGAACCAGCTGAGATACAGGGCACCATGTCCTGAGGCTGCCAAGAGCAGGGGAGCCCTGGGCCCAGCCAATGAACCATTTTTCCCTCCTAGGCCTTCAGGCCTGTGATGGGAGGGTCTGCCATGCAGGTCTCTGACATGTCCTGAAGACATTTTGTCCACTGTTTTGGTGATTAACAATTGGCTTCTCATTACTTCGGCAAATTTCTGCAGTGGGCTTGAATTTCTCCCCAGAAAATGGGTTTTTCTTCTCTATCATATCATCAGTCTACAAATTTTCCAAACTTTTATGTTCTGCTTCCTCTTGAATGCTTTGCCACTTAGAAATTTCCTCTACCAGATACCCCAAGTCATCTCTCTCAAGTTCAAAGTGCCATAGATCTCTTGTGCAGGGGCAAAATGCTACCAGTCTCTTTGCATAGCAAGAGTGACTTTTACTTCAGTTTTCAACAAGTTCCTCATCTCCATATAATACCACCTCTGTCCATATCACTATCAGCATTTTGGTCCAAGCCATTCAACAAGTGTCTAGGAAGTTCCAAAATTTCCCATATCTTCCTGTCTTCTGAGCCCTACAAGTCTCTAGGAAGTTCCAAGCTTGGCAACATTTTCCTGTCTTCTTCTGAGCCCTCCAAACTTTTCCAACCTCTGCTTGTTACCCAGTTCTAAAGTCACTTCTACATTTTTGGGTAGAAGCTTTATAGCAGCACTCAACTCTCAGTACCAATTTACTGTATTAGTCCATTCTCATGCTGCCATAAGGACATACCTGAGACTCGGTAATTTATAAAGGAAAGAGGTTTACTTGACTCACATTTCTGCAGGACTTGGGAAGCCTCAGGAAACTTACAATCGTGGCAGAAGGGGAAGCAAACATGTTCTTCACAAGACAGCAGGAGAGAGACGAATGAGAGCCAAGCAAAGAGAGAAGCCTCTTATAAAACCATTAGATCTTGTGAGAACTTACTATCATGAGAATAGCATGGGGGAAACTACCCCCATTACTAAATTACCTCCCACTAGGTCCCTCCCATGATACATGGGGATTATGGGAACTGCAATTTGAGACTGGGGTGGGGGCACAGCCAAACCATATCAAGACCTTATAAAGAATCATAGATAGGAGACACCTCATGCTGAACGAAAGTATGGGTACTTCCTTCCATTTCCATCCATTTGTTCGTCAATAATATGTATCCACTTTTCCTTGGTAACACATTCTATGCTTGGCTTCACTCATTGTACATTTCTAAACCACTGGCATATGCAAAAAATGGATCACACAGATATTCACCTCACAAAAATACAGTCTTCTGGACAAAAGAAAAGCAGGCCTCTGAGATTGTATGTGAAATTTATATGATAAACTTCTAGAACCCTGTGCCCCCAACACAGCATTGGTGAAACAGATGAGTCAATCACAGGCCGTGCTTGGACAATCTGGCCCCTTGAAGTTAGGGAAACTCCTTCTATTGGTTTGTTAGTCCTGCTATAAAAAAATACCACAGACTAGATGACTTAAAGAAGGAAAATGTATTTCTCACAGTTCTGGAGGCCTGAAGTCCAAGACTAAGGTACTGGCAGAGTTGGTTTCTTCTGAGGCCTCTCTTTTTGGCTTGCAGATGGCTTCATAGGGTCTTTGCTCTGTGGTTGTGTGTGCCCCTGGTGCCTCTCAATGTGTGTCTCAGTTCCCTTTTATTTTTATATTTATTTATTTAATTTGAGACAAGGTCTCACTTTATCTCCCAGACTGGAATGCATTGGTATGATCATAGTTCTCTGCTGCCTTGAGTTCCTGGGTTCAAGAGTTACTCCCACCTCAGCCTCCCAAGTAGCTGGGACTATAGGCATGTGCCACCATGGCTGGCTAATTTTTTAAAAAAATTTTGTAACAACAATGTCTCATTGTCTTGCCCAGGCTGTCAATTTCCTCTTCTTATAAGAATATCAGTAATATTGAATTATGGCCCATCCTAAGTGCCTCTTTTGAATATAATTGCCTCTTGAAAGGTCCTATTTACAAATATAGTCACATTTTAACATTTTAAAGTATTGTTGATCAGTGCTTCACATATGAATTTGGAAGGAATGCAATTAAGCCCATAACATCTCTGGGTTTTGTTTGTTTTATCTTTTTTTTTTTCATTTTGGAAGGGTGAGTGATTCTCCCCATACATAAAGAAATCCAAGTCAGTGTTAGGTCTAATAACTTTTCTTCATTGAATCAGAAGTGGCTACATGTATTCAAGTGTTATATCAAGAAGGAAGAAAGGGACCCAACGTATTCCAAGCTTTTTGGTGGGCAGGTTACATACATTTTTTTTAACTTGATCTTTAACAAAAAATTTAAGAATATGATATACTGATTAAACCGCCCCCCCCCCTTTTTTTTGAGACAGGATCTCACTGTCACCCAGGCTAGAATGCATGGCATGAACACAGCTCACTGTAGCCTCAACCTCCTGGGCTCAAGGGATCCTCCTACCTTGGGTGCTCAGTAGCTCAGAGTAGCTTGGACCACAGGCACACACCACCATGCCCAGGTTAATGTTTATTTTTTAGTTTTTTTGTAGAGACAGGATTTTGCCATGTTGCCCAGGCTCATCTCAAATTTCTGGACTCAAGCAATCCTCCTGCCTTAACCTCTAAAAGTGTTGGGATTACAGGTGTGAGCCACCACACCCATTTTATAAAGAAACTGAGATTTAGAGGCAGGCCTAAATTCACTGTATAGGCAAAGAAACTGAGGTTTAGAGGCAGGCCACTACTGAGACCCTGCTCTCTGACTTCCAGCAAAGCTCCTGTTCTTAGTGTAATTGCCTGATAGGTTCATTCGGGCTGCTGCACAGACAAAACCAATTTTCTGAGACCTTAGTACTACAGTAAAGAAAGAGTTTAATTAATGCTAGGCTAGTCATGCTAACAGATGAATTATTACTCAAATCAACCTCCCCAAAGACTCAGAGGTTAGGGTTTTTCAAATATAGTTTGATGAGCAGGGGTCTCGAAAATGGGTGCTGCTGGTTGGTTGGGGATGCAATCATAGGGGTGTGGCAAATAGTCCTTGTGTGCTGAGTCCACTGCTTTGTTGGGGGATGGGGGCCACAGGACCAGATGGGTTGAGTAGTAAGTCATGAGTCTGGATGGGGTGAGTCAGTTGTCAGAACACAAAAATCTGAAAAACATCTCAAAAACACAATCCTAAGTTCTGCAATTGTGATGTTATCTACAGGAGCAATGGTGAACTCACAAATTTTGTGACTTCTGGCCACATGACTCCTAAACACTAAGGGATTATAGAAACTACACCTATATGTTAGGAGCATTTGCCCCCCCCCCCACCTTATTCCTAATCTTGTGGCCTTTTGTTAGTCTTACAAAGGTGGTTTCAGCTCAGGAAAAAGGAGGGGATTCATTTTAGGGAGGGACTATTATCATCCTTGCTTCCAAGTTAAACTATAAACTAAATTCCTCTCATGGTTAGCTTGGCCTATGCCCAGGAATGAGCAAAGACAGCCAGCCTGTGAGGCTATCCATGGAAACAAGATAAAATCACCTACTGGGGGTACTAGGCCCCAGTATTTCAACGTAGGTTCTTTTCTATTTTCCCTAAGTGTCAGCTGATCTGAGAAGTAAAGGGAAAGAGTACAAAAGAGAGAAATTTTAAAGCTGAGTGTCTGGGGTAGACATCACATGTTGGCAGGTTCTGTGATGCCCCCTGACCTGCAAAACCAGCAAGTTTTTATTATGGATTTCAAAAGGGGAGGGTTGTACGAGTAGGGTGTGGGTCACAGAGATCACATGCTTCAAGGGCAATAAAATATCACAAGGCAAATGGACAGGGAAAGGTCACAAGGCCAGGGTGAAATTAGAATTACTGATGAGGTTCCCTGTCCCACTGTGCATGTATTGTCACTGATAAACTTCTCAACGGGAAACAGGGTTCAAGAGCAGAGAACCAGTCTGACTAGAATTTCACCAGGCTGGAATTTTCCAATCCTAACAAGCCTGGGGGCGCTGCAGGAGACCATGGCGTATTTCATCCCTTATCTAGAACTGCATAAGACAGGCACTCCCAGAGTGGCCATTTTAGAGGCTTCTGCCTGGGAGTGCATCCTTTTCCCAGGGCTTTTCCTTGCTGAGAAAAAGAGTTCAGCGATATTTCTCTTATTCGCTTTTGCAAGAAGAGAAATATGATTCTGTTCTGCCCAGCCCTGCAGGCAGTCAGACTTTATGGTTATCTCCCTTGTTTCCCGAAAATCGCTGTATCCTATTCCTTTTCTAGGTGCCCAGATTTCATATCATTCAAACACACATGCTCTACAAAAAATTTGTGCAGGTAACGCAATCATCACAGGATCCTGAGGCAACACACATCCTCAGCTTACGAAGATGACGGGATTAAGAGATTAAAGTAAAGACAGGCATAGGAAATTATAAGAGTATTGATTGGGGAAGTGATACATGTCCATGAAATCTTTGCAATTTATGTTCTGCCGTGGCTTCAGCCGGTCCCTCCATTCAGGGTCCCTGACTTCCCGCAACAATCACCCATGTTAGATTTCTCTCGCTGTCATAATCTTTGCAAAGGTGGTTTCATTACCACTACACTAGATTGCACAGGGCATGGACAGCACCTAACACTGAGTGTGCTACATGGCAAGCACAATTAAATGTTAGACATCACCACTATCCTAGTTAGGGTTCTCTACAGAAATAAAAGCAGTAGGACACATAAAGATATCTAGAAAGAGACTTATTATGAGGTTTTGGTTCATGTAATTATGAGGGTTGAGAAGTACCATTATCTGCCCTCTGCATTCTAGAGACCCAGGGAAGCCAGTGGTGTAGTTCCAGTCCAAATTTGAGCACCTGCATGCCAGGGGAGCTAATGGTGTAGATTTCAGACCATGTCTGAAGGCCTGAGAACTGGTGAGGTGAGCCAATGATGTTAAGTCCCAGTCCTGAAGCACCAAGAACCAAAAGTGCTGATGTCCAAGGCAGGAAATAATGCATGTCCCAGCTCAAGCAGAGAACAAATTCACCCTTCCTCTGCCTTTTTGTTCTATTCAGGCCCTCAAAGGATTAACTAGCACCCATGCACATTGGTGAAGGTGATATTCTTTACTCAGTCTACTGATTCCAATGATAATCTCTTCTGGAAATACCCTCACAGACACACCCAGAAATAACCTTAGCCCAGCTCAGTTGACACATAAAATTAATCATCACAACCACAACCATCATCATAAATCATTACTATCATTATCATCACCATCATCACCTTCCTCAATCATCATTGTCATAATTGAGCTCCTCTAAAGGATAAACATTATTTCTACCTTATTCATAGGATAACTGAAATCCGAAGAGGAAAAATATATGTCCTTAGGATTTTGACAGTTTTTCTAACTACCAATCTCTTTTCACCATAGAGTGTTGCCTCTCACAGAATTGTCTCTGCAATTTGACAACTTCACTTCTAAATTTTTATTCATGTGTTCATTCCTTAAAAACGAGAATAAGGGGAATGCAAAATAAAGTGGTGGTTAAAAGGTGATCATTGTGAACCAGGACTTGTGGCCTCAGTTCTGTCCACGTATATGGCTTTTCACATAGCATATTGTTATCCAGTATCCATTAGTCACAGAAATTTTATTTGCATGAAAAACTAAGTGGAGGCATTCTCCTTTTCAGTATAAAGTCTTCCATTTTTAGATGTTTATCTTTTTCTAATCTTACAAACCTATTTTTCAGAAAAGTATCATGCCCTTTATAAATGAGTTTCAAATCCTGAGTTGTAATTTATCATAAAAAACCAGATACATATATTCCTGCCCATAGAAAGGCTACAATTCTCTATCAAGTTTCTACTTGGATGTTATGTTTTTTTTATTGTACTTTTTATTTATACTTTTCTAATATCTATAGTTTAACATATACTTGGATGTTATATTGTATTTCTTTTTTTTTATAGCTATACATATCTATTTAAAGTCATAATACATTCTATAAAATAAATATCTAAAAAAAAAAAAAAAAAATACTACAGGTAAAAAAAAAAAAAAAAAAAAAAAAAAAAAAATACAGGTAAAGTATGCTTTTAAACTACAATAATTTTAGAAAAATATATATAAGAAAAACCTTTAACAATAGTATCATTTTTCAGTAAAAATATAAGAAAAAAATAGGTCTACTCTTTTATGCTCATCTCATGGACAAGCAGAGTTTAATCTATTCATGGTCACATAAAATAATAAATGTAAGCTCCATGAGACTAAGGATTCTGTTTGTCACCCTGCAAAGTGCATAACACACACTATATAAATGTATGTTGAATGAATAACTGACTGGCTGAATCAATACAATTGGCCTTGGTATACGAAAGTACCATTCATTTCAGCAAGTAAACATCTTACTTCATTTATAACAAAAAACATTTATAACACAGTTGGAAAATATTGTTGTCCCTTCAGTTGTTAGTAGTGAGGAACACAGAATTTTGTTTTTGGTAAAATGTGGTGTATGCACGGTTATTTCAAGGGCTTTTGGATTTTTATACAATGTATGCAATGTAAATAAAATTTTTAAAAATCCTTTCTCTTGCCTACTGTTTTAGTATACTTTGATTGTTTCATTTATAGTCTCCTTCTAAGAAAAATAGAAATACCACAGAACACATGTCAATACCTATAGAATTGCATCTGTTTTGATTAAAGACAGTTATGATTTCTTTAAATCAGTTGCTGACCTCAGACTGACTGGGCACAGCAGCTGAGGACTGTGGCTGAGCGCTCACCACCTAGAATGCAGTGAGTCAGCCTTCTGGGTTTTCATTCCGAGCAAAGTTATTGACTCATGGAATGACCTTAACCAATCCTCTTGTGACTCAGTTTCTCCAAGGAAAATAGCTCTCACATAATGGAGGGGGTTAGTATTATGAGCACCAGCTGATGGGAATAGGATTTTAAAACAGAAGGAAAGTCATAATTTATTTTTAAATTTTCATTTCTCTTTATTCACAAATGAATAGTTGTCATGTCATCTTTGTATTAATTTATATGTTCTTCCCTACTGGAGTTTACCAGCTGGTAGAGGACAAATGGTATGTGAAGAGGCAAATAAAAGAATTACAGTTTGTTGTGTGAACAAAGAATCAAAGAAGGAGCTATGATAAAGACCAAGAGAAAAGGGCCCGGATTACATCACGCCTGTAATCCCAGCACTTTAGGAGGCCGAGGCAGGTGGATAACCTGAGGTCAGGGGTTCGAGATCAGCCTGGGCAACATGGTGAAACCCCATCTGTACTGAATATACAAAAATTAGCCAGGTGTCATGGCGTACCCCTGTAATCCCAGCTACTTGGGAGGCTGAGGCATGATAATTACTTGAACCCAGGAGGCAGAGGTTGCAGTGAGCCAAAGTTGTGCCACTCCACTCCAGCCTGGGCGACAGAGTGATACTCTGTCTCAAAAATAAAATAAAATAAAATAAAATAAAATAAAATAAAATAAAATAAAGGAAAGGGATCTCTTTGAATGGATGAACAGGGATTGTTCCCCTAAGAAGTGACAATTCAGCAAGCCCAAAGAAGGAGAAAGTGGCCTCCCATCAAGAGGAAACTGAACGAACAAAGTTTCTGAGGTATAAAAAATTATGATGTGTCCCAGGCACTGAGGTAGGGCCAATACGGCCAAAGTATAATGACAGATAGACAGTCCCTTGGTCATGCTGGGGCCCTGTAGGCCTAGAGAAGTTACTGGAATTTCATTTTAAATGCAGTAAGATGTTTTCATAAATGTTGACAATACAATTTCTCATTTACTAACATTTTTATTTCTTTTTTTGAAGGCCTTCAGTTGTCATTCTCATTTCATGGCAAATCAGTCTAGGCAAGGCCCCTCTCCATTTAATTTATTCCTTTTCTTCTCAACCCTTACTCCCACTTACCACTCATTCTTAACCTGTCAGTCATCTTATCTCATGTACTTGATTTAAACATGTGAGTATGTAGCATTGCTTTTTATGCTCATGTGGTTTTGCACAAATTGTACTAAAATCTTATTTTATCTTTTCACTCAACACTGTGCATTCAGCCTACCCATGTGGTCATTTATACACCTGGTTCAGTGCCTCTAATCCTGCATGTAAATCCATAAAATGCATCCATTTCATGTATCAACACCCTTAGCTAGTGAAGGACTCCAAGGAGAACCTCCATTTCCTAATACAAAAAAATACCATGATGAACTCCCTCCTGCACATCTACTTATGGACCTGAGTGAGAAATTATTTTAAAAGTATATTCAGGGGTTGCATTGCAGAATCTTAAAACATACAGATACTTATCTATCTGCTTAACTTACCTATGCTGTCTTTTAGATTGGTTCTATTAATTTACACTCTCATCAACAAAACTCAAATAAGTATTCATCTCCCTGTATCTGCACCAATATTTTGTTTTAGGAACCCTTTATAATTTTGGTATTTTCATGTCTAAACAGTGGTATCTGATACTTTAATTTTGTTTTCTCATTACCAGTGAGTTTGAGTTTCTCCATATATTTGTTGGTCATTTAGGCTTTTCCCTTGCACCAGTCATTCCCAAACCCGGAGCCATAAACCAGTAGCAGTCCATGGCCTGTTAGGAACCAGGCTGCACAACAGGAGGTGAACCTGTGTATATGAGGATCTAGGTTGTGTGCTCCTTATAAAAATCTAACTAATGCCTGATGATCTGAGATGGAATAGTTTCATATCAAAACCATCTCCTCATCCCTGTCCGTGGAAAAATATTGTCTTCCACAAAACCAGTTCCTGGTGCAAAAAAGGTTGGAGACCACTGCATTACATATATATTTCCTATTGGCTTTCTTCTCTTCCATTCTTGTCTTGCAGAATAGATAATGATCCCTTATTGCTATTTAATAATTCCAATTATCTTGTCTGTCTATTGATATTTTTGTTGTTTTTGGATAGACAGCCTTAATTTTAGTATAGCAAGTCTATCAATTTTTCACTTTTGGTTTAGCTACTAGAGACTTAAGGAACTTTTTTCTACTCCTAGGATACAAGGAGCATAAAAAGAGTATTTAAATCCATCATACTTATTCAGAGCATAAAAAGAGTATTTAAATCCATCAAACTTACTCATCTCACAGAAAGAAAAAAAAGAAATAAGAAATAAAGAAAACTCAGAAAAACTCTAATATTTAAATTGTCAAATAAAAAAGAATTTAATTGGCTTAACCATTGACTTAGTTACTGCACAAATGTGCTAATTCAAGTGAGGCTTATATCTATAAAATGTAGATATATGCATATACATATAATGTATTCATATATATGTATATAATCATGCTTATAAGATGTGAAGGGATTTGAATTAAAAACCCAAAGGTGGTTTACTACCATTTTATTCATGATAACGGAAATCCAAGTCTTCAAGATTTATTCTTCTGGGCAAAATTGTTTAGACAAACGCCTCATGGGAGGAGATGTATCAATAGTAAAAGTGATAGTCAAATGAATCTGTCATTTTCATTTGGTTAATGATAGGCATCCCAACTTGACTGCTAAGAATATTTTTAAAGCATAGAGAAGAAGGAAGACTAAAAGTAGAGGATAAAGAAGGCCCCTTCCTCTATTCCTCTGACCCATCACTCTCCCAGGCTTTGCTTCTAGGTGGCCAGCATCCTCATACAGATGTTAACTGTCACCGTCTCGGCCACAAGATTTGTATCCCCAAGAATAGTGTTGCATTCCTGTGGAAGGAAGCTCCAGCTTTTGCTATTTCAGATGCTAAAATTATTTCTTTTTATTATCATTAGAATTAAAATATCTAAAACTAATTGCTATTTCATACTTTTTGTTTTTTTAACATTACTTGCCCAATATCTTTGTTTAAAAAAAAAAAATCTAACTCTTGGTTTCCTTGCTGTGGTGATTGCCCAAGAGTCCTTCAACCAGGATTCAGTCTTAAATATTCTCTGATCCCCATGGAAAAGTTTGATTTAATTAAATACTTAGATGTCAACACTGTGGTATATATGCAACTCCTGCCATTCCTTCTGGGCCACTGCTCTCCTCATTTTGCAGTGTCATGGGATTCCATGAAGCAATAATTATTTTCTTTATGTGAAAATTACAAGTGGGAAAAGAGAAAAAATTGGCACATACAGAGGGAGAACAAAAGAAGAAAAATATGCAAAGACTGTAGAAGAGAACTAGGACGTGTTGCTACTGTTATTCTTTACTAGAAGACATTCTATAAAGTAGCATGTCCTGCTTCTATTTGGTGTTCTTGGTGAAGGAAGGTTGGCTAAAGGTAACTTGACCTTTGTTACTTTTGTTAGGTTTCCCTAATTTCTTCACTTGTAAAACAAACAATCTATCATTCACACAATTATAGCAGGTATATTGAGAATAAACAAAATAACTAACTAAAAGAAAACTCTATTAAAAGATGTTCTGCAATTCAGGGTTTCATTTTTACCATTATCACTACTATTAATAATTTCAGTATTTTTAATAGAACACAGATAAATCAAGTGTTAATTTTTTTGTGGACTTTATCAACTAGTTGCTATTTTTCCCCTCAACTCCAGATTACTGTATCCTGGAGATAGCAGTTGTTGAAGTTAAATGTTATACTTTTGAAGTGATTAAACTGTAAGCAATCTTAAATATTGGTGTGCTAAATTTTATTCTGCTGGTTTTTCTTATTTTTCTTCATTATTGTGTTTTGTAATCATGGGGAAAATAGAATATAGACCACCTTTCTGTTTTCAGAGAAAATGTTACCTATAGTGGAGTTCATGTCAACATCCAGCTTATCCCATTTTCTCTAGGGTCTTGATTCATGCAAAGTCAATGCATCAGCAGTGGCTTGAGCTTTAAGGTTGCTGCATTAGTCTCAGCATACTCTAAATGACAGTGAGGGATTTATTCTTCCCACTTTTTCAAATATTTAAAATGTTACCACACTTGTAGGGATATCTTTGGGTATTTTCCTTAGGCTTCAAGTCTCTCAATACCTCATCTCATCACCTAGGTATCATTTGTTTGTTTTCACGTTGTACACTGTGAAAGAAAATCAGTGCAAAAATGGAAGATACTGCTGGTGCTTTTTGAAGATTATAGATTCTTCATAGCTACTCTTTTCTTCTTTATATTCCTCCAATATTATTCCTACAAAGACATAGTTACCCATATCCCTGAGTGAGTTTATTCCTGTTCAACCACCAATGACCCTGGGTTGTATCCCTATATCTACTGATTGATGGTGGAGAGTAACTTGATAATCACAAAAACAATGTCCACTAGATACGTTAGCAATCCCAAGTAACACAGTCCTATAATCTTTCACTTATATTTAGCTTCTCCCCAGTGTAGAGGATGCAAACTTGAATTAAGAACCACAGAATTTTATACTCAGGTAAGACTTTTGGCCTTCTTGGCATCCCACACATCACAGATACTCCCAAGATAGTTGTTGATTGAATGTCCCACTGAAAATATCTCAAAATAGTAATATCAGTAAGAATGGTAATACTTGTCTCTGTGACAAGACTTCGGTAAAGTTAACTTTCTTAAATGTCCTCTTCAAACTATGTCATGGAAGCAAATATGTATTCGGCCTAATTCTAGAGTCAGATCTTAACTCTGTTTTTAATCTCTTTAACAACAGAAAGCAATGCCATTTACAACAAAATTCTACTGTAATTATCCATAAATGCATAAAGATATTGGTAAAAGACTATTTTTTGTTGAGATTTATTCATGTGAACTCATTTTGAATTCATGAGCATTCTTTTCATTTTTAATGTTTCTAATTTATGGTTTATGCATACAACTCTCCTTCCTTTTCTTTTGGGAACTTTGTTTTATAGTATCTGTTCATTTGTCACACCTATTTCATCATAAATTTTCACAAACTGAATTGTTACCAAGAATGTTGATAAAATTTAATCTATGATTTATTTTATCATCTTGAAATGAAATTCAGCTAGGTCTGGTGATCTAAGTCATATAAGTCACTACTTTCCTTTCTCTAAAGCACAGTAACGTAGAGCTTCTTTCATCAGGATCTAGAGTCAGCCTGCCTGGGATTACATTGCTAGCTATGTGATCTTGAGACATTTAACTTCTTTATGCCTCAGTGTCCTCTCCGGAAAATTTAAGGATAAAATAAATATAAAACCGGCCGGGAGCGGTGGCTCACGCTTGTAATCCCAGCACTTTGGGAGGCCGAGGCGGGCGGATCACGAGGTCAGGAGATCGAGACCACGGTGAAACCCCGTCTCTACTAAAAATACAAAAAATTAGCCGGGCGTGGTGGCGGGCGCCTGTAGTCCCAGCTACTCGGAGAGGCTGAGGCAGGAGAATGGCGTGAACCCGGGAGGCAGAGCTTGCAGTGAGCCGAGATCGCGCCACTGCACTCCAGCCTGGGTGACAGAGCGAGACTCCGTCTCAAAAAAAAATAAATAAATAAATATAAAACCAATAACATTATTACCTTGAAATGTCATAGAATTAAATGTAATAATATATGTAAAACATTCAAAGTAGCCCACATTTGGTGATTAAGCAAGGCAGGACCTGGCCTGAGACACTCGGACAGAAAATTCCTACCCCAGAGATCCTCACCAGGTTGCTAAAACCTTGGTGGGCCTGCAACACTGTTCGTCTTCCTTGTCCAGTTCTGCTTCTTCCTCCTTCCTTTTTCAAGTGTTGATCCTTAACAAAAAGTTTGAAACCCAAACACCATCTCAGCATCCGAAGACATCAAACATTCCCATAGAATAACAGTGTGTAACATCAGCTCATCAGAAAGTTCCCAGAGGTTTCCTATAAATGTTTTCCTTTATATTCTTCATTGATGCAGTCCATGCTTGAAGTGAGAGTTTGATTTTTATAATTTCCCAATATAATTTTAAGTCAAATTAACATTTTTAGTCTAAGTTTATTAAATTATATTATCTTCTATTTCAAGCTTTTGCTTATATGAGTCTTCAGTTATTTAAGAAACAATATCAGATTTCCCATTTATAAACTAACATATGTAGGTAAATAACTTGGAAATTTTTTTAAGAGTACAGAAAAAAATTAAAATAACCAATATCATCATCACAACATCAGAATCAATCTATAGGTCTTATTTATAAGTCATTGTTCTCATTTTACATAATGGAGACACAGTCCTGTGGTATGCATTCATGTAAAATAATTTATTGATATGTATTTATGATTAATAATAATTGCAAACATATACCAAGTGTTTATGTGCCAGGTACTATTCTAAGCTCTTCTTTTAACACTATTTTTTTTTTTTAAATTTTTTGAGATGGGGTCTTGCACTGTCACCAGGCTGGTCTCAAACTCTTGAGTTCAAGCAATCCTCCCATTTCGGCCTTCAAAAGTGCTGAGATTATAGGTGTCAGCCATCGTGCCTGGCCTTAAGTTCTTTTTGTGTCTGTCCCATTTTGTATACCTGATCAGCTGATGAGATAATAACTATTATTACCCCATTTTAGAGATGAGCAAAATGATGTCCTGAAAACTTAAGCAATTTGCCCACAGTCACACAGTATGCAAGTGGCAAAGCTGGGATTCAAACCCAGAAATGTGGCTTAAAACTCATCTTAAGCCTAAAAACTACTGTCTTTTTATTTCTTAAAACATCTAATATTTAACATTCTCAGTGGGAATCTTCTAAAATCTAGGACCTCATAAGCATTTTTACTCTTAGACGTTATCTGTCATATCTAAAACTCTATTTGGGGGCACCATGGGTTACAGAGAGGCATGACACAGCATCTGTCTTAAAAGTAACCTAATGGGCAAGAAAGATGACAACTGACCTGAATATATGAGAGTAAAATGAGTGCTATCAGGGGCATAGAACAAACTACAGTTTGAGCAAAAAGAAAAACAAAAAACAAATAGAATTTCATAGAGGGGGATGAAACCTGGGGAATTGTTGGGAGAGAAAATGAGCTTTCAAATATGGATGATGGAGAAACCTATTAACATACTATAGATTTGCTTTACTTTATTGAACTAAATTGTTCCTGAATAGCTGCATGAAATTTGAATTTGATAAACTAAGTCACACTTAAAGTACTGGGATACTAAATCATTTAACCTTAAACAAATCATTTAACCTTAAACAAAGCTAAGAATTCCTTTGTATAGTATAAAAAAAAAAGCTAAGAATTCCTTTGTGTAGTATAAAATCACACCTTCATGTTTTCTAAATCTACTTAGTAATTCTATCTTTCCTTATGTTGGAATTTTAAACCAATGGAACCTGTCTTTTCATGCTTTATATGTAGCTTTCTTTGGAATTCATGGCTCTGCTTCTACTTTTTGTTTTGTTTTTCTTGTTTGTTTGTCACAGTTGGTTGTATTTCTCATGTTTCCTTTCTAAGTCTGTAAATACTGCGTAACAACAAAATATACAAAAAAGGAAATAATCCCAAAATGATTTCAAAATCAAATTTGCTTTTCTGTAATTTGATTTATAGGTAATGCCAAAGAAAGAACCAGGAAACGCTTTTAACGAACTCTTACTAACAGACAAAAATGTATTAGCAAAGTTTGGGCATGGAATTCAGGCAGCTGATTATGTCAGAAATGCAACTGCATGCTTCCATAGGTGAATACGCCCTCTCTTTCCAGACTGGCCCACCCAGTGCTTTCTGGGTCCACATTCGTACTGTTCATATTTCCATGTACTTATGCAGTATTGCCTGAAAGTATTACAGGAAGAAGAATTATCTGGCTAAAAATGCCTAGCAGTTTTCCATCTTTAAATTCTCATACTTTAAGAAATATTATTGACATCATATCTTCACAGGTATTATTTTACTTTGTAAAACCTTGTATTTGCCTTTTGCATCAGTTTCAAAGGTAAAAGGTGACTCTGGTCCTGAAGACTAGTGTCAGGAGAGTATAGTCCTCACTATCTAGAAAATACTGACCAACTTTGAGTCTGCATCACTCAGATTGCCTGTGGATAGGCCTGAAACCATCCACAAAGGAAAATTATAGAGATAATCTGATGCCCATGGGTGATCTAGATTTGCTGAAAGAGGCTGGGCTTGATATTGGCTGATGCTAAGTACTGTAGGTTGTTCATATGCCACCTGATTAGCCAAGGTTATAGGGAGACAGAAACAAATACCACAGAGCAGCAGTGTCTACAGAAGCACTGGCAGTGATAGGGGAGGGGACAGCAGTCAGGTTCAATTCATTCAGAGACTTAGGAAGTAAAAACCAGGGTAATTGTGGTAGTCACTTGCAGGATATATGCTATGTTCATCTTTCTCTATGATGTGGTAACCAATTGCATGTTCTCTACGGGGCAGACTCAGACTTTGCAGAGCCTTAAAGTTTCAAATATTTGGGAAACCCACATATTATTTAAGGAAAACTTTTTTTTTAAATTACTATTATAAAATTGCTAGGGTTCTTCCTGAGTGTTAGAAGGAACTCAAGCAAGTAAGGGGTCCTGATACTCAAGTTTCAGTAGCTTCACAGAAAATTTACTTCTGCTATCAAAGGAGTATGAATATGCTTGAGGAAATCCTATTATTCTCTTTGGTTTATTCAACAGGATGAATGGCTTCCAGGAAATATAGCAACATTTTTAAAAGGAAGCTGGGGAAAAAAGGGAGTATCTGATGGGAGTCAGAAGGAAGTTTTTATGGGACTTCTTCAGAGTGGTATGTGGGAATAAGCTCATACAAATTCACAAGAGCCAGTTAAATTTTTAGGAATTTTGTGCCTCTGCTGATGTCATGTGGGTAGATTGAAATCTGCCATGATGGGAATATTTACAAAGTGAAAGTTGGCAAATGCTGTGACTCAAGAGTCAGTACACCACTGGGTTTATGAGAACTCAAAATCCATGATGTTAGTAAGTTATGACAGAATTATGACAGAATTTAGGGAAATTATGACAGAATTTAGGGAAGTCAAACTGTACCACGAGTCTGTTGTACCAACAGGAATCTCATTCCAGGGAAGGCTTTTCCAGAAACTTGAAGAAAGAAAGGCAAAAGCAGAAGCACACAGATTGGACACTTTCCCCAACCCAGGGCCCATCATCAGTTGGGGCGATGGTCCTTATGGATAACCATCTAGCCTTTTTATACCAGGGTACCTTAACCTTCAGTTCTTCACATTTATGATCACATTTTGGGCCTTCTCATCACCTACTTGTTTTCCATCTCTGAGATCCATATTTCAAACATCCAAGACTCTAAACACAACTTCAATTATTCAGTCTTTCAACAAATAGTTATTTTACATACAGTATATGCCAAGCAGTGTTATAGACACTACGAATAATGTGATGAACAATAGATATGCTATAATGGAAAAGACAATGAACAAACAAACTCACAAAATAATTCCTGGTAATAAGTCCTAGAAGAGAAATGTGGAAAGGTGATGTGACAGGTAATAATTGTGTTTGGGAAAGAAGTCTACTTTTCCTAGGTTGGTCTGAGCAAAGCCTCTCTGAGAGTTCATGTTATTATTAAGAGATACTTATATCATATGAAGATATAAGGAGAACCATACAAACAGAAGAGGAAGGCTATCTAGGCAGAGTGGACAACATGTGCAGAGGCCTTGAATTGGAAGAATCTTGACTTGTGTCTAGAACAAAAATAAATTGGAAGGAAGAATCTTGAATTGGAAGAATCTTGACTTGTTTCCAGAACAAAAATGGAAAAAGGCTAGTGTAAAGTAGAGAAGTAGAGAAAGAATATAAGGCAATTGTAAAAAATGAGGATAAAGAACCAAGAAGAGCCTTGTAAGGTATGGTTTTGTTTCTTGGATTTTATTGTAAATACAATGAAAATGGTTTTGTAAGATGTTAAACAGGAGAACAACATAATCTGCTTATTATTTATTTATTTATTTCTGAGACAGAGTCTCGCTCTGTCACCCAGGCCAGAGTGCAGTAGTGCCATCACGGGTCACTGCAGCCTGGACCTCCCAGGCTCAAGCAATTTTTCCACTTCAGCCGCCCAAGTAGCTGGGACTACAGGCATGTGCCACCATGCCTGGCTAATATTTTTGTATTTTTTGTACAAATGGAGTTTGTACAAAATTCCTTGGCCTCAAGCAAGCCTCCCAAAGTGTTGGAATTACAGGCATGAGCCTCTGTTCTTGGCCTGTTTTTTATTTTTTAATTATTAATCTGTCTGCTATGTGATAGTAGCATTAAAGAGAGATACAAGTAGAATCAGGAAACCAATGAGAAGGGCTTTATAAGTGTTCAGGCAGATAAGAAGATGTCTGGAACCATGGTGCTGGTGACGAAGATGGGCAGAGATAAGTGGATAGATGAGAGATACTTTAGAAGTATAACTAAGAAGAGTTTTTTTTTTTTTTTTTTTTTTTTTTTTTTTTTTTTTTTAGACAAGATCTCACTCTGTTACCCAGGCTGGAGTGCAGTGACACAATCTCAACTCACCACAGCCTCTGCCTCAGCCTCCCAGTAGCTGGGATTACAGGTGCATGCCACCATGCCCAGGTAATTTTTGTATTTTTAGTACAGACAGGGTTTTGCCATATTGGCCAGGCTGGTTTCGAACTCCTGACCTCAAGTGATCCACTTGCCTGGGCCTCCCAAAGTGTTGGGATTACAGGTGTGAGCCACTGTGCTAGGCCAACAATTGTTTTTGAATTGAGGATTGAATATAAAACACAGGATTCAAAAATGGTTCTTCAGGCTGGATGCCATGGCTCATGCTTGTAATCCCAGTACACTGGGAGGCTAAGGCAGGAGGATCACTTGAGGCCAGGGGTTTGACACCAGCCTGGGCAACACAGGGAGGGCCTTTTCTCTACAAAAAATAAAAATAAAAAAATTAGGTGGGCATGGTGGTATGCGCCTGTAGTCCCCAGCTACTTGAGAGGCTGAAGTAAGAAGATTGCTTCAGCCTAGGAGGTCACGGCTACAGCGTGCTTTGATCACAGCACTGCACTCCAGCCTGGGCAACAGGGCAAAACCCTGCCTCAAACAAACAAAACCAAATAAACAAAAGAATGTATACAAAGAAAGCAGGTAGAAATCAAAGTGTCCATAAGCTTTTATGCCATTAGCTCTGAAGTAGAGACTGAATTGGTCCTAGAGCCAAAGGTAGTTCACAATACTTCCTGCAAAATCCCACCTCAAGACAACCCATCCAAGAGATAGTCTAATTTGGCCATCTGACTGCTACCCACACATCTCCATGGGGAAATTTTACTCTTTGTGCTTACTGGGCTCCAGGAGTGGGGACAGCACGTGATGGGTCTCCTGATCTGCCTCTAGAATGCGCGCTAATAAGTATAGATAAACTTCCATATGACAGCATGGAAGCAGGAAGAGAGCAGAATGCATCTTGCCTAATAAAATAAACTCTATCTAAGGCTCTGTCTGCTCATGATCAGATAAAACGATTCCCATTTCATAGGAAAGAGTGAGCAAGTGAGAAGGGAGGCTACAAGTGTCATTCTCATGGCCATCTCCTAATGGAAACACGGAAGTGATTGTCTCTACACATTGAGATTTTGGATTTCTTTAGTTCCTTAATTGTATATTATTTGACTATATTATGATAAACATGTACTTTTACGAAAACGGTAATGTGCATGTGTCTCTTGTATCTTGTCTTTTAAAACTTTTTCACGTATTCCTTCTGCTTAGAATGTCTGTTACGCTCCTATCACACCTAGTTGCTATAAAACACTAATATTTATCATTCGAAGCCTAATTGAACTATTGGCTACTCTTAAAATTATCCCCATCTCTCCCCTGAACAATAATTACTGTACTGACCGTATACTTTAATTAACCGTTTTCTTGTTTGTCTTCCACCTAAAAGAGACTGTCAGCTTCCTGGGTTCCCCAAGACCACAGATAATGCCAGTACATAGTAGCTGCTAAATATATATATACATACACACACATATATATACACAAACACATATACACATATGTGTGTGTGTGTGTGTATATATATATATATGTATATATTTGACATGGAGTCTTGCTCTGTTGCCCAGCCTGGAATGCAGTGGTGTGATCTCAGCTCACTGCAACCTCCACCTCCTGGGTTCAAGCGATTCTCCTACCTCAGCCTCCTGAGTAGCTGGGATTACAGGTGCACGCCACCACATCTGGCTAATTTTTATATTTTTAGTAGAGATGGGATTTCACCATGTTGGCCAGGCTGGTCTCAAACTCCTGACCTCAGGTGATCCACCTGCCTCGGCCTCCCAAAGTGCTGGGATTACAGGCATGAGCTACTGCTCCCAGCAATATATTTTTATTGAATTGAATTCGATATTATTTCTAACTGGCTGTCACTGGATCGGTGGGCAATGATACTGGCTACACTGTGGACTCAGGATTCTCATACTAATCCCACAGAATTTTGGCCTGGGTTGCAATGATTAATATCGCATATTAATGGCTTTCCTTTCATTTTAACTTGAAGAAAGGTGGCATCCTAAACATTTCTGAGAACTAGTAGATGGCTATTGGCTCAGAACTTAACACCTGATGAAACTTTGCCACTACTTTTTCTTCATAGTCTTTGTCTATTAAACAAAGCTTCATTCAAGACAGAACTCTCTGCTCTGAAAGTTCAGGGGCAATTGGCATTGCCCTCTTTTAATTATAGCACTGCAGTACATTTTTTTCTACACTAAAAAAAAAAAAAATCACCCACAAGGCTGAGAGTTTAAAAACACCTTTTAAATACATCAATAAAATTTTATTTGTCCACTAAAATAAAAAAAATGAAAAAACAGAAAGAAACACTTGCTGTAAAGCAGCTGCAGGTTGGTTTCCATTTCTGGTAAGAGAGCATGTTTTTGAGGAGCAGCATGCCCTGTGATTAGGAGCCCAGACACTGAGCCAAATTGTTCAGTAGGAAGTCTGGCTCTACCAGCTTCTCATTGCTGACGCTAAGCAAGACATTTGATCCTTCTGAGCCTCAGTTTCCTAGTTTATAAGAAAAACCTATCTCATAGCATTATGGTGGGATTAAATATTAAGTATTTTAAAGAGTAATTGGAAACAGTAAAGTTAGGTAAGGGATCAGTAGAAAGTAATCACTATTTAAGCACTAACTATTATTAATATTCTTATCTAGAAAATGTGATTGATACAAAAATGTGGTTTTAAAGAATAGGTTTAAAAATCACACTTAAATATGTCCATAAGACCCATTTTGAACTGCTTGTTTTTTCTCTGATTAAAATGAAAAAGAGATTTAACACAATTTAATAACTGAAAATGTGCTTGTATGCAAATGGTTCTTGTCTCTGCTCTTCTTGGGGAATTTGCTGTGTCGTTAATATCTCGCTTTGTTTTCAATCATTTACTGAAAGGTTCCTGCTGTTAGATTCAGGACATAAGAACTACCTTAAAAGTCTTAAGAATCAATGAATAGTCATACCTATCTGTTCAAATGAGATAGTTCAGCCATTTAAAATTCAGTAAGGGAAAAAGTGCAGCTAATATGTCCTTAGGGATTATTTTCAACTACAGTCATAAATAATCACTCTGTCTAAATGACTTACCATACACTTACATTGTTCCTAAGTTCTCTCCCTTTCCCTTCCATATCATGACTCCATGGGGCCTTGGACATCACAGAACATATGGAAGAAGATTGAAAAGTGGTCTTTGCTTTCTCACTTCCCAGTTATCTCTTGAAATCCCCCCAACCAGGTTTGTATTGTCATTACACAACCAAACTGCTCTTGTCTTGTCAAAGTCCCAGCAACCTCCACCTCACAACACCCAGTCACCAGTTCATTGTCTGCACCTTGCTTGATCTGAGTCATCTGCAGTATCAGACACCGCTGTCTCTCCTTCGTGAAGCACCTTTCATCTCTTGGCTTTCAGGACACCACATTGTTCTGGTTTTTGCCCTTTTTCAATGGCTTCCCCTTCTGAGTCTTCTTTTCTGGTTCCTCTAACTCTGAGAAACTACATGTCGGTGATCTTCCAGGGTATAGTCCTTGGCCTTCTGTCTCTTCTGGCTTTACTCTAAGCAATTTCATCTCTTCTAATGGGTATAAATGTCAGCAATATGCTAGTGATTTCCAAATCTATTTTTTTAAGCTGTAATAGTTTTAAAACAAGTCCATAAATGTTTTGACACACCTCTTACTAAAGGTGGAGTCTGATTCCCCTCCCTTTGAATAGGGGCCAGCCTTAGTAATTGACTCACTTCTAATAAGTAGAAAGAAGCAAAAGTGACGCTGTGGGACTCCTGAGGCTAGATTGGGAAAGGTAATAGAGCTTCACCCTGGTTCTGTCTTTCTTGGGATGTGCACCCTTGGAACACAACCATCTATGAGGAAACCAGGCAGCCACATGGACGGGCCATGTGTGGGAGTGCTGGCCCAGCCCCAGCGGATGGCTGATGGCCATCCCCAACCACCAGACAAGTGAGTAAGACAGGCTGCAGATCATTCCAGCTTCCAGCCTTCAGGTTACCCCAGCTGATGCCAAATGAAGCAGAAACACATCGTCATTAAGCCCTACTCAAATTACAGGTTTGCAAGAAAAATAAATGTTGCTGTCGTTTTAAGCCACTAAGCTTTATTGGAGCAGGGAGTGTTATGTGGCAGTAGGTAACCAGAGCACTATCTGGAAACTTCCTCTGTACTCCAGAACCTGCTCACTCACATCCCCTTTTCAATCTATTGTAGGAAATCCAACTTTATATTGCAAAAAAAGAACTCATAATTTCCCCCACAAAACTAACCCCTCCCTATCTTCCCTAGCTTAGTCCAAGTCACCACTTCATTACTCAGGCAAAAACCTGAAAAATCATCCCTGAATAAAGCCTTTTCCTCACACTACACATCCAATCTATCAGCAAATATTACAGTAACTACCATCAAAATATACCCCTAAGATGGCCATTTCTAAGTACCTCCCCATCACCTCTTGTAATCATCATCACCATCATCTCTTGTAATGTCTGAACTGGTACGATAGCCTTCTAAAGTGCTTACCACGTTCACCGTGCTACAGTCTATTCACTGGTCAAGCATCCCCCGTGCACACGTGAATGGCTTCTCAGAACACTTGGGGTAATGTACAGGCCTTACTGTGGCCGACGAAGTCCCAGATGAACAGGCCCTTGCCGTCTTCTCCAATTTTATCTCCCACCACTTGCTCACTTGATTATCTCACATTAGGTTTTTGCATTTTCAAGAGCAGATTTTGCTCTTTCCTGTCCCTGACTGGCTGGGATTTGACTGTCTGGAAGACTCTTTCCCTCAAATATTACTCAACCAGGACAAATATTACTCAAATAATATTTCCCTCAAATATTACTCAACCAGGACACTCAGGTCTCTGCTCACACATCACCTTCTCAAAGAGGCCTTCCTCTGTATGTTAAGTCCTCCATCAGCCTATATTACTCTCTAGCCTCTTGTGATTTTTTTTATCCTTAAAGCACTTTTTAGTATCTGAAATCATATTTATTTTCTTACTGCTTGCTCTCTTCCAGATGAGTCCCCACAGGGACTTTCCCTGTCCTTTATGTTTCTGTAGTCCACAGTTGCCAGAGGAGTGCACCACAGCTGTCAGCAGTCTAGAAGTATCTGATAAATGGACTTTATTCAATAAAGAAATTGTTCAATCAATTAATACCTACTGCTTCATTGAATTAGTTTGGGTTAAAAATCTGTGAAGCATTTTCTTGATACTCAAACTATTTCCATGGATGAGAAGTTGTCCTCCTTACAATGAGGCCTTCTTGAATAAATTGGTATAACTCTGGACTATTTTGAGATATTATGACTGTAATGTTACATGAAAGCCTTGGATGTAATAACAATGGGAACATTAAAATATGTAATGCAGTACCAATACCATACTTCATTTTAGCCTACGGGTTATTTATAAATTCATACATAAAGTTTTATTGCTGATCACACATAGTTTTTTTGTATTTTTTGTTTGTTTTGTGGTTTAGATATTGTCAAGAACTGTGAAGGGTCTGAGATTTTACCCTACTTGCAAGCTACAAATTAGGTTGCCATAGATGTAGATGTGCTGGCAAAAGACATGAGACCTGAGTGAGAGGAAAGACGGTTTATTGCTCACAGCAGTAGCAGTAGTCAAGATATCAGCATTTTATTTCACTAATTTCTTTACTCCTAATTCCCAGAGAGTGACAAAGCAAGGCTGTAACACATGCACATGTAGTGGATTGTATTACAGAAGAGAAATCTCAAGTTTAGGAAACCTCAGTCCTTTAAAATGGACTGCAAGCAAATCTGCTTAATCTTGTCTCAGAGAGAGACATTATCCTTATTAAACTGCACAAAAAACAAAACCTCCCTTTTCTCCAAAGGCCGACATTATCTGTTTTCTAAAGCTGTTTGCTTTAGCAACACCTTTGAAAGGATAGTCTAGAAAAAAAGCTGTCAGTGCCACTGCTTATAAAAACGTGCAATAATGCAAAAGACTCAAGAAAAATTGTCTCTTATTATGGACTAAAAAATGTCCTCTCAAAATTCTTGTTGAAGCCTTAACTCCTGATGTGGAGGTATTTGAAGACTGCAGCTCTCAGGAGGTAATTAGATTTTAATGGGGTTATGAGGATGGGCCCCTCATAATGGGATTAGTGCCCTTATAAAGAGAGAGTGAACCTCTCTCACTCTCTTCCCATCTGTGTACAAAGAAGAGGTTATGTGAGCACTCTACAAGATGGCAGTTGCCTAAAAGCTAAGAGAAAAAGCCTCAGAATGAAACCTACCCTACTGTATTAACCTTGGACTTTCCAGACCCCAGAACTGGGAAATAAATCTCTGTTGTTTAAACTACCCAGTCTGCAGTATTTTGTTATGGCAGCCCAAGCTGACTAAAACAACTCCCAACTGACATTCCCCTTGCATTGTCTTTTATTTTTTCTAAAGAAAGTTTTTTTTGCCAGGCGCAGCAGCTCACACCTGTAATCCCAGAATTTTGGGAAGCCGAGGCAGGAGGATCACTTGAGCCCAGGAGTTTGAGACCAGTCTGTGCAACATAGTGAGACCCTGTCTTGTCACTACCAAAAAAAAAAAAATCTTAGCCAAGCATGTTGACATGCTCCTGTGGTCTCAGCTACTTGGATGCTCAGGTGGAAAGATAACTGGAGCCCAGGAGGTCAAGACTGCAGTGAGCAATGATTCTACCACCACACTCCAGCCTGGACAACAAAGTGAGACCCTGCATCAAAAATAAAAATAAAGAAAGGTGTTTAAAAATATATAGCTAGCTAATAAAAATATTTTGGCAGAGAACTGTCAGAATAAAAAGTGCCATTACTGCAGAAAATTAAAGCAAGACATCAAATGAAGTGATATCTCACTTTTAATTGACTGGATACTTTGTATTTTATTTATTTATTTTTAAACAAATTTATTCTTGTTAAATATCAAGAAATCTTCAAATCATATAAATCTGGTACAGTGACTTATTGATGCATTAAGACACACTCCTGTTGTTTTTCTGCTCTGCCTACCTTAGTGTTTTGGTAACATATGGTTAAAAGCAATGATCCAGCCATAGATTTTGGTGTTGGGCAACAGAACTGAATCAAGAGTTAAAACATTGACGCCACTATTTGATGTTAATGTCAATTTCACCAAGCCATCTTATCTCTTGGAGCCTCCAGGTGCTGAGCTGTAAAATGACAATAATGGTAATATTCACGAGTTATCATGAGAACCACAAAGGTGAATGTGGGTGTTGGCAAACAATGGATTTGAATATTGAGCAGAATTGATTTCTTCACAGCATATTTATCATCTAAATTGTAAAGGAACACACAATTTAAAATTATTGCAAGGTGATGATTGTTATGTGACCAAGGAGAAACCACACATCTACCGAGTACATAGCTGTCACTTATATATTCTCACTTTTCAGGTCTGTGCACTGAAGTCACATTAAAGTATTTGGTACTCCAGAGAAGTGCCTTTAAATGTGAACTTCTAGGACTCTACACACACTGCCTCTCCTATTGACAATGACTTATCCCTTCAATCTACACCTAGTAATATTCTTCAAAGCCGGGTTAAACATTGTCTCTGGAATCTCTTTCTCAGGCTTCTTGGGCCAACTGGGCTTTTCCATTGTAGTTATTATTATAATGTATCATCTTAACTTGCAGTTGAATCTATTTATCCTACTGAGTAGTGAACACTTTGATGTTAGGGATCCTATTTGATTTACCTTAGAATTCTCAATATGTAGAATTATCTGGCACTTGCTGGTGTTTAAATTACACTTGCTGAAAGAAAGGGTAGAGTTGGGGGATAGGAAGATAGGGGAAGAAAGAAGGAAGGGGAATTCTTCAAAATTTAAAGCCCTTTTTGAGATGTATTTATTATGCCATTATGAAGAAGAGCATGGACTCTGAAGCTAGAGGACTGAGTTGATTTCCAGCTCCATTCCCTATTAGTTGTAAACTCTGAACATATTCCTTATCTTTACTATGCCTCATATTCTTCATCTACAAAATAAATATAATATTACCAGCCATTTCATAGTTTTTGTGAGGATTACATGAATCAAATATACACAAACAACCTAGAATTTTGTGTACACTGCAGCGACCACTTAGCAAGCGTTAGCCATTTTTATTAATATTGATGCACTTCCCTCTAATACCACTACCAAATAATATGTGATGACTAATCGTAACTTCAGAGATCAATGGTGTGTCAGTTGACATCTTTGAGGTATTTCTTGTTAAAGGTCATTTTGATCGGGTGGTCAGCCAGTTCTCATTAAGGGACGCTTGTAAAGAATATGACCATACATTTTGAGAAAGCTGTCCTTTGTTTGTAATTTAATTGTGCCCATCATCGCAGAGGATTCTCCATATTTAATTTTATTTTTATTATCTGCTGAGGTTGAGAAAACTAAAACTCCTTATCCTTCACTGAGCTTTCCTGGAAATCGCTGTAATTTTGGAACTAATGCAAAATTCTTGGACAGATGTTTGGTTTGACCCAATCCCTCTGATAGGAAACAAGTAAGATTTAGTGAAATTTCCAGGACTTTACCAAATCCAAAAGAATGGAGTTTATATTGTCCAATATATCCTCCTTTCTTTACAGATGCAGAAGGCCTGTGCAGAGACACAAAGTCTAAGACCACTTTGCCTTTTACGAAGGCCACTTCTGGAATACAGGTTTTTCATTTCCCAGGTGCTCTCAAGCTCACAGTATGAAATGAAAATGGCGTTATTGACGCTACATTTTATACTGCCACTTTATTATTAAACATTTTCTCTTTCTGCTTCAGGTAAAATATTTTGTACACTAAATAAAAAGTTAAATTTTCAATATCGTATAAGATGAAAACATGTAGGAAATTTAAAAAATAGACATCACACTGAATGACTGATTTTATTATTTTGATTCTTGTCTAGTTTTTTCTAGGCATGGATAATTGAAAAAATACAAATATTTATTAACTAGATTGTTTTAGATCATAGATTAATGCTTTGTAATACTTAAGTACTGTTTTAAGCAATCATGCTACTTACTAACACCTGCAGCCTTGATTTCATATCAGGAACCTGTATCATTTTATTTTAAATAGACCCCAATGTTCATCTTCTAATTGGGCTGGCATTGACCTGTGATGGTGCCATAAGTCTGTCATCCCCTGATGGATATCCCAGGCTGTTCCCATTCAACATGGGAGCCCTATGGGGAAAGTAAAACGTGCTCCGTGACACTGTGACATTGTCTGGAGAAGGATGTTAATTCTTTACGATCATTCCCACGGAGAAATCTGACCTCTGTTCATCACAAACAGGAACTTTTTTTTTTTTTTAACCGGAAGGTAGAGTGAGAGAGGAAACATTGTTGATTTCTGGGAGAAGTGGTATTGGAAATCCAGTTTGTTGGCTCTTGGAACAATTATGGGAAGCCCCACAGAACATGTCCTTTTTACTAGAATAATAGAAAGCACTTCCACTCCTGTGTGGAAACAGCAGTTCAAAGACAGGACAGAGTTCCTAAGCTCTGGCAGCTTTTAAATAGTGTGTGGATGTGTGTGTGTGTGTGTGTGGATGTGTGTGTGTGTGTGTGTGTGTGTGTTTCCTTTTCCCTCACTGGTAAACTGAAAGAGGACTCTCCTTGTAGGCAAACTGTGCAATATGGATTTCATTTATAAACCACCATGCTAGCTGCCTTTGGGAATTTAAAAAACTAGACTATCTGGTCCCATTTGTGTATTCAATAAATATGCAGTAACCACTTTCTCCACAATGCGGACATAATATTATAACAAGTAAGACAATTTTGCCTGCCTTCAAGAAATGTATAGTCTGGACAAACACATGAGTTGAAAAGCACATCGTTCTGGAGAGCAGACAGGAAATATGTAATCAAATTGCAATGAATGAGCAATCTGTCTTCTGGTATTTATGTAAGAGGAATTCTCACTAAGCTCTCCGGGGTCCATACACCAAGATCGTTAGCTCAGCCCTTTTGAAGACGGCAATAAGTTGAGGGCAATATAGGTCCCAGTGTGGAAGCACACTGTGGGATGCTTTGCCACAGTTAGAAGCAAAGAACTAGATGTAACAAAATAACACAGGTATACCTTTAAAACACATAGCGCTGAGCAAGCTTAAAAGGAAGAAACAAAATAATCTATAACAATACCATACATGTAAATTAAAACACATTCACACAAAGCAATGATGCCCATTTAGCAAACAAATTAAAGGATACATGGAAACATGTTAAAATGACAGCCTATGATGTGGAGGGACATGGGAGTACAGACTGTTGAAAAAATGAATTAGATAGATAGATAGATAGATAAATAAATAAATAAATAAATAAATAAATAAATAAATAAAATGTGTGTGGGATCTTTGTAGACCACTGATGATTATGTGACACGAACTAAGTGTGAATAACTCAATCGTCAACCAAAGTCCTAAAACGGATAGGAAGAGCAAAAACTATGGTGCAAAGCAGTAAGCGTGCCTAGAATGCAAAGTTATTGCAGTCAGAGTTCATAAAATCAGCCATGGGGGATTCAGCAAAATGTCCTAGGGGAGGTAACATCAGAAGGAGTCTTAGACACTCAATCTAATAGCTGTAGCTATTTCTCCCACCACGTTCTTGCTGATCCTTGCCTTTGAATAAATTCAACTTTATTTCTAGTAAATTAATCCCTACTAATTTAAGAAGCCCTTTCTTTCAATAATATTGATGATGACTCCTTTTATTCTTTACAAATTAAATGGGAAGGGTACTATTGCAAATTGGGAACCAAAAGTTCAAAGAGTAGCTATCTTCATCTTTTTATCTGGATTTATTGTATTGAGATAGAGCACACACACCATTCTTAGAGACCAATCTCCTTGATTCTAACAGCCTCTGTCTCACTCAGGGGTTCTGAGTACAAACCCATGCTGCATGCTGATCATCCTATTATGATTTGGTGCCCTAGGGCCAGTACATAGGCTTTTGCACTGTTTTGTTTTTGTTTGTTTGCTTGTAAGATACGACCTTTCATTTCCTTTCCAACAATCAGGTTTACTCCTGGCTTCCTCCACCATGGTCTAGTCAAGTGAGACCCACCACTTGATTTCCTTTGTATCTCTGGGATTGTGTACTACCTGGTTCTGCCCAGAGTTTTTAGGAAGCAGAATCATGTCCTGTGCCTAGCCAAGCATCAAAGCTTCCTACCTGATGCCAACAGTTTATCATGAAAAGATTCACCTATTCTGCCTTGCTAAACGTCTCTTTTCCCCTCTCACCTTTCAACATTGGTCAATGGACAACTTCTTTCTCCCTAGTCTCTTTGTGCCTAGTGTGTCTGCCAGTCTGGCCTTTTCCCTGTACTGTAAAGCCAGGATGCCCCCAGAATGTATCTGATGCAGGCTTGTGGGAGAGGCTAAGTGCAAGTGATTATGCTAGGGGCTCTGAAGCCAGGCTCCCTAGGTTCAAATTCAGATGTTCAACTAACTCATTGCAGAGGAATAAGTGAGTTATTTAATTTGCGTGCCTATGGGATGAGAAGAGGAATATAATATATTGGGATTCAAAGTTTGTATAAGCATTAAAATAATTAAAATGTGCAAAGTCCTTATACCAATATCTGGCATGAAATAAGTGCTCTGGAAATGTTATCCATTCTGTTATTACCTACAAGTTTTATCCTCTCTGAGATGCCTATCTCATTGTTAACAGCTTCAGTTCTGGGCCTGGGAACCAACAGGAAAAAAAAATTGATGACAACTCTTTTGTTTTAACTAAAAAGAATTGTTTTAGGCAGAATGAAATATAGTATAGTGGGAAGAGCCCAGTATATTATTCCAAATGACCTAGGTCAAAGTCACAGCTGTCCCTTCCTCGCTGTGTGATGCTGAGGAAGTTTATCTGTCTTGGCCCGTTTCCCTGTTTATGGAATGGAAATGATAATGACCCCTACCTCCCAGGATAGTTGTGTGGATTCAGCAAGGTAAAGGTTGCGAAAGCCCTTTCATAAATGGTATTATTCTAGCATCTGTTACTGTTGTCATTGTTATCTTTCATTTGTTTTATGCCTCTAGAAACTATGTCATAATGCTTCCTGCAGAGTCAATGAACGATAACCCCAGTTCAATATTCTAGGAACAAACTTGATCTATTATGATGGATAAGTTTCACAATTTGAATTAGCTGGCCCAATTCATTATGAGAAAAGAAATCAGTGTGAAAAGCTAAATACATCACTAATATATTATCTTTTAGATGTAAAAAACAGGCACCACATAGCCCACAAACACAAATTTCATTTTTTCTTTGCATTTCTCACTTTCAATGTTTTCTTCATCCGTTAGCAGAATCAAGAGGACAGAGCAATTCAGAAAAACCAAGACGTTCTTGGAATATGTGTTGACTATATCCTTTAATGATTATAATCATCTTGGGAAGCAGGAGACATAGTATTATAAGAACCAGGAGGGTAGGGAATTTTCATCAAGATTATCTGGCTAATGGCCGGGTGCGTTGGTTCACGCCTGTAATCCCAGCACTTTGGGAGGCCGACACAGGTGGATCACGAGGTCAGGAGTTCAAGACCAACCTGACCAACATGGTAAAACCCCGTCTCTACTAAAGATACAAACATTAGCCGGGTGTAGTGGCACGCACCTGTAATCCCAGCTACTCAGGAGGCTGGGGCAGGGGAATCGCTTGAACCTGGGAGCTGGAGGTTGCAGTGAGCTGAGATCATGCCATTGCACTCCAGCCTGGGTGACAGAATGAGACTTTGTCTCAAAAAAATAAAAGATTATTTGGCTAATTAGTGTTGAATTGAAGGTTTGAATATAGGTGGCAGGACTCTTACCCCATTCTAAGAAGCAGCTCAAGATTTCTTTCTTCATAAAAATTGAGAAGAATGTATATGTATTATCCCAGATCTTTGCAATGCAATAAACAGAACACAGTCAGTGAATGTGTTTGTGTTATTTGCAGGGGGGGTGATAAAATTTTAGAGGAGGGAAAATTGTATGCGAATACCTGACCAACCTGACCAGATACAGTCTTCATCCCCCTGTAATGGAATATATTGCAATGCATTCAAGCATTTTTCCAAGTTCACTAAAATACCTTCCCCAGCTAGATCTATGCCTGGAATGAATACCTTTGTCCTCTCATGCCCTGAGTCATTTTTCTCAGATGAGCCTCTGAAACTTAATCAATATGCCTTAGCAGAAACGAGAATCATGACAGTTCTTTAATATGAGTCATCCATGAATGAGCCATAGTATAACGCGAACAGCCCAGAATCTGATTCCAAGTGACCTAGGTTAAAGACATCAGCACTGTGTTCATTCATCTGTTTAATGCCCTTTTAGTATGAGTTTCATGTATTTCCTGAGATGCTCCCATTAGAGTCTAATGAGAGAGAGGCTTTCAACCAGCAGGACTGTTTAGAACAGTCAGGAAAAGCAGCCTGAATAAAATAAGACAATGTAAGAACCCCACGTGTAGATGGCAACTTTCAAGAGGCCATAATAGCTGAAAGGAAAGAGTACAGTGATCATTATGGCCCTTTTTATTTCCCAACGCAACCCACTAAAGATGTACTCCCTTTACCTTCCTCCTGCCATTAACTCCTCAAAGTCTAAGTGGATTATTTCCTGGGGGGAAAAAGATACTTTAACAACTGCAGATTTTATTTCTAAAAAAAATTATTTTTAATATCAAAATGTTACTAACTTGTCTTTATCAAACCTAAGTATTTTTATGTAGGTGGCAAACTTTAATTTCCAAATGCTAAATAACTATAAGTTCTGTGCCTGCTCTCATTCTTTTTTATAGAAATGAAATTAAAAAATTATACATGTAGATAAATATTCTTTTGTCAGAGTCTATGAAGTATATTGAGTCATCAAAGACCCATAACTCTATTACAAATTCAATTATCAAACTATGTTTCTCTTACCAATTTACTGAATAATGTATTCATCCAACACATTCTTGTTCAAAGTTTTGTCTAACCTTTATATTAGTTTCCCTTTTATACATACAGTTTTTAAACAACCAAACTATTAAAGGTTGATTAGCTCTGTATCTGAATATTCATATATATGAGCAATGGCAAATGATAGTTTTTTACATTAAAAAAAAAAAACTTATCAAGGACTCTAGAGCCAGGCCATTAGGATTCAAAGTCAGACTCTGACACTTACTAGCTATGTCACTTTGGTTAAGCTTCTGAAACTGTGCCTCAATTTCCATAATTATAAACTGGTAATAATAATACTATCTTATATTACTATTATTATACAGAACAAATAAGCCAATATTTTGAAACCATTTTGAATAATTTTTGACACATTCCAAGTCTTATAAGTCCCAAATAACATACATATAAATTATATATACATGTATGAATATACATAACTCATTTTTATGTATGTATGCAAATATATGAATAAAGAAGACATCAAGTTTCTCAAAATGTCTCTCTGAAGTTCAAACATTCATAAACCTATAGATTTAAATTCTTAGTCTCTTTTGAAATTTGATCTTTCAAAAACTAATTACATAATACATTGAAAATTCCTTTTTGTTTGTATTTATTGTTAAACACTGAAAGTTCAATTTAATTTTTACTACTAAAATATAAAAGGAGTGTAAATATTATCCTTAAGAAAACTTGTATTAGATAAAACCTATATCAAAGAAGACAACCTTTAGTTAAGTTTTTAAAAAATTAGTGAAGTAACCACTGTCAATGTGGTTTAATGTGCAAAATATTGAAATGAGTTCCTGCATGTTTCATATCTTTTTTATGGTACCTGTTGATCCAATGTGAAGCTAATTTCAAGTTTTCTCTCACCTTCTAAATCTATTCAGTCACTGACACTTACTGACCTTGCATCTGAAAGGTTTGAACCAATCACTTGTTCTCTAGTTCTTCTGACACTGTCTTAGTTGAGATTCTGCTCATTTCTCACATGAACTATTTCTATAACATATTCCCTCTAATCCATGCTCCATATGCTCACAATTCATCTTTTTGATACACTGATCATTGTTATTTAAAAAATTTCAATGCCTCTAAAGTACAAAATTTGAAAGTGGCTGCATAGTGAACAAGGTCACCCAAAAGCCAGCTCTAACCTTTTCCTCATTGTTTTATGCCACTTTCTTCTCCTTCATGTCCCTCTCCAACCAATTAGTAGACGAAACTTGTGACAATTCCTTGAATGAGCTATGCAGCTTTTAATACCTCCATAGCTTTCATTCATGTTATTTCTTCTGTTTTTGATGCCCACAATTTCTGATGTCTTCTTACTCTCAGTTTAGAAGATTCTCGGTTGAACTAAGCCTTTAGAGATAACTGTTTCTCTAAAGACTTCCCTTAAATCCCTTCTCAATTCCCATACCACTTTGCACATGGATTTATTACAAAAATTTGTACTGTATAATTGTTTATGTATGTGTGTGTGTGTGTGTGTGTGTGTATATATATATATATATATATAATCATATATATAATCTTCCCCCACTCCGTGTAAGTTTGCAGAGCCAGGCATATCATAAAAATATTGTAACCCTAGGGCTCATACTGACTTGGGTTGTGGTAGAAGTTTAGTCAGCATGTATATGTGTGTGCTTGTGTGTCTCTGTGTGTTTTAATAAAGAAAATGCCACTTTTAGCTCTGAAGCTAACTGGCTGAATCTCTCTAGGTGAGTCTATTAGTTTCTCTTTATTCTTTAAAATGATGAGATTAGGTAGGAGGCCCCTTTCTGACTCTAGAATTTTATAGTTTTATAAAAGTAAAATAAAAAATAATTGTAAACATACTTATAATAAAAATACTGTCTCAGGTTTAAAAGTGCAAATGTCCTTAGATACAGATAAACAAGTATTAACATGTTTCTAGCCTATTACCTAACCAAGCTAACACTAAGTGGAGATCTCTCCTTCATTATACTTGAAAAATTTTTTTGAAACCCTTTCATGAACTTATTAATAAATGTGATAAAAGGAAGGAAAAGAAGGACTATCCTGGAAAGAGGAGAGACTGAGAGCATGGAGATCAACTCTAGTACCACTTTAAATTTTCATTTGTAGGATGATTGGAGTTTTATTAGGGTACAAGTTGCACTTTGAAGGGGACTTCTAGGGATATTAGCCTTTAAAATTTTACAGAAGGCAAACATTAATTAAATGGGATATCAGGAAAACTGATTACTAAAACACCTAGGCTTTGCAACTTTCTTCTTTCTAAAGAGGCTACAGATTAAAAAAAAAATGCATAACTTTTTTGTTTGCCTTAAACTAAAGATAGAAAATAAATTGTAAGGAGTTATAAATGTCCCTGATAAGACTCAGTGAAGTTTCCATTAGATTTTCCAAGATAGGATTGTTGAGATAAGATTCATAATAACAACAACAAAAAGATTTTTGCCAAACCACAATGACATTTTAGATGCAGAAATTTTTTAAAATCTTATTTTGTAATCAGATCCAAAAAATTATAAATGATAGTTCAATTTGATACAGTATTGTTAGCTATTATTGTTGTCCTCAACCAAATATAATATAGCCTAATGCTGTGAAACAAAGCTAAGTTTAAGGGCATTTCTTTATATTCTTTTCTTATCTTCAAAGCATTACACTAATTACACTGAAGAATACGAAAAAACTGGAGACAAGGTCTTTGATTGTCCAAGGAAGGCAAGAGTAACACACAGACAACAAATAGACAACATAAGCAAGGCCAAAATAACATACCTCCATAACATACTCCATAAGTGCCAGTACAAAGCTGAGAGCTCATCTCATAGAAGAGAAGTTGGTTTGGAAGGCATCTAGGAGCTGTTAGCAAGGTCTTAGAGGGAGGAAACCTCAGGTCATGCAGCTGAGGAATGAGGGCCTTCCAGGCAGAGCAGCAATCTTAGCAAAACATATCCCAAAGTACTGTTGGACCAGATGTGTGCAGAAGCTGAGAGTAGCTTGATTCAAGTGAAGAGACTCTGAGATGTGACTTGGAAAGAGAGAACTGGCAGAGATTCACTTGGAAACATCCTTGGGTAATATTAACACTTAGCCCTAGCAGGGAAGGAGAGCCAGAGTTGATACTAAACTTCTCATTTCTGCACTCCCATAATCGGAAATGTATTATGAGTTCCCTAGGGGATATTACTGCAAATTTCCATTCAGTTTAGTCTTCAAAGTTCTCTAGGAGTCTGAATATTTATTCTTGCATTTCGGACCCTTCATGATGTGGTTCCAACTTACTGTTCCAGTCCAATGCCCTCCTTCTCTCACATATAAAATTCCTACACCGCCATATATTGAAATTGGGTATAGATGAGGACATTTATTTGGTTTTATTTTGGGTGGTGGGAGGTTCAGGGGTTTTGGGCCAGGAGATTTGCACGAAGGAGAATGATTTTAAGTATTTCTGTCATTGCTACCTATTTTCAATCCTCCCTCAAATAAATATCTTCCTCACTCCTATCATTTTGTATCCTCTCCATCCTTCATAGTCCAGCTGGATTTCTGCAGTTTTCATGAAGCCTTCCCAATATCCCAACTACCCATGGTAGTTTCTCCTCTGCACACTTTTATGCTGTGCATATTGCTTGTAACACTCATTTAGTACTGAATTGCTGACTTTCATATCGTTATCTTTATGTATACAGTTTATGTGTATAGTTGTATGTATACTCATAAATAGATAATAAACAACTAGAGGAGAGAGATTTCTTTTATATTTTTCATTTCCTACAATGACTTGTAGATATTAAGTGTCCAATGAAAATTAATATATTGACTTTTTAGAACACATGAAAATGGGACTCTTTTAGTGTTAAACTCCTAAAATATTTTTATTCCACATAAATAAGTTAAACGAATAAATGATAATAATGAAGTGAAAGCAGCACAGTCTCTGTAATCAGTCAGACCTAGGTTCAACTCTAGCCCTTCCCACTACAAGTTTCGTGACGACCTTGGGGATATATTCTCAACCTCTCTAAGCTGTATTTTCCGCCACTGCCAATGAGGTAATAAATACGTAAATTGCAATATTGTTGCAAGATAGCACACAGAAATCATAAGTATTCAGTGAATGTTCTCTATTATTAAAGTTTTTCATTCAAATTTGCCCCATTAACATTGCATGTTTATCCTTCAGTGGAAAAATTTGCCCTCTGACCCCAGTAGATACTTTGTTCATTTTGGCCATTTAAAATATTTCTACATTACTGAGAATAAATACCTTATTGTTTCTCTAGAAAATGATGTCTCCCCATTCTTCTTTCAAGATGTCCCTGTTCTTTTAAGACTCATAAGACTAACCACTCACTATCCACTTACTTAGATACTGTTTCCTACTGCTAAAATAAATGAAAATGGAGATCAGGCCTGAAGAATTCCTGCACAGACAAAGCCAGTAAGGCCTCATAGGTAATTCAAACCTTGGATGATTTGCAAGCATAGGCATACTTAACTTGAGCTATTAATATTTCTTATAAATGCCTACATTAAAGGAAAAATGAACTTAAGCTCAACCAATCAGAAGCAGCCAAAAAACTTGTAAGTGTATAACTAGGGACTTTCCAATAGGGTAGACCAAATAAGGCAACTGTAACTGTAATCAATCTTCGTTCTGTTTTTTTCTTTCTTTTTTTTTTTTTTACTTCTGTGTTTGTTCTATAAAAGCCTCCCTCTTGCATTTCCTCAGTGGAGCCCCAGAACCACTTCTGGTTTGGAACTGCCCAATTTATGAATCAATGTTTGCTCAAATAAACTGCTTATATTTGTGTGTGTGTCTCGGTTTCTTTTTAACACCATTTATATCCAGGCCATTTTCCCTTATTTCCTTAAAACCTGAGCACCTGGCCACTTTTCTTCCTCCCCACTACCATTACTATTATCATTTTGGAAACCCAACATCTGAGCATACCAGGTCTGTTTCTGACCCGGACGAGTGAATGGTATATGCATTAGACTTTGGCACATACTATATCCAAAACACTGATCCCAAACAACTTACTCTGACCATGCTACTACTTCTTAAAATTCCAGTTGAATTATTTTAGATCCCCCATTGCAACAGTTATTTAGGTCTACTTGCATTCCAAACTATTGAATCCACCAACTGCCCCCTTGTGCCCTCCTCACTTTTCCCCTAACCCAACACAGATTTCAGACTTCATCCCTGAGATTACTCATTTGCATACACTCTTAATTCTCTTACCCTTCTAGCCTTCTATTGTACCCTTTTGCAAAACCCCAATTCAAACTAAATCTTATTCATCACCTACCAGAGCAGTTGAATACGGCTAAAGAATAATATACAATCATGCTGAAGTTTCACTTTAATTGCTCTTCTTTCTCAGTCTTGCTTGTTCACCTAATTGTATTCATTTCTATTCCAGCATTCTAATTCAGGCCTGGCATTACCTTGTTTCTGCTCACCTGTGTCTCTAATGTTCTGTCTTCCTTCAATTCATTTTGTATGCCGGCTTCCATTGATTTTTTTTAATTTAACAGAAGTTAATTGAATAGTGAATGATTCTCAGATTGGGCAGTGCCCAGAACCAGAATAGTTCAGGGTGACTCCAGGGTTGTCACGTGTTGTAGAACATTTATGAACAGAAAAAGGAAAGTGACCTGTGATGTACTGAAACAGCTAGATTTGTTACAGCTGTTTCTGTATTTGCCATATTTGGGTGTTTGCCTTATTTGAACCTGGTTTGAAGAGTTGGTGGCCTGTAATTGGCTGAGACTTGGCTACTACTGTTTATCTTTTGGTTTCAACTTTCTATTTTAGGTTGAAGGGTATATGTGCAGGTTTGTTACATGGGTAAATTGTGTGTTTCTGGGGTTTCGTGTACAATTGATTTTTTCACCCAGGTGGTGAGCGTAGTATCCAATAGGTAATTTTCCAACCCTCACTTTCCCTCCTTCCTCCCTCCTCAAGTAGGCCCTGGGGTCTATTGTTCCCACCTTTGTGTCCAGGTGTACTCAATGTTTAGTTCCCACTTATAAGCGAGAACATTCAGTGTTTGGTTTTCTGTTCCTGTATTAATTCACTGAAGATACTGGCCTCCGTCTCTATCCATGTTGCTGCAAAGGACAGGATTTTGGTTTTTTTTAAATGGCTGCATAGTACTCTGGTGTGTATGTATGACATTTTCTTTATCCAGTCCCACATTGATGGATATCTAGATTGATTTTATGTCTTTGCTGTTATGAATAGTGCTGTGATGAACATACAAGTTCATGTGTTTTTTTGATAAAATGATTTATATTCCTTTGGGTATATAGCCAGTAATGAGATTGCTGGGTGGTATGATAGTTCTGTTTTAGGTTCTTTGAGAACTCTACAAACTGCTTTTTAAAACAACTTTATCACTTTCTCATCATCACTGAAAATGTCTTTATATCTACCAACTTTTACAATTTTCAAAGTGATTTTTCTTGCATTTTTAAATTCACTTGAACAGGTAACTTGCCAACACAAAAATCTTTAAAACATTTTTTCAGCCTAAAAGTATTTCATATGAAAGTCAAAACCTTATATAATATCTTGTCAATCAACATTTTAAGTTTTAGTTTAGATGTCATCTACTGTAGATCAACAGTGATATCTCTCTGGAGCTTCTGAAGTATATTCTGTTTACACACCCATATAGCTTTGTCACATATTACATTACATTGTATATATACTTTCCTCTGCTACTAAATTGTAATTTCCTAGATGGCAGGAACCATATTTGATGCATAGTTGTATCTCTCAGAGCAGCTAACAGAATAACATAACTATACCAGTGATCAGTGTATATCTGTGCTATGATTTTCTTCTTTACATTTTCATTATCAAATTTAAAATATTTGCATTAGAATGTATGACTTAAAAGTATTGTTAAAAAAAATATTTGTTTGGGGTTATCTTCCAACTTGGTGATTTAGATTATGGCGACTCTTAACACCTAGTCTTAGGGGACTGTCTATCATAGGATCAAGGGGGCAAGCTCTGGAGCAAAACTCCCTAGGATCAAAATATTTACTCCTCCAATTCCTAACTTTGAACCTTGGGCAAGACAGTGAAAATCTTTTTTGTGTCATTTTTTCATTATTATTAACAAGGAGAGAATAATTAGTAACCACTTCATGATTTGCACATTAGGCTCTTACTCTAGGGGCAAATGTTGGAGCTCAGTGTTATTGCCTGGAAGGTACTAGATAAGCAAATGATTAACCAGCTCTTCATCCTCACTTTAAGGGTGACAGTTTTGAGTACACAATTATATATTCACAGTAGCCATAGTTCAAATTAAACTCCTTAAAATTAAATTTATCCTCTTGAGAGTGCTCAACTATAAGCACAACTATAAGCAGAGATAAGATGAAATAATTATTTTTATTATATTTTAAGTTCTGGGATACATGTGCAGAAAGTGCACGTTTGTTACATAGGTAAACACGTGCCATGGATGTTTGCTGCAACCATCAGCCCATCATCTACATTAGGTATTTCTCCTAATGCTATCCCTCCCCTAGCCCCCCATCCCCTGACAGACTCCAGTGTGTGATGTTCCCCTTCCTGTGTCCATGTGTTCTCATTGTTCAACTCCCACTTATGAGTGAGAACATGTGGTGTTTGGTTTTCTGTTGGTGTTGGTTTTCTGTTCCTGTGTTAGTTTGCTGAGAATGATTTAATGGTTAACATGATTTAAGGTTAATTAATATTGTTATGTGTGAATTTGATCCAGTCATTATGATGTTAGCTGGTTATTTTGCACATTAGTAGATGCAGTTTCTTCATAGCATCAATGGTCTCTACAATTTGTTATGTTTTTGCAGTGGCTGGTACCGGTTTTTCCTTTCCATATTTAGTGCTTCCTTCAGGAGCTATTGTAAGGCAGGCCTGGTGGTGACAAAAATCTCTCGGCATTTGCTTGTCTGTAAAGGTTTTTATTTCTCCTTCACTTATGAAGCTTAGTTTGGCTGGATATAAAATTCTGGGTTGAAAATTCTTTTCTTAAAAATGTTGAAGATTGGCCTTCACTCTCTTCTGGCTTGTGGGGTTTCTGCAGAGAGATCTGCTGTTAGTCTGATGAGCTTCCCTTTGTGGATAACTCGACCTTTCTCTCTGGCTGCTCTTAACATTTTTTCCTTCATTTCAGCCTTAGTGAATCTGATGATACGTGTCTTGGGATTGCTCTTCTTGAGGAATATCTTTGTCTGTTCTCTGTATTTCCTGAATTTGAATGTTGGCCTGCCTTGCTAGGTTGGGGAAGTTCTCCTGGATAATATCCTGAAGAGTGTTTTCCAACTTGGTTCCATTCTCCCTGTCACTTTCAGGTATGCCAATCAAACGTAGATTTCGTCTTTTCACATAGTCCCATATTTCTTAGAGGCTTTGTTCATTCCTTTTCATTCCTTTTTTTTTTTCTCATCTTGTCTTCACTTTTTTCATTAAGTTGGTCTTCAATCTCTGATATTCTTTCTTCCACCTGATCAATTCAGATATTGATACTTATGTATGCTTCATGAAGTTCCCGTGCTGTGATTTTCAGCTCCATCAGGTCATTTATGTTCTTCTCTAAACTGGTTATTCTAGTTAGCAATTCCTCTGACCCTTTTCCAAGGTTCTTAGCTTCCTTGCATTGGATTAAAACATGCTTCTTTAGGTTGGCGGAGTTTGTTATTACCCACGTTCTGAAGCCTACTTCTGTCATTTCATCAAACTCATTCTCCATCCAGTTTTGTTCTCTTGCTGGTGAGAAGTTGTGATCCTTTGGAGGAGAAGAGGCATCTTGGTTTTTGAAATTTTCAGCCTTTTTGCGCTGGTTTTTCCTCATCTTTGTGGATTTATCTACCTTTGGTCTTTGATGTTGTTAACCTTCAGATGGGGTTTCTGTGTGGACAACCTTTTTGTTGATGTTGATGCTACTCCTTTCTGTCTGTTAGTTTTCCTTCTAACAGTCAGGCCTCTCTGTTGCAGGTCTGCTAGAGTTTGCTGGAGATCCACTCCAGACCCTGTATGCCTGGGTATCACCAGCGGACGCTGCAGAACAGCAAAGATTGCTGCCTGTTCCTTCCTCTGGAAGCTTCATCTTAGAGGGGCACCCGCCAGATGCTAGCTGGAGCTCTTTTGTATGAGGTGTCTGTCAACCCCTGCTGGGAGGTATCTTTCAGTCAGGAGGCATGGGGGTCAGGGACCCACTTCAGGAGGCAGTCTGTCCCTTAACAGAGCTCCAGCACTGTGCTGGGAGATCTGCTGCTCTCTTCAGAGCCTGTAGGCATGAATGTTCAAGTCTGCTGAAGCTGCGTCCATAGCTGCCCCTTCCCCCAGGTGCTCTGTCCCGGGGGGATGGGAGATTTATCTATAAGCCCTTGACTGGGGTTGCTGCTTTTCTTTCAGGGATGCCGTTTCCGGAAAGGAGGAACTAGAGAGGCAGTCTGGCTACAGCGGCTTTGCTGAGCTGTAATGGGTCCTGCCCAGTTCGAACTTCCCAGCAGCTTTGTTTAGGCTATGAGGGGAAAACCGCCTACTCAAGCCTCGGTAATGTCTGACGCCCCTCCCTCCACCAAGCTGGAGCTCTCACGTCGACTTCAGACTGCTGTGCTGGCAAGGATAATTTCAAGTCAGTGGATCTTAACTTGCTGGGTTCCATGGGGGTGGGATCTGCTGAGCATCGGCTCCCTGGTTTCGCCCCCTTTCCAGGGGAGTGAACCGTCTGTCTTGCTGGCATTCCAGGTGCCACTGGGGTATGAAAAATAAAGCTCCTGAAGCTAGTTCAGTGTCTGCCCAAATGGCCACCCAGTTTTGTTTGAAACCCAGGGCCCTGGTGGCGTAGGCACCTAAGGGAATCTCCTACTCTGCAAGTTGCAAAGACCGTAGGAAAAGCGTAGTATCTGGGCTGGAATGCACCACCCCTCACGGCACAGTCCCTCCAGGGTTCACTTGGCTAGGGGAGGGAGTTCCCCGACCCCTTGCACTTCCTGAGTGAGGCGACGCCCCAGTCTGCTTCAGCTTGACCTCCGTAGGCTGCACCCGCTGTCTAACCAGTCCCAGTGAGATGAGCCGGGTACCTCAGTTGGAAATGCAGACATCACCCACCTTCTATGTTCATCTCGCTGGGAGCTGCAGACTAGAGCTGTTCCTTTTTGGCCATCTTGCCAGCCACCGAGATAATATTTTTAATGTTAGCATTTCTTAATGGTGATTTAGAGACTTGACACAAAGATTCGACTTCTTCCCCAGGAAACAGATTAATGGAAAAGTTTATAAGGATTAAAAGCAATTAATACCAAAAAACAAATGGCTGGAAAATGATCATCCTAATCCATCAGGTTTTTAAATGGCTTCAGAAGCTTTTGTCAAGATTCTCAAGGCAAAGACCCTTCAGAGTTTACCATCAGTAAACCATATATCCATTTTTTTAACCATTAAAAGAATTTAAATTTTTTTGTTTTAATAGTAATAAATTATTAAATAAAACTCACATGACTAGATGCTTTACAATAATTGCTCCCAGTTTAGATATTTAGGTTGCCTTTATGGAATTAATACCAATAAGCTACATGGACGTGTTCCTTTCACAGAGCTGCTGTTTGGAAAACTGAGAAAATTCACATTGTTTTTCCTTCTGATTCTGGAGTAATACTAAAGTATCTGCTTTTGTTAATGTGTCCCTCAGCCAACCAGAAGGGAGAATATTTCAGCCTCCTACGCTGAGGTTATATAGCCTCTAAGTGAGGGGCATGGTTAGACTGACCTCAAACTAAACAAAACTATAACGGGTTTTAAGAGAAAAAGGAAGTGGAATATGCTGTGTACCATTTCAGTCTAGAAACAAAAATAAGGAAGTGGGATGGCCCAGAAAAGAAATTCCCAAACATTTTTTGGCAATGTAACACTTTTTTGTTATTTGATTATGTGATAAGTTTTCTCCTGTCTCTACCAGCTCCTTTCTCATGTCCTGGGGGAAAAAAATGTATAGTAAAATTATATAATAAATTTGACATTTAGATTCAACCAAAACTATTTTGATCTGAAAAACTGTATGAGTTTTGAATAGTAATTGAAAATGCCTTTGGATGTTGTAAAGCCAAGACCAGAAATTAATATTCAATAATCAGAGATTTATGGTGGAAATATTTTTGAGCTGGTGTTTACTTCACTGAAAAAAAAGTGAAATTGTATTTCCCTGTCTTTCTACCTGTTCTTCCCTTCCTTCTTCTCAATTCTTAATGTAAATACCAATTCCTTCTTCAAATAAAAAGCCAGGCCACAGTCATGTGAGAATCTCTTAGTGGCCCATCCTTTGAGTAAGTGCCGGTTAAAGTTAAGGCCATAGCACTTTTAAGGGCTGTGTTAATCCACTCTCACACTGCTATAAAGAAATACTTAAAACTGGGTAATTTATAAAGAAAGGAGGTTTAATTGGCTCACGGTTCCATTGGCTGTACAAGAAGCATGGCTGGGGAGGCCTCAGGAAACTTTCAATCATGGCAGAAGGTGAAGGGGAAGCAAGCATGTCTTACATGGCCAGAGCAGGAGAAAGAGAGAGAAGGGGGAGGTGCCACACACTTTTAGACAGCCAGATCTCATGAGAACTCACTCATCATGATGAGAAGAGCAAAGAAGAAATCTGCCCCCATGATCCCATCACCTCCTACCAGACCCCTTCTCCAACACTGGGGATTATAATTCGACATGAAATTTGGGTGGGGACACAAATCCAAACCATATCAGGCTAATGGGGTCAGTAAAGCACTTGGTAAGTATACACAGTGGCTCAGCATCTATGCTGCCCTTTAAATAATAGAAATACATATATGGTACATCCATATTCCTATATAAAGATTAAGCCATATCATCCACAATTGCAAAAACAGTGTAGATTTATTCTGAAGTGTACTGATGTCTTTTTGTGTCTACAAATATCTATTATTAACAAAAATTTTATATTTGTATATGAGGTCATTTATGCCCTAGAAGATTTCATAGCCACTATGCTTAGAAACAAAGAAATATACATAAGGAGAGAAATAGCAACACAAAGTGAGGTAGGATACTGACTCCTAACAGTGTGTGATGCAGGAATTCAAGTGAGCACTAATAGCTGGGTTGTAATATTTACAAATGATAGGTTCCTGTACGTGTGTGTGTGTGTATAAGATATATATATTATATGTATGAATAAAATGCATGTATAATATATATAGTGTATTTTATGTCCATTCCAATTAGCAAGCTTTTATTAGGTGGCAAAGTTGAATGCTGCGTGTACTTCGGAGGCACCAAAGGAAGGAGGCCTGGTGGAGCTCTGGCTCCTGGTTAATCTCTCCCAGCACCTTCTGGATTCATATTAAAGGAACACATAATCAAAGTATAAAAACAGTGTGTTTTGCTGTGCTATCATTGCTGAATAGATGTTCGTCTTCAGGCAGGTCTGGGACCTAAACCACTTGTTTAGAAACTCTGTAGTTTGTATCCCTGGGCCCAAGATGCATGAAGATGAAGAAGACATGATCTTCCTTCAAGGAATTTGTTTTGAATTTTCCTGTCAACACATACATGGGGATTTAGTTCGTTGCTCATAGGGAAAACATCATGTCAGGGGATAGTCTCTAAGAATTGTATACAATTTCTGTAATGAGAACACATCACTGAGACAAAAAATAATAATAATAACTCAGCATAATGGTCTCTTGAACACATGCACATGGTCTCAGGAGCTCAGTTGTACATAAACTGTATGAAGACGTTAAGCCTCACTTTTATCATGCCTTGGTTCTCAGAACCAAAGTGATCTTGATTTCAAGGTCACTTTCTATTCATTCAGCAACATTGCACTTTAGAATAATTTATAATTAGATGAGAATGTCTCAATTTCTTGCTCTCAATAGGTACTGAAGTTGTTAGAATCATCCATTATTTGCCATTTAAGCTTCCTCATATAAATCCACACAGCAAAATGCAGTTTGTTTATTTCATGTAATCGATTGTCTGTGTCATCTCCAGAAATGAACAATTAATATTATTGAGGTCTCAGGCTCAGGTCTGTGTATTCTTAACTGTGTGCGTGTATCATATTCTTTAGTAAATATGCTTTCAAAAATATCATGGCTAGTCTGTCAAGCGTCTACTCCAAAAGATCACTCAGCATCACTCTGATGCTCCTTAAGACCCACTTTATCCTAGACCAGCCCAGGCAGAGCTGCCACTCATTACCCCTGTTCACTCCATCCCTAGAAAACTCATTTAACTTGCAAATTCAAAATAAATGCCTGCAAACTAGATAGATACTATTATTGGTTTCAAAAAAGATTATTACATTTTTGTCAATCCAAAATCTTTTGTACACCTGCTTAGTCTTCTGCCTTAAAATCTCTTTAAAAAACAAATGGGCCTAATTCTTCCCACAGATCTAACTAAAGCCAGCACAGCACAAATTCCAGTTGCCATTGGAAAGGATTTAAATGGAGATGGCCCTTTACTCAGTCTTTCTTTGTGGATTATACCACAGAAATCTTCCAGGGCCAAATTTAAAACACATTTGTTTTAGACTCTGCCAAGTTGGGTATTATTTTGCAATTTTAGTGCTTTTTTTTTTTTATTTCTCTGTAGAAGTGTTTTTCTGTCTTCACCCTTTTACTTCTTTCTGTCTCTAATATCTATTTTCAGCAAAGACAGTGATAAAGGATAGGAAATTCAAAGTGGTTCTGCTTTTGTTTCAAAATATTACAGCTGTTTCCATAAAAACTATTCAAAAGCTTCCAACATTATTACCCATCTTACCCCATTGTTATGGGCATGATAATATTGTTTATAGAATTATTAAAAGTATCCTAAGAAGTGAATCATGTAATAGTTGGTGGTTGGAAGTATGTATCCCTATCTGTAGCGATTTTAATAACTTTGCACTTGCTAACCTGGCACTACCCAAAATCTGTCATAGAGACAACATAGCCCTCCTTTGAAGTTACATCATTTCTTCTCAAAGGATTAATAGTACTTTCAAAGTTTTTGTTTTATTGGATTCTTTATCTTATGAGATCAGCAAATGTAAATTGCTCTTAAATGTAAAGGTTACTCCTGGCCTGGTGAATATCGAAGCAGAGTCAAGTGATTTGTGCTCCCAAACACATTTACCAGAAGTGGAGGATGCCCATGTGCTAGCAGCCTGAAAGTCCAAACTCTCTATCAGCGTGGTAAAATTTGTTTCACATCGAACCTCAGTTCTCAGTCCTGGTCTAATTGAAGTCTATCAGACAGCACATTAGATGACTAATGGCCCATTCCTAAAATGAAGGCCTACCGAACAGTTTCATTTATAAAGCTCCTTTAGGAATTCACTCAAAGGACATCTGATAGCTCTCATTAAGCTATGCTTAAAATTCTCTGAGGAACACCATTTCCTAACTGTACTTTAAATTAAAACCTTTAGGAACTCTATGATAGTGACCTCACATTGGGTGCTAACAGTGGTCCAGCACCATGCTGAGAACTTCACAGGCAGTGTTTCACTGGATCACCTCAACTGCTGTGAGGTTGATATTATTTTCCCTATATCATGGGTTTAGAAGCCTTATAGAAAGCTTCAGTAACTTATTTTCATATATTTCATCATGTTCACAAAGAGCTCATAAACTCTTCCTGGGAGTTTCCTCACTTGCATCATGGGAACAATAATACCTCATAAAACTTAAAATCTTATTCTCATCAATCAGGAAGCAATCCAAAGATTGACACAGAGTAAACTAGAAGTAAATATGAAGAAATTTTTTTTTCCAGTGGGTTTATGGAACTGTATTTCAGTATGTCAGCCTCCAAATTCAGCCACAGGTTTTAAAAAGGATGTGTGGTCGAAACTGCTCTTTAAGAACTAGGCTAAAAATCACTTTCCAGATCAACTTATAATAGCATTTAGTGTACATCAGAGTCCCACTTAAAATATTTTATCTCTTTTTGGTTTGAACTTGCACAGCTCATAGCAAAAGTACCACATTTTAAAGGCTTATGCTGGAGCAACCAAAAGCACAAGAAGGAAAACAAAATTCTGCAAGAAATCACTGCCTGAAAAAAATGAACATTATGAGCAATGGGCTCTATACCTATCCTCATTACGGCCTCATTTGTAACCAAAGGCAAGTCACTCTAACCTACATGGGTCTCAGTTTTATGAGAAAGTGATTGACTAGAGAATGCTACTCAAAGTTTTTTCAATTTCTCTAAGTAATTTTCATTAGGTGATTGAAAGGAGATAGTAGCCAGGCCATCATAGAGAGGCGTCAGTCAGCATGAGGGGTGAATCTTTTCAGTGTAGAAGTAAAGCACGTGTCCCAGAAGACAAGTCCACATGAGTTTAAAGACTTGGCATAGCACCTCTAAGTGATGGGGAGGAATGCATTTTGGTTTTTTCATTTCTATTTATACACATAAGTAGTAACATCTTTAAGAGTAACATTTCAGAATTCTTATGAAGAATACATAAAAGACTATTTGTGATTTTGAAGACAATATTTGAAGAAAATGTACATTGTTGTCAGATTGTTTTAAATCAATGTTTAACTATCTTTGGCAAAGGGAAAATTGTGAATAGCATGGTATGCAGCTGTGTATGGAAAAACTAAAAATGGAACTGTAATTGGGTCTTAAATTGGAAACACATCTGAGTTTTGTTAACAATTTGAGAGTGATATTAACTTGTTTTATTCACTCCTTAATTGTGTATATATGTGTCAGAGAATTCAGCAGGGAGATGGAGAAAGAAAAGAAGAGAAGGACAGAGAGAAATAGGAAAGTAGGAAGGGGAATTAAAAACGGGAAGGAGAGAGAAAATATATGACAACTAAACATAGATATCATAGTTCTCATGTGGACCTCTTTCTATTTACAGTTAGGCTCTTTCCTAGAAAGGGAAATATCAAATTTGAAAGGGAGTCCTTTCAAATTCAACTAAAAAGGCAACACCTTAAGAGAAACCTATGACTTCTTAGCTATATAAATAATCGAATAGTGCACCAGTCCTACCACTGCTTTCAATAATGGGCACACAAATACAAAATCAATGAAAAGCATTACAAAGTCCTATGAGATAAACGACTATGAAAACTACACCCGACTATACAATCTAAGCACATAGAACAGATTTATTCTTATTACCTGAGTTCAGTAATGATTACTGAGTGGCCATAAATGTTTCCATTTAGACTATATCCAAATGCAAACAGGCCACCTTCCCATGCCGATCCACAGGGATCTTCATAACTAGAGCTTTAACACAAGTCAATTTCATGGTGCTAATCGAAGTAATAGAAAACATTCTCTAGGACAAGTTTATTCCATGCCAAAAAAAATCCAAGTATTGATACTCATGTGTGCCCTTTAAGTCACATACATTCAGAAAGGAAGAAATTAAGGAATGCATTGACCTTTGTCACAATTTTGGATATTATCACATTGGTCCCTAAATGGCTTCCCAAGTCCTAAGGATTTAAGTTGACTCTTTTTTATTTCATTTATAAATTACTGAATTAGTTTGCATAATAATGCAGGAGCTTGTAAACAAGATCAGTTCTTTAAACCTACCCAAATGATTCTGATTCAGTAGATGTGGGTTTGCACTCTGGAATATACAGTTTTAATGAGTGGGTACTCTAAAACCTAGATTTCATAGACTGTACCCTTAGAAACACTGAATGCTTCATTTCTCAGTTTCCTTCCAACTATGAAACGTTTGGGTCTTGCAGAACAAAAAGTAGTAAAGGGAGGATAGAATATAAGTGAGTAAAGCTACAGAGGCAAACACATTATAAAAATAAGTGAAAGACTCATTCATTCATCAATACATACTGCCAAAATGCCAAGTGCAGTACACATATTGGGTGAAAAAGAGATAAACGAGGGCTCCCACTTTGCTGGAGATGATAGCTTATAAGCAAATAATTTTGAGAGCAATTTAAGTGTGATAATGGAAACATGTTTTCATAGAAGAGGAGAGCTGAAAAGTCATCAACTCTGTCAGAGAGAAAAAAAATGTTGAATCTAGATTAAAAGGGATCTAGATTAAGAGGAGGAAATAAAGACAGGAATCAAAGCAACTCATACCACAGAAAGAGAGAGAGAAGAAAACGAAAGTAGGAAGAAAGGCCATAAACTAGATAGACCCGCATGAGAAAGTGACAAACACTAAATTTTGTGCTAGGTCTATCAATTCAATATACCTACAAGGCTTAAATCTTTTTGCCTTTTTCATTCAATTTCCACCTATCAAAATTTATATGATACTTAGTTCTTTGGAAAATTGAATCTATATTTCATTTTGTTAAAGAAGCTAGATTACTATTGTGTCTAGGTAACTAAATAATAATACTATTATCATTTTTTTTCTGTAGTTACCAGCTTCCAAATATTGAGGTTTACTATTCAATTGGAATTATTTTGAATCTGATAACTATTTTCATTTGTTGTTTTCTCCTTGGACGCTCCAAAACAGAACCTTTTAGACAGTTTTTAAACACTTGACAATCACTTCACCAAATTCCATTCTCTTATCCTGCGAACTAAACTGGACTCTGATATGTAGTTGAGGGGTCAGGGGGCATGGTGTAATGTGTGTGGTATATGTGTACATTTGAAAAGACACTTCGATTGTTACATCTGTGTGTGGAAACAGTTTAACATTCTAAAGTTGTAAATGACATAAATAAAAATGCTGTTCCATAGGCCAATGGAATAGAACAGAGAACTCAGAAGTAAGACCGCATACCTACAACCATCTGGCCTTTGACAAATTTGATAAAAACAAGGGATAGGGAAAGGATTCCCTATTTAATAAATGGTGCTGGGAGAACAGGCTAGCCATATGCAGAAAATTAAAACTAGATTCCTTCCTTACACCTTATACAAAAATTAACTCAACATTTTAGGAGGCCAAGGCAGGCAGATCACCTGAGCTCAGGAGTTCGAGACCAGCCTGGCCAACATGGTAAAACCCTGTCTCTACTAAAACTACAAAAATTAGCCAGGTGTGGTGGTGAGTGCCTGTAATTCCTCCCACTCAAAAGGCTGAGGCAGGAGAATCACTTGGACCCAGGAGGCAGTGGTTGCAGTGAGCCAAGATGCACCACTGCACTCCAGCCTGGGCGACAGAGCAAGATTCTGTCTCAAAAAAAAATTTAAAAATTAAATCAAGATGGATTTAAGACTTAAACATAAAACCCAAAACTATAAAAACCCTAGAAGAAAATCTAGCCAATGCCATTCAGGACATAGGTATGGGTAAAGATTTCATGATGAAAATGGCAAAAGCAATTGCAACAAAAGCAAAAATTGACAAATGGGATCTAAACTAAAGAGCTTCTGCACAGCAAAAGAAACTATCATCAGAGTGAACAGACAACCTACAGAATGGGAGAAAAATTTTGCAATCTATCCATTTGACAAAGGACTAATATCCAGAATCTACAAGAAACTTAAATTTACAGGAAAAAAACAACCCCACTAAAAGTGGGCAAATGACAGGAACAGGCACTTTCAAAAAAGACATACATACAGCCAACAAACATATGAAAAAAAGCTCAACATCATTGATCAGTAGAGAAATGCAAATCAAAACCATAATGATATACCATCTCATACCAGTCAGAATGGCCATTATTAAAAAGTCAAGAAACAACAGATGTTGGCAACGTTGTGGAGAAAAAGGAACACTTTTACACCATTGATGGGAATGTAAATTGGTTCAATCATTGAGTAAGACAATGTGGCAATTCCTCAAAGATCTAGAAGCAGAAATACCATTTTACCCTGTAATCCCATTACTGGGTATATACCCAAATGAATATAAACCATTCTATTATAAAGATACATGTATACATATGTTCATTGCAGCACTATTCATAATAAGTAAGACATGGTACCAACTCAAATGCCCATCAATGATAGACTGGATGAAGAAAATGTGGCACATATACACCATGGAGTACTATGCATCCATAAAAGGAACAAGATTATATCTTTTGCAGGAACATAGATGGAGCTAAAAGCTGTTATCCTCAACATAGTAATGGAGGAACAGAAAACCAAAGACCTCATGTACTCACTTATAATTGGGAGCTGAATGATGAGAACATATGGATGCATTGAGGGAAACAACACACACTGGGGCCTGTCGGGGGAGCAAGGGGAGGAAGAGCATCAGGGAGAATAGCTAATGGATGCTGGGCTTAATACCTAGGTGATGGGTTGATATGTGCAGTAAACCACCATGGCACACATTTACCTATGTAACAAACTAGCACATCCTGCACATGTACCCTGGAACTTAAAATAAAAGTTGAAAATAAATAAAACATAAAAATGCTGTTCATTTGCTAAAGTTTTTGCTTTTGGCACTGTTGTTGTTTTCATATTGTTTTTAAAAAAAAAAAAACCACTTTAGTTCTATTAACCAAATTTACAAAAAGCGTCTTATAAGAAAAGCAAGAAAATAAATCTTTCTTTTTAAATTTTTTATTTGTAACATAGTTTTTATTTAATTTCTTTACATGTAATTCATGTACATGTATATATAGTTCATATATATGTATTTTATATAAATGAATAACTGTGATAATATGCATGCTTATTTCTAAATGAGCAATTTTTTTGTCTTTTGGATTCCCTGTCCCATTTTCCTCTTCCTTATTATACTAACACATTCCATTATCTCCCTTCATGATAACCTGTATCAAAGCCTAGTGTCTTTCTCCATAGCCATAGAATATTTTATAGACACATACCTACACTCATAGACAAATACATACATATATCTGATTTTTAAAATTGTTTATCACATTGTGGCAGGCAGACTTTAATGTGGCCCCCATAATTCTCACCTTTTGATATTCTCACCCTTATATAATTCCCTCACCTTGAGCAGGAGGGGGATCAACTTGTTTCTAATAAATCAAGTATAGGAAAGGTGATTGAGTATACATGATTACATGTATGTGATTATGTCACATAGGATTGTAGCGCCTGTCTTGAGGAATGGCTTTCTCCCTCTTACTGCTTTGAGGATGCCAGTGGTCACGTTAGGAAAGCCCACATGACCCAGAACTGGGGGCAGTCTGCAGCTGACAGCCTGCGAGAAACTCACACTCTCAGTCCAACAATCTACAGGAACTGAGTGCTGCCAGCAGTCATGTGAATTGGGAAGGGGATCCTTCCCCAGACAAGCCACAGCTAACACCCTGATTACACAGTCTTGTAAGACCCTGAGGAGAGGTTCCAGTTAAGCCATGGCCTAACTTCTGACTCACAGGAACTGTGAAATAATAAAACTGTGATGTTTTAAGCTGCTAAATTTGTGATAAAATTGTTATTATGCAGCAATAGACAACTAATGTACATATAAAGTGAGATTATATCAAAAACAGTAAAAGGTGGCCAGGCACAGTGACTCACGCCTATAATCCCAACACTTTGGGAGGCTGAGGCGGGTGGATCACGAAGTCAGGAGATCGAGACCATCCTGGCTAACATGGTGAAACTCCATGTCTACTAAAAATACAAAAAATTAGCTGGGTGTGGTGGGGGGGCGCCTGTGGTCCCAGCTACTCGGGAGGCTGAGGCAGGAGAATGGCGTGAACCTGGGAGGCAGAGCTTGCAGTGAGCCGAGATCACGCCACTGCACTCCAGCCTGGGCGACAGAGCAAAGACTCCGTCTCAAAAAAAAAAAAAAAAAAAAAAAATCAGTAAAAGGTAACTCTGCTTCAGTTTTGCCTGAGGCATGATGACTTGCTCATATAGACAGAATATACAAAGTAGAGCATTGAAAAGCAAATTTCAGACCATCTTCCAAGCAGAGTACAAAAGGGTGGAGATTGAAGAGCCCAGAGTTGAAGACTGAAGATTTCACTGGAGAGAGCTACCAATTAGCTGAGAATGCCAACCGCTGCTCCCATGGGAGACTGGATGAAAGAGATTATCTCTTGCCTCAAGCCTAGTGAGTGGGATTTCAGAGAAACCAGTGGCAGAGCTTGATATGTGAGCCCAGTGCTGATAGGGACAAAAGGTGAGAGAACTGCTGAAGGAGATTGGGTCAGCAGAATAGAGAGCAATGATTGGAAATATACCGTGGTCTGTCAACAGAGCTCCAGGGGTGTATCTTTCCCATGAACAAGACATGAACCATAGAAGAGAGGGTTGGCATGGCACTGTTGTAGACCCTGCCAAGAGGGCTTTTGGGAGTGGTGAAGAGGCTTCAGCAGAGGGACGCTGAAGTGTATACCCAGATGCCCAGGTGACTAGAAAGAAATTGGAAAATAGCAGACAAAGAGTTGTACCAGCTCAAGTCAAGTGAACTGCAAGGAGACGTCCTCAGTAATAGGAAGTTCTCTAAAGAACCCACAAACCATTCATCAGAAATAGAGTCAGCTTTAAACATTTGCCAAGCCTGGAAAATACCAAGTCAGGACAACTTAGTCACAGAAGATCTTTCCTAATCCTTTACAAAGCTCTCCTCCTCTCTTCCTCTAGCCTTTGATGCTCGAGGAGTTAGAAACCAAACCTAATCCGTCATGGCCAAAAGGGTGGAAACATAGCCAGGCAGATAGCCTTTTCTTCAGCACCAGACCAGACCTAGGGAGACTAAAAGCTTTAACTTTGAATGAAGTCTTTAATTATCACATCAACTGGACACATTAGTTACTAAACTGGATCTTTTGTAAGCTCAAATGATGGAAAAACATTTTATTTTCTAACAGTGAGCAGAAATTGTGAGTTTGCCCTAGATTTTGCCCAGTGGCAGGAGAACTTCTAGAGCTCTACTAAATCCATAAAAGCAGTTGTGAGTAGAAACTGCCATTTATAATTGCAACCTATAAATTCTGCATTTTCAGTGTTATTCTGCTCCCTTTTCACTCAACTAAAACCTCACGGAACTTCTCACAAGTCATTTCATGTAACTCCAATCCATTTATTAATAATGGTTCATGTGCATGATAAATCAATTTGACCTGTTGATAGGCACACTCTTTTCCTCCATCCAGTTTTATTTGCTACTTTACTCCTATGAAGAATAATTTTTATATTAAACATGCAGCAATTAATACTCATGTATATATTTTTTAAATACTGATGCTTTTTATTTCTATGAGGTATTTCTGGTGATAAAATTTTTTGGTTGAATGATATCTATACATACATATATCCATAAAGGCAGAAACACTTCCCATTTCTTCCAGTAGTGAACAAGTGATTTTTCACCATGTCTCAACAAGCAGTGTAGGTTAAAGATATTTTCCGTTTTTGCCACTCTGATGGGTACAAAATGATAATCACTAATATAATTATTTCTATTGATTTGAAGAGTGACGACTTTGAAAATTTCATTTTACATAACACCAACTCCTAGAGTAAGAGTGTTTTTAAAAAGGTATGCTAAAATGTTTACCTAGACTTAATAAATTTTAGAACAAAAGAAGTTTAATTGACTTACCAGGGTCACACAGCTCCTTATTGGCAAACTAAAATAACATTGCAACTGTGGTCTTTTGTCTTGTAAGGCAATTATCCTTGAATTACAAAGCCATTCTTTAGCAGGAAAATATTTGATTAATGAATAAAAAAGAGGTATAATTAATAATTACAAGTGTTCCAAGAAGGTAGATAAAGAGCACTATGAGCTGAAATAAGCGGAGCATAGAAAGAGTAAATATTTGGAAGGAGTTAAAAAAAAACTTATCTGAGGGATAACAAGTCAATGAGTCTGATGTGAAGTTTCTCTAATGGAAATGGCAAAGGTAAGATCGTGAAGATAAGTTTAAAATAGATCTTACTTTCAATGCCAGATTAAGATATTTGTACTTTATGTTATAAATGAAGATGAAGCATTTTGAATAGGAGCATAGAAAAATTAGCAGTGTTGTAGAATAAGTGATATGGAATATGTATATAGAATAGTTTTAAAATTACATATTTAAACAATGTATTCTTTCTTCATAAAAAGTTATTTTTTTAGTTTCTGATATTTAAGTGTCATCATGCAAACATACATACACAAATACACATGCTCTACATCTTTCAAAATAATTATTTGACTACATTATTTTTCCATAAAGATGCTGGATATTTTACCTCTTAAAAGGCTAATCAAGCTGTTTTTGTAATTATATTTTTCTTCTAACATTGTTCCCAAGATATGATATAGAACAGAACATAGATAATTCTATACTACCTAGATTCAAAACTTTCTTAAAATAGTGAAAGAAAAGTAAAAGAAACAAGAAGTCAGACATGCAAACTAAAGACTGAGGAGTCTATAAGATTGTGTTAGGAAGCTTGGAGTGAGCCTGCTGTAGAATGAGACATCTGAGTATATCTGAATGATGAAATACAAATAAAAATGAGCTCTGCTTCCATGGAGTATACTCAACATAAGGAATTTTTATCCCTTAGAGATACTTGTGAAACTAATCTCAGAAAGTGATTAGAATTCATGCATGAGAAATTTATAATTTAATTGCAAATTCATACTTAATATGTGCCAAAGATTTTGGTATATGCTAGATAATCAAGCTTATGAAACATGATCTCTTATTCAATTTTCTGCTGCTATAATAGAACACCACATATTGAGTAACTTATTTAAAAATGAGATGTATTGGCTCGTGTTTCTGGAGGCCGAGAAGTCCAAGATAAAGGGGCCACCCCTGGTGAGGTCAAAACATTGTGGAAGGTCTCACATAGAGAACACACAATCAAGAAAGAAAATTGGGCTGAATTCATTTTTTACCAGGAGCCTACTCCCAAGATAATGGCATTAGTCCATTCATGACGGCTCTACCCTGGTGACCTAATCACCTTTTAAAAGTCCCATCTCTTAATACTGTAATGATAGCAATTAAATTTCAACAAGAGTTTTGGAGGAGACATTTAAACCATGGTACATGGTCTTTACTTATAGATGTTTTAAAATTTATAAGATAAATAGATGTTTAAGTACACTACTTATTAGCAGCACTTACTGTTAAAACATTACCTTTGTCACTGTCAAAGATAAAATATTGAATAGATGAGAGTCTCAAAATGATCGTTTTTTGTCCTATTTTATTAGACTGAGCAATGTCAATATCAATGTTTTTCCCATTATGACATTTTAAAAATGCAATTTATGTTTTCAAAAAAGGAATGCTTCTTTCTTCCTTCTGTAAGCTTGAATGATAGTTATTATCTGTACTACTTAATGCTGATTACCTAATGCCTTTCATTCAGTCACTTAACAAATATTTGGAGCATTTATTATGGCCCAGGCACTATGCTGAGCACCTTTTTATATTTCTGGTTATATTTTTATGACTATAAATTGATAGCAATATCCAATCCTTAACTAAAATTTAAACTCTGCCAGATGAAAGAAAATATATATATATAACGTACTTGTACTATGATTTATTGTATCTAACACCTGCATATATGTGCTCTTTAAGTGTAGTATAACATCTGGAATCAAGCTGCTGTGGAATCAAGCTGCTGTGGAATCAAGCTCACTAGCTATGTGATTTTGAGCAAGTTATTTGACCTGAGCCTAATTTTGTAATCTGCCAAATTAGATTAAAGTATATCTCTTATAGGTTTATAATGACTGATGATACATGGCATAGTGTTTAGTGCATAATTGGTGTTTAATAAATGTCAGTTATAGGTAGTAAAGTAGGAAGATGTTTTAAAAGTTTTTAACCTAAATGGACCCTTAAATTCAGAATATAATAGAAATGAAGGTATCCTTGATAAACCCAGTGATCAGCAGAAATGTTAGGAAAAAACGGCAGGTCCTGGGGCCTCTTTGGAACTTATTTTCTTATTTGTAAAGATTTATAAAGTACATGAAATTTTTTCTTAAATCTATTCAAATATTATTTTTATAAAGTTTTTCACTGAAGCAGAGTACCCACAGAGTACTGCAGCCTCTAGTCATGAAACATAGCATCAATCTGACATACAGAGTGTGAAAGTTATATGATGATAAACTCTTATCTCTTCAGGTGCCTGTTTCCTTTGAGCACCCACTGCCCATCTCATTAAGGTGACGGGACATGGTTAAATAAAACTTATAAAAGAATGAGATACACCAAAAATAAGCTATCATTTATTACTGAAGGCAAAATATTGAATTACTGTAAAACAGATAGGTAACGCTCTCACAAACAATGAGATGTTATTCATTTAAGACACACTTGTTAACGCAATGCTTTCATCATAGCGATTCAGGAAAAAGTAACTGCCAAACATTTTCTCAAATGCTTTAAGAAAATAAAACAAACTCTTTGGAGGGCAGATGTTGGCTGGCTGGTGGCTGTTCTTCTCTCTTTTCCCTTCATCTCTAGCCATAAATCACACAGAGTACAATCTTTAACTTTACAAGTGTTTAACATTTTACTATGAAGAAAAAATGAAATTTCTTAGACCTCTATAGTCTGTAGGAGTCTTTTTCCTAATAAAATGCGTTTGAGTCATTTATGCAAAATACATCTCAGTGTCCTCACAAATAGTAAAGGACAATAACAGTGTTATCTGGATCTCATTTCAACTGCTCTTCTCAGCTTAATTGCAACAAATTCCATCATCCTTTCCAATTTGATTGTCTCTATCAAATATTTTTGAATCTGAATCTTTGCCTTGGAGGGAAACCTTGCTTCTTGCCCTCAATATAATTATCAGCAGCCATGCATGAAGCACAGCATGTATTGTACAAATATTTGGACTGATCATCTATTTTGCCAGGAACTTTAAAAATGGTCTTGCTTCACACATGATTTGCCCTCTAAAAACATCCAATAGACACTATTAACTTGACAAGAGAGGAAAAGAAAAAAAGAAATAATTAGATGTGGATGGGTAAAAGGGAGTGGTGCTCAGTGCTTAAAGGCAATTTTGGATCATCACTATTTACAGGAAAATAGAAAGGGTCAGAAGCAATGGAAATCTCATAATTCGATATTCAAAGAAATAAAGAAACAGGACAGAAAAGTGCTGTGATGACTCTTCTCCTCTGGACATTTTTGGTTCCCTTCCTTTAAAGCTTATTGAGAGTAAAAGAAGTAATTTCAGTGAGAATAAATGAAATGAAGCATGTTAGTTTAACTTTTCCATTGGCAATCCACGAAAAAGACACGAATTAGCAGTGGGATCTTGAGTGAGCTACTTTACCTCCTTCGCTTCAGTTTTCTTATCTGCAGGATGAGTGTATTGACTAGACAGTGGTCATTATCTATGCCAGCTCCAATTTCTATGATTTGTATATGCATGGCTGATCTGGCTGTCATGAGAATTTAGTCATCCAAACAACAGATTAAATTAGCTATAGCAATTTCTAAATCTTTGAAGCTATTATGTTGACATTTTTCTTAAATTGATTTGGCTTTTCTATTAGTTGAAGAGAATGTACATGTAAAAAAGTGGAAACTGGTGCAGCTTCAGAGACCTGGGTAAAAAAAAATTCCCAAAAGGACCAATCAATAATAAATGATATGAATACATGAAGGAGTGGTGTTCAGTGTTTGAAATACAACTTTGAAGACATCAGTGTTTACATGAAAGAGAATTTATCATAAGCAAAAGGGGATACATGATTATAAAAATCAACTTTTTCTTTTTATCAAAACAAATTTCAAATAGCATCAACCAAAACTATATATCTGACAGTGAAAGGGAAGAAACTAGGGGAATTAATCAGAAAATTAGAACATAGTATAACTTCAAAAATATGAATGAATATTAGGTTTATCTACTATCAGGATGAAATAGGTTTGGGAGGCTGAGGGTGGAGAATCCCTTGAGGCCAGGAGTTCAAGACCAGCCTGAGTAAGTTGGCGAGATATGGTCTTTACAAAAAATAAAAATATTATGAGACGAGATTGCGCCACTGCACTCCAGCCTGGGAGACAGAACGAGACTCTGTCTCAAAAAAAAAAAAAAAAAAAAAATTAGCCAGGTGTGGTAACATACGCCTGTAGTCTCAGCTACACGAGATGCTGAGGCAGGAGGATTCCTTGAGCCCAGGAATTGGAGGAAGTAGTGAGCTATGATAGCCCCACTGCATTCTAGTCTGGGTAACAAGGCAAGACCCTGTCTCAATTAAAAAGAAAAGAAGGAAAGAAAAGAAAGAAAGAAAGAGAGAAAAAGAAAGAAAGAAAGAGAGAGAAGAGAGAGAGAAAGAAAAAAGAAAAAAAGAAACAAAGAAAAGAAAAGAGAAAGAAAGAAGAAAGGTTTTTGTTCTCGGCCTGAGCATGTCCCTGTGCAAAAACAGAATTCTTGAGGTTATCATAGATGCTTCTTCATTCTTAATGCTTCCCCACTCTCATGACTCACCAGCAATACATTTTTCAGCTGGGCGCGGTGGCTCATGCCTGTAATCCAGCACTTTGGGAGGCCGAGGCAGGGGATCACAAGGTTAGGAGATCAAGACCGTCCCAGCTAACATGGTGAAACCCCGTCTCTACTAAAAATACAAAAAATTAGCCAGGCGTGGTGGTGGGCACCTGTAGTCTCAGCTACACGGGAGGCTGAGGCAGGAGAATGGCGTGAACCTGGGAGGCGAAGCTTGCAGTGAGCTGAGATCATGCCATTGCACTCCAGCCTGGGTGACAGAGCGAGACTCCATCTAAAAAAAAAATAATAATAATACATTTTTCATTTCTAATACCCACTGCTACCTCTCCTCCAATGAAGGCCTCTTTGAGGAAGCTCTATTTCCTCAGCCTCAGACTGCTTATCTTCTACTCTATAAGGAAATATTTACATACCTTCAATCCCAAAACCCCACCTAGGAAAACTGAACAAGTGGAAATGGTTGACTTAAAGTCATGCTTATTGATTTTTTTACAATTCAAACATAGAATGGCATTGTAGATGAGACAAGTATCAAAATTTGGTTTGGTTAGGTTGAACTGTGGTTTATCCACCAACAAATAAGACACAGGCCCTGACCAAGGAGCTCACGGTCTATGATACTTATGGAGACAAACTATAAATATATAAAAAGTTTTAAAAGTAGTCATTCAAGCGTAATAAATGGATACTTAATAACTACACACACAGACACACACACACACAGTTATTTATATCATTGCTTGTGTTATTTATTAAGAACTATTGCCATCATCTAACAAGCTGGAAAAAAATAGCTTTCACAAATATGACACAAAAATTGCATGTTACATAAAAAGTTCAAACAAATCAATAAGAGAAACCATTCCTCTCTGTCAGCTTATAATTACACTACAAATTTATGATGCTCTATCCTTTTTGGTATTATATTTCTAATGCTAACATCCCTCAATTTTTCCATATATTCCTGCACATTAATCTCTCTTCTTTTTGTATGGCTTATTATCACTGCAAGATTCCATATTAGGCAGGACTTCCAATCTACACCAACATAAAGATATCATTTCATAATGTCAATATTAAATTAAGTGGACAATGTGTCAACTTTTGCTTATAATGCCTACAAAGGCTTGATTTTTGCTTCCTGGGAACATGCTTTTCAATAATAAAATATATGTTTATATAAATGATATATATTTACTAAAATATTCTTTCAGTTTTTATGAGTAAAGAAGGAAGAAAGACTTCAGAGAGAAGAAAGGCTACAGAGAGAAGAAAAACTAATTAGAAAAGGATCTAAAGTCAAACTGAAGAAGAAAATAGTCAGCTGTGTATATTCCACATAGCTATTTTTAGCTCCTTGAAAAAAAAATTCCTTAAATTATAGTTTCTGACACTATATTTTATAACTGTAATCTTCCCAGGATAAAAGCTCATCTCTAAGTCTCATAAGCTTATTCTAGGGGTATCCTCCTAACATTTTAGTCATCAATTAAGAATTAAATGTAGCTTGAGTAGGTAAGCAATATGGTTTTCCTATCTTATAACAGAAGAAATGATATGATTTTATCTCATAATACCTGTCTTATAATGAACAGTAACTTAGACAGACAGCCATAGTGACAGCTGAAATAATGTTTTTGGATTCTTTATCATCTCTTCTATGGAATGGTAAATAAATGTGCCAAAAAGAAAAGAGTTGTTGGGCATTGTTAACGGCTTTAATTTTATATCTATCTGTCTATATCTTTTTATCTGTCCTACAAAGTATTTGATCAAATACGTTGTTCCTTTCCCAAATGAATATATGCTGCCATATTTATCAGTTTATTATTTTTATAAACTTCTTGATTTTGAAGTGGTTCTCCCATCAAAGAATCTTAGAAATCATTCAATTTGATGTTTCATCCAGTATAATAATCCTATTATTAAGTTTTTTCCTGATTTCTTTCTTTTTCTTTCTCTTCTCTTTTCTTTTTTTTTTTTTTTTTTTTTTTTTTTTTGAGGCAGAGTATCCGTCTGTTGCCCAGGCTGGAGTGCAGTGGCGCGATCTTGGCTCACTGCAGCCTCTGCCTTCTGGGTTCAAGCAATTTTCCTGCAGCAGCTTCCCGAGTAGCTGGGATTACAGGCACCCACCAACACACCCATCTAATGTTTGTATCTTTAGTAGAGATGGGGTTTCACCATGTTGGCCAGGCTGGTCTTGAACTCCTGACCTCAAGTGATCCGCCCACCTCAGCCTCCCAAAGTGCTGGGATTACAGGCCTGAACCACCATGTCTGGCAGTACCCTGATTTATTTCTAAAGCTTATGCTAACCCAGTAATGAAAGAAGAAAACAGAAGTAAAGACATTAGCAGATAAATAATACAAAATTATTAGACAGACCTAACTATAGTAGAAAAAAAGTGAGTGTAAAAAGTGATATGTTTGAGAATTCCAGATCACATTTGTTCTTTGTCAAATGTTCTGACAGTAATACTTAACTTGGACTTAAACTCCAAAAATATCTGTGACACATCCCAAAACCAGGATGGGTGGCAACACGCAACTTCCTGACTCTGTATTCTTAATTACACTGCACAAGATTGCAACTTCATTAGTAAATGTAATAGTGATTATCCTCAGGCCTTAAAATTCACTTAAATAGAATACTAACTAGGTGAAAATGCTCTATTTCTCAATAACGAGTGTTATTTTCCGATTAAATTGTTCCCTGGGATTTTATTTTATTTTTGAGTTTAAGAGTGGAGTTTAATAGGCAAAAGAAAAAGAGAATAGCTCTCCTGTAGAGAGAGCAGTGTCTGATTTACATAGGGTTCAGACAGAGGATTGGCTTGACCAGGCATGCCATTTACATAGGGGTGTCCAAAGAAGCTGGACACCCCACTCTAATACGTTTCTTTTCTTTTTTTTTTTTTTTTTGAGACGGGGTCTAGCTCTGTCACCCAGGATGGAGTACAGTGACATGATCTCGGCTCACTGCAACCTCCACCTCCCAGGTTCAAGCGATTCTCCTCCCTCAGCCTCCCCAGTAGCTGGGATTCCAGACACGCACCACTACAACAGGCTAATTTTTTGTATTTTTAGTAGAGATGGGTGAGGCTAGTAGATGTTGGTGAGGCTGGTCTTGAACTCCTGACCTCAAATGATCTGCCTGCCTTGGCCTCCCAAAGTGCTGGCATTACAGGTGTGAGCCACTGTGCCCGGCCCCATCCCAATGTTTTATTATGCAGATGGGGCCTTTACATAGCCAGTACCATGTTGCCCGCTTCTTTGTTTTTTTTTTTTTTTTTTTTTTTTTGCGACATTATGTTGCTCAGGCTAGAGTGCAGTGGCAAGATCTCGACTCACTGCAACCTCTGCCTCCTGGGTTCAAGCGATTCTCCTGCCTCAGCCTCCCAAGTAGCTGGGACTACAGGCACATGCCACCACGCCCAGCTAATTTTTTGTATTTTTTAGTAAAGACAGGGTTTCACCATGTTAGCCAGTATGGTCTCGATCTCCTGACCTTGTGATCAGGCTGCCTCGGCCTCCGAAAGTGCTGGGATTACAGGCGTGAGCCACTGTGCCCAACCACCTGTTTTTTTTTACTGTACATGTGGTTGACAAATAATAAGAAAGATGGAGCTTTCGTGTAGAACATACCTGGCCCCTAGGTAGCTTTTTTCTATTGGCACAGCTGACAGCATTCACCTGTGCAAGCTTCTAGCTTGCCTTTCTATGTCTCCAGCTTGATTTTACAGGCTGCTGTTTGTCAGAAAAGAAATGATTTGGGGGCTGCTTTTTGTTAAGACAGGAAACCTTGCCAAGGACTCTGTTACCCTCACTAACTGCCTAAATAATTTCTTTTTAGCTCTTGTATTCTTCCTCCCCTCAGGAATATCCATTTATTACACTTCAATTACTACTTTTTAAACTTTTATATATTTATAGTTTGTCTCCATAAATATCATAGACTGTGAACTCTTTAGTCAGGGCCCGGGTCTTGTTTGTTGTTAAACCACAATTAAATCTAGCCAAATCAAATTTTGATACTTGTCTCATCTACAACCCCATTCTATGATTGAATTGTAAAAAAAAAAAAAAAAAAAAAAAAAAAATCAATAAACGTGACTTGAACAAGTCAACCATGTTTATGCCCAGCAAAAATTACATTGAAAAATGAGGGGGAAGGCCAGGCACAGTGGCTCACGCCTGTAATCCCAGCACTTTGGGAGGCCAAGGCAGGCAGATCACCTGAGGTCGGGAGTTCAAGACCGGCCTGACCAACATGGAGAAACCTTGTTTCTATTAAAATTATAAAATTAGCTGGGCATGGTGGTGCATGCCTGTAATCCCAGCTATTTGGGAGGCTGAGGCAGGAGAATTGCTTGAACCTGGGAGGCGGAGCTTGCAGTGAGCCGAGATCACGCCATTGCACTCCAGCCTGGGCAACAAGAGCAAAACTCCGTCTCAAAAAAAAAAAAGAAAGAAAAATGAGGGGGAAAGGAAAACACATTGTGTAAATGAAATCTGAAAGAATTCATTAAAAAAAAAAAAGCTGTACACCAAAGATAAAGTTTTCAACCTGAAGTCAAATAACAGGAGAAAAATATTTGGATATACTGGGATGAATGAAGAGCATCAGGAATGGCAAATACTCTGGTAACTATTAATGTTTATCTTTTTTGTCTCACAGTTTATTTTTTAAAATTAAATATTTAAAGAAAAAATATTAACAGTGTATTATAGAATGTATTATCCATGTTGATGTTAAATGTTTGACAATAGAATAAAGGATGAGGGGAATGATCAAAATTTATGAATACATACAGAATGAACTTTAAGTGGACTATAATAGTGAAAGATACATATAATTTCTAAACCAACTGCTAAATTAAAATGCAAAAAGAAAGAAATAGCTAAAAAGTAAACAGAGAGATTAAAATGAAATAGTAAAAATAATAGATTAACCAAAAAAAAGGTAGAAAAGAAGACACGAGAGGGGGCGGCCGCAGTCTCAGTTTCAGTGGACTTAATCTTTCCTACCTGCTGGCTCTGAAGAGTCTGGCTGGTCCAGATGAGAGGGATTTCCCCAGCACAATGCACTAACTCCACTAAGGGACACTCAGACTGCTTTCTTAAGAGAGTCCCTGATTCTGTGCCTCTGTACTGGGTGATACTTCCCAAGAGGGGTCACCAGACACCTCATACAGAAGAGTTCCAGCTGGCATCAGGTCGGTGCCCCTCTGAGATGAAGCTTCCACAGGAAGGAGCAGGCAACAATCTTTGCTGTTCTGTGGCCTTCACCGGCAATTTCCAGGCAAACAGGGACTGGAGTGGACCCCCAGCAAACTGCAGGAGTCTTCCAGAAAAGGGGCCTGACTGATAGAAGAAAAACAGACAAACAGAAGGCAACAAGAACAACACCACCAACAAAAAAGACCCCATAAAAATTCCATCCAAAGGAATACAGCCTCACAGATCAAAGGTAGATAAACCCATGAAGATGAGGAAAAATCAATGCAAAAACACTGAAAATTCCAACACCCAGAATACCTCTTCTCCTCCAAATGATCACAACACTTCTCCAGTAAGGGTACAGAATGGGACTGAAGTTGAGATGGATGAACTGACAGAAGTAGGCTTCAGAAAGTGGGTAATAACAAACTTCATTGAGGTAAAGGATTATGTTCTAACCCAATGCAAAGAAGCTAAGAAGTATGATTTTTAAAAAATTACAGGAGTTGTTAACTAGAATAACTAGTTTAGAGAGGAAAATAAATGATCTGATGGAGCTGAAAAACACAGCACAAGAACTTCATGATGTAAGCACAAGTATCAGTAGCCTAATCAACCAAGTGGAAGAGAGAATATCAGAGCTTGAAGACTATCTTTCTGAAATAAGGCAGGTAGAAAAGATTAGAGACAAAACAATGAAAATGAATGAACAAAACCTCTAAGAACTATGGGACTATGTAAAAAGACCAAACCTACAATGGATTGCAGTACCTGAAAAAGACGGGGAGAATGGAACCAAGTTGGAAAACACACTTCAGGATATCATCCAGGAGAACTGCCCCAACCTAGCAAGACAGGCCAACATTCAAATTGAAGAAATACAGAGAACCCCACTAAGGTACTCTACAAGAAGATCAACCCCAAGACACATAATCATCAGATTCTACAAGGTCAAAATGAAAGAAAAAATGTTAAGGGCAGCCAGAGAGAAACAAACAGAACCTCATCAGACTAACAGCAAGCATCTCAGTGGAAACCCTACAAGCCAGAAGAAATTGGGGGCCAATATACAACATTCTTAAAGAAAAGAATTTCTAACGCAGAATTTCATATCTGGCTAAACTAAGCTTCATAAGCAAAGGAAAAATAACATCCTTTTCAGACAAGCAAATGCTGGGGGATTTTTGTCACCATTAGGCCTGCCTTGCAAGAGCTCTTGAAGGAAGCACTAAACATGAAAAGGAAAAACCATTATCCGCCATTACAAAAACACACTGAAGTACACAGACCAACAACACTATGAAGCAACTACATTAACAATTCTGCAAAATTAACCAGCCAGCATCATAATAACAGGATCAAATTAACACATAACAATATTAACCTTAAATGCAAATGGGCTAAATGCCCCAATTAAAAGACACAGAATGGCAAGCTGGATAAAAACACAAGACTAATCAGTGTGCTGTATTCAAGATACACATCACACATGCAAAGACACACATAGGCTCAAAATAAAGGGATGGAGGAAAATTTACCAAGCAAACGGAAAACAGAAAGAAGCAGGGGTTGCAATCCTAGTTTCTGACAAAATAGACTTTAAACCAACAAAGATCAAAAAAGACAAAGAAAGGCATTACATAATAGTAAAGGGTTCAATTCAACAATAAGAGCTAATTATTCTAAATATATATGCACACAATGCAAGAGCACCCAGGTTCATAAAACAAGTTCTTAAAGACCTACAAAGAGACTCAGACCCCCACACAATAATAGTGGGAGACTTTAATACCCCACTAGGCAATATCATTCAGGACATAGACATGGGCAAAGGTTGTATGATGAATTTGCCTAAAGCAATTGCAACAAAAGCAAAAATTGACAAATGGGATCTAATTAAACCTCAGAGCTTCTGCACAGCAAAAGAAACTATCATCAGAGTGAACAGACAACCTACAGAATGGGAGAAAAATTTTGCAGTCTATCCACTTGACAGAGCTCTAATATCCAGAATCTACAAGGAACTTAAGCAAATTTACAAGAAAAAAACAACCCCATTACTAAGTGGGCAAAGGACAGGAACAGGTATTTCTCAAAAGAAAAAAAAAAATACATGCAGCCAACAAACATATGGAAAAAAGCTCAACATCACTGATTATTAGAGAAATGCAAATCAAAACCACAATGAGATACCATCTCACACCTGTCAGAATGGTGATTATTAAAAAGTCAAAAAAACAACAGATGCTGATGAGGTAGTGGAGAAATAGGAATGCTTTTACACAGTTGGCGAAAATGTAAATTAGTTCAATCATTATGGAAGACAGTGTGGTGACTCCTCAAAGATTCAGAACCAGAAATATCATTTGACCCAGCAATCCCATTACTGGGTATATACCCAAAGGAAAATAAATCATTCTATTATAAAGATACATGGACACGTATGTTCATTGCAGCACTATTCACAATAGCAAAGACATGGAGTCAACACAAATGCCCATCATTGATAGACTGGATAAAGAAAATGTGCTACATATACAGCATGAAATGCTATGCAGTCATAAAAAGGAACAAGATTATGTCCTTTGCAGGGACACAGATAAAGCTGGAAGCCATTATCCTCAGTAAACTAATGCAGGAACAGAAAACCAACACTGCAGGTTCACACTTATAAGTGGTAGCTGAACAATGAGAACACATGGACACAGGGAGGGAAACAACACACACTGGGGCCTGTTGGGGGAGGGCAGAGTGGGGTGAGAACATTAGGAAAGAGAGCTAATGCATGCTGAGCTTAATATCAGGGTGATGGGTTGATAGGTGCAGCAAGCCACCATGGCACATGTTTACCTATGTAACAAACCTGCACATCCTGCACATGTACCCTGGAACTTAAAAAGTAAAATAATAATAATTTAAAAAAACAAACAAAAAAAAGTCATATTGAAGGTACCAAACAATGTCTTAAGGAAACACAAAGGCATAAAAAGAAATAAAAAAAGGAATGAAAGAGTTAAACTGAATTTTATTTACAGAGTTTTTTTTTAGTTACAAAATGGAAAGGAATCTATAAAAGTCCCAAAACCAATAAGTTAACTTAGCAAAGTGGAGAAATAAAAATTAATATAAAAATTAGCTGATTGTATTTCTATATACTAGCAACAATTGGAAAAATTAAATTAAAAAATTATTTGCAACAAATATACATATAATTATTTATAACATATCCTTAAGTTAAAAAATTAACAAAAGATAGGCAAGAATTTTACAATAAAGATACAATACACGCTGAAATAAATTTAAGTGAACCTAAATGGAGATATACCATGTTAATGGATTAGAAGGCTCAAAATTGCTAAGATGTCAATTGTCCACAAATTGATCTATGGGTTGAATACAATCTACATAAAATCACAATGAACCTTTTTTTGTAGAAAATGACAAGTTAATATGGAAATGCAAAAGAGCTACAATAGCAAAAAAAATTGAAAAAGAAGAGTAAAGGTAAAGGATTTACATTATCTGACTTCAAGCCAAATTATAAAGCTACAGTAAACAAGATAATCTAGAATTGGCATAAGGATAGAAGAATAGATCAGTAGAACAGACTAGGGTCCAGACATAGATCCACACATATATGGTCAATTGATCTTTGATATAAATATGCCATGGAAATTCAAAAGTGAAGGGAAAGTCATTTCAATCAATAATGTAGAACAACTGGATAAATCTGTGAAGAAAAAAATCCACCTTGTGTCTGAACATTGAAACTGCCATATTGGGATACGAACAATGATCTGAGATGCTCTTGGCTACAAAGAGCAGTGGGGAAGTTGAGCTGCTGAACTCACTACTACCTCCCTGCTACCACGTTTCGGTGTTATTTCCTTGCATTCACAGGACACTAAAAACTACCACCAACAACAACAAAAAAATCAGTGAATATCCGCTATATGTTTTATAATAAATATTGTGGTATATATTTGTAGAAAAAAGTGAATTTTTAAATGTGTCATAGGAAAGGGACTGATCATATTAAGTATTTGGAGAAAGTGAATACAAACAGCATATTAGAGCAAATCAGAGTGTAAATGATGGGCTTCTAATATTTGATGGTTTAATAAATTTTAAAGCTGCTCATAGGTTATAATCAAGGGTCTGACTTTAAAACCTTTCAAGCCAAATTCATCCCTCATTAAAGGAAAAAGTTTGAAATGTTTGCTATCAAATACTGACTTAATTGCTGTCAATATTAGAAATATTGATATCTAAATTCTCATAAACTTGGGCTGAAAGCATTATCAAAGTTATGCCGAAACAAGTTGTAATCATAACATAGACTAGTTTTTAAGACTGAAAAAGTAGAGATGTTCTCTCCACAATTAATATCAGAAGTTCTTGTCACTAGAAATCTTTCTAATACTTGTAAAGAACAGTAACAATCAAACTTGATAGGCAGTAGACTTCCTGCACTAGAATTTGGCCTAAGTTAGGCACTCAATAATTATGTGTTGATGAATAAATGTTCAAGTAAATGAACTTAATAAAAGCACACTAAGCAAAGATTCAGAAGTCTCAGTTCTACTGAAAATCCACATCTTCTCTTGGAGATTTTATTTCTTCACGAATAAAATAAGAATTATTATACTTGTGTATCTCTCAAACTGCTATAAAAATCAGAAGAAAATATTAGATGAGAAAGCAATTTAGCACTGAGGTGAAATATAAATAAATCCTTTTGAGGCTAATAGAAAAAAAGCCGTATTTCTGACCACTCACAAAGAGCCAAGAGTAAGTTCACTTAGTTGAAATATCAAGAAGTCCAGATGAAATTGGTGCTTGTAGAATTGAATGAATACACCTCTGGAATGTAAGTTTCACACTGATCCTTACTATAAACTGGACAAAGAGGTGACAACAGCTCCTTTATTTCTTAGATTTATTACTAACATAAACAGGACTGTTTCCTACATCTGGGAAAGAAGAGATTCTGCAGGAAATACATTTTGACCAAATGGTGGAATGATCCTTGGTGTTTTTATCCAAACAAACAAAAAACCCAAAGCAATTGTGAAAGGAAACCAAAGAAAATAGCTCCTCTATTATCTTTATTTTAGGTCAAGCTATTTAGAAACAAGTTCCTGCATTTTGGCTCAGCCCTAATGGTCTCACTCACTGAGCTTACCAGAATAGGAAATGCTAAGGTTTGCATTCTAAATATCCACATTTGCTTTTCCTTTATATGACCAATGAATGATCCTGACCTAGACCATAATTGTATAGTAAAAGGGATGGACATGAGCCTGGTTAATAAAATAGGTTGATATCAGTATAGGTACTAATACAAGTACATTTATTTTAACTTTTCCAAATGTTAGAGATTTTTAAGGGAAAACTTTCAATATCTGTTATTTTATATTAATATTTTTTTCTGGAACAAACAGAATGGGAGTATTAATAAGCTGTCTACAGAGAAGGATCCCCAAGTACAATATGTATCCTTTCATTTGGCAGAAGAAATTAAACCCAAGGCCTGACTCGCCAATTCCTGTATTAACTAGGATTACTATAAAATTCTGTTTCCTTTAAGATCCCCACAGATTCAGCACTGATCACATTTGTAGTCGTGCTATCCCTGCAGCTCTCCTCACTATACTATATGTAATCAGAACAGCACCTGACAGGCAGATGCACAATAAGAGTAATTATTATTCAATGAGTAAATGAGTTAAAAAAATTAATCTTAAATATTCTAAAATCTTTTTTTTTCCCAGGTTGCATTTAGACTGGGGTAAATCTAACTTTTCTTTGTTACTTTTGTGGATTCTCTTTCTCGTACTACTTGTCTTCATGTATCTTGCATCTTGGATTTGGAAGCATACTTAACACAGGAGAGTCTTTGTCATTCTTGTTTCTGTCTTTGCATTTCTCTTCATTTATGTCTATAAGTTGTTTTAAAATTATTCTTCCAAAGCTCAAAAAGCTTTCATTGTATTTATAAATATATCTTAGATTACTTACACTTTTTCTAATTTGCTACTGCTAATACATAAGAAACCAAATGATTTTCATATATGGGTATTGTATCCAATCACAGCATTGAAATTTATTTAAATTTTAAGAGTTTCGTGATTAAAATCTTAGGTTTATTCATGTAAACTATCATATTTCAATAGTTTATTCTCTCTTTTCTAATTTTTATTCTTCCCATTTTTATAATTATTATATTGCTGTATCTCTCCAGTACAGTATAATGTTGAACAGTCCACAAGATTTGTCTTCCTAACTTTAATGGGAATGTTGCAATATCATACGTACTGCTTATTGTTCCATTATTGATAAAGACCCTTAATCAGGTTTAGGATTTTACTTTATGTTCTTAGGTTGTGGGCTTATTTTTTTAATGACTGATTTCTGAATTTCATTAAATGTGTCTACATCTGTCCAGATAATATTCTTTTTTAATTTAATTGGTGTCCCAATACATTGCATTGGTAGTTTTTTTTAATTTTTGAAAACTTATTTCCTCATGAAATATTATTACTGTTATTATTGTTGTTTAATATATAACTGAAATAATTCAAAAATTATTTCTTTAGGATTTTACATCTATATTCATAACTGAGTGGGTCTACAATTTTAATTTTCTGGATTCTCTTTTACAAGTTTTGATATCAAATTTAAAACAGGGTTAGTGAAAAAATTAGAAAGCTTTCCCTCTTCTCCTCTATTCTCTGAAACTTGCCCTGGCTAGAGTGCAGTAACACAATCAAGGCTCACTACAGTCTGGACCTCCCAGGCTCAAGTGATCCTCCCACCTCAATCTCCCAAGTAGCTGAGACCACAGGCATGCACCACCATGCATGGCTAATTTTTCTATTTTTTGTAGAGGCAAGGTTTCACCATGTTGCCCAGGCTGGGAGTCTCTCTATTCTTTACATGTCCTTGAGTTATTGATGTATAGTTAATTTGTTACCAAGTTTTCTCTTTATACACTTTTTTCATTTCTGATATTTTGATCATACAAAGTTGAGATGAGAAATTTGTTTTATCATAGCTTTGGGCATGTTTATCTCCATCATTCCCTAATTGATTAGCATGGATTTCTCTTTCTCTGTAGAATAACTACTTGCAGATCATCAATAAAGGCTTCCAATAGTCTCAGGAATATTGCATGCCTATAAATTCTGTGTTTAATGAATACCACTTTTCACCTTCCCATAAGAATTCTTGTAAGTAGTCTCACTATGTTACCTCAAACTCTTGGGCTCAAGTGGTCTGCCTCTGCTGGCCTCCACCTCCTACAGTGCTGGGATTACAGGTGTGAACCACTGAGCCCAGCATATTCTTTGTTAAATCTTTTTGTTAAATATAGTGAACCCCAAGTTTCTCTTCAAAGAATCAATATGTCAGTATGTTCAGCTCTCTTATTCTTCGATTCTCCATTTTAAAGTTTAACTCCCTGGTTCTCTTTGGCTCCTCACTTCTAGTTTCAGTAAACAACTTTCCCACCAGTCCTAATCAGTCACATCTGTTCCCCTGGTCACCTGCTCCTTCCTGACTCATCCCAGTCACCTGCTTTGCAAAACCCGAGTCACCCTTGGTCACCTACTCTGACCTAAGTCACCTTTAGTTACCTGTTCCTAACTGTCCTTCCTGCCAAACCACTCACCCTGCCACTCTGGCTCATACCCCTGCCCTCTTTAAAATAGCCAATCAGAATTAACTTAGACTGTGCAGTCCAACCCTAGCCAATAGGGGAATGACACAGCAGTGGGGGCTACCAGCATCACGAATAAGAACTCCTGCCCCTCCCCTGTCCAGGTGTGCTCTTGCCATTGTTTCATTTGTGAAGGGCACCCTTTCTGCAGAACGTAAAAATTGCCTTGCTGAGACAATTAAATTTATGTTTGAGTGCTATTTCTTTATGGCACTGAGGAACAAGCATTTTGCATTTCTAACATTTTGAAACCAACTGCCAGCATCACACTGTAACAGTGAAACACTGTAACAACACAATATTAAATATTAAAATGTCTCAACATTAAAGACAAAGCAAGATAACCACTATTACTATTAATGGTAACCATTATATTCCTTCATAACTTCAATCAAAAAAATCAAAATATCTGAAATATATTTGAGGAAAACGGAATACCTCTTCTGTGAGATATAAAAGATATACGTAAATGAAAAAATATTTTCTGTCTGTTGAAAGAAAAGCTGAATGTAGTTTAATATGTTTGTATAATATAGTAATATATAAACTAATATATATTATATATTTTATATATTTAAATATAGCATTAATTTATATATTTATATATTAATATATTCATTTCACCAACAAATTGATCTAAATATAAAAATAATTCCAATAAAAATGCTAATTTTTTTTTTTTTTTTAAGACGGAGTTTCGTTCTGTCACCCAGGCTGGAGTGCAATGGCACGATCTCAGCTCACTGTAACCTCTGCCTCCATGGTTCAAGCGATTCTCCTGCCTCAGTCTCTTGAGTAGCTGGGATTACAGGTGTGTGCCACCACGCCCAACTAATTTTTGTATTTTTAGTAGAAACACAGTTTTACCATGTTAGTCAGGCTGGTCTCAAACTACTGATCTCATGATCTGCCTGCCTCAGCCTCCCAAAGTGCTGGGATTATAGGTTTGAGTCACCGCACCCAGCCAAAATGCTAATTTTTTATAAACATGATCAAATATTTCTAAATGGACCTTCCTCTATTTGTTATTGGAAATCATTTATTTATTCATTTAATCATTAATATTGAGGCTCTACTGTATGTCAAACACTGTGCTAGGCAGAGGAATCACCAGTGAAGACTATACTGTGTAGGTTTATTTATTTATTTATTATTTTTCTTTTCAGGTGGGGTCTCACACTGTCACTCAGGCTGGAGTGCAGTGGAGTGCAGGCTGGAGCTTGGCTCACTCAAACAATCCTCCCACCTCAGCCTCCTGAGTAACTTGGACTACTGTGCGCCACCATGTCCAGCTAATTTTTTTTTTTTTTTTGTATTTTGGTAGAGATGAGGTTTCACCAATGTTGCCCAGGCTGGTCTCAAAATCCTGGATTGAAGCAATTCACTCACTTTGGCCTCCCAAAGTGCTGGGATTACAGGAGTGAGCCTCCATGACTGGCTCAATATGTCTATTTAGATCTAATTTTTATGAAACATACAATCATACACAAATAGGAGATACACCAAATTGTTAGAAATAGTTATCTCAGGGTCCTAGGAATTTTGGTAACACTTTTCTCAGTTTTGCTTATCTTTATTTTTGTTATCCTGATAAAAATTACGTGTGTAATTTTTGTTAACAAAGAAAATAATCACTTTTTTGTATACAAATGAGATAAATTATTTTAGAAATGCTAGAGACAAGAAAGATATAAAAAATCAATTTGCATCTACATATTTGCATTGTCCATGAGGTTTAAGGCAAAATATTTCTATCTTAATTTCTGCTACAAATATATTCTTGAAGAAGGGAACACAAATGCTCGTGCTTAATAAGCATAATACAAAATGTAGCTCCACCATCTGTTCATTTGCACTATATTATTTTAATAATTTTTTCTGACTTGTCAATATATTCAGAAACTGAATGTGTATTTGTGTGCCTGTGTGTGTGTGTGTATAAAATGGACCAAATATAGGTTTTATTTCTTAGACTTGTAATACATATATATTAAATTGTGAAAAACCCTACTAGTTTGTTTTAAAATGTAATTAATAGCTCTCTGCCACAATAATGTATTGTTCTATCTTAGGTTTACTTTCTGATGCTTAATTCCATAAAGGCTTTAATTCTATCACCAATAAATTTAATTTAGGCCAATTATTTGTATTGTTCTCTTTTACCAGATAAGAAAATAAAAGCTGAAAATTTCATTCCACTTTCCCAAGACTACAAAACCAGTAAGTGTTAGAGATGAGATTTGGACTAAAGAATTCTGATTTCAGAATTAATTTTCTTAACCACCTCCTACTTTTATGTTCCTGCACCATAATAGATATGTAATATGTTAACTGCTAACTGGTTATGCTTGTCCCATTACACAAAGGGGAAAGCTATTTCCCACATGGTCTACAGTCATATTCAGGATGACCCAGAGACTAAAAATAAATATTTTACATAATTCAAATTAGAAACAAAGGGAAGAAGGAAAAACAAAAAGTGAGAAGGTCAATCAAATTAATACTGGAAAGGTTATTGGTTAAAAGGGAAAGAATGTCATTTGGAGAAACAATGACTCATGATGTGGATGGGAAATTGACTTGGAAACAAATCACAGTTCTGAAATGATAATTCTTTGAGATTACTGTGAAGTTTTCTCTACTTAAATTCTATATTTTCTATGTAAAATACTTGTATTTATAAATCAAAACTTATTTCGTGAGTTAAAGACATTCTATTGAAAATAAAAAATTATTGGCTGTCCAATAGTAAAAGAGAACTTAATAGTGAACTCTAAGCTCTTCAACTATAATTTCTATTTCTCTTTCCTATTTTGATTCAATTGTGATGCTACTCTTCTTATTAAGTTTTTGTTGTTCTTGTTATTTTGCTTAATTTAATGAAGTCCTTCCCTCTAATTAAATGTCTATATTTTATGCAGGTTTTTAAAAATTAATTTTTAAATCACATAGTAGGTCAAGTATTAGATGCAATTTCCATTTGAATTTAGTCGAATATAATCTGGGAAATTTTCACTAGCTGGTTTATTATTTAGACAGTTTTGATGCATAAAATACAAACTAACTTTATTCTGAAATAAAATCAATGATGAAAATGTTTTAGTGGCTCATTAAATAATTATGACTTAAAAAAAGAAATAGTGTATCAAACAGCATTTGGAGGCAATAGAAATTAAAGGAAATTTACTGAGAGAAAATGATTCAACATGTTTTGCTATTTGTATTTCCCTTCATCTAATTTGCATAATATTCCATTCTCTGTAGTCAGTCAGTAGTCAAGACTCACTGTTAGGTAATAATTGAAGAAGCAACCATGATTTAGTGCTTATGCAGACCTCATTAGCATTAAATCTTGAGCAAACAGACTTGATGTGCAATGGAAAAGTTCCCAACTAAGATTTTCGTAATGCATTTTGTTTTTCAAATTCCTGCCCTGCTTTCAAACAGGTTACATAGAGGCACATGATTTTTCTGTGCAGTGTTTTTTACTTCTTAACTTTTGAAATATCTAAAAGTTCCAGTTTTAAATGATTATCAAGGCTTTCTTCTTTTTCAGAAGTCAGATTTCTTCTTTCTTTGTGTGTGTGTGAATGGGAGCCTGCCTCCTTAATAATCTACAAGAATTTTTAATTACAGAAGATTGAATTTTAGTTATTGGTAGGAAGCTAGAAGGTATAAAATATAGAACTCCATGTCCTTAATTATAATTTATTAATCATTTGGGTTATTTTACATATAACACGGATAAATGCTTTTCTTCTCAGAAATCAAGATTTTATTTTATCGATATTTATTTAGTTTTATGATCCATGTCTACAAATCCCACAGATATCAGCTATTAATTCTAACATTTTGAAGGGCTTTTGTTTTTTGTGGGGTTTGTTTGGAAGCAGGCAAGCAATTATAAAGATGGAAACCCCAGTCACAAAAAACTTGAAAACATATATTTTTTTTCTTACCATCCATCTGGCTCAGAATTTGAAAGAGCTTTTAAAAGATGTTTTCCTGCCTGTGAGTTGATGTTAGAGTCTGATAATAATACTCTAGTTTCCTTATGAAGGCTTAATTTTTTTCCTATAAACCCTCTTAGAAGAAACTGTATTATTTTGGTCACATTTGTGAAATAGGGAAACACGCATAGGGTCACCAAGTCCTCAAAATATCTTTCCATTGTATATGAAAGCAGAAGGTAGTTTCTTAGTTCCTTGAAGGATGACATAGAAATGTTTGGTTTTCAGTAAGAGGTTAACTGTGTCTAGCTCTTATCAGTGAAGGATATTAAATAAGAAATATTGTATACGTGTGCTAGTCACTAACAGACATAAGGTTTGCATGAGGTAGCCACTTGCCCTACAAAATACCTAGTAATTGTATTTCACCATGTGTTCCCAGATGCCAAGCAACTGTTGCTTATTTTATTATAGATTTACTCCCTGCCAGTTTATTGTGTTTCAAACAATAGATGATGCAGACCATGGGAACTTCAGTTAAAATGTATTCCCTAAACGTGTCCGGATGTCACACATAGATTTTTGGTGGGAAACAAGGTAGATAAAGCAGTATCATTGACCATGACAAATAATATTTAAAGGTACAAGTATGAGGAAGTTTATGCTAAATTAAGATGTTTGGTTAGGGTAGGAAATGCTATCTATTTGAATATGGAAAGAAAAAATGATTTCTTCTGTCTGGAGATTTAATAGACAAAATGCTCAGGTTTGCCAGGTGTTTGTCAGAGTTAAATTGGTTTTTCATTAAACTTTCATCATTCTATTCTAATCATGTTCATTAATTTTGTTTCATTCTAAGGAATAAGACTTTTTTTTAATGTCCACATGCTTTTTGTATTACAAGAGGTGGTAGTTAAATGTATTTTTCCACCAGACTATTTTTCAAAGGAGCACCAAAGTAAATTTTATTCCAGTCTTGTCAAATCATAAAAAACAGAAGGATCTTTTTAAAGGAGGGCTGTCATTTTATAATTTATTAAGAGTAGAAGCATATCATATAGTTCTTTAATTTCCTTATTGTGACAGAAAGAACACTGGTCAGGTGTACGTGGCTAATGTTAATACAAGAAATTAAAATTCTTACTTACCTCTGAGAAAAAGTAAATGATTTTATGTCAGATTAAATTAAGCTTCCTGCATTAAAGAGGAGATAACATTTAGCTTTAAGAGTACCTAGTGCTGTTTAAAATGACCTCTCCTTATTTTTTATATTGCTTGTTGCCTCAAATTTTTATGTAATATAAAACCATACTCACTTTTCATTAGTTACTTTATATCAGTATACGCTGCATACTCAAAATAAATGCAAGCCAGCTGAACTAATTCACACGGTCATTTCACTGAATGTGAGGAAAACAGCTACCTAATCTGCTGGGATTTGGTTCATATCCAAAGGAAGGTAACAACTTCCCTAGCCTGACTGAATCTGCCACACCACAACCAATTTCTTTAGGCATTGAGAAACATCGCATATCTCTTCAGCTTGCCAAGGGCTAGTTATTGTTGGTCATGTTTGAGCCAAATAACATTTCTCATGTGACCCAATGTATTCATTTCAGTATGTCTAACTAGAGTGCATTTCAATTATATAGTCAGCTTAAACACGTGGCCCACCGTTAAAAGTTACTACAACTTTAATTGAAAAAGGCTTTTAGTGGCTATTTGGTTCAAAATTTTTTATAATTTTTTAAAAAGAAAAAGGCTTAAAATGCTAAAATCTACATTTTAAATGTTAGAATATTAGGATATGGGGATGCATGGATGAGTGGATGGATAAATAAAGGGATGGAGTCAATTGTGTATTTACAAAACAAATCTTACCTTTTGCAGTGATTCATTTGTTTTTCTCAATAGTTTGACTAATTTAAACTTCTTTACTATATGGGAATGAGGCAAAGCAGAAGATTTTAAGATGAAGAATTAAAATTCACTGTTCTATTAAAGAACTTCAAAAAAAGATAAAACATCTCCGATAATTATAATGTAATCAATACAATTGTGGCTTACTTGTCTTAAAAGTCAAGTTTTATTTGAATTTTTCAGGAACCTAGATATAAATAAGCCCGTGAGAAATACAAGATACATATCTGAGGAGGAAGCACCTGCTTTTATCTGATATCCAACTTTTATTTATAAAGTGAAAAAGAGGAGGTGATATGAACTATTGGAAAGTTCTTATGATGGGCTAGGGAGTTTGTTAATACAATTTTATTTGATCTACCCTAAAAATTTATGTGATGGAATTATCACCTCTATTTTATAGTTTTGGAAATCTTAAATAGCTATGACTATAGCTATTACAAAGCTATTACAAATAAATAGCTATTACAAAGAAATAAGGAGCTTTTTCATGCCATGCAGAATTCCTTTTGTTACTGTTATTGTCAAGTTAATATAAGCTTTCCCAATATGATTGGTTGAATCAATGGCTTCTGAAAACTTATGTTTTATAGATCTGTGGAAATAATTCAAGCATGTAATCAAAAAATATTTTAGAAACTGACTTAATATTGCCAATTTTTTATTGGCAAAGTTAAGCCATTTTAAAAATTGTAATCTACTATCACAATTCTATTTTAAAATGTAAAAGACTGAAACCTCAGAATGATAGACAGACTGTAAACTAATAAATGTAGCTTTGAGAAAGTCAATTGGATTGTCCGATGCAGTCTGATTTCAAACTGGACCAGTAAAAACCTGTCCTGGTCCTCAAATTGGCATCAGGAAAAACACTGGTTTAGACTGTCTCTTAGAAAAAAAATTGTAACATCTGACATTCTAATCACTTCATTTTATAAGGAGAAAAAGACCAGGTTATTGTACATCTCCAAAACTGATTTTAATAACCTTGACCTTGAGCTGCTTAAAAGTATTTTATCAACATTCAAGAAGAAAATAAAAGCTCTTCCTGGACTGAGTGAGGGACTAGAGAGAGTCAAAGAAAATGTAGTGTACATGTCAACCAGTGTTGCAAAGAGCAGAGGCCTGGAAGAAGCACAGGCTGGACACAGATGACACTGAATGAGGAGATCATGGCAGAGACACAGACACTAGTGCCCAACGGCCAAGCTCAGGTGCAATAGCCACTCCTTGGACAGAGGCTAACCTAGACCAATAGATGGCACAAAGACCAGAGTCCTCTCTCAATGCCAGCATTATATATACATGACCATAGATATTAGATAACCCCAGGAGAAGACCAGGAACAGACAAGGAGAACCCCCAGAGGATGACATTTTGCCCTAGAAGTATCTTAGATACTTAGAGTAACCTTTCTCAAAGGTAAACTGTTCAATTATAGAAATATGAACCTATAATTTAGTATATCTAAGGTGGGGCTAACATTTTTAAACGATCCACAAATATTTGAGTTAAATCTATTATTGGAAAGAAGAACTGGAACTTGCTATCTTGCTTTTCCCATTCTGAAGAAATATTTATGGTGAGATCAGTAAATAGCATAACAGTTTGGCTGAAAGTTAAAAGAGACTCAAAGAGAATTAGCTAATCATTCAGATCACTTATTTTAGTCCCTTAGAAACATTAAGCAATAGTAGCACCTAATGTTTCATATATTTTCTCTAGCTTAAGAAAATTTAGGAAAAAGATGATAGTTTCAATTTTTAAGGTTCTATTCAGAGAGGGGCATTAAAAACCTTAACCTATTTCTCACCAGAAGGAGAAAGGAAAGAAGAAAATTAAGTGCTGTTTGTTCATCCTTTGTAGTTCAGAATAAAGTATTGGTTATTTTTTAAGTTCTACTTATCATTTCTCTTGTTTGATTATTCTTCTGCCTAGGACAAAGGAGGCTCTTTAAAAAGATCTTGTCATCTGAGCAAAATCTGGGTTAAGATAAATTGAATGTTGATCCTTAGTTTAGTTTTTTTGAATTGGCAAGTTTTAAAAACAGAGCAATTCCAAGCAAAAAGAAATGTTTCTAAAGGGTAAAATTTTTTTCTTCATAATAAAAGGGCCCTGAATGTTGTATTAGTTTGTTTTCAAGCTGCTAATAAGATATACCCAAGACTGGGTAATTTACAAAAGAAAGAGGTTTAATGGGCTCACAGTTCCACATGGATGGGGAGGCCTCACGAAGGTGAAAGGCACGTTTCACATGGCAGCAGACAAAAGAAGAGAACTTGTGCAGGGAAACTCCCCTTTATAAAACCATCAGATCTCATGAGACTTATTCACTGTCACAAGACCAGCACAAGAAAGACCTGCCCCCATGATTCAATTACCCTCCACTGGGTCCCTCCCACAACATGTGGGAATCGTGGGAGCTACAATTCAAGATGAGATTTGGGTGGGGACACAGCCAAATAATATAAAATGTTTAGTCTCTAACTTCTCTTTTTCCTTCCCCTGAAACTCTATGTCTACTTCAAGGCAAATCCTGATACACTGCACTGCATGGTTGTGTAAGAAAAAGAGTATGGGCTCTCAAGTCACAGAATTCTAAGGTAAAATCATCTGTCTATTGGCTGAGCATAGCAAATAAAATACTTAGTCTTCTAGACCTGATTTTAAACATTTATTCTCAACATTATGATAGACAACCCTTCATTCTGTCCCAGAGTTTCCATCTACAAGATGGAAAAGACAAAAACATACCCAATCCATAGTGGTTACAATTCTTGGCCAGCAAATTCTGTGTATTAGTTAGCCATTGCTGCATAACAAATCATCTCAAAACTTAGTGGCTTGGAACAGCAACCCTTTATTATAGTTCACAAATCATGGGAAAGCTGAGTGGTTCTTTAGGTCTTGGCTAGGCTTCCTCATGTGTCTGTCATCAGCTGAGTATTGACTATGAGCCAGCTTTGCTGATCTTGGATGCTCTATCCAATGTGCTTCTGTATCTGATGTGTTTATGGCTTTGCTTAGGACAACTGAGGTGACTTGGCTCTGATCCACCTGCTCTCTCATTCTCCATTAGGTTAGCCTGGGCTTGTTTATAGGGAAGAGGCAGAGATTCCAAAAGACAAGAGGAGAGTGACATTTCTGCTACATTCTATTAGTCAAAGCAAGTCACAGGGCCAGCTGGGGAGAAGCTATAAAGTTACATTTCAAAAGACATGGATATAAGAAAGGGTAGAGAATTGTGACCATTTTTACCATCAACTATAGCATGTGTTTAATGTTTAGGAGAGAGGGGCAAGACAATACTGGTGCTAATACTATTAGCCAGTGTGCACTGAATATTTATTATATACCAGGTATATGTGATTATGCTTCAAAAATTCTATGAAGTAAGTTTTATTACTCCTATTTTACTAATAGGGAAAACTAAGGCAATATGAGATGATATTTGTGTTGGACAAAAAATAACCTTAGCTTATTATGAGTCCCAAGAACCAATTGTTAGCAAAAACAGAAAGAGGTGTCTCCCCTAGATTTTGATTCTAATACCCAAAATAGAAATGCTATCACCTATTTTTGTCTCTCAAATAACTGTTTTTGTTTTAATAGACTATTATAATATTGATCAGTGATATTCATACCTAAATGTCTTCTTATCTACATAACTGCTGCAGCAAATTCCTACCAAGGTACTTAGTATCTTTCATAGATTTTACCAGAACTTTTTGAGTGAGGTTGAACAATGGTACCATTTACCAGCACCTATTTTTGTTTTTGTGCAAAGTACATTTGCATCAAATATATATTTTTAACTGTTCTTATACTGATTGACTCACTTAGCTGCAACCAGTTCATATGCCAGAGGAATGAAAGAAGAAAAGAGAAGGCACAAAGTTACTGAAAGTTGAGTGGGTGATATATTAAGATAAGAATGCTGTAAACTCACTTAATCATAAAATATAGACAATACCATGAAAATAATTTATCACTGTGTTATTTAGTAAGAACAAGATTAATTTTTTAGCAGGTTACCTAGTTTGTCTTAAAATTACATTGTTTGGCAAGCATGATTAATTTTACCCTAGGGTTCACGGACACTAAGAATTAGAGAGATTGAGTGAAAATTTCTTTAATTAGAAGTCAGAAGACAGTTTTGAACCTGATTCTCCATTACAAGCCAAGTGATTTTTTACAAGCTAATTAATCTTTGAGAGTCTCATTTTCCTCATTTATAGTATTGAAATAATGCTACCTGCCCTCCCATCCTAATTGTGTTTTTGCAAAATTTAAAGTTGATAATGTGGGGACAGGGTTTTGTAAACTGAAAAGCACTAAACAGCTATAAGGCATGGCTGATATAACAAGACGGCATACATAAAGTTATCCTTGCTGCATTTGCCTCCATTATGAAAGTTTGTGAGGATTTCTTCTTCAAATGTGCACTCAAGCTTGTTACTAATTTAGACAGTGTTCTATCATGTACATGGTAATAATACAGAGGAACAGATCAAAACATCTGTATCATTAGAAGTTAGTACAAATAGAGCCTCCATTTGTATGGGTCTGTGATATAGAAATGTAACAGTTATGAATCACAAATATGTGATTCACACACACATAATCACAAATATGTGACACACACACACATAATTTTTCTCTTCTTTTGCAACAATTTGCCAAAGGGGAATCATGGCAGAATTTATGACCTTCTAAGGAAGGTAGAATATCAGCAATTTGATAAAAGCAGAAAATGCAGCACGTGATAAATCTGAGAGGGACAATTATGCCCAGAGAGTCATCTAAAGTTTCAGGGCTCTTGCTTGGTAGAAGGGAATGTTAAGTTTTAGCTAAGAAAAAGTAATCCATCATTGATGATAATATCAATAGTAGCTGTTGTGTATGGAGCACGTCCTCTGTATTACCTCTTTACATGTACTGTCCTGTTTTTTCTTAACAGTGTCAGTATGGAGTATTATTCTCCCTTTACAAATAAAAAAACATACTTATAGAGGTTATATATTCTGACCAATGCCACACAGCTATTCAGTGACAGGTGAAGTCCTGTCCTTAGATTCAAGGCATATTGAGAAAATATCTATCTTATATCTCCTTTACTAATTTTACTTCCTTTACTAATTCAGTCTGATATTATAATATATAGAGTTATTACATGCCTTATATCTGTATAGTGCTTTTCAGCTACATAGTGCAGTGAGAAGAAAATTCTTCCTCCCATTTGGAGAAGTTTGCCTATGAAGAAAATTAAATGTTTTCAAGCGTTGAAGGCTGTTCCTTACCATCATTAAGTTTGCACATAATCAGTAATAACATCAAAGATTTACTAGAGTGTCTATTCAGTGCCTTCCCTAGGCACTATAGAGAAAAGAAAATGAGTAATATTTTTTTTTTTTTTTTTTTTTTTGAGACGGAGTCTCGCTCTGTCACCCAGGCTGGAGTGCAGTGACGCAATCTCGGCTCACTGCAAGCTCCGCCTCCCGGGTTCACGCCATTCTCCTGCCTCAGCCTCTCCGAGTAGCTGGGACTACAGGCGCCCGCCACCACGCCCGGCTAATTTTTTTGTATTTTTTTTTTTTTTGCATTTTTTTTTTTTTTTATTATACTTTAGGGTTTTAGGGTACATGTGCACAATGTGCAGGTTTGTTACATATGTATCCATGTGCCATGTTGATTTTTTTGTATTTTTAGTAGAGACAGGGTTTCACCGTGGTCTCGATCTCCTGACCTCGTGATCCGCCCGCCTCGGCCTCCCAAAGTGCTGGGATTACAAGCGTGAGCCACCGCGCCTCGTTCTGGAGGAACTATGGCTTTCTTGGCAAGAATATGTACACACAAATAATACCACTGCAAGGCAATGTTTACTAAAAGTCAAAAAGAGAAAAGAAATTTCCAATGAGAGGTCAGAGAAAAGAAGCAAGTAGGGAAAGAAAGGATTCTAAAGGCTTGGCTATTTCAACAGCATTACAGCTGACATTTCATGGATGAAGATGGAGGGAAATTATTCCTGGCAAAAAGATGTACACGGATTATATAGACAATAAATGGTGGAGCATCTTCATTTTTCAGGTGGAGGAGTAGCAAGCAGTAAAGTTGAAGAGGTAGTAGGGGTTTTTAAAGGCTGTGATAAGAAATTTCGATCGTATTAGTGTACAATGATAGAGTCTGAATGAGAATCTAAAAAGAATAGAACTATGCTTTAAAAGAACTCATCTGTTGGTATGCATGAAGGAGAAAAGACTGGATATGAGAGGCCTAAGAAATACATTTTTTTGAGGGATCAAGCAAACATTGAACATTTGGGATTTGCCTCTCAGCATAATTGGAGCTGATTAACATGGATTTGGAAGTTACACATGGAATTGACCTTTTGAAGTCTTGGAAGAAAATAATGAAGAAAATAAAAGGAAATAAACAAAGATGAAAGAGGAAACTATTTGAAATGCTTGCATTTGGGATGTGAGAAGAAAAAGTAGAGGCCATGGAGGAAAAGAGAAGAACAGTTTTTTTAAAAAATTCAAAGCACAGGATTCTACATTCTAATGGCTAAAGTAAAAGATTGTATTAATTGTTGTAAAGTGCAATAGAAGTGCCACAAAAATAAGGCTAGAAACTGGATTCTACCTTTAGGATTGGTAATCTTTGAGGGGATATTTTCAGTTCAGCATCAGAGCCAATTTTACTTATAAAAGGATGTACAGAGAGAAGAAAAAAAGGACTTTATATAAAGAGAGCCAATTCAGGTAATTTGATTCACTAATTAGACATTTTTGGAAGGCTGAAAGATTGGGCACAAGTTACACTTTGCTAAAATCAAATAAATAATTTCCAAGACTTCTTTCCTTTAAGCCATGTACATGTAGCCGAAGAGTTCAAACCTGACTCAAAGAATCAGATTTGAAATAATAAAAATGCTTATCCTGTGAAACATTAGACACAAACTTGTGGTCTTTCAACGTAGGAACAAAAGAAAAAAGAAACCAAAAGAGTTCTGAAAATTGCCCCTTTTAATGCTGTTCCACAGAAAGGAAACAAAGAGTAAGCCAGTTTTCCAAAGTAGAAATAAAGGTGGAAGGAAACTTGCCTGCTAGGGGTGGATGTCGCAGGAAGTCCAACATAAGTATGGTAGGAGTTATTGGGGGAAAAGATAAAGACTATAACTTAGTGTTTATTATAGAATATAAATATAACATTTATTTAAAAAAAAACAAAAAGCATTTGTAAAGAATTCATCTTTGCTCATTTGAACTGCAAAGGACAGGGGAAATTATAGAAAATTGGGGAAATTGCAGGCAGCTGCCATTTGTGGTCTTTCACTGACACTGTTGACCCTCTATAAAGGAGTACCCAAATGTAAACTAAGAGAAGCAGCTTGCCAATGTTTCTTGTCCTTTTAAAGACATCAGAGGGAGGCTGTATGCACTATGGCTTAAGTCTCTAAAATAGACTTGCGAAGTATCCAAGAAATTCACAGTGTAAAACAAACAGTTAAGTGAAGCATCAAAAAAAGCACCAAAGTGGTATTCCCTCCATGGTCTAAAGATTGGAACCAAGCATCTGCTTGTTACCAAGCATCTGCTTGTTACAAGTGTCACATCCTATCTGCATGTGACTCTTCACCTGTTTGTGCTTCTCAGTCACACAAAATCACACCACTGATTGAAAACACACACACACACACACACACACACACAGACACACACTTTTCTAAGTAAAAAGTTTCCTTGGTGGTCAAATAGATTATGTGAATAAAGAGAGAAAATTATTATTTTTGGTGAATGAGCATTCATTTCCCTGCCAGCTGAGTCATATTTCTTTGTGTCATAAGTACATGATAGAAAACCTAAATCACACTGACTTAAATATAAATCAAATCTATTCATTAGTAATTTAAAAGTCCAGGTACATATATTTAATTCCAGGTGAGCTTTTATCCAGTGGCTCAAATAGTAGACCCCATTCTTGTCCATCTCTCTCCTCTGCCTTTTGTGGTAATGATTTTTATCTTTAGTCTTCAAAATTGGTCTCACTAGCAGTTTTAGGTTCCCTTTATAGGGTAGGTAGCATTGCTTCTGAAGGTCCTGACTTCACTTCCTCATATATGCCTCTCAGGGGAAGAAATGGAGCCATTTCTACTGACTGGCCTCACAAAATGTCCTCACATCTCATCAACTCTGATGGAATTATTTATCAAAGGTTGGGATATGCCAATGACTTAACCAGGATCACTGGAATAGAGAATGGAGTAGATAGTGAAATCAATTTCACCACCATCACTTACCTCGAAAATAGAAAAGAGTGATTCCCCAGAAAACCACCGTAGTGTTATTTACTTCCCTTTCTTTCAAACAAACAAACAAACAAAAAAGAAAATGAAAGAGAGGGCAAGAAATAATACTACGTGACAAAAACACCAGATGTTCGCTACAATCTCTCTTAGATTATTTAGTTGAGGGATGGTCAACATAAGAGTTTATCCCTGACCAGAGACAATTAGTTGCTTAATAATATTATACAAAGTAGAGATCAGAGCAAATTTCAGGCTCACTTAATCTATCACTCAAATATTAACAGTGAATCAGAAGAAAAGAGAATTTGGAAGACAGAGTACTGTTTTCTTGGCATTCACCTAAAGAGAAAATTCCTACCAGCCAAAATAATGCTCTAGTAGGTTTATCTCCCAAGCCAGATACATTTTTTTTTTATTCTGTATGCTTGTCAGTACATCCCCATCAGGATACAGTATTTAGTATGTCAGTATACCTTTCAGATTGAGTTTAATCTTTATATCTGAGCTAGCTGTCCCTAGCATATATATATATGCTATATACCTATATATATATATATGATGTCCATATATATAGCATTGGTTATTAAATTAGTTGTCTAGAAAAAGTCAATATCTGGAAAGGGTGACTGGCCTGGGTTTTCACCTGGTCTAATCAACCCTTTATAATACAGAAACAGAAAGCATATAATACAGAAACAGAAAGCATTATTGAATACTTGCTATGACTTGGCTGCCCATCTGATTTTAAGATCTGTATTGCTGAGAGGCTGGCCTATGTGGAACTCAGATGAAAGAAAAAACATGAGGCCTTTTCTGACTTTTAATCTGCATGCAGCACTACTGCAAGGAATTTACTACCTCTACAGTAAGAAGTATGCTGAAAATTTTAGGAAATAGGAGAGCTTATATTTCTAACCAAAACTTTCTCAGCCACTTATGAATTCAGCAAAGATTCATGAGGAAGAAAAGATATTTGATAAGTGATGGTAACACCATTCCAAAGTAAAATTAATCTTTAAATATTGATTTTAATTTTAAATAATGCTGTAGGGAAATTGTGGAGGACAACTAATCTCTCTACCATTATATTAACCTAAGCAGAATACTCATTTTGAAAACTCAGTCTCATAAATATTGATTATTATAAATCATGGGTTCTAGATTTCCTGGAGGCATATAGAGTTGTTTTATGTCTTCAGTAGTTGAAAAAATTAGTCCTAATTCTAATACCTGTTACTATCCTTTGATGATGATACAGTAACAGAAATAGCTTTCTGATATATGTAGAAAATTTAACTATATATATAATTCAAATGAGTAATATTTAATGATACAAATAGAACAGCACTAATATTCCAAGGTGATTTTTTAAAACCTTGAAGTCAATAATTTTAGCACTTATTGTTTCCAACTTAGATAATATTTAATTTGATACTAGTGGGAGGCAAGAGAGGCTTGGCTATATTTTGATGAGGACTTTGCAGAAAAGACCTTGAAAAAAACCTTTTTTCTATTATAATAAAAAAAGAACGGCTTGTATATAATTGGCAAGATCTCCATGTTTTAAAAACAGTATTTTTTTGTTCTTTATAACAGATACCTATCAACCATAGTGGCCTTTGTTTTTAACTCTGCCTATGCCATATCCTTCCAGGGCATGCTTCACTTTTAAATTAGTTTTAGAATCATATTCTACTTGCATACACATGTTTATAGCAGCACAATTTTCAGTTGCAAAAATATGAAACCAAACCAAATGCCCATCAATCAACAAGTGGATAAAGAAAATGTGATATATTTATACCATGGAATACTGCTCAGCCATAAAAAGGAACAAAATAATGGCATTTGCAATAAACTGAATGGAATTGGAGACCATAATTCTAAGTGAAGTAACTCAGGAATGGAAAACCAAACATCATATGTTCTCACTTACATGTTGGAGCTAAGCTATGAGGACGCAAAATGATACACTGGACTTTGAGGACTAGGGGGAAAGGTTGGGGGGTGGTGAGGGGTAAAAGACTACACATTGGGTACAGTGTACACCACTCAGGTGATGAGTGCAAGGGGCACACACAATCTCAGAAATCACCACTACACTTATTCATGTAACCAAACACCATCTGTTCCCCAAAAACCTATTGAAGTAAAATTAATTAATAAAAATTTAGCATCATATTCAAGTATGTCCTTATTTTTCCCACAATTTATAAATAATGAGATCACATGGAATCTCATTTATACTCTATATTTTCCTAGTTCCCATCATCAAATTTTTGGTTCTTTCAAAATAAAATTTTATTCCGGTTATGCCTAGCAAATCCTCTTCAGTCTGAAGATTTGATAAAAATTAAGGAATAAAATTTGGATTATAGTAGAAATTTTATATACTTATATCTTATCATATTTATATCGATACATAGGTAGGTACACATATATGTATGTGTATATATAGAAGAGAGAAAAAGAGAGATTTTATCTTCATAATCAAAAGGTATAATGAGCTTTTCCAATATAACTAAATGCTAACATGAAATGAACAGTAAGTTTAAAGTAAGGACACACTTAACTTAAAAACTCACCATTCTCAAAAGAATATTTCTAAAAGAATATTCTGCACCACACCCCGCAATCCCCTCTCCAGAGACAGAGTCTTGTTTTTGCTCTCTTGCTCAGGCTGGAATGCAGTGGTGCGATCTGGGCTTGCTGCAACCTCTGCCTCCCAGGCTCAAGCAATACTCATGCCTCAGCCACCTGAGAAGCTGGGATTACAGGTATATGCCACTGCGCCTGTAATTGCCACTGGCCAAATATTTTATTTTTAGTAAAGATGGGGTTTCACCATGTTGACCAGGCTGGTCTTGAACTCCTGGCCTCAAGTGACCTACCCACCTAGGCTTCCCAACTAAAAGAATATTCATAAAAAACAATATTCTTATCACAAGATCTCTCAAGATTTTTCTAGTTTGTATGCCCTGATGAAAAGATCTGTGTTTTCCTAATGAGTAATGATGATGAACATCTTTTTATCCGTATACGTTTTGGGGAGGAAATGTCAATTCAAATTCTTTGTGAATTGTTAATTGGGTTATTTGTCTTTTTATTATTGTATGAGTTCTTTGTATATTCTGGATACCAGTCTCTTATCAGATACATGGTTTACCAATAATTGTTTCCCATTCTGTGTGTTGTCTTTTCATCTTCTTTTTATAGTTTTTAAGAGCACACTGTAGATAGAATTTTTTTCGTTGCCTCATACATTCAAAAATCTGAATAATGCAATTAATTATAAATAAATTCAATCTTCTCATTAGAGGAGTTGCAAATAAAGTTTAAATAGAAACTTCAAATTGCTCTGGGTTTACATTTTTAAAGACACTCTTAGATTTACTGAAAGAGCATATCAAAAACCAGATCTAAAATGTTAAAGCATAAATTTTAATTACTGGATCTACTATTCTGACCCTTAAAAGCCAGTTCTGCATGACAGAATAGCTCATTTCACTCCAACCTACAGCTAAAGCGTGAAGTAAAAGAGATAGATAAACACTAAATCTTGCATTAAGAACTGAAAGAAGCATTACAATAATTTAGGGTAAAAAAGTTTCCTGTGTCAATATCTTACATAATTCCACTCCTTCCTTCAAAAGAAGCAATTCAATAGCTTAGCTCTTTCCACAAGGTTTAAAATGCATTGCAGTCCACTTCTGCCCGCAGTTCCTTCTTCCAGGAAAATGTGAAACTAACAATTTCCATGATGGCTGCTGGCCAGGCACAGGAGCTCTATGGGCTGTCCCTGGAACCCAGGAGCCCGGGAAACAAAGAGGATTTCCGGCCATTGTCCTCTGTAGTACTGAGCATCAATACCACTGATAATTTCTTGATGGTATCATTTGCAGCACGAAAGTTCTTAATCTTGATGTAATCCAATTTATCTATTAGTTATTTTGTCACTTGTACCTTCATTTCATATCTAAGAAACCATTGCCTAACCCAAGAAAATGAAAATGTACTCCCAAATTTTCTCCTAGAGTTGCATAGTTTTATCTTTATATTTTGGTCTGTGATTGATTTTGAGTTAATTTTTTTGTGTGTTGTTTAAGGAAAGAGTTCAGCTTCATTCTTTGACATGCGGATATTCAGTTGTTTCCAGCATCATTTGTTAGTAAGACTGTTCTTCCCCTGATGAATTGTCTTGATATTATTGTCAAAAATGAATTAATTATAAGTGTAAGAGTTTGTTTCTGGACTCTAACTATACTCCATTGACCTATAAGTCTAGCATTATGCTACTATATGTTGCCTTGATTACTGCAGCTGTGTACAGAAATAAGTTTTAAAATCAGGAAGTGTGAGTCCTCCAACCTTGTTCTTTTTCAAGAATTTTTTTTTTTTTGGCTATTCTGGATCCTTTGCATTTCCATATTAACTTTATCTTGTCAATTTCTGCAAAAAGTCAGTAGGGCTTTTGATAGAAATTGCATTGCATTATTTCTTCAACAATATTGTGCAGTTTTTCAGTGTACACATCTTGAACTTAATTTGTTAAATTTATTCTGAGGAATTGTATAGTTTTTGATGCTAATGTGAGTGGAATTGTATTTTTAATTTCATTTGCAGATTATCATTGCTAGTGGATAGAAATACAATTGATTTTTGTATATTGATCTTGTATTCTGCAACCTTGATGAACTCACTTATTAGCTCTAATAGTTTTTAAGTGAATTCCTTAAGATTTTCTGTAGACAAGGTCATGTCATCTATGAATACAAATAGTTTTACTTTTTCTTTTCCAATTTGGAAACATTTTATTTCTTATATTTGCCTAATTGTCTTAACTGGCACAATGCTGACTGAAAATGATGAGAGAAGATATTTTTGCTTTGTTTCTTAACTTAAAGGAAAAGTATTTGATCTTTTTTTCCTTAAGTATGATGTTAGTTGTGGGGTTTTTTTTGTTGTTGTTGTTGTTTTGTAGACGTTCTATAACAGGTTGAGAAAGTTTGCTTCTAATTTTAGTTTGTCAAGTTTGTTTTATCATGAAAGTGGGTTTAATTTGTCAAAATTATTTTCTGCATCTATTGAGATTATCATGCGGTTTTGCCCTTTATTCTATTAATATAACAAATCAGATTGATTGATTTCCATATGTTAATTCAACCTTGTATTCCTGGGATAAATCCTGTTTGGCCATGTTGTACAATCCCTTTTTTCTGCTGCTAGATTAAATTTCCTAGAATTTTGTTAATGGCTTTTGCATCTGTATTCATAAAGCATATATAATTTTATTTTGATGTCTTCGCTTGCTTCTAGTGTCATAGTAATCCTGGCTTCCTGAAATGAGTTTGGAAGTGTTCCCTTTTCTTTCTTTGTTTCAAAGAGTTTGTAAAGGATTGGCATTAATTCTTTATATATTTGGCAGTTTTCACAAGTGAAGCCGTTTGGGCTAGGGTTTTTCTTTTTGGGAAGATTTTATAGTATTAATTTAATATTTTGCTATGTGTCTTCAAATTTTCTAATTCTTCTTGAGTCAGTTTTCATAGTTTGTGTTTTTCTAAGAATTTGTTTCATCTAAGTATCTAACTCATTGGCACACTGTTGTTCATATATTTTCTTATAATCCTCATTATTTATAAAAAGTCCTTAATAATATCCCCCCTTTTATTCTTTGTCTTATTTGAGCCTTCTGTCTTTTTCCTTAGCGTAAAGTATTGTCCATTTTGTTAATCTTTTCAAAGAACCAACTTTTTTTTCAACTCTATTTTCATTTATTTTTGTTCTTTTCTTTCTTTTTTTTTTTTTTTTTAGAAAGGGTCTTGCTCTGTTGCCCAGGCTGGAGTCAATGACATGATCATGACTCACTTCAGCCTCAACCTGTAGTGCTCAAGCAATCCCCCACCTCAGCCCTCCAAGTAGCTGGGACTACAGGCACATGCCACCACACCCAGCTACTTTTTACAATTTTTGTAGAGACAAGGTTTCACCCTGTTGCCCAGGCTGGTCTCAAACTCCTGGACTCAAGTGATTGACCCACCTCAGCCTCCCAAATTGCTGGGATTACAAATGTGAGCCACTGTGCCTGGCCTTATTTTCATTAATTTCTCATCTAATACGTATTATCTTTTTTTTGGTTTCAGATTTAGCTTTCTTTTCTTATTTTATTTTTTAAATTTATTTTTATTTATTTGTTTATTTATTTTATAAAGGCGGGGTTTGTCATCTTGCCTAGGCTAGTCTTGAACTCCTGAGCTCAAACAGTTCTCCCATCTTGGTATCCCAAAGTTTTTGAATTACAGGTGTGAGTCATTGCACCTGGCTTCATTTCTTTTTTTTTTTTATTTTTATACTTTAAGTTCTAGGTTACACACGCACAACATGCAGGTTTGTTACATAGGTATACATGAGCCATGTTGGTTTGCTGCACCCATTAACTCATCATTTACATTAGGTATTTCTCCTAATGCTATCCGTCCCCCTGCCCCCCACCCCACGACAGGCCCCGGTGTGTGATATGCACCGCCCTGTGTCCATGTGTTCTCATTGTTCAATTCCCACCTATGAGTGAGAACATGCGGTGTTTGGTTTTCTGTCCTTGTGATAGTTTGCTCAGAATGATGGTTTCCAGCTGCATCCATGTCCCTGCAAAGGACATGAACTCATCCTTTTTATGGCTACATAGTATTCCATGGTGTATATGTAACACATTTTCTTTATCTAGTCTATCACTGATGGGCATTTGGGTTGGTTCCAAGTCTTTGCTATTCTGAATAGTGCTGCAATAAACATACGTGTGCATGTGTCTTTATAGTAGCATGATTTATAATCCTCTGGGTATATACCCCATAATGGGATTGCTGGGTCAAATGGTAATTCTAGTTCTAGATCCTTGAGGAATCACCACACTGTCTTCCACAATGGTTGAACTAATTTACACTCCCACCAACAGTGTAAAAGCATTCCTATTTCTCCACATCCTCTCCAGCATCTGTTGTTTCCTGACTTTTTAATGATCACCATTCTAACTGGTGTGAGATGGTATCTCATTATGGTTTTGATTTGTATTCCTCTGATGACCAGTGATGATAAGCATTTTTTCAGATCTCTGTTGGCTGCATAAATGTCTTCTTTTGAGAAGTGTCTGTTCATATCCTTTGCCTACTTTTTGATGGGTTTTTTTTTTCTTGAAAATTTAAGTTCTTTGTAGATTCTGGATGTTAGCCCTTTGTCAGATGGGTAGATTGTAAAAATTTTCTCCCATTCTGTAGGTTGCCTGTTCACTCCGATGGTAGTTTCTTTTGCCATGCAGAAGCTCTTTAGTTTAATTAGGTCTCATTTGTCTATTTTGGCTTCTGTTATCATTGCTTTTGGTGTTTTAATGTCATGAAGTCCTTGCCCATGCCTATGTCCTGAATGGTATTGCCTAGGTTTTCTTCTAGGGTTTTTATGGTTTTAGGTCTAACATTTAAGTCTTTAATCCATCTTGAATTAGTTTTTCTATAAGGTGTAAGGAAGCGATCCAGTTTCAGCTTTCTACATATGGCTAGCCAGTTTTTGCAGCACCATTTATTAAATAGGAAATCTTTTCCTCATTTCTTGTTTTTGTCAGGTTTGTCAAGATCAGATGGTAGTACATGTGTGGTGTTATTTCTGAGGCCTTAGTTCTGTTCCATAGGTCTATATCTCTGTTTTGGTAACAATACCATGCTGTTTTGGTTAATTGTAGCCTTGTAGTATAGTCTGAAGTCAGGTAGCATGATGCCCCCAGCTTTGTTCTTTTTGCTGAGGATTGTCTTGGCAATGTGGGCTCTTTTTCGGTTCCATATAAACTTTAAAGTAGTTTTATCCAGTTCTGTGAAGAAAGTCATTGGTAGCTGGATGGGGATGGCATTGAATCTATAAATTACCTTGGCAGTATGGCCATTTTCACGATATTGATTCTTCCTATACGTGAGCATAGAATGTTTTTCCATTTGTATGTGTTGTCTTTTATTTCATTGAGCAGTGGTTTGTAGTTCTCTTTGAAGAGGTCCTTCACATCCCTTGTAAGTTGGATTCCTAGGTATTTTATTCTCTTTACAGTAATTGTGAATGGGAGTTCACTCATGATTTGGCTCTCTGTTTGTCTGTTATTTGGTGTATAGGAATGCTTGTGATTTTTGCACATTGATTTTGTATCCTGAGACTTTGCTGAAGTTGCTTATCAACTTAAGGAGATTTTGGGCTGAGACGATGGGGTTTTCTAAATATACAATCATGTCATCTGCAAACAGGGACAATTTGACTTCCTCTTTTCCTAATTGAGTACCCTTTATTTCTTTCTCTTGACTGATTGCCCTTGCTAGAACTTCCAACACTCTGTTGAATAGGAGTGGTGAGAGAGGGCATCCCTGTCTTGTGCCAGTTTTTAAAGGGAATGCTTTCAGTATTTGCTCATTCAGTATGATATTGGCTGTGGGTCTGTCATAAGCAGCTCTTATTATTTTGAGATACATTCCATCAATACCTAGTTTATTGAGAGTTTTTAGCATGAAGCATCGTTGAATTTTATCAAAGGCCTTTTCTGCATCTATTGAGATAATCATGTGGTTTTTGTTGTTGTTTCTGTTTATGTGATGGATTATGTTCATTGATTTGCATATGTTGAACCAGCCTTGCATCCCAGGGCTGAAGCCAACTTAATTGTGGTGGATAAGCTTTTTGATATGCTACTAGATTCAGTTTGCGAGTATTTTATTGAGGATTTTCGCATCAATGTTCATCAGTGATATTGGACTAAAATTCTCTTTTTTTGTTGTGTCTCTGCCAGGCTTTGCTCTCAGAATGATGCTGACCTCATAAAATGAGTTAGTGAGGATCCCCTCTTTTTCTATTGATTGGAATAGTTTCAGAAGGAATGGTACCAGCTCCTCTTTGTATCTTTCGTAGAATTCAGCTGTGAATCCATCTGGTCCTGGACTTTTTTTTATTGGTAGGCTAATAATTATTGCCTCAATTTCAGAGCCTGTTATTGGTCTATTCAGAGATTCCACTTCTTCCTGGTTTAGTCTTGGAAGGGTGTATGTGTCAAGGAATTTATCCATTTCTCTTAGATTTTCTAGTTTATTTGCATAGAGGTTTTTATAATAGTCTCTGATGGTAGTTTGTATTTCTGTAGGATTGATGGTGATATCCCCTTTATCATTTTTTATTGCATGTATTTGATTCTTCTCTCTTTTCTTCTTTATTAGTCTTGCTAGTGGTCTATGAATCTTGTTGATCTTTTCAAAAAACCAGCTCCTGGATTCATTGGTTTTTTGAAGGGTTATTTGTGTTTCTATCTCCTTCAGTTCTGCTCTGATCTTAGTTATTTCTAGCCTTCTGCTAGCTTTTGATTTTGTTTCCTCTTGCTTCTCTAGTTCTTTTAATTGTGATGTTAGGGTGTCAATTTCAGATCTTTTCTGCTTTCTCTTGTGGGCATTTAGTGCTCTACACACTGCTTTAAATGTGTCCCAGAGATTCTGGTATGTTGTGTCTTTGTTCTCATTGGTTTCAAAGAACATTTTTATTTCTGCCTTCATTTTGTTATTTACCTAGTAGTCATTCAGGAGCAGGTTGTTCAGTTTCCACGTAGTTGTGTGGTTTTGAGTGAGTTTCTTAATCCTGAGTTCTAATGTGATTGCACTGTGGTCTGAGAGACAGTTTGTTGTGATTTCTTTTCTTTTATATTTGCTGAGGAGTGCTTTACTTCCAACTATGTGGTCAATTTTGGAATAAGTGGGATGTGGTGCTGAGAAGAATGTATATTCTGTTGATTTGTGGTGGAGAGTTCTGTAGATGTCTAGTAGGTCTGCTTGGTGCAGAGCTGAGTTCAAGTCCTGGACATCCTTGTTAACCTTATGTCTCCTTGATCTGTCTAATATTGACAGTGGGGTGTTAAAGTCTCCCATTATTATTGTGTGGGAGTCTAAGTCTCTTTGTAGGTCTCTAAGGACTTGCTTTATGAATCTGGGTGCTCCTGTATTGGGTGCATATATATTTAGGATAGTTAGCTCTTCTTATTGAATTGATCCCTTTACCATTATGTAATGACCTTCTTTGTCTCTTTTGATCTTTGTTGGTTTAAAATCTGTTTTATCAAAGACCAGGATTGCAAACTCTGCTTTTTTTTTTTTTTTTTTTTTTTGCTTTCCATTTGCTTGGTAGATCTTCCTGCATCCCTTTATTTTGAGCCTATGTGTGTCTCTGCATGTGAGATGGGTCTTCTGAATACAGCACACTGATGGGTCTTGACTCTTTATCCAATTTGCCAGTGTGTGTCTTTTAATTGGGGCATTTAGCCCACTTACAATGAAGGTTAATATTGTTATGTGTGAATTTGATCCTGTCATTATGATGTTAGCTGGTTATTTTTCCTGTTAGTTAATGCAGTTTCTTCCTAGCATTGATGGTCTTTACAATTTGGCATGTTTTTGCAGTAGCTGGTACCGGTTGTTCCTTTCCATGTTTAGTGCTTCCTTCAGAAGCTCTTGTAAGGCAGGTGACAAAATCTCTCAGCATTTGCTTGTCTGTAAAGGATTTTATTTCTCCTTCACTTATGAAGCTTAGTTTCGCTGGATATGAAATTCTGAGTTGAAAATTTTTTTCTTTAAGAATGTTGAATATTGGCCCCCACTCTCTTGGCTTGTAGAGTTTCTGCTGAGAGATCTGCTGTTAGTCTCATGGGCTTCCCTTTGTGGATAACCCGACCTTTCTCTCTGTCTGCCCTTAACATTTTTTCCTTTATTTCAACCTTGGTGAATCTGGCAATTATGTGTCTTGGGGTTGCTCTTCTTGAGGAGTATCTTTGTGGTGTTCTCTGTATTTCCTGAATTTGAATGTTGACCTGCCTTGCTAGGTTGGGGAAGTTCCCCTGGATAATATCCTGAAAAGTGTTTTCCGACTTGGTTCCATTCTCCCCGTCACTTTCAGGTACACCAATCAAACGTAGATTTGTTCTTTTCACATAGTCCCATATTTCTTGGAGGCTTTGTTCATTTCTTTTTACTCTTTTTCTCTCTAAACTTCTCTTCTTGCTTTATTTCATTAATTTGATCTTCAATCACTGGTACCTTTTCTTCCACTTAATCAAATTGGCTACTGAAGCTTGTGCATGTGTCACATAGTTCTCGTGCCATGGTTTTCAGCTCCATCTGGTCATTTAATGTCTTCCCTACACTGTTTATTCTAGTTAGCCATTCATCTCATCTTTTTTCATGGTTTTTTCCTTCCTTGTGCTGGGTTCAAGCATCCTCCTTTAGCTTGGAGAAATTTGTTATTACGGACCTTCTGAAGCCTACTTCTGTCAGCTCTTCAAAGTCACTCTCCATCCAGGTTTGTTCTGTTGCTGGCGAGGAGCTGTGATCTTTTGGAGGAGAAAAGGTGCTCTGGTTTTTAGAATTTTCAGATTTTCTCCCCTGGTATCTCCCCATCTTTGTGGTTTTATCTGGCTTTGGTCTTTGATGTTGGTGGCCTACAGATGGGGTTTTGGTGTGGATGTCCTTTTTGTTGATGTTGATGCTATTTCTTTCTGTTTGTTAGTTTTCCTTCTAACAGTCAGGTCCCTCCACTGCAGGTCTGTTGAAGTTTGTTGGAGGTCCACTCCAGACCCTATTTGCCTGGGTATCACTAGTGGAGGCTGCAGAACAGCAAATATTGCTGCCTGATCCTTCCTCTGGAAGCTTTGTCCCAGAGGGACACCTGCCTGTATGAGGTGTCAGTCAGCCTGTACTGGGAGGTGTCTCCCAGTTAGGCTACCCAGGAGTCAGGGACCCACTTGAGGAGGCAATCTGTCCATTCTCCAAGCTCAAACACTGTGCTGGGAGAACCACTGCTCTCCTCAGAGCTGTCAGACAGGGACATTTAAGTCTGCAAAAGTTTCTGCTGCCTTTTGTTCAGCTATGCCCTGCCCCCAGAGATGACGACTACAGAGGCAGCCGGCCTTGGTGAGCTGTGGTGGACCCTGCCAGTTTGAGCTTCCCCGACTGCTTTGTTTACCCACTCAAGCCTCAGCAATGGCAGACGCCCCTCCCCCTGCCAGGCTGCTGCCTTGCAAATCAATCTCAGACTGCTGTGCTAGCAGTGAGCAAGGCTCTGTGGGCATGGCATCTGCCCAGCCAGGCATGGCATATCATCTCCTGATGTGCCATTTGCTAAGACCGTTGGAAAAGCACAGTATTTGTGTGGGAGTGTCTTGTTTTTCCAGGTACCATCTGTCACGGCTTTCCTTGGCTAGGGAAGGGAAATCGCCTGGCCCCTTGCGCTTCCTGGGTGAGGTGATGCCCTTCCCTGCTTCAGCTCACCCTCCATGGAATGCACCTACTGTCCAACCAGTCCCAGTGAGATGAACCAGGTTCCTCATTTGGAAATGCAGAAATCACCCATCTTCTGCATCGATCACACTGGGAGTTGCAGACTGGAGATGTTCCTATTTGGCCATCTTGGAATGGAATCTCAGCTTCACGTCTTTTTAAGGTGGAAGGATAGGTTATTGACTTGAGGTTTTTTTTTTTTTTTAACATAGGCATGTTGTAAATTTTTCTCTGTGTACTGCTTTAGCTGTAGCTGTATCCCATAAGTTGTGGCACATTGTGTTGTATTTTTATTCATCAGAAGAAACTTTCAACTTCCCTTATGATTTATTTATTGACAAACAGTTTAGTAATATGTTGTTTAACTTTTACGTTTTTGTGATTTTTTTATAATTTTATTGTTGCCTTCTAATTTAATACATTGCATTTGGAAAACATAGTTTGTATAATTTTATTCTTTCTATATTTACTGAGGCTTGTTTTATAGCCTAGCATATGGTCTATCGTGTAGTGTGTTCAATATGCACTTGAAAAAAATGTGTGTTTTGCTATTGTTGGGTAGAATCTTCTATAGATATCTGTTATATCTAGTTGGTTCATAGTTTTATTCAAATATTTTATGTTGTTATTGATCTCCTGTCTACCTGTTATTGAAACTGAATTATGGAAGTCTCCAACTATCATTTTAAAATTATTTATTTCTTCTTTCAATTTTATCAGTTTTGCTTCATGCATTTGGGAGGCTGTTTTTAGAGGCATATGTGTTTATAATTTTTACATCTTCCTCATGGATTTAATTTTTAATTTTGAAATAACCCTTTTGTTTCTAGTAACATTTTTGTTGTAAAGTTATTTTGTCTGATATTAGTATAGCCACTCCAGTTCTCTTATGGTTGCTGTTTTCATGGTATATCTTTTTCCACTCTTTTACTTTCAGCTGATTTGTATCTTTGAATCTAAAGTATATAACCTGTAGATAGCACAAATCTGGATTTTTTTTCACCCAACCTCTAATCTCTGTCTTTTGAATGGGTTGTTTAATCCATTTACAGCTATTATTATTATTGATATGTTTTGATTTACACCTGCTATTTTGCTTTTTGTTTTCTATATGTCTCATGTATTTCTTGTTCCTCTCTTATTACTGCCTTTTTTTACATTAAATGGATATTTTCTCTGTAATATTTGTATTTCTCTGAGAATTTTTAATAACATATTAATAAATTATTTTCTTTTTGTTGTTTCTAGGGCTTTCAACATACATGATAACCTATAACCTACTTCAGATGTATATAAGTTAATTATAGTGAAATAAAGAAAGTTTACTCTTACATAGCTCCATTTATCACCCCTTTTACTGTGTTATTATTGTTACACCTGTTGTATCTATATATGTTATAAACAAAGCAATACATTGTTAAAATATTTCTTTAAGTATTCTTGTGTCTTAAAGAAGCTGAGAGAATAAAGGAGAACAAGTATATAATTATTAACATAAAATGTTTGTTAAATTAACTTTTTTATTTACTAATTTTGATTCTCTTCATTTCTTTCTGTTAATCTGAATTACCATTTGGTGCCATTTCCCTACTCCAACAGAACTTTGCTTCCACTTGCATTCTGTGTGCTCTTATTGTCAAAGGTTATTTCACAATAGAAAATTACATTTCTATGAGTCCAAATGTATAATTATATATTGTTTCATCAAATTTTGTAAAGTTTCTCTTTAAGATAAGAGAAGAAATATGCAATTATATGCTATTTTATAATTACCTACATAATTGCCTTCACTGGCACTCTTTTTTGTGTGTGTGGATTAAAATTAATGTCTGTTGTAACTTGCTTTTTGGCAGAAGAGCTCCCTTTAGTAAGTTAGGTCTGTTAGCAACAAATTCTCACAGCTCTTTGATTTCTGGGAATGTCTTTGTTTCACTTTCATTTTTGAAAACTAGTTTTCATATATATATATCTCATATATATATATATATATATACATGATTTTTTATTGACAGTATTTCACCTACAGCATTTCCAAAGGTTATCCACTGCCTTTTTGTTCTGCATTATTTCTGAAGAGAAATCAACTGTTACCTATTGTGGTTTTCTTGTACTTGATGAGGCTTTTTATTTATTTGTTTGTTTGTATTGTTTCCCTTTGTATTTTTCTCTTTGTCCTTGGTTTTCAACATATTATGTATGACTTTGTATGGATATGAATATCTTTGCATTTATTCTGCGTGAAGTTCTTGAATGTGTAGATTAATGTTTTTCATCAAATTTAAGCCTGCAGCCATTATTTCTTTAAAATTTTTCTGTCCCTTTCTCTCACTTTTCTTCATCTGGTACTCCTATTATGCCTTCATCAGTGTGCTTAATGGTATCAAATATTTCTTTGACGATCTGTTCATTTTTCTTCATTCCTTTTACTCTTTGTTTTTCAAATTGCATAATCTCTAATACTAGAATTAGACATTAATTTGTTCTTGTAATTCTTTCTTCTGCCAGCTCAAATGTATTGTTGAGCACTTCTTGTACATGTTTTTTTTTTTTGAGATGGAGTCTCGCTCTGTCACCGAGGCTGGAGTGCAGTGGCGCAATCTCGGGTCACTGCAACCTCCACCTCCCTGGTTCAAGGAATTCCCCTGCCTCAGTCTCTCGAGTAGCTGGGGTTACAGGTGTACACCACCATGCCTGGCTCATTTTTTTGTATTTTTAGTAGAGACAGGGTTTCACCATGTTAGCCAGACTGGTATCAAACTACTGATGTCAGGTAATCTGCCCACCTTGGCCTCCCAAGTGCTGGAATTACAGGCGTGAGTCACCGTGCATGTTTTATTTGGTTGTTTCACTTTTTAACTCCAGAATTTCCATTTGGCTTTTTAAAATATACAATTTTTATCTTTTTACTTATATTCTATTTTGTAACATTGTCATCACATCTTTCTTTAATAACTTATGCATGGTCTTCTCCTGTTCTTTGCATATGTTTAAAATGGCTATTTTCAGATCTTTCCCTGTTAAGTCCCACATCTGGACCCCTTCAAAAGCAGTACTAGCTGTCTGCTTTTTTTCCGGTATATGGGTTACCCTTTTATATATATATATGTGTGTGTGTGTGTGTGTGTGTGTGTGTGTGTGTGTTTTGCATGTGTCATGATTTTTGGCTGAAAATTTTAAGTGATATATGGTAACAGCTTCTGAATCCTGATTCCCACCACACACACACTACTGCCACCATGGGTTGATTTTTCTGCTGTTTGCTTAGTGCTTTATTTATTTGTTCAATGAGTTGGCTGAACTGGTCCTGTGAACATCTATATTCCCTACAGGCCTCTGATGTCCCTATCAGATATTCTTTCTATCTTCTAGCCTGGCTGCCTAGAGGTTGCCTCTGGGACAGTATACGCCACTTATTATTAAAAGTCGTACTTAGGTTCCTTTTGCCAGTTAGATTTTTACACTTTACCATTGCATGTGTGTGTGGCTTGGAGACCACTATCATAGTTCAAGTTTATGCCTCTGCCCCATGTTCAACCAGGGATTAACAGCTTTGATTTTACCCCTCTGATAATTCCTGAGAAGACACAGTTTGGGGCATGCAAACAGTCTACACTGCAAAGAATGAGTGTTATTTTATTGTTAAAACTGTCTTCCTAGGAGTTGCCCCCAAGTAAGTGTAGCTTATAATTCAATCAGTAGTTGATCAGGTTGTCCTTAAGCCCCTACTGCCAATGAAGCTCTGCTCTTTGTTGATTGATCTGTATGCTGCTTGAGAAACATTTCCAAGTCTGTTTCACCCCCTGCTCTATTGCTTATAAATGGGTGATGTCTAGAGTATTCACATAGCACTTCTTACCCACAGGATTCACTGTAATCCCAGGAGAGCTCTTCCTGAGTGTCTCTTTTTCTGGTTTTCTCTGTTAAACTTCTGGTTTCTCTGTCATTTTGCATTTTCTACTTGCATTATGGAGCTAAGAGAGCCCTTTTAATTACTTTACAGCAAAATCTCCATTAATTTAGACAACACCTTTTAAAACATGAAATGTTCCATACTTTTTTCCACTTAAAGTCATTCTCCTCAGGTAGAGCTACAGAGCTCTTTGTCCTTAAGACCTATCTCTCCTTCTGAATAGAATCTCTGTGCCACTGCATAAAAGCTGGAGGCAGAGACAGTGGCCTGCCTCTACAGAGTGATATTTCTGGTGCATGAGTGAGTGTGATGCACTCACTGGGGACATGATATAATGGTCCCTTGTCTTCTTGTCTTGCCTCTCCCAGAGTGAATTCTTCACCTTATAAGCGAGTTGGGGCAGGAGCTATTGGAGCATTGTGTGATTGGCATGGCATGATTGAGTACAGCTTCTATCTATGAATGAGGCTTGTGTAGGGGAATAGAGACCTGGTCCTGTCAGCCACACTTGCCTAGAATAAAGCTTCTGCATTATGGGGCTGAGGAAGATGAAAAAAGCAAACAGCCTACTCTTCACAAGGCCAAAAGATGATGGGGCTCCCTCTCCCCACAGGTCCTAGAATTAGGGTTCCCGGGGTGCAGTTTTCATAAGATGGAGAGGGTGAAAAAAAGAGGAATGGAGTATGTTGGGGTTCAAATGTCACAAACTCTACAATCTTTACCAAGATTTAGCAGATTTTTTGAATGAATATTTCTCCATTTTCTATATGCCCATAGGACAATATCCAAATACTTTATGTGATCATTTCTGTAATTTTCCCAAGTTAAATTATTGTTTGTTGGGGAGAGAGTATGCCTTGCCACTCACTCCTCCATTTCAGACTGGGCTTACAAAATACTTTCGATGTTGAAAGTTGAGAACATAAATATTCTAGTAAAATGTTTTAAAAGAACATTGGTAAGTCTGTTTGGAAAAAAATGATTTATTACAAGTCATAAACCAGAGTTTTCTCTGGCTGATGAGTAGAGTTATGCCTTGTTTTAGAACAACACGTACAATGCCTCTAAAGTGTGATTTTGGTCACTGAAAGTCAGACGGAAGGGGGACTGGGCAGACTTCACTCTTTCTAACATTACTCCTATGTTCAGTACAGTGATATTAAAGGCAAGGAAGCAATATAACGTCCATTTTATCCTTAAGGAACGGTCTCATCTAGACTTTATTAGGCTAAACGCAAACTGTCAAATGACAGGGACCACCATGTGTGAAACTGCTTAAGCATCCTGAATGAGTTCTGCCCATGCTCTGAAATTTCATTCCAATAACTGGTAACCTTATGGCATCTGATGATCTTGAATATTTCCTGCTATTTCAATAATAACAGGAATCAAGCTTTTTGTTTGTTTGTTTTGAGAGAGACACGGTGGGGGGCCTCATTTTATCACCCAAGTTGAGTGCAGTGACATGATCACAGCTCACTACAGCCTCAATCTCCTAGGATCAAGCTATCTCCACTTCAGTGTCCCAAGTAGCTGGGACTACAGGAGCATACCAAAACACCTAGCTAGTTTTTTATCTTTTGTAGAGACAGGATCTTGATGTGTTGGCTAGGCTAGTCTTGAACTGCTGGATGCAAGCAATCCTCCTGCCTTGGCCTCCTAAAGTGCTGGGATCACAGGCATGAGCCATCACACCTGGTCAGGAACCAAACTATTGAGGTGATGATCTCTAGCTACGGCCAGGTTGCAAAGAACAATCAGTGTCATGTACATTCAGTGGTTCAGAGGTAGGTAGAATTTTAATGGGATGCTAAGAGGATGCTACAAATTAAGGCAAACTTCAGACCCACTTACCTCCCTGAAACCTGTCTCATTCCTTCATAACAAGTCAGGTTTAAAAAGACATTATCTCATAGATTCACAGGACAGAAAAACTAAAAATTAGTTGAAATGATGTGGTAGACAGACAAACGGCCCCTCAAAAATGTCCATGTCCCACTCCCCAGAAACTATAAATATGTTATGTTACATATCGAGGAGAAATTAAATCTGCACGTGGATTTAACATGCTAATCATCTGGCCTTAAGATAATGAGATTATCTGGATTATCTAGATGTCCCCAATGTAATCAAAATGGTCCTTAAAAGAAGAAAAAGGAGGCAGAAGAGTTTCAAAGTGATATGACATAAAATAGACTTGACAAAGGATACAAAATTTCAGTTAAACAGGAGGAGTTCAAGATATCTACTGTACATCATGATGATTATACTTAATAACAAAATTGTATACTTGAAAATTGCTAAGAGAGTAGATTTTAAGTGTTCCCACCACAAAAGAAATGATATGTGAGGTAATACATGTGATTAGACATTCCACAATATAAACATATTTCAGAACATCATGTTGTATACTATAAATATATACAAATTTTACTTGTCAATTTAAAAACAAAATACACTTTTTTAAAAAAAGGAAAAGACTTGACTATTACTCACTTTGAAGACAGAGGGAAGCCATAATCCAAGGAATGAAGTAGGTTTTAGAAGCTGGAAAAGACAAGAAAAGCAATTCCTGGTCAGAGCCTCCAGAAAGAGTGTGGCCCTGCTGACACCTTGATTTTAGCCCATGAAACTCATGTTGGACTTCTGACCTTCAGAACTGTAAGATAATACATTTATGTTGTTTTAGCCACTAAGTTTGTGGTAATGTGTTATAACAGCAATAAACAACGAAAATAAGGTCACTGAATTCTAAACTCTCATTTTACAAATGAGGATACAGAGGAGGGAAGAGATTGGCTAAAAATCCCACAGGTAGTGGGATTTGTCCAAGCATAAATAAGTTTATATACTCCATACACTGTAATTATCTATATTTTTTTTTCATTTCTTCCCAGAGCAGTGAAAACTTCAAGGGCTGGCACATGTCCTTGGAACTATTTAGTATCCACTGTTGTAATTTGTCTAATTATATCCAATATCCTAGATATATATTTATTCATCCATTCAAATGTGGATTAAGCAGTTTGATAAAACGTTTTATGTTTTTCTCCATTCTTTGGGTTGTGATATATCTAGGTAAGAGAACTTGAAACACTTCAAGGCCAATCATTTCTATAAATTTCTCACCCATATTGTGTTTTAATTTCCCTTTTTCAATGTCTACTTTACCTTTAATCCAAAAGCCTTTTTCATTGACAGTGAAGATATAAGCAAAATAGTACCATATGGCCACATCTGTATACATCACATACATGTCTGTAAAATACATAGGCCCTAGTTCACTTTAATTTACTAAATTATTATAGAAGAGGGGGACCTACTGATCTACTAAACAAAGGTACTACTTTGGATTAAAAGTTGAAACCTACAGTTTCTACACTTGAGTACTTACAGGCTGCATTGGCACAACACTTAAAAATTAAGAGATTTCATGTTACCCAGCTCATTTTGGAAATGTGGAGGATCCTTCATCACCCGGACTCAGATTCTGTATGGTAATACTCAGATATTGCTGAGTAACTGCCCCACCTTCTGATGGACAGGCTCTCTCCTGTTTTTCTCAGTCCCTGACATTCCTGAGGATGCTCTGGGCAGCGAGGCTGTGTCAGTTGCCTCCCACATACAATATATCTATGGCACTACCAGAAATCGAGAATGGTAATATTGACTGACTCTTCTTAAAGCTGGCCTCCTTTCACTCATTTATGTTACTGGTCTAGAGGGTAAACAGACAAGCCAAGAGAAGACTGTAATATTAGGACAATGTGTGCAGTAATATAGATCAGCAGCATACTATATAAAAGAGGTTTACCAATCTCAAAGCCACCACATCTTTTACTTTAGTTCAGTGTAACTGTGTTTAAGAGTCCAAGAGAAGCTGTGAATTCTATTAAATAAGTTGCTGGGTAAGCTGGCTTCTGGCCATGGCTGCAATGCCAGCTAAACTGTGGTCTTTTCCTGGCACAATCTCAATGAAACAAGGGTGTGCTTTGTCCCACCCAGGGACTGAATATTTTAACGGTCATGGATTTGCTTCTCATAGGTGCTAGTTTCAGCCTTGCTGGTGTAGGTCATATTCTGGCAGGAGGCTCTGGATGAGTTTTCAAGGCTGAAAACACAGCCTAGAAAAACATGAAAACAATGTGCTCTTGTAGATTTGGATTTATTCTTCTGGAAAGAATTCTAACATTTCTACCACATTCCCAGCAGGAAAGACTTCTTTTCTTCCTCTTTTTTTCTGCTTACTAACATGGAATGTCAAGCATTCTGGGAAACTGCCAATTTCAGAATCATGATAATTTGTAGTTTTCTTGGTTGGTAAGGTGGGATTGACTAGGATGGCAAAACAGAGAATAATTCCCTTTGGAATTTGCATTTTTCTCATGTGCTTTAAGGAAACACAGGTGCAAAGCCTTTGCAGCCAGAAAAAAAAAAAAAAAAACTTTTATGTATGCCTGAAGCCAAGACCACCTTCTTTGAAGTAAGGTATATTATCTGTGGTATGAACTAACTTACATGTGGGTAGAACAAAACTGAGAGCCTTGTATTTTTTGTGAGTCATAGCTAACAGTCAAAAGTTCTCTCTTAGTCACAACCCTTCCCTAAGGTCTCTGCAGATGACTGAAACGTTAGCTACTTAGAGTATGTCTATTAAACACATGCTGATCAACTAAGCAGAGGAGGGGGTCTCTCTCCTTTCTGCAGCCCCTTGTTTGCTAAGTTTAGATCTTTTATCCAACTGCAATTAACAATTGAATAAGACAAAACAGGCATGTGCAAAGATTGTGTGAACAGTCCTAGACTTTCTCCCTAAATGTCAGTTTCAGTACAGTGTCCTCTCTGTTTCCCTTCAGGTTCTAGCCCTTAAAATAGTCACACACCAATTCTGATTAACTCATCTAGATGTAAGAATGACCAAGAGTATCCTAGCCTAGAGTCAGAGGTTATGTTATACTCTTTCATGGGCATCCTCACTTGACATATATTGTAGATTTTCAAGGAAATTATCTTGTTTTCATCACAATGTTTGTTGCACTTACTGTTTCCTTCCTTTCTTTCTTTCTTTTTTTTTTTTTTTTTGTGGAGTTTTGCTCTTGTCGCCCAGGCTGGAGTGCAATGGCACCATCTCCACTCACGGCAATCTCCACCTCCTGGGTTCAAGTGATTCTCCTATCTCAGCCTCCCCAGTAGCTGGGATTACAGGCATTCTCCACCATGCCCGGCTAATTCTGTATTTTTAGTAGAGGTGGGGTTTCTCTACGTTGGCCAGTCTGGTCTCCAACTCCCAACCTCAGGTGATCTGCCTGCCTCGGCCTCCCAAAGTGCTGGGATTACAGGCGTGAGCCACCGCACCCAGCACAATGTTTGTTGCACTTACTGTTTTCTTAGGACACCTAGACCTTCCTACCAGCATGATCTCCAACCTCTGTGCCTCACACCTAACCTCTAATCATTGTCCTCAAGTCAGAAAAAACTTAAACTTCATGGTCTTCAATTTATGGTGTTTGCTTTCTTGGTTTTCTCTTTGATGAAAAACTCAAAATAGATTGTAAATTTGTAAAGTCTTCTTCCAAGTTTTAATATTTAGCAATTCTTCATCCCTTTCCCATTAACCAACACACTTTAATTAGTAGGTTTAGTAAAATTATGAATTCATTTGCAGAAATTTTTTCAGCCTCACACTGGATAGAGGCTTGCATAAGGAGAATTACATTAAATGACACAAAAGAATTAATCTCTTCTTACTAATCTCCTTTTCTTTTCTTTCTTGAGACAGAGTCTCACCCTATAGCCTAGGCTGACCTACAGTGGTATGATCTCAGCTTACTGCAATCTCCACCTCTGGGACTTAAGCGATCCTCCCAGTGATACTCCCACCTCAGCCTCACCAGTAGTTGGGACTACAGACATACGACTATGCACAGCCAATTTTTGTATGTTTTTTTTAGAAATGCAATTTTGCCATGTTGCGCAGGCTGGACTTGAACTTCTAGGCTCAAGTAATCTGCCTGCCTCAGCCTCCCAAAGTGCTAGGATTACAGATGTGAGCCACAGCCCCTGGCCTCTTCTTACTAATTTTCTGAATGATGGTATTATGATACTTTGTCATGTACCTTCAAACCCAGTTGACTGTTAATAATTTCAGACTATACAAGATCTTTAGGTGTGACTGCTGAACCAAGTACCCAGAGAGACAAAAGAAATAATTGTGGTAATGGGGCTGAATTTTTAACTAAAACATTGGTTGTCATAAGCTTATGAGATAACAAAATGATATATATTATTTTTACAGAAACTACATTTATAGTTTTGGAATATTCTACCCAAGAGAAGATACTTGCAGGCATAGCAAACAAAAGTGTAATTATCATTCTTGCACAATGGGTATTATAATAATTTATAGATATATATTGGTAGGATATAAGGATATAAAGATAAGGAAGAAAAATTCCTGCCATGAAAAAGCAGTTGGAAGGGGATGCAGGATGTCTAGATGTATAGAAATAAAATATGTCTTGCACTTTCTTTATGCAAAGGATTGTCCCAGTTACATGACCCCTACCATAAAGCTCAATAGAAAGTCTATGTCAAACAAAATTAGAAAAAATAGAATTTAGTATTCTTCGTGATTTTGAAAAACTGGTGCAAACAGTTATAGACATGAAATATAACCATTGTTCTTTAATTGAGGAAACATGTAACTAAAGGAAGCAATTTGTTCTAACTCTCTTACCCATCTCCACCACCAACACACACACACACACACACACACCATTTCCAACTGGGATCATTTCCAACTATGTGTGGAATGGATATTTGGAGTTCTTTGCCTCAAAACATTATGCAATCTCAGAGTTTAGGTCTTAAAAATACCAAAAGTTGTTTTCTCTCTTTTTTTTTTCCTCCTGTGCTTGCATTTGACTCTTTGCAGCTTATCTTAAGAATTCTAAGACCTTGGTAAGATTTCGAATAAAGAATGATGGTTGCCTAGGAAATGTCCATGAGCTACATAGGTATCTCATTTCAGCTAATTTGATAACAGAATAAACAGCAAGGAATGCAGACGTATGATTTGTTGTATTTTCATTTTCTTGCCTTTGTGATAATGGCAATCAGTTTATGTATGTACATGGAGCAGCATTTTTATTTTTCCCTTTTTTCCTTTTAACAAAGGCAGCGAAATACTAAAGTAATTCTAAAAATGTACAGTCCAAGTGATTTTTGAAGTTCTCTAGGTACATAACCAAGTTTTGAACATTATCTGACATAAAGAATAACACTATATTACATGTGTGGGCATTGTAAGGCAAGTGTAGTGACAGAACTATTTACTTTGGCTTTGATAGATCATTGCAACAATCAGAATGAAATGCTTGGAAAATGTATTCACTTTTCTCTGTGGGGTCATCCATGCTCAAGTTATTAACCTTCAATGGCAGAGTGGCAAATGTAACTCTCTCTTATGCTACATAAGATAGTATCTGCTTGTTTGCTTCTTGCATATTCTAATCTAAATTTGAAATCATCCTTCCTGGACTATATTTCCACAGCTCCTAGTATACAGAAAGGCATAAACTCCAAGTCCAAAGGCCCTTTGTGATGATGATGATGTCTCTGAAGCTGTGTGTACCCTTTCTTTACTTCCTAGTCACAGCTCAGATGGCCACAATCCTTAACTCTAGCTATTTACACTTAAATGAGGATAGCCTATGGAATGTGAAACATTATTCTTCCCAAATCTGGACGTTTCCACCTCAATTTCTAAGAGTTGAGTCATTACTTTGACCCTGAGACAATGATTATTTTTCATCTTCAGAGGATATGCCAGAATCACAAATGTCATTTAGCTGATTCACTCTTGTTTATCTTGTCAAGTTAACGTTCCTTATCAGCCTTGGATGAACACACCACTCTGGTATCATAACTCTACTCAGAAAACCACGAATCCCTTCTAAAAACACCTGATGTAAAAGTCTTCATTCTTTCTGGTACCTGTTTTCCTGTCGGTCAGTCACTGAGAGGTCCAGCGCCATTTTCTATCTATAGTTTGTGGTTTCCATCAATCATTAGAAAACAATTTTAAAATTTGAGTCAAGATTGTTTATGTTTCTGTTCAAGACATTTAAACAACGCTAAGTTACCATTTAGGTAAACAAGTAGAATATCTTTTCTTAATTTGTTCCTGTCCACAGACGGTTTAGTTATCAACCGTTATATACTGACCACTTTCACTGTTAGGGAACAGAGAACACCAACAAATATAAAACATGGTCACCACCTTGATGAAACTCAAGATCTAGTTTGAGCATGTACAGATTTTTATAAGGTAAATAAAGCATATATAGATTTTAATATCTATATTACACAAATTAGTCATATATTGACAATAAGATTATATGCCAATTCAAATTTAGATTAGAATATGCAAGCAGCAAACAAGCAGATACTATGTTATGCAGCATAAGAGTTACATTTGCCACTCTGTCATTGAAGGTTAATAACTTGAGCCAAAATATTGACATTAAAGTATAGGTCTCCAGAATCAGGAAATAAAAGGAAGGAGAGAAAGAAGAGGCAGCAAGAGCTGGAATGGACCAGTGACATTTCATGGAAGATGCAGAACTCATGGCTGACAGTAAAAAGTGGGTTGGGCTTAGAAGTGTCAAGTGGGAGATGAGGTGTTATAGGCATGTACCTTAAATATAACAATGTAAGTTAAATGAGCCTGTGGAAAAGTAGACTAATATTTTCAGTATATTTTTCAGCCAAGCATAGGTAACAATGATAATGGCTAGAAATGTATATGTGTAAGTTAAATGGTATATTAATGACAGACTGCAGCAAAATATTATACTAAGTGCCAAGAGAAAAAAGTACACAATGTATTTATGCAGGACATTTATAATTTGTGTGAGCTTATAGCCAACAGCATAAAAAAAATAGGCAAACCAATAGCATTATCGTGGACAAAAACAAAACAAACAAAACTTTAAAACTATTTTGGATTATATGAGGCATCTCTAGATATTTTGTGGTCGGAAAATAGAAAATGCAGAGAGAAAGCAAACAGAAATGCACCATCCTTTCCCTGGACTTCACTTCAGCCAATGTGTGTGTTTAGAAATGGAAAAAGGGAGATGGGGAAGGGAAAGTAATGGGAGAGGAAAGGAAAGAACAGAACTAAAGGACTCTGGGGCCATGGTAACAGGATTGGCAGCAGCACCAGAAAATTTCACACCAAGATCAAGATAGGTTGTTTCTCCTACTGCCCGAAGTTTTTTTTTATATTTTACACTCAATTTTGGTTGATTTTCAATGAGCCCCTATATAATTTTATTCCAGTTTTTTAAATTAAATCTTCTTAGGTACATTTAATCAAAAGAAAATATAGCTATAAATATCCAAGTTTAAAAGTTATTAAGCAATTTCTTCAAAAAAATAATAAATCAAGGGCATAACAAGAAATATATTTCTTAGGGATAAATGAAATTTCCTAAAACTTGCAATAAGCATTTATTTTCACCATATTTTAGGTGAAAGCAAGAAGTATTTTCAGAAGAAAAATGAGTCCAGCAGAAATGCATTAAATATTTTAATCAATAATCTAAATCTATGGAGAAGTAATACACTCTTCTTAGATAAATTAAAATTTGAACTTGCACCTAGATTTTTTTAAAACATAAATAATTTCATTTTTCCCTATACATTGCAAATCTTGTAAATGTTCATTGGTCAAATTAAAACCAAACAAAACCAAGAAAGAAAGTGTAAATGTGCTTTGAAATAGTAGCATCAAAGAGTGAAGGAAAAAAAACCTTTCTCTTCCTGTTTGTGCTCCTCCCCCACGCATTTTCATCTGTCATGTTGAAATAAATAAGAGAGCAATAGTTTCTTTCTCCCACAGTGCTGTTTGTGGTTAAGGAAACAATAAAGGATATTGTTACAAATAGGTGGGCAATATAATGAGAAAAAGAAGTGGCCTGTGGTCATAGTTGCAGCTGTGCAGGCAAGACATAAAGTTTTTAAGGGTGTAAGAAAGCAGCTAGAAATACCCATTAAAGAATAAAGAGGTTTTTGACTGCTATGTACAATAAGATTATTTGGAACATATTAGCTACCTCTAAGCTTAAAGTTCTGGTTCTAGTCTTTAAAGTTTATAAGGGATTTTTTTATTTACCTTTTTCTGGAGAGTTTTTGCTTAGTGTTTTTCTTCTCTGCATCTTTCTTCAATTTTTCTTCAGAAACTATGTATTTTTTATAAACAACTTGACAGGGAAAGCATGAAAGCATGACATTTGCACAGATATGACCCATACAGAGGGTAGTGTGGGTACCAGTACAGGGAGATAGGACAGTGGCTTTCACAATAACCCCCAAATGACTACAGAATTCAACATTTCAGTCTTGGGTTAAGGAATTTAAGATATGATCATGAGAATCAATTAAAATGTACTCAACTTAGAATTTGTGGTCATGGTAGTGGTTGATTGTGTGACATTCTGAAATCAAGAATCAACAGCATCTAGCCTAAGTTTCATAGGGAATAGCATTACAACAAAAATGGTCAATCATTGGCCACATGACTAGAGTCTCAGAAGATAGAATTATTTACTGAGCCGTGATTGTATCTGCTTCATGAATGACTTCTTGATTACTTGAGTCAGCAGATAAAGGAATGCATATTGTTTAAAAAGTATACAACCTAGCAGGGGCCCCCAACTTCCAGGCCACCGATCAACACCTGTCTGTGGCCTGTTAGGAACTGGGCCACACAGCAGTAGGTGAGTGCCAGGTGAGTGAGCATTACCACCTAAGCTCCGCCTCCTGTCAGATCAGTGGCGGCATTAGATCCTCTTAGGAGTACAAACCCTGTTGTGAACTGCACATGGGAGGGATCTAGATTACACATTCCTTATCAGAATCTAACTTATGTCTGATGATCTGAGATGGAACAGTTTCATCCTAAAACCATCCTTGCAATCCAGGGCGGAAGGGGCCCTGGCTCCATCCGGCTGCCCCATTCTGGCTCCCTGGGAGATCAGTGTTGTGAGTGCATGTGAAATGGGGGATCGCCGCCCCCAGTGCCCTTCCCCTTCCTGGGGCCCACTCACACTACACCCTCTTCCTTTCCCACCCCACCTCTCCGGAGAGAAACTGGACATGGGGCCTGGGGAGGGGAGCTGGCCAGAGGAGGACCCCTTTCCCGTGGCATTAGAAGGGGGAGGGGTGGCTGGGGCCCCCACCCATTCCCCCTCCCTCCAAACTCCCAACCCCCAGTCAGTGTTTGAGCCTCCCCGTTCCCCTCACGCACCCCCTCACGCACCCTTGGTGAATCCTTGGTGATGATTTTGGCAACTTTGGGAATAAATGGCAATTCCCACGGAAAAAAAAAAAAACCATCCTTGCACCCCCCTTCCCCCCATCCATGGAAAAATTATCTTCCATGAAACCAGTCCCTGGTGACAAAAATGTTGGGGACCACTGCAACCTAGAATAAAATGCCAGTACCTTGACACTGATAGCAGCTACTGACCCGAGGAATAACTTAACCTCTCTATACTTTGAATTCTTACTTGTAAAAGGAACCAACAATGGTACTTGTATCATAGGCTTGTTTTAAGGATTAAACAAATGAATATATAATTTTAAATAAGCTTTGTATTTTGTAATAATTTTAAGTATACAGAAAAGTTGCAAAGATAATACAGAAAGTTCTCGTATACCTCTCACTCTGTTTCCCTGAACGTTACCCTCTTACATTACCATGGCACATTTGACAAAACTAAGAAACCAACACTGACACACTGCAATTAACCAAACTCCAGATTTTATACAGATTTTTCCTGTTTTTCCACTAATACTCTTTTTCCATTTCAGGATTCAATCCAGGATTCCACACTGCACTTAAGAAATGCACATTTTATTTTTTGAAACATTTATAACTGTGTCTGGCACACAGTAAGCACCTGCAAAATGTCATTTAATCCTATTAGATGATTTTCATGCAAGCGAGATGGAATGTTTCTAACAATGTCATATGTTAACAAGAATTTATTCCCAATTACTTACACTGATTCTGTTGCAAAGAAATCAATTAATATAAAATAAGGGGTCATTTATCTTCATAATAAAGTCAACTATATGATAATTGCTCTCAAAAAAGGGAGTTCATCTCTAGGATATCTTCTAAACATAAGAAAAACAAATAATGTCTTAGTGGTTTAACTCCATTAACTGACTTCTTCATTCAACAAAAATTTTTTGAGTGCCTGCAATACACCAGGCAGTGTGCCATGGGCTGAGGTACAGGGATGAACAAATCAGACTTAGTCCTTTTTTCAAGTGAAATGTATATATTTTTTCATAATCTTTATTAAGCTATTGATTTAGAATCTGATTCACCCCACCATGAAGCATAAAGCCTTGAATCCCTCACTAAACACAACCTGCAATGTTCACTGAGAAGCGGTGATTGAAGTTAGCTGAAAGAGGGAGATAACCACAGTTCACTTTGGCTACTATCGCTCACATATGCAGGATCCAAGGACTTAGACGAAGATAAGGGTTCAAGGAAAACCTGCGAGTGGCTGCAGACACATTCATTCCAGTCGCTCTGGGGTTTCTTCCTTGCTGATGACTGTTAATGATCTTATGCTAGGCATTGTGCTCATGGCTTCACATATATTAATTCAAGGAAATCTCACAACCACCATATGAAGTAGATAATATTATTCCCCAATTTATAGATGAAAAGATGAGGCAAAGTGATCTGATGCAAGAAAAATAGGAAGACACAAGAAATCCTTTTGTATTTTCACAACGTTATGATTACCAAGACAGATATTGCCCTGAACATAAATAATAAAAACAGCTTTTTTTTCTGACTTTAAAATGATTATTCTTTAAAAATTTGGTTGCTTTTTATGTGGCTATAGAAATTTCTTAATGTTTCTTTGGCAATGGAATATAGTGGAATTTTACAACTATATAAAAGTTACCTTTGCCTAAGAAACAGTATTTACTGTGTGTACCTAGTTAACCGAAAATTCTCTACCATCCAGCACCCTAAATAATTGATGAAATAAGCTGCCTCATATTATAGGATTCCCCAAAAAAGGAGAAAGATACACACATGCACACACACAACCTTCTGTGGCCCAAAACACAGTATCACAGCCCTATCTGCAGGCAACTTGCAATTGACAAATATGATTTAGTAATTTAAAAAATACACTTTCAGTGATGAAAAAATATTTATAAGTCCCACTGAAGTACTGCTTAACTGTACATAAGAAATTACTTAACCTTCTGCTATTCCAAATATATTTTATGTTCATTTTCTAAGATTAGCCTTTCTCCCCCGCAACCCCGAAAAGTCACTGCATTTTATCTTTGAAATTAAGCAGAAAAACAAACAAAAAACAAAAACCCAGTGCTGTTGACAAATGTACAGTGAATTCACTTGATTCTTCACAAAGACTGAAGTCAACTTTCAGGACCATGAAGAGCTAAAAATTCACCTATTTTCAGAGACTTGTTTGTAGACTATACAGCAACTTTGTTGTCTTTCCTATATTCGAAATCCGAAAACTCCCTGCCCCCATGACCTCCTCTGAATCCACTGCGAAATCCTCCAGGGATGGTGAAAGTACCACATCTGCTACCACCATGCCCTCTGCACCACAGAAACCAAAGATCCCTCTGCCTCTGCATCTCCCACAGCCACAATTTGGACAAAGCGGGATTCCAAATGTTTCAGCATTTAATCCTCTTTCTTCAGCCCAGGTTGATATCCATTCCCTATTGTCATTACAAGAAATATTATCAAAGAAGGATTTAGTTTTTTCCTACTAGCAGTTAGGTCCAAGTGGATCTTCCTCATCAGCATTTCCTTTACTTTTGGGGTATCAACTCCTGGGTCACCTTTATCTTCACCATTTACAGGCTCTTCCTGTTTCTCAAGTTTATCTTCTTTTAAGTTTATTATGAAACTCTCTGTCAATTTCTCCCTTGTTGAATTGTGCATTTGCACTTTCAAAGTCAAAGTCTTTCTCAAATTTCATTGGCCCATCTTGCAGAATACCAAATCTTCCCCTGCTACCTGGCTGAACCCCATGCCCTCTCCTTGGAGTTGAAGGAGTACCTGGAGCTACTTGTCTCTTGCTATCATTTCTGAGTTGCTCATTTTCTGGTCTTGAAACATTGTGTACTTCAGCTCACCAGTGCTCTTGATCTCTATTGCTTTTTGGCTGGTAGATGGCAAAGGCCTAGTTGATACAGGGCTCCTTCTCCCAACAGGTGCTGAAGCAGGTAAATGGGCCGAGACAGTCTTCACTGCTTGTTCCGTGGTTGGGCTTTTTCTCAAAGGGTCTAACAGAGGGCTTGAGTGACCTTGAGATAACTATGTTTGTAGAGATCTTGTATCCTGTGTTAAGGCAGAGCCAACCATACTACTTTGGGGTAAGACACCACTGTTTGATGTTTCTGTTCCAAACGATGTCAAAGAGCTTCCAGCAACAGCAACGGCACCAAACTCCTGTCCAACTAAGGAGCTTGGACTGAACCGACTGTATATGAGCATCCTGCCAAAGGCCCATGAGAACCCCAAGCACCGGAATGAAGAAGTTGATGAGCCTAGTGAGGACTGAAGGATAGCTGGGTCTTCAGGCAAAGAACATTGTAGTTTTGGTGGCTCACAGTGAGGTCTTTAATGTCACTCCTATGGAAAACAATGTATTCCAATAGTTCATCTTGAGGTGGCATTGGACGATCTACCTTCTGTACCAGAAAATGGAACTTTAGCGAGGGCTATTATGGGGTTCTAGGTGTCGATGGTGCAGGGGATGCCCTCGTAGCAGATCTGTGCCTTGGAGATGCGGCTGGTCTTGCTGTGGAGGAAAGGGGTGACCCCGCTCATGGTGCAGTGCGGCGGACCCCACGCGGCTGACAGGCAATCAGCAGTATCCGTCGCGCCTGTGGCAGCAGCCTCAGACCTAACATGGCGGCGGCGCCGGCTCCGCTGAATCAGCTTTATTTTCACTTCATTAAAAGAAAAATTGAAAACTCCAAAGAACCATCTTGACTTCTAAAATCTGCAAAACGATATCCCTTAGGACTTAAATCTTGGATTGTTTTCTAAGATGCCTCAAATAACTGCTGAGCAAACTTATGTCTAAATTATTGCTGTCTTCACAATTCAGTAAAACCAATAGTAATTAAAGCATCTATTACTGCATAGACCCATGCGGTGTGCTACATCAAAGGCAAATATGAATAAGCCAGTCCTTCCCTCAGAGACCTTACACTGTAATAGGTGCATTTCATTTTATTTTACATATAAGTGACTAAAAAATGTGTTGAATTGAAATAAACACATCCTCAAATAGCTAAAGTGCAAAGTGGAACAAGGTTGGTATCACTAGAAACATACAAGCACAATGCTATGGGAAGATAAAAATAAAAGAAACAGAAGGAATTGTGCTTGGCTAGAAGTTGAAGGAAGGCTTTATGTGTAAGGTAGCATTTGAAAATTAAGCGCTGTGTTAACAAGTTGAGGCAGATTATAGGGTAGGAAAGTCCTCATAAAAGGAAAAGCATTGATGAAGGCAAAAAGTTAGGAAATCACAAAGTTAGTCCTAGGAATACCAACCACACCAGTTTGGCTGAGATTCACATTACAGCGAGAGGGTCAGAGCATGGTAGGCCCGTATTTGGATGGACTTGTGTGCCAGGATGAGAATATTGTACTTTATACAGCAGAAAATGGCAAACTCGTAAGGATTTTTGGTAGAGAATTGACATAGCTAATACTGTACTTCGGGAAGATTGATTCGTAGGTGTTACCATGGAATTCATCGTGGGAGAGACAAAAGTTACGAACATCAATTATATTTCATTATATTATGCAAGGACTGCCGGAAACAAGGGTAAGGAAGAAGAAACAGAAGAGAGAAGATGAATGCATTGATGACCCAAAGCCAAAGTGAAGGCTTTAAAGGCCAAGAAGGCAGTGTTGAAAGGTGTCCACAGCCACACAAAAAAAGACGAGATGCACATGTCACCCAACTTCCAGCAGCCCAAGATACTGTGACTCCAGAGGCAGCCCAAATATCCTTGGAAGAGAGCCCCCAGGGGAAACAAGCTTGACCACTGTGCTATCATCAAGTTTCTGCTGACCACTGAGTCTGCCATGAAGAAAATAGAAGACAACAACACACTTGTGTTCATTGTGGATGTTAAAGCCAACAAGCACCGGATCAAAGAGGCTGTGAAGAAGCTCTATGACATTGATGTGGCCAAGGTCAACACCCTGATTTGAAGAAGACATATATTCAACTAGCTCCTGATATCAATGCTTTGGATGTTGCCAACAAAATTGGGATAATCTAAAATGCGTCTAGCTTGCTAAGTGTATATATATTTATCTTTTCACCATAAAAAAACCATTATAAATATTCCTTTTCATTGGCACTTGGATTTAAAAAGATTTTATGTACTAAGTAATATTGAGAGTCAAATGGGCTATAAAATTTATCTATTAAAAATATATATTGAATTCAAAATTAAAGAACTGCAAGGAACTTTCTAAAATACAGTATAGTCGTCCTTTCATATCTTTGGGGAATTGGTTCCAGGACATCTCTGCCAATATCAAAATCCATGGATGCTAAAGTCCCTGATATAAAATGTTGTACTTTATGCATATAACCTACACAATCCTTCTATATACTTTAAATCATCTCTAGATTACTTATGATACCTAACACAATATAAATGCTATATAGTTATCATACTGTATTGTTTAGAAAATAATGACATGAAAGTCTATGTGACCATCCATTCTTTTCCCAAACATTTTCAGCCTACAGTTGTTTGAATGCATGGGTGCAGAACTCACAGATATGGACAGCAGACTGTATGTTCTTGAACTAAAGACTATGAACTGAATATTTATATGCATCTATAGGTTTATAGATGCATATACAGAAAATTGATCAATGTTTTTATGTTAACAAATAGCATATTTTCTTTTCTTTTTTTTTGGAGACGGAGTCTCTCTCTGTTGCCCAGGCTACAGTGCAGTGGCATGATCTTGGCTTACTAGCAAACTCCACCTCATGAGTTCAAGTGATTCTCCTGCCTCAGCCTCCTGAGTAGCTGGGACCACAGGGGCATTAGCCACCACGCCTGGCTAATTTTTGTATTTTTAGTAGAAACAGGGTTTCACCATGTTGGCCAGGCTGGTCCTGAACTCCTGACCTCAGGTGATCCACCCGCCTCGACCTCCCAAAGTGCTGGAATTACAAGCATGAGCCACAGGGCCTGCCCAGAAAATAGCATATTTTCTTATATCTTTCCCTACATCACTGCAGAAATTAGTGCTTATGAAAGAAGTGTATTTTATGCAATTGATACAATATGATAAATTTCCTGGAGACTAATACATACTATGACAAACCTGACAAAAACAAGAAATGGGGGAAGGATTCCCTATTTAATAAATGGTGCTGGGAAAACTGGCTAGCCATATGTAGAAAGCTGAAACTGGATCCCTTCCTTACACCTTATACAAAAATTAATTCAAGATGGATTAAAGACTTACATGTTAGACCTAAAACCATAAAAACCCTAGAAGAAAACCTAGGCAATACCATTCAGGACATAGGCATGGGCAAGGACTTCATGTCTAAAACACCAAAAGCAATGGCAACAAAAGCCGAAATTGACAAATGGGATCTAATTAAACTAAAAGAGCTTCTGCACAGCAAAAGAAACTACCATCAGAGTGAACAGGCAACCTACAGAATGGGAGAAAATTTTTGCAACCTACTCATCTGACAAAGGGCTAATATCCAGAATCTACAATGAACTCAAACAAATTTACAAGAAAAAAACAAACAACCCCATCAAAAAGTGGGCGAAGGACATGAACAGACACTTCTCAAAAGAAGACATTTATGCAGCCAAAAAACACATGAAAAAATGCTCATCATCACTGGCCATCAGAGAAATGCAAATCAAAACCACAATGAGATACCATCTCACACCAGTTAGAATGGTGATCATTAAAAAGTCAGGAAACAACAGGTGCTGGAGAGGATGTAGAGAAATAGGAACACTTTTACACTGTTGGTGGGACTGTAAACTAGTTCAACCATTGTGGAAGTCAGTGTGGCGATTCCTCAGGGATCTCGAACTAGAAATACCATTTGACCCAGCCATCCCATTACTGGGTATATACCCAAAGGACTATAAATCATGCTGCTATAAAGACACATGCACACGTATGTTTATTGCGGCACTATTCACAATAGCAAAGACTTGGAACCAACCCAAATGTCCAACAACGATAGACTGGATTAAGAAAATGTGGTACATATACACCATGGAATACTATGCAGCCATAAAAAAATGATGAGTTCATGACCTTTGTAGGGACATGGATGAAACTGGAAACCATCATTCTCAGTAAACTATCACAAGGACAAAAAAACAAACACTGCATGTTCTCACTCATAGGTGGGAATTGAACAATGAGAACACATGGACACAGGAAGGGGAACATCACACTCTGGAGACTGTTGTGGGGTGGGGGGAGGGGGGAGGGACAGCATTAGGAGATATATCTAATGCTAAATGACGAGTTAATGGGTGCAGCACACCAACATGGCACATGGATACATATGTAACAAACCTGCACATTGTGCACATGTACCCTAAAACTTGAAGTATAATAATAATAATAATAATAATAATAATAAAGAAAGAAAGAAAAACTTTGGAAAAATTAGGAATATTGTATTTCAGAAGATTCTAAATCTTTGGAAACAATGAATTGGTTGTAGCAACCAAGGCAAATCTGGTATATGCCCTTTTGCTTTATGGTCATTGAAACCAAGGAAGAGAGGACTAACTTAGTTTTAATTTGTATATACAGTAGCTTTAAAAAGATAAAGAGAAACTTTTTCTACTACTTGAAGCCTTCTGTATTCTAAAACTTATTCATCAGTGGCCTCCAACTCTATTTGACTCATGCTTTTGTCTCATTATTACACTGATTTCTTGGGAGTGCTGTCAACCATTTTTACTAAGACATTCCTCTGAATACTCATAGCACTGATAAGTATCATAAGAGAAAATTTAAGAAATGAGAACCAGGTTCTTCTAGCATCCCTTCATGACACTCTAGACTGTTCTTTGAGGTAAGATATTTCCTCACAGAACATAAGATATGGCATTTAATTAAGCGGATCTTATTAATGCTATTGAAAGTGTGTTAGAGAAACAGTTCTTTCCATTCAACAGAACCAAAAACCCTCTTGTGTGACTGATTGAGACTTAACTATAAATACTTACTTTAATGGCTTCTTGTTATTATTTACTATGCCGGTATATAAGACAAGCAGCAGAGTGATACTGATCATAGACTAGTAATAGAATGCAGCTTAATCAGGTAGCTGCCACAATCACAGTATTTCCTTGAAAGGGTGGGATGGAATTCTTTGTAAGGATTTTCCCAGATCACATAAATCATACTTCTTCAAACCACATTCTCCTTAGAAACACACACACACACACACACACAAATTTTACTAACAGTGGTCTGTTTAAAATGAACTACAATTTAAAGCTGCATTATGTAATCTCTACATTTATTTCACATGTTCAAACCATGACTCCCTGGTCTGTGATCCAAAGCAGGAGGGTGGTTGATGACTATGGAATCCATGAGCCTTTCTGATTCCATGTGCTTACATTGCAGATTAGCTATGGTTCTGAAACTTCCAGTTTTAATGGAAACCACTGGATTGTGTGTCTGTGTGCAGGGGAACAGAGTAGGGTATTTCAGAGAAAATTTCATCAGTTCTTGTTGGAACTGGCTAAAAACAGTGGGACTTTTCCACTTGTTCTTTGTCTTTTATGTTTTCCCATATCACAGTTCCTCTCTGCACTACCATACGCCTTCTCTTTTCCCCATGATCCTTTGCAATAATACCTCCAAATGTATCTACCCTTGGAAATTTAAGAAAGTTCCTGCTTTTTTACTGAGTTCCTTCTATAACTTGATGAAAAAATAAAAGGAGATCAATTTAAGGCAACTAATTTATACTATCAAGTAACTTCTCTTTTTATTCCAAGCTAATTTTAATAAAAAGGAAGTTTGTAACTAAAAACCATTAAACAGAGTTTCTAAGATTCACCTTTATTTCTCTAAATTATGTGTGTTCCCTAATTAAAAGGAAAATACATTGGTCCATGGTACCTCTTGTCACAGGCACTAATTCAAAAACAATTCTAAAGTTGATTCAAGGAACTTTGAAGGATAAGAGTATAGTAAATTTAGAAGCAATATACTACAATTTGCCTTATATTCCTTCAAGTTCTCATCTTCACAGTGATTTGTGAGAGGGCTTAATAGCACACATTCCAGAGCATACTTTTCCTGAGATGATGTTCTGATCACCAAAGATTTAAGCTCGAATTTACAGTTGGTAGTTTGTCACCTTTTGCAGTGAATCTATAGTAAATCTAACAAATCTCTTGTTTTGAAACCTATCCATGTTCTCTTCCACGAGTTAAACATATCCATCTTCATTTAAAAGAAAAAAAGTATCAAGGAATATCTCCTTTTTTTACACCCTTTGGTCCTCCCAGAAATGGAAGTTCCACTCTGTCATTTGTGCATTTCACTCTGGGTCTCATCGTTCACATGGAGCAGAGTAGTCCTTTCCCCTCCATCACAGCCACGTGGCTTGGTCAGACATAAAGTGGGATTTAGTCAGAAGAGCAGGAAGACAGATGAGACATGAAAGTAACTGGTAAAATATCAATGTTCACTCTAACTGTAAGGGGAAGAATTAACTACACAGAAAAGCTAACAAAAAATCAGAAAATTGTTCAAAAAAATGAAAACCAACACTACACTGTAATTTCATGCGTTTGCTACACAATCTATAAAATAGAAGCAGGGCTTCGTTGTTTACTTGTTGAAGAGGAAACTGTCAAAGGTAAGGCTTGTGAAGGGAGAGAGCCGAATGGGGCAGTTAAACTTTCAAAAATGAGCTAAAACAAATATAAATATGTGAAATCAATGATGTAAACTGTGAAAATTATGTTATGGTTTTTGTTTATTCCCCACAAGTGTAAACCTCACAAATTTTTCAAGTGGATTTTCAAACATTTTAAACCCTATACCTTTTTTCTCACAAAAACATTTTATTCAGAATGATAAAAATTAGAACCAATCACAGATAGGACTACTTTAGCACAACCAAACCCACTCGTCTGGTCACCCTCACTTCTTAAGACTTCTTAAGGTCCCTAACGTTTCTTTCAAGATTCATAATAAAATCAGAGCAAGCCCTGGAATATTGCTTCAGCAAAGCATGACATACCAATTGCACCATCTGGGGAGAAACCTATGTGGTCATATACATGTAATCTATGCTCTTTATTTCAATTGAACTCCCACAGCTAACTTCACCCCAATATTTTAGCCACACTAAGACTATAGGAAGGAACAAGCATTCAGAAATGCAGCGTGGTCAGCCAATTTGCATAATATTAATTCAATAGGTTTAACATTTTTTATTTAACATTTATTTAGAGAAGAAGCTATTAGTCTCATGGGGGCAAGGTAGGGTAGGTTAAAGCCAGTGATGGGGACTCAGCTCTGCTCTGCAAAACCTACTTTACAAATTAAAGCTCCTCTTTTAAGTTGGACCCACCCTCTGAGGGAGGCAGTTTAATAACCATCTGTTTTTATTCAAAATACTCCTTGGGGGAAAGAGGCGTCTCACCTCACAGTCCAAGCGGCTTATCAAAGTATCTCCTTTCAACCAAAGACAAACATGTTCCCTGAGAAGAGAGCTGGTAGATATTTTCTTTCTTCATTTTTTTACATGTCATGGAATGGTTCAGCAACCTAATAATGTTTTATCAATCCTCATGAGCACTTCTCTCAGATCCTGGCCTTGATTAAGATTTAGGAGAAGACGTGCTGTCTACAGTGCACTCTACTTAATGTTCCTGCAAAATCTAAATTTATTAATCTCAATTTGCTAGTCTCCAAAATAGGAGTCATTAACCCTTTTTATAGATGTAAAAATGCGTTTCAGAAATCAAGATACTAAAGTTTAGGTAATATAATCCACAAATTACACAGCCTAGATTCAAACTCATGGTTTCAAATAGCATGATTTGCCCATGACCTTTCCCCTATATACTGCAGGAAAAACTATACTAGACAATACTATCCCCAAGTCTCATATGTAAGAAACAAAGCCAGCTTAAGGATGTAGAGCAAAGAGATTTGGATTTTATGGACAGAGGGATTATGAATATGTTTTGCTTTATTTTGTTTCTTGTTTGTTTTTTTGTTTTTCCTAGCTGGAATATGGCGTGTAGTGTGGAGAGATTAAAGAAAGAGGCAAATGAGAAGGTTTAGGTTCGTTTTTGGAAAACTGAAATACTTAACACTTATTTTGCTATTGTTATCTAACGTGTATTGAGCATTATCTTACACAACCTTGATCTAGTACTCTTTTAATCACGATTTCTAAGGCTTCTGGAACCACACGGCAACTGGAACTACACAACAAGTATTCTTCATCTGGGTCCTTAGATATGAGAAGATGAGCTTCCAGGGGCCCATAAATACAGAGATTGGAGGCAGAGTTTTACCTGTGAGTGCCTTTCTCTGGGAAGAGGTTCAATAGTTCCTTCAGATCATGAAGAGTATCCATGAGCTAAAAGTAGTTAAGGAAAACAAAATTTCTGTAGCTTCATATTGCAGTCCTAAGGAATCTTGCCCTTTCTCATGACTTGTATAACCTATAACCTACACTCTCTTTAGGACTTCAGACATAAAATTTAGTCTTTAATGAACATCAACCTTAAGAGGTCCTATAGCATTTGCAAACTCAGAATGTCTAACTGTGTGCATGTGCACGCACTGCACACACATTCTCCTCTTGATTTCATATCTCATTTGGTGACAATACCATCCTCTTCTCCTCCATCCAGGAAAACTGGTTCTCATTCTATTATTCCCTTTCTGCTTCTTTTAATCAAACACCAAACACTGCTAATTATATATCTCATAAGAAACTGTTGAATCCATTCTCTCTTTTGTAGTTCTACGTTGGCTTTTACAACCTCCTTCCTCTGTGATCTCTTTCAACCATCTACTCCACTTACTTTAAGTGGCTCTTCAAAGATGCTGATACTTCTCATGGCACACAAAGTCTGCAACAATTGTTCATATTTCCCACTATTTTGCCTACACAATATTCCATTTTCATAACTACATCTTTTGTAGAACAAATTATCTCTATATTTTTTCTTAAATGCTTGCTCTTTGTATTGCACTCCTTCTGATCTTCCTCTCATCCCTCACAAATTTCTATCAAAATTAATGACTCTTTTTTGAAGCCTCCCTGACTGCTCAAGGATGAATTAAATGCTCCTTCTCTGTGCTTCTGTCTAGGGCAGTGTTTCTCAAACTTTAATTGCAACAGAATCACCTAGAGGGCTTGTTAAAACATCAATTGCTGACTCAGGTTCTGATTCAGCAGGTCTTGGGGTGGAGCCTGAACAGCTGACCAGGTCAAACAGTTATCATGTAGGACTTAGCTCCACATGCACTGAACTGGGTCATCTGGGTCACTCTGGTTCATAGAAATCCCCAGCCAAGATAATGGCTCAGCATGTTACTAAGTAGCAATCTCTGCATGAGGTTTTTTCTGTATCATCAGCCACTCTTCTCATGAGGGGTTCTAGAACTTGGACAGCATGTGGAGTTATATATCACTGCCTACCAAGCACACCTGCACCAGAGGTACTGATTCATATTACTATTTTTTACTGAAGTACTGGCGTTTCATCTCCTGCAGCAAAATTCACTACTCATAGAAATACTTTTACTGACTTGAGCTCCGTAATTTTCAATTGACTGACTTTTAGGAGAGAATTATCAAATCTATCAGAGTTGTAACGTCTCTGAACTAAAATGATCTGGATACTTTTATTTTCTAGTTTTAAGAAGCAGTAACAAACTGAACAATTATTTGATTCTGCAAGTAATTATGACAGCAAAGAAAAAATAGTTTTATGGTTATTTGGAAAGCTAAGGTCGTATTTGCAAGGATAAAACAGTCCTTTCAAACTGCTGAGAAATATGCCTGTATAAAAAGAAATGATTCAAGATTTTCTACTTCCATTATTGAATAAATGTATCTAAGAACAGTCAGGCAATTTACCTATTTGAAAAACAAATGTGCTAGCAGATTTCTTAAGAAGGACCTCTACCATGGTGCTGACTTTACTAGGGTCATAATGCCCTTTGAGTTACATAGTTGGAAACAAACAGCAATAGAAACTCATTGTATCTTAATACCTCATTCTCTGCTTTGAAATTCTTTGAAGGTCATTTTCCTGTTTCAGTTTAAGAAGTCACAGAAGAAATTTTATGTTGCATATCTTTAAAACATAACTTTTCTGTGATCCTAGAGAAACATAGGAACACAAAGGAAGGTATGTCTTCTTCCTCCACCCCGCCCCCATTTGAAGATACTCCTTTTTGTTGGCATTTATTAAATCAAACATTCTTTCAAAAACTGTCTTCAACATGTTTCAAATTATGTAGCATGTTTAAGACATTACCTACTTCATTCACATGAATAAATATGCATCTCTTACATGATCTGTTCAGTATCTAGTGCCTAATGAATGTTAAACATCCTGGACTCTGCCTCTCCCCTTTGAGCCAAAGGGGGTGCTTGTCATTTGCCTTCTCCAACGTGGATTAGAAAAAGAGACTCAACAGCCCCTTTTCTAGGAGTCAGTTTCTGCCAGATCTCTTTCGATCTGAACCAGAGTCCTCAACTGTCAGTCTCACTGGATGCCTAACGGTCCTTCTAACTTTATAGGGTATAGTAACATTTCCTGAATCCCCTCATACTTTAGGCAAACTGGAACCAGCAGGCTTTTGTGGACTTCCTGGATGTATCAATGCCTTTACAAAAATTGCCTATAATTATACCCTTGAAGCAGGACACTTCTGTTTAGTTTTCTTTGTATAGTGCCACACAAAGATGTTTACTCAATGCTTTCGAGTGATCCGAATCAGCCTGGTAATCTACATTTTTTCAAACTATATTGATGCCAGCATAGACGATTTTAATGCATTTTTTACCTGTTGGGGTAATGACCCAAGATTCTCAATAGAGCATCTTTTTAAATAAATTATTCGCCCCAACCTCCTAACCTCCTCTACATAACTAACTAGTACTCAGCACCTCATTGCAACAGTCAGGGACAGGAGAGATATCAGAAGATAAAGTCTACTATTCCCAGGGTAGGATATATCCTTGGTTTCCATTCAGCTTTATACTGTGATTCTCGTCATCAGAAGACTTTTGCAAGACTTTTGGCATTTATGTGACAGAAAAGAAACTCGTCTTACTGCTTTACACACTGTCAAAGTGTTTCTTCCCTACAAATACTTGCTATACTTCTGTAAGTCAGGGTTTAAAATGATCTGCATTTACTCTTAAGTTTACTTCATAAAGAAAATCTCTTATTTTCTTTTTCATATTAGTATCTCCTTAATCATGATTTCTCTTCAAAAGCCTTTATTTTAGTTTTTTCAAGACTTCAAAATTAAAAGCAGGATTATATCTCCCAAAGCAGTAAAGAAACATATCTTATAGAAGGTTACTAAAGAAATATAATTGTTTGACTTTACCATCATGGAGATAAAATATTAAATGTTTCCATTGAATTATATTCTTGACAATCTGCTGAATTAGAATCCAGGAGAGTTAACAGAACTTTAGGCTATCAGTCTCATTTTCAAACACTTATGGACATGTAAAACAATGCTCAATATTTTAACAATTATTATTTAATTTAGTATCCCCAATAACACTGTTAGATAAGTATTATTATTTCTAAGTTTCTGACAAGAAACTAGTGGTCAGAGATAGTAAGTGATTATCGAAGGTTTTACAGTGATGTTGCAAATAGGAGTATAGATTACATAGGAATCAATGTCATAATAGAAGTGATACTGTTAATGCAATACGTTCTAGAAAATAAGTTAATATATTATGCCAAGGCATGTAAAACTAGAAAGTAGGTCATTTTTATAGTTAATACATTTCTTAATTTCTTCCTATTTCTGCCTTCATTAAATTTAAGGTCATCCTCCAAGGACTCACATACTAGAGTCAAAAGTTTGACTTTTCGTATCACAAAGGAGCCAGTTTTTCTAAGTATGAATTTCCCATTGATATGTCTGCATAAGAAGAGAAGAACACTGTCAGCATTTAAGAGGTGTTTTTGAAAAGAAGAAAAAATTTATTCTTCACAGAGCAGAGCATAGTAGACATAGTGTTTGTGACCATTATAAATTACTTCCTAGCAAGGAAGTGCTTGTTCTTCCTGTATTCTTTTTTTCCTTTTTTTTTTTTTTTTTTTTGCCTCTAGTAAAGAAGTAAAGTCAAGGTGTGCTGAGTCATTGTATAGTGTTCTCTTATGTCCTGTTATTGGTCACCTTACAAGTAATAACTTCTCCCAGCTGCCCTTTGTTGACTGTTTTCTATGTGCCTGCTATTACGTAAGATGCTCCCGTCTTGACAAAAATCCCATAAGGTCAGTATTATTAATCACCAATTCTCACTGCAGCAACAACTAATGAAGCAAATTAAATATAAAGGGATCTCCTTTAAGGAAGAATCCTAGGATTTGAGCCCAGGCTTCTAAGGTTCATGATTTTTAGTCTGCAATGGAAAATCCAAGCAACCTTTTTTACCTGACCAAATAGAAGACTTTAATACCATTATTTTACATGCTGGGAATTCAAAAGGAAAGAAAAACCTTGTAAATTCTATCAAGGATAGTTTGATTAGAAGTAACAGCTGTTAGTCAGAAATTGTCCCCCAAGAAGAAGGTAGCTGGATATAAATAATTCTGTACTGCTTATACCAACCCATATTTCATGCACCAATCCTTCTCACCCACCATGCTTTCACTCTCTTCCTATTCCTAATTCCCTCATTAGCCTATATTTTCATGTATCACCTATGCATTTTCCTCTAAATATTGATTATCCTTTATCTCATTTCTCTTGTCAAAAAATAAACTTCTATATCATATAGGTTTTTTGAAGCCCTAATGTCTGAGACAGGTCTGTTAATTTTGAAAGTTTATTTTGCTAAGGTTGAGGACGTGCATGCATGACACAGCCTCAGAAGGTCCTGATGACATGTGCCCAAAGTGGTTCGGGCACAGCTTGGTTTCATACTTTATAGGGAGACATGAGACATCAATCAATATATGTAAGATGTACATTCATTTCATACAGAAAGGCCAGACAACTAGAAGCAGGAGGGGGCTTCCATGTCACAGGTAGGTGAGAGGCAAATGGTTGCATTCTTTTGAGTTTCTGATTAGCTTTTCCAAAGGAGGCAATCAGATATGCATTTATCTCAGTGAGCAGAGGGATGACTTTGAATAGAATAAGTCAAAAGTCAAAAGGTATTGGCCCTGTTTCAGTCAAGGAAACTTTTCTTTTGAGCTACTGACAGCTTTTAACAATTAAGTAAAATATACTCTTGTGAACAAAATTTGGAGCATATTTGTTTTTCTCTATCTGATTTCTCCAGAATTTGGAAACTATTTGTGAGTGTTTTTAACTTATGGCAATATAGTTATTTGCATAAAGTCTCTTTTCATTTGAACAAAATTTGGTTCACAGGTGTATACTTTACTTCATTGTTAAAGTTGTTAATAGCTCAAAAGAAAAGTTTCCTTGACCCTAAGCAGTTCCCAGCTTGACTTTTCCCTTTAGCTTAGTGATTTGGGGGCCAATATTTATTCTCCTTTCACATTTTCCCCCTTTTGTTTTTAAAATCTTTTGGAGAAAGCATTTTAGAAGAAAATGAGTTTCTGGTCTCAGCTTTTCTGATCTCTCATGGCTAGGATGGTTTATTCCTAAACAGGTAGGTCCTGAGTTATTAGGAAAGCTCATTTTAGCAGCTTGTGAAGTCTCATATCTTATGAAGAAAAAATAGGGGAAGGAAGGGAGAAAAACAACAACAAAAGAACAATCCTGGAAAATTGATATAGGCCACATTACTCTGAAGTCCATATATCAGCAGGCAGGTATGAAAGTGGCTTATGTATGTAACTAGGTTACTATTATTTTCTTCTAAAGTTTAAGTTGTCTAGCTTCAGTTTGCAGGGCTTTAATAAAGCACAGCTTAATTTTCAGTGATTTCAAATGAGGAAAAATGGAGGAAAAAGGAAAAGAAAGAAGAAAAAAATGAAAATATTATTTTGGAGTTATGTAGCCAGGAAAAATTAGAATTCAGTCCAAACTGTAGAAAATAATTAAAACTTGAAAAACATTAGGCAAGACTAGAATCTAACAACAGGTGTACTACAGTTTTTGAAACATAATTTTTCTCCCTCCAGTTTCTCATTTTTACTAAAGACAAATCTTGTTAGGACCAATTTGCTTTATTATACTTGGCCAGATGATTTGTATAAAGTGCAGCAAGAATAATTACTTTTCACATGGGCTTTTTAGACTGGCTCTTATGGAACTTTGTTCCATAAAAGGAATCTCAGATAAGACTCTTAAAGCCAAGCCCAGCCATGGATTTGTACCATCAAATACCTATGAGTTGGGTGAATTCCCCTCCTCTTAAGGTCCCAAGATAACTTGGGGCTCCTGAACCTGTCAGAAAGTGGCATTCTTTACTTACCACAGGTCAGGAACCCTGTACAGGGACTGCGTAGACAAGGTATGAGGCCAGTTTTCCCACAGGGCTTTTATTGGCTGTAAAGTCAAATTTGATTTCTTAAAGGAAAACACATTTTTCAGTCAAAGCCTTGGTGAAATAAGCACTTGCTCCAATTGTGTCTTGTTACAAATGAAAACAGACTCTTATTACATTTATGAACATAACCGTATTGCCATAATTTAAGAATAATCACAAATAGTTTCTAAATTCTAGAGAAATCAGGTAGAGAGAAATAAATATGCTCCAAATTTTGTTCACAGAAGTATACTTTATTTAATTGTTAAAAGCTGTAAATAGCTCAAAAGAAAGGTTTCCTTGACTCCGAGAAACAAAACAAAGAATCAGCAACATTTTAAGCAAAAGGTCAAAAAGATTATTTTAGTCTTCTATTAGTTCAGCCCACACAGTTAATTCCTGTTCTGCTTGATATTCATGAACATTTCAGCTATCCATGAGTCTTGAAAGTTTTTCCTCTGTTCTGATGTCACAATCTCCAATCTTATCAGAAAGCTAAATTCAAGAGCACCTGTTAAAGTTTTATAGCTGATTATAAAACCACCTTCTAAAGAGGACCAAAACAAGACAATAATCTATGGATGACAAAAAGTTTTAGGGCAGCCACAGTCAAAGACAGCATTGACAAGGAAATGTGTTACCTCTGGGGCACACAATAATTTAATATAACAATTATAATTATTACTGATAATATACACTAAGTCATATCAGAATTATAGGAGTTTCCCATAATTTTGGAACACATACCAATAGCATATTTATACAAATACAGCCCAAAGAAAGCCAAACACCATTTCATATTTGACAATGCTTCCTGTATAATTTGTATAACAAATAAATTAAATATGTCATTTTTGGACTTTAGGGAACCTAATATCTTAAAGGATTAATTAGGTCAAAAAAGGATATAATTTATAATTTGATTTTGGAAAGTTTGTCAAATATCAAAGGTTTAAACACTTGCTACCACAAAATAGGATCACAGGTCATTGTCAAATAAGTCATCCATTTAACCAAAGTGATCACTCAAGGATTTCAAAAAAAGCAAAAGCTTTCATTCTTTGAGATAGGAGACTTAATTTTCCAAATAATAAGCCCTAATGAAAACATCATGAAGCCAATTAAATTTGTGTTTCAAAATTTTATATAAACAATCTATAAAATTTTAATCTTGACCATAAGATATAACTTCCATAAGCCTTTTATAATCTTTGTAAGCTTTATTAAGATGTTGGTTAATACTTCAAAAAAACCTTGTTAATCTGACACAGGGCCCATAAGCTGGTCTTGCATTTGTGTGCCTTTTATATTAGTGGTTAAGTTTATAGAGAAACTGAACTTATTTTATCTCTCAAAATCAGCCTTTACAATCTCACATGCCTACCTCTTTTGTCATACTCCCAGGGTTGAGGAGTTGAATAGCTTTAATTTCGGGCCGTGTGTCTCAGGAATGCAGGCATGATTGGCATCTTCTACCAGGCCTGAAGATGAGGCTTTAATTGCTGTCAGTGTTTAAGATTTAGCAAGACTTAATGTCTTTTTTAGACCCAGGAGTCAAAGCCCTATAACTCACTGTCACAAGGACTTTAAAAGCACATAAAGAAAAATACATGGATGTTATAACCTTAACTTAAGAAAAAAAACCTTATCTCAGTTTTTTTCTAAGCCAACTAAATTTGACCCATTTTGTGGACACCACTCAGGCTCTTTCCTCAGCCACCCGTCATCACCCGATGAGCCCATGAACAAAGTGGCCATGGTGGTAGGGATGGAGGTTACACATGGGCTCAGCAACATAGACTTCCACTCACCAGGGCTGACCTAGCTATGGCCATGACTGAGTGCCCAATTAGCCAGCAGCAGAGACCAACACTGTGCCCTCGATATGGCACTATTCCTTGGGGTGATCAGCCAGCTAGCTGGTGGCAGGTTCATTATATTTGACCTCTTCCAACATGGAACAGGCAGAGGTTTGTCCTCACTGGAATAGACACTTACTTTGGATATGGGTTTGCCTATCCTGCATGCAATGCTTCTTCCAAGACTACGATCTGTGGACTCATGGAATGCCTTATCCACCATCATGGTATTCCACACAGCATGTACCCTGACCAAGGCACTCACTTTACAGCTAAAGAAGTGCAGCAGTGGGCTTATGCTTATGGAATTCACTGGTCTTATCACATTCCCCATCATCCTGAAGAAGGTGGATTGATAGAATGGTGGAATGGACTTTTGAAGTCACAATTACAATATCAGTTAGGTGACAATACTTTGCAAGGCTAGGGCAAAGTTTTCCAGAAGGCCATGTATGCTCTGAATCAGTGTCCAAAATATGGTACTGTTTCTCCCAAAGCCAGGATTCACAGGTCCAGGAATCACGGGGTGCAAGTGGAAGTGGAACCACTCACCATCACCCCTAGTGATCCACTAGCAAAATTTTTGCTTCTTGTTCCCACGACATTAAATTCTGCTGGCCTAAGGGTCTTAATTCCAGAGGAAGGAATGCTGCCACCAGGAGACACAACAACAATTCCCTTAAACCAGAAGTTAAGATTGCCACCTGGACACTTTGGTCTCCTCCTACCTTTAAGTCAACAGGCTAAGAAGGTAGTTACAGTGTTGGCTGGGGTGATTGACCCAGACTATCAAGATGAAATCGGTCTACTACTCCATAATGGAGGTAAGGAAGAGTATACATGGAATACAAGAGATCTGTTAGGGTGTCTCTTAGCATTACCACGCCCTGTGATTAAGGTTGATGGGAAACTACAACAGTCCCATCCAGGCAGGACTACAAATGGCCCAGATCCCTCACTAATGAAAGTTTGGGTCACTCCAACAGGAAAAAAATAAGACCTGCTGTGGTGCTTGCTGAAGGCAAAGGGAATACAGAATGGGTAATAGAAGAAAGTACTAATCAATATCAGCTACGACCACGTGACCAGCTGCTGAAATGAGGACTGTAATTGTCATGAGTATTTCCTCCTCCTTTTGTTAAAAACATGTTTGTTTATGTATACACTTGTACTAAGAAAATATCTTCATTTTATTTTCTTCTCCTTTATCATGTGACATGTGATTAATTGACTTTGTATCAGCATGTAAGTATTGTTAACTTTATGTAATATTATTTGGGTTGGGGATTGGTGCATTTCCAATTGTATGAAGGATAATTGTATTATATTAGGTGTAATTATGACCTTATTATTGTCTTTATTTGAAGATTATGTATGATCTCAGGAGATGTGTATGGGTTCAGGTTGACAAGGGGTGGACTTGTGATGGTTAATAGTGAGTGTCAACTTGATTGGATTGAAGGATGCAATATTGATCCTGGGTGTATCTGTGAGGGTGTTGCCAAAGGAGATTAACATTTGAGTCAGTGGGCTGGGACAGGCAGACTCACCCTTAATCGGGTGGGCACCATCTAATCAGCCATGAGCCAATATAAAGCAGGCAGAAAAATGTGAAATGACGAGACGGGCCTAGCCTCTCAGCCTACATTTTTCTCCCCTGCTGGATGCTTCCTGCTCTCGAACATCAGACTCCTAGTTCTTCAGTTTTGGGACTCAGACTGGCTCTCCTTGCAGTAAGTTGGAGACTCAGGAAAGTTGAGTTGGAACTCTCAATGTCACTTCTAGGAACACTGATTAATTAGCCAAAGCCAGAGGTCTCCACAAGTCAGACTATTCTGATTGCTGCTTTGCCACTGCTGTCCATTACAGGAGCTATGCCCACCTTGCCTTTGATCGCTGAGTGCTGTCACTTGGCCCCTGTCACCTCGGGATCCAATTATTCCATTTATATTTAAATTTTGTAGTTGAGTGACTGCGGTTCCCACCATTAGATCTGACATACAGAGAAGAGCAATTACAGGGCTCTTCAAAGATGCAGGTGCTGCCCTCACAAATCTATTTCAGAAGGCATTGGTCAAGGTTATATCTTCTGGACCCTCCCAGCTGGGATGAGTAGGTCTAAGGTGACCAATCCACTCCACCATCCCCATCTCCCTAAGTCTTTCCTCTACATTAAACCAAGGGAGATCAGGCATTTCCAGCTCACTCACAGTGGGCCATCTTTTAATCCGTATTTTAGCTAACCAAGTAAATAAACTATTAGAACCTTTTTTTAACTCCCTGAGCTGCAACATTAAATACAGAGTCCCTACTTAGTGGGCCCAAATCAATAAATTCAGCCTGATCCAACTCTATGTTCTTTCCACCACTATTCCATATCCTTAATATCCATTCCCATGCCTGTTCTCCATATTACTGTTTATATAAATTAGAGAACTCAAACAGTTCTTTTCAAGTGTAGCACACCTCCTCATGGGTCACATTCTCAACCTCACCTCTAGGGGCCTGCCAGGACTTTAGTATAATTATAGGTTTAGAAGCAAACAGAGGAGGAGGAGGAGGAGGAGGAGGAGGAGGAGGAGGAGGAGAAGGAGAAGGAGAAGGAGAAGGAGAAGAAAGAAGAAGAAGAGAAGAAGAAGGAAGAAGAAGAAGAAGAAGAAGAAGAAGAAGAAGAAGAAGAAGAAGAAGAAGAAGAAGAAGAAGAAGAAGAAGAAGAAGAAGAAGAAGAAAACAGAGGTGTTGAGGGTAGCTTCTGAGGAGAATCAACATTATTTTGTTTGGCAACTGCCTCATGGTGGCCATCACTGTTGCCTCAGGCAGTGCAGGGTTTATCTCCTCAGACAAAGGTGGAAAGGCTAATGGCAGGCAGCATGGGTACTGGAGGAGATGTTACCACTACTGGGAATGGGGAAGCTGTTAATTCTGGCAAAAAAAAAGGTTTATCAGAGTTTACAAACTCAGAGTCTTCAGCTTCATCAGGGTCCTCCCACATATTCCCATTCCAAGTTGCGGGGCCCCATTCTTTTCCAGTCAATGCCCTCACTTTAACAGTAGACTGATGAGGCTGTGCATGAATCTTTTGTTGCAGGTCAGCCACTCACATGATAAGAGCTTGTGTCTGTTTTTCCACAATTTCAGCTCTTTCTCTACAGGAGATAAGACTCTCACTCAGGGCAATCTTAGCAGATTTGAGGCTCAGTATCTGCTTCTGAAGCCAGGAGACAGAATCCCTGAGTTCATCATTTTATTTAATCAGTTTGTCCACTGAACTTAGGAGCAACCAACCAGCTTCATTATGTTCCTTGGTTCTCCATATATGGTCAAAGGTATTATGTATAGAGTCACTAAACTCCTTGCCTCTCATGAGCCATGAATCAGGAATGTCAAATGCATTTATTTTGCATAACTCTTTAAACAGTTCATGCCAAGGACTGTCAGTGTTCTCCATACTATTAGAAATAGAGTCCTTAGCACTTTTGAGTCTAATCATATTAAGTAGCAAACTCCTGAAACTCCAAAACCAATGAAAGAACTCCATCCTTAATTTCCTGTTCCTCTAGAACCACTCCTGGTACCAAAATCTGTATGAACCAGGGTTCTCTTAGAGGGACAGAACTAATAGAATATATATATCCTATTAAGTTAATAATAAACTTCCTTTCTCATAAACACACACACACACAGACACACACACACAGACACACACACACAGATACATAGGTATAGAGCCTATTGTGGGATCTTATGATTGTGTAAGTTAATACTTAACAACCTCCTCTTCATTAACTTACACAATCATAAGGTCCCACAATAGGGTGTCTGCAAGCTGAGGAGCAAGGAGAGCCAGTCCAAATCCCAAAACTGAAGAACTTGGAGTCCAATGTTTGAAGGCAGGAAGCATCCAGCGTGGGAGAAAGATGTAGGCTGAGAGGCTAGGCCCATTTTTTCACTGTACGTTTTTATGCCTGCTTTATATTGGCTGGCAGCAGATGGTGCCCACCTGATTAAAGGTAGGTCTGCCTTCCCCAGCCCACTGACTCAAATGTTAGTCTCCTTTGGCAACACCAGAATCATCCTTCAATCCAATCAAATTGACACTCAGTACTAACCATTGCAACAGGATAAATATATATAGTAATCCTTATGTGGAGTGCTTGGAAGCAGAAATGTTGGATATTTTGGCTTTTTTCAGGTTTTGGAATATTTGCATATTTATAGTGAGATATTGGGATGTGATCCAAGTCTAAATATAACATTTATTTATGTTTCATAGGTACCTTATACACAAAGCTTGGAGGTAATTTTACACAATATTTTAATAATTTCACACATAAAACAAAGTTTGTGCACCCTGAACCTGTCTAGCACCAGTGTCACTCTCTCAGCCACTCATAGACAATCTATGGTTCTTTAGCATCACCATCATTCCTGATGCTGAATTTATATGCTACTGATAAGCAATTATTTTTTACACTTATTCACACATAATTAGTTAACAGTGAAAAATATGACATACTATTAACACAGTGAAAAAATAATGTGTTCAGGGAAACTAAGCAGCACAGAGGCTTCAGCGGAATACCTGTATCAGCTGTTAAGCAGCAACAGTCAACAATGGCAGGCTTTCAGTCTCCATCCATGATGCTGTATTTTGATTAAAAGGATACTGCCCACTGGGTTTTATTTTTTAGGTGAGAATAAACATCAGAAGCTGTTAAGGGACCAAGAATTTAATTATCTAGGGATACTGAGGCGTTCTGATGGATGGATTTTTAAAATGTTTCCTCCAGTCATCTGCCTCATTAACAACATTCTTGTTTTAGGAGTCTCTCTCTCTTCAGCTTTATAAACTGACATGATTTCTTGTTCTGTTAAGAATGCATGCTGGTTGGGAATGACTGTATGTGGGAAAAATTTTTTAAAAGACAAGAAAGAAAGGAAGAAAAAGAAGAATGCATGCTGGGCCTGGCATGGTGGCATGCCTGTAATACCAGCACTTTGGGAAGCCAAGACAGGAGGATCATTTGAGGCCAAAAATTTGAGACCAGCCTGGGAAATAATAAAGTGAGATCCCATCTCTACAAATATAAATAAAAAATAATAATAATAAAAAAGAAGGCACACTGCTCTAGTCTTTCAATAAGCCCATCACACATTTTTACCACATCACCTACAGGCACTTTTTCTATAGTGTTAACGCCATCTTCATCATCACTATTATCACAATCACTTTGATTCAGAACCGTTTGGCTATTTCACCACCACTCAATGAGTGAACAACTGAAGCCTCATTACTGATGTTAAAAACTTCAATATTCACTTCTTCCAGCTTACTGATGGACTCTGAAAATATATTTTTTCTGTATGTGAGGAGGTCAGACATTATTTCCTTCTCACTTGACATATGGAATCCTTAAGTCATCACCTTGTTCATCATCATCCCTAAACATGAGTTTCAGGCCAGAGGTTGTGCCAGGCGTGCACAACTGTGTCTTTGGTCACTGTGAGGCAAGCACTGACAATAGAATATAAGGCGTCCTTCATGCTAATTTTTTTTAAATTTTTCACATTGATGCCACTGTTCACTGCCACTCACATGCTGTTCAAGAAAGTGATTTTATATTTACTCTTTATAAATCTAAGGGTACCCTAATCACAGGGCTAAATTAATGAAGTCATAGTTGGGGAGAAGTATATAACATAAACATATTTTTAAAGAGAATTTCAGATGTAGGATGAGCAGAGTCAAAAAATAACAAAATCTTGCAGTCATCATCCAGTTCAGCTTCCCTGCAGTAAGCACAAGTTGCTGGAACAAAATGTTAGTAAAACTAATCATAAAAGATGTCCCTGTTGATTCATGCCTTTTTGTTAGCATAATGATGGACTGATAAGAAATTCCCTCTTTGAAAACAGTGAGGCCATAAGCTTTTGCCTGTTATACAAAATTTATACTTATGTGTGCCTACTGCATTAGCACATCCCAGCACAGTTATTCTGTCCTTGGCATCCTTAGTTTCTGTAGGGGCCCTAATCAGTTGTAGCCAGTGCCTTTCTGGGACAACACCACCAGAGCAATGATTTTGTTCTTAATTTGTTCATTGTTATTTATCAAGAGAAACTATTTCTTAACCAACATATTTATGTTTTATAGTTCAGGAACACAGGTCAGTGGAAAACTTCTAGGTAACTTAACCCAAAGAATTACCCTTCCAGGAAATTCAGCACCCCCACTTTTTTTTTTTTTTGAGACGGGGTCTCATTCTATTGCCCAAACTGGAGTGCAGTGGTGCAATCATGGCTCACTGTAGACTTGACTTCCCAGGCTCAAGCTATCCTCCCAGCTTACCCTCAACAAGCAGTTAGGACCACAGGTGCACACTACTATGTCTGGCTAATTTTTTAAATTTTTGGTAGAGACAGGGTCTCCCTATGTTACCCAGGCTGGTCTTTAACTTCTGGGCTGAAATGATCCTCCTGCTTCAGACTCCCAAAGTGTTGGGATTATAGGTGTAAGCCATTGTGACTGGTCTATTTATACATATTTTAGTTTTTTGTAGAGATGTGGTGTCACTATGTTGCCCAGGCTTATCTCAAACTTCTGAGCTCAAGCAGTCCTCCCACTTCAGCCTCACAAAGTGTTGGGATTCCAAGTGTGAGCTACCACGGCTGGCAAGAAATTCTTTATATTCCAGTATCACTTTGTACTCTGAAAGATACCAGCCTTCCTCATCTCCTCAAAATCTTTCATGGAATCATTATTTCTGTGGAAATCTGCACTTGTCTTCTTTCTTGGTTCAGCCACAGCTGCAAGCCTAAGGGATACAACAAATGCTCCAACAATATGAAATCACAGATGCTTGGCCAGAATATCACGCATCTGAAATTTTGTCAAAGCACTGAAAGCTACACTAGTTACTGTCCTTCGTAGATATGTCAGCCTCAACACCAACATCCTTCCTCACTGACAGAGAATTGGACCACAACAGTTATTTATCATAAGCATTATAAACTTACCCTGGCACCAGATTTTCACCAGTGATGATGTTGGCAAATTTGTCATTGAATTTATCCACTGCTTCATGATCAATAGATGCTTTATCACCACAAATCTTTAAAAATTCAATGTCATGTCTTTTATTAAATTTCTGCAACCAGCTTGTTGAATATTCATAGTTCCCTTCAATTTTCAGTTCATCATAATAAATCTTTGCTTGTTTCATGATCTGTATACCACTAAGTGGCATGTGTTCATTGCAATGCTGATGTATGCATACTTTCAGTCCACAATTGAGATCATCATTTTCAGCTTTATGCAGTGTTTTGCTACTTTTTCATTAACTTCTGTTCATCACTTTCACCATAGAACTTCAATAGCTTCCCCTTCTGTTTCTTCAGGTCACATATGGTGGTCATTTCCACTCCATACTCTTCTGTAAGACATTTCACACTTATGCCACTGTCCAGTTTCTATAGATAAACACAAATGCTTGCTTCTTTGTTTATAAATGTCAAAAAGGCCTGCAGATAGGTATCTGCAGGCCTTTTTGACATTTATAAAAACAATTTTATACTGCAGAGCAGAGAACAAGCAAAAAACAAGCAAACAAAAACCCACAGTGAGTAATGCATGTAAGTCTTGGCCCCAAGCAAAGCACTGTGGAGAACCTGCTGTTGGTGCATCCAGCCTGCACACATATCATTTTATTACCCTTTGTGTGTGTGCTTACATAGGGGAATTTGGGCATGTGCAGAAAAAACATATGGCAGCTAAAGGGGACTGGGAGGGTATTTTTTTTCTTTGAGGATGCTGAATCAACTGTGTGTTGTACACCGTGCATTTTGACTATGACCCATTGCGTGATGTCAGCTGTAAAATTTTCCACTTGTAGCATCGTTAGAGATCAAAAAAGTTGCAGATTTTGGAACCTTTCAAATTTCAGCTTTTCAGATTAAGGATGTTCAACCTATGTATATTTATACATATATATGTTGAACATCATATATATATATTAAGGATGTTGAAGCATCCTTAATATATATATAAAGGATGTTCAATATATATATGAATATATATATAAAGGATGTTCTATATATATATGAATATATATAGAAGGTACATATATAGATACAGATATATAGAGAGGATATATATATAGAGAGAGAGATATATAGAGATATATATCTTTGAAGAAGCCTGACTAATACAATATTATATGTTTAATTACTATTTGGTGAACTGAGTTGATCTTTCAAAATGGAGAAACTTTTAATAACACTTATCAACTTTGTCTTTGCCCTGTTGCCTTTTGAAACACAAAAGATTTTTGACATTTAATATGTCCCCAAGTAAGTCACACCAAATCCTATTGTTGAACAGACTTAAATGAGCAAAATGTCTCCCCAACTCTCTAAGAGTTCTTTAAGAGGGACAATTCTTGATGGATTTTAAACATTCACCTCAGAAGAACAGGTTTAGAGTTTCAAATTGAACTTCTGTCTTTGATCCTCAAATCAGTTTCTGATGGAGAAGTGCAACTCCGGTTTTGAATGGAATAAGCTAAAACATCAAAATAACTTTTTGGACATTAAACGGCTGTTTTTTAAAATTCCATAATTTAATTATAAGTCAGTAAGACACATGTGGATTAAATTTTCTTGTAATACACAAGGTTTGAAAAATTAAGGGAACCTGGTTTGAGTTTGATTAACTGGAAAACATTTGCAACCCAATGCCTATCTCCTTCCCCCACATCTTTTCCTGAAAGTGTTTTGCAAATTGCTTTACCCTCATGAACTCAGCATATAGAAGAGTCATGCTGTGAATGTGAAAGATATTGAAATCAGCTCTGGGGTAGTTGCTTCTGAAATTTAATGAAGCTTGAACCAATCACTAGGCACAATTTCTAAAAGTCTCCTTTCTGATAACTTCATACCACCAAAAATTATTAGGCTGTTTTTGAATTACTTTAAAAGGCTACAGTAACCAAAACAGCATGGTACTGGTACCAAAACAGATATAAAGACCAATGGAACAGAACAGAGCCCTCAGAAATAATGTCACACATCTACAGCCATCTGATCTTTGATAAACCTGACAAAAACAGGCAATGGGGAAACGATTCCCTATTTAAGAAATGGTGTTGGGAAAACTGGCTAGCCATATGCAGAAAACTGAAACGGAACCCCTTCCTTATACCTTATACAAAAATTAACTCAAGATGGATCAAATACTTAAATGTAAGACCTAAAACCACAAAAACCCTAGAAGAAAATCTAGGCAATACCATTCAGGACATAGGCATGGGCAAAGACTTCATGACTAAAACACCAAAAGCAATGGCAACAAAAGCCAAAATTGACAAATGGGATCTAATTAAACTAAAAAGCTTCCACACAGCAAAAGAAACCATCATCAGAGTGAACAGGCAACCTACAGAATGGGAGAACATTTTTGCATCCTATCCATCTGACAATCTAATATCCAGAATCTACAAAGAACTTAAACAAATTTACAAGAAAAAAACAAACAACCCCATCAAAAAGTGGGCAAAAAATATGAACAGACACTTCTCAAAAGAAGATATTTATGTGGCCAACAAACATATGAAAAAAAGCTCATCATCACTGGTCATTAGAGAAATGCAAATCAAAATCACAATGAGATACCATCTCACGCCAGTTAGAACGGCAATCATTAAAAAGTCAGAAAACAACAGATGCTGGAGAGGATGTGGAGAAATAGGAACGCTTTTATACTGTTGGTCAGAGTGTGAATTAGTTCAACCATTGTGGAAAACAGTGTGGCAATTCCTCAAGGATCTGGAACCAGAAATTTGACCCAGCATTCCCATTACTGAGTATATACCCAAAGGATTATAAATCATTGTACTATAAAGACACATGCACATGTATGTTTATTGCAGCACTATTCACAATAGCAAAGACTTGGAACCAACCCAAATGCCCATCAGGGATAGATTAGATAAAGAAAATGTGGCACATACACACCATGGAATACTATGCACCCATAAAAAAGGATGAGTTCATGTTCTTTGCAGGGACATGGATGAAACTGGAAACCATCATTCTCAGCAAACTAACACAAGAACAGAAAGCCAAACACTGCATGTTCTCACTCGTAAGTGGGAGTTGAACAATGAGAATACCTGGACACAAGGAGGGGAACATCACACACTGGGGCCTGTCGACGGGTGGGGTGCTAGGGGAGGGATAGCATTAAGAGAAATACCTAATGTAGATGGCAGGTTGATGGGTGCACCCAACCACCATGGCACACGTATACCTATCCAACAAATTTGCACGTTCTGTACATGTATCCCAGAACTTAAAGTGTAATTAAAAATAAAATAAAATAATGCAAAATAAAAAAATGCTTTTTGAAACACAATATTATTGAAGTTTGGACCTTTATTTCTAAATGTAATATTATTCCTAGGTTTATAAATCGTTTGATCATTTATTTTGAGGATCGTTATTTCACTTCATGAGAAAGAACCTCTACAGTTTCTTTCAAGCATAGTCTACTTTCTAGGAGAGAAAAAAGGTACTGTTGTTACATCTCAGTAAAGGCAGCAAATGTACATTCAAATGTCCTTCTCTGGGATAGTTACACTACTATGAGAATTGTGAACTCCGATTTTAGAAAACACACAGTTCATCAGGTCTTGACTTTGGAGACAAGATTCACACTGCAAACATTTAATGTACTCTTTCTGTCATTTTTATTTACATATTTAAATTTTACATCTCTTTATGAAACTATAATTGTTAAAAATGAGGAGTTTTTGGTGGGGACAGGGGTAAGTTGTCTATTACATTTCTTTTAAGGGCCTAGAAATTAGTCCAAGTGAAGACAAAATTTCATCCATGATCAAGTGAGCAATGAATTGGTGAAAGGTCACATAGGGTAACCGGGAGATCTGGAGGGTCCCAGGGTACACATGACTGTGCAAGCTTACCACCAGACCACTGTGGTCTGCTCTCTGCAGAGACATCCTGTGGTTAGCTGAGTCAATAATTGAAGTTCCCAAAACTTCTTCCCCAACAAAAATAATGAGCTTTAATAAAATTGTACTTACTGTTATGCAAAGAATGAGACAGGAAAAGAGAATCAATTGAAGGGAACGCATTGTTAGACTTATCACTGCACTGCCATCAACAAGAAATTATTGAGTACCTACTATGTGAAGGTTCCTTTGGGTACCAAGTATATGGTGTAATTCATACCTGTACAGAACTTTCACTTTTGTCTAGGAGATGATGACATGTTTTCTCTGTTCTTCTCTCTTTCTTTGTCATTCTCTCTCTCTCTTTTCTACATATATAGAGAGAGACATACAGCACAAATATACTTGTGTACATATAAAAAATACACACATAAAAACTTGACAAAATAAAGCAGCTTATAAGAAATACCCTAAAGCTGTACAAACAATAACCATTCCATAAGTTTAGAGAAAGGTCTGTGCCTGTTTTTGTTGTTGTTTTCAGGATAGATGTAGAAGAGAAACAAAAGACATGAGGAGAAAGAGAAAAAAAAAAAAAAAGAAGAAACTCCCCAGGATCATCTGTTTTTCAGATGTCCATGTTATAGGTGACTAGAGTCTAAACTAAGCTATAACTGTGAGAATAAGCACAGAAAGGCATGACTTTTTGAGGCATTTTGGAAATACAAAACTACAGTTTTCATGCTTTTATTGTTCCTTTCCTAGAGCACTTTCCCCAACCACTCATCTACAGAATTGCTTCTCAATTGGCAAAAACTAGATTTTTTTTTCCAATTCATCATGGACTAATAGTTTTATAAAATACAATAAAAGTAAATTAGTAGAAAAATAAATAATAAATACTTTCAAAATAAAGTCCCAATTTTTTATTATTAAATTCACCAAGCATAAGGTTACATTTTTAGTAAATATAATAAGAACAAGCCTAATGGGGGTAAAAAAACAAAATACAATGAAAAATGGTAAATACGGCCTGGCACGGTGGCTCACGCCTGTGATCCCAGCTCTTTGGGAGGCTGAGGCGGGTGGATCATGAGGTCAGGAGATCGAGACCATCCTGGCTAACATGGTGAAACCCCATCTCTTACTAAAAATACAAAAAATTAGCCAGGCGTGGTGGCGGGTGCCTATAATTCCAGCTACTAGGGAGGCTGAGGCAGGAGAAGGGTCTGGGAACCCGGGAGGCAGAGCTTGCAGTGAGCTGAGATCACGCCACCGCGCTCCAGCCTAGGCAACAGAACAAGTCTCCGTCTCAAAAAAAAAAAAAAAAAAGGTAAATACTGTTCATTAAAAGTGTGCATATAGGCAGTAAATATGGAACATTGCTACTCTATTCATAACTTTTTTTCATTTGCTATCATGACTAAACAAAAATTAGTGAAATGGTGACTCCCAACAATAAAAGCCTTTAAACACACTTTAAACAAACATAGTGTGTATTGATACTTAAAGTTTTTAGCATGACAAATGAGTTTGTTTTTTTGCCTGTTAATTGATCTAATCTAGGTTGAATTGATGACAACTCTGCTTGCAGAAGATAATATATGTTTTAACTTCTATGTTTTATCAGTATTACATTAATAGTAGAGACAGCATCTTAGAGGATGCTGATATGAATGAAAAAAGGTCATTCAGTACATGCAGAAATTTTCATTTTTAACTAATCAAAATGAAACAAGGGATATTTTATTTTAAAAATTCATAATTACTTTTTCATTAGTAACCAGTTTCAGTACTTTTTCCTGTAGAGTTACAGTTAAATTTAAATTAGCTTTTAATGAAAGAAATAAATTTTGGATTATGTACACATTTGGCTTACAGTTGACAAACTAAAATATCCCTAGTTGGAACATGGTTCTATTGTGCATAGGACTTCTACATAGCTCACACCACCGGCAACAGGAGTGTGATGGCCTCTACTCTTTTTACCTAGTTATCTAACACACACGACAATTATTACAGCCACGCCAAACTGCTATAAAAGTTTCTAACACCTAATCTCAATGTCTGCATTTTTCCTTTTGTAGACAGGAAACAAACAACATTTAGACTGCACCATTCCACAGATCACAATCCCACCCCACTTCCCAGCTTCTATTGGTCTCTGATTCAGCTGCCTGTGTATTTCCTTCATAATCCTTTCTTGTTTTGTCTTGTAATAATCGTTTATCTGTTAATCTTTACATATTAGTTTTCCCCATTAACATGTACTCTCATTAGGCCGGGCACAGTGGCTCACACCTGTAACCCCAGCACTTTGGGAGGCTGAGGTGGGAGGATTGCTTGGGTCCCAGAGATTGAGGCTGCTGTGAGCCATAATTGCACCACTGCACTCTAGGCTGGTCAATGGAGTGAGACTCTGTCTCAAATAATTTTTTTTAAAGTACCTTCATTAGAACAAGGGCAATGTCTATTTTGTCACAATGGTGTCTCTAACACCTTGCATAGGTGCCTTTCAAGCACCTGAAGGACTAATTGAATACTGAATGAATGAATTAGGTATCAGTTTAAAGCCACAAACTCAGTCAACGAAGGATGACAATGGTGTGGAAGAAGGGGTAAAGGGTGGAAACTAACATATATAAGCCTTTATCACATGCCAAACCTTAAGTTAGGCACTTTCCTTTATCTTGTTTCATTCTTACTCTAAACCTGTGAAACAGATGTTATTTTCCCTATTTTACAGATAAGGGAATTGAGGTTCAGAGAGGTTAAGGAACTTTCATGAAGTCACATAGTAAATGACAGAGTTGGAATCTGAAGCATTTTGGCTCCAACACTGACAGTATTTGCTGAGGGATCATATGTGTATAAGAGTCTGGGAAGAGGGGTAATGAATCATACACACACACACACAAATAGGAAACATGAAGGAGGAACATTCTCGGATTAGGAAAGGAAAAAATATGAGTTCACTTTTGGCAGATTGAGTTTTTGATGGAACCATTTGCATGGAAATCTGGAATTGGAGTGAAGGTTGTGAGATGAAGATAAAGACCCAGGAATGGAGTTGCTATGATGTTTATAATTGACTTTCAAACACTTCCACACATACAGTGTGATACTTCATGTAGAATTAGATTAAGCTATAAGCTAGATGCTGCCCATTTCTAATTAAGCATGCACAGTTCAAGAGGAATAGCTGACTCTCACTCAAATACCGTGTACTCCAGAGACACTCTTATTTGTATAAGCAATTTTGTTTTCTGGATCTCCATCAAAACCAATTCTTTGATTATTCTTATAGCAACTCCAGAGGACTTCCTATCAGTATAAGCAATTTTGTTTTCTGGATCTCCATCAGAACCAATTCTTTGATTATTCTTTTTTTTTTTTTTTTGAGATGGAGTCTCGCTCTGTCACCCAGGCTGGAGTGCAGTGGTGCGATCTCAGCTCACTGCAAGCTCTGCCTCCCAGGTTCACGCCATTCTCCTGCCTCAGCCTCCCAAGTAGCTGGGACTACAGGCGTCCGCCACCAAGCCTGGCTAATTTTTTCTATTTTTTTTTTTAGTAAAGACGGGGTTTCACCGTGTGTTAGGCAGGATGGTCTCAATCTCCTGACCTCATGATCCACCCGACTCGGCCTCCCAAAGTGCTGGGATTACAGGTGTTAGCCACTGCACCCGGCTCCTTGATTATTCTTATAGTAATTGTTAGAAACAGATATTTATTGGTGTAATGAGTGACTTTTAATTATTGCTATGAAATGTGCTTCCAGTGAAAGTTAAGCTACGAACAATGTGTTAGAAACACTCCCTTTCTATCCCTATGAATGCTTGAACAGAGGATAAGAAACAAGCAAGGCCAATAGCCTATACTCTTAGGGATGATGCAACAGGTGAGTGTCAGCTATGAAACTGGGAGGACTCTGATTGTCAGATGCTGATGATAGAGGTGACAGAACCACTACCTCTGGAATCTTGGTATTTCCTCAGGCTTGCAGAACAGGTTGCACAAATTGTTTCTTTTGTGATTGTATTCTAATAAATATTTAGATAATAAATGTTTTATGCATGTAGCAGAATTTGGTCTGGGACTTGCTTTCATAATCACCAGGTAATGATAGTGGAGTGTAGCTAACTCCCACTTTCCTCAAAACTTCTGCACCTACACTAATCTACTAAAAAGAACCTAGGAGTTGTATTTAGGTCCACTTGCAACAAGAGTTGTCCACATATGGTTGATAAATGAAATAACTCAGGAAGAGTATGAAGAATGAGAAGACCACAGGAAAGATACCGGAAGACAGTCAGTCAGTATTTAGAAATATGGGAGAAAGTAGAGTCCATAAAAAGACTGAAAAGTAATCAAAAGAAGAGGAGGAGGGGGAGAGCCGAAAGTAAGTTGTCGCCAAACTAAAGGGCTTAAAAACTTCAAGATATGGGTAATGAGCTGTTTCAAATGCTTCAGAAAAGTCTAGTAACACCCAGACTGAAATTTTTTTAAATCCAGATTTTTAACTATTAGTACTTGACTGATGACCTCAGTGAGAGCTGAACCAAGGTAAAGGGCAGATGTAAGCACTGAAGCCAGGTTTCAGGACATTACATAGTGAATAGGCAGTAAGGAGATGAAAACAATGAGTGGGACTTGAGTACATAATGGAAGAGAAAGAAGTAAGGCAAAATAGAGCATAAATACAGAAGTGGCTGCTACTTGCATTTTCTTTTAAGATCAGAGAATCTTGAATATAAGTTGAAGATGCATTTGAAAGAAAATCTAATACATGGAGCAAGAATTGAAAGCAGAAAGTAGATGGGCCAAGAAGACAGGTAGGGAATCAACCGAGAGTATGAATGGAGATTTAGGTAAGATTGAGCTGGAGTAGGGTTATGAGTTCATCCTGACAGCTTTCAGTTTCACTGCAAGGAGGCAGAGCAAAGGGAGGCTTACTGTGCTAAAATGTAGAGACAGGAAAGAAGAACCACAAAATAGTAATAAGTATTTGGGGTAATGGAGATGAGAAAGCATTTCTTTGAAAAGTTAGATTCCTTAATGCCCTCATTGATTCATCACACGGATTCTGCCCTTTAAAAGAATGCAGAGACCACAATTTATTTATTATTATTAATTTTGAAAGACAGAGTTTCACTCTGTTTCCCAGGCTGGAGTGCAGCAGTGCAATCTTAGTTCACTGCGGCCTCAAACTCCCAGACTTAAGCAGTTCTCCCCACTTAGCCTCCCAAATAGCTGGCACTACAGGCACATGCTGCCATGCCTGGCTAATTTTTGATTTTTTATTATTAATAAGGATTTCATAGAGACAACTGATAAAGAACATGTTTACTGCCTAAACTGTCTTGCTTTGGAATTCCTGAGCATCCAGCTCCCAACCAAAGGCAATTATTAATGTGCTGTTTAGTTTGTATCTTTCCAAAAGTGATAAAAATCTAAATCTTTATAAGATCAATGGTTATAGCAATATAAACCCTACTAAATCATAAACATTTATACCTTGTCATAATAATATATCATTTATTTAATAAATAAATATATATCTACTTATCTAATATAGATATACATATAAATTTATTCCTATAAATTTCTTTTTTTTTAGAGATGGGGTTTTGCTAAGTTGCCCAGATTGGTCTCAAACTCCTGGCTGCAAGTGATCCTTCTGCCTCAGCCTCCTGAGTAGCTGGGACTACAGGCACACAAATCCATGCCTGGCTAATTTTATTTTACTTTTTTGGTAGAGTTGGGGGTCTCCCTATGTTGCCCAGGCTGGTCTTGAACTCCTGGCCTCAAGAAATCCTGCCACCTTGGCCTCCCAAAATGCTGGGATTGTAGGTGTGAGTCATTGCACCCAGCCTATTCCTGTAATATTAGCATACAGAAAGAAATGTTGTATTTAAATTAGTGAAAAAGCTATTTCTATCTACAGCATAGAATTATAAATTCTCACTATCTTTGATCAGAAGGGAACTCAGAAATAAGCAGACCAAATGTCATTTTGTTTATTTTTTGTCATCATAAAATAAAGCACTTCTTGGAAAATACTAATACGTGTACTGTGCTTGAAATATTTGAAGGATATTCTAGGGTTGTATTAAAGTCTGTTGCCTACAACAGAATTTTATGTTTGGGACACATTTAGAACCTATATATCATCTTTGGAAAAAGATCTGAGTATATGTTTCTTGTGTTTACTCCAGCAGAATACTGCCATAATACCTTCAGATCTTTCCTCTCTTGGAGAGGCACCGTGTCCTTAGCTGCTACTCAGCATCCTGTTTATAGCTGACATCCTTATGAACCTGGAAGTATTGTGCTTCCCACATCACAGCAGCAGACACGTGTGCATGCCCTAACATCCTGTATGAAAAGCATTTGAGTTTCTAACATCACAACACTATGTTCTGCAAATCTGTGGGAGAATTCTCTCAAAGGAGTTCAAACAAATAGCCATCACACCTTTTTGAAGTTCATAAAAACCTTTTTGATTTTCAAAGACTTTCCCAATAAAGAAACAATAGAGGCTAGAATTTTCACACAATCATTTGACTAGAGTTTGTCAGATGTAGACGAACACTATAATTGTTTTGCCATAAATTAACATTTACACCAGTTAATCGTCTTTGTTGGAGAGTTGAAAAGAATGCAAAAACAACAACAACAACAAAACAGAAGGGCAATGATCTAATTTTATTGTTTTTCATTTCCTTCAAGCCAAGTGTAGAAACCCCTATGTTCATTCAGGGGGAGGAAAAAAAAAAGATGAATGCAAATATCCTGGAAATGTTTTTCAACACAAATTACAGAAATATCATCAAAAACTACTACACTATATCCACAAACTCTTACAGATTTCCTGCACTGACTCCAATACAAGGATAAGTTGTTTCTAAACCATACTTTTGACATACAAAAGAAGTAGTTAACTCCTTCAGTAAATTATAACTTATTTTGAGCTCCTTAAACCAAGAAACTAAATGAGATTGTGACTCTGATAATATTCCTTTACTAAAGCATTGTTTGCAACTTCTTCCCTCTAACTATCAGGTCCTAGAAAGAAACATGAAGCCACAGACCTGCAATGAGAGGAAATAAGTCATCGTTACTCTAAAATTAAAGTACCTATTCCTGCTTTACAGTTTATCAGATGTTTGTTCCGGATGCTGATTGTTTTAAAACTTTGTCTAAACATAGTATATTTCCTAAAGGAATATTAGCAAACCAATTGCTCGCTTCTAGTGACAACATCCTAAATTTTATTAACATAGGAAAGATAAATGAGTAAACAGACACAGTGCTAGTCAGTATGCGTATTTCCCAAGAAAGCTAAAGTCAGGAAAGAATATAATATATGCTTTTTACTGTAACTTATTAATTATCAGTCATAACCAAGATCTACCTAGTGCTAAGTTCTTGGAAGTGAGAAACACTACCTTTCTGATAAGAAACATAAAATTACCTTTTTTTTCCTAGTTCCTGATAAGATTATGTATCAGTGACCAAAATCTTATGAACTTGATCAAATGAATATCAGAATGTTCACTAATGTTCACTCATTCTCTCAGTACCCTGTACCCTATCACTTCTTACACATACTTGTGGTTTGATTTTCTTAGCGAAGAACAACTTTTAGCGATGGAAACTTGTCTAAGCCACGATGTTTATTTTCTCAAGGTTTTTTTTGTTGTAAATTGAAAAGGAATCCACTTTTCTGGATTGAAGTTTTTGCCTTTGGGGATTACAACAGCTTTGCTCTATTTTTTTCCTTTTAATTTTTAAGTTCTCCATACTTTCAGCCTCTTCCTGAATAAAGAATAATTATTTGACTGAAATTTATTTTCAGCACACGACCAAAACAGAAATCTTTTGAAGAAGCTCAAAATAACACAGGAAATACTGAAGGGCTAATAGCTCAGAGTCCTACAGCTATTTAGATTTACAGAAGAAAATTAAATCAATCAGTGTGTGTAGTAAGGGCTTTTAAGATATTTTTAATGAAATAGAAATTAGTCAATCCATCAGGTAAACACGGCAATCTGGAATGTATTTAGGTAAACTGGAGATGGAGATTAGTTCATAGGTCAGCAAAACACCATTAGTATTTTGGAGTTGTCTTGAGGAAATGGGTCTTTCAAAGCACTGATTGTGCAATAGCAGCTGAGTCACTTAGGAAATTATGAGCCTGAATCCTGTGAGATGCCATCAGGTCCAATAAATATTATGCTTTTCTTCTCCCATCTCTTTCAACACATCTGCATGATCTTGGTTTGAAGGTCATCCAGCTGTACTATGAGTAACCTTTGCTAATCTTTCCTATGAATAATTTTAGTTTTCCTCTTTTTAATTAATAATCCATGCAGAATTTTGTTTTTTTGTTCACTCTGGTTTACTGTACCATCTGATGAGGCAATGGTCGCACAACTTACAATTTAAGAGCTTCAAATGGACCTGCAGCCCCGGAGTCAAAGCTGGTTCCCGGCCCAGTCCCTTCTGGCAGCAGCCTGCCTCCTCTTTCCTTTCAAGGACTTCCTGGGAGGTAGAGTGGACACAGCCATCTCCAAGACGGAGGTAGCTCCCATCAAGTGAATCAAGCTGCTGCTGCAGGTGCAGCATGCCAGCAAGCCGATCACCGCAGATAAGCAATACAAGGGCATTACAGACCATATAGGTCCGTATTCTCAAGGAGCAGGGAGTCCTGTCCTTCTGGTGCAGTAACCTGGCCAATGTCATCAGATACTTCCCCACCCAGGCTCTTAACTTTGCTTTCAAAGATAAATACAAGCAGATCTTCCTGGGTGGTGTAGACAAGAGGACCCAGTTTTGGCACTACTTTGAAGGGAATCTGGCATCAGGCAGTGCTGCCGGGGGTACATCCTTGTGTTATGGGTACCCTCTTGATTTTGCCCGACTAGCAGCCAATGTGGGTAAAGCTGGAGCTGAAAGGGAATTCTGAGGCCTCGGTGACTGCCTGGTTAATATCTACAAATCTGATGGGATTAAGGGCCTGTACCAAGGTTTTCACGTGTCTGTGCAGGTTATTATCATCTACCAAGCTGCCTACTTCAGTATCTATGACACTGCAAAGGGAATGCTTCTGGATCCCAAGAACACTTAACATCATCAACAGCCAGATGATCGCACAGACTGTCACTGCCATTGCTGGGTTGACTTCCTATCCATTTGACACCATTGGCTGCCACATGATGATGCAGTCAGGGCACAAAGGAACTGACATCATGTACACAGGTATGCTTGACTACTGATGGAAGATTGCTGGAGAAAGATTGCTTGTGATGAAGGAGGCAAAGCGTTTTTCAAGGGTGCATGGTCCAATGTTCTCAGAGGTGGTGCTTTTGTGCTTGTCTTGCATGATGAAATCAAGATGTACACATAAGTTATTTCCTAGGATTTTACCCCCTGTGAACAGGCATGTTGTATTATATAACATATCTTGAGCATTCTTGACAGATTCCTGGCTGTCAATTTATCAGTGGCAACTATTTACTGGTTGAAAATGGGAAGCAATAATATTCATCTGACCAGTTTTCTCTTAAAGCCATTTCCATGATGATGAAGATGGGACTTAATTGTATTTTTTATTTCAGTCACTCCTGATAAATAACAATTTTGGAGAAAGAAAAATACCTAAAATTTATTAAAAAGTTTCAAAAAAAGAAAAAGAGAAAGAGAGAGGGTATGGGTGTGTTGTCATTCATTCAATTAGCCTGGCTGCTGAAATAAGCTAGGAGTAGCTATAAGTCATTGTAGTCAGGAAAATATCTTTTTCTTACAAGGGTATGAAATTATTTACAGTATGATTTTTGAAGCATTAATAGTTGATAAGATTTATATAAATGGTATCATACACAGAAGGCAAATGCTTTTAAATATTTTTTAAGTGGGACTAATGTTGTAGTGTGAGAAAAAGAGCCCGAAGTATTAGGCAAAAAAGAGTAAAATGTCTGCAGAATTGTTAACATATAGTTCTCAGGCTACTTGGAAAATGCCTCTCACTTTAAAAAGTAGTTTATGACTAGTCTTTTTTCCTTTTTTATTTTTTTAACGTAACTAGATTTTAGGTTGAGTTCTAGTACTGAATAAAACTCAGAAAGATCGGTTTTTAATATTTCTTGTTTGATTTGATACATTAACCATAATACTGGCCTTTGATATTAGGCTTTAAGCCCTTCATCTAGACTCTGTCATATTGCTAACGGGCAAAAGGTTGATTCTTACACATGCCATCTGGTTAACAACCTGCCAAGCAATTACTAAATACCTGTTGTGCATACTGCGTTAATGCCTTGAAAATTGTGTGTAAAGGAAGTAAAAGACAGCGTCCTATCTTTGAGGAGTTGCTAAACTCTTTGGCATAAAATAATGAGTGGCTTTTACTGCCTCTTCTTCCTCCAACCGGCTCTTAAATATGCTTATATTTACTTCTTTTTTGCCAGCATTGTCTGTGAGCATTTGTATCATTTCCCACCAAGACCAGTGCCCTGGGCTCCAATTACCACATGTAAGCTAGCGTGTCCAAAATTTCTGTTTCTAGTCCCAAACTCTTGCTCAAACATCAGAGTTGCACTTTCTTTTGTTTTCTGGATAAATTCGTGCATATCTACCAAAAGTTCTTCAGAAACTGGAAGTTAATTTATATTCTCTATCTCCTCCACTTGGTATCTTCTTCTTTTTTTTCTTTTTCTTATTTCAGAGGGAGTCTCGCTCTGTCATCCAGGCTGGAGTGCAGTGGGCACGATCTTGGCTCGCTGCAACCTCCACCCGCCAGGTTCAAGCAATTCTCCTGTCTCAGCCTCCCGAGTAGCTGCAACTACAGGTGAGTGCCACCACGCCCAGCTAATTTTTGTATTTTTAGTAGAGACAGGGTTTCACCATATTGGTCAGGCTGGTCTCAAACTCCTGACCTCAAGTTATCTGCTCGCCTCAGCCTCCCAAAGTGCTAGGATTACAGGCGTCAGTCACTGCGCCCAGCTATCTTCTGCTTTTTAAAAGTCTGTTAGTGGCTCACAAAATCAGGGAATTTGGAATTCTCCTTCTCACTCACATCATCATTAAGATCTGCCCACTCTCCCTCCAAATATCTCTCTATTAAAAAGTTCCAGAGTAGTTAAGTTTATGTTAACTGCTAGGGTAGCCTTACTTAACTGGTCTCTCTTCTTCTAGTAGCTTCCCTCTTCCATTCACCAATCTGTATAATTTTTCTAAAGTTCATATGTGATTACTCATGTAACTCTCATGGTAAAAAGAAAAAAAAAACCTTTAATGGTTCCCATATGCCTACAGAAAATATCCCAAAATCTTTATCATATTATAAAGTATCTTTTCTGCCTAGCAACGATCTATACTTCCAACCACTTTCCTAGTCTCTCTTTTCCCACAGGCTTTCTTTCCCTGCTTTCACACTACAGAGTCTCAATTTTTGGAGCACCTTAGAATTACGTGGAGTTTTATAAAAATGCAGATTCCAAGACTCTAGACCCAGAATCTCTTTAGTACAGCATGGGAATCACTCGTTTTTACTATTAACCTACCCTAGAATTCCCTCGCACAGCTCATCCCCCACCTTACTTGTTGTTCCAGCAAATTTCCACTTATGCTTTAAGGTCTTGCTCAAATATTCTCATCTCAGGGGTTTTTTTCTACATAACTCACACAGTAGAAATCACTCTCAGTCATTGTGCTTATGGAATTCTAAATATTATTCAAATACATAGATTTATAAATTATTTTTGTTAAAACCACACTTCTCATTCCCCTTCCTCTTTTATGTTTCTCCATAATATTTAGTGTCATCTGACATGTTGTATATTTTACTTATTTATTTTCTTATGTTTGTCTCCTACCACAAGAATATACACTCCAGTGGATAGAGATTTTCAACTCTTTATTCAATGACAAATGTCAAACATACAAAAAAGTTTAAAGATTTGTACAATGAGCCATCTTATGAACGCTCATCATGCAGAGTCAATAACTGCTACCATGTTGTCACTATTTGCTTCATCTATCTATCCAGAAATAGATATAGCTGCAAACTTTCCCATTTTATAAAACAAGTACAGATAATTCCTTCTAATTATGTGCAATTTTTTCACAAATACAACCACTTATTCACAAAAGAGAACTCAAAAAAGATTTAAGAGTTTATTTGGGTTTTTGTTTCTTTGCTTTTTAAATAGAGACAGTCCAGGCTGGTCTCGAACTCTTGACCTCAAGCAATTTCCCTGCCTTGGCCTCCCCAAAGTGCTGGTATTACAGACAAGCCACCAGACCGGGACAAAAGGGTTAATTTGAATGTGTTTCTCCTGTTGAAGAAGACTATAAACTCTAGGAAACAAACATTTATTTCCTGAATCATTTGATAGTAAATTGTATACTTCTTGAGAGTTCTTTCCTAAATACTTCATTATGTATTTCTTAGGAATAACATTTTCTATATAATTTTGACACCTAGAAAATCAAAATAACCCCTTTCTCCATTATCAAATTTTCCTAATTTTCAACTGTTAAGATTTCTCTTTGTTTTTTCGCTGCTATATTCCCAACAGCCTGAACAGTCATTGGCTCATAGCAAGTCTTAAATAAATAATTTTTAAATTGGTAGATCTGTATTTCTGATTAAACTGAGTTTCTTGAAGGCAGAAACTATGACCTTTTTGTCCCAAGTCCCTAGCATAGTGCCTGGAATATGGTAGGAGCTTCATTAAACGTTTGTATAATTTAACTGAAAGGAAGGACACATTATATTAATTGTAGTTATAAGAGTTGTGGTGACATAGAATTAAGGCATAATCAGAGAGGAAATAATTCAGGAAAAGAAAGGAAAGCTGATGTTTCTGAGAAGAATTTAGATCCAAGTCTTAAAGGAAATGGTGTCACCCAGCATGGCACAAAGGAAATCTCTTTTCCACAGATACAGATAATCTTTTCTGACTTCTTACAAATAAAAGATCTTTGTCACAAAGGAGAACCTGTGAGACAGAAAGAAGGCTCAGTTTCTGTCACTACTGTTGAAGACAGCTACTCGAGACCATGAAATAAGTAACATTGTCATGGACAAAAGATGGCAACATTTTCAGAATATATTGTATCAAACCATATAGCATAACCTAAAATTAAAATACACTATTGATTTTGGTTGCCTTTCTTTAATTGATTTCTTTGTAATATCCAATTACATGAGTTTTTGTTTTATGTTTTGTGGATCCTACCCTGAACTAGGAGGCAGAAAAAAATCTGGGATGTAACTCTGGTCCTGCCTACGGAAAGATGGGTAGCTTTCGGTCACCACTGCTCTGGGTCTTGGTTTCTTCTCTTTTAAAATAAAGAAGCTGAGTTGGAATCAATAGTTTATAAACTGTATTACTAATAAAAGCATTTTTATGCTGCAATTTTTTATGGGTCATGTTGTCAAAATTCAAAATGAAAAAAAAGACAAGTGAAAAGTATTGCTCCTAATCCTGAACCTCAACAGTCTAGTCCCACACACTGAATACACTAAAGCTCCCAATTTTTTTGTGTAGTTTCTGAGAGACATTGTAAGTATAAATAGAAAATGTATTTATAAAATATATATGCATATTTTGTTTTTTAATGAAAATGAGGGGTAGGTTATTCATACCATTCTATGCCCTGCTTTTTACATTTCATGATATATCTTGGAAATTCTGTCAGTATGTAGATTACCCATCTCATTTTAAAGTTGCATAATGTTCCATCCACGACTATTTATTTTGCCAGTTCCCTATGAGTAGACACATTGTTTCAAACTTTTGTAATTATAAATGATACTTCAATGAATAATGTGTACATAAATCATTTACAGAACTATATTTGTAGAATAGAGCCCCAGAACTGGAACTGCTGGATTAAATAATATGTGCATTTATAATTTTTATTCTTGACAAACAGAGGTTTTTTTCAATTTATATTCTCAGCAGAAATGTAAAAAAATATACAAAACCTCATGTTTCCCCATACTTGTGCCTATATAGTATGCAATGAAACATTTTTATATGTACATTTTAAGTAAAACATAAAATATCAGTTCTATTTTAATTTTCATTTCACTAATGAGTCCCTATATACATATGCATGTATAAATATACATTTCTATGTAATTCTTCTTTTTTATTTGAATCATACTAAATTTATAGACTATGCCTCAGTGACAAGTAACATATTTGATGTTGAGTTTTATTATCTAAGTATGCAATATATTTTTTAATTAATGTATTTTTTGCATGTTTTGATAAAACATTTTTATATGTATATTTTGTTAAGTAAAACATAAAGTATCAGTTCTATTTTAATTTTCATTTCCACTAATAATGAGTTGAGTCCCTGTATACATATGTATATATACATTTCTATTTAAAATTTTTCTTTCTTATTTCAATCATACTAGATTTACAGACTATGCTTCAGTGACAAGTAACATATTCGATGTTGAGTTTTATTATCTAAGTGTGCAATATATTTTTCTATCAATTAATGTATTTTTTGAGTCTCCCAATAGTGATTTAAAGTTTTCTTCATACTAATCTTACACATATCATGTACAGTATATTCCTAGGTATTTACTCTGTTTTGATGGCATTGAAATAGGGTCTCCTCTAAAATATATTTCTAATTGTTGTCTAAACAACACATACACACACACAGAGTACTGTTTTTCAGTTTGCTGTAAACCATGTGTTCCTATCCTTTAAAGATTTTTCTGTCAGAATGTTGTTGATTTTTAAGTTATTTTAAATACTCTTTATATGTTGAAAATATTAAACATTTTTTTTAGTGCCCAGTATTTTTCTTCAGTTGGTTGTTTTCTTTAGACTTTTTATATAATGGGGTCTGTCTTACTTCATTAAATTACTCTAATTTATTATTTTACTCTTTAATATCTTTTTGGTATTATGTTAGAAAGATCTTCCCCATTTCAAGAATATTTTAAAAACTCCTTCATGATTTCTTCTGTAGTAAAGTTCCACAGTACTTCATGTGAAAATATTACCTCCAACATAATATGATTGACAATGGGTTACCACCTTCACACAGCCTCATTTTCAAATAGAGATTGACTGAATTTCTTATTCCAAGTTAATGTCAGTTGAAGCACAAAGAAGATAATAAAGCTGGGGAAGAGAATAGCAGGCAGCTCTGTCTGTGGAAATATTCTCTGCTTCCAGTCTCCCCAGAGGGAGCTGACAAAATGGCTCAACTATGCTCCAGCATCCTGGAATTGCTGCTGCCAAACATAAACCAGGAATCTTCCCCATCGATATTTAGGTGGACATGAACAACTGCCATGAGGGAGGGACAAACCGTAACCAGGTCTGGGTATGGACAGTAAAGCTGAAATCACAGAACTAAAATGTAGCCAACTAGTTACGCAAGCTTGCTGCTGTTTGGGTCATTTCATTAACCATACAGTAATGCATATTTTAAACAACTTAAACACAATTGAATTTAAACAATCGAATTTTGATATCCCATTTATTTTATGGTGGGGATATTGTGGTATGTTGTGGGTTTTTTTTCAACTTTTCAAACTATAAAACATCAGGAATTCATTTGTATATAAAATATGAAGTCTGCAGGAACTTGACCTTTTTCAGATGGATACCAAATGTTCCTAATATTATTTATACCTAGGAATAATGTTCCCCATTGATACAAAATGCCACTACTATCATCTGCTATGCAAAGTATGTAATAAATATACCCAGTTTTTTTCTGGACTTCCTACTTTATCCATTGATATGTCTAGTCACATGACTGTCACATTGTTTTAGTCCTTGTAACTTTGTAAGCATTCTAATATGTTGTGGACTATTAACAACCCCTACTACCAATTCTATTTTTCCCCTGTTACATTTTATTTTTATGTATTTTTTAGAAAACTTGAGAACCATCTTGTCCAGTTTCAATTCCTATTTCTTATGTGAATCATACTGAATTTATGAATTATACCTTAGTGAAAAGTGATATGATTGATGTTTCATTTTATTATCTAAGTACATAACATGTTTTGTTAATATTTTTGGAGATCCTTCAATAGAGATTTAAAGTTTTCTTTATATCCATCTTATACATAGCACATAAACTTTAGAGATTTAATCTTTTCTAATAGTGTTAAATAGTGTTTTCTAAAATGTTTCTAATTGTTGTCTGAATGACAACCTGATTTTGTTCCAGAAAACTTACTGATTTTCTTTATTGCTTTTAAAGGTGTTTGTTTTTGTGTTTTAGCAATTCTCCTGAACATTCCAGAAAGACAATCAAATTATCTACAAATACTGGTAGCTTTATTTTCTCCTTTCTAATATTTATAACTCTAATTTCTTCCTTTTGTCTAATAGGCTAGGACATCCAGTTTGATATTAAATAATGACAGTCATAATGGATATTCCTGACTTTAATGCAACTTGGTCTAGTGCTTCACCATTAAGCATAATCCTGGTATTGGTGCTGAAGCAGATATATTTTATTATGTCATAAAAGTATCTATCTATTTCTATTTTAAATTTTTTATCAAAAATGAAATTTGATTGTTATATAGTATTTATTATCTTTGAGGATACTAAAAATGCTTTCTCTTTTAGAATTAGTTTTGGTAAATTATATCTTCCCCCAAAATTATCATCTTAATCTAGATTTTCAAATTTATTTACATGGAATTAAGAATTGAACAAAGTAATCTCATAAGATTGCTTGCATGTCCTTTTTTTCTGTGATTATTTTCTAGAACTTTCTTATTTAGCATATATGTGCTTTTTTCCCTTCTTGATTGAATTATATACAAGTGTATCTACTTAATTTTTTCCCCAAAGAACTAAATAATCAATTTATCAGCTGTACCAAATCTTCTGATTCCTAATTACAAATCCACCCCTCACCCTTCACTTTTTTACATTAACGTCTTTCCTATGCTTTTTATGGGTTTATTTGCTGCTTTCCTAGGCCCATGATGTCCTCCTTTCCTTGTCCCTGATAATATTCTACTCACATTTCTGTAGCTCAGTTCAGAAAATAGCTTCTCTGATCCCTTCATCAGAGGCAGTCATGCCTCTTCTTTGTTTATATAGCATCTGTGCACATTTAATCTGCAGCATCTTTTATATTTTATCTTAATTTTCTCTATAGCTACTTGAGGCCAAGAGCTGTATCTTATTTCTCTAACATACTTCTTTTAATATAATAGGTCTCAAGAAATGTTCAATAATATAATAATCTCAATGGGTATGTATAATGCTTACCTTTCTTATTCATTATTTTGATCTACAGCTAGAATCTTTACTTATATAACTGAAAATTCAATGAAATGAATTAGAGCCAATGGACAGTGAAGATCACTGTTCTCAGAGAAGTTCTTTATGCTATGGATCAGTGACTCCTTAATATATCTTCCTACTTTTGAAGAAATTGAACTGAATTTATTCTAGTTTATATAACAGGAAAGATGTCAAACTGTGGATCTGCTTATTCAAAGTGACTGAATTTTGTCAGGCTATTTATCAACAAATAAAGTATTTATAATTATGAACTCTCTTTGGACCTATTTTCTTTAAATATATTTTTATATTTAAGGCCATTCTTTGCTGCAAGTGACTCAGACTCCACCACTGATCTAATTTAATATATTTCATAAAAACTCCTCTGTCCCTAGTCTACCTTTTTAAATTCAGCTCATTGAAGGCCCCAAATGTAGTTTGAGATAAATTCCTTTGACTAAAAATTACTTTTATCTCTCAAAATGGAAAGCTTTTGGAAAATAACACACACTATCAAATAATTAAAAAATAAATAGATAATCTACTTTATACAAATTCTTTAATTATTAAATTTATTCAACTCTTTCCATAGTGTCTCTGGTTAGCTGGGTCTTAAGAAAGGAAAATTAAGCAGCTTATTGAGCAAGAGATTAGAAAAGGAAAAGCTGAGGACATGAAAGTTTTCTTACCCTACCTATTTGCTCATCACTATCATTTTTAGCCCTATAGAGCAAGCATTGCATTAATGTAAAGTCCAGGACATCCAGGACATGTTGCTTAATACTCAAAAGCCAATATGTCATCTATTTGCTCAAATTGACAAATATTTATTAAATGGCTGCTGTGTGTCAGGTACTGTTTTAAGTGCTTGAGATACATCTGTGAACCAAACATATTTTCATTCATGTCCTGTTGGAGCTCATATTCTACTGGGAAAAGTCAAATAATAAATAGTGATGATAAACAAATTATAGGCTGGGTGTGGTGGCCTACAATCCTGAGAGTTTGAGGCTGCAGCCTAGGTGACAGAGCAAGATCCTATCTCATACATAAATAAATAAATAAGAGAGAGAAAGGGAGAAACAGACAGAGAGAGAGACTGAGCTCGGTGGCTCACGCCTGTAATCCCAACACTTTGGGAGGCCGAGGCCAGGAGTTCAAGGCTGCAGTGAGCTATGATTGCACACTGCACTCTATCTTGGGCAATAGAGTGAGATCCTGTCTCTCTAAGAAAAAAAATATATATATATATATTTAATATATATTAAAAATATATATTACATATAAACTATATATATATATAGTTTTTTTGGAGGGTGGTGAGTGCTATGGAAAAATAGAGCCATTTAAGGGGAGGATCACACAATTTAAGGGGAGGATCAAGGGTGCCAGAGGTGGGGCAGGTTGCAATTTTAGATGAGATTGTCATAGTAAGCCTCACTGAGTAGGCACATTTGAGCAAAAATGTTTAAGTGTTAAGAAAGTTGACTATGTGACTATCCAAAGTATATAGTATTTTTAGTCTGAAGTTTAACAAAAAGGTCTGGGTTAGAGATAAAAAATTGAGAGTCTATGACATAGATAGGGAATTTAATTTCATATGACTGGTTGAGATGGCAAGGAAGGGAACGTAGATGAGAAGAAAAAGAACTAAACTCTGAGGAACTTCAACGTTGAGCATTTGGAGAGAAGAGGAGAAGCAAGTAAAAGGAGACCCAAAAAGCGGCAACCAGTGGCATGGGAGGAAAACCAGGAGAGCATAGTGTCCTTGAAGCCAAGAGAAAAAGTAAATCTAGAACAAACTTGTCCAGCTCACCAGGATAGCTTTGAATGCGGCCAACACAAATTTATGGTTGGTGGTGAGATTTTATTAAAACACCATGAGATTTTTTTTTGCCATTTAGCTCATCAGCGATCATTAGTGTTAGGGTATTTTATGTGTAGCCCAAGACAATTCTTCTTTTTCCATTGTGGCCTAGGGAAGCCAAAAAATTGGACAACCCTGGATCTAGAAGGAAGAAGGCCTTAACTGTGTCAATGCAGCTGATATGTCAAGTAAGATGAGTCCTGAGAATGGAGCGTGGCATTCGGTGGCATGTTATTGGTGACCACAATAACAGTGGAGGCATGAAGGGACCAAAATCCTGATGGCAGGGGGTTTAGGAGGTAGAGGAAGACACTGAGCATAGATAACTATTTCATAGAAGTAGCTACAACTACTACGTCTGCTTTACAAGTCCCAGAGAGATTTTGTACCCACCCAAGTTCATATAATAGTAGCCAGGGGAGCTGAGTTTGTTTGAATCCAGAATCTGCTCTTCGTGCCACTATCTCATACCACCTGCAATCTGCCCTCCTCACAGACATAATAATTCAATGAAAGAAGAATCATGGACTAGAAGTCGCCATTTATTTCTTGTTTTCTGTGTTTTCCCACCAAAAATTCAGACCAGTGTTTCTACAACCTTCCACAAAATAAGTTCTTCTCTCACTTTCTATTTTCATCGTTTCTGGGCCCTCCTGTCACTTCGATTATGTAACCATTTATCCTACCTCATCTGACACTCTCCTCTTTAGGGAAAAAAAAAAAAAAAATCCTGGCTGGATGTGGTGGCTCACTCCTGTATTCCCAGCATTTTGGGAAGCCAAGACAAGAGGACTGCTTGAGCCCAGGAGTTCAATACCAGACTGGGCAACATAGTGAGACACTATCTCTACAAAAATAATTTAAAAATTAAAAAACAAAATCCCTTGATTACTTCTATTCCCAGTTACCATATTCACAGTTTCCACTTCATTGAATCCTTATTTTATTTCCCACTGACCTAGGAATCAATGTCCTTCAGTGTATTTCCTCCACCCAACAGACTTTGTCTACTAAAACCTGTAACAAATCCACCACTGATTCTGGCTAGGAAGTAACACACCTCATATAGTTGGAAAATAAAGTGAAGAATCTTTGTGTGCATGTATGTGGGTTGAGAGTAAAGGTAGTGGCAGGCAAGCTGAAAACCAAGAGGGAAATAAAAATCTCAGAGAAAGTTAGGTTTACTGTGATCTCTCTAGCAGGGTTGGCAGAAAATGGGTCCAAGGGTGGGAACTGACAATATGGTCCATAGTATGACAAAGAGATATATTGGAAAATAGAGTTTCACACCAAAAGGCTTGCAGGTTTACAATGCGAGGATGGAGAGTGAGTCGGATAATCATAGACTTAGGCCAATTACATGGCAAGGAAGATAGTGAGAACGAGCCCACAGGTACAGATGATGTGGCACAAAGTGCCCTGCTTTTATTTCTCTCCTCATGGCATGGCTTCAAGTAGCTATGGCCCAGTTGTTTCATAAAGCACTCCCAAAATCTTCCTTTCAAACTGGAAATTCATAGTCACAGTGACAAGCTCAAACTAATTAAACTTCTATTTTACAATGTACTCTGTTTGGCATCACTTGAAATGCTGATTTCTCCACAGGAATTATTATCCTTTATGGACACGATCATCCCAGTCATAATATGCATCTCTGCAACTCAGAAATCTATTACTGATTTGTGCATTTTTCAGCCCGTTTCTGTATACACTGACCTCTTCCCTTATATTGCCTGCCCTTGCTCCGTAGAAGCTCATGACTCATGAACTTCTGAGTCATGCTCTGAAGTTATGTGAATTAGTCTTAATTTAGTACTCTCCCGTTATCAGTATAAGCCCTGCCTGCTGAGAGCTTTGTTTCACCTTCCTTCCTAGCACTTGGAGTTCTCTTAATTGGTAGTTGATAACTTCCACAGTGAGCATTTTACATGAGGCAGTAAAAGTTGGCCCAATGAAAAACAAAAAGAACAAAACAAATTGGCACTGAAAAGAAATTATATTGTGTAAGACATTAATACCCAGAAAAGCCAAGATTTTGTATATAAAAAGTTTCTTGTTTATATTGTTATAAAGTAATTAACATCACCTTCTAATAGCAGATCACAAATTAAGATGACAACTCTAGAGAACTTAATAGATATGAGAGGGGGAGATGGGGGAATTTATTCTCTTACGTCAAAGTAACAAGAGAAGCTTTGTTCATTCATAGCTATATATGTCAATGAGATTAAATTATTGCACCAGACAGGAAGAATTAGACTAAATAAGTGGATAACATGCACACACCAAGTTTTCCTACCATATCTTGGGGGCCCAGAGAGAATATAATCTGAGATTATAACATCATTTTATGTATTGACACTGTATGGTATTTAAAAGCCTTTAGGAACTAATAGCACCTGAGAACCAGAGAAACATGCCAATGAGTGTATTATCTGGTTTAGAAAACATGTAGACAATGATCCAAGGAATTCATTTCTATGTTATAACAGATAGCAACTCATTTAATTGTTAAAGAGTTTAGAAGAAGGATCTTGAAAGTGTGCCTATTATTTCCTTTTTTCTTTCTTTGTAGAGACAAGATCTCACTTGTTGCCCAGATGGGTCTCAAATACCTGGCTTCAAGTGATCCTCCCGTCTTGGCCCCCCAAGGTGCTAGGATTACAGTACGAACAACAGTGTCCAGCATTTTCTTTTTTTTCTTCACTGCTCTAGGCGTATTTAACTTTCACTGGTTTTCTGTGGGCATGAGCATGGTTTTTTGTTTGTTTGTTTTGGTTTTTTTGTTTGTTTGTTTTGGTTTTTTTGTTTGTTTTTTTGAGACAGAGTCTCACTCTGACATCCAGGCCTGAGTACAGTGGCCCGATCATGGCTCACTGCAGTCTTGACCTCACAGGCTAAAGCAATCCTCCCACCTCAGCCTCCTGAGTAGCTAGGACCACAGGCTTGTGCTACCACCCTCAGCTAATTTTTTTTAAATTTTTTGTAGAGATGGGGTCTCACTATGTGTCTGGGGTTGTCTCAAACTCTTAGCCTCAAGCAATCATCCTACCTCAGCTTCCCAAATAGCTGGGATTATAGGTGTGAGCCACAACACCTTGCCAGTGGTCATTTTTTCAGAAAAGAAAGTTTGATTTCTGCTAAATGTTTCACACATTTTTAAGGTTTGTAAGTAAAAAATCCTGGGAATTCTACAATCTCTTACTCATTCACGACAGTTTTTTTTTTTTCTTTAGAGACAGGATCTGGCTCTGTCTCCCGGGCTGGAGTGACAGTGGTGCAATTATAGCTTGCTGCAGCCTCAAACTCCTAGGCTCCAGGGATCCTTCTGCTCCAGCCTCCTGAGAAAGCATGCATCACTACACCTAGTGAATTTGTTTTGTTTTGTTTTGTTTTGTTTTGTTTTGGTAGAGGCAAGATCTCCCTATGTTACCCCATCTAGTCTCGAACTCCTGGCCTCAAGTGATCCTTCCACCTCAGCCTTCCAAAGTGCTGACATTACAGCATGAGCCACCAAACACAGCCATTCATAATAGTTTTACACACAGTTGATACTTTATTATTCATTCCCAGTGGATAATCCAGAATTTATTATTATTTGATCTTATAATGTATTATGCTTCTCCTCCAGAAAATTCATTTATTTTTGGTCTATATCAAGATGTTAATAAAAGAAGAAGGCCATATGTTTCTTAGCATCCAGGATTAAGTGCGTATGTGGTTCTGTCTTTATATATTACAGATGTGACTATAAATCAGAAGTAGATTGCTGTTCAATAGATATGCATTACATTACAGTTTAACAAAATATATCTATTTCTCCTTCCTTTGTTCTTCCTTCCTTTTACTTTTTTCTTTAAATATATTCATGAAGTCTCCATAATTGTCTATGCACTGTGTGAGATGTCATAAATAAAGCACTAAACAAGAAAGACAAACATATCCCTTGACCTCGTGAACCTTAGCATCCAGAGAGATAGCTGATTATTGTTCGTTTGTTTTTTCCTGAGGCAGGTCTTGCTTTGTTGCCTAGGCTGGAGTTCAGTGGCACAATCATGGCTCACTGCAGCCTCGAACTCTTGGGAGATATAGCTGAGTATTGAAGAAATCTCTATATAATCCCAATTGTCACTGTCATGATAGAAAAGTATAAGGAGACATGTATATTAATTTATGAGTCAGGCTTCCCTGAGAGAACAGCATAGCTGGACCTGAAGTATAAGGCAGATATAAGGGAGGAGATTTGGGGGTGGATACATTCCAAGCTGAAGTTAATACAGTGAGCAGGATTGTGAATGAGCATGGGAGGCTCTGTCTTTCCCTTGAGCCCAAACCTGGGGATGCCACTAAGTTAAAAAGGTCTTTGATGGATCCTAGAACTCAAATCAAAGACTGTGAAAAGCCCATGGAGAACCAGAAGGTAAGTCAAACCCCACAGAACCCAGAGGAAAGCTTTGTAGTTCTGGGCTTCTCTTGCTTCACATTTACTAGCCAACTCACTGCTTACTCTGCCATATTTGATTCGGGGGGTAGGCAGGAAACGTAAGCTCCAGACCGGCACCAGCCAGGGAAGTCAGTTCATCTAGGCACCATGGGATTCTGAGTAGGAAGTACAGAATAATCACCCAATGCAAGACTAAATGGCTTCCTAGCAACATCACTGAGTCCCTACTGAGTAGCTACAAGAGGAAGAAGCAGCGTGCAGAAAAGAACAGCGCTCTGCACAGGTTGGGGAGAAAGACAGGTTACAGAATGCAAAATCAGAGGCTCTTTTCCCTATGGTAGCCATTATCGAACACACATGTACACTTTCATCAAGAGGAGGGTCAGCTAGGATCCAAGCCATCATCCCTCTCTTCAGGTACATATCACCAGCCAAGGAAGATGGCAATTCCACAAATATGAACACACAGGAAAACACAGACATCTGAGGAGTACAAATGCAAGCTCTATGAAAAAAAGATTCAACTATCCATGAGAAAGCAAAACTAATAAATCAAATTGAATAAGACTAAATAAGACTTAATAATGCTTCTTAAGATGCTTAAGATTAAAATACTCATAATATCTTTATCAAGGATAGAGAGAATATTGAAAACATCAGGCAATTAAGAAGATATAAGTAGAGATATTAAGCATGCAAAATCTAATGTTGACATAAAGGATTTAGCTGGGCATGGTGGCTCAGGCCTGTAATCCCAGCATTTTGGGAGGCTGAGGTGGATGAATTACTTGAGGCCAGCCTGTACAACATAGTGAGACTCCATCCCTACTTAAAGAAAAAAAAAAAGCTGGGAGTGGTATGTTCCTGTAGTCCCAGCTACTTGGGAGGCTGAGGTGGGAGGATCGCTTGAGTCCAAAGGTCTAGGCTGCACTGAGCCGTGATTGCAGCACTGCACTCCAACCTGGGTGATGGTGAGACCCTGTTTCAAAAAGGAAAAAATAAAAATAAAAATAAAATAAATAAATAAATAAAGGACTTAATATCTTAGGGAGGTTGAGAAAAGAAAGTATCAGAAATGATTTCAGCCAAAGTTTGCAAGTGACTCATTTGGTTAATATCGAGATTCCTATACAGATTTTTCCTATTCAGTCATTTAATAGATTTTAGATAACATATTTAAGAAATGTTCCTCAAACCTTTCTCTATGACTCATTTTTTAGTTAAAAAGTTAATTCTATACAAAAAATATTGTTTTTAAGTAACACAAATAGTACATAAATACATGCTTACTGTATAAACTTCAACACAGAAGTATGTAGAAGAAAAATAAAACTTTCTCCTCAACATCATTCTCAACACACAGTTTGCTTTTCCTTTTCTTTAACATAAATAGGACAACATCATGGTATTCTTTTGCTTTTTTCATATAAAATATGTATTATTAATATATCTGTCATATATACATATTTCTGTGTATTTATAGCTCTTCTTGTTTTAAATTAGTTTTTTTGTGTCTTTTTACTTTATAATTTTGAAACTATTCATAATTATATGCGTATTATTAAAAAATCAAACAACACAAAAGTGTGTGTAGAGCAAAGTCAAAATCCCCTTTCATCTGTCTCTTTATTGTTTTATTCATTTACACACACACACACACACACACACACACATGAATATATGTATATGTGCATGCATGTATGTATATATTTTCACTGCTGTGAATTCGGGGACTGGGAAGACAGAAAAGTAAGCTTCCACGCAGATAGGTGCGGTGGAAACATATTGGTTTCCATTTCATGTTATTATATAAATTTAATCTCTTGTAGTTTGAATATAAACAGAATCAGACAATATCTATGACCCCATAATTTACTTTTTGACTGTAATATTTCTTAGCAACCATCTCAGGTAGGCATACGGAACTAACTTACATTACTGATGAATGAAAATTCTCAGGTTTACCATGCCAACAAAGATAGCATCTAGGTATTTTACCAGAGCTATACGGGACTATATTAGCTTGATCCTTATTCTAAAGATAGCCACTTGTTTGCTGGAAAATTTTTTTCTGAATAAACAGTAATGATACTGTGTCTGGAACAAATAGTAGCAAACTGTATACAGTACCAGAGTATTCCTTTCCTTGGAGTTTATGGAATTTATTAATATTACATTCCATTCTCAGGCAACTCTTGACCTTTCTAAATATTGTAGTTTAAAAACTAGAATGAAATATGCTGAAATTTCCAGTAATTATTAGTTTAGAGAATTTTCTACCAAAGAAAATTAAAGAATATACTTACGGGGGGTCTTAGAAACACACACAAAAACACATAGTTATGATAACCACTTGATTTTAATAATCACTACAATTCAGAAACAGTACTCCCCTTTATTCCTATTATTTTTATTGAAATAATCTGGCTTTTCTGTTGTGTATGTCTCTGGTTTAGTTTAATAATTTAGTTAATTAATAATGACCTACTGGTTTGTTTTTCCAGAATTTTTACTATTATAGTCAGGAAGTTTTATAGAATCACTGGAAAAATCTGAAGATATAATGATACTTCAGTTTGGTTCTTCAAATATAGGTCTTTATTCTTCTTTTTAATACTGGGCATTAAATAAGTCAAAGTTTTTTACACTTAACAAATCTCATCCTATTAAAAAAAATTCAAAAATTTTACAGAAAACATTTTTCAATTCCTATTTTTCAATTACTTTATATTTGAAGATATAATAACAAAGGGAAAAAAGAAGAAACAAAACTATAAAATGGAGCCGGGCACAGTGGCTCATGCCTGTAATCCCAGCACTCTGAGAGGCAGAGGCAGCCTGGACAACATGGTGAGACCTCATCTCTACTAAAATAGAAAAAAAGGCACACACCTGTAGTCCTAGCTATCTGGGGGGCTGAGGTGAGAGTATGACTTGAACCCAGGAAGTCAAGGTTGCAGTGAGCCCTGATCATGTCACTGCACTCCAGCCTAGGTGACAGAGGAAGGCCCTGTCTCAAAAACAAACAAACAAAAAAACAAAACAAACAAAACACTATAAAATGTAAAGATAGGGAAATTAAGGGTTTCATGTGCAGTTCAGTGTGAATAATATCTAGTAAAGGACAGAAAATACTGCTACTAACTTACAAATAATTAGGCAAAAGTTAAATTAATCCTGTGTTCATGTTACCTTTATTCAAAACAAAATAATTTTTCCTCCTCTCTTTGCTCCAGTTGAATATTCCACTATAGTTACTTGTGTGTTGTCATTGCTGCAAAATCCGAGTCCTTTTTTTTTTTTTTTTCTGAGACAGAGTCTCACTCTGTCGCCCAGGCTGGAGTGCAGTGGTGCCATCTTGGCTCACTGCAACCTCTGCCTCCTGAGTTCAAGCAATTCTCTGCCTCAGCCTCCTGAGTAGCTGGGATTACAGGTGCCCACCACCACACCCAGCTAATTTTTGTATTTTTAGTAGAGACAGGGTTTCACCATCTTGGCCAGGCTGGTCTTGAACTCCTGACCTTGTGATCCACCCACCTCAGCCTCCCAAAGTGCTGGGATTACAGATGTGAGCCACCACGCCGGGCGAATCTGGGTCCTTATGGAGAGAGTAAATCTCTTATTCCTCTTTATCTCATCACAATGGGACACACAGGGCACCTAGTACTCAACACATTATTAGTTGAGGTAATGAAGTAGAAAATTCATTTTTTTTCTTAGCGTCATCTTCAGGCTGAGACAAGAAAATGAATATGATTTTATTTTGCAACATATTTCTCCTGGGTAGTAAAAGGATTTGTAGTTCTTCTAATCTTTTGTGCATATAATGCTCCAGTTGACATAAATTCATTTCCATCCTGCCACTGGGGACACCAAATGTCTCTATTTTGGGATCTTAGGAAAAATAATACTGTTTAACTTTGACTCATTTATGTCAAGCATGTCCTTGTAATATTGTGTAGTTACAGGAATAAACTACAAAGACATCATCTTACATTTATATGAGGCTGTATGGTTTATAAAGCATTTTAACACATATTATTTTATTTCATCTTCATAACAGTGTCGTGACGTAGATAAAGCAGGGATTACTATTATCCTCTCTTTGATTTGGTTTCTTGTCTCTGAATGTCCTTACCTACATTTTCACTTTGTGTTATGTAAAGAACTAATGCCTTTAAACATCAAGTTAAATGGTCCAGATTGGACAAATGATTTGTTTAAAATCTCACAGATGGACTTTACACAGCAGATTCCGAACCCCAAAGTACACACCTTTGACTCATAGTCCATTATTTAGTTCCCTACATCCTCAACCAATTTTCCCATAGTTTTCCACCTTCCTTCCCCCTGCTCCCTTCACATAACTTAAATATATGCATATTCTAGAGTAATTAATTGAAAAATTTCTTGTAATTTGCCTATATAGTTTTCTTCCAGCCTGTTAAACTATCTGTAATTTTCCCTAGAAATCAAATTGTCTCTTTAAGTGATAGAAGCAATTCCGTGTTAACACAGCAATAAACACTAATATAGTGTCTGTAATGCACTGAGCACTGTTCTGTGTACTTTTAACAAATTTACTAATTTAATTCTCACCACAACCTAATAAGGCAGACACTGTTATTAGCCCCATTTTACAGGTGGGAACACTGCACAATCAGAAAGATGGAGTAATTTGCCCAAATTTATCCAATTATTAAGTGACAGAGCCAAGATTTAAACCCTGACAATGGGGTTCATAAGTGTGTGCTATTAGCCATTATGCTATAATGCCTTTCTATGGTTATAGAAACTTGATTACATAAATTCCACATATTTACCCTATACTAATGCAACACTTAGGAGAAAAGCAATAGTGCACTTCCGTATACCTCTTTTCAGGGCCTCTATAAGCCATGCTATCAACAGTGACTAGGTTCCCCAGCACCATGAACAGCATTATTGCTGTTCAGAAAAAAATATGAAAAACTTCAAAATAATGTAAAAGTATGATTACATGACCTTTCAATGTCACACTGGAGCATTGTTTAACAGGGTCACCCAACAATTATTAAAATCTAGTGCAATGACCCTTTCCTTGATATACCCTTTATTACTAACTAGAGCCCAAACTCTGTGATATTGTATGTTACCTTGTAAATATTATCTGATAGAGAGGCAGATAATTTCTACCTGGTTGAAATTATAACCCCAAAGGATATAGTTTTATTGCCTTTTAGTTTATTAACCATGTTTGTATCTGACTATCAGTCTTTTTCTTCAATGCATATCATTACTTAGTTCCTCAAATGTTCTTTAAGCCAAGTTACCATCCTGTGCCCCTAATTCATGAGTTAAATACATGTTTGATATTTGCCTATTCTTTATTTTCATGATATTCATGTTTTTAAATGTTTTTAAAAATTATTCTTGGAAATCACCATGGTTTTTTTTACTCAGCTTTTATGAGTTGATTATGAAGAAACATAGAAAAGCCTTTTATATACAAAGTAACATAGTAGCATATGTTATTAAATCAGTATGTCCTAATTATTAATTCTTGAAGGACAACTACTCACAAGTCACAGAGTTCTGCAAAACCTAAATATAAAACTGTTCAGCATTTTGCTGAGTATGAACAAAAGCATAAATAGTATCAGACTCTAATAAGAGGAAAGTGTGGGTGCTGGGGGACAAAAACAGTACCAACCACACGGAGCCACCATTTCACCTTTCCTCCACAAGTTTAAAATGAAACATATATAACACATGGACACTTCAAGACAAAGACAAAGAAGTGACTGCCCATTTATGAAATAGAAACATAATCAATGTCTTTAAATAGTCACCAGATCAAGAGCAAAACCCAACTCTGGTGAGAACAAGATCATTTCTTGTAGTACTTTTATTCTGTTTTTGGCTGTTGTCTTTCGTACTAACCAGAGAACATTTTTTGTAAGCAAGTGTCAGGGCCCTTTACCCTGGTTTTAGAATGATTCAGACTCATATAGAAAAAATAAAACAAGATGCCAGGCACGGTGGCTCATGCCTGTGCTTGCAACATTTTGAGAGGCCGAGGCGGGAGGATCACTTGAGCCCAGAGTTCAAAACCAGCCTGGGCAGCATAGTGAGAACTCACACAAAATCTAAAATTTTAGCAGGGCATGAAGGTGCATGCCCATAGTCCCAGCTACTCAGGAGACTGAAGTAGGGGGACTGCTTGAGCCTGGGAGGTTGAGGCTGTAGTAAACCTTGATCATGCCACTGTGCTCCCACCTGGGCAACAGAGCAAGATCCTGTCTCAAATTAAAAAAAAAAGAAAAAGAAAACTTCTTTAATAATTAACATCAAACTTCCATTTCCCCTGAGATAGGAGGATTCCATGTTTTTATTAACTAGTAAAGCCAGACTAGTAAAGCCAGGAGTGAGCCAAGCTTAAGATAACAGAAGAATGTTTCCTGTTAACTTAAAAGCTGATGCTAAAGAAAGCCGAAGAATAAATGAGTTAAAATTTAAGGCTCTTATATTGCCCAGAATGTAGAAAAAGATTAGATTACTTTTGACTTCTGTAAATCAAGAAAACCATGAAAAGATTAGTGAAGTGGTTAATGTTGTATCAGAGGGAGAGACTAGGAATTGCTGAGAATGCAAACATAAGATTAATAAGTGTCCATACTTTGTTGCTATCCCTTTACCTGTTCATTAATTTTTAGCTATTATTTAGCATATAGACTATTATAAAGAAAATGTTCTGATATTTGGTAGCCCTATTTAGCAACGGTCACCTATCACTATCAAAACTATTGGTGACTAAAAAATTAGTATCTAATGCTGATAAAGTGAAACTCTAAAGTTAATGAATATTTTAAGTCCTTCTTGATTACAGGGTTCTATGACAAAACATTTGACTTTACAATAAGTCACCACATCTGGCTAATTTTTTTTATTTTTGTAGAGACAGAGTCTTGCCATGTTGCCCAGGCAGGTCTCAAACACCTGGGCTCAAGCCATCCTCCTGCCCCGGCCTCCCAAACTGCTGGGATTACAGGTGTGAGCCACTGCACCTGGCCTCACTCTTTTTTACTTAAGCTGGTTTGTGCTGGGATTTCTGTCTCATATAACAAAAAAATCCTAACTGGCATAGATCACATAGAGAGGATAAAAAAGTATTCTCTTTTCCCTCATCTAAAGCTCCATATACATGTCCTACATGTCATGTTACCCAGAGGAAGGGCATGGCTCAGTTAAGAAAGAGGCAGAATACAGCCACATGTAATAAATCAATTATATTCTTCTGCATGGAGCACTGTTCTTTTCTTGGTAACCGTGCCAGAATCAGAATTATCTGAAAGCTCTGTTAAAGTACAAGTTACTAGACCTCACACCCTGGCTTTTCATTAAGCAAGTGTGATGCTTAATTTTATGTGCCAACTTGGGTGGGCTGTGGGAGTACTCAAATTAAACATTGTTTCTGGGTGTGTCTGGGAGGATGTTTCTGAATGAAATTAGCATTTGAGTCGGTGGACTCAGTAAAGTAGATTGCCCTCCCCAGTGTGGTTGGGCATCATCCAATCCATGGAGGGCCTGAATAGAACAAAAGGCTGAGAAGGGAGGAATTTCCCCTTTGTTCCTGCCTAACTTCTTGAGCTTGGCTATATCATTTCATCTTCTCATGACCTCAGGTTTGGTTATATGTCATTGGCTCCCCAATGGCCTTCAGACTCAGACTGAATTACACCACTGGCTTTTCTGGATCTCCAACGTACACGTGGCAGGCAGATTGTGGGACTTCTTGGCCTCCATAATTATGTGAGCCAATTCCTATAACAAATCTTCAGATATATAGATATAGATATAGATAGATATAGATGAATATGTTCTGTTTTTCTGGAGAACGCTGACTAATACAGCAAGTCTGAGATGGTGCTCACAAATTTGCATTTCTAACAAGTTCCTAGATGATGCTGATGCTGCTGGTCACTAGGCCACATGTAAAGATAGATGCCTGTCTCCCCTTACATTCTGAGTAAACCAGAGTAGCCTGCTGAAGAGGAAAGGATGAGCTGAATTAGTACCTGATCATCATGTATCAAATTTGCTCTCTTAGTATTTGGTTAAATCATTTTTTCTAGTCCTTCCTATTCAATTTATTTCTCCCTAAAGCAAATATACAATGTTAAAAATCAGTACAGCAGTGTGTCTGATCTTATAGTCTATTGAGTCAGTAGAGGTCATGAAAGCTGCGAAGGTACAGTAGAAAAATGATTGGTTAAAACAAAATATATACTTGTATGCAAATGCCCAGGAACAAAGCCAGAATCTGTCTATATCTATATCTGTATCTATCTAGATCTATATATCTAAAAAGTGGAAGAAAGCCGAAGTGGAAGAAAAAGTAGAAGAATGCTACTAACTATCTTGAATTAAGTTTTATTTTATGACTTTTGTGAGTGATATTTACTTCCTAAGTGATTACTGCATAGGTGTGATTTGCAAAAGTTAACCAAGTTATTGGGACATTTTAAGGGACTGCTAATCAGAGAAGATTTCTTAAAAAAAAAAAATGAGCAGTAAACTCATAAGTCATAGAAAAATATACATCAAGTGTTTCAAATACATGAATTTGAGATATCTCTTCTTGAATATCCACATTTTTAAAAACATTTTCTTTAAAATGTGCAAATTGGAAATCTAATGACTCACTGAAAAATTTTCAAAATAGCCAAAAGTGTCAGTTTATGTAGATCACACTAAATTGATAAATATCATCTACTGATCTTGCCCAAGAATATTTAAGTAGGAATTACTTCCTGTTTTACTGATTTATTTTGGAATACAAAGAACTACTAAAACTAAACCAATGCCTTTTATCGTCTTTTGTTTGTTCGTTTTGGGGAATCTTAAGACTTAAGGATATACCGCCACATTTTTTTTACCTTAGTTTTTAAAAAAAAATGACAGAAAGAAAAAAAGAGGAAAAAAATTCTTGCCATGGTAAAACTTCACAGACTATTTTTTTTATCCCCACAGAAAATGTTAATGGGTTAGTAAAACTACCCCAAATTTACAGGTTTATTTAAATATGAAATAAGACTAAAAATAACAGAAAATTTATTTTGATATTCTGCCCAATACTTACTTATTCAGCTTGACAGAGGCATAAAAACAAAATAAGGTGAGAGGAGAGAGATTCGAATAAATAGACAAGTATAAAACAGTGCCAGCATTTTCTCATAATTCTCATTACCGTGCATTGGTTTACCCTATCCCTACTTGGGTAGTGAAAATATAACACTTTATAAGAGCTTTTCCTTTTTTTTTTTTTTTTTTTACTGAAACTTAGGAGTTCAAGCTATATGAAAAAGAAATTCAGGGTTTGGGGGAGAATTGGTTTCTTTCAGTGTATTCATTTTACATGTGTATTACAAAAAAATTACCTAAGTAATGTTCAGAAATAATCTGAAATAAATCCCAACAGCTTTCTCATATTCCTGTAAAAACCTGTTGGAAACCTTAAGTGAAATAAAAACAGATCGATTTACCAGAGTTCCAAAACAATGTACCACACAACAGAAGATGAGGTTGCAGGGACTGGCAGGGTCCAGACCATGTGATACTTACCTCCAGGCACTGGGAAGCCATGCAAGACCTTGTGCTTAAAACAGGGATGGTGACATGGTTTGTTTTCTTGTAAACTCTACTTTGGCTGCTGTACTGAGAATGGTTTGTGGGGGTGAAAGAATGGATTGGAAGTTAAGAGTAGTCCCAGGTGAGTGGAGACACGGAATTGGATTGGTGTGTGTTTGCAAAGCACTTAGTACAGGTTCTTTTTTTTTTTTTTTTTTTTTTTTTTTTTTTTTTTTTGAGACGGAGTCTTGCTCTGTCCCCCAGGCTGGAGTGCAGTGGCGCGATCTCGGCTCACTGCAAGCTCCGCCTCCCGGGGTTCACGCCATTCTCCTGCCTCAGCCTCCCTAGTAGCTGGGACTACAGGCGCCCGCCAACACGCCCGGCTAATTTTGTGTATTTTCAGTAGAGACGGGGTTTCACCGTGTTAGCCAGGATGATCTCGATCTCCTGACCTCGTGATCCGCCCGCCTCGGCCTCCCAAAGTGCTGGGATTACAGGCGTGAGCCACCGCGCCCGGCCTAGTACAGGTTCTTGTGCAGAGTAAGCACTATCTGAAATTATCAATCAAAATAACTCCAAACTTACATGTTTTACAATTTTCCTCTCCTATCATGTCAAATCCAGACTTAAGAAGATATTTCAGGCCTTCTTCTTTGTTTTTTTTTTGAGACGGAGTCTTGCTGTGTCGCCCAGGCTGGAGTGCAGTGGCGTGATTTCAGCTCACTGCAACCTCCACCTCCCAGGTTCAAGCAATTCTCCTGTCTCAGCCTCCTGAGTAGCTGGGATTACAGGCACACGCCACCAAGCCCAATTAATTTTTGTATTTTTAGTAGAGACAAGGTTTCACCATGTTGGTCAGGCAAACTGGAAATCTAATGACTCATTGAAAACTCAGGTGATCCACCCGCCAAGGCCTTCTGTTATTCAAGTTCATGTTATTTCTCCCAATTACCTCCCCCACCCAAAATTATTTAATCTAGGACTTTACTATTAAACTGAGGAAGTAGAAGCCATCAAGTAATGAACTCTTCAGCTTCCAAATACCAAATCTTCAAATCTGCCCTAAATCTGCACTAATTCTTTTCTCTTAATACATGACTAGGAGGTGTTTCTCTGGCCCAAGGCTAAGCTTTACCTCAACTTTGGATTTTAGCCCCTCTAGTCTTTTTGAATTCACTATCTATCCTTTAAATTATTACTTCTCTTACTGGTATCATCAACCACTTTTTAATCTACCAACTTCTTCCTATAGCACTATCTTTCCTATTTGAAAAGAATCCACAACTCCACTTCAAAATTTTCTAAAGTTTGAAAGTTCGTGGTCTTCATTTCCTTACTTATTTCTTCGGCCTCATAATTGTTAATTTCCACCTACACTTCTCATGGTATCTGTTCTTTCCAAGGTCACCAAAGAAATGAGTTCTCAGTCCTTCTCTTACTTGCCTTCTTATAAGCCTTTAACACTATTCAGTAATCTTTCATTCTTGAAATGTTCTATTCTTTGCTTCATTGAAATTTCCCACTTCATTTCCTTAGGAAAATTTTTGCTGGTCTCAAAGACTAAGTTAGGTCGTGTATTTTACATATATTCTCCTGGAAGAAGATTTAAAATAGAAGTTTTAGGTGAATTCCTAAAATGGCATTAAGGTGAGGTACAAAACCAAGATGGAAACTTTCAGAGAAAAATATCAAACCCAGTTCATGACTCCTAAGCCTCTCATTTATATGGAGATCAAAGGTTTTTCAAGATGATTTATTGGGAATAGCTGGGCTGCGAGACCAATACCCACCACTGGGAGGACCTCGTCATTGTCTATTCACACCTGAAACCTAGTGAAAGTAGCTTGAAGGAGAGTTTATTTAAAGAGTTTGCTATTCATCTTCTACAGTTAAGAGAATATAGGGGACTGGTGTCTGACATGCTGTACAGAAAATCCAAAAGGAATGTGAGATGGTTGTCATACTAAGAGATGAGCTGAAGAAGATGAGTTTCTTTGGAATCTGCCTGCATTCCCATCATCAATAGGGCAAATGCTGTGTAAAGGTCCCCAAGAGCAGGTGTGGGCCATGCACAATAGAAAGAAGTTGTGGAGTCAACTTAGGTTCTATCAGGACCATCTAGGCATAGGGGCAGGAAGGAAGACCTCAGTGGAGAGAAGCTAAAACTATCCCACGATTCTTAGGGCATGTGAGGAACGTGTATGCAATCTGCAAGAGAAGACAGCACCTTAGGCAAGGAAAGTACAGGTGGAGAGACTCTACAAAGAACATCCAAAATCACCCTCAAAAGAGTCAGTTTTAGACAAGGGCCAAGCCCAGGACCAAGAAATCAATTTAGAATAGTCCTAATGCAATAAGAAATGTTCTCTTCCTCTTTCCTATTTTTCTTCCTCACACCTTCAGCCCTTCCCTGGAAGAGTCAGGAATAGCAACTAGTAAAAAAGGCATGAGAAAGAAAGAAGGAGGCAACCACACCTCCACTCCTATTGAAAACCTGAGGGAACACAGCATTTACATTGAATGGAGCTAGAAGCTTGACTATGAAAAGGGGCAAGCACTCTAATTTCTGGCTTAGAACGTGTTTGTAATCTAAAGTGACCATAAATGCAAAATGACATTGTCCAAGTATTCATGGGAGCAGAAAATCACCTCCCTCCAAATTTTAAAGGGATAATGAGAGACAACATACAGGTGCATTGTCTGCACACTCATGTATCCAATGGGTTCAATGTGCCAGCTATACTCCCATACACCTGCTGTACAAGTTCAGCTTTGTAAATGTCATCACAGTTATAACTACTAACTTGAGCTCTGCTTATCCCATGAAAGCCGTCATGTGGCTTTATCCCTAGACCTAAGCATTCGGCATATTATTCTTCAATTAGTCCTCATTTCATGCTATTTTTCTGGATATACTGTGTCCAGTAGCTTCTCTCAGCTTTTGTTCCTGCTATTGTTTCCATCTGTGATATCTCTACCTCTAAGCTAAACAACATGAATTCTACTCAGCTTCATGGTCCATCTCAAATCTTTTTTTCTTCGGGAATTGTTTCTCACAGCTCCATGCCCTGCTGGCCACTGCCTTCTCTGAACTTATCCTTACCCTCATTTCAACACGTCACATTTTTATGTGTTGACATCGTTCCAACAATATTATAAGATCTTTTGAGCAGAGACCAAGTATTTTCACAATCTATTGCAGTTAAAAAATTATTCATCTCCTCAAGAAATATTACTTATTTTAGTCCAGGCACAGTGACTCATGTCTGTAATCCCAGAACTTTGGGAGGTCAAGGCAGGAGGATTTCTTGAGGCCAGGAATTCAAGATCAGCCTGAGCAACATAGTGAGACCCTGTCTTTACAATAAATAAATAAAAGAAATATCATTTTAGAGCCTATTTTGGGTCAGGTACTATGTGTGGACTAATAGATATTCATGGTTTTGAAATAGTATAATCTGCACAACATCTTGTATGTAGGTGGAATCAGTCAATGGAGTTTCAAATGTACATTTTAGGCCGGGCACGGTGGCTCATGCTTGTAATCCCAGCACTCTGGCGGGCCGAGGCAGGCAGATCACTTGAGCTCAGGAGTTCAAGACCAGCCTGGGCAACATGGTGAGACCCCATCTCCTGGGCTCAAGCAATCCTCCCACCTCAGCCTCCAAAGCAGCTGGGACTACAGGAGCATGCCACCACACCCCACTGATTTTTACCTTTTTTATAGAGATGGTGGTCTCACTATGTTGCCCAGGCTGGTATCAAACTCATGGGCTCAAGTGATACTCCCACCTCAGCCTCCTAAAGGGCTGAGGTTATAGGCATGAGCCACTGCACCTGGCCTATCATAGTTAAAAGATTGTTATATCTAAACATATATCTAAAATAAATAATATCAACAATTAATGTGTAGAAAATAATGTTTTAAACAAAATATGGTAAAACATTAACAATGGCTGTATGGGTATAAAATGCAACTAGGAGCATTTTGTTTTTTTCTTTTTGGTTTATTTTTGATAAATGTTCATTAATGAGCAAATATTGCATGTATAATAAAATAACGTTTAGGTTTTGTGTGTGTGTGTGTGTGTGTGTGTGAAGTGTATACTGTCTCTTCCTTCTACAGACTTTAAACCTAAATAAACCCCACACTTCTTTTCATTCTACTGTTACTGAATGTGCACATAAGTATGCCAAAGGGAATCTTGGAAACATTAATTTAGGGAAGATACATAGTTCACTATATTCATGACTTTAAAAAAATTATCCATAAAAATGTCCAGTAATGCTTTGTCCTTTGATGAAGCAAAACACTAAGCTAAGCCAAACTTTTTCAGTCAAGCATGTTCAGGAGACAACCTGCCCATGGTGCTGATAACATCAAAACTAAATATTCCGGTTGCTTAAATGAATGCAGTTTAAATCCCTTCGGATGTCTCAATAGGTATTTCCATCAGCGAAAATATAAAACCATTTTATCTGGGCTGTGTTCAAAGTTGTTTATTTTGACTGTGGTGCATTGTATTATGTTTTCATCTTAAAAAAAAAATGTGGGTAAGCATCAAATTCCTCATACTGTAAAAGCAACATAAAGCAGTATTCCTCAAGAAAAGCACAAAGCATTAGCATGAGTGACTGATTACCTGCTGCTCCTTTCCAATTATTATAAAGTTGAATTATTTTTAACCCATTTGTTGTTTAGAAAAAAAAAGTGCAGCTCACTGCCCGTACAGTATTCGAGGGGCAAACTACAAACGGGTAATTGACTTTCAAAGTTTTTTTTAATAAAGCTTCTAAAGACTAATGCCACATTTTTGGTCAAGTCTCTTACCCCTGAACCATCTCAATCTGTTTTGTTTTATGGTTTTGTTTCATTTTGTTTTGTTGTCTGGGCTAAATTTCTATCTCTTTGAAGCCACTACCTACTTTGGAATTTAGCCTGGGAAAGCATTTTGTTTTGGAAGCCAAGAAGTAATCTGGGAGAGATAATCATAATTATATGTGATAATGTGAAAGATTCTTCATTCTAGCATAAGTATTTCATGCATATAAATCTTACCACTCAGTTATTTTTATCCCAGTCTGAAGACGTATATTATAATGACTGTATCTTTTCTCTTATGAAGTTCTGCCCAGTGAGGAGAAAGCAGGCAGTATATAGAAATTACAAAAATGCCCTACAGTTAAGAGCTGAAAAGCAAAGTCATTAAAATTTAAAACAACTTAAGCTAAAACAACGCAAAGTATAAAAAAGTATTAATGAAATTATTCGAAGGTATTCTTTGAAACATTTGAGAGGTCTCATTTTCACTAATTACAGTAAAAGAATAAAAAGATTATTAGTGCTGGGATATATTTAAAAATTTTAGTTTTTATCATTTCCTACAATAATCTAAATAGTAACCGTAGTAAGTCTAATAAACTAAAATGTTTTACTGTCCTACACCAACAGAACTTGTGCATTTTAACATTCATTAAAGCAACAAATATTTCTCAAGTGTCTACTACATTTGAGATAATTGAGCTAAGTGTTGGGAATACAGTAATGAACAAGAAGCAGTCCCTACTCCTAGTGAAATTGTAAAAAGGCAATTAAGCCACTATCTTTAATATAATATAGCAAATGCTACAATGGTATTAAGACTACATATGGTAATGGAATCTATCCCAGTTTTAAAACTTTGGAAAAAGCCTTCAAAAGAAGGTAGCAGTCAAGCTGAGACCACATCTCTGTGAAGAAAGCGTTTACTTAGCCATGGAAAATAATTCTAGGTTAAGATAATATTTATTTAGTCAGCAAGTAGGGGAAATAATTTAAAATTAATGTAGCATTTAAGGAGGAAAGAAGAACAAGACTTAGAAACAAGAACAAGAAAAGGAAAGAGAAATGGATGAAGAAAAAAGGAAAATATCACTGGATGGTTAAGTAAACTCTTCTTATTTCTTCTCTTAAAAATCACCATCCAAAATCAAAGAGAACAAGATGGGGGAAGCAGGAGAAGAGGGGACCAGGTGGGTGGTACAAAGGCTGCTCTGGGACCTCAGTCTCCCATCCCTTCCCCTGCACTAAAAAATATAACAAACAAACAAAACAAAACAAAATCCAAGAGAACAAGAAACTAAAGCACAAATTCCTTCTTTAATGAAACCAAGAGACATTTGTAACTGCATCCACAATAGATTATAAACCTAGAAGATGAAAAATGGAATATTGCTTAGGAGAAGCAAAAGAGTCCAAATTCATGTGCTTGGGACAAGCATATATATATCCTGATGCAAAATAATCTAGTTTGTTGTTCAGGTCTCCTGAAAGTTTCAGCAATTGTTAAGTATCAGGTATCTCTGAAGGTGAGCATGTAAGGGGTTTCAAAATAGCAGTAATATTTGCAAATCTTTGAAAGGAGCAGTTAAGACCCTCAGTTTGTCCCATCTCTGTGCTGTTAGGTAACTAGGTACACTGCAAGAATTGATTTTTTTAAGAAGTTTAACGTGAAGTCTTTCAGAGTTGAAAAACAAATCCAAAGCAATTCTGGAGTAAGATATTAGACTTAGTTTCTAGGTGTTAATGGGAGAAGTGAGATGGATTTAGTAAAAACCTACATCCTGAATTGTGAAGTAAACAGCTCCCAGAACTACTCAGACCTCAAATGCCAGCTGCCAGACATAATCTTAAAGCAGGAATCTGGAGGATTATCCTCTGGGAACACTAACCCACTCTTAAAAAATCTTATAGGTCCACCAGTCCAATGGGCAACCTGCCCCAATACAAAGATCTGCCAAGCCCTTTATCAATTGGTGTTCCACTTCTGAATATATACTGAGAACATTAAACATAAAAGACAATGATGAAAATAAAAATATTCACGGCCAGGCACAGTGGCTCATGCCTGTAATCCCAGCACATTGGGAGGCCAAGGCTGGAGGAATGCTTGTGCTCAGGAGTTCAAGACCAGCCTGGGCAACATAGAGAGCCCCGATTTCTGGAAAAAAAAAAATTAGAAAATTAGCCAGGCATGGTGGCATGGCATGCACCTATAGTCTCAGCTACTCAGGGTCAGGGGTAGGGGTGCAGGTGCTGAGGTGTGAGGATCACTTGAACCAGGGAGGCAGAGGTTGCAGTGAGCCAAGATGATGCCACTGTACCCCAGCCTGGGCAACAGAGCAAGACCCTGTCTCAAAAAAAAAAAAGAAAGAAAGAAAAGAAAGAGAAAGAGAAAATAGAAATAATCATAAAACAAATAATCATAAAAAAGGTTTTCTTGAAAACTAAAAATTATACCTCCAAATAAAATATTCAACAAACATGTTATAACATGAAGTTTATTTTCCTAGAAAATATAATTAAAAGGCCCAAAACAATAAGTAGTAGGAAAGCAAAAGAAAAAAATGGAGAATTGATCCAAAATGTCTCACATTCAACAAATATCTATCCCAAAATGAGTTAATAATAATAATAATAATAATAATAAAAGAGTGGGAAGAAAACTATCATCAAAAAAAGGCAGAAAAGAATATTTTTCAAAATGGAGGAAAATAGTATGCAGTGAAATTAATGGGGTACAGTAGGACTCATGACTGTGCATTTTATTATGAAATCTCAAAAATTTAAGTTTGAAAAGATCTTAACAGCTTTCAAACTTTTAAAAAAATAAAATTACATAAAAAGGACTAAGAATGGGCTTCTCAACTGTAACATTAAATGCTAGAAGACAAAGACTATGCCTTTAAAGTTCTTAGTGAAAATGACTTTCAATCCTAAATTCTATAGACAACCAAATACTAATCAAAGGTAAGATAAAATACTTTTTTAAAGATTCAAAAACTCAAAAAAATTATTTTTTCTGTATATTTGTTCAAGAAGCTCTCAGAAAAAGTTCTCTACTAAAGTGTGTGATTAAACCAAAAGGGAAGAAAGCCTGAGTCTTAAGAAATTGAGGTCAAACATGAGAAAAGACATGAAGGAAATTCAAAAGTTGAGGGCATGCCTAGAGAACCATTGGTCCAAACTGGAGTAGGAGGATACATGGTTTCAAGAGAAATGTCTTCCAAAAAAAAAAAAAAATTATTATTTTGGCAAGATTAAATTGTAGAAATCTATGAGAAGCATTTTGCAGAACTACTGGAAGGGGTAGAAAATGTAGCTCCTGGTTCAAAGAAATGAAATAAATGAAAAAATATGAAACGAGAATTAACTTCAGAAATATGTAAAAGTGTAAAAATCAAGCTCATACCTATACTATTTGGCTTCACAATTTAAAAAAAATTACATAATCATAGCAACTCCTTTATCTAAGGATTTTTAAAATTATGTTCTAACTATTGGGCAGATGTGGGGATAGATAAGGGGAATGTAAAAGAACTAAAATCTCTACCTTCTTTTAAAGAGGTGAATATAAAATAACTAAACTGAATGAACCAGGAACTATCAATACTTGTACAATATTTAGAAATACATAAACAGGCCAGGCACAGTGGATCACACCAATAATCCCAGCACTTTGGGAGGCAAAGGCAGGAGGATTTCTTGAGGCCAGGAGTTCAGGGATCACTCTGATCAACATAGATAGATCCTGTCTCTATAATTAGAAAAAGTAGTAGATTATTATTTTTAAAAAGGCAAAATAAATATGTAAATAAACACTATAAAATGGTTTTAAAAGTTGAAAATAGTTGCCTTTATGCAGCAGTAATAAGGGCAAGGGAGCTACAAAGGGAAAGGACCTCTGGTTTTATGTGTTAAGCTTTTTAAAAAGTATGTGCATGTGTTACCTTGATCAAATAAAAAGTTTTAAATATAATAAAACTTTTAAAGGATATTTAATAGTTTGAAAATATAGCTATACACAAAAAGTAGAAAACACAGCTGAGGCTTTATTTTCTCTCTATTCCTTGACTAAGACTTTATTTTCTATTCCTTGACTGTGCTGGCCTTTAAACCAGCACATCATCTGTTAGTGAATCACCAACAATTGAATAAACACGTTTTCTCTTAGAGTCTACAATCTCAGCACAAGCACAAGTACAAATTGTTTGGGAAGTTCAATCCTGTAAATGTTGGCAGAAGTCAATGATTTCTTTAAGAGATTTATAAGTAAAATGAAGAGGAGACAAATAGACCTTTCTTTTGAGAGTATTACATAACGTGTCTTCCTGAGTATATTTGTAAACAATGAACATTCTACAAGAATAATCCTTTTTCTTTTTAAAGATATTTCTACATAGCCAAAGATCCTCTAATACACCTACCAGACAATATTGCAAATATTTTGCATTGATTTCCAGTTAAGTTTACATTTAAAAGTTGGTATTTGCCAGAAACCCCAGTAGGTCAGTTACACACATTGTTTCCTATAATCTCTATATGCTTGTAAGACAAGCATTATATTGAAAGCAGGAGTTCGAAGAGGTTATATGACCATCTCATAATCACACAGTTGGCATGGAACTCAGACTGGATCTTTTGCCTCTTGCTATGAAGAAAGCAGGTTTTTTTGTATTTTTCTTCTAATTTGTATTTAATGTTATAGGATTTCCAAATCTTTGCTGAGTAATCTCCATCTTTGCTTTAATGTCAACAGAGATTAAATGTTCCTTTTACTCAGAAGATTTATTAAACCCAGTTTGATACATTTAGTCTGTTTATGCCTCTCTACACCAAGACAATCAAATCTAAAGAAGAAGAAACGTGGCTAAAGGGATTTTCAATTTTTAATAGAGTCCAAAGCTAAAGTGTCTACATGCTGAAGTATCTAATGTATAATGATGTCTGCAACTTACCTGAAATGCATAAAAAAAGATGGATTGTTCAATAAATAGAAAAATGGCTAGACAGTTAGATAAGTGATAAAACAAGTATAATAAAATATTGGTTGCAGAATATATAGATGCTCACCATAAAATTGTTCCAACTTATTTGAAGACTTTCATAAGAAAATATTGAGGCAAAAATCCAAAGCATCTAGCTGTTTGTGTGTATGAGAGAGTGAATGAGTGAGTGTGGGCAAAAAAGAAAGAAAACAAAAGAGAAAACAGTAAAGCATCTAGACTGCAGTGTCTAATAGAAATACAAGAGCCATGAACTCAAGTCACATATATAATTTTAAATTTTCTAATAGACACATAAAGAAAGAAAACAAACAGGTCAAATTAATGTTAATAATTTATTTAACCCAATATATCATTTTCAAGATGTAATCAATAAAAAATTAATGAGATATTTTATATTCCTTTTTTCAAAGTAAGTCTTCAAAATCTAGAGTGTATTTTCCACGTATATCTCAATTCAGACTAACCACGCTTCATGTGTGCTAAACAGCTACACATGAGCCAGACATAGTGGTGCGTGCCTGTAGTCCCAGCTACTCAGCAGGCTAAGGCAGGACAATCACTTAAGTCCAAGAATTTTAGTCCAACCTGGGCAACATAGCAATAACCTGTCTCAAAGAAAAAAGAACTAATCACTGGAGAAATGTCAACCAAAATCACGATGAGATACCATATCGCACCAGTCAGAATGGCTATTACTAAAAAGTCAAAAAACAACAGATGCTGGTGAGGCTGCAAAAAAAAGGGAACACTTACACACTGTTGGTGAGAATGTAAATTAGCTCAGCCACTATGGAAAGCAGTTTGAAGATTTCTCAGAGAATTTAAAACAGAAGTAACTACCATTCGACCTAGCAATCTCATTACTGGGCATATACGCAAAAGCAATGAAATCATTTTCCCAAAAAGACACCTTCACTCATACATTCATTGCAGCACTATTCACAATAACGAAGGCATGGAATCAGCCTAGGTGCCTATCAACAGTGGACTGGATAAAGAAAATGTGAAACACACACACACACACACACACGGCTGTGCAGTATATATATACATATATATATGTATACACCATGGAATACTGCACAGCCATAAAAAAGGATGAAATCATGTCCTTTGCAGCAACATGGATGCAGCTGGAGGCCATTATTCTAAGTGAATTAATGCAGGAACAGAAAACCAAATACCACATGTTCTCACTTACAAGTGGGCGCTAAACATTAGGTACTCGTGGACATAAAGATGGCAAAAATAGACACTGGATACTACTAGAGGCGGGAGGGAAGGAAGGGGGCAAGGGTTTGAAAAACGACCTTTTAGATACTATGTTCACTACCTGGATGACAGGACCATTTGTATCCCAAACCTCGACATCACGCAATGTAACACACATGCACATGTAACCGAATCTAAAAGTTGAAATTATAAAAAGAAAAAAATAGCTACATGTGACCATTGGCTACCTTACTGGCAGTGCAGATCTTGATATAAATTGGCTGACCATGTTCATAAACTCATTCAAGCATTTGCATAAAGCAAATACAGTAAAAGAGAAAAATAATTTCCTAAGAGAACTACAGTGTAATAAATTGTGGCCATTTCACAGTAAATCTCTCAGCCAAACCACAACATTACCTAAAAGTTTTATATATTTCAAAATACTGGACTGGGTGCACCAGTGAGTCCAAAATACTGGACTCACGCCTGTAATCCCAACACTTTGGGAGGCCGAGGTGGGCAGATCACTTGAGGTCAGGAGTTCGAGACTAGCCTGGCCGATGTGGTGAAACCCTGTCTGTATTAAAAATACAAAAATTCTCTGGGCATGGCAGCAAGTACCTATAACCCAGGCTACTCAGAAGGCTGAGGCAAGAGAATCCTTTGAACCTGGGTGATGGAGGTTGCAGTCAGCCGAGATCACACTACTGCACTCCAGCCTGGGTGACACAGTGAAACTCTGTCTTGGAAAAAAAAAAGCTATTTAAATAAGGTTTTTCTTCTGCTTCTTCTTCGGAGTAGAAAATAATTTATTTGACATGAATATGGAATAAGAATCTATGAATCACACTTTTAAAAAACGATTTATCTTGCCTTCTCCTACTCTTCTTTACATTTCCATAGTTATATACAAAATAATAAATACAAAAAAGAAAAAAAAATTCCAAACCTTGAGAAATATTTTACTAGACCTGCGGCATTTTTCTCTCTTAAACATCTGCTGTGGTAATATACTCCTCATTACTAATATCACAGCATGCCTTAGAAGTAAAAGCAGAAAGACAAATAATGACATCACATGTAGATGACAATTTCTCAGTTGTCTTGAGTTGGAATTTCTAGGATTAGAAATAACTGATCTGTCAGTCCTTCCTTAGAGGATGAAACTATTTATTTGAAAACTTAATGTTCATAAAATAAAAATTATCTTTTGCAACATATGTAATGGTAAAATTTTAATGAGGAATTTTTATCTTATAATTCCTTAGTGACTTAAAGCAAATATAATTACAGCTTCCAAATCTCACCAAATGAGAAGAAAAAAAATAAAACTTGAAGTAAATTAGATTGATCTGGTGTATTAACATTAATATGATTTAACCTATTAAATGTGCTTTATAGATAGTAACTATCAGATAACAAATTATAATCTCATTAAACTTAAAGCTAGGGGCTGGGTGCAGTGGCTCACCCCTGTAATCCCAGCACTTTGGGAGGCTGAGGCAGGCGGATCACAAGGTCAGGAGTTTGAGACCAGCCTGGCCAATATGGTGAAACCCTGTCTCTACTAAACATACAAAAATTAGCCAGGCATGGTGGTGCTCTCCTGTAGTCCCAGCTATTTGGGAGGCTGAGGCAGAAGAATCGCTTGAACCTGGGAGGCAGAGGTTGCAGTGAGCTGTGATCAGGCCACTGCACTCCAGCCTGGGTGACAGAACAAGACTTGGTCTCAAAAAACAAAACAAAAAAAAACTTGAAGCTAGGGGCAGGCTGTATGCAATGACTAGATGCTATAATACATAGACTTTGCCATCTTTTCTTAATTCAGAACAACTTTGAAGAGAAATCTCAGATCCCCAGCTCCCTAAAACATCACCTTGGCCTCTGTTGAAAGTGCAGCACAATTCAATCTCTCTCTCTTTCCAAACCTGCTTCCTTCATTCCCTTACAGGTGTTTCTGAGAACACCTTCTAACACACTTACTGCATCCAAATCTTCATCTCAGTATGTTTCCAGGGAGTCTGACGCCAGAAAAGCATAACCAATCTCTTTGCCTTCCCGGGCACATGGAGAATTATACTTCCTAGCTCCCTTATGGTTAGATGAAGCTATTTGACTAATTTTGGTCAGTGGGCTGTAAACTTATGTGATCTGTGTCATTTCTAGTCCTAGACATTTAATTGTGGATGTAAGTTCTGTCTTCCCCTTCTGCAGATACTTCCAATGTCACTTACTCTAGATATAGCTATGCTATAATTTGAATGCATTTAAATTTATATATTGGAACCTCAGACCGAATGTGATAGTAGTGAGAGGTGACAGCGTGCTGGCAGTCCTCACAGCCCTCACTCGCTCTCAGCGCCTCCTGCTTGGGCTCCCACTTTGGCAGCACTTGAGGAGCCCTTCAGCCCACTACTGCACTGTGGGAGCCCCTTTCTGGGCTGGCCAAGGCCAGAGCCGGCTCCCTCAGCTTGCAGGGAGGTGTGGAGGGAGAGGTGGGAGCAGGAGCTGGGGCTGCGTGCTGCGCTTGTGGGCCAGCTGGAGTTCCAGGTGGGCGTAGGCTTGGCGGGCCCTGCAATCGGAGCAGCCGGCCATCCCTGCCCGCAATGAGCAGCTTAGCACCTGGGCCAGCGGCTGCGGAGGGTGTACTGGGTCCCCCAGCAGTGCCAGCCCACCGGCGCTGTGCTCAATTTCTCACCGGGCCTTAGCTGCCTTCCCACAGGGCAGGGCTCGGGACCTGCAGCCCGCCATGCCTGAGCCTCCCACCCTTTCCATGGGCTCCTGTGCGGCCCGAGCCTCCCCAACGAGCGCCACCCCCTGCTCCACAGTGCCCAGTCCCATCGACCACTCAAGGGCTGAGGAGTGCAAGCGCACGGCACGAGTCTGGCAGGCAGCTCCACCTGCAGCCCAGGTGCAGGATCCACTGGGTGAAGCCAGCTGGGCTCCTGAGGCTGGTGGAGATGTGGAGAACCTTTATGTCTAGCTCAGGTATTGTAAATACACCAATCAGCACTCTGTGTCTAGCTCAGGGTCTGTGAATGCACCAATCGACATTCTGTATCTAGCTGCTCTGGTGGGGCCATGGAGAACCTTTATGTCTAGCTCAAGGATTGTAAATACACCAATCGGCACTCTGTATCTAGCTCAGGGTTTGTGAACACACCAATCAGCACCCTGTGTCTAGCTCGAGGTTTGTGAATGCACCAATTGACACTCTGTATCTAACTGATCTGATGGGGATGTGGAGAACCTTTATGTCTAGCTCAGGGATTGTAAACACACCAATCAGCACCCTGTCAAAACAGACCACTCAGCTCTACCAATCAGCAGGACGTGGGTGGGGCCAGATAAGAGACTAAAAGCAGGCTGCCCAAGCCAGCAGTGGCAACCCACTCGGGTCCCCTTCCACACTGTGGAAGCTTTGTTCTTTAGCTCTTTGCAATAAATCTTGCTACTGCTCACTCTTTGGGTCCACACTGCTTTTATGAGCTGTAACACTCACCACGAAGGTCTGCAGCTTCACTTCTGAAGCCAGTAAGACCACGAGCCCATCGGGAGGAACGAACAACTCCAGACGTGCCGCCTTAAGAACTGTAACACTCACTGCGAAGGTCTGCAGTTTCACTCCTGAGCCAGCGAGACCACGAACCCACCAGAAGGAAGAAACTCCGAACACATCTGAACATCAGAAGGAACAAACTCCAGACGCGCCACCTTAAGAACTGTAACACTCACCGCGAGGGTCCGCGGCTTCATTCTTGAAGTCAGTGAGACCAAGAACCCACTAATTCCGGACACAGTAGTAGGAGGTGGGCCCTTTGGGAGGCGATTAAGACATGAGGGTAGAGCCCTCATAAATGGGATTACTATACTGTAAAAGGGCTCCAGGAAACTAGACCCTTTTCTGGCCCTTCCACTCTTCTACTGTGTGAAGACTCAGCAAGAAGGCTTTTATGAGACACCGAATGCTCGCTCCTTGATCTTGGACTTCCTGACCTCCAGAACCATAAGAAATAAATTTCTATTCTTTATAAATTATCCCGTCTCTGATACTTTGTTATAGCAACACAGACTACAACAAGCTGCAAGTGGAGAGGCCTCATCAGCTGAGATGACTAGTCCCTAAGCAACTACGTGGAACAGACCTCTTTCATTCCCTCCTCCTGTTGACCTACAATCGACCTGCAGAAGTGAGAGACAAACAAACCTTTAGGTTAAGCCACTGATTTCAGGATTAACTGGTTATTGCTGCAACGCCTAGCCTCTCCTAGTTACTATGGTATAGTAACCTTTCCCTTGGTATAATATATTTATATTTCCCTTGGTATAATATATTTTATTAAGAATGAAAAAAATAAATCAATTTCCTGGGTTGGATTTCCTTACACAAAATGGACCCAGAAATTCTGTGATACTCATTTTGATGACTAAGAAAATATTTTTTCCCCTCCATACATTTTCCCTCTTACTTTTGGTGTTTTAAAATGTTATAGTAGAAAAAGTCTGGAGTTTTTTAATGTAACTTTTGGAATGACAAATTTTATTTCCTTCAGTAAAAAATGGAGATAATATAACCTAAGAGAGTTACTGTAATAATCAAATGAGATAATGCATTTGAAACATCTTAGCATGTTTTAGCCAATAAATGTTAGTTTTCATTTCATTTTCCTATCCTGAAATCAAAAAATTCAGGTAAATACATCATCCCTTTAGTTTTAAATCATTTGATTGGGTGTTTCCACATGGATAATCTCAAAAGAGGTATCCTTTGAAATTCAAAGTAAATAAAGCAATTACTCCTAGACATCATGCACTTGGTTTATTTCACAAGTGAATCCACAATGTCTACAAGATTCTGCTATTTATTTATAAATAGGAGTTCACACTGAGATGTGTAAATAAAACCATTCATAATTATAAATTATTTCCTCGCTTTCCTTCCCTTATTATAAGGTAACTCAGGTGATTTATTTTGTACCCTGTTGTATAATACTTCTGCATTAGAACAATATATTGATGATTTAGAATTAGTTTAGACCAAGGTTTGCAAACTAAAATACTAATGAGGACACACTACTACCTATAAAATATTATTTCTAAAAACTTCAAGTCAATTTACAGGAAATGCAGATGATAGAGGACCATGCTAAATTATGCCATGGGGAGGCAATCAGCAAATCTTGGACTGTAAAAAATTCCACAAAACAACCAAACTGGTTTATTTATAGCTGCTAGGGGTCGGGGAGAGAAACAGTGAGAAGCTATATATTAGAAGAGATTTAAAAGATATATCAACCAACTACCTGGTATAGACTTTATTTTAATCCTGACTTAAACTATAAAATATATATAAACAGATACAAATGCTGATTTAAACAAACTGTAATACATATACATATATAAAACAACTGCAAATTTGAGCACCCTGAGTATTTGATGATATTAAACACTTATTGTTAATGTTTACATTTGATAATGAATGGCTGTGCAGTTAGGTTTTATAAAAGAGTCCGTATCTTTCTTGTTACATGCTCAAGTATTTACAGACAAAATGATAGGATGCCCAAAATTTGCTTTAAAAATATGTTGGAAAGAAGTAGGGAGGGGGTATAGAAAAACAAGACTGGACTTGAGTAATGCTAAAGCTGTGAAATAGGAAAGTCAGGATTTATTGAACTATTTTATCTACTTTTCTATATGTTTGAAATGTTTTCTAATAAAAGGCTTTAAAAATGTTTATGAAGATTGGGCATGTTAGCTCACACCTGTAATCCCAGCACTTTGGGAGGCCAAGGTGGGAAGACTGCTTGAGGCCAGTGTTCAAGACCTGCCTGGGAAATACAACAAGATGCCATATCTGCAAATAAAATTAAAATTTTTTAAATCTTATATTTAAAAAATAGAATATGTTGTCATGAGTGGGAGTTAAAAAGAAAAAAAATTAAAAACACAGAACAGATTTAAGAAGTATCTCAGATTTGTCTTAATTCCGCTGCAAGCAAAACAACAAAACGAGTATGATGGTAAAAGGCAACTGTCTCCCATCGATTAGAGTGGGGATTGTTGGGGACTGGTGGACAGGAGAGTGCATGTCCATTGCAAGAGGCAGGAGCAATTCAGCACAAGGTTATGGATACTCTGCATGCCAGCATGTTTGGTAATGCTAAATCTTCTAATATTTTCAGAAAATTTATAAATCAAGATACATAGACAAAATATCTTCATGATAAATGTTGACAATTAATGCAAATTTCTTTTAAATCACTTTTTGGAGAAGTACTATATGGATCAAACAAATGGATCAAATATGCAAAACATAACGTTTTGCAACTTCTGGTTTACAACAAACCACCTTGGCACCTTAACAACTAGCTTCTTCATCATCTACAGTGTAGTCAGAGGTTATAAAACACCAGCATCTACATCTCACAGAATATTGCCAGAAACCCCTTTGTTGAGTCTATATGCCTTTGATTAAATCATTGCCTCATGTCTAATTCCTCTTTCTGTGCCTAGTCTCTCCAGATCGACACTTTGGCTGGAATGACGACTTGGACTTTCAACTCCAGAGTCTCTCCTGAACACTATTAGGCAGAATTTAAGAACCTCAGGTTCCAGTCCAGCCCCAATTTTGGCAGAGATCTCCAGACACCCCCATCCCTATCCAGTAATGCAAACTCCCTGCTTGTCCAGGAGGCCTGGTTGATAAGAAGTTAATTTGTAGTTATTTTAAATATTAATTAATGTGACTTTGCTAAATACAAAACACATGTTTTCCTCATTTTCATTCAAGGCTAGCTTTCTGCTGACCTTCACAAAATACTGCACCCCATTAGAGAGTTATTTGCTGTTTGTTTATAATCCATACGAAGTTAGAAAATCACTATCTGGCTGAGTATAAACACGTCGAACATTTGACCGTCAAATGTCCCAGCCATTTCCTCTGCGCCCACATGTATGCGTAGTGATGTAATAAGCTCTCACATATTGTCTCATTAGGACTTCCAACTTGTTTGCTGCTCTTGAAACTGAACATGGTAATATAAATGTTGATTTTAGTTAGGTTTAATTTGTCTAAATATTGCTCTTTGTAATAAAACTCAGTGTACAGATGTTAGATGCTTAAAATGTCACTTAGAAAATAGAGACATAAGTTTGCATTGGTAAAGATATTTACTATCAGGATTTTCTGAAATAGAGCCTGGTTTGCTAATGCAAAATTTAATAGAATTATCTCCCTACGGCTGTTTCTGCTGTTTTTCCACCATCCCCATCTCTCACCCTTGCCACATGTAGATCAAACACAGATTCACATGTTTATGTATTGGAGTATTTGGGACAAAAAATGGGATAATGAGTTTGATTCACATCTCTAGCATTTTAAATCTACTTAAAAAATGAATTGGAACCTTGAATATAAAATGTCCTCTGCTTATAAGGACATTTAAGTTACTAATATCTATTATTGTCCTAAACAACTATTCAGAGAAAACACTTAAAATTTGCATAAGTTATAAAGCATTTATTCATGCTTTGTTTCTTCGTCTTTCCCACTATCTTCCATAGATTTGTATATAATTAGTTGTCTTCTTCTAACCTGATCTGGTGGTTATTTCTCTACTCCCAAGTGTCCAGTTGTGAGGCCTCAGTGCTCCCATGTTACCTGTGTTGGAACAGGCATGGCAGCTTCCAGTGTGCCCTAATCAAGAGAAAGTCTTCATTTATGTTTCATTTTGAATTGGTTTTCAAATGCTATTTTTCTCTCCTTTATTTTAAACACTGTAAAAACAAACAAGCAAAAAACAGATGTCCTTATACAAGAGATATTCTCCAAACATATCCGTAGGACAAGATCAGTCAAAGTCCAATTAACAAAAGATAGTTTTAGATGTGTAGTGGTGGAGGTGGTGGCAGCATGTGTATGTATGTGTCTGTGTGTTCTGGTCCAATTATCCTTGTAAATTATGTTTTCCTATTTTTGAAAGAATTAAATTTTTCTTATTTTGTTGCATAAAACTAGAAAATGAAAAGTATCTACTTAACAAAATCCCTAGAACTGTAGCAATGTAACTATACTTACATTTAAATTAAATCACTTATCAGATTTGGTACTTAAAATTAGGCAAAAGAAAAAGAAACTATAGTACAAAATAAGGCTGGGCGTGGTGACTCATGCCTGTAATTCCAGCACTTTGGGAGGCCGAGGTGGGTGGATCACCTGAGGCCAGGAGTTTAAGACCAGCCTGGCCAACATGGTGAAACCCCATCTTCATAAAAAATACATGAGCTGGGCATGGTGGCATATGCTTGTAATTCCAGCTACTGAAAAGGCTGAGGCCGGATAATTGCTTGAACTCAGGATATGGAGATTGCCGTGAACCAAGACTGAGCCACTGCACTCCAGCCTGGGTGACAGAGCAAGACTCTGTCTCAAAAAAAAAAAAAAAAAAAAAAAACGAAAGTAACTATAGTACTTATAGTACAAAATAGAATGTTAGTGTTAGAAAAGAGACATTTTAGACCCCATTAGGAAGTCAAAATGGTAAGGATTAATGGAGCTATTTTCTGTATATTAAAAAGACTCAGAAATTACATATACATTTGCAATGGGGTAGTTTAGGCTAGTGAAGATTCTTCCTTTGGCAAGAATCATATATTTATCATGAGAACATGGTTTATCTCATGCTGACTTAAAGTTACTGATCTCTTTATTTAAAAAACATGAAATATATTATTTTATCTAAAATATTCAATTTAATTTGTTGACAAAGCTTTTAGAGAATTTGGGTTTGGTAGTCAAAATGTTAGCATCCTGGATATAGTCTGAGACCTTTCTTTCTTTTTTTCATTTTATAGGTGAAAATAGTCTGATCTAAGATAATACAGATTTTTTTTTCTTGTAGCCAAACCGATATTAAAACCAACTTTTGTAAATTATGCTACAGAACACACAATCTGTCTTCTCTCCCTCAAACCTCAGTGAATTACAACAAAGGTTTATTTCTTACCCACCTTTCATGTTGGCAACCCTCGGTTGCCTGCTGTTCTGTTCCACGTGTCTGCTTATTCTGAGACTTAGGTTGAAGATGCCTCTCTTTGGAACACGTCATTTTTATGGCAAAGTGAAGAGAGGTTTTATGCAGCTTTACAATGCCTCATAAAGGATCTGCTTAGACACTCTATATGTTGCTTCCACTTATATTCTATTACCCAAAGCAACTTATATCACAAACTGTAACTCAATGAGATAGAGGTGTAGAATCTTCTTACGTGGAGCTTAACAAAGATATGAATCCATCATCTACCACAACAGATCCCTGACTCCTAGGGACTGCATGCTCTCTCAGCAAGGTTAGGCCTCTCCATTTCTTGGGGTCATGAAAGCAGTAAGTCCTTAGGACTCAGTGGCTACCATGCCAGTTCTAACTTCTAACTTGGGGGGCAGACTGAAGATTTTATTGAGAACATTACAATTTGAATACCATTGCTCCTGCAGACTAGAAAACTGAGTTACTAAATAGGAGTAAATTGACCCCAAGCAAGTTCCTTTCTTAGGTAAACTCATAGGCGAAAAGTTGCTTTTTTCAATGAAGATTCTTTCTAGTTAAAATTCACTTTTTTAGATTTCTATAATCCGACTCAAAAGACATTTTTAATGAATATTGTATTGACCCTCCCAATATCCATTTCAATTTGCTCCCAATGAGTAGCAGTTATACAATTTGGGGACTTACTCTTAATTCAAGGGACAGGCCTGATCCATCTAAGGATAATCTCATTTCTCTTGTTGGTGACTGATTCAGAATGGTCTGATTCTGGCCATTCAGTTATGAGGAGAAGGTTGCTGAATATTTCTGGAAAAGATTTCCTCTTACTCCTGAGAAGCAGTAATGGAAAACTCTTTTCTCTGCCTCCCACAGAATGTAAACTGAAAGCACATTTCCCCAGAAGCTATTGTCAGCCATCTTGAGAGCATGAGGCATGGCGGCCTGAGGATAATGTTACACTGATGATTCAAAGTTGAGAGAAAAGAGAAATATTGCTAGAACCCTGATTGAACTATGACTAAATCTCACAGCATGTATGTTTATATGAGTGAATAAAATCTATTATTGTTTAGTCAGGTTAAATTTATATTCAGATGCTTCCAACCAAAAGCATCCTAACTGATAAAGCGTTAGTCCTTCTCTCCCTCTTTAAACTCTCCACACCAAACAGAGAACCAATGTGTAAGATTTGCGTCAGTTGTCTAAGAGGTATAGGCAAATATCTATCTTACCTCTTGAGTTCTACAATGAAAACTGTTTTTTTTTATTATGCTAAAATACCTTACATATCAATATATACCTAGGTACAAGGCATGAGACAGCTTTTGTAATATTATTTACTTAAATGAGAATTGTATTCAAATGATAATACGCACACCACTAGAAAGGAAAAGACAAAAAAAGATGATCAAGTCACTTCTTTAAAAATACATAAAAAAAGATATAATTCTCAGTATGTTACTCATTGCATATTGTCTTAGTGGTGAACATTTCTACCAAATAAACAAAATAAATATTCAGATGAGCCAAAAAGTTGTTCAATAAACAGAAGCATGAGGGGTTTTTTTTTTTTTTTTCATCTAACCCCTTGGAAGCCATAAACATTATATATATTTATGGGTTTTGTAGAGACAAGGTCTCACTCTGTTACCCAGGCTGGAGTGCAATGGCATGATCATAGCTCAATGCAACCTCTAACTCCTGAGCTCAAGTGATTTCTCCCATCAGCATTCCAAGTAGCTGGGACTACAGCTGTGCCTCACGATGCCTGGCTAGATTTTTTTGTTTGTTTTTTTTTTTAATTTTTCTGTAGAGACAGTGTCTTGCTATATTGCTCAGGCTGTTCTCAAGCTCCTGGCCTCAAGTGATCCTCCCACCTCAGCCTCCCAAAGTGCTGGGATTACAGGCATGAGCCACCACACCTGGCCTATGAGGTTATTGCTAATGTTTTCAATGTGACATTAAAATAACTTGGGTGGAAGGCTGGGCGCTGTGGCTCATGCCTGCAATCCCAGCATTTTGGAAGGCCAAGGCAGGGGGATCACTTAAGCCCAGGAGTTCATGACCAGCCTGGGCAAGATAACAAAACCCCATCTCTACAAAAAATATAAAACTTAGCCTGGCATGGTGGCAGGTGCCTGTGGTCCCAGCTACCCAGGAGGCTGAGAGGTGGGAGGACTGCTTGAGCTCCAGGAGGTCGAAGCTGCAATGAGCTGAGATTATGTTGCAGGAGTTTTCTTTAGTTCAGCTAAAGACGGAGTCCTTGTCACACGGCCACAAAAGATTAGGCCCGCAGACAATTTGAAGGGTGAAAATAATGAGATTTATTGGGCAAAAAGGAAAAACAGGGGACCCAGCAGAGCAAGAGTCCTTCTAGTGTATGCTTCCCACCCCAGTGATTGAATCCCAGGTTCCACCCAGGAAGAGGAGGGGCCAGTCTCCTCCCTGCTGCAAATGGTGTGAACTTCTGTGGCTCCACCCCTGTGTGCACTCCTCCCAGTGCACAGCCTGATTGGAGTTTCTCTGGGGACCTATGTCCCACTCAATTGTACCACTGCAGTCCAGTCTGGGTGACAGAGCGAGGCCCTGTCTCAAAAAGAAAAAACAAACTTAGGTGGTATTAAAATCATTGTATGTCTCTATTTCTCTTATTTTAACTGCTATATTCTCTTCTATCTGTGCAAATATGCCAAAATAGCAAGCTAACTCTGTTCCTATAAAATATTAGCTATAATAAATGTCATTCCTTACTGTTCTTTATTTCTTTCTCCTACAATGTGTCCATGGACAGGTAAATTTTGATGAGTTCTTGATATGAATTTAATCTGACACTCACTACTCCTCCCCAACCAACATCAATTTCTTGGTCCCAGCTTGTGGCCTTTAAACTGCTTATCTGCAAGTATCTTGGGGTGGGGAGGGGTGGCTGAGCTGAGAGGACGCAGCAGTAAATACAAGTAGTGACAAGTTGCAAATTTCATGTATGTTCTGAGCCAGCAAAATAAGATTTCAATATCAAGGGCTTGTCAAAATGTATCATCTATGCTAAAGACAGGAAAAAAAGCATCAGAAAACTCATAAGCAAAGGCTTCCAATGTTTTTTGGATATCAGAAACACTCCAAAAAGTAATGTAATAATACTCATACATTAAGAATAAATATAAGATGGAGTTTCTTCAAGAATATCAAATGTTAAAATTTCAGAGGAAAAACTCAGAAGAAAATGTAGGTGTGTGTTTGGCACCTCACAGACACATGACATCAGAGACATCACAACATGTGATGGCACGGGCTGCAAAGGTAACTGTTCTGAAAAAGTGTATAGCATGGAACCGAGGATTCCCAAAGGAAAATGCAATGGCAGCAGGTAACATGGAGAAATACAGGAACTAGAGAGGGGCCTGTGAAACAAGAAATGCTTGGGTATGAAATTTACTAAGAACGACGAGTGGCAACTTGCTCAATAGAGAGTGTGGCAATTGTTCTACTAAACAGTCTTATTTTCAATTCAGGGATGCCAGGAATACAAGCTTCAAAAAGAAAAAAAAAAACTGGAAGTGAAGAATATTTTTTAAACATGCAACGTGGGGAAAAAAGAATCTCAGATAAGAACCTGGTGAATCAGGATGCCACCTGGTTTCCTATGCATGTCTCCCTTTCCTCACTTGCCCTTCCAAAAAGAAGGCAGTTGAATTAGGGGATTGTTTCCCCAAAATATAATAAATGCCTTAATTAATATCTTTATGGAAGTCTCCCTGTCAAATTTTAAGTCACAGGTTGAGTTGGACAACTGACATAGACCAACCAGCATGCTTCTGAGAGTGAAGCCAAGATTTTCCAAGTTTGAAAGACCTGTTTCCATTTAGAAAGTAGTCAGTGTCCACTGCAGTCGTTGGGTGATGATAATAACATGAATCTTTATTTTACCATTTATTGGATAGTAGAGAATGTAGTGTGGGGCAGGGGCTGCGATAGCCTTAAGGGTTCTGTTAACTTTTCAGTCTCTACAAGAAGGGCACATAGGAGGCATGAGGTTGGCTTAATGCAACTGATTTCAGCTAATGCACTGAAAGAGGCTTCAGCTGCAGAAGGACTCCCACATACACAGGCATCTGACTGAGACCCCTCTGGCTGACACAGAACAGAAAATAACCATAATCTTTAATTCCTACAAGTTTAGCCGTAAATGATTAGAACACTTAATTTGGGTCTTTAATTTGTCCCTGAAAATAAAATGATTAGGAGGAGGAGTTTTGTTGCTCAAATTTGAAGTCGATTTTTATTTCTAGCATTGGCTTACTTATATCAATTTTATTCTATCATTTAGTCTCATTGCTTAGCCTCAGATAAGTTAATTCGAATAAATTAAAGGCCATTCTATACTCTAAACCAGAGGTTCTCCATCGGGGATTTGGTACATTGGGGGATATTTAGCAATATCCGGAGACACTTTTGGTTGTCACAAATGGAAAAGGGGCAGTGACATTGGTATCTAGTGAATAAAGGTCAGGGTTGCTGCAAAGCATTGTGCAATGCACAGGACATCCCCCTACAAAGGAATGATTGAGTTTGAGCATGAGCGTGTGGGGTTCCACACAGTATGCTCTCTACTTTCATTTAAGTTTGGAATTTTTTCTTTCTTTTTTTTTTTTTTTTTTTTTTTTTTTGAGACAGAGTCTTGCTTTGCCACCCAGGCTGGAGTGCAGTGGCGTGATCTTGGCTCACTGCAACCTCCACCTCCATGGTTGAAGCAATTCTCCTGGCTCAGCCTCCCAAGTAGCTGGGATTACAGGCATGCCCCACCACGCCCAGCTAATTTTTGTATTTTCAGTAGAGACGGGGTTTCACCATGTTGGCCAGGCTGGTCTCAAACTCCTGACCTCAAGTGATCCACCTGCCTTGGCCTCCCAAATTGCTGGGATTACAGCGTGAGCCGCTGCACCCAGCAAGTTTGAAATTTTCTATAATAAAAGGTTTACAAGAATCTCAGGGGTAGGATCCAAGGAATGTGCATTTTTAGCAGACTCCTCCTCATGTGGTACTCATGGACTAAGTTGTTTGAGAACCTTTTTTCTGGAGCCTGTTAATCTTCCTATTGTTCTGTAGAGTGTGAGGTTTCCAAGTAGCTTCACTTGTGCAGTTTCTCCTCCATTCTCCTTATAATCTCCTGCTCACCAACTTCTCGTCACAAGATCTGGCCACATTCCTGGAACCCTTTCCTTTCTGATTTCCACATTGGGTTTTTGTTGCATGCTGCGTGGAAGCTCTTTTATCCTTTTTAATAAGCTTGATAGTTTTTCTCAAACTCTTTTGCCAGTGCCATCTGCCAGGAGATCAGCTGACTTTCTGCTCTCACATAATTACAGAAAGCCTTGGGCAACAAGATAAACATAGGACATATCCTTCAGGTCCCTAGGAACATTCCCTCCATGCTTACAGTTCTGAGTTTACAGATGATCTACAGATCTACAGTTTTTGAGACGCCTCCTGAAAATTACTCTGTTAAATTGTCACAGTAAAAGGCCCATTTGCCTTGGCATTTTTCTCTGGAATTTGCTGACACGTAGGAACTTAGAAACTCCTAGGGACCAAGAGGGCTATTATTGGCTGTTGCTCATAGCGGACAGCTGTTGGTCTACTAAAGTGTTGGTAATTAACAACAATTTGTATCAGCTAAGTTTCAGGCAGACCTCCTCAGCAGGCACCATAAACACGCAGAGGCTCTGGAGCCAATTATTCCAAACACTGGCAAAAACACTGCACTGGCACTTCTCCTTGCCAGATGGGCTTTTCTTTTGCGGTTTTCTTTTTTTTTTTTTTGTAGTGGGACAGTGTGCAGTGAGAAAAGTACTGCACTGGGAGCTCAAGACAGCTCTACCAATACCTGTCTGAATAATGTTTGATAAATTCTTTTAAGCCTCAATATGAGGAGGTTTGAATACATGAGCCTCAAACTTTGTTACCCAACATGTGGTTCACAATCCAGCAGCAGTGGTTCACGTTGAAGCTTGTTAGAAACGCCGATTCCTAGTATCCACCCCGGACCTACTGAATCAGGATCGGCATTTTCAACAGACCTCTAGGTGATTCCTACTCACATCCTATTAATTTCCCAGAGCTGCTGTGATGAATTACCACAAATTTAGTGATTTAAAGCAAAACAAATGTATTATGTTACAGCTCTATAAGTCAGAAGTGCAACACAGGTTTCACTGAGCTAAAATCAAGGTGCCCAGGGCTACATTCCTTTCTAGACCCTGTAGGGGAAAATCTGCTTCTTTGCCTTTTCCAGCTTCTAGAAGCTGCCCATATTCCTTCTCTCAAAGCTACCTTCCTCCATCTTCAAAGCCAGGTGTGTCACATCTCTCTGACCATTCCTCCATAATCACATCTCCCTTTGACCCTGAACTTCCAGAAAGCTTCTCTGCTTTAAAGACCAATGTGAATAGATTGAGCTCATTCAGATTATCCAGGATAATCCCGTCATTTCAAAATCTTTACCTTTCACATCTAAAAGTTCTTTTCACCATGTAAGGCAACATAGTCACAGGTTCCAGGGATTAGGATGTGGATATCTTTCAGGGCCATTGTTCTGCCAACCATACACACTAAAGTTTTAAGAAGTTCTACTCCCACAACATATCAATCTATATAAGAAAATAAATGGAATTCTGGGTTGGGTGAAGTGCCTCACATTTGTAATCCCAACACTTTGGGAGGTTGAGGAGGGTGGATCACATGAGGCCAGGAGTTTGAGACCTGCCTGGACAACATGGTGAAACCCCGTGTCTACTAAACATACAAAAATTACCCAGGCATGGTGGCACATGCCTGTAATCCCAGCTACCCAGGAGGCTGAGGCACAAGAACTGCTTGAACCCAGGAGGCGGAGGTTGCAGTGAGCCGAGATTGCACTACTGCATTCCAGCCTGGGTGACAGAGACCCTGTCTCAAAATAAAAAAAGAAAGAAAGAAAAGAAAAGGAAAAAAATTAGCTGGGTGTAGTGTCACACACCTGTAGTCCCAGCTACTCATGAGGCTGAGGTGGGAGAATCACTTGAGCCTAGGAATTTGAGCCTGCAGTGACCCACAGTCACACCACTGCACTGCAGCGTCAGCGACAGAGCAAGACCCTGTTTCCAAAAAAAGAAAGAAAAGCAAAGAAATTGAATTCTTTTGTCTGTTGTTAACTGCATTCTTCCTTTTATGGCTGAATTGTATCCCTCAGGAAAATTAATGTGTTAAAGTCCTAACCCCTCGTACCTCAGAATGTGACTCTATTTGAACATAGGGCCTTTAAAGAGGTAAATAAAGTGAGATTATCTGAGCGGGCCCTAATTCAATAGAACTCGTGTCTTTGTAAGAAGAGGAGTTGAGGACACACACAGAACAAAAAGATCATGTGAAGACAAGGAGAGGATGACTATCTACAAGCCAAGAGAGGCCTCAGAAGATCAACCTAGCCAACACCTTGATCTTGAACTTCTAGATTCCAGAATTGTGAGAAAACAAACTTCTGTTGTTTAAGCCACCCAGGGTGCTATACTGTTGTTTATAGCAACCCTAGCACACTAATATACTCTCCAATGCCAGTTCAACATATTTTGAGACAACCGTGACTACAATCCCATCATTACTGCTTCATTATCAAGCTACTGAAGTTCTCCTGACCCAATTTTAATCACTTTGTTTCTGTCTCCCTGGTAACAGCTTAATCTTGACCTGAATGTGACACAGAATTTTAACCCATCCACCTGCATTTCCCTGATTACTCTGTGGAAAATACGTTCATCCTCACAACCTCCGCTCAGTTCTTTATCCAATCCCGGCTGCTTTTCCCAAGATTGCATATCTTTAATTATTCCCTCTTTCTCTAACATCATCAGTCTCCCTACTAGTGAATCTTTCTACTCAAACTACAAAATCATTTGATTCTACTTATTCAGTCTCACTGCTCTGCAGAGCAAATGGCCAATAGTTTTCTTAAAGCACTAAACTTCTGGACAAAGTAATCTGAACTCAACCTCTGCATTCTCATCATCAATTTACTCCTTCACACGTCCCATTGTGACTTTTTTCTCAAACATTTGGCTAAAGCTGCTACTTCGGATGTCACTGGTAACCTTTTTTATGATTGCCAAATCACTTCTCATTCTCCTTGATCTGTCTGCAAATTGTTGACAGTGTCGACTGCACTCTTTCTCAATGCTATATTGTTTTGAGTTTTTTTTCCCTTCCTCTCAAAGCTTTCCTCCTTTCCTTCTTGCACAGATTCTACTTCTAAAAATGTTTATTGAACCCCTACCGTGTTTCAGAAAAAAGCTGATTCCAATGCTTAAATATTTTTTTCTTTCTCTTCTCTACTTGAAGTGAGTTTTCTCATGTTTAAACGTAATTGTTTTTCAAAGATCAATTCTTGATGTTCTCCTTTTTCAATGGATTTTCATAACACGAATTTACTAATAACAATTTCAACTAGGGTTTCAATGCAAATAAAGCCCAAAACCTTATTTTTCTCCCATCAGTCTCATCACATTTTTCTATCAGCATGTTACTCCAATATTTAAATTTAACATGTCTAAACTAAACTTTCTGTACATTAACAGAGCATGATTACCAAACTTGTGCATTGAAAAAGGCAGACCATACAATATTAAATAGCATGACAGACTTAATAATTAGGTTGAAACTAATCATATAAATTTTAATGTGGATAAATGCAAAGTCCTGCAAATATCTATCATACAGATATAAACATGAGTGACCAGTTCTTTAAAAGGAATCTACAAAAAAGAGACAGAAGACTACATTAGAAAGCTAGTAAATCATAGACTACATTAAGATAGCATAGTATCTAAAACAAGAGGGAAAAGTATTTCATTGTTCTCTGGGCAGAAGATACTAGAGTCAAACTTTTTTTTTTGAAAAAAGGTCTTACTCTGTCACCCAGGCTGAAGTGCAGTGGCACAATCACAGCTCCTGCAGCCTTTGCCTCCTGGGCTTAAGCAATTCTCCCACATTAGCCTCTCAAGTAACTGGGACCACAGGTGTGCACCACCATGCCTGGCTATTTTTTTTATTTGTTGTAGAGACACGATCTCCCTATGTTGCCCAGGCTGGTCTTGAACTCCTGGGCTCAAGCAATCCTTTGACCTTAGCCTCCTAAAGTGCTAGGATTGCAGGCGTGAGCCACCATGCCTGGCCTAGAGTCAAACTTTTAAAATAGTTGCTGGAACTTACCACCAAACAGCTAGCCAGAGATTAGTAAAAGCAATCCGGAGGGGAGGAATCTGAAAATTGTTTCCTATTAAAAAAAATTTTTTAAAGAAGTGTTTTGTGTAAAATAGCTATGAAGAGCTAACATAATGCAATGTAGCTGTAGAGGGCAAAACACATGATAAAGTTCAGCTCAAAAAATGGAAGACCATTCTAAGAAAGATGTTAAATATGTAGATATATCTATAGACAGTTTTCATATAGTGGCCTCTGTATCACCAAAAATATTTAAGCATTTAAAAGCTGCATTAAAAAAGAGCCATCTAATTTAATAAACAATAAACTTGATTCAAATAGTATTGAATTCCAATACAGACTCAGCAACAAGCATCTTGGAAAAGTTACTTTTCTGAGCCTCATCTTCTCATATATAAAATTGTATAATATTATCCTGGGTTGTTATGAAGATTATATATAATACATGTGAATCATTTGGCTCTTATTATTATAATTTTTAACAATGTATAGTTAAAAATTTTGACCAAATTACCTCTAAGTTTTTTTTACAATACTAACATCTTTTGATTACAGATTTGCTGAGAGCCTGGTCAAAATATATATTATTGTTTAGATGCAATTGTTTTTCTACATCACAAAAGAGTTCATTATGTATTAGTCAGGGTGCTCCAGAGAAATAAGACCAATAGGATGTGTGTGTATATATATATATATATATATGAGACAGAGAGAAAGTGAGAGAGCAAGATGGATTTATTTTAAGGAATTGGCTCATGCAATTGCAAAGGATAGAAAATCTGAAATCTGCACCGTAGGCCAGCAGCCTGGAAACCCAGGGAAGTGTTGATGTTACAGTCTCAAACCTGAAGCCTGTCTGGAGGCAGAGAATCCTTTCTTTCTCAGGGGACCTCAAACTTGTGCTTCAACTGATTGAATGAGGCCCATCCACATTATAGGGGATAATCCACTTCACTCAAAGCCTACTGACTTAAATGTTAATCATATCCAAAAAATACCTTCACAGCAACATGTGGACTCGTGTTTGATCAAACATCTAGGTATCGTAACCTAGCCCAGTTGACATATTAAGTTAACCATTAGGCTGAGTGCAGTGGTAAGTGCCAGCTACTCCCAGGTACCCAGGAGGCTGAAATGGGAAGATTATTTGAGCCCAGGAGTTTGAGTTCAGCCTGGGCAACATAGCAAGACCTTATCTCTTAAAAAGAAAAAAAAAACAAACACACGGTTCTAAACCAAACTACTTCTACATTCTCACACAAAGGAAGATATGGAGAAAAATACATTTTTACTTGACAGAGCAAGCAAAGGAAAAAAGTTAAGGCCAGGTACAGTGACTCAACACATGTAACATTAGCACTTTGGGAGGCTGAGGCAGGAAGATCACTTGAACCCAGGAATTTGAGATAAGACTGGGCAACATAAAGAGACTACGTCTCTACAAAAATTTTTAAGAAGTAGCTGGGTGTGGTGGTGCATGCCTGTGATCCCAGCTAGGTGGGAGGATAGCTTGTATCTGGGAGGTTGAGGCTGCAGTGAGCCGTGAATACACCACTGGACTCTAGCCTGGGCAACAGAGAGAGAGACCTCATCTCAAAAAAAAAAAAATTAACCATGTCGGAAAATTGTTATCTTCCCAATGGTATTATGTAACATCTCTGCCAGCATTCTGCAACTTTAAAAAACTTTAAAAAGTTTCTTTCTAGCCTGATGTGGTGGCTCATGCCTAGTTCAAGCAAAGTGCCCATACCTATAATCCTAGCACTTTGGGAAATCAAGGTGAAAGAATCACTTGCGTCCATGAGTTTGAGACTAGCCTGGGCAAAATAGTGAGACCCTGACTGTACAAAAAATTAAAAAAAAAAAAATAGCCGGGCATCATGGTGCACACCAGTAGTCCCAGGTACTGAGGTGGCTAAGATAGAAGGATTGCTTGAGCCCCTCAGGTGGAGGTTGCAGTGAGCCTGTGTTCAAGCCACTGCACTCCAGTGCAGAGAAAGACCTCGTCTCAAAAATCATCATCATTATCGTTATCATTAAAATTCTTATTATACTCCAAAGTGAGTGACACTGGTGTCAGATAATAGTATCTTTCATTGGTGTTACATAACATCCCTGCCTGCAATCTGCAACTTTAAAGATATTCTTTCCAGGTTGCTGGGGTGGCTCATGCCTATAATACCAGAACTTTGGGAGGTTGAGGCAGGAGGATCACTTGAGTCCAGGAGTTTGAGACCAGCCTCGGCACCATAGTGAGACCCTGTCTCTACAAAAAAATTAAAAAGATAATAATAACCAGGCATGGTGACACCTGCCTGTGGTCCCAGCTACACAGGAGGCCAAGGTGGGAGGATTGCTTAAGCCCAAGAGGTAGAGGTTGCGGTAAGCTGTGTTCAGGCCACTACACTCCAGCCTGGGTGAGAGAGTGAGACCCTGTCTAAAAAAAAAAAAAAACTTTGTTAGAGTTTTCTGGCAAAAGTGACTTCTTTTGCCATTCACCACAATCTCCTGAGTTTTATTTCCCAGTGTTGTATGCCCCATTAATGCTTCCAAACGAGTGTCAATGGTCAATATGCTCATCTCAGGAAAGCCAAATTATATACAAACTCTATCTTTTAACTCTGCAGCATCTGCATTCATATATCCATAAACCTAAAGAAGACGAAAAAGCTGAAAAGAAACTAACTGTTTTACTGGAGTGACCTGGTTTATTTTTCTGTGCAATTGGACTAAGCCTGTAGAAAGAACTGAGAGGACTGGGTTGTTTCAGGTTCATGTTTTTCTCCAAATCATACCACACTTTCTCCACATCAAATGAAATATCTAAAGTGAAGACACTTTAAATATTTTCATTTGGATTATTTTCAAATTTTTCAGTGTGAAAGTGGTTATTTTTTAATCAGTCTTTATATTTGAGATGCATATTGAAATATTTACTAAGAAAATTGGAAAATACCTGGGAAAATGGTTAAAGCTGAGTGATGAATACATGAGATTCCTTATGTTATCCTCTACTTTGTATAGGTTTGACAATTTTATAATTTCTCTGTGGTATGCTGATATTTTACTAACATTTAAAAAATGAAACAAGTAAATATGTTTAGCTGTCTACCTTTTCCTTAAAGCCACAATAAGTGTATGTCAGTCCTTTTTTCAAGAACTATAGAATTGGGTGGGGTGCAGTGGCTCATACCTGTAATCCTAGCACTTTGGGAGGCCGAGTCGGGTGGATCACTTGAGGTCAGGAGTTTGAGACCAGCCTAGCCAACATGTTGAAACCCAGTCTCCACTAAAAATACAAAAATTATCTGGGTGTGGCGGCACATGCCTGTAATCTCATCTACTTAGGAGGCTGAGGCATGAGAATCACTTGAACCTGGGAGCTGGAGGTTGCAGTGAGCCGGGAGCTTGCCACTGCACTTCAGCCTGGGCGATAGGGCGAGACTCAGTCTCAGAACAAACAAACAAAACTATAAAATTATAATCATTAATCTTGCACATGTCTCTAGACTGGTGTCTATCTCTATTAGTCCCCAAGCTGTTCCCTTTGGGGAAGAGGACAGACATCTTCAGTAGGAGCACAAATTATTGGCCTTTGGGATTCAACAAGTAAATGAAGAGAAAAATTTAATGAACCATTTCATATAAATAATTTTCAACACTACTAAAAGGTTTACTATGAGGATCAATGAATGAAATGTAGTAATTTATGGGAGATACTCTGAGATTTGGAAAAGATTGCTGCTTACTACAACTACCATTATTATTATTATTGTTTTGTTTTGTTTTTTGAGACAGAGGTTTTTTTTTTTTTGAGACGGAATTTCTTGTTGCCCAGGCTGGAGTGCGATGGCGTGATCTCAGCTCACCGCAACCTCCACCTCCCGGGTTCAAGCGATTCTCCTGCCTCAGCCTCCTGAGTAGCTGGGATTACAGGCATGCACCACCACACCCAGCTAATTTTGTATTTTCAGTAGAGACGGGGTTTCTCCATGTTGGTCAGGCTGGACTTGAACTCCCCACCTCAGGTGATCCGCCTGCCTCAGCCTCCCAAAGTGCTGGGATTACAGGTGTTAGCCACCGCGCCCAGCCGACTACCATTATTTTAATAGTCGCTTTTGCCTTCTTCATCACTGACCTCAGCCCAGTTCTCCACTGTGGTCTCAGGGAAGCTTACAAACATACAAAAGGAAAAAAAAATGTCCTCATCTTTTCTCTCCATAGCTAAAGTATAAGGTTAAGGAAGGATGAACTTCCTTTAGTGACTCCCTCTAAGAACAATGACCTACAGGAAAGGGTGGGGAGGGAGTTACAAGAAACCTTGCCTAGATTAGTCTGCAAAGAGACTGACTTCTAAGAAAGATCTGTCAACATAAAAGTTAATTTACCAGGCTGATTTTTCAGAGCAGTTCATTATCATCACAGGTCATTCTTATTGCATTGTTCTATTTGACGTAAGTGACAGATAATAAAACCTACTGTATCACTGTAGAAAAAAGTCCACAGGTATACCATTAAAATGTTTCAAATACCATTTTTTTTTAGTATTCAGTTTTCTTCTTAAATAAACTAGATTTTTAATGACATCTGTAGTATGTATGCAGCTTCAAATTTGCTCTCTTCTCTCCCACATACACAGCTCCTGGGCTAATGGTTTTCTATTTTTATCTTGCTATTTATAATTTACTGATGTTTCTTACCAAGAATCTTTGGTTTGATCCACAAAACTCATCTGAACCTGTTGCCAGTGTTGAAGTATTACTGTTTTAATGTTATTATTTAATCACAGAAATATTTTCTGTACACACATTTATTTTTAAATTATGTATAAATAAACTCTACCAAGGCTTTCAGATTGTAGCCCATAATCATTTGTGTGTGTGTTATTTATTTATTTATGTATTTATGTATTTATTTTTGAGACAGGGTCTTGTTCTGTCACCCAGGCTAGAGTACAGTGGCGCTATCATAGCTCACTGTAACCTCAACTCCTAGAGGTTCAAACAATACTCTCACCTCAGCCTCTGATGTAACTGGGACTACACATGTACACCACCATGCCTGGCTAATTTTTTAAACTTTTTGTAGAAACTGGGTCTTGCTATGTTACCCAGGCTGGTCTCAAACCCCTGGCCTCAAGTGATCCTTCCACCCACCTCAGCCTTCCAAAGTGCTAGGATTACAGGCATGAGCCACCACACCCGGCCTTGTGTGTGTTTTTAAATAGTCTTGACATATTTCCAAAGAAGTGAATGTACATTTAATAAAAATTATCCTTAGACTCTTTTTCAGTGAGTTTAAGAAGGATAATTTGGAAATTTATTACATTTCTTTTCCCCTTTTATTATGTCATCAACACTGGCTGTACATTCTTTGAATTACAGTAAAGAATTTGGTTGTCTAGACACAACAAAATAAGAACACAAGACTTATTTCAAGTAAATCCTAACTTGTGTTAGCCAACAATGAGCAAAAAGATTTTTCTAACACTTTTGCTCTGTTTTGGTGAAGATATTTAAGATCTAAGAACCATATTTGTTTCACATTTTATCTCCTACCTTTTCCACTCTTTAAATAATATCTTCAGAAAGAGAAACTATCAAAAACTAAAGAGCTTTGCCTGAACCTTCTTATGTCGATATATTTTCATTGGATAAATTTATATAAATACATGATGGCCAGGCATGGTGGCTCATGTCTGTAATCCCAGCACTTTGGGACCCATGGCCGTAGGATTTCTCGAGCCCAGGAGTTTGAGACCAGCCCGGGCAATATAATGAGACCCCCCACCCCCAATCTACAAATAATAATAATAATTTAAAAATTGCCTGGGTGTGATTGTGCATTGTCTGTAGTCTCAGTTATTCGGGAGGCTGAGGTGGGAGGATCACTTGAGCCAAGGAGGTAGAGGCTGCGGTGAGGTAGAATCTGGGCAAGATCCTGTCTCTAAATAAATAAATAGGCCAGTAGTGGTGGCTTATACCTGTAATCTCAACACTTTAGGAGGCTGAGGCGGGAGGATCACTTGGGCTCAGAAGTTTAAGACCAGCCTGGACAACAGAGTGAGACCTTGTCTTTATTTAAAAGATAACACGCCTGTAATCCCAGCACTTTGGGAGGCCCGAGGCGGGCAGATCACGAGGTCAGGAAATCGAGACCATCCTGGCTAACACGGTGAAACCCCGTCTCTACTAAAAATACAAAAAATTAGCTGGGTGCCATGGTGGGCGCCTATAGTCCCAGCTACTTGGGAGGCTGAGGCAGGAGAATGGCGTGAACCCCGGAGTGGAGCTTGCAGTGAGCCGAGATGGTGCCACTGCACTCTGGCCTGGGTGAAAGAGTGAGACTCTGTCTCAAAAAAAGAAAAAGATAATAATAAAAATGAAAATAAATAAATATATGTTATACACACACACACATACACTCACACTCACACATACATACTCTAACACACACATACAATGTAAACTTTACTGAACAAATCTAAACACAAGAGGTATCACCTGTTCATCTGACCAGCATTTGGAAAACCTCCATCTAGAGCCTTGTTTATTACAATACTATCACAGCTTATTTAAGATAGAAAGACTGGAGATAGTGCATGGCCTCCTTATTTAATGAATACTGAAAACCAAGAACCAAGTTGAAGGAGGACGTTTTCAGTATTCAGCTAGTCATTGTTCTCTGGATTCTACTAAATCCTCACACACTTCTTCCTTAGAAAAATAAATAAACAAAACTGAATGAACCTAAAATACTTCTGTGCAAAAATTGAAAAGGCAGCTAAATTCATGCTTAGTTAGTCTTATATGGAAGAAAAATGATTATTTTTTAATATATGTGAATCTAACTCATTTGCGAAGTAGGGATTCATTTAAAAACAAAACCCTCAAAATTCAGGTCTCCATCTGTTTCTTTGGGTAAAAATTATGGAACACATGCAATCTCTGTTGTGGTTACCCATGACAGAAAAACATAGAAGCATGCCTTATGATTTCTCTAAAGGGATTTTTAAATCCTCAGGGACATTCTTTAAACAAGATTACTAATGCTAACTTTGTGATGCTCTGTTGGTTTTACTTATATATTAATACGACAATATTCAAATCCTATTGTCTTAAATCTAGACATACCAAGAGAGATTTCTAGCTTCATGTGGGACAGATTACTCCCGTATTCCCATTACAAGCAACTAATAAGTAGGGCAGTGAGGCATTTGGCTTCATAATGGCTGCTGGGAAGGATGATTTAAGATATTTCATCTTCCTTTATTAAAACAGTTATATCTTGATACTGGACAGCCATTTAGTGCCATCCCTGGTGTGCTAAACTCTGAAGAGGTTTTATGATTTCCTTAATGTTACTTTTTTAGGCCAAAACTCAAAAATCCTTTCTGTAGAATCTTCATGGAAAACCTTCCTTCTACATACACACACACACACACACACACACACACACACACACACACACCACCTACCTACAGTGCTTTCAGACTTAACATCTGAAGTTCAGTATCCCAAAACAGAAGAAGGAAAGGTATATCCTCAGGGATATGAGGATTTAGCAGAGACTGTCCCATCCCACTGTAAAATACTTTTTAAGTTTCATGCATTGAAATCTTATACTTTGCTTTTAAAATTACCCCAAATTTTGCTTTAGCTGCATATTTTCCTGTTTTAATATAAATATTTTGTCTCAAAGAACTAAAAAGTGGCCCAAACCGACATAACACAGGACATTTATGTTCTTGTAATCACACACATAGTTCCACAGGTCATGGGCACTCAGTTTGAGAGTCTGGAAGTCCAAAATGTACATGTTAGCAAAACTGAGCTGAGAGATAGTAGAATCTGTGTAACAGGCAATCCTACTCTTAGCAAGCATCCAGATAATTTAAACTAAATATACTTGGGACCTAGAGATGAGATACACAGGCAGTCTTCCAAAAGGCAGGGAGGAGGTGGAGTTCAGGGTGGCTGAATATTAGGGGGAGTCATTCAATTGTTCAGTTATTTACTCCCTTATGAGCTCCGGGCACTGAAACAAGTTACTAACTAGAAATACAAAGATGGATAATTACAGTTCTAACCAAAGAAGATCACAAACTAGCCAAACTAGCAGAAGAAAACAGACACCTAAACTGGAACTTACAAATTGAAGTGAAAAGTAAAAAGGTAGAGAGACATCAAATGTATCTGGAATTGAGGAAGCGACAGGAACCAAGGCAGTGGCACTGCCTCTTCCACGGGCTTAAGAAATTTAAGAATTGTTTTAAATTTCTGCAGCAATGTTCAGAGGCTTAGGAAGAAATGTGAAGCATGCAGGTCTATTACTTTTTCCGAACTCCAACTTAGATGCGAAGAGGAAATATTTGGCTTATTTCAACAAGATCAATTCCAAACTCATTCTCTTGAATAACTGAGTTGTTCTAAAAGGGTAAGAAAAGTTTTGTTGTTTTTAAAGACTCATCTCAATTTAATCAAGTTGCTCCTCCCTGAAGGCAGTATCAGGTCACAGAGAACTTGTTTGAAGACATTCGGTTTCAGCTACCAAATTGAGTGAAGGGACATGACCTGAGTGATCAGGTTAGATACCCACCTTGACAAACATGTGCACACACACACACACACTCTCAAGTTAACATGATGGAGGCTGGAGAAAAGTAGAAGTAGTAAAGAAAGATATTCCATTTTGCTGACTTAAGCAAGTCAGATATTAAATACAAAAAAACATAGGGTAAGGAGCAGATAATTTAGTGGGGATTGGGAAGAGAAATTAATAAATGCAGGTTTGGATAAGTTGAAGTTGAGATTCCTTGTGAGCCAGCAAACTGGATGTATAAATCATTCTCTTAGGTTTATATGACTAGAGATCACAAGAAAGATTTGAATTAGAAATTTTTAATTGAGAGGTTTCACAATATAAATAATCTCTTCTTGGTCTTTTAGCTAAGATCAAATGTGGTATCTGTTCTTAACAGCTTAAAATCTGATATGTCCTCTATTCAAGGACAATATATTAAATGTATTTTTGAGCAGGGAGATGGAATATAAGCTTGCTCCATCCATCCCATACATCTACCTGGTATTGCAGTACCTCCTGGTATTGCAGTACCACCACACACACACACACAAACAGATAGATAATACAGAAGCTGTGAGAGGAGATAAAGATTACTTAGTTTACATAGTTTCTTATAAAAAGTTTTACATGTTACCCAAGTAATTCATACTTTTTTTTTTTTTGGAGATAGGGTCTTGCTGTGTTGCCCAGGCTGGAGTGCAGTGGCATGATCACAGCTCACTGCAACCTTGAACTCCCAGGCTCAAGCAATTCTTCCACTTCAGGCCCCCAAGTAGCTGAGCCCACAGGTACACACCAGTATGCCTGGCTAATTTTTGTATTTTTTTGTAGAGACAGGGTTTTCTATGTTGCCCAGACTGGTCTCTAACTCCTGGGCTCAGCAATCTAGCTGCCTCAGCCCCCCAAAGTGCTATGATTACAGGTGTGAACCACCTAGCCCATCCAGCTTCACTCTTATTATTGTATGCAATTTTTACTATCATGCAAATAACTTCAGGTAAATAAAACGAATAGATAGCCTTAGAAAATTACAGAATTAGTGTGAAAAAAAAAAAAAAGATTACTTGTGGACAATGGGGTAGAATATGGAGCCCTGATGTAAAATAACCTTTCTGTGAATGGATAGAAAAGCAGCAGTCAACAAAAAATACTGAAGTAGCCTGAGAATTAAGAGGAAGATCACAAGAGTGCATTTGCTTAGAAATCAATGACACTCAAAAAAAGGGAGGATAATTCTCAAACCCAGTGCAGAGATTGGGGGAGTAGCCTCAGAGAGGAGGAGGCAAACCTTTTCCATTAAAACGGGAGGAAAGGCAGAAAGGTAATATTGCATAGCAGTGTGCAAATTTGGTGCTGGCATATTGAGAAAGTTTCTATCTGAGGGTTTCTCTTTTCTCTATGAGGATCCACTGAAGAAAAGGATATGAGGGGTAGAAGAAATATAGCTGAAGTCAGATATTTGAGGGAAATTCACTAGTCTTGAAATCACCACAATGAAGAGCAGAAGGATAAACTTGCTTGGGAAAAAGAAAACATTGTCCAGCAGTGTTCATGGTCCAAGTGAAGTGGTTAACTATAAATTTAACAAGTAGTAGTTATCCTGGACTTTTCTTGTTTTGTTTTAATTTTCTATAGCAGTACTCAAAAGTCACAAAGAAATGTGAAGAATAGAGGTTCATTATTTTCTCCAACCTAAGACCTAGATGTGAAGAGTTAATGTCTGGTTTACTTCCAATAGACCAATTCTAAAACCATCCTCATGAGTAATTGATTACTCCAACAGGGCAAATACATTTTTTTTTTTTTTTTGCTTTTAATGATTTATCTCAATTTAATCAAGTTGCTTCTCCCTGAGGCAGGGTCAGGTCATGGAGGTCTTAACACAAGATGTGGTCTCAGATACCAAATGGGTTGAAGGGACAAGACATGAATAACCAAGCTAAACTCCTCACTCCCAATTTTAGGGGAACTGAGACACAACAGCATACATACAGAGTTCATCACCAGTTATCGGAGAATAAAAGGAACCAGTTCTTCAAAGTAATTCAGTAACAAGAATAATTATATATTTTATCTGTAAAACAAAGACTGAGAACAAGGATCTAAGCTCACTTGATATGACATTATTGCCAAGTTTTTTTTTTTAATTCAAACTACCTAAGGGTGATTGGTCTGAGAGGTTGAGTTGAATTTACAGATAGGAATTAAATGGCCTCAACTGTGCGAATTGAAGGGTTGCAGAGTCAGGCAGATTACAAAATGAGGCTTTGAAATCTTAGAAGAGCTCCCTCCACCCTCTATTCCCTAATCACATACTCAGAGAATTTGTGTGGTATCACCAAAATGATGGGTGCTGTAAATACTATATGGGAATTAAAAGGAAATACTATGATCATGAGTGGGTAAATTATGATGAAATGAAGAAAGAGGAACACAGAAGAATGACAACAGAACCAGAGTGAAAGAAAGGTCAAAAGTTCAATAAATTTTCAAAAGAAAATTTCATATGTGAATAAAAACAGACTAAAAGGATAGAAAAATGTAGAAATGCCAGTGGCCCTTTTTCCCTTTTCTTAAATATTAATATACTATTGATATTGTCAAAGACTCTGTCCTTTGACCAAAACTTTAGAGAGGCTCTCCAGTCCTTTCTGACTAGGACCAACCTTCAGGGTCCCTCTCCATCTTTGTGGAACTGTGAGATCAAAAATCCTGCTAGCCAGTTTACCAAAAATTCCCCACCCCTGATATCGGGGTCTCTAACTACCCTTGATAACTGATCTCACCATCTTGCCTTGAGCAATAAAACTACTAAGTCAGTAGAGCCAGAGATCCCCTAATCCTTGATGTCTCCTCCTAGTAATTTCCCATCCACTGACCTCCAGCCTGCTCCTTGGTTATAAATATCCACTTGTATACTTTTCTTGGGGAGCAAAAAGAAAAAAAAAATTCCAACTTTCCCTTGTCGGAATCAAACTGGAGTCCACTCTCTGTCCCCCACTGTAAGACCCAATTGCAGTCCCTATACCTATCATCATGGCCTACCTTGAGTAAAGTCTGCCTTACCATCTTTAACAAGTAAAATGATAAATTTTTTTCTGAAGCAGTATGTATAATATAATGTAGAAATGTAGGGGAAAGGAACACGTCTAGAATAGATGATGAAAAGAAAATAAGTGTAAATGATAGGAATCAAGCATAACATTCAACTGAAAGCAATCACAGAACCTAGGGGGAATGCACTGAAGTAGAGCAATATTAGCCTTTGGGAAACCAGCGGGAGTCTATTAGAGGTGTAGGTGAACAATGATAACAATCTGGAATCTAGAACTTTAGTTCTTAAATACTGTATGCTCTTCTATTGCTCTCATAACATGTTTTCTGGCTGGGTGCAGTGGCTCACACCTGTAATCCCAGTACTTTGGGAGGCCAAGGCAGGCAGATCACCTGAGGTTGAGAGTTTGAGACCAATCTGGACAACATAGTGAAACCCCATCTCTATCAAAAATTAGCCAGGTGTGGTGGCAGGCACCTGTAGTCCCAGCTACTCAGGAGTCTGAGGCAGGGAGAATTGCTTGAACCCAGGTGGTGGAGGTTGCAGTGAACCAAGACCGTCCCTCTGCACTCCAGCCTGGGCAACAGAGCAAGACTCCATCTTGGAAAAAACAAACAAAAAAATGTGTTCTTAAACCTTATCAAAAATTGCTTAAACTAAAATTTATCATAACTATCCAGTAAAAGAAAAAAATCATATGTAACTTAAGAACAAAAATATTATGTACTTTTTAATAAGTTACTCCTGCTCATTGCAGAAACAAAATCAATTCACTGAGACCACAGCATTGCAGTAGGGAAAGAGTTTAATTGGCACAAAGCTGGCCCATGAAAGAGAATGGGAGTTATCATACAAATCAGTCTCTGCACAGGCTCAGAGACTAGGGGTTCTTATGGACAATTTGGTGGGCAGGAGGCTGGGGAATGGGTGCTGATTGGTTAGGGATAAAATCGTAGGGTGATGGAAAGTTGTCCTCCATCCTCGTGCACTGAGTTGGCCTCTGGGTGGAAGCACAGGACCAGTTGAGCCATAAGTCACCAGTCCAGATGGGGTCAGTCTGAAAATCTTAGGTTCTACAGTAGTGATGTTGCTGGTAAGAGTAACTGGGAAAGTCACAAATCTTGTGATCCCTGATCATATGACTCCTGAACAGTAAGGGATTATAGAAACTGTGCCTACATTTTATCAGAGTTTACACTCCTCCCATAAACCTATTCTTGTGGCCTTTCATTAGCTTTACAAAGGTGGCTTTCAGTCCCTGAGCAAAGAGACGGTTAGTTTTGGTTCTTTTATTGTTTGTTTGTTTGTTTGGGTTTTTTTTTTTTTTGGTTGTTTTTTTGAGATGGGGTCTCACTCTGTCACCCAGGTTGGAGTGAAGTGGTGCCATCTTAGCTCAGCGCAACCTCCGCCTCCCTGGGCTCAAGCATCCTCCCACCTCAGCCTTCTAAGTAGTTGGGACCACAGGGGCATACCACTACACCCAGTTAATTTTTTGTATTTTTGGTAGAGACAGGGTTTTACCACATTGCCCAAGCTAGTCTCAAATTCCTGAGTTCAAGCCATCCACCCGCCTCGACCTCCCAAAGTGCTGGCGTGAGCCACCACACCCAGCTGAGGGAGTTAGTTTTAAGGAGGGACTATTATCATGTTTCCTTTCAAGTTAAACTATAAACTAATTCCTCCTAAAGTTAGCTTGACCTATGCCCAGTAATGACCAAGGACAGCTTGCAGATCGGAAGCAAGGTGGAGTCAACTATGTCAGATTTCTCTTACTCTCAAAATTTTGCAATGGCAATTTCATTACTGGCACAATAACTATTCTACTGTATTTCTTATTTAATAATATTTAGGAAACTCAAAGCTTTGAATGCACATGTCACCATATGCATGTATATGCCTTTTGAGCTTTTGATAAAAACACCATCTGACACAAAAATAGGACTTCATCTCCTACACTGTCTTAAACAGTTTTGCTTGTGCGATTTTAAAAAATCTTCAAACTTCACTATCTCAAATTATATTTGAATTAATCCAGGGGTTAGCAAACATGTTTTGAAAAGGTTCAGATAGTAAATATCCGGCTTTGTGGGCCAGAGGTATCTATTGCAACTTTTCAACTCCACTGTTGTAGGTCAAAAACAGCTATAGACAGATGTAATAAATAGGTATGTGTCTGTGTTCCAGTAAAACTTTAAAAAACAGGTGGCAGTTCAGATTTGATCCATTGGCTGAACCATGGGCTACTATTTGCAGATCCCTAAATTGATGTGTGAATTCATAAATTAATTAGATCATTTTAATCTAAATACTATAGTTTATACAATCCAGGTTAATTAATTTTTAAAAACTTGGTTCAATCTGTATTTTATTTAGCCATTTATTTACTAATTTATTGCAACACAAAATTTTGAGGACAAAAACTTTGCTTTGTTCACCATTGTACCTCTAGCACCTGGAAAGGTCCCTGGCATATTATAGTACATAATATATTATATATATATAAAATAAATGAATTTACAATTAAACTGTTCCTTCACAAAATGAAAGTTAATGAAACTTCTTTTCCAGGGAGTATGCATCTGAAATATATTTTTCTTTATAACGTCTCTCAAAGTTGCTATGTTTGTTCTACCTACATATCTAAATAAATATCCTGTCCAAATATATCTGCTATGCATCCTAGGCAAAAGATAAGTTATCTATATTTCATATCACTAAAGTACTAATTTTCTTGCCCAACAAAAGTAACATTTATTTATGTATTATTTTTATTTATTTTATTATTCTTTTAAAACTTCTTCTTTATTAGTAATCTGGAACATCACCCTCCCCCACCCCCTACAAGAATACTGCCTCCTTCTTTTTGCATTCCTAATGTAAAAATACTAATTCTTTTTGAGGCGACGGGAATGATTCTGCCTACTAGAGAACAGGTCAAAATGAAAAGGAAAATGTTTATGTTTTCATATCCATAAGCATTTTAAAAATAAATACTTGGCCACCAGTAAGCCAACTCTACCTAATGGTATAACCAGGCTGTTTGCTCTACTGTCCTGCCTCTTCTGAGCATGAAGCCAGGACCTTTTGTCTCCAAAGATTCAGTGCCCCAACTTGACCCCATCTCTTTGTTTGCAGGATTATGACAAGAGTCCAGGCTGTGAAAGGGAGCTATTTTATAGGTCCTTGTAGGGATCTGTGCATGGTGGTAGTGCAGAGAGTACAGCAAAGTCTCAGGGCACATCTGAATGTCCTTCTGATGGATAATCCCCCAGGGAGCAGGCAGAGTAGATGTAGGGTCCATCCCCAACAATTCCACAGACACTGGCTTGCATATGTTCCCTGTCAATGTCCACCAAAGGTACTCAGCCTTGCTGCCTCTACTGCAGACTTCCACTTCTCCATAAGTACATATCCCCTTTACACTTCCACCTCAACTTCCCCTCCACACGAGACTTCAGTCATACCCAACCACCCTCTGTTCCTTCCTAAATCCTTCAGCCCCTCCTGAGATGGGGCAGTGGTCTTTAGTCTCTACCTCTATTTTCTTTCTAGAGCTGTTAATAGCATAAACAGTGTTTTACTTCCCTCAGAATCTTTCCTTTTGATACTCATGAGCCTGCTTGAAAATGAAAGAAACAAAATCAAGCCTAATATTAACTTTCTTTCTTTGAGCATTCCTGTTTTATTACTAGCTCAGAACATCCTCCTTCCTCTTCCTCTCCTCCCAAAAAAAGTACAATTTTCTTCTCCTTTCTCATTCCTACTGTAACGATACAAATTCTTGTTGAGGCTACATGAATGATTTTGCTATCTGAGTAAAGGTCAAGAAGAAAAGGAAAAATAAAATGTGCATAATAAAACCCAAGTCCTTGCCATGACCTGAAGGCCCCTCCATGATCTGGCTTTTCTTATCTCTCTGACCTCATATCCTATGACTCTGCCCTTCTGCTCACTATGCTAGTCTACACTGCCTTCTTCCTTTATCTCGAAGTTGCCAAACACATTCTCATCTCAGGGTTTTTGCACTTGCTGTGACCTCTATTTAGGATTCTTCTTCCACAGACATATGCTAGCTCTTTCACTCTTTTACATACTTACTCTAAATGACTTTAGAGTAAGTAAAGTCATTTTCTCAACAAAAGTTTTTCTTGCCAATTTGTGAAAATACAAATCCTCCTAACATTACATATCCTTCTTCCCCTATTTTTTTTTCTAGCTTTCTAACATATTTGTATTGGTCTCTCCTCACATTGCTATAAAGAAATACCTGAGGCTGGGTAATTTATGAAGAAAAGAAGTTTAATTGCTTATGGTTCTGCAGGCTGTACAAGAAGTATGATGCTGACACTTGCTCAGCTGCTGGGGAGACCTCAGGAAACTTTCAATCATGGCAGAAGGCAAAAGGGGAGTGAGATGTCTCACATGGCCAAAGCAGGAGAAAGAGTGAGATGTGGGAGGTGCTACGCACTTTTAAACAACCAGATCACTTGAGAACTCACTCAATTATGAGAACAGCACCAATAGGAAAATCTGCCCCCATGATCCAATCACCTCCCACCAGACTCTGCCTCCAACATTGAGGATTACAATTTGACATGAGATTTAGACAGGGAAACAGATCCAAACCATATCGCTCTGCACCTGACCCCTCCCAAATCTCATGTCCTTCTTACACTGCAAAATATAATTATGCTTTCAGAATAGTCCCCCGAAGTCTTAACTCATTCCAGCCTTAGTTCAAAAGTCCAAAGTCTCATCTGAGATAAGGCTAGTCCCTTCTGCCTATCACACTGCAAAATCAAAAACAAGTTTGTTACCCCCAGGATACAACAGGCATACAAGCATTGGGTAAATACTCCTGTTCCAAAAGGGAGATATCAGCCAAAAGAAAGGGATTACAAACCCATGCAAGTCTGCAACCAAACAGGGCAGTCATTACATCTTAAAATTCCAAAATAATCTCCTTTGACTCCATGTCCCACATCGAGGGGACACTGGTGCAAGGGGTGGGCTTCCAAGGCCTTGGGCAGCTCTGCACCTGTGGCTCTGCTGGATACAGCCCCCATGGCTGCTTTCACGGGCTGGCAGTGAGTGCCTGTGGCTTTTCCAGGGGCATGGTGCAAGCTGGCCATGGATCTACCATTCTGGGGTCTGGGGGACGGTGGCTCTCTTCTCAGAGCTGCACTAGTCAGTGCCCAGTGGGGACTCTGTGTGGGGCCTCCAATCACGCATTTCCCTTCTGCACTGCCACAGCAGAGGTTCTTTATGTAGGCCCACTCCTGCAGCAGGCTTCTGCCTGGACATCTGGGCTTTTTCATACATCTTCTGAAATCTACGTGGAGGCTCCTAAGCCTCAACTCTTGCACTCTGTGCACTGGCAGGCTTAACACCACATGGAAGTCACCAAGGCTTATGGCTTGCACCCACTGAAGCAGCAACCTGAGCTGTATCTGGGCTCCTTTGAGCCACAGCTGGAGCTGGAGTGGCCAGTATGCAGGGAGCCATGTCCTGAGGCTGTGCAGGGTAGCAGAGTCCTGCGCCTGGCCCACAAAATTATTCGTCCCTGCTAGACCTCTAAGCCTGTGATGGGAGGGGCTGCCACAAAGGTGTCTGAAATGTTTCTCCATTGTCTTGGCTATTAACACTCTGCTCCTCTTTACTTACACAAATTTCTGCAGCCAGCTTGAGTTCCTCCCCAGAAAATGGGTTTTTCTTTTCTACCACAAGGCTGGACTCACAAATTTTTCAAACTTTTACGTTTTGCTTCCCTTTTAATTATAAGTTCCAGTTTTGGGTTATTTCTTTGCTCAAGCACATGAGAAAAGGCTGGTAGAATCACCCAGGCCATATTTTGAACACTTTCCTACTTAGAATTTCTTCTGCTGGATACCCTAAATCATCGCTCTCAAGTTCAAAGTTCCAGAGATTTCTCAAGCAGGAGCACAATGCTGCCAACCTCTTTGCTAATGCATAACAAAAGTGATCTTTGCTCTAATTCCCAATAAGTTACTCATTTCTATCTGAGATCTCTACAGGTTGGTCTTCACTGTCCATATCACTTTCTGCATTTTGGTCACAACAATTCAACAGGTCTTTAGGAAGTTTGAAATTTTTCCTTATCTTTCTGTCTTCTTCTGAGCCCTCCAAACTGTTCCAACCTCTGCCTGTTACCCGGTTCCAAAGCTGCTTTCACATTTTCAGGTATCTTTATAGGAATGCCCCACTCCCAGTACCAGTTTTCTGCATTAGTCCTTCACGTTGCTATAAAGAAATACCTGAGACTGGGTAATGTATAAAGAAAAGAAATTTAATTGGCTCACAGTTCTGCAGGCTGTACAGGAAGCATGATGCTGACATTTGGTCAGGTTCTGGAGAGGCCTCAGGGAGCTTTAGATCATGGCAGAAGGCAAAGGAGGACTGAGATGTCTAACAAGGCCAGAGCAGGAGGAACAGAGCAAGTAGGGAGTGGGAGGGTGCTACAGACATTTAAACAACGAGATCTCATGAGAACTCACTCACTATTATAAGAACAACACCAACGGGGTAATTTGCTCCCATGATCCAATCACTTCTCACTAGGCCCTGCCTCCAACATCAGGAACTACAATTTGACATGAGATTTGGGCAGGGACAAAGATCCAAACCATATCAATACTCTTTATCTTATCTTTTTATTATTTTATTTTGAGGCAGGTTTCCACTATCTCACTCGATTCAAACTCTTGGGTGCAAAGGGTCCTCCTACCTCAGTGTATTAGTCCATTTTCACACTGCTGATAAAGACATACCTGAGACTGGGCAATTGACAAAACAAAGAGATTTATGGGACTTACAGTTTCACATGGCTGGGGAGGCCTCACAATCCTGGTAGAAGGTGAAAGGCATGTTTCACATGGCAGCAGCAAGAGAGAGAAATGAGAGCCAAGCCAAATGGGTTTCCCCTTATTAAACCATCAGATCTCATGAGACTTAGTCATTATAACAAGAATAGTATGGGGGAAACTAACCCCCATGATTCAATTATTTATCACGAAGACCCTCCCACAATACATCAGAATTATGAGAGCATAATTCAAGATGAGATCTGGATGGGGACACAGAGCAAAACCATATCATTCAGCAAGTAGCTGGGACTACAGGCAAACACTACTGCTGCCAGCCTTTTTTATTTATTTTGTATTGCCTATTGTTAGTCTCCTCTGCCAGAATGTAGTTTCCATGAGGGCCAGGTTTTCTCTGTTTTATTATTGCATCCCTGGGGCTTAGAACAGTGCCTGGCATGTTGAAGGCACTTCATAAATATATTAGTATTTATTGAATGAATATTTTATTATCTTCAAGGAAAAGATAGACAATATGCTCAATATTACTATTCTCTAAAAGCAAGAAAGAGGCAATGGTTTAAAATATGCTTTCAGATGACTTTTACTGTGTTCACTGCAATAGACTGAACATCCTTCTGTTTTATATAGACAGTTTCATAATGGCAAGTGTATGATGTTGAAACAACAGTGGTCAAAACCATAATTTTTTTTTGTTATACAGCCACAGAATCCTGATTATTTTCTAGCATAATGGGAGTCCCAGCAATACAAATAAGTTCATAACCACATATGGCAGGCATTATATTACACTCTGGGATGAAACTGGTAAGATTATACACATAGTGTGATGCCATGACTCACTTATCAATAATTCCTTCATGACTATTTTCTCCTTTACCTGTTCCACAAAAACTAAACTCTGACTTATAGTCATCATTGCTAATTGGTACATTATGCAGAATAGCCATTTTAAAAGATAAACACTTACATCTTCTATAATTTTTATAAGGATATCCTTACTCCTCTCATGACATCTAGAACAAGACAAATTATTTAACAGAGATCTGATAAAGCTTCTTTTGTGCATAGTTTTTGCCATTCCAATGCATGGAGTCCCACTAATTATCTAGCAACTATGTTAGACTTTTAACACACATATTTGGAATGTAGTAGAAGGTTTTGTAATAGCAACTTCTCAAGGGATACAGACTCAAATGTCTTTAAGTTTTGCTATGATCAAATTATTACTCAACTTGTCAAGGTCATGTCCAGCTGCACCATAGCTTCAAGGGCTTGAGATTAGCAGTTGGAAATAACTGTACAGCATACACTGTGATTGTTGGATTTGGGCTATCTCTGTCCTCATAGTGGAACTGAAACTAACATGGGTGCCCTTCAATCTGAGCTTTTTCAACCTGGCACCAAAAAAATTAATTAATTAATTAAAAATAAAAGCAAATTCTGTTGTGTGGAAATGAACTAGAAACAATACAGTAACACCTGAAGAGAGGTCAAATACTCAGAGCCATGGAGCTGCCATATTATCAGCAGAATATGCACCTGACACATCAATAAGCTCTGTGAAGTTAGAAAAGTCACCTTACAGCCGGGGGCAGTGGCTCACGCCTGTAATCTCAACACATTGGAAAGTCAAGGCAGGAAGATCGCCATGATTGCACCACTGCACTCCAGCTTGGGTGACACAGTGAGATTCTGTCTCTAAAAGAAAAAGAAAAGCCATCTGAACCAAGTCTCCTGAAATTCCAGGAAAATGAATTTCGCATAAAAAGGGACGACAGGAAAGGATTGTGTTAACTTCCTAGGGCTTCTGTGAGATGGTACCACAAACTTGATGGCTGACAGTTCAGAAGACCAGAAATCCAAAATCAAAATGTCAGCAGGGCTGGTTCCTTCTTACAGGCTCTGAGACAGAAACCATCTAATGCCTTTCTCCTAGCTTTAGGTGGTTGTGGGCAATCCTTATTGTTCCTTGCTTGGTAGTAGACACATCACTCCAATATCTGCCTCCATCTTTGCATTGCTTTCTGCTCTTTGTGTTTTTCTCTTTATCTTCTCCTCTTCTTATAAGGATACCAATCACTGGATTTAGAACCTACCCTAAACCCAGGATAATTTCATATTGAGGTCTTTTACTAATTACAACCTAGTTAAAACTCCAAATTTAGAAACTTACTTAGAATCTTATTTCCAAGGTTCTGGATAGACATGAATTTTGGGGAGACACCAGTCAACCCACTACAGCAATCAAGGTGAAATTCCCTAAAAAGCTAACCAAAAGAAGCAGCAGCAGAATAACATGTCTACAGAAAATGAAAGCACCCAAAAAAATATGCCCACAAAATATATCAAAACTATAACTTCCTATTTAAAAACAACCTAAAGACATTAAGAAAATAATATGACTTGAAATAACAAAATTCTTACTTAAATTAGAAAAATCAGAAATAACAGAATTTTTTAAAAATTAGAAATTTAAAAATATTTTCAGAAATAATTGTTGCTGGTTATAAACCCTTAAAAATATTTTTGGAAATGAAGGCTAAACTAAAACAGCACAAAAACAAGTGAATACAACAAAAAATACCTTAAAAGAAATTGAAGATTAAAAATGAGTGAAATATTAAAAATAAATGAAGGAAAATAGACTTAAGAGAAGGGGACAAACATTGAAGATAGAGAAAAAAAATCTGATATATCAGTCAACAGGAGTCTCTAGAAAAGAAAACTAAAGCGAGAGAAGGAAAAAAAGGAAAATTATAAAAAAACTTCCAAAAACTTGAATTTAAAGAGCATATTTTATATCCAAGAATATCTATCTAGATTAGAATAATCAATACTAAGACATATTCTAGTAAAATTACTGGACTTGAAAAACCTTTGGGTATCTGGGCAAAAGTAACAAGTAACTTATAAAGGAACAAAAATTAGACTCAACAGACTTCTCAGCAGATTTTAATGCTGGAAGAAAGTAGAATAAGTATTTAAGATATTCACAGGGCCAGGTGTGGTGGCTCACATCTGTAATTCCAGCACTTTGGGAAGCCAAGGAAAGAAGATCGCTTGAGGCCTGGAGTTTGAGACCAGCCTGGGAAGCATAGCGACCCCATCTCTTAAAAATAAAAATAAAAATAGGCCAAGTACAGTGGCTCACGCCTGTAATCCCAGCACTTTGGGAGGCCGAGGCAGGCAGATCACAAGGTCAAGAGATCAAAACCATCCTGGCCAAAATGGTGAAACCCCATCTCTACTAAAAATACAAAAATTAGCTGGGCATGGTGGCGTGCACCTGTAGTCCCAGCTACTCAGGAGGCTGAAGCAAGAGAATCGCATGAACCCGGGAGGCGGAGGTTGCAGTGAGCCAAGATCGCACCATTGCACTCCAGCCTAGGCGACAGAGCCCATCTCAATAAATATATATAAAAATAAAAATAAAATAATTTAAAAACAAAATATATTCAGAGAAAGCAAATGTGAGTCAAAAATGTTATACTCTACAAACTGACTTCTTTGTGTGAAAGATGCCTGCAGGCTGTTACCAGTATGCAAGAAGTAAGAGAATGCTGTTCCCATGGGCTGTTTTTGAAGAATTTATTAGCAAATGAGTTTTAAGCATGACTAAAAGGACATCAATACTCTAATGAATAAAACAGAGAAAATACAATTAGTAATGGCTTGTATGTCCTAATAAAGTAGATGTATTTTTTAATATATTTTTACACATGTGTTTTTAAAAACACGGTCAGGATAGGTGAATGGAGAAGAAAATGCAAAAATAATTGAACTATGTCTATAATCATTGAGGTAATAGGGATTAAAACAAATCTTTGATTTGAATTTCCCTTGATTGCTTTTTGATTATTGTATTAGTCTGTCTTCACACTGCTGTAAAAATACTACCAGAAACTGGGTAACTTATAAAGGAAAAAGGTTTAATTGACTCACATTTCCACATGGTTGGGGAGGCCTCAGGAAACTTACAATCATGGCGGAAGGAGAAGCAAGTACCTTCTTCCCAAGGCGGCAGGAAAGAAGAATGAGCAAGAGCAGAGAAACTGTCTTATAAAACCATCAAATCTCGTGAGAACTCACTAGCACGAGAATAGCATGAGGGAATCCACACCCACGATCCAATCACCTCCCACTTGGTTTCTCTCTCAAGACTCGGGGATTATGGGGATTACAATTTGAGATGAGATTTGGGTAGGAGCACAGAGACAAACCAAACCATATCATTTAGCATGCCAAAAATATAGAATTTTTTTTTTTTTTTTTTTTGACACAGGGTCTTGCTCTGTCACCCAGGCTGAAGTGCAGTGGTGTGACCATGACTCACTGCAGCCTCAACCTCCCAGGCTCAAGTGATCCTCCCACCTCCACCTCCCAAGTAGCAGGACTACAGGCACACACCACCCTGCCTGGCTAATTTTTTAATTTTTTGTAGAGACAGGGTCTTTCTATGTTGCCTAGGCTTGTCTTGAACTCCTGGGCTCAAACAATCCTCCTGCGTTAGCCTCCAAAAAGTTGAAGTTACAGGCATGAGCCTCAGTGCCTGGCCAAAAGTATTTTTACTTCTTTATGAAAATAAACAGAGTTAGAGTTTATCAGACATGTGGAATGTCACTATTCTTTTTTTATTTTTTTTGAGACACAGTCTCACTCTGTCACCCAGGCTGGAGTGCATTGGTATGATCATGGCTCACTGCAGCCTAGACCGCCCAAGCTCAGGTGATTCTTCCACCTTGGCTTCCAAAGTAGCTGGAAGTACAGGCACATGCCACTGGCTAATTTTTATTTTATTTTATTTTTTTAGAGATGGTGTTTTGTCATGTTGCCTAGGCTGGTCTCAAACTCCTGGGCTAAAGCGATCTACCTGCCTTGGCCTCCCAAAGTGTTGGGATTAGAGGTGTGAACCATCACACTTGACCCAAATGCCACTATTCTTCTATACATGAAGTTCCCCAAAACACATCTTATTTGGTTCCTAAGCAATCTAACATAAAAAGAAGTCTGCATTAAAAATTATGGAATCATTGATTTGACATGAAATTATTCAAAAGAATGTTTTTCATTAAAATACTGGCTTCTAAAATGGCTTAAATTAAGTTTTAGTAAGCATGCAAGATTGTTTTACATCAAAACAGTATCAGTAAAGTTTCTGAAAAACGTTTTTATGAAACAGCACTTTCATTTTGTTTACAACATCGACAAATGAGGAGCTGCTTAAATTGTTGGCACACTGACCATTTATTTCTTTGTTTTATTATGGCTGTTAATTTTTTTACTAACATGTTATAATAGTCCCTACTGTATGAAGAAACAAATGAGTTAGAATCTCTCAACGCTGCTGCTTATGCTTCCCTGAGTCAGCTTTGTCTTAGGCAAGCTGACCCATGAGGACTTTAGTTGGTATGTGTGCATTAAGACACGTTCACAGCCTAGTGGGGTTACTCAGAGAAAATGAATCACACAATATTTCGATATTTGGCTCTTTAATTCTTGTTGGGCTTGTTTTCTGCAGAGTCCAAATTTTCCCTCCCACATAGATATTAAATAGGCAGGAGGTAGAGCTTTGCTCAGTGCAGCATTTTACTGACCCAAATATGTATGTTGTTCTGACTTCCAAAATCAACTATTTTAGCCAACTTTTTATTTCCTCACATCCAAATTTGACACCCATCTACTGCTATTTTTCAAATGGCCTCAAGGGACAAACATGTATTTCTCCAATACTAATCCATTTTAGATCTCTGCTCCCTGCATAAGGGGAAGGCCCCCTAAAAAGAATGTGTTCTTCACCTGGATACTTCTTGTTGAAGGATTTAAAAAATTACATGTAGAGATGTTTTTCAGTCTGACTATTACCTCCAAGTATTCTTGTGGAGTGTGAAAAGTGGTATTCATTAAAGACAGAATTTATGGGCATGCAATATTCCTGAGACTATTGGAAATCTTTATTAACAATCTGCAAGTAGTTATTCTACAGAAAAGAGGAAACCATTCTAATTGGTTAGGAAATGAAGAAGGGAGATAAATATGCCCAAAGCTATGATAAAACGAATTTCTCATCACAACCTTGTATAATCAAAATATAAGAAACAAAAAAAGTATATGAAAAGAAAACTTGGTAACAAATTAACTATACATCAATAACTAAAGGACATGTAAAGAATAGAGAAACTCCCAGCCTGGGCAACATGGTGAAACCTTGTCTCTACAAAAAACAGAAAAATTAGCCAGGTATGGTGGTGCATGCCTGTGGTCCAAGCTGCTCAGGAGGCTGACGTGTGAGGATCACTTGAGCCCAGGAGGTCAAGTCTGAAGTTAGCCTTGATCAAGCCACTGCACTCCAGCCTGGGCGAAAGAGTAAAACCCCATCTCAAAAAAAAAAAAAAACAGAGAGACTCCTTCTTGAGAAAGCTAAGAACTGAAACAGATGATGAATAATGTAAAAAAGAAATGTTTAATGTCAAATGGCAAAATGAGAAAAAAAAGCACCATATTTTTAATTCATTTAAAGAAATATAAAAACAGATCCTTATAGGTTAAATATAACGTATTTATAGAGGCAAAGTAAGACTTTAGCTAACAACATAGCAATTAAACTTCCTCTCCTCTGCTTAAATGTTACAATTTTCTGTAGTTATAAGCCAAAAAAGCTTTCCTATTTTTAGTGTTAGTGTTCCATATAAAAATATTTTCTGTGTTTTGAAGAGGAATGTGGACTTAATGTTGCAGTCACCTGCAAATTCAAAGTTTTGAGGAACATGAAAAAATATTTCTCTAAGCTAAAGGAAAGGCAATCTCTCTGAGTATCTACAATATGTTACTCCAAAATTTGTGTCAAATTCTTGTAAAATGAAAGCATGAGAGTGACAGAGTTCTTAGTGTTTACTACAAATGTTTCATCTCAGCGAGAATTATTTATGTCAATTTTGCAATATGCCGTCCCTTTTCCAATTTTAGAAACTGTTACAAAATCAGACTTCATTTGAACATATTATAAGCGTTTTGGCATTTTGTGTGGGCCAGATTTTAACGGGAAAGAGTGAGGTTATTATCTCCTTCACGACACATTTGAATGGCCACTCCCAAGTAATTCTAGCTTTCAAAAACTGTAGAATTTCCAGCCACAGACAGCAAATGGATTTTGTCCACTGATGTTATTCACAGCTATAACTGTCTAAAAAACTGACAGCAGTAAATATAACTAACATGGCTGTATTTTGCCAGGATCTTTAAAAAAGAGATTGCATAGTTCTTTCAAACTGCACATTAGTGAAGAGAATCAGCATGTACCATTTAAAGAATCTCTTATGACAGTCTTTATTAAAAAAAAAAAAAATTTCTCAGAGACAGGGTCTCAGCATGTTGCCCAGGCTGGCTTTGAACTTCTGGGATCAAGCAATCCTCCCACCTCAGCCTCCGGAAGTACTGCGATTACAGGTGTGAGCCACTGCACCCGGCGTCATGATGGTCTTATACATTATGAAAAACTTTCACAGAAGTTGAATTTCCTGGTTCAATTTTTTTTGCAAGCAATTTTTTAAATTGACAAATTAAAGTTGTATATATTTATGATGCACAGCATGTTTTCTTTAAATACATATACATTGTGGGATGGCTAATTTGAGCTTATTAACATAAACGTTATTTCACATACTTATCTTTTGTATAGTGAGAACACTTTAAATCTATTCTCTTAGCAGCTTTCAAGAATATATTGTTATTAACTGTATTCTGCTAGTTCAAATTAAATGAAAATTTAATTTTCTGCATTAATGTTTAAAGCAAGTGATATGGAAGGGAGATGCTGGGAAGGGAAGGGAAGGGAAGGTCCCTTTAAATGATAGGGACAGGGGAAGTGCTGGGTAGAGGAGGGTGTGGTCCCTAGCTAGGGCTCCACCTCCACAGACCTAGGTGAGGACAGGGATTTCCAGCCCAAATGTTGCATTTCCCAAGACCACCCTGGCCTGCCACACCCCCCATCCTGTGCCTATAAAAACCCAAGACCCTAGCAAGGCAGACACAGAAATGGCTGGATGTTGAGAGGAACACATTGGTGGAGGAGCATGCACAAGAGGAGGAACACACAGGTGGCTGGACTTTGAGAGGAAAGCACCAACAGGCACTGGCACGCAGGCCACTGACCAGCAGAATGATGTGGAGTTTGGCTGGGGCCGCTGAAGGAGACCGCTGGCCACCAAGCGGCCCGACTCCAGGGGAAAACCATTTCTCTTCTGGCTCCCCCATCTGCTGAGAGCTACTTCCACTCAGTTAAACCTTGCACTCATTCTCCAAGCCCATGTGTAATCCAATTCTTATGGTACACCAAGGCAAGAACCTCAGGATACAGAAAGCCCTCTGTCCTTGGGACAAGGTGGGGGTCTAATTGAGCTGACTAACATAAGCCACCTATAGATGACTAAACTAAAAGAGCAAAACTAAAAGAGCACACTGTAACACACACCCACTGGGGCTTCAGCTGTAAACATTCACCCCCAGACACTGCCTTGGGGTCAGAGCCCCGCAGCCTGCCCGTCTGTGTGCTCCCCTAGAGGTTTGAGCAGTGACGCACTGAAGAAGCAAGTCATACCCCCTTCGCACACCCTGCCAGCGGGCAAGGGAACCTGTCCCGTTTCACAAGGGCATCAAAAAATTCCATAATTTTAAAATAAATATTAATTTCAAAATAGACATTTGTTATTAATGAAATCCTATCTTATCTACATCTCTCTATATGGGACCCAGCCTCAAATTTCTCCCTATCTTATCCCTATGCCTCGTAACTGTCTTATCTTACAGAAAACTCTAATTCTTTTCCTAAATTATGCTGCAGAAGAGAGATTGTAATAGGGATATTCCATAGTCGTGTACATTAAAAAAAAAAAACAGCATGTTAATATTAACAGGTTTATTTAATGCAGTTTTTCTGAGCCTTTAATCTGATAATGTGCCAAGTGAATCTCTAAGAAGGAAGTGGAGAATGCAGCATTCCTTACATTTATTTAATCACAAGTCCCAACTTGTGGGATTGGTCTTCTTCTGAATCTAGAAGCAATTTTCAAATTGATATTTCAAAATTTTAAAAAATAAAACTAAAACAAAAAGAGCCGGAAGTGGCTCTTTTTGATACTTTTGTTCAGCCATTGAAGTCTCATGGCAATTTTACTCTCTTCATAAATCCTTGATACCATCTCTCTCCACTTTACCTACGTGTTCCATAGCACCTTATCCTCCTATAGAATTTAACAAAGGCTGTTACCACAGAGTCAACAAAGGTCTCTCCCTCATATAGACTGTGAGGGTCCCTGAGAGCAGGCCCAGCTTTTATTTATATTTGGACCACCAACAGGAAGTATGGTGCATGAAAACTTGGTAGGTGCTTGTTGAATCGTGGCTAAGAACACACACAAATATATATGGGCAGATTTGATGGTGTAAATTCAGTCTGAAATGGATAGAATTATTAGACCAGGCCGGGCACGGTGGCTCATGCCTGTAATCTCAGCACTTTGGGAGGCTGCAGCGGGCAGATCACGAGGTCAGGAGATCGAGACCACCCTGGCCAACGTGGTGAAACCCTGTCTCCACTAAAAATACAAAAATTAGCTGGGCGTGGTGGCACGCGCCTGTAGTCCCAGCTACTTGGCAGGCTGAGGCAGGAGAATCGCATGAACCCTGGAGGCAGAGGTTGCAGTGAGCCAAGACTGCACCATTGCACTCCAGCCTGGGTGACAGAGCGAGACTCCATCTGAAAAAAAAAAAAAAAAAAAAAAAAAAGAATTATTAGACCATAAGTGACTTTTGGTGTTTTTAAAAATTCAAGCAGGTCAGAGGTGGTGGCTCACAACTATAATCCCAGCACTTTGGAAGGCCTAGGTGGGAAGATTGCTTGAGCCCAGGAGTTGGAGACCAGCCTGGGCTACATAGCAAAACCCCGTCTCTGCATAAAATTTAAGAATTGGCCAGGCACGGTGGCTCACGCTTATAGTCCCAGCTATTTGGGAGACTGAGGTGAGAGGATCTCTTGAGCCTGGAAGGCAGACACTTCAGTGAGCCAAGATCAAGCCATTGCACTCCAGCTTGGGCAATAGAGTGAAACCCTGTTGCAAAAAAAGAAAAAAAAATTTAAGCCAAACACCAATTAAGATTCATTAATTGCTAAACTTATCATAAGTACCATGAAAAACAAATTTAAATTATACAGAAAATATTGCCAATAAAGCTTTAATCCATAAAAGATTTGTGGCTTAGTTAATTCTTCAAACACATTTATGGTTTAAGAGTATTAACGTGGCATGCTATGATCCAGAGAAAGAAATTGCAGTTATCCTTTCTTTAAACTTCTTAGAAAAGAACACTTTCTAAAATGAGGTTGCCATATATATTCAGGAGCACTGCTTTTCCCTAACTGAGAGGTTACATCATCTGCTGGCCACCCACCCCTAGGTACCTCTGAGAATAGCGTAATAACATACCAGGCTAATGAGAATATTCTCATTATGCTCTCACAAGTATGAAAAAACTTATGCTGATAAAAATAACTAGTGCCGTCATGACTTAACCACAAATTTTGTTTGTGTTTTTTTGTACATTAATCATTATTTAATAGACCACAGATGTGTCAAATAGCAATTTTCTAAACACTGACTTAATTTTTTTTAATTGGCGAAGTCAGTTGAAAGTGCCAGTGTGTTGAAAGAAAACTCTGGGTGCTAAAAATGATTTAATTTTCTGTACCTAAGTTCTGCACAGAACTTGATTTAGGGTCTCATTATCCTGTTCTTAGAAAGGGAATTTTCACGTGGTTAATTTAGTAGGTAAAGTTATGAAACAATCTTTTCTAAATATGCTATATCTGACCTGACCTAAAACAAAAGTCAAAGAATCAGATGTAAGATGTACTGAATCAAAACTTCCTTAGAAATAATGTCCAAAATACAAAGTTGTTCATTTCTCCTGAAATATCTTTTTAAGTTTTCAAAGTCAATTGACTAGAGTTGCACAGAAAATAATATTCAGAAAAGTTGAGATTTGGCCAGGCACGGTGGCTCATGCCTGTAATCCCAGCACTTTGGGAGGCCGAGGTGGGTGAATCACTTGAGGTCAGGAGTTTAAGACCAGCCTGGCTAACATGGTGAAACCCTGTCTCTACCAAAAATACAAAAATGAGCCGGGCTTGGTGGCAGGTGCCTGTAATCCCAGCTACTCAGGAGGCTGAGGCAGGAGAATCGCTTGAGCCCAGGAGGCAGAGGTTGCAGTGAGCAGAGATCACACCACTGCACTCCGGCCTGGGTGACAGAGGGAGACTCTGTCTCAAAAAAAAAAAAAAAAAAAAAAAAAAAGCAGTGTTGAGATTTGTCTCAAAGATATTCTTGTGTTAAAACTGTCAGAGTATACCCCAGTGAGAGAGAAAAAAGAAAAAAATCAGATTGAAAGTTTAGCCAGGGTGTGAGTAAACTCAGGATGTGATACTGCATAGTAGTGGAAAGCCATGAGCAAAGACACATTTTCCTCAACACAGAAAGGAGATAAGTAATTTTAAAAGCAAGGAGCTATTAGGGGAAATAATCTACCAATGTGAAAATCTTATCACAGTTCCATTTTTCTTTCCTGTGTCAGTGAATTCATGTATTTGGCAGAATCTATAAATGATTTTCTGCTTACGGATATTATTTCTATTACAGTGAGTATGACTCATTATTAAAGATGGCCACAGGGGAAAATGACCAGAGAAACTACCAAAACGTGAAATACTGCCAACGTGTGAAGACGAGGTTGCATACATTTTAAATTCATTCATTCAATGCCTTTAAATTTCTTATCAAGTCCTAAGAATGATACAATGGACTTTGGGGACTCAGAGGAAAGGGTGGGAGGGGGCGGGGCATAAAAGATTACACATCAGGTACAGTGTACACTGCCCGGGTGACGAATGCACCAAAATCTCAGAAATGACCACTAAAGAACTTATTCGTGTAACCAAACATGACCTGTTCCTCCATGTGGTGAGAAAACCTATTGAAATTTTAAAAGAAATGTTAAAATTTTAAAAAAAGTAAAAATAAAATATTATGTCAGAATTAGGACAAAATATGAGACAAAAACTAAAAAGAGCTCACCACCTTTAAAAACATCTAAAGGATGTATTTCAGAGAGAAGTATTCTCAGACGGAAACTATGAGATACAAGAAGGAATAAACAGCAAAAATAGAATAAATGTAAACCACTGACTGGAAAAAAATTTCATGCCAACTGAAAGTAATTTATTTAAGGTGTTTTTTAAGTGATTAGAAAATATCTAACCTAAATAAAATGATAGAGTCAATTTTTATCCCGATAAGTTATTTCCACTACTGATTCTTTCACTCTAAACACCTTTTAAAAAGTAATAAATATTCAACTGACATTGCTGTTTTATACCTTCAGCTATCATGAGCATCACTGTCCATTGTCAGTTTCTTATGATCATGACACTGCTTACTATGGTTGTGATAAGGTAGCATGGTAAACTTAAAATACATATGCACACGCTCATACACACATTTAGCTAGACATTAATAATAGTCACATTTAAAAAAAATCTGTTGCTACTGAATAATATCTTCTTCCAAAGTGTCATAACAGTTACATAAAGCATTCCCAGAGTCAGAACCTTCAGAAAATAAAGCAAATTATTTTCTTGATGCAAATTCTCCATGCAAATGTCTTTCTTAAAGATGTGACCTACCTCTGCACATTGGCAGTATCATAGTCAGTGGGGTTTATCCAATGTGTGATTATTGCTAATTGAAAACTTTTCCCAATACCCCACCATGATGACTTGAAATATAGTCAGCATGGGCAATTTTTGAGTGTCTTTATGGAGACTGAACAAAAGAAAATAAATAAATAAGAAGAAGAAGAAGATATGGCCAAGAGAAAATATATCATATTCAGAGCATATTATGAGAGTCATTTTTCTGGGTCCCTTTTTTCCTGTGAATTAATATCACCATGCCAACCCTTACCATATGGACTGGGCATGGTGGCTTACACCTGTAATCCCAGCATTTTGAGAGGTAGAGGCAAGTGAATTACTTGAACCCAGGAGTTCGAGACCAGCCTGGGCAACATGACGGAACTCTGTCTTTAGAAAAGATACAAAAAAAATTGGCCAGGCATGGTGGTGTGTATCTGTAGACACAGCTACTCCAGAGCCTGAAGTGGGAGGACCACTTCAGCCTGGGAAGTCAAGGCAGCAGTGAGCCGAAATTGCACCACTGCACTCCAGACTGGGTGACACAATGAGAACCCTGTCTCAAAAAAAAAAAAAAAAGCCATGGTGAACACAGAGTCCAAAGACATGTCTTTTTTTCTTGATGACTTACAACTACTAAATAATCTATAAGATATCTTCTGATTCTAAAATTCTATGTTGCAGTTATTGTTGCATGTGTATTCTGTTCTTTAAGCTCTAAATACCAAAAGAATTTGGATTACGTGGCACCTAATAAAACCTAGTATAACAGTGAATCCATGAATTAGCAACATAGCCATGATTTAAGATTTTTTTTTTGGAGACAAGGTCTTTTGCCCATGCTGGGGTGCAGAGGGACAATCACAACTCACTGCAGCCTCGACCTCCAGGGCTCAAGTGATCCTCTCACTTTAGCCTCCAGAGGAGCTGGACCTACAAGCACATGTCACCATGCCCGGCTAATTTTATTAAATTTTTTGCAGAGAGGGGGTTTTGCCGTGTTGCCCAGGCTGGTCTCGAACTCCTGAACTCAAGCAATTGGCCTGCCTCAGCCCCCTAGAGTGATGGAATTACAGGCATGAGCCAACATGCCAAGCCTTTGTTTCTGTTTCAAATTTATGAACTACAACCAGTTTCTAACAGTCTTTAGTATCCCAAATATCTGCAAAACTGAAACATTTTAAATTTTCAATCAATGAAATATGCACATAGTACAATATTATATGACATTCCAAAGGAACTAAAAATTATACAAAGAAAAATAGGTTTTTTTCTCACACTACTGCTCAACTCCTCTTCCAAAATACAATCACTTTTACCATATTTTATATTCTTGTAAAAGTAATCTACATATTTAAAAATAGATAAGCACATAAATACTATGGAGATGTATAATTCAAAAAGTAAAGAGTGTGGTGTCAAAAATGCAACATTCTCCTCCTAAAGCAACAAAATAAAACAACAAACACACATGGACACAAATGTAAGTAAAGACATAGGTAAAAGGTGACATGAAAAACTCGGTAATTAACGATGCAGTCATAACAGAAAATAAAAAGATAAACACAGCAATGGTGATGTTATGCAGGCAAAGCAAAAGCCTTGGGAAAACACTGCTTTGCCTTTGCAATGTGGTGGGGTGGAAATCATACTGACTTTGTTGTCAGATAGATCTAGATTTAAATCCTGTGATAGCCCCTTATTAGCTACATGGCCTTGGGCAAAATAACTAGTTCTCTGGTTCATTTTCAACTTCAAAAGTGTAATAACATGTAACAGATCATAATGTAGTCCAGAGGTTTGGATGAGAGGGTGTTTGTATGAGATTTTGCATATAAAATTCTATTTTTCACTGCTTTGAAGATCATAGACTCAAACATCTTTCATAGCCCCCTTTTTGTTTGTTTGTTTTTAGAAACAGCATCTTGCTCTGTTGCCCAGGCAATGGCGTGATCTTGGCTCACTACAGCCTCGACCTCCTGGGCTCAAGAAATCCTCCCAGCTTAGCCTCCCAAGTAGCTGGGAATACAGGCGCATACCACAACAGCCAGGCTTTTTTTTTTTTTTTTTTTGTAAAGACAAGGTCTCACTGTGTTGCCCAGGCTGGTCTCAAACTCCTGGCTCAAGTAATCCTCCCTCCTTGGGCTCCCAAAGTGTTGGGATTACAGGCCTGACCCATCGTGCCCAGCCTCATGGCTCTTTTTAAAAAGAAAAATAAACAACACAACAACAGCAACAATAAAGCAATCAAGTAGGTAGAGTAAAACTGCATGACCTCACAGTAATACAAAATCCCATGTAAAATGCAATTAGGAATCATCTCCTAGGCCCCAGAATCTCCCAGCCAGCCAGCTGCACAGGCTCACCTGTCATTTTATTATCCCTGCAATAATCTGAGTCTTTCCTTTTCTTACTGACATTTTTTTAACCTCACTTATGGCAATATAATGGGGTTCTCCTACATGAAAAAAATACAGTAATAATCCCATCACTTAAATAAAAAGCTAAATTACCTTCAATGTACTGTTTTTGATCCTGAAACTAAAATTAAATATATTTATACACACATAACTCCGTTCACCAAAGCAGATACAAATAAAATATATTTTAGAACTATGACCTTTTGCAACAAAAACTTTCTAATGCTAACTTGGAAATATTCAGAAGAATTTGTTATCTAGGATAATAGAATACTCCATTTTACCAGATGACTGCAGGTTTATTGTATATATAAGAAAGTCCAACTGGAAAATTATGCTATTTGTGGACTTGTATATCAAATTAGCTTTGAGTCAGTTATTTGACCTAGAGGCCCTTTGGGCTTGCCTAGGAGCCACACCCTCATTCGTAATCTACCCCAATAATCTAATGTCATTGAAATGTATTGCATCATTCCCTTGATACTGATTTTACATGGATATTTGATTTTCTCGACATAAAGTTATTAAATTTAAAAAATGAACAAATAAATACAGAATGCCTATGTTGTCATGGGTAACAAGAATTTATTGCAAGCTTTTTTCTTTCCCTCACTTGCACTACCAGAAAAAATGCAGGGAGGGAATCAGTGACAAGCTCAGCCTTGGATTAGTCTGCACCAACTCTCCCAGATAGCCTTGAAAGAAGAATAAATATGAGTGATTCTGACAGGAATCCCATGAACACATCAGTTAGGTAATTTTTTCACAGATTCCACCTATCTGTGGCAGTGACTATATTAATATAGAAACAAGGGCAAAGAAAGTTACCATTTTTTTATGAAACTGTTCACAATAAGTGTTATTAAACAAATATTATAAACAAGGTCATGATAAGCTCTGCTGAATCAGAAATGTACACGCATATCTGGTTCAGGGTCAATAAGCATGAACATTTTTCAAAAAACAGTCGATTTCATGAATTTGTTAACTGCTAGAACTACACTTTTGAACACCAATAATTTACCTACTAAGAAATTATTTTTCTTTTTAAAATTTTTTGTTTTGTAAAAACACTACACACTTTTAGAGCCTACTTAGAAATTACAAGAAAATGATTTAAGGGACTACTGTAGAAAAAAGATTTTTAAAACACATTTTAAAATTTAGAGTAACTAACTACTGGCTTTTGAAAATGGCATACATTTTTAATAGAATACACCTAAATTAGTTTTGTATGATATTTAATAATTTTCAGAATAATTTATATGAGCACAGCGACCTATGATAAAGATTAATATTAAAGATAGCAATAATAAAATTAGTCAATGATATAAAAAATAAATAAAATTATTTATATCTAGATTCCATCCCATCCTCACCTCTTTTTACTCTCCTTTAAACCTCCCTCTAGTTCCAAAGAATGTTTGAGTACAAATTTAGGGGGAACACTCAGTAATTTCCACTGATATTAAATATCTCAGTTACTTTAAATAATTAGGACCTTAATTTTTTTTTTTTTTTTTTTTTTTTTTGAGATAGAGTCTCACTCTGTCGCCCAGGCTGGAGTGCAATGGCGTGATCTCAGTTCACTGTGCAACCTCTTTGTCCTTGGTTCAAGTGATTCTTGTGCCTCAACCTCCCAAGTAGCTGTGACTACAGGCATGCGCCACCACACCCAGCTAATTTTTGTATTTTTTTAGTAGAAACAGGGTTTTGCCATGTCAACCATGTTGACCAGGTCTCGAACTCCTCAAGTTTTCTGCCTGCCTCAGCCTCCCAAAGTGCTGGGATGACAAGCGTGAGCGACTGCACCCGGCCAAGATTCTTATCATTAGCTGTTAATAATAGCATCTAAAATTTATTGCATTTCTGTAAGTCAACATATATACTTAATTTAATCTTCATAACAACTTATGAGCTAACTATTGGATTCTTTATGTAATAGATAAAGAAAATAGAGTTAAAAGAAGTTAAGAAGCTTGCCAAAAGTTCCACAACTCATGGGTGACTAAGATCAGAACTTTGGTCTAACTGACCCATTTTTCTCCAATCATCTCATGAGCATTGACCAAATACAAAAGCTAAAAAAAAAAAAAAAAAAAGATAATTTTCTATAAAGGGGTTTACAATGTTACTGGTGGTTTTTGCAGGATTTTTCTTTGAATTAAAAGATTCAGACTTCATAATCATCTTTAAAGTAACCTATATCTAACAGTTAGTAAAAATTATTACCTGTATATCACATAAATCATTAAAATGTTTTGTGAGTTCTTTGGACTTTTTGAAAGAGATACACTAAGTTTGCTGTGTGATGTACAAATTCCCCACTTAAGTTTCTGAGCGTTTGTCTTAAAATAGGACCAAAAGATTCAGTAAAAGCCATTCTATCCAGCACTTTAAATAGCATTTATAGTGTTACATATATAGTTACATCCAAGTTTTTGACAATAATGGGTTAAATTAATGATAGCTATTATTAAAATATAAAAATAAATATTAAAATTAGACCAAATTTAATTAAAATATTTTTAACTGGAATTATTAAGGAAGGAATAGTTTTCAAGTACTTTTATTTTTTAATTTTTTTCTGAGACAAGGTCTCACTCTGCTACCCAGGCTGGAGTGCAGTGGTAAGATCACAGCTCACTGTACCCTTGTTCTGGGCTCAAGAGATCTTCCTGCCTCAGTCTCCCAAGTAGCTAGGACTGAAGGTGTGAGCCACCACACCCAGCTAATTTTTTAATTTTTTGTAAAGATGAAGTCTTACTATGTTGCCCAGACTGGTCTCAAACTCCTGGGCTCAAGTGATCCTCTTGCCTCAGCCTGGCAAGTGCAGAAATTACAGGTGTGAGCCACCGCACCTTGCCTTTTACAAGTATGTTTTATAAAAAGTTTAGATTAGCTATTTTATTTAGTGCCTCTTATGTTGGACAAGGATCCTGAATACTGTTCCTTGGGAGCCATTTGTTGCCTGACTTCTGCCCGTTTTCTTATTTATTGATTGATTTTTATGAGACAGGGTCTTGCCCTGTTGCCCAGGCTGGAGTGCAGAGATCATGCTCACTGCAGCCTCGAATTTCTGACCTCAAGTGGTCCTCCTACCTCAGCCTCTGAATAGGTGGGACTACAGGCATGTGCTATCACGCCTGGCTTTTTTTTTTTTTTTTCATAGAGACATTTTCAGAGTTTCCTTTGCAGAGTCTTGCTGTTTTGCTGAGGCTGACCTTGAACTCCTGAGCTCAAGCCATCCTCCTGCCTCAACCTCTCGAAGTGAGGATTACAGGTATGCACCACCTCACCCCACCCTCTCCGTTTTTGCTTTTTTTTATTTTTTTGTTTTGTTTTACGTTTTTGGGGGGTTTTTGTTTGTTTGTTTGTTTTGTAGAGACGAGGTTTCACCATGTTGTCCAGACTGCTCTTGAACTCCTGGACTCAAACGATCCATGTGTCTTGGCCTCCCAAGGTGCTAAGAGTGCAGGCAAGAGACAATGCATATCTGGTCTCTGCCTGTTTTAATGTGTAAGAATGGGGATTCCATATGCCAGTTTTTTTAGAAGCATTCAGTTGAGGGCTGATAGACATATTCCTAGCCAGAGAGAAGCTGCTTTTTTTTTTCCCTTTTTGGTCATTGCCACACTTCTCTGTTGACAGGTGTTGCATATTCATCACCATTGCTTTATTCATCACCATTGTTTGCTTCTGCTGGAAACTAACCTCTGCTTGTTACCTCCATCACATAGCTTCTCGGCTTTGCTTTTTCTTTTTTCTTTTCTTCTTTTCTTTCCTTTTCTTTCCTTTCCTTTTCTTTTCTTTCTTTTTCTTTTCTCTTCTGTCTTCAACTGTTTCTCCTGCTCTTCTTGGCATTCAACCCACAAATGTAGTATTTCGCAGACTTCACCAGCCCATCATAGTAATTCTTTCTTTTTTTTAATTGATGAAGCAGATGGGAAGAAATCCTTGTTTGAGCTTTCTGCTGTTCATAGGCATGTTCATTGTTTCAGGAATTCAGGGGAGGTTTTTTTTCTCTGAAAGGCTTTTGTCCTGTCTACATCTGGGATCAAAGCTATCCTGGTGTGATAAGTCCGATTTATATCAACGTAACTAAACTGGAACTACATTTCCCAGAATCTTCTTCCCTGCATATCTTATTTAGCATGATCCACAGGAAGCATCTTGCAAAGGAAGCCTGAAGTGAAAGATTGACCATATTACTTTACACTCAGGCCAGCACAGGGCCTGATGCATCTTATGCACATCTGTACTTTTCTGCTGGCTTACCGATTGGCAGGGGCAAGAGCGAGGCCAACAGCATCTACAGCTCCTGCTGGGCCTCCTGCTTCAGCTTCTTTAAATCCTGAGCTAGGTGCATATTGAAGGGATCCTGCTTCTCCTGCAGGTTGCCTCGTTAATGGAAGCTGGAAGCTCAGAGGTAGCGATGGGATTAGCTATACACCATCACTTTCCTAACTCAGGGCTACATCACCTTTTCAGCTTTTGTAAGGAATCTTGATCACTTCCCATTTCACTCTAGTTTATTACATTTGATGCTATCATGCCAATTGGATCTAGTGAGCAGGAAGTGACAATGATACCAGACATAATGGTGGGACAATTGTGTGCCAGCAGGTGAGAAATGCATCCTACAAAATTCAGTGAGATTTCCAGGGGTGAGTTGTCTGGGACATATCTCTTCCAAAATGAATTACAAGTTGCTGTGTCTGGATCCTTCTACCATTAAAAAAGAGTCACAATGCCAGTGGACCACTTTAGATTTTGAAGGCAACATACACCTCATTTGGGAGTACAACTACAACCCATTTACAGAGCAACCTGCAAAGCTGCCAGTGTTTAGGGAGGCCCAGAACAGAAGAAGGCTTTGCAACAGGCCCAGGCTGCCATGCAAGCTGCAATGCACTTAGATTCTATGACCTTACAGATCTAAAAGGTACTTAAAGCATCATTGATGGACAAGGATTTTGTATGGATGGAGCCTTTGACAGTCTCTCATAAATAGATTACTGCACAAACTGCTAGGATTTGGTAGCAAAGCTATGCCACCTTTAGTAGACGACTACTACTACTCCTCTTTTACAAAATTAAATTCTCACTTGCTACTAAACCTTAGTAGAGACTGAACCCTTAAAAATGGGCCACTAACTTACTATGTGACCTGCATGCACATCATGTCCTTTATGGCCTGCTAAGCCATAAGACTGGATATACATAACAATATTACATAATCAAATAAAAGTGGTATGCACAAGATCTGCCTTGATGAGGTCCTGAAGACACAAGGAAGTTGCATGAGCAAGTAAAACAAATACTCACAACCCACATTTCTGAAGCACAGCCTTCTTTCTCTCAAACTGCACCTATGTCCTTAAGGGGAGTTTTCTATGACCAGCTAATTGGGAAAGAAAAGATGGGGACCTGAGTTACAGATGGTTCTGCATGACCAGCTGGCTTTACCTGAAAGTGAACAACTGCAGCTCCAATCAGAGGATCCCCCTTGGTAACTAAGACCTGTAGACCAACAGAGCTCAAAATGCAAGTACTTAACCAATGGGATCATCCAAAAGTACTTATTGCAATAGGGATGGAGATTATGCATGGGCTCAGCAATATGGAATGCCACTCACTAAGGCTGATCCAGCTAAAATCACTGATGAATGCTCAATTTGACAGCAGCAAAGACCAACACTGAATCCCCAATATGGCACCATTTCCTGGAGGGGATCGGCCAGCAACCTGGTGGCAGATTGATTACATAGAACTCCTTTTATCATAGAAAGGGCACTGGCATGAAAACACACTGCTAATGAATTTGCTTTTCTTCCCCACAATGCTTCTTCAAAAACCACTATCTTTGGACATATGAAAATGCAGTATTAGAATGAAAGGTGAACTATACACGGCCAAAATAAGTCAGCTAGAAAAACAAAGTAATTGGGCCTGGCGTGGTGGCTCACGCTGTAATCCCAGCACTTTGGGAGGCCAAGGTGGATGGATCATGAGGTCAGGAGATCGAGACCATCCTGGCCAACATGGTGAAACCCCGTCTACTAAAATACAAAAAATTACCCAGGTGTGGTGGTGCGCACCCGTAGTCCCAGCTACTTGGAAGGCTGAGCAGGGGAATCACTTGAACCCAGGGAGTGGAGATCGTGCCACTGCTCTCCAGCCTGGCGACAGAGCAAGACTCCATCTCAAAAAAAGAAAAACAAAGTAATTTATGCCACTGAATTAGTTCTATTTACATGGTATCATTTGATTTTGTAGTATCTTGTTTTATTCAAATATAAAATGCAAGTAATACTTGAGTGTTCTCAAAATGCAAGGATTAACTCAGTGACAGTAATAAATGTGTTAATATATGCAACTAAAAGGTAATAAAAGAAAGAATTAGAGGAGAAAACTCATGAATATTATTTCCCATCCCTGAGAATTTGTTACCTGAATTTCAATTAAAAGCAGTTATTCAAACAGAGGAATAATAACACTGACTCTCAAAACTGGCAGCAATTATAATAAGTCAGCATATTTAATGATAAATAGGTCACATTGTCTATAAAACTCTTATTTTGAGTGAGAACCCTACAACAGGAGCTGTCTTGACCTGCCTGGCTCTAGCAAGTCTTTGTCCTGATGGTTAGATAATTAGTGAGAACATTGCAACTGTGTGAGAACTGTGTAAGAACTGCAGTTTCACCAGCTGATCTTAGCAGACGAAAACATGTATTATTACCTTTCTTTTAATAGTGGCTGTGATTAACCATAATAAAACATATGACTAGTAATTTCAACATCACATGAATCCCTGAAATTATTTCTAGCTGGGACTAAAAGAATTTTAGATTAAGAGCTCTTCATTTAAACTTGTAATTTGGGTTTAAAGTATTCATTATAAAAGTCAAGCCAAAGCTGACAGAAATTATCCAGGGTCTAGAGAAAACAGATCCCTCTTTCATGATGAAATGTTTTTTTCTCAAGTGAAAAACCACTCGAATTCCTACCCTTCCCTTTTTATATTCTACTCTTAGATCTATTAAAACAAACACCTCTTTCTAGCCCCTAACAATACTTCTGAAAAGCAGCTGTGTTTTGTGAGATATGTATCGAATGGCCAGAAAGAACTTTTTGAAGGTGAAAAGTTTTTTTTTTTTTTTTGAAAAAAGCAAAGTTATTTTCCTGGTGTTTTGTTGTTGTTGTTGTTTTTTCTTTTCTTTTCTTTTCTTTTTTTCCCCAGTATGCCACTACATTAAATTGTGAGGGGTCAAATTACCCTTTAAACTATTTGTGTTATCTGAAATTTACCTAGGTTTTTTTGTTTGTTTGTTTGTTTGTTTTTTAAGATGGAGTCTCACTCTGTCGCCCAGACTGGAGTGCAGTGGCACGATCTTAGCTCACTTCAACCTCTACCTCCCGGGTTCAAGCAATTCTCCCTGCCTCAGTCTCCTGAGTAGCTGGGATTACAGGTGCCCACCACCACTCCTGGCTAATTTTTGTATTTTTAGTACAGACGTGGTTTTGCCATGTTGGCCTGGCTGGTCTTGAACTCCTGACCTCAGGTGATCTGCCCCCCCTTGGCCTCCCAAAGTGCTAGGATTACACCTAGGTTTCTTTTTACCCAGCTCTAAGGATCTAAGCTAGTAAATCCATTCTTTATAGAACAAGTCCTCTGGTTTGCAGTCACCTCCAGAAGTCCAGTTGCTGCTATGGAAAACACTGGAGTCAAGCTTTTGTTCTTGACTTCTGCTAGTCTGCTGCATTAGCTTACTGCCCAAAAAACAGACATTCATTATTTCAGCAGTTTATGTGAGGAGAAACTGGCATATGCTATTAGAATCTTCAGTTGCAAAAGTGTTGGGAAGAGCAGCTCCTCAGAAGCAAGTCACTCCAGGTATTTATCCTCTAATGAGTGACAGTAACAGGATACCAACAGATAATCTTTGGAAAAGGTAAGATCTTAGATACCATAACCCGTTTCCTTTTCAATCTTGCTTTATGGAATATACAGTAGTCAACATGCTTAGTTGAAAACTAGACTTAGCTTTTTATTCAATTTTATGGTAACATCATAAACATTTCTAGAAAAAAAAAAAAAAAAAAAAAGGTTGCAGTGAATATAAATGGACCTGGCAGAGACTCAGGTTTTCACAAAAGCACATGAACCACCTTGACGACCTGATAAATCAAGAAAACCCTGTTTGTTGGGTATTTCAAACAAAGGCTTTGACAAAATAAGCTCCAATATGCTGCTGCTTTTTGACAGCAGCCGTGAATCACTGAGAGAAAAGCATGAGAACACAGTCGGCAGACTTAATTATATATCATTACCCAAAATAATGGCAGCATTTTAGGTTTGAATTAAAACTTTAGTGGTAGAGACTTACATCATTTGAGAATGTTAGTCAATCCAGTGATTTTAAAAATCCATAGACAAAACACTCAAGGTTTACTGTTCACTTAGAAAAAGTTGCAAAGTTTCTTTGTATTCATTTTTCAAGGCTCTGGGAAGAAAAAAGAGTAACTCTTTTTCTGAAGGCAGAAGAGAAGCTTTTATAAATAGCTATTATTCTCCCCCAGTATGAATATTATACCCCACCTTCAATAGAGAAGCTTTTCAAAGCTCTATTGAGGGTAGGGGATAATATTCATACTGATGGAGAATAAAATACATCACCAAAAACATCTGAGAACCATGCAATCAGCCTAGAATGAGATTCCAGGAAGCATTTAATCCAGCCTCCTGACTGCAATCAAAACTTTTTGGGCTGTTTTTTTGTTTGTTTGTTTGTTTGTTTTGTTTTTCTTTTCTCTTCTTTTTTTTCTGAGATAGAGTCTCATTTTGTCATCCAGACTAGAGTGCAGTGGCACAATCTCTGCTCACTGCAACCTCCACCTCCCCAGTTTGAGCAATTCTCATGCCTCAGCCTCCCAGGTAGCTGAGATTACAGACGTGTGCAACTACCCCCAGCTAATTTTTGTATTTTTTGTAGAGACAGCGTTTTGCTATGTTGCCCAGGCTGGTCTCAAACTCCTGGGCTCAAACAATCCACCCACCTCGACCTCCCAAAGCGCTGGGATTACAGGCATGAACCACTGTGCCCAGGCTTATCTGGGCATTTTTCTAAGGTAGGATCCAACTTACTCCCTGGAATTATGACTCCAGTTGCTCACCCTCCTCACAAGATTTCTGCTCTGATGCCAGATCATGGTGCAAGTGTGAAGGAAAACCAGCTCTGGCCCATGAAAACTGGCACCAAACTTCTCTTTTCTTTCTTGCCCAGCAGTTACATGTGTGAGGAAAAAAAAAAAAAAAGAAGAAAAGACTGGTGCTGATGATGTGTCAAGATGTAGAAAACTTTAGAAGAGTCATTGATCCTGGAAATATATCTGGCTGCAAGGTCCTATGAGGGGCCATGTACTCAAGCCTCCTCCTTTGAAATAGAAATGAGTCTAAACTAGAAATCACAAACGGGTAACCTTACAAGCCTTACTTGACCCCAGTAAACATCTTTAATTTGACCCATACTGTGCTTTTATTTTAATCTGAATTTTTTAAGTCATATTTTAAATAAAAATTCTGATTTCCAAGTTTTAGGTTCCAGTTTTCAAAGATCAGGCAACCCTGAACCAGCGTTCCTTCAGGGCCCTGAGCCCAGGTGCTGAGTGATGTCCGCCCATCCCTGTAAGACGGGGCAGGATCTCTGTAGCAGACTGATGTCTTAGATCCAGCCCTATTTAGAGCATTAGATTTACTCAGCGAGCTCCAGTAATTTATAAAGGATTGAATGTATCAGGACACATTTAAAACATTTAAGTAGATTTTTCTTTTATTCTAATTATTGTTTCTTGAAAAACAGATTTTATAAAATCTTTTATAAATTTATTCCCATTTTTCTCAAAATCCTTAGTTATAGAAAGTTCTCACTTGAGGTTAATACACTTTCTTCTATAGACTTGGTATAGTCTGTCTCTCAGTGTGTGAAAAATGACTACTCATTCCCAAAATATCTCATTTTTTGTTAATCAATTTTTATTAACATTTATTGAGTCAATTTTAAGTAAGAACCTTCCTCTTTCAAAACCTCCTGTTTTCCCAGCATAAGTCAGGCTTATCTCTTGTTGTTGGGAAAAAGACCAGTGAGGAATAGAAAGCACTAAGTAATAAGGCCAACCTACTCTCCTGATCAGCCATGACAAGACCTCCTGGTTCCTGTCCCATCCCTCCCAGGTCCAGTGTAAACAGAGAAGCAATATGAACAGACTGTAGCTTCATCATCACTGAGACATGCTGAATCTCTCACTAAAGCGCAAATGAAACTGCTCACTTCACCCCTAACTCCCACATTTCTACCATTAAGGATAATATGGAACTTGGAACCCTTAATTCATGTTTGTCTAAATGGGATATATCTGGATTTAGTGTAAAATTGCTTCATTATCATATACATCACTGTAATGTTGTAATTAGCAGGGAGGAGAAGACAGGGCAACAGATGAGTTGTCCTCTGGTCTTTCTAGTCGTATGAACCAAACATAGCTTTCTCTCCGCCAGTTGAAACAGCATTGTCATTTTAGCCTTTTCTCCCAGGATTATTTCTCAACTCTAATTATTCTTAGTGTGCTTCTCCAGTCACTCCCAACTCTTATTCTCAGAATACTTTTTCTAATGACTAGCATAAATTTCTGCATCCATCTAAACTCTCCAAGTTTTCTTTTCTGTGTTCCAGTTACATTAAGGAAAACTAATTGGTATTTTCTACAATACGTGCTTTCATACATTTATATTTTTTTTTCTTTTTTTTTTGAGATGGAGTCTTGCTCTGTCGCCCAGGTTGGAGTGCAGTGTGAGATCTCGGCTCACTGCAACCTCCACCTTCTGGGTTCAAGCAATTCTCTGCCTCTGCCTCCCGAATAGCTGCGATTACAGGCACCCACCACCATGCCCGGCTAATTTTTTTGTATTTTTAGTAGAGACGGGGTTTCACCATCTTGGGCAGGCTGGTCTTGAACTCCTGACCTTGTGATCAACCCACCTCGGCCTCTCAAAGTGCTAGGATTACAGGCGTGAGCCACCGCATCTGGCCGCTTTCATGTATTTTTAATGGTAGACTTTTCCCATATTTAAAAATATCTATATTTGTTTTCTGTTTGTATCCCATTCATGTTCTCTAAATCTCACTTAAGTTGTGAGAACCAAAAGGGGACAAAGCATTATAATGAATAATAATAAAAGCCTTACCAAGTTCATCTCATGGAAAGATTACCTCATGGTTTCTAATTGTTCCATTTATATTCCTGAATCATAAATTTTTTTTTTTACCATGATACTGTATTGGTAGCTGATGTTTGATTTGTGACTATGGATTTTGAATTCTCATTATATACACATCCTCTTCCTCTACCTTGACAATGTAATACTGATTATTATGTTTCAACTAGTTGTGCATCTATGATTGTAAATTTGCCTTATGTCTCCAACAACTTTTATCAATGTATGTGTGTATATATCTTCAACGTTGCAGTTTAGTTATTTATTTATATTTTTAGTTTTTGTCATCACCCCTACTTCCACCTCCCATTAGATCAATCTCTACAATTGTAAAGTTTATATCATATTGATTTGGTATCTCCAATCGCCAGTATAAAACTTGACAAGAGAAAATGTAACATAGATGCCTATCAATTGAGTAAATGGCAAACTGCATCTTCTTGGGCTAAGACTTTAGAATTTAACAAAAATTACATCAGATTTAAAAATATTTTTGCTAAAAAGTACTCACCAATAAACTGACTTTTTTGAAGTAACAGTTATGTATATATATACACTTATATACACATACACATAGTATAAATAATGTAAATTTTGTAAGCACAAAAAATAATCAACTGACAACTAGATTTTATTCAATCTACCACTATTAGTCTAGTTCATTAGTTTGAGAATTGTTTTTATCCTTACATAAAAGAAAAACACAAATGTATTATGAAGAAAAATTGAGATAGAGGCAATGAGAAAAGACGGAAATCATGGTAATAATGAAGTTTACAATTCCACAAAGGTTGGAAAGTGTTTCATGAGATGCTACAAAAAGACAAATATGTTTCTAATTTTATATGGAGAGAAGGCTATGCACACAAAAACTTTTAGTAGGCTAAAGCAGTGTTGAACCAAGATTTTGCTTTTCCTGTACCACTTTACATATTCCTCTAGCTTTCCTGGCTTATTGATAACTATGCCTTGAAAAAGTTAATTGCAAATCCTCACGAATGTGTTTCTTTTTCTATACCTTTCATCAAGAAAAACAATTTGTTCTGATAAGTTGTGTTATTGCAAATGTATAGAATTTACTGCTTATTGTTTTGTTTTATGTGATTGCAAATTAGTGAAACCTTATACTAAAACTTTATTCTGCTTTGCTAAAATAGTCTTATGTAACAGGTATCTTGAAAGGTGATTCTTTACAAGAGGGTTGACCACATTATTCCTTCAAATAGAAAACTCTTTGGAAATACTTAAATTGTGATTTTTATTTACAAAAGGGAAGATTTATTGCAGAGTTTTCAGGAACATATATATGTATAGAAGGTTGACATTTTTCTCTCTTTATTTCATCACAAATGAAAGGGCTTTGTGCTTTCTAATAAATTCTGAAAGACTGACCTTTATTGTATGGCAGGTTTGCAGAAAGCATCAAAATTGATTGTACTTCTAAAACTTATTTATTTTCACATGCTATAATTCTTTTAAGTGAAAATATTTACTTTCCAGATCATAACTGAGAAGCAATTCTAAACTACTTGTTTTTTAAAAGATGTTAGTCAGGTAGAGACAACTTAAATCAGATGTACATTAAAGTGCAAAATACACTGGGTGGCCTTGGAAATAGACCATTCACATTGTCTGCTCATAAAATAGTTCTTATATACCCAGAGACATTCAATCATTTTTAGAAGAAAGACATGTAAAGTGATTGCTCTTTTGTGTTGGGGTTTTGTTTTATTAATTTCCCGATTCATGTAACAACTGTTAGGTATAAATGTCCAATGAAACTAACAATAAAATAATGTTTGAATAAATAACTAATTCTTAGTAGACACTTGGCACTTCACTGCGTCTTCCAAACATACCTTTATGAAATCTCCCATTCATAACCATCGGGGTGTTAACTATAAGCCATTAAAAACAATATTATAGGTTTCAGGTTGGCCAGTGAAGAGAGGACTTTCCAAAGATTAGGTTCTGCTCTGACTCTAAGGTTTTAGAAATACTTGCCAAAGATGGGATAAACTTAAATATTCTTTAGGTTGGTTAGGTTTCCAAGGTCAATTAAATGTTTTTTTTTCTTTTTAACTTAGGAATTACAATGTAGTAATAGTACCCTGGCCCAGAGAGCTTACTTCTCATCTAAACCTGATGAATATGACCAATCAGGGGGAAAAAAAAAAGCATTAAATCACCTTAAAATGAATAATTTAAAGGTAATTTAGATATACTACAGAAATTTCATTTGAGGTCTTGCCCACTACAAGCCTTGCTTTATAAAATGTTCCTTCATATCTGCCAAAGCTTAGAATATCCCTTGTAAAAATCATAAATATGGTGCAGATAAACAGTGGCAGTCTTACATAATGAGGTGTCCTTGCCAAATGGGAGTAAAAGAAGACAAGAAGCCTGCCTCCCACTAAGCAACATGTTCCAGGCCTAGGAAGACTGAAGCACCATCATTCACGGCGTGGTCTGGCTCCTGGCAAAAGTTAAGGCTCACTCTGGGCTACCAAGGAGGAAGGAGCCTTGAAAAGCTTTTCACTGTAAGGGGATATTGACCTATCTTGTTTTCTCATGGTAATATCATCTATTAACATGTGCTAGCAGTATGGGTAAAGATTCTCTTATCACTCCCATGTGTAGCACAGTGCATCACATCTGATAGGTGCTTGATAAATGTTTGTTGAATTGAATTACTTTTTAATCTCCAAATGAATTTTTTTAAGAAGTTACTTGTTCTATGAGCAGAATGGACACTGCATAGTGAAAATTATACAAAATCAGCCCTTTCGCCTCGGAGGTGTCAATCAGATGCAGTTGAAATATCATCGACAAAGGACAAAGAAGAAAGCAATTGGAATAAAAGTTAATTTTTTTTTAATTTTTTGACTTTTGTTTGTTTGAAGACAGAGCCTGGCTTTTTCACCCAGGCTGGCGTGCAGTGACACCATCTCAGTTCACTGCAACCTCCGCCTCCCAGCTTCAAGTGATCCTTTCACCTCAGCCTCCCGAGTAGGTGGGACTACAGGTGCACACCATCATGCCCAGCTAATTTTTGTATTTTTTGTAGAGACTGGGTTTTGCCTTGCTGTCCAGGCTGGTTTGGAATCTCTGGGCTCAAGCGATCCACCCACCTCAGCCTCCCAAAGTGCTGGGATTACAGGCATGAGCCACCGCATCCGGGCTAAAAGTTAAGTATTAATGACAAATGTACTTTTGTGAGCTAGAGAAAAGGCCATGTGTTTAAATGAAAAGAATTCATGCTGACCAGGAATGTGAGTTAGAGAAAACACTGGCTTCTGTTAAGCATATTTATTTGGAGATGAGGCTTCATAGGATAACACACAGTTACTCTGATAGCTGATGAGACCTCATTTTTCAGCTCCATCTCTTACTATTAATACATAGGTAACCTTGGGTAAATTATGTAATTTCTCTATGCCTTAATTTTTTTCTAAAACTGAGATCATAATACTATTTTGTATGGTTATAGATAGTAAATAAGTGAATTTTGTGATGTGCTTAGAAGAATGTGTGGCAGTCACATGAAGCACTGTATAAATGTTTGTTAAATAACTGAATGAAGGCAATGGAGCCCTAACCCCTGGAACAAAACAGTAATATATAATAGCAGGAAAAAAATGGGGAATGGAGCTGGAACCAAAGACAAGAGATATCCACTCCAATCTTTTACAGCTATTTATTGTTTTCCTTTAAAAAAAAACCTGTTTTGCATTTACATCAACAATATTTAATTACTATTGTAATAGTCTTGCTCAGTGTGTTGCATTTTATATTATCTTTTTCCATCCACTTTGCAAAGTAAAAATTACTAAGGAAGCCAATAGAAGCTTTTCAGAAAACAAAATTTAAAAAAAGGGAAAATAAAAACTATTAATTAATGTTCTATTGGACCATCTTTTCTTTCCACTTAATTTGGCCAAAACAGGAAAAGATCAAGTGCCTGATGTAGAATTAAACGTGTATATTTGTACTTAGTTTTAGAGCAGATCAGCACATTTCCTCCTACCAGCAGGTATTAAGCTTGGTTCTCTCAGGTTGGTATTTAGATCTCTCATGTAGATCATTTTGACAGAAATGTGCATTGAAATTTTTAGCACTCTTCTATTTCTGGACTATAAAATATGGCTTAACATATTAGCCTCCATGTTTCCAAGTTAATGAAAATATGAAAAATTATACTTTCTTTCAATGCAATGTTGTTGTTGTTGTTTTAACTTTTATTTTTTGAAGCAAAGTTTTGCTCTTGTCACTCAGGCTGAAGTGCAATGGCCCAATTTCGGCTTACTATAACCTCCACCTCCCGGGTTCAAGCAATTATCCTTCCTCAGCCTCCCAAGTAGCTGAGATTACAGGCACCCGCCACCACTCCTGGCTAATTTTTGCATTTTTAGTAGAGATGGGGTTTCACTATGATGGCCAGGCTGGTCTCGAACTCCTGACCTCAGGTGATCTGCCTGCCCCGACCTTTCAAAATGCTGGGATTACAGGTGTGGGCCACCATGCCAGGTGGTGCAATATTTCTTATACAAATTGTGTAGGCTTTCATTGAAGTGAGTAAAAACCTGGTCTAGAAAATGGGTAGCTCAATCCCTTGTGAACTGTTGAAAGCGTGCCACCTCTACTACATCTGGACATAACTAATCCTGAGAAGAGTCGAGAAAAGGTTTGCCTTAGATATTCTTCTACCACCTCTTTGTCATTCTGGCTGCGTTTTTGTTTCCTTCTTGCAAGGCCCCATTTTTTATTGTCATACAAATTCCCCCAAGAGGCGCTTTCTCTTGAAGCCCACAGCTATTTGTATTTCAGTTTCTGACCATGACAGGCCAAAATGCTGTCAAGAAACACTGAAATCTCTGATTTGGAATTCGTATGGAAAATATTGGTTGGTGCGTGTTTTCTGGCATCCTTCAATTAGCACCGGCTGACATTTCATGAGACTGATCATCAGTGGAAGCACGAATTCCCATTCCTACGGGTTTCTATTTCCCTCTCTTTCTTTCTTACAACTTCACTATTCACCAACACATAGGATATAAATGCAGTGTGGTTTGCATCCTACAGAGGGGCATGGCCTGCAACAGAGGCAATAGCAGCTTGTTCTAGGATCTCCAGTGCATTCACTGTTTGTACCCTTGCACAAACTAGGCTTCTTCAGCAAGGCCTTCCTCTAGGGGAGACCCTCCTCTGACTCTAGTCAGTGTCTCTAAACAGAAAGACAGGAACACAGCCTCACAGCAAAATGTTGGCTAGCAAAGAAAAAGAGAAACAACTCTTTTTATGAGCAGGAATATTTCTCAGTTGTTTCGTATGTATTTTCCCTCTTTCCTTTATCTACTTCACTGAGTAATAACTGAAAGGGGAGCTTAACCACTCTTTGGGAGAAGGTGCTCTGACCCTGGGTATGAACCTTAGGAGGGAAAATCACGATGCCGTGAGTCCATTATATTCCGTAAGACTGTGGCAGAACCATATTGGCTTGGACCTGCTTGCTTCTGACATCTTTCTGGTTGTTAATTTAGAAAAATATTACAGATTATAAGGGAACACTCCTTTCTCCTTCTACAGTAACCTCAGCCATCTTTCTTCCTGCAACCAGCAATTTATAAAAAATCATTGTTAGATATTGTAGCACGGGAAATGTTAACAGTGTCAGTGATTTACTTAATGGATAATTTTACTCTCTGCAGTCGGGGTAAATGACATTTATGTGAGATCTGGTCTATGTTGCTTTGGAAATACCTTATTCAAAAGGAAGCCAAGCTAAATGATCAACTTTTTCAGACTCTGGAGAAAATCTTCCCTCTGTCTCTGAATGAAATGTAATTCACTTCGCATCCACATATGGACTGAGGGGCTGAGGGAGGATGTGAGGCAGAGTGGTTACACTTGGCTCAGACCACGTGGCCCCATGCCTTTATGTGTCCACAGTGGCAGAAATTTTCACAGCCACAAAAAATGTCGCTGGGGCTAAGCAGGTACAAACTGTCTAGTCTGTTTGAGAAAAATCCATGGCTTTTTAAAACAAAGTTTTTCTTAAACTTAATATGTGTATGGAGCTCCCAAGGCCATCGTATTATCATGTAGCAAATTAGCAGCAAAACAAAGGAAAAACCAAATGCTGAAATACATCAAGTCAGAAAGTTGCCTCAGAAAGTAGTCTTCTTAAAAGTGGGTATATTTTTCAGAAGTGAAAGCTTTCCTCAGGAAGGAGAGTTCAGCACAGAAAGCTTGTAATTCCTGAGCAGTGCTCCAAAGAGATAAACTTTCCTTTTATTACTTTGTTTTGAATTGTTCTGGGTGGCACTGCAAATGTTTTTAGCATCTTTTGGTTCCCATCAGGGTTTTACTCATTTCCTTCTGCCTTATCCAGACAAAAGGCAGCTGAATTTCAGCTGGATTGTGCATTACTCAGACTGTACCAACAACCTCGGACTCTGAGAACATCTCAGGCTCACTTGTTTTCACGTGGCAGCCAGATTACCAGCCCTCTTGGTGATTCATCTGTACCCGTTTGAAGGATCCAGGGAGAGAAGTATCCTGGTAAAGACAGGGCAGGGAGCTCTTTTTTAAATCCTAACTTTGTCAAAGCTCAACTGCTGCCTTACAAAGGCCATTAAACTTTCTCATCAGTTTCTTCAGGAGCAAAATGAGAATCACCCTAGTATTATAACAGTTAATTTTGTTTTCTTTTATGAAGTGTTTTGAAGATGAGCAGTTGTATTTATTTTGCTTAGCAGTTTAAATTAATGGGGTCAGATATATGAATATGACACATCCTGTGTTTGGTGGCTACTAGTTTTTCTTGCTTTGCTTATCTTACTGTTTATGCGTTCAAATTCATCCCTTCTCATTGATAGCTATCTTCAGTTGACTTTACTTTTGGTATTTAAACTCAAAAATTTTATTATTGAAAAAACAAGATAGACTTCGATAAGTTTGTTGTAGTCATCTGCCACTAGGCAGATTGTTATTTCAATCATCCAGCAAAACAACTGATTGCATGTCTTATAATTCCATCCAGTTATCAGAAATCAATTAAGCTGGGCATGGTGGCCCATGCTTGTAGCCCTAGCTACTGAGGAGGCTGAGGCGGGAGGATCACTTGAGCCCAGGAGACACAGGCTGCAGTGAGCCATGATTGTGCAATGGCACTCCCGCCTGGGTAACAGAAAAACACCCTGTCTCAAAAAAAAAAAAAAAAAAAAAAAAAGCTCATTAAATTTGAAAATCTGAGAATCAAATAGAAAGCAAGCTATTTGATTGCTTGGTAGTTTTATAATTTTATCTGTCAATTTGACTAGGCTATTATACCCAGATATTTAGTCAAACACTAGACTAGATGTTGCTGTGAAGGTATTTTTTAGATATAATTAACATTTAAATCAGTAGACTTTAAGAAAACCTGATTACCCTCTGTAATGTGTGTGGGCTTCATCTAATCAGTCAAAGACCTTAAGAGAAAAAACTCTTGAGGTCCCCTGGAAAAGAAGGAATTCTGCCTCCAGGCAGTCTTTAGACTCACAACTGCCACATCAACTCTTCTGTGGGTTTTCGGCTGGCTAGTCTGCCCTGCAGATTTCAGAATGTGCCAGCACACACAGTGGCATAAGCCAATTTTTAAAAAGAAAGCCCTCTCTTTCTCTGTCTATATACAGCTTTTTAATTTTGTTTTTCTGGAGAACATTAATTCACCTGCCTTTTTCTCTTTTAATTTTAACTTGAGTTTTTTCCTTGGCCTTTGCTTCATGGATCCCTGTACACACCTTCCTGGGTGACGCTGACTGAATCCATCAGTAGTCAAGGAATGCAGACACAAGAGAATGAGCGTGAATAGCAAAACAAAGAGTTGAGGAAATGAAATAGAATTGTGCTCATGCCCTGGCTATGTTTATACAAGGGCATTCCATGCATTGCCATCCAAAAAGGAAAGGAAAAAGTGAATTTGACATACTCAGGCGGTGAGGTCTGTGCAATTAACAACAAAGTTGAGTTGAATGCTGAGAAGAAACCATTGAAACTCATGAAATCACTTGGGTTTTGTTGTTGTTGTTAGTCATAGGCTTTCTCAAAGTTACAATGTGATCTTGAATCACAAACATCATTTATTTACTGATTAGCCAATGCCAAATCAACTTTAGCCCTCCCTGAAAGGAGGCTGATATACCAGTAGTCTCCCTCATTGGCAGTGTAGTTCTATCAGCTTAACATAGGCCAGTTCCTCTTGCACAACAACTCTTCTCTCTGGCTAATTGATTTAAAAAGTGTCACACTAAGAAGCCCGTAAGTATCAAGAGGCCAGAAGCTCACTAATGTTCAGGGAAACAGTACCTACTGCATAAACATTCTTTCATGGTTGCTCTGGACAACGATGCTGAGACTTAATTTCACAGGAAGCCACACAAGACCATAACTGAAATGGAGGCTGAGGATCAAAGACCTAAAAATGTACAGTTCTTAAAATCTCCAGAGTGGCCCAGAGAGTATCGAATGAGCACTGTGTCTGGACATTGCAAAAATTCCCTCCATTACCCAGTTGATTTGAACCTTGTACAACAGGTCAAATAAGGGGCAGCCAATGCCGTTATATTGAGTAGTGAAGTTTCCCTAAGTTAACACCTTTATGTTCATATACATATTTGTGTAAACTAATGATAAAGCCAACTCTGCTTTGGCGTAAAAGGAGTCTAGTATTTAACCTAGGCTTGAAGTTGATTGCTAGAGAAAGGGTCAATTATACTTATCCCAACTATTCTCAAAGTTCATTTTGAAAACATTTTTGAACACACAGACAAGAGTATTTAACTCACGCTTCCTATTTCTCATCCAAGAGGACAGGAAAAGATAGTAATTACATTTTTGAGCATATATTATGTACCAGGTATGTTTATAATCTCTCTTTATTCTCACAACTTTTTGTTAAATTGGTGCTATCTACATTTTACGGGTGACCAACTTGAAGGCCCAGGAGTTTTAATAATTTGCCTACCCCACATAATATGCAGGCTGGCATAGTCAAAATGCTGCTCCTTTTTTTTCTTTAATCTAAAAAGAAAAAGAAGATGAAGTAATGATTTCTTTAATCCTTGGCTTATTGATAAATGATTTATATGTCATTTATATGTCACATTCTGTCTCACAATAGTCAAAATACGTTGACTTCAATTGAATATTTTTTTGCAGCAAAAATAGAATATATTCTCAAATGTCACGAATAAAATTGAAATAAACATGACAGTTTTTGGTTTGGATAAAATATAACATATTTTTTAAAGAGTACACATTTGTTCCAAATGTTTTCTGAGAACTGTTGTACTGTTCGCTGATGCACATGATGACAGGAGCACCATTTGGAGGAAATGATTTATTAGCACACTCTAGTCATAGGTATGTATGAACATTCTGTCTATCAGATTCTAATCCACTGTCAGCAACATGAGAGCTCTGAGCTGTTTCTCCAGAAACAAAGATGTGATCACCTTGAATCAATTAAACTTTCACTTCGTTCTTATTGTGATCAATAGAAAATATTTCAAATATACCTGATAGGATTAATTTCCTCTAACCGAGACTAATGAGTCACTATAGGGATTGCCTATTTCTCATATCATATACAATATTAATAATAATGATGATGATCCTACTTAGCAAGGATCATGCAGCTGGTTAAATGGTAGAAAATAATTTCTGGCTGGGCACAGTGGCTCACGCCTATAATCCCAGCATTTTTTGAGGCTGAAGTGGGAGGATTGCCTGAGGCCAGGAGTTTGAGAGCAGCCTGGGCAACATAGCAAGACCCTGTCTCTACAAACAACAGAAAGATTATCCAGGCATGGTGGCACACACCTGTAGTCTCAGCTACTCAGGAAGCTGAGATGGGAGGATTGCTTGAGCCTGGGAAGTTGGAATGCAGTGAACCGTGATAACGCCACTGCACGCCAGCCTGGGTGACACAGCAAGACCCTGTCTAAAAAAAAGAAAAAAAGTAAATTCTAACTCAGGTCTGCCATACCAGAACTTGGGCTATTGACTGCCAGTAATCTACTCTTAAATACATCCTTTTAAAATTTAATACGCAGTCAAATTGCATACTTAAGAACTATGCTATTTTTCTAACAGTAAAGTCTGAATATGATACATACACATGTCGAATGAGGTTGACGATATACCTTACCATATTCCATTGATTATAATAAAGCACTTTTTTTCAGATGTTAACATCTCTGAAGTCGGGGTGCATCTCAGCTTTGTGTTCTAATCAAACTGACAATGTTTTGTTTTCCTTTACAGAGGTGACTAAAATGATGGTATGACTTACAATGTATGGCATCTTAGATTTCATTAAATATAGTAAACTAAAATTCAATTTTTTTTTCTCACAGACTTTAAGACTTTTTTTCCTCTGTCACCCAGGTTGGAGTGCAGTGACACTATCACTGCTCACTGAAAGCTTGAACTTCTGGGCTCCCTCCCACTTCAGCCTGCAAGAGCTGGGACTACAGGCACATGCCACCACTTCCAGCTCTTTTTTTAAATTTTTTGTAGAGGCAGGGTCTTGCCATGTTTGCCCCAGCTGGTCTCAAACTCCTGGGCTTAAGTAAAACCTTCCAAAGTGCTGGGATTATAGGTGTGAGCCACTGCTCCTAGCCTAAGACTAATATATTTAATATATTTTATCACTCAAAAATGTTTATGATATATATGATAATGTATATTTTCAGGTACATGAACATATATTATCAGGTACATTATCATATATATCCTCATAAAAATATCCTGTGATCTATATAATGCTGGCATTATTATTACCCCATTTCACAAATTAGGAGACTAAAACTCAGAAAGACTATGTGATTCGTCCAAAGTTTTATAATTAACAGTTATAGGCTGGCCACGATGGCTCACGCCTGTAATCCTAGCACTCTGGGAGGCTGAGGTGAGCAGATCACCTGAGGTCAGAAGTTCAAGACCAGCCTGGCAAACATGGTGAAACCCCATCTCTACTAAAAATACAAAAATTAGCCACGCGTGGTGGTTCATGCCTGTAGTCCCAGCTACTCGGAAGGCCGAGGCAGTAGAATCACTTGAACCCAGGAGGCAGAGGTTGCAGTGAGCCAAGATCATGCCATTGCATTCCAGCCTAGGCAAAAAGAGTGAAACCTCGTCTCAAAAAAATAAAAATAAAGTAATTATGGGACTATGTAAGAACCAAAACCAATCTTTGAGCTCAATGGTGCCTTTCTCAAGTGACCCATTGTGCATTTATAATCTAGTAAACTATTTCTAGCTCCCACATTTATGTTTTTTAAAGGACTTGATAGAGCTTACATATTAAACTCAAAACTCCACCAGTGCCATTGTTATGCTCTTAAAGAGAAGCACGGTGGCCTTGGCCTAGTTAGGAGCTGTTCTGATAGATATTACCGGGAAGCAGGTAGCGTCATTATATTTTTAAAATACAAACCAAACGGAAAGAACCTTGTGTAAAGAAATTTTCCTAAATTTGGTGATTAATTCTGGCTGCTATGATTTTAAAATTAGGAAAAGAAATTGTGAAAGCTGATTGAGAGAGGGAGCTGATTCAGAGAGTCCTGGATTCTTACATTGAGTTTGTGGCCACTCAGTTTTCAACTTAAGATTCAAAAGCATTTTCTTCATTTGTATTTGTAAGCATGAAAGAAATTATATGAATACATATCTGCTTTCTCCCATCCAAATAGATTTTGAAGGGAAATGAGATTACATATACAAGTGCTTTTAGCTACTCAGGATATCGCAAGAATAAATCAATTATCCAATTCTCTTCACCTTTTTTTTTTGAGACAGTCTCAATCCGTCACCCAGGCTGGAGAGCAGTGACACGATCTTGGCCCACGGCAACTTCCACCTCCTGGGTTCAAGTGATTCTCCTGCCTCAGCCTCTTGAGTAGCTGGTACCACAGGCACGTGCTGCGGTGCCCAGATAATTTTATTATTTTGTGTAGAGAGGGGGTTTCACCATATTGCCCAGGCTGGTCTCAAAATCCTGAGTTCAAGTGATCCTCCCGCCTTGGCCTCTCAAACTGCTGAGATTAAGGTGTGAGCCACAGTGCCCAGCCAAGAGTCATTATTATAGCAAAGTACTTAAACCTCAAAAAACATCTAAGTGCCCATCACTGTTTGGAAAACAAGTGTTTGAATTAATCAGCTTTTGTTTGTGTTTGAGTTCTTAGGGATTTCAGTTATTGCTTGACTTCTGTTACCTAAAGGAGTCAGAACACAGCCAACCCTGCATACATGCTCATGAATCAAGATGTGGTGAGATAGGCCGAGCGGTGGCTCACTCCTGCAATCCTAGCACTTTGGGAGGCTGAGAGGGGTGAATCACCTGAGGTCAGGAGTTCCAGACCAGCCTGGCCAACATAGCAAAAACCCGTCTCTACTGAAAAAAAATAATAATAATAATACAAAAATTAGCCAGGCATGGTAGTGGAGACCTGTAATCCCAGCTACTCAGAAGGCTGAGGCAGGAGAATTGCCTGAACCCAGGAGATGGAGATTGCAGTGAGCCAAGGTCATGCCACTGCACTCCAGCCTGGACATCACAGTGAGACTCTGCCTCAAAAAAAAAAAAAAAAATATATATATATATATATATAGTGAGACGTTCAGAGACTCCATTCTACAGACTTGCCCATTTCCCACAGTCACCCTATATTTATGCGTATGTAGCAGAAGATGCCTAAAACCACACTTGCTGCCTACAATCCTTTCCCTAGAGATCCTGCTACAGTTCTACTCAGTGTGTCACTGAAGTAGTCATTTCATTTGTTGCCTAAGCCACAAATTATCTTTTTTTATCAAAGTAAGTATGCGAAGTTAAGAACAGTAGATGCTTTTATCTATGATACCACCAAAGATAAATATAATTCCTCTATATTGTAAGCTTTCAGGCTATACTGTTTAATTTTTTTCCCAAGGAAAGTGATAAAACCTCTTAAGTCATTAAAATCTTGACTAGACAAAACAAATTGAATCACATGGTGAGAAATGAACAGGAAGTTTTAGTAGCTCATGTCTTTATTTTCTCCAAACTGCACAGCTAAGGAAATCACCAGGAAAAGAACAATGGAACAGCCTTCATCCTTACCAAGTCTAGAGTATGGGTGTGGTATATTCTTAGATACATGAGCCCACAAAGTACTTTCCTACATTACTTGTTAATTTACATATATATTTCCTCTATACAATGATAGCTTTAAAAAAAACTTGTAAAAATATTAAAACTAGGTGCCTATCACAGAGTTGTACTGTACGGTAGCAATAAAATAATTCATTAATAGACTTTTGCGGAAAACCTTTCCCAGTTTTTCCACAACTTCTCCCACAATCATGCACACCTCCTGTTTCCCAGCCTCCTCCCAAATAACTGAGACGTGTTTTGTTCCTTAATACCTCCCTTCTCAGAAAGGTCAGACCTTTTAAAGCAAACCTTTAAAACATTTCACCACTTTTCTTCCTTATGTTTTACAGCTGTCGATTGTTATTGAGCAATTTTAAGTAATTGTTAACTGAATAAATGGTTTATTGATCACGTAGTAGGTGCCAGGTACCAAGCAGATCCTTTCTCTTTACCCCAACATAGGACAATAAAACAAACAAACAAACAGAAACCTTACATTAAGAAAAGGAAACTGATGATTAGAAAAGCAAAATACCTTATCCAATGAATGATATGAGCAGATTTTAACTCAGATCTCATTACATCCCTCCTCCATACTCTATCTGCTCTCCCTCAGGTGCTTCAATTAATTTAGTATTAACTGACCAGGCATGGTGGCTCACACCTGTAATATCAGCACTGTTGGAGGCCGAGATGGGTAGATCATTTGAGGTCAGGAGCTCGAGACGAGCCTGGCCAACATGGTGAAACCCCCTTCTCTATTAAAAATACAAAAATTAGCCAGGCATGGTGGAGCATGCCTGTAGTCTAAGCTACTCAGGAGGCTGAGGCACAAGAATCACTTGAACCCAGGAAGTGGAGGCTGCAGTGAACCGAGATAGCGCCACTGCACTCCAGCCTGGGTGACAGAGGGAGACTCCGTCTCAAAAAAAAAAAAAAGATTACTATTAACTGATCTAGAACAGAACAGGGAGAGGATCAAAATCAAAGAAGACAAATAAAAAAGAATTTCTGTGGAAATCAGGGAATTTCACAGAGAAACTCCTGGGTCCTACTATCACTCCCCAAAGTTCAAGCAGCAGCTTGAAGTGTCCCTCACTCCCTTACTGTGCTCTCCTCGCCCCCTGCACTGCCCTCCAGGGCTCCTCTGTCTCTGATCATGGCTGTGGAGAGGAGCCATACTATTGATCGACACCTCAGGTCTGTGTAAGGATGGCTGCCCTTTTATCAATCATTATGGGAAAACTGAAGCAAGATTTGAATGTTGGTGAGCGACTCACATGAGATGGAAATTGGTTTTATTTTTTAAAATGGATATCCTGTATCACTTCCTGCAATTAAGAATGCCCTGCCAATGTTTTTCGTGTGGAACAAAAGAACAAATTATAATTGAAAATGTCATTAGGGCAAGTCAGTTGGCAACTGATTCAAGTTCCAGGTAGACCATTTATATCTTTAAGAAACTTCAACTGAATTATATTTGGAAAGCCTGTGCCCTGCCCAGCAATTGGCCTCTATGGGCATTTCTTCACAATTCCATTAAGCAGAGAAAAGTTCAACAACTGTAGAAAATAAGTTCGCTTCTACTCAACAGGCAGCAAACACTTCTTGCCTGCAGAAAAACAAATAATCTTTTTCATCCACTTAAAATGATCTCCAGTTCTCTCTTGGAAAACCACTTTTGTGTGTGTGTGTGTGACGGAGTCTTGCTCTGTCACCCAGGCTGGAGGGCAGTGGCACGATCTCGGCTCACTGCAACCTCTACCTCCCCAGTTCAAGTGATTCTCCTGCCTCAGCCTTCTGAGTAGCTGGGGACTACAGGCGCATGCCACCACTCCCAGGTAATTTTTGTATTGTTAGTAGAGACAGGGTTTCACCATATTGGTCAGGCTGGTCTCGAACTCCTAACCTCAAGTGATCCACCCACCTCGGCCTCCCAAAGTGCTGGGATTACAGTCATGAGCCACCATGCCCAGCTGGAAAACCACTCTTTAACACGAATTGGGAAAACATACAAAGAACGCTCCAAAATACAATATATAAACCTGTTTTTGCCTACAACAATAAAGTCAAAGTTTACTTGGTTTATGTTTACAAATTACAACAATTAACTAGCAAAAAATTCAAGACTACACTGTTTTATCTATCATTATCTTTATAAAAGGTTAACCACAGATTATATCCTGACTTTTCCTGGTAGTGATTTTCGGCTACTTCATGATAAGACACTCAGTGAATCTATGAGAACAAACTCTATGGAGCGATAAATCACTATGGTTCCTTTCCATGGTTTAGACCTTAGAGGTTTCCCACATTGCTCATTTAATTACACTGTTGCCCATCATCTTTATCAAGTTTCAAAGTCCTCTAGAATATAATAAAAGAGAATGCCAAAGAGAGTGTAGAAAAGTATAGTAGAGTATATAGCAATGTAAAACTGTAAAATAAGTTCTTTTAAAGTTAAAGTTAAATAATATGTGACACAATAGTGTAAGGAGGTTGTATTTGTCCGTTCTCACGCTTCTAATGAAGAAATACCCGAGAATGGGTAATGTATAAAGAAAACAGGTTTAATTGACTCACAGTTTCGCATGGCTGGGGAGGCCTCAGGAAACTTAACCATGGTGAAGTCCCCTCTTCACAGGGTAGCAGGAGAGAGAATGAGAGCCAAGCAAAGGGAGAAAAGCCCCTTATAAAACCCATCACCCCTGTGATTCAATTACCTCCCACTGGGTCTCTCCCACAGCATGTGTGGATTATGGGAACTACAATTCAAGATGAGATTTGGGTGGAGACACAGCCAAATCATATCAGAGGTAATTTTCAAAGTATAAGATAGTTCTTGGCCAGGCACAGTGGCCCACGCCTGTAATCCCAACACTTTGGGAAGCCAAGGCTGGTGGATCATGAGGTCAGGAGTTCGAGACCAGCCTGGCTAGCACGGTGAAGCCCCGTCTCTACTAAAATACAAAAAAATTAGTCTGGCGTGGTAGCACGTGACTGTAGTCCCAGCTACTCCGGAGGCTGAAGCAGGAGAATTGCTTGAACCCGGGAGGCAGAGCTTGCAATGAGCCGAGATCAGCCGCTGCACTCCAGCCTGGGCAACAGAGTGAGACTGTCTCAAAAAAAGTAATAAAAATTAAAAAAAAAATAGTTCTCAATTTTGTCAACTATAAAAGTAGAGGGTTGGGTTAGATGATCAACAGTGTCCTATGTTTTATAGTTCTTTGGTTTAATGGTGATTTGATTCCATTCTTTGATTTAAGGCTGGATGTGAATAAAAGCTACTGCTTTGCCAGATCAGATTTTGTTTCCATTGAAACACAGGGTTATAGCAGTCACAATATTTTTGACCCAAATTTTGGCTTTGGAAAAACAAATATTCAGTAACTTGAATTATCTAAGTTGGTTCTCTTTATTGATCACAATATTTTTCTTTTGGTCACATAGTCATAGTTCCTAGGCCAGAGCTTTACTACCAGTTACATCAATAAGTTATCTATTAGATTATCACTAAATTATCTATTAATTCCTTTCCAACCCAGATATAGTTTTCATATTTTAAATCCTGCCTCAAGTTAAAGTTAGTAATAGATCACTAAGAACTTTTATTTTGTTGATGTCATTGAAGTCACTCTCCATAAAAATCTACATAGCAGGTCACCAATGTATCAATCAATGCTTGCATCAGTACTGAGGCTCTGATTAATTTATGTGATTCAAAGCTTTCCAAATCTCTTCAGGAAAATTTTACCTGCTCTCTAGAGTTAGCTGCTGAGGTACACTATCCTCCCTGGAAAACATGAAGCTACAATGAAATTAGAACCACTACCTGCTGGGCGCAGTGGCTCAGGCCTATAATCCCAGAACTTTGGGAGTCCAAGGCAGGTCGACTGCTTGAGTCCAGGAGTTCAAGACCAGCCGGGGCAACAGGTTGAAATCCTGTCTCTACAAAAAAATACGAAAAATTAGCCGGGCATGGTGGTGTGCACCTGTAGTCCCAGCTACTCAGGAGGCTGAGGTAGTAGGATTGCTTGAGGCTGAGAGGCAGAGGTTGCAGTAGCTGTGATCGTGCCAGTGTACTCCAGCCTGAGCTACAGAGCAAAACCCTGCCTCAAACAAAACAAAGCAAAGTCACTATTGAGATACATTCAAATAGAATCACTTTTACATATAAAATCATTTGCTGTTATTTGTCTTTTCAGACTTGTTAGTAAGATCAGCTTTCTGATTTAGCAATTGATGCCTCAATTTCCCATTGCTTTTGTCACCCGCCTGTAAAAAGTCCCACATCACAAAGGAGAAAGCAAGACTATTTAACATTGTTTGTAAATAATTAACTTAAAAATAAGATTATAAATCTGACAATTATTCTTTCTTATGGTATCTGTTATTTTGCTACCAATACAAGTTTATCTTAAAGGGCAGTTAGCACGGGCAGTGGACGCAGCAAGCAAACTTCTCATTCTTGTTATTCACTGACACATATTAAACTATGTGGGCTTAACTTCTAGTATCAAACAACATGTATGATTGTAACACTTTTCATTGTATTCAGGTCTCAATTTTCAAACTATTGAAGGGTTAGTAATTTTATACTTCTGGTCTAATCCAGTGTCTTGTCTATGTTTCTGTCACCAAAAGCTGCCTGTATGGACTTGAACAAATAGAAGCTGCTCTTTCTCCACCTATCATCCTAGAGCAGCCACAAAGCTCCTCCAGACACATTCTTTTCTCTCTCTCGTTTGTTCTTCTGAATTCTAAAAGTCTTGTGCCCCAAACAGTCAAACGGCTGAATGTTTGAGATTGTATCTTTATAAGCCTCCTTCACCTTTATTTCTGTCAACTTGCCAATGACTATATGCCATTTCAGAAACACTCATGGCCTTGTTTAAATGGCTATAGTTTTTTTCTAGTGTGGGAGTGTGCATAGTCGGTAGAGTCAACTTTATTGTTCACTGGTTCTAAGTGGCTGCTTCAAGGTGAGGTCACTGAAGAAAAGGTGCCCTGGAATTAGGAAGCCGTATCTGATAGCGTAAGGTCAAAAGCTCCCTATTCTTTCAAACTACCACAACATTTAAAAGATAATTATGTAGGCCGGGCACGGTGGCTCATGCCTGTAATCCTAACACTTTGGGAGGCTGAGGCTGGTGAATCATGAGGTCAGGAGTTCAACACCAGCCTGACCAACATGGTGAAACCCCATCTCTACTAAAAATATAAAAATTGGCCGGGCGTGGTGGCACATGCTTATAATCCCAGCTACTCAGGAGGCTGAGGTAGGAGAATCGCTTGAACCCGTGAGGCGGAGGTTGCAGTGAGCCGAGATTGTGCTACTACACTCTGGCCTGGGTGACAGAGAAAAAGAAAAAAAGAAAGAAAAAAGATTATATCCTCCTTGTCTAAAGATATAATATATAAAGCCAGGCGACAGAGTGAGACTCGGTCTCACAACAACAACAACAAAAAAGATAATTATTTAGGTCTTTCCTGTGTGTTTGTCACTGAAATGAAACATTCATTCAATGGACTATTCAGCAGCAGTTGAACTAGTATTTATTCAGAATTTTTAATGATATGGGAACATGTTTATAATATAATGTTAAGCAAAAAATAAAAGATATAGCCAGGCACAGTGCCATGAGCCTGTAGTCCCAACTAGTTGGAAGGTTGAAGCAGAAAGATTGCTTGAGCCCAGGAGTTCGAAGCTATAGTGCACTATGATCACACCTGTGAATAGCCACTGCATTTCAGCCTGGGAACATAGCAAGACCCTGTCTCTAAATTTAAAAAATACATATATATGTTAAGTATGATCTTAACTGGGTAAAGAAAAAAAGATTCATGCAAAACAATAAAAAATACAAATCTGTCAAATTGTTAATATGGTGAATAATCTTTTTTTACTTAAGATTTATATATAGATACATATATACATATATATGCACATATATACACATATATATGCACATACATATATATATGCACATACATACACATATATATGCACATACATACACATATATATGCACACACATACACATATATATGCATATATATACACATATATATGCACATATATACATATATATGCACATACATATATATACATATATACACATATATATATATAAAACTAGCTTTCTATGATGAGCATGTCTTCCTTTGAAAATAAAGGAAAAAACATTGTGAAAGGAAAATGGTCTACAAAGAGAATTTATCATCATAATCATCATCATATCTACCAAGTATTAAATGCTTATCATGTGTTATTCAATTTACCTGTATCATCACGAATCTTTACCACAAACATTGCAAGGGAAGCATCTTCAGTTTTCAGAAGGTAAAACTGAGATTCAGGGAGATTATATAACTTTTCCAAAGCAACACAGGAAGAAACTGACAAAACAAAGATTCAAATACAAGTTTGCCTGTCTTCAAAGATTGTTCTCTTTCCATTATGTTATTGAAGGCAAGCAGAGATTTGGAATGATTCATGTAGTTTCTGCTCCTGCAATACATTTTGAAGAAATACTGAGGAAGAAAAATAAAACTCAGTAACTTTAAGGATAAAAAAAGGTCACATGGATACAACATTTGCAATAGATCCAAAGTCTCACGAGACCAACATGCAATAAGAAACTGGACTCTGGAGAAAAAGAAGTCTTCTACAACTTACTTTAGGCAAACCATCATGATTTATTGTTAGATTAATTTGTTAAAAACTATAAAGGAATAGAATTGAAGCTTATTTTTAAAATCTCATCATCTTGCATGAATTGATTTAGCATATTACTACAAGTGGGTATATAGATTTTATAAGAAGCTTCCTCTGACAGCTCCAGAATAAGATCCTTTCTGGAAAAAGTCAAGTGTGTACCTTCAATTGAAGGAAAATACTTCGTAGGGGAGTTAGTGGAGAAACTTATTTGTCACTGTTTTGTGAAGTACTGAGTAAATTTTAGCTTCAAGCTATTATTCTTTCTAAAGTAGTCTGGTCTTTATCAGTGATATGAGACTTCCCAGATACAAAGTACACTAGTTTTGCAAGTAACTGCACTTTCTTCTATCCTGTCATTTGAATATTATTGATACTAAGGCAGTATATGCATAATAATAATTTTTAAAATACATCAACTTACATTTCTTTGTGTGTTAATTTGGGTCTTTCTGAGTTTAAACTTCATGCATCCAAAGTAATTGGAAGATAGTGCTACCAAAATTATTGAGATTGTGCATGAACAAGAATGAAATGAAAGATAGTAGTTAAGTTAATCAATTTCCTTAAGACTGACCAGATTTCAATATTCTAGACCATTGGGAAAAAAGCAGAACTAAAAGTAGGAAAGTTTGAGATTGATTATTGAAAAAGTATCTGGTATTATAGACCTAATCTTGCCTATAGGTGTTTCACTTCTAGTCTTCAGAACAAAAGGTGTATTCATTCAGAATATTTAGTCACTTACTCATTCAGTCAACATATAAATAATGAATGCCGATTATGTGCCAGCAACACCAACTTCATAGGCATGAAACCTGTACAGTTGCACAGGGCTTGTCTTCAGAAGGGATCTGCAATTGTTTTTGAAGCTCTGCTGTTGTTGTCTTAAAATTCTAATAATTTTTGAGTTGGGGACATATTTTAATTTTGCACTGGACCCCACAAATTAAGTGCCAGCTATTGAGGATATAGCAGGGAACGACAAAGACATAGTTCCCTCCCTCAGATCATTAATAGAGAATAAAAGCATTATGTGCAATTAATAAAATTTTATTAGTTGTATGATAAGGAATATACAGACTGAATATTGTGAAGACTGATAGCATTCAGGAGATCTTTTATGCTTTTCAGAAAATAAATAAAATAAAATCTACTATCAAAATGATAGCAGAGGCTGGACACAGTGGCTCACGTCTGTAATCCCAACATTTTGGGAGGCCAAGGTGGGTGGCTCACCTGAGGTCAGGAGTTTGAGACCAGCCTGGCCAACATGGTGAAACCCCATCTCTACTTAAAATATACATATATTATATATATATATATATATATATATGTGTGTGTGTGTGTGTGTGTATATATATATATATATTTGTGTGTGTGTGTATATATACACACACAAAATTTAGCCAGGCATGGTGGTGTGTGCCTGTAATCCCAGCTACTCAGGAAGTGAGGAAGGAGAATTGCTTAAACCCAGGAGGTGGAGGTTGCAGTGAGCCGATATTGCGCCATTGCACTCCAGCCTGGGCGACAGCATGAGACTCTGACTCAAAGGAAAAAAAAAGGGTAATAGATATCTACTTCTTATTTGTTCCCATGGCTTAAATCTTGCCATGATAAGAGTTGAAATCCAATAATTTTGTGGTTTCTCTCTCCAATTCTGCTGATCTTTATCTTGCAATAGTTAATATACTTAAGGGAAATCTAGGACATCACAAACCAGAACCATATCTGTGGCTTTTTCTGTCCTTGCCTCTGCAATTCTTATTCAAAGTGCTTGAACTTGTGGTAAAATAAGGTTGTAATCTTGGGTTACAGCTCTGGCAATGTTCAAAAGATGAGTCAAGAAAGAGCACTATCATTAGCCCTTGTCATGTGAAGTTAAAAAATACCTTGTCCTGCCATAGCTCAGGGGAAAGTCTGAGCATATCTGCATTCAGCACTTTAAGCAGTTAGACATTTAATAGTGTGTTGGGTCTTTTCATGTTGTTAAGGAAGAAGAGACACTCTCAAGTTGACATAGGCCATGAATGTTTGCTGTAAGAATACACAAGAAACGGAGCACAGGAAATCTCAAACTTCTCGGCCTCCTGGAGTCCTGGGATAGCACGGTACCCTATGTAGAGAAAGCTGATCTTGTGATTCAATTCCTTTCTGCATCACTTTCTAGAGCAACTCAACTGCACTTATGGTTCCACTGATTGCCGGCTACAGATGACATTCTTTGTTTCAGTGCCACTCAGCTCTGTGAGGATTTTTGTATATCTGCTATTCAGACGTACCAGAATAGAACAAATCTGATTGGAAAAGATTCACCAGGAGAGAAAATATCCTTTGCTCATTTCCTCACTATCTGATGTAAGCACAGCTTCTGTAAGAAATTCCACACAAGGCTGGGCAAGGTGGCTCACGACTGTAATACCAGCACTTTGGGAGGCCAAGGTAGGTGGATCACCTGAGGTAGGAGTTCGAGACCAGCCTGACCAACATGGTGAAACCCCGTCTCTACTAAAAATACAAAATTAGCTGGAGTGGTGGCACCCTCCTGTAGTCCCAGCTACTCAGGAGGCTGAGGCAGGAGAATCGTTTGAACCTTGGAGGCGGAGGTTGCAGTGAGCCGAGAATGCACCACTAAGCCTGGGCAACAGAGCAAGACTCCATCTCAAAAAAAAGAAAAAAGAAAGAAAGAAAGAAAGAAAAAACAATTAAAGAAATTCCACACCAGATCATTTCTTACTGGCCAGCACACAGCTGCTCTTGACTCAGATCCCAATCTTGGGTCCGAACTAGAGTTTCAGGATCAATTGGTCAAAATGTGACAACTTCTATATATTTAGTTCAAAAAAAGTTGGGGTGAGACAGTCCTCCGAATATCACTGGTGTCAAGAAAAAAGAAAGGATTAACTTGATTATTCTGAGTTCTGTTATATAGGAGTGCAAATGGGATGTGGGGAGTTGGCAGAGGGGGCTTGAGAACATGAACAGCATGGAAGGGAAAATCCAAACATCTCAAATCTGCAGACTGCCGTAACATTTTTTATTTTTCCTATATATATTTAAATATTCTTATCTCCTGATTTGAGTAAAAAGCTGTTTACACTGAAACATGCATTTCCAAGTTTAAAAATAAAAGGATCAGTAACAGAGGAGGAATTACATGAACAAATCCCAGAGATCAGTGATGAGCTGTTGCACTTATGAGGAGCAGGGTTGCAGGCCACCTGATGGAATGTTACGGCCCTACTGCATCTATGCTATTTATGCCTGTGTTACTCAATTAAGAGGTGTTGAATAAAGGAAACTTCTTAAGTGCTTCTCATTATTGAAGGTTTGAAGGGCAGGAGGTAATTGAACTCTCCAGTCAGGTATAGGTTTTTAAGGTCAAAGGAAGTCAGATGTAAGATATTTAACTACTTATGGCCATTCCTTCATAGATGTCCCACAGCCTTTCACTGCTCAATGTGCCCACCACAGCTCCTTCCCAATATGCTCTATTAAAGTAACACTGCCTTAGGTGCAGAGCCTTCAGCCTTGCCATGACTCAGATACCAGGTTGTAACCTGATGAAAGTAGGAGGGATAAATGGTTACCTGGCGTGATGACACATTTGATTCCCTTTCTAAACCCGCTTTCGAAGCATGTGTCCGCAGCCCAGGAGCATCTGCAGTGACACATTTGATTCCCTTTCTAAACCCGCTTTCGAAGCATGTGTCCGCAGCCCAGGAGCATCTGCAGTGTCAGCTTAGCCAGCATGATAGGAAAGGAGAGGGAGAAGAAGGTGGGATCTTGATTTTTAAGGCCAGAGAAGGCGTAAAATAAAGGCAGCTTTCTGGATCTACACTTCGCTAGAAAACAGCAAATCCACTGAGAATCAAGAAATGTTAAAAGGATTGGGAATTTAGAGATTACCTATGAGATTATTAGAAACTTGCCCTCGGTCTTGAAAGATAGCTCTAAATCCACATCATTAAACCTTGCAAAAAAATTGCAAGCCATTGAGTATATAGGCACAAAACACAGGACTTAAGCTAAAACTTGAAACTTCTACAATGACATAATTATTTCACCTCTTTAAATTTTTATTTCTTCATCCATAAAATTTTTAAACTATTATTATTATTATTTTGAGACAGGGTCTCATTCAGTCACCCATGCTGGAGTACAGTGGTACAATAATGGCTCACTGTAACCTCCGCCTCCCAGACTCAAGAGATCTTCCAGCCTCAACTTCCCAAATAGCTGGGACTACAGGCATGTGCCACTGTGCCTAGCTAATTTGGTATTTTTTTGTAGAAACTGATTTTCGCCATGTTGCCCAGGCTGGTCTCAAACTCCTGAGCTCAAGTGATCCGCCCGCTTCAGCCTCCCAAAGTGCTGGCATGTGTGAGCCAGGACACCTGGCCCATCTATAAAATTTTTAAACGAGATTTTAAAAGCTTCTGCCAGCTCTATGATTCTATATCTCACTATATACACAACCTAGAAATGTCTTAATTCTAGCGCAGAGTTTACTTGCAAACAGGATTCATTGATAACTTTTCTAGGAGCCAACTGCTCTTTCCTAATTATCTTTGTAGGCTTTTGTAGTTTCCTGTGGGGGAACTCCAATTTTCTTCCCAGAAGTAGAATCAATAAATATCTCAGATTCTTTAGACAAGACGAAGTAGGAAGGGTAAGGAAAACAAATACTGGAAATTGGTACCTGAACTCCACAAGGCTGTCTGCTGAGACGTGACCTAAATCATTATATTTACATGTCCTCTTAAGCAACACTGACATCACTTCCTCATCCTTCTCTAGCACACTCTGTGAATCATTTTCAAGAATCATTTCTGTATTTGGTAAGTAAATACTCTTAGTTGTTTCTGGAGGTAGATTGTTTTCACAGAGAAAAGACAAAGAGAGGTGGAATGATTTGTCCCAACAGCCTTCAAAAAATCTAAAGTATGTAAATTTAAAAAGCACATGTTAATTCAATAGAAGTAAGATGAAATATCACTTACATACTTCTTAGTAAAAACTAAGGATATGTTAGAAAAGTGGACCTATACGGAATAAGGTAGAAAGTTGAAGCAATAAACTGAGTCACGCAGTTCACCAAATATCATTTTTCTCTCAAAGCACATTGTTTTTAAACAGTAAATTTCATTGTTTTCGAACTATCCTGAGCCTTAGTTCTCTCCCTCCCTCACTTGGTGTGTGTAACCTTCACTCTTAGTTCTCTCAGAGCCTGTCTTATTTCTTCCAAACAACATCATCATCAAAGTTTAAAAGGCAAATGTCCTGGCAAACTGCCTGAAGTTTTCAACCACACAGAAAGCATTTCCACCCTAGCCATAAATTTATCAACTAAATTAAAATACAGTGACAATTCTATTTAAATAAATGTTCCAGAGTTTTGTCTCAAATGTCAACAAATCCAGCATCAAGTTAGAGCGATATCCTGTCGTCAGATTTTGTCTCTATTAGATAAACTATGACTCTTCAGCTTATTCATGGGATGGGATTTAAACAGGCAGTTGACACAGAAGAAATGCAGCAGAAGTGGAAGAACATATTTTTCATTCAGCCCGATCCTCTAGGCTTTGGGGAAAGCCATGTGCCACCCATGATTTTCTACTGTCTACTTGTTCCCCCACTGCCAGACTCACTCCCCTATAACTCCTCTGTGTCCTTCCCAAGTATGTATGCAACCCTAGGGTGGGATACAGCATTGGGCAGACATAGAAAGTTGGTCTCCTGTGAGTGTGGGTTCATGATTAGAAGCAGGCAAAAGGCCTCATCTCCTGCTACACATACCCAGATATGGCTACAGATTTTGGATGTTCTTAATTGACAGTTTCCTGGGTGAAACTGAATACACTTAGGAGCCATTGTTAGCTTATAAAGATGGAGGCTGCTAATTGTGAATCAGAAATTTTCCACTTGAGCTAGGTATAATTTTGGTCTGAATCAAATTCTAGAAATGATGTGGAATACGAAGGAGTGTTTTCTACCTTTAAAATTACACAAATTTCAGTTTTGCATTATCAGCTCCTAAAGGAGAATCAGGTGAAGCACTCTAAAATCAAACACACAGGGTAAATACTTTTCGAGAGTTTGAGGAAATGTTAAAGTCAAGATTCATGTATTAATGGTTCTATATCCTATTCTAAAATTTTTCCCCACTGCTAAATATGACTGGCTTTTTTAAAAATTTAAGTTTTAAGGTCTGTATGGGTTTTTTGTTGTTGTTGTTCTTATTTTATTTTATGGGACAGGGTCTCATTCTGTCACCCAGGCTGGAGTGCAGTATCACTATCATAGCTCACTGAAGCCTCAAACTCCTGGGCTCAAAGGATCCTTCTGCCTCAGCATCCTGAGTAGCTGAGAATACAGGTACATGCCAATGTGCCCAACAAATTTTTTAATTTTTTTTTGTGGAGACGGACTCTCACTATGTTGCCCAGTCTGGTCTTGAACTCCTAGGCTCAAGTGATCCTCTGGCCTTGGCCTCCTAAAGTGTTGGGATTACAAGTGTGAGCCACTACACCAGGCCATCAGGTCTGTGTTTTAAATGATAATTTGTGTGTTAAATTATAATTATACACCAATGATGTACTTTATGGCTTGTAAAGTTTATTTTAATGATCTATATGCTTACATCTTCAAAGCTAAAGCATTCCCATGATTCAAAAATCAGCAAAGCCAAGAAGATAAAAGTGAGGCCTTCTTCCTACGCTTTTTTTGTAAGTGTGTGTGATGGAGTTTTGCTCTGGTTGCCCAGGTCTCAGCTCACTGCAACCTCCTCCTCCCGGGTTCAAGCAATTCTCCTGCCTCAGCCTCCCAAGTAGCTGGGACTACAGGCGCCTGCCACCACACCCAGCTAATTTTGTATTTTTAGTAAAGATGGGGTTTCACCATTTTGGCCAGGCTGATCTCAAACTCCTGACCTCGGGTGATCCACCCATCTCGGCCTCCCAAAGTGCTGGGATTACAGGCATGAGCCACCACACCCAGCCCCACACTTATATTCTGTCCACCCAGTTCTCTACCCTGCCACAATCCCTCTCCTCCAACCAACAATAATCAGAGCTGTCACATTCTTGTCTATCCTTCCCTAGGTCTTTTATGCAAATCCATTCATACGTTATTTTCTTCTTCCTCTTTGAACAAATGGTAGCATCTCATAAAAACTATTCTGTCCTTCCCACGCCCCCCCCCCCCACCACACACACACTTAATATAGTGGAAAGAACTTTTTCTATCAGTTTATAGTGATCTTCCTCATTCTTTTTTATGGCTGCATTGCATTTCATTGTAGGGAAATATCATAATGTATTTAATCAATTCTCTGTTTTGAACATTTAGACTTCTGTTTCCAATCTTCTACCACTATGTTGAATCATAGGAAATGTTTCCATGTAAATGTTACTATTTTCCAGACAAATGTCCAAGTATATCTGTAGGATAAACTAGAAGTTGAGTTGTTAGGATGAGGGATATGTATATTTGCAGTTTTTATAGATTTTGGCAACTGATATATCAAACAGCCTAGCCAACTATGTCCTCGATTTAGTTGATCTTTGTAAGTCTGATAGGTAAAAAGTTGTATCTCTGTATAATTTTATCTACTTCTATCTTATAATTTTATCTACTTCTTATCTTATGAATTTGGGCATCTTACCTTTTTATTTCTTCTTTTGTCTGTTCATAGTATGACTGTTTTTAGAGTACTCACAATTTGGAATAGCTTTAGATTCTCTAAACAAATGAGATTATAAAACGTTCATCAACACATAGAATGTTTAATTTAATTATGTACTCATGGCCAGGTATGATGACTCACGCCTGTAATCCCAACACTTTGGGAGGCCGAGGCAGGCGGATCACCTGAGGTCAGGAGTTCAAGACCAGCCTGGCCAATATGGTGAAACCCCATCTCTACTAAAAACACAAAAATTAGCCAGGCATGGTGGTATGCTCCTGTAGTCCAGCTACTCGGGAGACTGAGACAGGGAAATTGCTTGAACCCAGGAAGCAGAGGTTCCAGTAAGCCAAGATTATGCAACTGCACTCCAGCCTGGGCAGCAGAACGAGACTCAATCTCTATAAAAAGAAAAAGAAAAAAAAAGTACCCAATAATCAACTACCTCAAGAAAACTTGGCATTAAAATTTTTTTCTAAGTAGTTAAAGTAAACCTCAAGTAATGGTCATTTTCTGTGTCATATGATTTTTTTTATCACACGATAAAAATTAATAAATTTACAGACATCTACATGATTTTCTCTAATCAATCCTAAATTCTATGACATTGAAAATATTTTTAAATTTTTCTTTTTAATTTTTTCTACTAAATAATAATGCTAAATGTCAGTTGCCACAGCATGTTTTATTTGTTTGTTAGAAATATTGCAATCAGTAACCCAATTTCTCTTAAAACTATCAGGAATTACATTTGTCTCCATTTTTTTTTCCTGAGTGCCTTTTAGCCCCGAATTATAATCAATCCAGGGGATGCCGGATTGAACTATTTGGACCTGAAACAAAATCATTATTCCATGAAGTAGATGAAAAAGAGAGCTGGACGTGGTGGCTCACGTGTTTAATCCCAACATTTTGGGAAGCTGAGGTGGAAGAATTGCTTGAGGCCAGGAGTTTGAGACCAATCTGGACAACATAGTGAAACCTCATATCTACAAAAAATTTAAAAATTAGCCAGGTGTGGTGGTGCACTCCTGCAGCCCATCTGCTGTAGTGGGGCTGAGGTGGGAGGATCCCTTCAGCCCAGGAGCTCCAGCCTGCAGTGAGCCATGATCATGCCACTGCACTCCATCCTGGGCAACAAAGTGAGACCCTGTCTCAAAAAAACAAAAAGAAAGAAAGAAAGAAAAACAAAAAAGAAAAGAAAAGAAAGTAAAAGAAAAAGAAAGTTGCAAGGTTCTAAGGGGATTGTTCAGATACTGTGGCTCACCTAACGATGATTTTAACTTTTGTGACTGACAGTGAAGTTGCAGTTCTTCTAAAAAATATGCAGGGTCTGGGGATTTGTGGGTAAAAGATACCTGGAAGAATGGATCCAAAGAAGAGGAATGAGGAAAAAAAATGGGGTGGTTTTCTTCACAAGTTCATGACATGTTCACGTACTATCTATGATAGAATAAATACTCATAAATTTAAACATATTAGCTGGATGTGATGGCTTGCGTCTGTAGTCCCAGCAACTTGGCAGGCTGATGCAGGAGGATCACTTGAGCTCAGGAGTTTAAGCCTACAGTGAGCTATGATCACAGCACTGCACTCCACCCTGGGTGACAGAGCAAGACCCTATCTCTATAACATAAAACAGTAATGATAATAATTAATTAATAAATTTAAACTTAATGATGAAAATTACTGAGTGTATTTAACTTTGCCATTCTTTTAGTTCCAAAAGTGTGCTTTATTAATAAACTGATTGGTAAAGTTAGTCAAATTATAAACAAATATTTGTTGAGTGATTACTATGATAGACTAGGCTCTGCAGAGACAGCGTTGAATTAAAAAGAGAAATTTCCAGGCGGATCACTTGAGGTCAGGAGTTCGAGACCAACGTGTTCAACATGGAAAAACCCCATCTCTACTAAAAATACAAAAATTAGCCAGGTGTGGTGGCACACACCTAAAATCCCAGCTACACAGGTGCATGAGGTGGGAGGATCACTTGAACCCGGGAGGTGGAGGTTGCAGTGAGCCATGATTGCGCCATTGCACTTCATCCTGGGCGACAGAGAAAAACACTGTCTCAAAAAAAAAAAAAAAAAAGGGAGAAAGAGAGAGAGAAATGTCCCACTTTCAAGAAAGTTAAATTCTTTGGGGACCAGACAGAAAATAATAATGAAAATAAACAAGAAAACCCTCAGAAATGTAAAAGAAATGGATACCAAAAAAAGGTGGGTTTTATAGTTAATAATTGACAAAATAAAGCACTCTACATTTACTCCTGTGTTCCTAAGGCTTACTGATTTTCAAAACAACCTTTCGTGTGTCCAAATGAGTCATTAATTACGATGTTAAAAGTAAAGCACTCAAGTGGAAACAGCCTACAAAGTACAACCACTAAATTTCTGATCCTGATCCTTTGTGGTATATTTGGTCCTTTGTTGTATGCCAACTACAACTCTATCCATACATGTATCTGTAAGAAGATAATGAACAATGTGTTGTCAAGAAATGGGTTAGGTGGGCCAGGCACGGTGGCTCACGCCTGTAATCCCGGCACTTTGGGAGGCAGAGGCAGAAGGATCACCTGAGGTCAGGAGTTCAAGATTAGCCTGCCCAACATGGTGAAACACCGTCTCTACAAAAATACAAAAATTAGCCAGGCGTGGTGGCAGGTGCCTGTAATCCCAGCTACTTGGTTGGCTGAGGCAGGAGAATCGCTTGAACCCAGGAGGTGGAGGTTGCAGTGAGCCAAGACCATTCCATTGCACTCTAGCCTGGGCGACAGAGTGAAACTCCGTCTAAAAAAAAAAAAAAAAAAAGAAAAAGAGATAGGTTAGGTGATCTGGTGAAACATGGCTTTACTAAGTTGAACGGTGGGCCAAATTGGATTCATAGGGGAATAGAATTATAAAATAGAAGCTTCAGAATGTACAAAAATAAAATTTAAATAATTATGAGGGGAGGAGGGAAAAAGGGGGAAAGGCTTAGAAAAACTTCCAAGGGCATAAATTTGGCAATGTTTTAATTGTAAAATATGATTAATGAATATGACAGAATTTAGAGAACTTAAAAGTACAAATTGTTTACAGTCCCAGTCGAGGCATAACTGCTGGCTAAATCTGTAACTGTTGAAAATTTCTCCACTGTTTTCTTACTTAATCTTCAGCCAAGTATCCATTTCCTTTTGCTCTTAAAGCCAGATTAATGACATTTTAATTTTTACGTTATTTTTTTTCTCTTACCTACAGTTTTAGGAGCAAGTTCATGTAGCCAATAAATTAAAATTGAAAGCAGTCCAGGGAAAAAGAGCAATAAACCAAGACAAAAGGTTCTTAATGTTACTTCAGATGCACATAGTGTGTTATGAATCTGAAATAAGGCTGGGCGTGGTAGCTAATGCCTGTAATCCCAGTGCTTTGGGAGGCCAAGGTGGGCGGATCACCTGAGGTCAGGAGTTCGAGACCAGCCTGGCCAACATGGTGAAACCCAGTCTCTATAAAAACACAAAAATTAGCTGGCTGTGGCAGAGTGCAACTGTAATCCCAGCTACTTGGGAGGCTGAGGCACAAGAATCTCTTGATCCCGGGAGGCCAAGGTTGCAGTGAGCTGAGATTGTGTCACTACACTCCAGCCTGGGCGACAGAGCAAGACTCTTTCTCAAAAAGAAAAAGAAAAAAAATTTTGTTCAACGAACAAATCAAAAGATGAGCTATCATTTAAATGGTAAGCCTAAATTCTAACTTACAATCCTTCTCTTGTACAGCTTAAAATTATTTTTTCTTTTCCAGCCTCCATTTGAGAAAGAAACGTTAGTTTAACATAATTAAACAAATTAAACATTAGATATATCAATGTCAAATAGTTGATATGATATCATATCATATCTACTGTTTATCAAATTAAACATTTAATCGTTTAATATCAATATCAAAATACTTTATTAATATTTTGATGATAAACTTAAAATCCACTTTAAAGAAATAGATGGGTGAATGTTGGTTTTAGTTAACTGTTATTAACTCAACTTAGAGATCCTTGAAGACCAATCTTTTTTTTTTTTTTTTTTTTGAGATGGAGTCTTGCTCTGCCACCCAGGCTGGAGTGCAGTGGTGTGATCTCAGCTCAGTGCAACCTCCACCTCCTGAGTTGAAGTTATTCTCCTGCCTCAGCCTCCCAAGTAGCTGCCTACCCCATCTCTACCAAAAATACAAAATACAAGTAGCTACCCCATCTCTACCAAAAATACAAAAATTAGCCAAGAAACTGAGGTGGGAGGATCACTGGAACACAGGAAGTCAAGGCTGCATTAAGCCATGATCGTGCCATTGCTGTCTCCAGCCTGAGTGACAGAGTGAGATTCTGTCTCTAAATAAATAAATAAATACAAAAGGAAATTATTTATTTGTGCTAAGACACCATAAGTTATATAATGCTCTAAAAGTAAAATGAGATCTTCAAAGTATCAAGCCCCAGTGCCCCATGCCGCTACCTCTGCTCTAGAATGCAAATAGGAGAATGTCTTCGATGAACGTATCATCTCCTTACTGAATGCTGTCAACAAAAGAGTAGTTGAAGTTATTCTCCTGCCTCAGCCTCCCAAGTAGGTGCCGGTCACCACGCCCAGCTAATTTTTGTAGTTTTAGTAGAGACAGGTTTTCACCATGTTGGCCAGGCTGGTCTCGAACCTCGTGATTCACCCGCCTTGGCCTCCCAAACTGCTGGGATTACAGGCATGAGCCACCGCACCTGGCCCAAATCTGTTGAAGAACATTATAGGTCACAGTGGATAAGGATCCTTATTTGTTTTATTTTCTATTTATTTCCACCCCCTCATGTTTTGAAATAATTTAAGGCAGCTTTATTGACTCATTGCATGCTTGTTATTATAGTTATTAAATTCTCAAATTACCTAACCTGTTTCTAGGCACATAAAAGATTCTTAATACATCAGTGAGATAACACTCACATTACATTCACTCAGAAAAATAGCCAATCTAATTAATGAGACACAGAAAATAATAACAAACAATTCCTAGGGTTTAGCTTTTCTCTTATAATATTTATGATAGCTTTATACTTTCCAAAATCTCACATACATACATATGTCATTCATCGATCATCATTTACTTTTTATGGCTCTAGCCTACATATTGCTCAGTCCAGACTAATATCAGGCACTAAAGAAGGTAAAATCATCCTTCTAAAATGTTGCATTATTTCTAAAATTCTGAAAGAGAGATTACATTTTGTGAAGCACAGAATGTCCAACTAGGGAGTGACTTGGTCATTTTGAGCTAACCAAATATCTCATATCTATGATTTGAGGTTACATTGTTTGCAAAAACAGAACTTCAATTTTCAATGCTACAATTTTTCCTGGCCTCTGTTATGCTCAGAACTTACAAATATTATGTTTATAATGATGCTATCTAAAAAGCAATATGACCTTTAGATCCACAGATCAACCTTCAGGTGAACATCTGAGAAAATGATGATGATATGGAACATTACAGTGAGGAGTAACTCTAAAACAGAATGCCCATGTGGCAGTCATAAAAAGGAACTACATACTTTTTCTACTCAGAACCTGTATTTTAAAGATGTCAACAGCCAGGGTCAACAACCCATTTGTGTTACATCTCCTGTGTCTATTCAAAATGAGAAGTTCAAGGAAATTCACTAGGTATTTTAAATAAACACTGCTGGTTAATGTCCTTACCCCAGAACAAGGAAAAGCTCAAGAGACTCTGTTCCTAGCAGGTAAAAAAAATGCTTCTTGCATCCAAAAAATGTAAACTGTCTTACATAAATTGTAAATTTTCTCATTAAATAGCTTAGTTAACAAAAGAAAAGCCCTCAAAATGTACAAAGATGAATGGTCATTTAAAAGACAAAAAAAGGACAGCATGGTGGCTTATGCCTGTAATTTCAACACTTTGGGAGACCTAGGTGGGTGGATTCCTTGAGCTCAGGAGTTCGAGACCAGCCTGGGCAAAATGGCAAAACCCCATCTCTACCAAAAATACAAAAATTAGCCAAGAAACTGAGGTGGGAGGATCACTGGAACACAGGAAGTCAAGGCTGCATTAAGCCATGATCGTGCCATTGCTGTCTCCAGCCTGAGTGACAGAGTGAGATTCTGTCTCTAAATAAATAAATAAATACAAAAGGAAATTATTTATTTGTGCTAAGACACCATAAGTTATATAATGCTCTAAAAGTAAAATGAGATCTTCAAAGTATCAAGCCCCAGTGCCCCATGCCGCTACCTCTGCTCTAGAATGCAAATAGGAGAATGTCTTCGATGAAGGTATCATCTCCTTACTGAATGCTGTCAACAAAAGAGTCAAACTCTGTAAAATATTTGAAGAGATTTATTCTGAGCCAAATATGAGTGACCATGGCCTGTGACACAGTCCTCAGGAGGTCCTGAGAACATGTGCCCAAGGTGGTTGGGGCACAGCTTGGTTTTATACATTTTAGAGAGGCATGAGACATCAATCAAATACATTTAAGAAAATACATTGGTTTGGTCCAGAAAGGCGGCAGGGACAACTCGGGGGATAGGAATGCTTCTAGGCTTACAGGAAAATTTAAACATTTTCTGATTTTCTGGCTGACAATTGATTGAGTTTGTCTAAAGAGCTGGGATTGATAGAAAGGAAATGTTGGAAATGTTCAGGTTAACGTAAAAGGTTGTGGAAACCAAGGTTCTTTTGTAGTTTTATAGTGGCTGCCTTTAGAGATATTAGATGTTTCCTATTCAGATCTTTAAAAGGTGCTAGATTTTAGTCAATCTCTTTAGGATTGAGATGGCCTGGAAGAAAAAGATCTAGCTATGTTAACAGAGATATTTACAGGTGCAAATTTTCCCCCACAAAGGACAGCTTTGCAGAGCCATTTCAATATATGACAAAGTAGCATGTTTCAGGATAAAATATTTTGACTTTCTTCTTTGTCACATAATGTTATGCCAGAGTCAGATTGGAAAGTAAGTCACAATATATAGGGTTAAATAAAATCCATCTGATTAAAATGTATGGTGTGTAGGGCATGACTCTCCAGACCCCTTAGATAGGAATTTGGGCAAAATAAAAAAAAAAAATCAGAGCTTAGTCCTCAATGCCAAGCACCAACATGCTATGTGCTGTTTAAGTGTTATTTCATTACACCTTATAATAGCTGCATGAGGTTTATTCCCACTTTACAGAATAAGAAACTGAAGCTTAAAGAGGTCAACTGTACACCCAGTAAGAGGTAGTTTTAAAGATTTGAGCTTGGCCAGGCACGGTGGCTCACGCTTGTAATCCCAGCACTTTGGGAAACTGAGACAGGCGGATCACAAGGTCAGGAGTTGGACACCAGCCTGGCCAACGTGGTGAAACCCCATCTCTACTAAAAGTACAAAAATTATCCGGGCTTGGTGGAGCATGCCTGTAATGCCGGCTACTGGGGAGCCTGAGGCAGGACTGAGGCAGGAGAATTGCTTGAACCCAGGAAGTGGAAGTTGCAGTGAGCCAAGATTGCACCACTGCACTCCAGCCTGGTTGACAGAGCAAGACTCTGTCTCAAAAAAAAAAAAAAAAAAAAAAAAGATTTGAGCCTACTGCTGTCTAAATCAGAGGGCATGCTCTTATCCTCTCTATACCACTTATGCCACTTCCCAAGGTGAAAAGAGGTTGATTCGTGAGCCACCTATACCTCTTATACACACTTTTCTTGTTGCACTTTTTGGCACTACATATTGTTCATTGTTATTTACCTCTTGATTTCCTCTTCTAGAATTTGAGTTTTCTAAAGACACGTTCTGCATCTTATTTATCCCCATAGTCCCAGCGCAACTCACAGCCTTGAAACTTTTGAGGCAGGTACTCAGTGACAGCTGAGATGAACTGAAAGAATCTATTGATTTGATGTCCTACAGGAGTTTGCTAAATTCAAAAATAGACCCAAGCAATGTGTTGCTAAATAGCCTTATGTAGCTTACACATTATAGTCCCTTTAAGCAAAATAGTTAGCTGTTCAAAAACAGCAAAATAATGAAAAAGAGACATGTGAAGAATGTAGAAACGCACAAACACACATACCCTGAAAGGAATCTTTTCCTTTTGATAACAATGGAATGTTTCCTAGTTGGTCATTAATTTAACAACATAATTTTCCCTAAAAGGTACAACTTAAGGTTATTTGGGGAATAATATAATATTTTGAGGCCAGGCATGGTGACTCATGCCTGTAATCTCAGCACTTTGGGATGCCAAGGCAGGTGGATTACTTGAGGTCAGGAGCTTGAAACCAGCTGGCCAACTTGGTGAAACTCCATCTCTACTAAAAATACAAAAATTAGCCAGGTATGGGGTGGTGTATGCCTGTAATCCCAGCTACTCGGGAGGCTGAGGCCAGATAATTGCTTGAACCCTGGAGGCAGAGGTAGTAGTGAGCTGAGATTGCACCATTGCACTCTGGCCTGGGCGACAGAGCAAGACTCTGTCTCAAATAATAATAATAATAATATTTTGATAGATATGTAACTATGTAGCCAAGTATACAAAGTTGTACTTCGTTTCTAGCAAGCTACTGCTTTCAAGTACAAATACCATGAGAAAACTGGCTATTAAACGGAGATGAACGTTGCCATTCCTGATAGTTTAAACCAGAAGCCCCTTCAGAAGCAGTAATTCTTCATCAAGAGGAGAGCATCTTCTGAAATTTAAAACATTGTTTTCTAAGTGTGGCCCTTGTAATTAGCTGACTTGCCTGTTAGGCAGTTTTTTGGGCTTTGCAGTCCTGGCGAATCAGAATCTTCTGAGATTGTGCTCAGGAATCTGTACATTTGACAAACTCCCTCAGTGATTCTGATGCACAAAAAAATTGGATAATCACTGTAGTAACCTGACCAACTGGCTCCTTTGTTTCTGGGGTCTGCCTCTCCAATTGCTGCAGACTGTCTCAACTTTAACCACCTAAATGTGGTTTCAGATTACGACCTAAGTGTAGATCTTCACATTACTGCAGGCTGTTGTTATTTCCCTTGGAATGCTTGAATCCATGGATCAAGTTAATCCCAACCCCAAACACTTTAGGGAAGTCCCTACAGAATAATCTTCTGCTAGCATTGTCTGTGAAACCTGGAACAAACCCTATCAACTTCTACCTTATCAAGTTTCTGCCACTACCTAGAATGTCAGCCTATACCAGCCCGAGCAAAAGCTGATCGACCCCACCATTCTGCTTTTCCGTGTTATTATGAGTCACAAAATCCTGACTGAATGAAACTATTTCTTGCCTACTAACCTCACAGCTAAGGCCTATCCCACGAATCTCTCATTCATATGTCCCTCTGGTCACCATCCTGTCTTCACTGAAATGTTTTTCCTCTGATGGCCTCTCTTCCACCACAGGCTACCTGGAGCAGAGGCAGCTCATACTACCACATCACTTTTTCTATAGTCTAAAGATCATATCGACCTTCCCCTAACTTCGCTATCCTTTGAGGTTCACGTTATCTGACTCATGAATGTTTTCCTCCTCAAATGCCTCTTGACCAATAAGTGTCTTTATTCATATGAATCACTCATTTATTTATTCATTCAATAAAATTTATTGAATTTTTATTATATCAGGTGCAGGAAATAAAAGATTAATGATAAGCCAGTAAATGAAATAGTAAGTAAATGATTATATTGCAAACAATTGTTGTAATAATACAATGTAATATATTGAAGAAATGATTACATCCACGCATTCAACTAGCACCTTAGAATTCCAAATCTTACCTCCAGTTTAGAGCTCTCTCTGACTTAATGACAAGAATTCTCAATGCTTATCAAACATCTAAAACCAAAAATTTTAGTATTTTCTACTAAGCTCCTTCTCCTGTCTTCCATATACCTCATCATCATCAGCTATGCAAATTCCTTAATTAGAAACCATAATACAAGGATAGTGAGCTCAAATGGTTACAGAGGAGAAAAAGAATTCATAAGTGAGTGAAGCAGGGCAGTGGTAAACAATGGGGAATGATGACAACCACGGTCAACTGAAAATCTTAGCCTCATTTTTAGGAGACAATCACTAGTCATTTCCTACCAGTTACTGCAACCCAGGAACACAGACTCAGTGTTGGCCATATCTTTCAATTTTTTTTTTTTTTTTTTTTTTTTTGAGACCGAGTTTTGCTCTTGTTGCCCAGGCTGGAGTGCAATGGGGCAATCTCGGCTCACCGCAACCTACACCTCCCGAGTTCAAGCGATTCTCCTGCCTCAGCCTTCCTGAGTAGCTGGGATTACAGGCATGCGCCACCACACCCGGTTAATTTTGTATTTTTAGTAGAGACAGGGTTTCTCCATGTTGGTCAGGCTAGTCTCGAACTCCTGACCTCAGATGATCTGCCCGCCTCGGCCTCCCAAAGTGCTGGGGTTGCAGTCGTGAACCACCGTATCTGGCATATCTTTCAATTTTTACAAGAATTTAAAAGTCCAGATGTTTGTGAGTGATTTCTTTTTTTTTTTTTTTTTTTTTTTTGAGATGGAGTCTCACTCTGTCACCCAGGCTGGAGCATAGTGGCACAATCTCAGCTCATTGCAACCTCTGCCTCCTGGTTTCAAGTGATTCTCCTGCCTTAGCCTCCTGAGTAGATGGAATTACAGGTGCGCAAAACCATGCCTGGCTAATTTTTATTTATTTATTCTTTTTTTATTTTTTTTTTTTTGAGACAGAGTCTTGCTCTGTCACCCAGGCTGGAGTGCAGTGGCACGATCTCAGCTCACTGCAAGCTCGAGGTGGGGTTTCAACATGTTGGCCAGGCTGGTCTCAAACTCCTGACTTCAGCTGACCCAGCCGCCTCTGCCTTCACATCCCAAAGTGTTGGGATTATAGGCGTGAGCTGCCATGCCCAAATTTCCTAATTTTTAAAACATTGTACAGCCAGTCAAGAATCACCAGTGGAGGCCAGGCGTGGTAGCTCACACCATCCCATCCCAGCACTTTGGGAGCCTAAGGCAGATGGATCACCTGAGGTTGGGGTTCGAGACCAGCCTGGCAAAACCCCATCTCTACTAAAAATACAAAACTTAGCCAGGAGTGGTGGTGCGTGCCTGTAATCCCAGCTACTCAGGAGGCTGAGGCACAAGAATCGCTTGAACCTGAGAAGAGGAGGTTGCAGTGAGCTGAGACTGTGCCACTGGACTCCAGCCTGGGCAACAGAGTGAGACTCCATCTCAAAAAAGCAAAAAAAAGAATCACTAATGGATGCAAAGCATTGGCTGAAAAGTTGTGAGGCACTATGGACATCACATTTTAATGTATCGCCCCACGAATTACTTATTAATTACAAAAGGGAAAAGGCACGTTTACAATGGAAAAGCCTAGTATAGACCACCTTGAGCAAGTGGTCAAACTTAGCATCACCAGTAATAATAACTGAACAAACTTACATTATATGACTCTGCTACAAATCAATGGTGCGTGCACTAGAGTTTCCAAAAGGTTTAACCCGAATAGAATCATGAGGAAACCAACCAGACAAATCAAAATTAAGGGTCAGTCTACAAAACAACAGACCTGAGCTCATTATGAATGCCACAAAATGGCACATGTACGTATGTACCGGGAAAAAAAAACATAACACATATTGAGTTCAGTACAATCTTTGGTTTCAGGCATCCACTGGGGGTCTTGGAATGTATCCTCCATTGATAATGGGGTCCTGTACTATGGTCCCTATTGTGTCCCTGTCTGTCTCTTCAAATAAGTGTTCCTTGAGAGCAGGAACTCTAGCCCAGTATGGTGCCTAGTGCTTGGGAAACTTAAATATACATTTGATAAATTGACTAATTTTTAAAAATGGCTTTATTTTGCCTGTTTCTATTTCACTACTTTCTCTGAAAAAGCTTAACTATAAAGAAAAAGCCAAAGAGATGGGTAGCCTATGCGAGGTAAGTAAGCATTAGAAGGAAGGTAATTGAAAACAAATTGACAAAGTGCTGTAAAGAATTACAAGCTTCAAAAGCGAAATTCAGTTTCTAGACCTGTCCTAGATAAGGCGAAAATAAATCCCAAAACGAAGGCCTTCAAAGCATGATAGAAGAGTTTTGCTGCTGTGAGGTGTTAAGGGCTTAATTTCTCTACTTCCAAATGTCTGTGCTCTAAAGAGCTTCTGTTCCTTGGGAAATTCTAAACATATTACCATAGCATTTTCAAAGCAGGGGTCTGTTTCCTGTAACTCTGTGCCTCCTTTCAATTAAGATCAAACGGAATTTGACATGAAGCGGAGGTAGGACTCTTTCTCGAGTTAATGTTAATTATAACTTTGGTGGATGTGTTGCAGCTTGTTCTCACCCTATCTGATTTTATGAACAGACAGGAGCAAAGCTTCAAGGAGACTGAGCATTCTAACTCTATTATTATGTTTGCCTGTAATAATACATAGGAATTTTTTTCTTCCCAGGAAACTTTCACATAAATATTTATTTCACTGAAAACATTACCCTTTTCTAGAAGCTAACAATAAAATTGTCTCTATTCAATTTTGATATATATTCTTTAGGTAACTAAAAGGAACTCATATACTTTCTTCCTATAAATTAATGTAAAATTTGTCAATTCAAAAATATAATGAAATAATTTACTGTTGTGTAAAAGGAGGGCAGCCACTTCTAAAACTAAGTCAAGGTCATTGGCAAGCCTCAGAGATAGAGACAGAGACAGACCACATGTGTCAACATACCTTTTGTTTTCTTTTCTTTTTTTTTTTTTTTGAGACGGAGTCTCGCTCTGTCACCAGGCTGGAATGCAGTGGCACGATCTCAGCTCACTGCAACCTCCGCCTCCTGGGTTCAAGCGATTCTCCTGCCTCAGCCTCCTGAGTAGCTGGAACTACAGGCGCACGCCACCATGTCCAGGTAATATTTGTATTTTTTAGTAGAGATGGGGTTTCACCCTGTTGGTCAGGATGGTCTTGATCTCTTGACCTTGTGATCCACCTGCCTCGGCCTCCCAAAGTGCTGGGATTACAGGCATGAGCCACCACGCCTGGCCACCTTCTGTTTTCTTAAACTAGAGTCTGCAAACTGATGGGTAGCTGTAGTTAGCTTTGTTAGGTAAAATACAGATAAACAAATTAAGATTTAACTGGGAATTGTGTATTTTTATTTGCTGGGCCTAGCAACCCACTTGTAGGCTGATTTTATCTAGTACACATACTGCTTTTAAAAAGCACCGAGATATCAATTTTTTTTTTTTGAAAAAGACAAAGATCTGGCAAGATTGGTCTCACATTCTTGCATTATGTCAGCTGGAGCTGAGTATGTACTGTCCTTTTGCTAGATGATGATTTGCTCTCCAATTCAATGCAGTTACTACCTGGCCCTTTCCTGATTCCTGGATCCTGTAGGCCAGAGTTTTTCCATTCTGGTCTTATCCACTCTTTTTGTTTACAAACTATTTAGTTGTGGACACCCAGCAGCTGTGGCATCTGTATGTTGACCATGTCTAATTCTAGTTGAGAAGCAGGTAATTTTATTAGAATAGCACATCCGTACTGAATATACATTGTTAGATTCCATTTTATTTATTTATTTATTTTTAATTTTAATGTTTTTGAGATGGACTCTTGCTCTGTCACTCAGGCTGGAGTGCAGTGGCACAATCTCAGCTTACTGCAACCTCCATCTCCCAGGTTCAAGTGATTCTCCTGCCTCAGCCTCCTGAGTAGCTGGGATTACAGGCACACGCCACAATTGCTACCTAATATTTTTTGTTTTTTGTTTTTTTATTTTTAGTAGAGATGGGGTTTCACCATGTTGGCCAGGCTGGTCTCGAACTCCTGACCTCAAGTGATCCACCTGCCTCGGCCTCCCAAAGTGCTGAGATTACAGGCATGAGCCACCACGTCCTGCCAGATGCCATTTTATATGCCTTAAAAATACTGGCTTCGGCCAGGCACTGTGGTTTACGCCTGTAATCCCAGCACTTTGGGAGGCTGAGGCGGGCGGATCAAGAGGTCAAGAGATGGAGACCATCTTGGCCAACATGGTGAAACCCCGTCTCCGCTAAAAATACAAAAGATAACTGGGCATGGTGGCATGCGACTGTAGTCCCAACTGCTTGGGAGGCTGAGGCAGGAGAATCACTTGAACCCGGGAGGTGGAGGCTGCAGTGAGCTGAGATCTTGCCACTGCACTCCAGCCTGGGCGACAGAGCGAGACTCTGTCTCAAAAAAAAAAAAAAAAAAAATACTGGCTGCACATGGTGGCTCATGCCTATAATCCCAGCACTTCGGGAGGCTGAGGTGGGCAGATTGCTTGAGGTCAGGAGTTCAAGACCAGCCTGGCCAACTTGGCAAAACCCCATCTCTACTAAAAATACAAAAGTTAGCTGGGTGTGGTGGCACATGCCTGTGATCCCAGCTACTTGGGAGGTTGAGGTAGGAGAATTGCTTGAACCTAGAAGGCAGAGGTTGCAGTGAGCTGAGATTGTGCCACTGCACTCCAGCCTGGGTGACACAGTGAGACTCCATCTCAAACAAACAAACACAAAAACAAAACAAATTATTTCTCAGATACTCTATAGTTCTTATTTTCTTCACCCTATCATCCAAGTCAGCCTCAGCCCTACACATTTCAGTTGAGATAATATGCCATGGCGAAAAAAGCAGTGGAGTTTAAACGAGAATGGTGAAGCTGGGCACAGTGACACAAGCCTACAGTCCCAGCTACGTGAAAGGCTGAGGCAGGAGGATCACTTGAGACCAGGAGTTCCAGGCCAGCTTGGCAACATAGCGAAACTGTGTCTCTGAAAAATAAATAAATACATATATACACACCTATAAATACATAAATAAGAATGGTGAAAAATAAATAAGAATCTGTTTTCTTGTATGAAAAATATAAGTTTGGACAAAACAACTATGGCTTTAAATGTCTGTTGCTGTTAATAATTGATAATTCTATGAAGTTAGTTTGTAGTCAAGAGTTTCTGAAACTCCAGAATCACAGCATCAACTTCTGAGGCAAACAGTTAAGTAATCTTCCTGTATTACTGTAAAGTTTTATGACATTGGAAAACATTTATCTATTGTCAGACTTGCATAGCATCACTGCAGATTGCTAGGAGACAGTAAATGTTTTTAGCAAGCAAAAAGTCTTCAGTTTTTCCTACTGCTATCTACTGCAAAAAAAGTTCACACAGCTACTGGGTTCAAAACATACTCCTTTTATTGACCCGGAGCAATGGACAGACTTTTAAAGACTTAAATTGAAGAAAATAAAAGGCTGTTTATTATCATTTAATCCCCTCAGAGGCTCTAGGAGGAGTTGTGTAAACAAATCTGACAATGCAAGAATGTCATTGAAGAGCTATCACAAGTAATCCTCTGATTGACTCACATCTACCAAACACAGTGTGCTGTCTTCCAGATTTTGAGACAAGACCCAACCTGACTACACCCACTCTCTCTGACAAGATTAAGCACCTACCTCATTATAAAAATCTTCCTTTATGAAAACTAACCAGGTTGCCTCAGTGTTAATTAACATAATTAACACTTTCTCAATAGATGCACTTTTCTCCCCCACCACCACCGCTTTTCCCTAGGTTCTTCTAATCATAGACCATTGCTTCTCAAAAAGGCCAACATCAATCCTCCCCTTATTCCCACAATTAACTTCCAAACAGAAATTACTTCATTGTAAAAACTAGAGAATGAGCCAGGATTTTATTCTGGAGAGAGAACTGGTTAGCCAGGGAACTACGAAAATTCTTCTGAAATGTATTGAATTGCCGTCTTAAAAGCTATATATGTATGTATAATAATCAATTATTGTAATCAGTAATCATGTAGAATTAAAATGAACCCAAGCAACTGAAGTGAAACGGATGGGACAGCAGAAAAGAAGATGTGATAAAAATTTACCAAAATATTCTAGATTTTGCAATGACTCTTATTCTGCCTATTATTCAGTTTTTTAAAAGTGGTAAAAAAACATAAAATATTCCAGTTTTAGGTTATTAAAATAGATTATATATGCCACATCATATATTATCCATATCTCTAGAAAACTGGGTAGATAAATAAAAATTAGCTATGATACTACTTTAGAACAGAAGATATGCACTAATAAAGGTATGCTGCTGTGAACAGTATAAAATTACTCAGAAACAAAAAATAATTAAACTTAATCTCAACCTACATCATCTCTATCCTAATAAGTGTTTGACCACTCAATGAGGAATTGTAGTGAGCAAATAAAACATCTATCTTCTCAATAGAATAAAGATGCCATGTCAGTGCACTGTCATTTCTTGGCTAGTGTATAAACATGTCAGTAGATGTTATAAGTATTTTACATTGTATTTTTGTATCTGGTAGTAGCCCCAGAAATGACTTACAAAGATAGTAAAAATCCTAATTAATAAGGTTTAGAAGGTTAGGCATGGTGGCTCACACCTGTAATCCCAGCACTTTGAGAGGCTGATAGGGGCGGATCACCTGAGGTCAGGAGTTTGAGACCAGGCTGACCAACATGGTGAAACCCTGTTTCTACTAAAAATAAAAAATAAATAAATAAATAAAAAATTAGCTGGGCATGGTGGCAGGTGGCTGTAATCCCAGCTACTTGGGAGGCCAAGGCAGGAGAATTGCTTGAACCCAGGAGACGGAGGTTGCAGTGAGCCAAGATTTCACCATTGCACTCCAGCCTGGGCAACAGAATGAGACTCTGCAAAAACAAAAAAACAAAAACAAAAACAAACAAAAAAGAGAAAGAAAAAAAGAATGTTAGAGCAGGTAAGAGCAACCAAATTAGGAGGATAATTTAACAAGGATGCTAGAAGTTCTATACACTATATGTGCTATAGAAGTATGGAGCCTCTAGCATACAAAAGGCAGTAGTGAAAAAATGGCTTTGTCACCGCATGTTCTCACTCATTAAGTGGGAACTGAACAATAAGAACAATAAGAACACATGGACACAGCGAGGGGAACATCACACACTGGGGCCTGTCAGGGGGTGGTGGGGTTTGGGAGGGATAGCATTAGGAGAAATACTTAACGTAGATGAGGGGTTGATGGGTGCAGCAAACCACCATGGCACGTGTATACCTATGTAACAAACCTGCACGTTCTGCACATGTATCCAAGAACTTAAAGTATAATAAAAATAATAATTATAATGTACTATGTCACATAAAAAGAAATGGCTTTGTATGATGCTCAACAAAGAAAATTTCGGACCCTTTTTTCCCTGAAAAATATGAGAATAAGGATTGCGGTTGTTTTGAGATTAAATATGTAAAATTATGTATACATACACACACAATCTTAGAACAGTGTATGGCACAGAACAAAAAGTCAAAATATATTATCAATAGCTACTGCGATTTTGGTTCATGGGAAGACATGGCAGGAAGTAAAAGGCAGACGAAACAATTTTTTTTTGAAGTATCTTTCTTACAAAATCACACACACAAAATTCTACATTATATGGTAATAATATTGTCCTTTGGATTACTTAAATAGTGATCCAAATTCTGGCCCTTTTAAAAGCATGATGGAAAAAATAGGAGATGAGCTATTGCTAGAGAACACGAGAATGAATGTACAAATAACAAGAAACACAGACAGGGCAATACTTTCAGCCTTTCAAGGGGTTTCACAGGTCTTATCTTCATGAGACTACCCTGCATACACCCATACTGTTTTAAAATTATTAAATGTAAAGAAAAATAAAGATATATTTTGCTGTGGGGCTCATTATTATATGATTGATATTTACCATTGGGTCCCACTTTGTTTTAAAGTACTGGGCACTGAAAACTTAAAACACAGACTGCTTGTCCTCAACTTACAGAGAACAAAACTGTCTTTATGTGTCAAAGAACAAATTGGAAATTGCATCTTCAGCAACCAGGATAATATTCTTCTTGTTGAATATTGGAAGTGACTTAGAAGAAAAGGCAACTAAAAAAAAATTTAGGAAAAAATTAATTAATACTGCATACATCACTAGGAGAGGGAACATAGTTTGAAAAAAGGAATTCAAACTGACAGGTGTGTTGACAGTTGGGAATATGAAAAGCAAGAATGAGTCCGGGCACAGTGGCTCATGCCTGTAATCCCAGTACTTTGGGAGGCTGAGGCAGGCAGATCACTTGAGGTCAGGAGTTCAAGACCAGGCTGGCCAACGTGGTGAACCCCTGTGTCTACTAAAAACACAAAAATTACCTGAGCATGGTGGCAGGCGCCTGTAATCCCAGCTACTCAGGAGGCTGAGGCAAGAGAATTGCTTGAGCCTGGGAGGCGGAGGTTGCCGTGAGCCCAGATCATGCCATTGTACTCCAGACTGACTCATAGAGTAAGATTGTCTCAAAAAAATAGAAAAATAAGTGAAAAAATAAAAAGAATGATTTTTGATTATGGCTTTGATAGTTGTGATTATTAAAGGTTAATATATTTAAGAAGAAAAATTTAAATATGTTTTACAATTTTGAAAAATCAATAATAAAAAATATAAGATGAAATGTCAAAAAGAGTCAAGAGACTAGAATCAGACAGAAGGGTGTGTTTGAAATCATGTGTGGGCTTCATTCTCATCCTAAAGTTCATGCTGAATGTTGGAATGGAATGAGATCATCCCGGTAAAGCACAATGGTAGGGCAAGATGAATTGGCATGGTTACCAGATGAGTAATAATGCTAAGAGCATAAATACAGTTACTATCCTGATATAGTAAGAGTAGTTTAAGCTTTAATACTAATAGAAGTTAAACATGAAAGATGCTGTTTTTATAGAAACAGCAAAGAAAAAATCAATTCAGTAATATGTAATTGCAAATATTTATTTCCAGAGTTGCCAGCAAAACACTGGTTGAAAGTTTATCAATGACACAAAAATATAAGGATTTCTAAGTAAAAGAAAAATCTCTACAAAGGAGTAGCAGTACATTAATTAGACCTTCATATTCTAGAGTCAAATCTTAGAAGTTATAGATGAATTGGAAATTCAGAAGTCATGGATGACCATATTCAGGTTAAGGTAACTCAAAGAGACTGAGCTATAACTTCAAGGCCAGTGTATTGGTGTATTTATTTATATTTTGGAAACTAAATTCATGTGGCATAGCTATACTCTTCATGTAGGCTGGTCTCCATCGAAATTTGGTTTATGATTAGACTGTGGAACATAAATGGGAAGTCAAATATATGATTGAAATATTTAATGACACTAGGTTCCAAGAGTCTGAAGCCTACATTTGCACCAAAGGGATGAGACACCTGCCTCAAGACTTTCACAGATACACATGTCAATACCTGACTCATTGCAATTTAGTTTTTTGTTTTCTAGCTAAATATGTCTTTTCAGTTTGATCCTTTCTCTACATTTTACAATCTGTTAGGTATGAATTTAATAAACATTCCAGTGAGACACTCAGAATGCTTTGGTAGAGTTTTGGGCGTTTCCAACTTCCTTAATTAGGAATTTAAGCTGTGTTTGTGTTACTCCCACAGACAACTAATCTCATTCAATATTGTGGATTTTACTAGTTTTTCTCTCAGGGTCCATCTTATTTCTCTAATTTCCACGTGTTTGGAGTAGCACACATTTTTTCCAGGTACCACTTACAAACTTTATTTTTGGTCATAAGTTAATCTTTCAAGTAGAATTTGATTAGAAAAAAAGGTATAAATTTTGTCTTATTTAATTAATAAAAATATGCTATTTTTTACATTCTACTCCACAAAATATATTTTTATCCTCAAAACTGTACATCTACATGTTACGAAGTAGTGACAAGGCAAATATTAATGACTAAAATTGTACTCACTCATTAAGTAGATAGTGGTGCCATTCCTACAGGACCTCTGCTAAGAAGCAGATTTGGGGGGAATACGGTTAGTTTTATCCTGAACATGTTATGTTCCGCATTCCTGTCAGATATTCATGTATTTTCCAGGAGACAGTTCTGGGCCCAAAGGAGGGAACTGTTTATACCGACACATGCTTCCCAAGGATCAGGCAAGGACAGAAACTGCCCCTCAGTTTTGTTTTGTTTTTCCTTTTGTTTTTTTGAGACAAGGTCTCACTCGGTCACCCAGGCTGGAGTATAGTGGTACAGTCTCGGCATACTGCTACCTTTGCCTCCTGGGTTTGAGTAACCCTCCCACCTCAGCTTCTGGAGTACCTGGATTACAGGTGTGTGCCAGCACACCCAGCTAATTTTTGTATTTTTAGTAGAGACGGGGTTTTGCCATGCTGCCCAGGCTGGTCTTGAACTCCTGACCTCAAGTGATCCGCCCACTGTGGTCTCCCAAAGTGCTGGTGTGTCCGGCGTTAGTGGGTTCTTGGTCTCACTGACTTCAAGAATGAAGCCGCGGACCCTCGCGGTGAGTGTTACAGCTCTTAAGGTGGCGCGTCTGGAGTTGTTTATTCCTTCTGATGTTCGGAGTTTCTTCCTCCCGGTGGGCTCGTTGTCTCCCTGGCTTCAGGAGTGAAGCTGCAGACCTTTACGGTGAGTGTTACAGCTCATAAAAGCAGCATGGACCCAAAGAGTGAGCAGTAGCAAGATTTATTGCAAACAGTGACAAAACAAAGCTTCCACAGTGTGGAAAGGGACCCGAGCGGGTTGCCACTGCTGGCTTGCAGCCTGCTTTTATTCTCTTATCTGGCCCCACCCACGTCCTGCTGATTGGTAAAGCGGAGTGGTCTGTTTTGACAGGGCGCTGATTGGTGCATTTACCATCCCTGAGCTAGACATAAAGGTTCTCCACATCCCCATCACATCAGTTAGATACAGAGTATGGACACAAAGGTTCTCCAAGGCCCCACCAGAGCAGCCAGAGACAGAGTGTCGATTGGTGCATCCACAGACCACCGAGCTAGACACAGGGTGCTGATTGGTGTATTTACAATCCCTGAGCTAGACATAAAGGTTCTCCACATCTCCACCAGACTCAGGAGCCCAGCTGGCTTCACCCAGTGGATCCTGCACCTGGGCTGCAGGTGGAGCTGCCCGCCAGTCCCGGGCCGTGCGCTCGCACTCCTCAGCCCTTGGGTGGTCGATGGGACTGGGCGCCATGGAGCAGGGCGTGGTGCTCGTCGGGGAGGCTCGGGCAGCACAGGAGCCCACGGAGGGGGTGGGAGGCTCAGGCATGGCGGGCTGCAGGTCCCGAGCCCTACCCGTGGGAAGGCAGCTAAGGCCCGGTGAGAAATCGAGCGCAGCGCCGGTGGGCTGGCAGTGCTGGGGGACCCAGTACACTCTCCGCAGCCGCTGGCCCGGATGCTAAGCCCCTCATTGCCCGGGGCCGGCAGGGCTGGCCGGCTGCTCTGAGTGAGGGGCCCGCCAAGCCTACGCCCACCCGGAACTCCAGCTGGCCTGCAAGCGCCGGGCGTCCCGGTTCCCGCTCGCGCCTCTCCCTCCACACCTCCCTGCAAGCTGAGGGAGCCGGCTCCCGCCTTGGCCAGCCCAGAAAGGAGCTCCCATAGTGCAGTGGTGGGCTGAAGGGCTCCTCAAGTGCCACCAAAGTGGGAGCCCAGGCAGAGGAGGCACGGAGAGCGAGCGAGGGCTGTGAGGACTGCCAGCATGCTGTCACCTCTCACTGGGATTACAGATGTGAGCCACCATGCCCGGCCTGTCCCTCAGTTTTGACAATTCATGAGTCGCTGGTGACCACGGTGAAAACAGTTCCTCTTGAACACGCAGCAGAAGCACGATTTCAGTATGTGAAAAGGTAAGTTGGCCTTGTTTAAACAAAGTATAGATGAGAATCTTTCAAGAAGTTTGGCGGTGAACCGGAGGGAAAGGATAGCCCGGTTGTTGCTGGACAGAGGCTGAGGTGGGAGAAGTTCCTTTTTGTTTGGTGTTTTCGCAGGAGGAACTCGGCATATTTAAACGCTGAATGCAAAGTGCCTAAGAAAAGAAGAGGTTGAAGACACTGCAGACATTCCATTAAAATATTAACATTACAAATATTTGCATAGAAATTTAAAAACTTGATGTCTTTTTATGCATTACTCAACTGTAAAACAAAATCGTGTGATATTTTCTAAAAGGGATCTTTAAAAACAAAATGAAAACAGAGAGGCGGAGTGAGTGTTAGGAGGGTCACACACTCAAGTGGGAAGTATCGTCATTAGGATTGTTTTACTGCTGGGGGGACTCTAAGAGACTGGAGGGGGCCACTGCGTCATCTGCAGGTGCGGTGGTGGCTTCTCAGGATGTGCAAGTGTCAGTGAGTGCCCAGGAAAAGTCAGGAGTGGAGCTCAGCGCCCGCTGTGGAAAGCGATTGCGGTTTCCCCTGTTTGATGTATATGCCCACATAGTTTTCATCCATCTTGGCTAATTATCCAAAGAAGGCTTTGACTTCTTATCTTTGATTTTCAAAACAAAAACAAGGCCGAGCGCGGTGTCTCATGCCTGTAATTCCAGCACTTTGGGAGGCCGAGGCGGGCAGATCACTTGAGGTCAGAAGTTCCAGATCAGCCTGGCTAACAAGGTGAAACTCCGTCTCTAATAAAATACAAAAACCGGGCGTGGTGGCGGCCGCCTGTAATCCCAACTACTCCAGAGGCTGAGGCAGGAGAATCGTTTGAACCAGGAGGCTGAGGTTGCAATGAGCCAAGATCATGCCACTGCACTACAGCCTGGGCAACAGAGCCAGACTCCTTCTCAAAATAAATAAGACAAATAAAAATAAAAATAAAAATAACCCACAGCTACCCATATTTAAAGCTCAATATCTATATCACTCTGTGGTTGTACTTTAAAAATAAATAAATAAAGCTCAAAAATCCAGATTCATGAAGGTGCTTAAAGGGAGCAGAATTCATGAACAGCTATCTCCATGCCATATCATAACTTTAGAAAAAGAAATAATACAAAAACTTGTAAAAAACTGTTAATTTTGGCCCGACGAGGTGGCTCATGCCTGTAATCTCAGCACTTTGGGAGGCCGAGGCAGGCGGATCACGAGGTCAGGAGATCAAGACCATCCTGGTTAACATGGTGAAACCCTGTCTCTACTAAAAAAATACAATAATTAGCCGGGCATGGTGGTGGGTGCCTGTAGTCCCATCTACTCGGGAGGCTGAGGCGGGAGAATGGCGTGAACCTGGGAGGCAGAGCTTGCAGTGAGCCAAGATCGCGCCACTGCACTCCAGCCTGGGCAACAGAGCGAGACTCTGTCTCAAAATAAAAAAAAAGAAAAAACTGTTAATTTTTAAAAAGAAGGCATTAATAATGCCTGAAAAACTGAAAAGACTTTGCTCAGCTTATAACATTTTTATATCTGAAAGCTTCTAAGATGCTAAGGATGGTTCATCACAGGCAATGTTAATGACTGTAAATGAAAATTTAAAAAATTCTGTCTAGTCTCAAAAGCAAGTATATATTTAACTTGCTAAAGATAATAAAGTTTTTTTTTTTTTTTTGAGACAGAGTCCTGTTCCGTCACCCAGGCTGGAGTGCAATGGCACGATCTCGGCTCACTGCAACCTCTGCCTCCCAGGTTCAAGTGATTCCGCTGCCTCAGCCTCCTGAATAGCTAGAATTACAGGCGCACGCCACCACACCCAGCTAATTTTTGTATTTTTAGTACAGACAGGTTTCGCCATGTTGGCCAGGCTGGTCTCAAACTCCTAACCTCAGGTGATCCACCCAGCTCAGCCTCCCAAAGTGCTGGGATTACAGGCGTGAGCCACCGCACTCGGCCGATGATAAGATTTTTATGATAATGAAATCTGGAGAAGAATTGAAGTTGGGCAAAATGACCATATGCATTGCAAAATGAAACATCAAACAAGCAGTGACACTGCAGGGTGTTAAAATATCAGATTCAGTTGTGTTCATAATGGATAGACTCAAGAAACAATTAGATCTCAATATACAAGGCAGTTGTAAAATTAGGAAGAATAAAGTTGGTAAACATTTTATATTTAATTATTCAATTCATTTTACTTTAGCCCATGTACTTCAGCCAGTTTACTACATTTTATATCAGTCTCTTGCTGGGAAAACCCAAACAGATAATAACACATGCTAAATTTATTTCACAATTGGGGACTAGTAAGGATCAAAATAATCCATGCAAATATAATAGTGAATCATTTCACCTTTTAAAAAAGATAAATCAGACTGTGAACTTTTTTTATGCTGGGTGACTTATGGAAAAATTATTCTTTCCTTACATTATGAAGAAGTCTGCTTTTCAAAATTGCCCCAAATTATAGAAGCCAGACTGTTCTGTGATATAATTGTGTGTTCTTCACAAGCAGGCAGAGGCATCTAGATAAATTCTAATTTCTAGGTATAATTCATATTGTATTTAGAACTGACGACTGCACAAATAATTGTTGGTTTCATTTATAACTTTTTATAGCAGAGACTGAGAGATTTGTAAACTTTTTCCCTACATATTTTTTCCAAAAGTAAAAAATGTAGAACCTATATATCAAATCTATGTATATGGGTTTATTTATCTATTTATTCATTTACTTATTTATTTTGAGAGGGAATCTCGCTCCGTCGCCCAGGCTGGAGTGCAATGGGGCGATCTCAGCTCACTGCAACCTCCGCCTCCTGGGTTCAAGCAATTCTCATGCCTGAGCCTCCTGAGTAGCTGAGATTATAGGTGCCCGTCACCATGCCCGGCTAATTTTTCTATTTTTAGTAGAGATGGGGTTTCACCATGTTGGTCAAACTGATCTTGAACTCCTTACCTCAGGTGATCTGCCCACCTGGGCCTCCCAAAGTGCTGGGATTACAGGTGCAAGCCACCGTGACTGACCTGTAATATGGTTTTATATTGTACAGAATAAAAATTGCAATCTTTGCTTAAAAGAAAATCAAATAAGCCTGAGGAAATTCATAGTATGCCATTGATTTATTCTTATTATAGTTTAATGGAACAATTTGATAAGAAGAAGACATATCTAATATATCTTAGATGAACAGCTTATACAGGTTCAGTATCCCTTATCTGAAATACTTTGGACCAGAAGTGTTTGGGCAGATTTTGGAATATTTGTATTATGCTTATCGGTTCAGCATCCCTAATCTGAAAATTAAAATTCAAAATGCTCCAGTGAGCATTTCCTTTGAACAACATGCTGGGCCTCAAAAAATTTCATATTTCCAGTGTGTGTAGATGCTGTCACCTGGAGCTTGAGTGGCTACACATGAGTATCAAAGACAATGGCCAAGAACAAATTAAGTGGGCAGAAGTATAGGAATGTATTCACATTGCCAGCCAAAAATCTAAAGCTAAAAAGAAAGTAAAACCAGTTACCACTAAATTTTTTTTTTTTTTGAGACGGAGTCTCACTCTGTTGCCCAGACTGGAGTGCAGTAGCATGATCTCGGCTCACTGCAACCTCCACTTCCCAGGCTCAAGCGATTCTCCTGCCTCAGCCTCCTGAGTAGCTGGGACTACAGGCACACACCACTGTGCCCAGCTAATTTTTGTATTTTTTTAGTAGAGAGGGGGTTTCACCATGTTGATCAGGCTGGTCTCAAACTCCTGACCTCGTGATCCACCCACCTGGGCCTCCCAAAGTGCTGGGATTACAGGCTTGAATCACAGTGCCCAGCCCAGTTACCACTATTCTTAAAAAGATAAACATTGCGAATGATGAAAAAGTTAACAGAGTGAATAAAGTTTTCATACATATATTAAAAAAAAGCTTGCATACTTCTCAAAAGGTCTTTCTCTTGAACCTCTACAGAAAGGACTGAGGGAGGGTCATGAAAGCAAACCAGTTAGTGTTGATTAAGCTACAAGATTAATGACTCAGTTGTAACACAGAGGTCATGCATCTAAAAGACTAGTACCTTAAATGTGTTATATTTTAAAGTTTCCAATTTTGAGGCTGTGCATGGTGGCTCACACTTGTAATCCCAGCATTTTGGGAAGCCGAGGTGGGCGGATCATGAGGTCAGGAGTTCGAGACCAGCCTAGCCAACATGGTGAAACCCCGTCTCTACTAAAAATACAAAAATTAGCCGGGCGTGGTGGCACGTGTCTGTAATCCCAGCTACTTGGGAGGCTGAGGCAGGAGAATTGCTTGAACCTGGGAGGTGGAGGTTGCAGTGAGCTGAGATCACACCATTGCACTCCAGCCTGGGCGACAAGAGCAAGACTCCGTCTCAAAAACAAAACAAAACAACAAAAAAAGTTTCTGATTTTGGAACATTTTACATTTTGAATTTTCAGATTTGGGATGCTCAACTTGTAATTATAAATGGTCTTAAGTCTTGTAAGGCAATTGTTATTTATTTACTGTGATTGATTTGACAACTCAGTGATGAATGTTTCTTACATAAAATTAGCAATCAAGGAAAATAAATGTTTAAAGAGCAATTGCAAATTTCCAAACAATTTAATGAATCTTCTCCTTCAAATCAGATTCATTATAGTTACAATGAAAATTTAAAAAAAAATTTTTTTGAACACTAATTATATAATAAGGTTGTGTATGTTTATCTAGTTGTAACACTGTTTAATTATTAAATCTATAATCATCACAAATCAATTTTAATATCCCAAATTTTTACTTTGTTCAAAATAACTGAGAAATTACAGTCACCAGATACTTGTACAAGTGTTTACATTATGTTTAGTGTCCAACCTAAATTCTTTTGACATATAAAATACCTCCAGATTTTTAATTATTGTTTTAATTTCATTTTACAGGTATATTTAAAATTTAATAATGGCCTAATGATCAATGTTATTAAACAGAGTAAAGTTTAAATGTTTATTAAGCTGTGAGATGATGAGGTTATGATATTAAAATTTATCTTTAGTTTTCAAAGTGGCAGTGAAAAAATTTACCCCAGACAACTCTCCAAGAATTGTACTGAGTTTTCAAAATATAACCAATTGCCTAATTCAAATGACTATAAGATAAAAAGTGTCCAGGTGAGGTGGCTCATGCTTGTAATCCCAACACTTTGGGAGGCCGAGCTGGGAAGGATTGCTTGAGCCCAGGGGTTTGAGACCAGCCTGGGCAACATGGTGAAACCACATCCTACCAAAAGCACAAAAATTAGCCAGGCATGGTGGTGTGTAGCTGTAGTCCCAGCTACTTGGGAAGCTGAGGCCGGAGGATTATTTGAGCCTGGGAGGTCAAGGCTGCAGTGAGCCATGATCTTGCCACTGCACTCCAGCTTGGGTGACAGAGTGAGACCTTGTATCAAAAATCAAAAACAAAAATCCCAAAAACAAAAAGATAAGAAATGAGCATGAAAACATTTTTCTCCCTTCTCCTAAATCTTCTATTTATCATGTGCAAATCAGGTATCTACTTTGGAGAAAGGTCACTGATGAGACCATTTGAACGTGATATAGAGGACTAAAATTGTCTGAAAACCTCCAATTACAAAATTAGAATATCTATTTGAGGTAATATTTAACATTTTCTGTAAACATTAATTTTAAAATTTCTTTAATTAAAATTTAATTCTTTTTTTTTGAGACAGAGTCTCACTCTGTCACCCAGGCTGGAGTGCAGTGTCGCGATCTCCGCTCACTGCAAGCTCTGCCTCCTGGGTTCGTGCCATTCTCCTGCCTCAGCCTCCCAAGTAGCTGGGATTGCAGGCGTACGCCACCACACTTGGCTAATTTTTAGTACAGATGGGGTTTCACCATATTGGCCAGGCTGGTCTTCAACTCCCGACCTCAGATGATCCGCTTGCCTTGGCCTCCTAAAGTGTTGGGATTACAGGTGTAAGCCACTGCACCCAGCCTAAAATTTAATTCTTTAATTAAAATTTTCACCAGACACGGTGGCTCACACCTGTAATCCTAGCACTTTGGGAGGCCAAGGCAGGAAGATCACTTGAGCCCAGGAGTTTGAGATCAGCCTGGGCAACACGGCCAGACCCCATCTCTGCAAATAATAATAATAATGAAATAGCTGGGTATGGTGGTGTGCACCTGTGGTCCCAACTATTTGGGAGGCTGAGATGGGAGGATCACCTAAGCCCAGAAGATTGGGGCTGCAGTGAGCTGTGATCTCACCATTGCACGCCAGCCTGGGTGACAGAATGAAACCCTGTCTTAAAAAAGTAAAATAATAAAAATAAAATAAAAATTTTCAAGAGACCTGAAGTCTTACATTTTGTGATGCAGTGTATAAAAGTCTCTAAATTATACATATTCCGAAATCTCATTTTTAAGCATTTTTTAAGTGAATACAGTTTTCCATACAATGCTGTAAGAACTTATATATATTTATGTATTTACTTATTTATTTTGAGATGGAGTCTTACTCTGTCACTCAAGCTGGTGTGCAGTGGTTGGATCATGGCTCATGGAGCCTCAACCTCCCGGGCTCAAGCAAGCCTCCCACCTCAGCCTCTACAGTAGCTGGGACAACAGTACATACCACCACACCTGGCTAAATTTTTTTTTTTTAGACGGAGTCTTGCTCTGTCACCCAGGCTGGAGTGCAGTGGCACGACCTTGGCTCACTGCAAGCTCTGCCTCCCGAGTTCACACCATTCTCCTGCCTCAGCCTCCACAGCATCTGGAACTACAGGTGCATGCCACCACCACACCCAGCTAAATTTTTGTACTTTTAGTACAGACGGGGTTTCGCCATGTTAACCAGGATGGTCTCGATCTCCTGACCTCCTGATCCGTCTGCCTCAGCCTCCCAAAGTGCCGAGATTACAGGCATGAGCCACTGCGCCCGGCCCACACCTGGCTAATTTTTGTATTTTTTTGTAGAGAGGAGGTTTTGCCATGTTGCCCAGGGTGGTCTTGAACTCCTGGGCTCAAGTGATCTGCCTGCCTCAGTCTCCCAAAGTGCTGGGCTTACTGGCATGAGCCACCACGCGCAGCCAACAACTTATTTTTAAGGAAGAATAAAAGGCAGATAATAATACTGTGTCAGAATTGGCAATGAAAAGCAAATAATTTAACATGGTAAGAGTGGAAAAGAAAAAATTAATAATTTATATTGAAAAGTAGTTCATGATTCATGAAGGAAAACATATTTATTTAGAAAACAATAAAAAAGGCAATGTTTGTGAAGGAGATGGTGATACATTTCCAAGCACACTGGCAGCTAATTCTTGTGGTTCTCCTTTTATGCTTTTAAATTCAAATAACTGTTAGACACACACACACACACACAACACACAAACAGCCCATGTACACAATCCATGGCATCTTTTCTGCATCTGTTCAATAAAAGGGCCTAAAAGCAGTGTCACCTTCAGGGCTCCTTGAAGAAATGACATATTCTAGGGCTGGGATAGAGGGTTAAATACGAGCTTGAATGTCTTGTGGTGCCATAAAGTAAGGAAGTGCTCAGAAAGTGATGGAGGTATATCAAAGAACACAAGAGCAAGACTGAAACGGTTCCCACAGGCCAAATCTGGGACAATTTGATTATCAAAATTCAGGATGTGACAAATGAATCTAACTATTACAAATGTAGGACATAATGTCTCTGAAGTAAGGTGGAAAAAAAAAGAAGCTGACCTAAAGATCTTTAAAAAACAGTATTTTGGCTGGGTGTGGTGGCTCACGCCTGTAATCCCAGCACTTTGGGAGGCTGAGGCAGAAGGATCACCTGAGGTTGGGAGTTCGAGGGCAGCCTCTGGTCAACATGGTGAAACCCCGTTTCTACTAAAAAATACAAAAATTAGCGAGGTGTGGTTGCATGCACCTGTAATCCTAGCTACTAGGGAGACTGAGGCAGGAGAATCAATTAAGCCTGGGAGGCAGAGGTTGCAGTGAGCCTAATTGCACCACTGCACTCCAGCCTGGGCAACAGAGTGAGACTCTGTCTCAAATAAATAAATAAATAAATAAAACAGTATTTTGATGGAAGCTGTAAGACTGAAGACTAAAAAAAGTGCATTCACATTACACTCTAGTTTGTAAATTTGTGTCTTACTGGAGTATAGTTTGACAATTCTGAAGTACTTTACATCTATAGTAGAGATGAACACATAAGCAAATTAATGGTAGATAATGGAAGCTAGGTTTCTCACTGTCAGAGAAATTACAATCAAGACGGGAATCTAGAATGAACCATGTGGTACTGGGCTTGAGTTGGAGACCTCAGTATGAACCCATGTAAACTTACTTTATAGATGATAGGTAGATAGATAGATATAGATATATGTATATTCATTGGTTAATATACACATACATATTCCCTAGTACTGTTTACTTAGGATCAATGATATTCCAGTAATGACAAGTACACCTTCTTCCAGATCTTGCTTTCCAATGCTATTTTCAATAGAAAGAAAAAAATGCTTTTCTAGGACCAAGGCAAAGAAAGTACATGATGAACCTGGAGCATTTTTTAGTACAATTACACAAAAAACAAAAACATAGGGACATGTCAAAGGTATACAGTAGCCAACCTGAAAGATCTCTTATTAGCCAAAGCTGAAACGATTTGAGTAAATGTAGAATACACCTGAGCGCACACTTTCTTTTTCTTTTTTTTTTTGGACAGAGTCTCACTCTGTCGCCCAGGCTGGAGTGTGATGGCATGATCTTGGCTCACTGCAACCTCTGCCTCCCAGGTTCAAGTGATTCTCATGCCTCAGCCTCCCGAGTAATTGAGATTACTGGCACGGGCCACCTTGCCCGCATAATTTTTGTATTTTGAGTAGAGATGGGGTTTCACCATGTTGGCCACCCTGGTCTCAAACTCCTGGCTTCAAGGGATCCATCCACCTCAGTCTCCCAAAGTGTGATCCACCATGCCCGGCCCTGAAATCCTGAAATCATGCTTATATAAATAAATAACTGAATTAACAAATGAAGGAGATGAGATGATAGGCAATTCTCCTCTTATAGATGAATTCCAAATAATGTATGCAGCTATTCTCCCACCAGGAGATGGAAATTAATCCCTTCTCTCCTTGAGTGTGGGCTGGACTTAGTGATTCAGTGTCAAAGAACAGAGTACGGAAAAGGAAAAAAATAGTAGCTTTACAATAGAGAGAGACCTGGCAGACACTATATTTAGCAAGCGATCAAGGTTAACAGCACCCAGTGATAAGTTATGCTGATACTGTATACTCCTCAAGAAAGTGTGAGAGGACACCTAACTTCTGTGGTATTCTTTCAATAAATAAACAAATAAGCAAACAAATCCACTTTAAATATGAAGTGGTAAAAGGACATATTAACTTACCCTCACATGTTTCAGAAAAAAATACACACACAATATGCTTGTGTTTTTGTGTATATAAATTGTTCCTGGTGTTCCAGAGAAAATGATAAAAGAAACATGGCAAATGTTAACAGTTGGTGAACTGGGATATGAAGTATATTGAAATTCTTTGTACTTGCAACTTTTCCAAGGTTTCAAGTTATTTGAAAATAAAATTTAACAAAATTTAAACTAACATTTTTTCTCTTTTCCTTGTGTTTTTTTTGCTTTTTGAGACAGGGTCTCACTCTGTTGCCCTGGCTGGAGTGCAGTGGCACAATCTCAGCTCACTGAAGCCTTGACCTCCTGGGCTCCAGTGAAACTCCCACCTCAGCCTCCCAAGTAGCTGGGACTACAGGTGTACCCCACTGTATACAACTAAATTTTTTTGCTTATTTTTTATAAAAATGAGGTCTCACTATGTTGTCCAGAACGGTCTCAAACTCCTAACCTCAAACAATCGGCCTGCCTCAACCTCCCAAAGTGCTCGGATTACAGGCATAAGCCACCATGCCTGGCTCAATTTTTCTTGTTATAGAGTTAACATATTATCATTGCAAAATAATTTTTGAGAAAGAAAGTCTAATTTTTTTTTTTTTTAGCAACAAACGTCTTACTCTGTTGCCCAGGCTAGGAGTATAGTGGCATGATCATGACTCACTGCAGCCTTGAACTCCTGGGTTCAAGCAATCCTCCCACATCTACCTCCGAAGTAGCTAGGATAACAGGTGCACACCACCACACTTGGCTAATTTTTATTCATTTATTTTTTACTTTTGGTAGACATGGGACCTGGCTGTTTTGCCCAGGGAGGTCTTGAACTCCTGGCCTTAAGCAATATTCCTGCTTTGGCCTCCCAAAGTGCTGGGATTTTAGGCGCGAGCCACCATGCCCAACTGTTACAGTATTATTTGAAGATGGATTTAGGTTAGTCGTAAATGTATATTGCAAACTCTAAAGCAACCACTAAAAATTGTTTAAGGAGAAGTATAATTGATATGCTAAGAGAAGAGAGAAAATTGAATTACATAAAATGCTCAATTAAAGCCAGAGGTGGCAGAAAAAGAGTGCAAGAAAGAAAGAACGGGGCAATGATAGAAAATAGGTACAATATGCTTGATATTTGTTTCCCATGTGCTCAGAAACATGGGGCTATTACTATGGTGGTGGCTACAATTTTTATTTCTTCTGTTTGGATCATTCTGGTCACCTGTTGCCAAGGATTCTAATACTTAGAAATTGTTCCTGCTGTTCCTGGTTATCAGAAGAGTGGAAAGAATGTACACATTTGGTTATAGATACACATTCAGTGATGTATATCTTAAAGCAGAGCTGCCTTGAGCTTCTAACCTCTTATAGGAGTTTCAGTGAGATACCCCTTTCCTATTCCCCAAACCTTCTCTCTAGGATAAAGGTATAAATCCATAGAAACTGGGCCAAGGATCATCTGTATGACAGACACATCACTGTAGTCTGAATCACTGCCCCTTCCTTCTCTCACTGAGATAATGTCATTAAATCAAACTCTATTCATTTACTCTGAGAAGATATTATGTGTTCTCCACATCATGGGAAGTACTGCTGACCAATAGTGAATATAACTCAGTTCCTGCCCTCAAGAAGTTTACATTCTAATAGTGAAGGTAGAGAACAAAAATAACAAATTAGGCCAAGCGTGGTGGTTCACGATTGTAATCCCAGCACTTTGGGAGGCTGAGATGGGTGGATTACGTGAGGTTGGGAGTTCAAGACCTGCCTGACCAATATGGTGAAACCCCATCTCTACTAAAAACACACACAAAAAAATTAGCCTGCCTGTGGTGGCGGGCGCCTGTAATCCCAGTTACTCAGAAGGCTGAGGTGGGTGAATCAGTTGAACCCAGGAGGTGGAGGTTGCAGTGAGCCGAGATCGCACCACTGCACTCCAGTCTGGGTCACAGAGAGAGACCCTGTCTCAAAAAAAAAAAAAAAGAATTGAAATATAGTAGTATAATAAATGCTATGGCAGAGAGAATTACAGATGATTATAGAAACATAGGGTAGATGACAGGAATGATCTAGAAAAGGTGTGTGACCAAGGTGAGTCTTGAAAGATGAGAAAGGGTTACCTACATGAAGAAATGTGTTGTAGACAGTGTGCACAACATATGCAGAAACATGCAGTTGACAGAGCCTGACATTTCCAGGGCTATGCTAGCACCCTTAGAATAATTGCTTTTCCACAAGGCTCCTTTGTTCTTTTTACATTGTGACCCCTGTCTGGACCTGCACCTCAATCTGTCAAATGTACTCGGGCAATTCTTAAGCAGAGGGTTAATAGTCAAATTGCAAAGTGGAATTATGTCTGAACAAAAATCAACAGCATTGTTAAAAAGAGAATACAAGAGGTAAAATTAGGAGGAAAAAAAGAGTTGATAGAAAAGAGTCAGCGCCTAACCACCACCACCACCACTTTCCACCAAGATGTCAGGAGGTACCATCCTCCAGATGTTTGGTTCTAGGACAATGGGTGGCCTGAGGAGATGGTGTGCAATCAGACCATGCAGAAGATATTTGTATTAGCACATTTGTGAATTGAGAGCTGCCAATACTTTTGTAAAGTGTGAGAAAACACAAGCCTTTATCAGCAACTGAGCAAAATGATGGTGCTACCTTTTCTAATATGACCCTATCCAGCAAGTTCTCACTCTTTGCTGCATAGACAACTCCAACCAGGCATGGTGGTGCACACCTGCAATCTCAGCACTTTGGGAGGCCAAGGAGGATGGCCCAGACCAGCCTGGACAACACAATGACAGCCCCTCTCTACAAAAAATTATTTTTAAATAATAATAAAAATTAAAAAAAAAAACAAATTAAAAAATAACTCCTGAATGTATCTAATGATCTGATGTCCTGTGTTAGTCTTCGTTATTCAGTTGACCTAACATGCAAGATGTTTGCCAGTAGAATATTGTTAGTTGTGTTTTTTGAGGCCTATACCTTGGACTCCCACATTTCAGTATCCCCAGAAAATCCAGCTAATTTGTCTTTAATTTCCTTTTCATCTTGATACACAGTGTTCTACCCTGAGTTGAGAAATCAGCCAGCTACCCCTAAACAACCTGAGATGTCAAAACCTCTTATACCTCTTACTATAAACAAGTTAAGCAAATTGCAAAACCTAGAAATTTCATCCACACAGTATGTACAAATTTCAATAAATCATGAACTCAACCTGTCAAGGTAGAACATGAAGCTAAAATAATTGGTCTTCTCAAGTTCTTTCTGCAATGGGGCTTAATCTCAAAGGAAATAATTTTTTATGGCATGAATGAATGTGCATAAGCTTAACTCCTCACCTTTCCTTCCTATTCTGTTCCTTCTTGATCAAGATTTCTAAATCAATAATATGTTTTTGAACTCTTACCTTGATTTCATAAGCATTTTTATCTCTAGCTTCACATCTTCTCACTTTTCCCCTGGATTCAATTCAAAAGCCAGCAGAGGAAAGTGTTCTCATCTGTTGCCTAAATCACAGAAGTGCAATTCTCCTCCACAGTATTTATTTTATTTTGCATTATGTCCCAGTGGTTTACTATAAAGTAATTTCTTTCCTTGAGTTAACTTTTGACATAAGTGAAAGTATTGAGTAGATTTGGTTTCTAGATTTGTTTTTAGAAATTTTGATGTGGAGAAGGCAGGGAAATAATACATTACTCCAGAAATAACTGGTTTGCCTAAATCTTTTATGTTTGATGTGAGCCTGTGACCCCAAAATTTGGATTTAGAAACATTATTTTTTTCTTGGAAAGTTAAAAGAAACTGAGGCTGGGCGTGGTGGCTCATTCCTGTAATCCCAGCACTTTGGGAGGCCGAGGCGGGTGGATCATGAGGTCAGGAGTTCAAGACCAGCCTGGCCAAGATGGTGAAACCCCATCTCTACTAAAAACACAAAAAATTAGCTGGGCGCAGTGGCTGACACCTGTAGTCCCAGCTACTCGGGAAGCTGAGGCACGAGAATCGCTTGAACTCGGAGGGCAGAGGTTGCAGTGAGCTGAGATCACGCCACTGCACTCCAGCCTGGGTGACAGAGTGAGACTCCATCTCAAAAAAAAAAAAAAAAAAAAAAAAAGAAAGAAAAGAAAAGAACCTAAGGTAGCATCTAGAAGAACAAATAAGAACATCTTTAAAAACTGATGTTAAAATGGTAGATTGATGCCCTTCTAGATAATAAACCTATCTAGATAATAAATAAATATTGAAACCTCCTCTTCCCTTCTAGATAATGAAACTTATTCTGAAATTAAAATAACTTTTTTTTTTTGAGATGGAGTCTCGCTCAGTCGCTCCTGTCTCCACTAAAAATAAAATAACTTTTGTGAGGCCATTATAACATAATACTAGACACAGTTCAATGAAACAGATTTGATGGACCAGAACTGACTCTATTATATGTAAATTATACTATAGGAAGCATCACAAATCAATGAGAAACAGATGGACAATTCAAAAAACCACGTTGGCTAAAAAAATCAATGTCATAGAAAGGGTTGGAAGGGACTAAAAGACAACAAAATGTAACATATGGACTTTGGTCTCAGAGACAAACAAACCCATTATAAAAAGATACACGAGCTATCAGAAAAATCTGTATATGGACTTAGGTGATAGTAAAGAATTATTGTTTATTTTTGTTTTTATTTAAAAACAAAACAAAACATTTTAAAAAACAAAAACAAACAAACTTCATTGCCTAGGCTGGAGTGCAGCGGCACAATCACAGCTCACTGCAGCCTCAACGTCCCAGGCTCAAGCAATCCCCCACCTCAGCCTCCTGAGTAGCTGGGACCATAGGTACTCGTCACCATACTCAGCTAATTTTTTAACTTTTCGGAGAGACAGAGTCTTGCTATGTTGCCCAGGCTGATCTTGAATTCCTGGGTTTAAGCTACTCTGTCATCTTGGCCTCCCAAAGTGCTGGGATTACAGGCATGAGTCAATGTGCCTGGGCTAGGAATTATTGTTAATAATAATTATTGTAAATTTTGTTAGGTGAGATAAAGAAATGAAAATTATATTTTTAAAAACAACATGTCTTTCTCAAGCAAAGAAACATACTAGATTATTTACAAGTGAAATGACTAGATGTCTGAGATTTGTGTTAAAATATTCCAGGTTAAAAAGAAAAAACAGGCAGACAGCCCCTTCTCTGCTGTACTGCCCATCTATCGTAATAAAATAAAATAAAATAAAAAAGAAAAATAGAGGGAAAGAGATTAAATAAGAAAGGCAAATTATCATTGGTGAAGAATGAGAATTTATTATATTATTCTTGCTACTTTCATGTACTTAAAAATGTCTGCAATAAATAAGTTATTACAAAAACACTGAAATCATTTTTTCAAATAAAATCTCATGTTGAAACAGAAAGAAAAAGCATTTATATTTCTGGTGGAAAGAGAAGAGAGGGCTATAAACCTCTTCCAGCTCTTCATGCTTTCCCAGGAAAGCCCCTAAAATGCCTCCATGGAACTTGGTTTGAAAACTGCTGCATCTGGTTTCACTCTTTCATCCAACAGCTGAGGCCCTCTCCAAGCCCTGTAGCTTCAGAGTTGACCATTCGAATCCCACAGCTGACCGCTTTGTGAGCGCCTGCTGTACTCACCTCCCTGCACAATCCCCTCTTCACCTTCCCAGGTAAGGATCTGCCTCATGTACACCACACTGACTTCATCCTTCCCTTGCCCTTGGGGCCTGACAACTTGGTAAATATGTTAATCATCATTCCATTAGTATCCTTTGTATGCAGAATATTTCACCATAGGACTAACCAGGGTAGTTTTCATCTTAATAAAGAACTGTTGTTGGAAAGAAAAGAGTATTGAGGCAATTGGTCAACTACTGAGAAGAAAATCGATATATGTCTTAATGTACACTGTACTCTGAAGACACAAAGGTAACAAAAAGTCAAATGTGAAATAAAAACAAAAGCATATAATGAACAGCTAAAATATTGTGGTTAAATATCAAATCCCTGGGTGAAAGAAAGATGAAACCTTGGTATTTTGAAAGTAAAGATCAAGAATTTTGGCTACAGAAATTTCAGAAATTTCATATCAAAAACGCAAATGTTTTAAAACTTAAAATCACATAATAAGCTAGAAAAAGTCATAGCAAAAAAAAAAACATAGTTAACGCTTTTATTATAAAAAAGAGCTCGTAAAATCATCAACACCACAAAAGAATAAGAGACAATGGTCATAGGCATTTTAAGTGAGAAAAATAGCACATACGTGTTTACATACATATTATTAATATAACTATTAATTAAATAAATGTAAATTTAAATATGAGAGTTTTCACATACAAAACAGGAATTTTTTTAAAAGTACTAATATAATTCTTGTTAGGTTCAAAGAGTCTTTAAACTGTTCAAAACTTTGATTCCAATTCTTAGAATTTAACCTAAAAAATTAAATTAAAAAAATGAACAAAGTTGTTCATCAAGTGTCACCTATAATAGCAAAAAATTCAAAACAAACTAAATATTTAACAATAGAATGTTTGGATAAATAATGGCACAAATGCTCAATGACATTTTCATTTATTTATTTATTTTCTTGAGATGGGGTCTTGCTCTGTCACCCTGGCTGGAGTGCAACGGCATGTTCAAAGGTCATTGCAACCTCGAACACCTGGGCTCAAGGGATCCTCCTGTCTCAGCCTCCTGAGTAGCTGGTACTAGAGGCATGCCACTGCACCTAAATTTGTTTTTTTTTTTTTATTTTCTGTAGAGTTAGGGTGTTGCTTTGTTTTTCCAAATGACATTTAAAAAATGCTTATGTTGGCCGGGTGCAGTGGCTCACACCTGTAATCCCAGCACTTTGGGAGGCGAAGGCAAGCAGATTGCCTGAGGTCAGGAGTTCGAGACCAGCCTGACCAACATGGGGAAACCTCGTCTCTAATAAAAATATAAAATTAGCCAGGCTTGGTGGTACATGCCTGTAATCCCAGTGACTCGGGAGGCTGAGACAGGAGAATTGCTTGAACCCAGAAGGCGGAGGTTGCAGTGAGCCGAGATCGCACCATTGCACTACACCCTGGGCAACAAGAGCGAAACTCCATCTAAAAACAACAACAACAACAAAAAAAAAGGCTGGGCGTGGTGGCTCACCCCTGTAATCCCAGCACTTTGGGAGGCCGAGGAGGGCAGATCACTTGAGACCAGAAGTTCAAAACCAGCCTGGACAACATGGTGAAACCCCGTCCCTACTAAAAATACAAAAATTAGCCAGGTGTGGGTGGCACATGCCTGTAATCCCAGTTACTCAGGAGGCTGAGGCAGGAGAATCCCTTGAACCCAGGACATGGAGGTTGCAGTAAGCCAAAATCGCACCACTGCACTCCAGCCTGGGTGACAGAGTGAGACTCTGCCTCAGAAAAAAAAAAAAAAATGCTATGTTGGCTGGGGCATGGTGGCTCATGCCTGTAATCCCAGCACTTTGGGAGGCGGAGGTGGGCAGATCACTTGAGGTTAGGAGTTCGAGAGCAGCTTGGCCAACATGGAAAACCCCATCTCTACTAAAATACAAAAATTTGCTGGGCGTGGTGGCGCACACCTATAATCCCAGCTCTTCGGGAGGCTGAGGCAGGAGAATTGCTTGAACCTGGGAGGCAAAGGTTGCAGTGAGTCGAGACTGTGCCACTCCAGCCTGGGAAATAGAGCAAAACTCTGTCTCAAAAATAAATAAATAAATAAATAAGTAAATAAAGCTCATGTTAATGCAAAAATGCTTATGTTAAAGGTTAAGTCTAAAAAAAAGAAGGATGTCGATTTTCATATTAAAACTATCACTAATATTTTCAATTTAAAGGCAAAAACAATTCATAGATTCAAGAATATTGAAACAAAAACTGTACAGTCATTCTCTCCTTTGGATGTTCAGATTAAAGGAGATTTTTTCTTCTTGTCTTTTGTTAACATTTAAGTTTCTTTGAAGTTTTCTATAATAGATATTTATTACTTTTATCATTTAGTTAAATTTATTTAGAAAAGTTATATGCTCATGCAATTCCTCCTTCCTGCCCTTCCCTGCTCCCACCCATCACCAGAAAAGAAAATTTTTAAAAAGAAAAGGTGTATGCTGACTGAGCATTTATATTATAGCTCACACCTGTAATCCCAGCACTATGGGAGGCTGAGGTGGGAGGATCACTTGAGCAAAGGAGTTGGAAACCAACCTGGGTAATAAAGTGACACTCTGTTTCTAAAAGGACTTTAAAAATTGGCTGGGTGAAGTGGTGCACACCTGTAGTCTCAGCTACTCAGGGGGCTAAAGTGGGAGGATCGCTTGAGCCCAGGAGGTTGAGGCTGCAGTGAACTGAGATCACACCACTGCACTTCTGCTTGGGCAATAGAATGAAACCCTTGTCTTAAAAAAAAAAAAAAAATATATATATATATATATATACACACATATATATGCTATATTTGATATCTATATGCTATATTTGACATATATATGCTACATTCACAAATTGAATGATTCATGTTTTTTACAAAAGAATAAAATAGAATAAAATAGAAGTTAGGCTATCTGAGCTACTTCTTGATATTCATGCTAATACAATTTGTCATATTAAAATGTATCTTGTCCTTAAGTTACAGCCCTTTGGGCTGGGCACGGTGGCTCACGCCTGTAATCCCAGCACTTTGGGAGGCCGAAGTGGGTGGATCTCCTGAGGTCTGGAGTTCGAGACCAGCCTGACCAACATGGAGAAATCCCGTCTCTACTAAAAATAGAAAATTAGCCAGGCATGGTGGCCTATGCCTGTAATCCCAGCTACTCAGGAGGCTGAGGCAGGAGAATTGCTTGAACCTGGGAGGCAGAGGTTGCGGTGAGCCAAGATCAAGCCACTCCAGCCTAGGCAACAAGAGTGAAACTCCAAGTAAAAAAAAAAAAAGAAAAAAATTATAGCTCTTTGTATCAAACAGGTAGCTAGGCAGAAAGTGAATAGGAATTGCTGAGGGCAGATGAATTAGAGGTCTCTGACTGAGCTCTTAATTTTCCCATAACAGAATTCTTAGAAATCATGAAAGACAAAACTTCATGGCCGGGCGCGGTGGCTCACGCTTGTAATCCCAGCACTTTGGGAGGCCGAGGCGGGCGGATCACGAGGTCAGGAGATCGAGACCATGGTGAAACCCCGTCTCTACTAAAAATACAAAAAAATTAGCTGGGCGTGGTGGCGGGCGCCTGTAGTCCCAGCTGCTCAGAGAGGCTGAGGCGGGAGAATGGCGTGAACCCGGGAGGCGGAGCTTGCAGTGAGCCGAGATTGCGCCACTGCGCTCCAGCTTGGGCGACAGAGCGAGACTCTGTCTCAAAAAAAAAAAAAAAAAAAAAAAAAAAGACAAAACTTCATATTATTCTGAACAAATAACTGCCATCATATTCAGGACTTTTTCTATCATGAGCCAAACATAATATCAATATATTATAGCCACATGCTGTTTATGGAGTGCAGTGACATATCTGAGATATGTGCAAGTATTGTCAGTACTATTTGTAATAATGTCAAACAGAGGAAAAACTTGAAAAGCCCAATAACAAATAAATGAGTTTACTACAGAATAATCACCTTGTGGCATATTTTGCAGCCATTAAAAATGAGGTAGGTCCATATATTTTTTGTTTTTAAATATTAATTTATTTTTAAATTTATAGAAACACTATCTAACTATGTTGCCCCGGCTGGTCTTGAACTCCTGAGCTCAAGCAATCCTCTCACCTCAGCTTCACAAAGTGCTGGGATTACAAATGGAATCCCATTTGTAAGGTCCATATATATATATATATATTTTTTTTTTTTTTTTGAGACAAAGTTTTTGCTTTTGTTGCCCAGGTTGGAGCGCAATGGTGTGATCTCAGCTCACTGCAACCTCCGCCCCCCGGGTTCAAGAGTTTCTCCTGCCTCAGCCTCCCAAGTAGCTAGGATTACAGGCATGCATCACCACACCCAGCTAATTTTGTATTTTTAGTAGAGACAGGGTTTCACCATGTTGGCCAGGCTGGTCTCGAACTCTGACCTTAGGTGATCTGCCTGCCTCAGCCTCCCAAAGTGCTGGGATTATAGGTGGAGCCACTGCACCCAGCCAGTAAGGTCCATATTTTAACATGAAAGATTATTTTAAATATAAATAAAATGACTTACAGCTATAGGTATATCTATGTATAATCTGGCTACCTTTAGGGAGAGGATTGAAAGGGGCCTTTGTTTTTTACATACCTCTACTTTTGTTTGCATTTTTGTGATAAGAGGATTTGCTTTTACAACTAAGGAAGGAAAAGGAAAAGAAAAAGAAAAGAAAGGAAGAGTGGGAGGGAGGGAAAGAAGGAAAGGAAGAATAAAAAAGAAGGGAGGGCCAGGCGCTGTGGCCCATGCCTGTAATTCCAGCACTTTGGGAGGCTAAGGCAGGTGGATCATGAGGTCAGGCGATCAAGACCATCCTGGCCAACAGGGTGAAACTAAAAATACTAAAAATTAGCTGGGTGTTGTGGTGTGCACCCAGCTGCTCGGGAGGCTGAGGCAGTAGAATCTCTTGAACCCGGGAGGCAGAGGTTGCAGGGAGCCGAGAGCGCCATTGCACTCCAGCCTGGCAACAGCAAGCCTCTGTCTCAAAGAAAAAAAAAAAAAAAAAAGGAAGGGAGGAAGAAAAAAAGGAAAGAGAATTTGCAGCCACTGTCACCATTTAAATGTAGGGTAATTCCTTAGAGCTCACCTTGACTATCCAAACAGGTTGTTACACCCCGGCACTATCCTAGTAAAATCATTGTAGGCCAGGGTATGGTTCCAAATTTTGCAGGGGAAATGTCAGTTTACCAAGAAAAGGCCTATTTCTGGAAGGCATGTCTTATGTTGTCTCCAAATATGAGTAAGATATGAAAACTAGGAAACCACTGCATACATTTATAATTAGAAATAGATGTCAGTACTGAACCAGAGCCTCACATTCTTTAATTGTCCTAGTCCCTACTACAATAAGGTCATTATTAGCTGAGAGTGGAGTAGTTAAGAGTATGCAGACCTTGACTGGACCACTTTGGGTAAGTTACTTACCCTCAGTTTACTCATCAAGACATAAGTACATCAGTACTTATGTCTCAGGGTTGTTGTGTAGAAAAAGCAAATACTAACATACTAGTGAGGTAGTTTGAAAAGCACAGAAAAAGAGAAAAGAATTTCGATGATGTGAATGACTAATTTCAACCCATTTATCTATTTCCTTAACAGAGATATATCTGACAAAAAACCAAAGAGTTGTACCTGCTTCAACTGCATTTATTAATTAGCAGGCAACAATTGGTAGATACTGTTGTTAGTACTACACTGCACAAACTGTTAGACTCTGGAGACACAGCAGAGAGTAAGACAGAAATGGCTTCTGTTTTCATTGTGAGTACGATATACTAGGTAAATAAAATACACTGAACAATTCAGTACACATAATGATAAGAAGAGAGCAAGATGCCATGGGAGCATAAAATGGGCAGTCCAGGGAATCAGAGAAAGGATCTAGGAGGAAGCAAGGTTTAGCTGGGAATTGAAGAACAGGAGCTACCTAGGTGAATGGGGAGGAATGTGATTTCGGCAGAGGGCAAAGACCACAGGTAGTAAGAAACTCAGAGCTTTGGAGGTACTGGAAAACCTCTACAACAGCTACAGCTCAGAGAACTGTGAATGATGATGAATGAGACTGCGAAAGAGCCAGGATCCAGAGAATGTAATATCTTTGAGGCCTACTGAAGGATTGCAGTCATTATTTCAATAAAGACTAACGGGCCGGGTGCGGTGGCTCACGCCTGTAATCCCAGCACTTTGGGAGGCCAAGGTGGGCGGATCACGAGGTCAGGAGATCGAGACCATCCTGGCTAACATGGTGAAACCCTGTCTCTACTAAAAATACAAAAAATCAGCCGGGCGTGGTGGCGGGTGCCTGTAGTCCCAGCTACTCAGGAGGCTGAGGCAGAAGAATGGCGTGAACCTGGGAGGCAGAGCTTGCAGTGAGCCAAGATCACGCCACTGCACTCCAGCCCGGGCAACAGAGTGAGACTCCATCTCAAAAAAAAAAAAAAAAATATATATATATATATATATATATATATATACGAAAAATAAAGACAAAGGAAGCCATTATAAATTTCTAGTGAAAATTAATCTTATTTCCCTTCTCTATTCTTTTCCTTGATCTGTTAATAATATTTCTTCTAGCCAGATGCAGTGGCACACACCTGTAGACCCAGCTACTCAGGAGGCTAAGGCAGGAGGATAGCTTGAGCCCCAAGAGTTCAAGGCTGTAATGCACTATGAATACATCTGTGAATAGCCACTGCTACACTCCAGCATAGCAAGACCCTGTCTCTAATAACAGTAATAATAATACTTCCAGCTACTTTATGGTGGGGACACATTCTAACCTTTTTTGTAGGTTGATTTTTTACTCATCAAATTCTCAGAATTCTGAAGGTGACTTACTATACATGCCTATCTGTTGTAGGAACTAAACTTATTTAAAGTTCTTGGCTGGGCATGGTAGCCGACGCCTGCAATCCCAGAACTTTGGGAGGCCTAGGCAAGAGAATCTCTTGAGGCCAGGAGTTTGAGACCAACCTGGGCAACATAGTGAGATTCTGTCTCTAAAAAAATAAAAATAAAAATAAAAATAAAATTAGCCAGGGGTGTGCACCTGTAGTCTTAGCTACTCAAGAGGCAGGAGGATGGCTTAAGCCCAGGAGTTTGAACTGTGATTGTGCCTTGAACCACTGCATGCCAGCCTGGGTGACAGAATGAGATTCTGTCTCTGAAAAAAAAAGTGAAGCTTTTCTGAACTTGTTTACTTTTTATATTTACACTGTTATTTTCTAGTCCTCACATACTACATTTAACATAGTGTAAGACACTAAGACTTGTTTTCCAGTGGTCTTGTGATTACACAAATTCACATATCCTTATTTTACTTATTAACACTCTGTAGAAGTAGAAAACACCGACGTCCTTCCTTCCTTCCTTCCTTCCTTCCTTCCTTCCTTCCTTCCTTCCTTCCTTCCTTCCTTTCTTTCTCTCTTTCTTTCTATCTTTCTTTCCCTCTTTCTTTCTTTCTTTCTTTCCCTCTGTGGCCCAGGCGGCAATCTACTCAGCTCGCTGCTGCCCGCGCCGCGGACTGCCTGGGACTGCCGCCGCGCGCCACCGCTGCCTGCTTTTTCTCGTTTGGCTGCAGGCGCGCGGTCGCCATGTTGGCCACGCTGCTCACCAGCTCCTGAGGCCGAGTGCTCTGCCCGCCTCAGCCTCCCGAGCCCCTGCCCGGCCACCGCCCCGTCTGGGAGGTGGGGAGCGCCTCTGCCCGGCCGCCCCGTCCGGGAAGAAGTGAGGAGCGCCTCTGCCCGGCCGCCCCATCCGGGAAGAAGTGAGGAGCGCCTCTGCCCGGCCGCCCCATCTGGGAAGAAGTGAGGAGCGCCTCTGCCCGGCCGCCCCGTCTGGGAAGTGAGGAGCACCTCTGCCCGGCCACCCCGTCTGGGAAGTGAGGAGCGCCTCTGCCCGGCCGCCCCGTCTGGGAAGTGAGGAGCACCTCTGCCCGGCCACCCCGTCTGGGAAGTGAGGAGCGCCTCTGCCCGGCCGCCCCGTCTGGGAAGTGAGGAGCGCCTCTGCCCGGCCACCCACCGTCTGGGAAGTGAGGAGCGCCTCTGCCCGGCCGCCCCGTCTGGGAAGTGAGGAGCGCCTCTGCCCGGCCGCCCCCGTCCAGGAAGAAGTGAGGAGCACCTCTGCCCGGCTGCCCTGTCCGGGAAGAAGGGAGGAGCCCCTCTGCCCGGCCGCCCCGTCCGGGAAGAAGTGAGGGGCCCCTCTGCCCGGCCGCCCCGTCTGGAAAGTGAGGAGCGCCTCTGCCCAGGCACCCATCGTCTGGGAAGTGAGGAGCGCCTCTGCCCGGCCACCCACCGTCTGGGAAGTGAGGAGCACCTCTGCCCGGCCACCCCGTCTGGGAAGTGAGGAGCGCCTCTGCCCGGCCACCCACCGTCTGGGAAGTGAGGAGCGCCTCTGCCCGGCCGCCCCGTCTGGGAAGTGAGGAGCACCTCTGCCCGGCCACCCCGTCTGGGAAGTGAGGAGCGCCTCTGCCCGGCCACCCACCGTCTGGGAAGTGAGGAGCGCCTCTGCCCGGCCGTCCCGTCTGGGAAGTGAGGAGCGCCTCTGCCCGGCCACCCACCGTCTGGGAAGTGAGGAGCGCCTCTGCCCGGCCGTCCCGTCTGGGAAGTGAGGAGCGCCTCTGCCCGGCCACCCACCGTCTGGGAAGTGAGGAGCGCCTCTGCCCGGCCACCCACCGTCTGGGAAGTGAGGAGCGCCTCTGCCCGGCCACCCACCGTCTGGGAAGTGAGGAGCGCCTCTGCCCGGCCACCCATTGTCTGGGAAGTGAGGGGTGCCTCTGCCCGGCCACCTATCGTCTGGGAAGAAGTGAGGAGCGTCTCTGCCTGGCCGCCCCGTCTGGGAAGTGAGGAGCGCCTCTGCCCGGCCGCCCCGTGTCTGGGAAGAAGTGAGGAGCGCCTCTGCCCGGCCGCTCCGTCTGGGAGGTCTACCATGGAGGCCAGAAGCAATGTAGGGGCTGGACGTGGTGGCTCACCCTGTGGTCCCGGCACTCTGGGGGGCGAGGCGGGTTGATCACTTCGGGCTAGGAGTTCGAGACCAGTCTGGCCAACTTGGCGAAACATGAAAAATACAACAGACAAACCAACCAACCAACTCAGTGACAACAAAACAGGTCTACCCTGGAGTCATACTCTAATTTTTTCTATTTTCCTCCCTTTCTGATCCTTTATCCCACTTTCTTTTTCTTCCTCTTCCTTCTCCCTCGTCTTTGTCAAATAGAGGATTGAGTTATTATCACTGATCCACATAAAGTCCCTCTCTACCTTATTTTAACTCCCACCCCCCATTTCTATTCCCCGACTTCCCATGTGTAACCTTCCTAATATGTTTGATACGCATCTTTTTGTTTGTATGTATTTTTAGAAAATGTTTATTGTTTTTGTGTGCAAAAAAAATTAAAAAAAAAAAGAATTAAAATACTTGTATATAACAAATGAAAAAAAAAAAAAAAGAAAACACCGACGTAACGTTTTGACTTTCAGAATTTGACTGTGTACTGGATTTTTTTTTTTTCCTGGCAGCACTACTTTTCCCTTTGTTCATTTCCCTTGAAATAAATTGTAACCATTAGCTAATGCCTCTCATTTATCAAGGACTTACCGCATGTCCTATGCGCTTTACACATACCTCATTAAATCATCACAACAACTTTGCAGGAATGAATTTTTATTTTTTGTTTATAGTTTGGAGACTGAGCATCAAAGGTTATGCATCTTGTTCAAGATCATATAGTTAATAAATGAGAAACATTTCCTCGAGTAATCAGTTTCTGCTTACCTGTGCTTCTGCCAGCCTCAAAAATTCCTAGAACCATAAATTTCAAATTAAAACTATATATATCACTGGATAGACTTTCATTAAATTCATGTTTGACATTGTGGTCACTGAAAAACACGAAAGAAAAAGTATTCTATTCCTTAAGCCTCTAGCCTACAAGCAACTAAAAATATACAAAATTTGATCATTGATGAAAAATACATATTACTTGCTATACATAGAAATGAATGGTAAAAATAAAAGTAAGAGCACTATGTCCAAACCCTCAATACAGCTTTGCCCTGACATATGGTAGTATTTATGGTTTTGGGGGGGATACGAAAATAAACAAGAAAGGACACAAGACTTGTTTAAAGTACCATCTTTTAAAATGTTTAGTGTATAAGGATGAACATAAAGCCAAATCTTACTGAACATGGCAAGAATTTTTTCAGATACACATTTCTTGCCAATTTCTCATCTAATCCTATTTACATCATTTTTGTTTGAAATGTCTTTTCACTATAGGGCATATTTTTATTGATTATCCAAATTTTGTGAGGCAACAGAGTTTATGTCCTACAAATGTTGGAAATTCCCCAGAAATCCTGAGATTTTTGGAAAATCCTAAGACATGTATGTTTCTAATTCTTGAAAATATTCATAGCGTTAATGTACTGTGGCTTTTAAAAATAGAGCCTGTCTTTTAAAGATCATCTTGTATTTAGTCACAAATTGGGAGGGTTGTTGTTTTATATATATAGATATATAGATACATATATATATATTTTTTTGAGATGGAGTCTTGCTCTGTCGCCCAGGCTGGAGTGCAGAGGTGCAAGATCTCGGCTCACAACAAGCTCCACCTCCCGGGTTCACACCATTATCCTGCCTCAGCCACCCAAGTAGCTGGGACTACAGGCGCCCGCCACCACGCCCGGCGAATTTTTCTATTTTTAGTAGAGACGGGGTTTCACCATGTTAGCCGGATGGTCTCGGTCTCCTGACCTTGTGATCTGTCTGCCTTGGCCTCCCAAAGTGCTGGGATTACAGGCATGAGCTACCGCACCCGGCCAAAATATATTTTAAATGAAAAACAAAATGCAGACTAAAACCTGAAGTGATCGTCAGGTTATCTTTGTCACCACAAACGATGTGCTTAGCACTGTGTTCGGCTGATTCATAACAAATTGAAGGAGTGATTTTTTTCTTTTAATGATTCATTTCCAAAGCAAACATGCAGTTGGCAAACAAAGAAAAAACTGTAAATTTCTCTGATTTGTTAATTTTTCTTTTTTATTAGAACTGCTTTTTCCTTCTTACAAGTTGACAATACTTTTATATAAAGATTGCTACAGTAAAATTTTTCTTTAATTAGGTATAACTTGTAATACATTCTTTAGCTCCTTTTGTCTCACTCATAATAGCTATTTATCATGTAGAATCATCAGTTTAAAGTCAGAGCTTTGTTATATTGCTGACTAAAAATCACTGGTCAGATGCCAAGTGGCACCCTTATGCCCACATTTGCCATGTTTGGAGTTTTAGATAACCATCACCTACAGTTCTTTTACCCTTTAATTATAAAATACTGCAAGTCCTTCAGACAAGTGAGGACCAGAATAAAGATGAAAATTAAACACAAATTTTAATGGTTTTCGATGACAATTTTTTTTTTTTTTTTTTTGAGACAGAGTCTCACTGTGTCACCTAGGTTGGAGTGCAGTGGCACAAGCTCGACTCAATGCAACCTCCGCCTCCCAGGTTCAAGTAATTCTCCTGCCTCAGCCTCCCAAGTAGCTGGGACTACAGGCCTGTGCCACTATGCCCGGCTAATTTGTGTGTGTGTGTGTGTGTGTGTGTGTGTGTGTGTGTGTGTGTGTGTTTAGTAGAGACGGGGTTTCACCATGTTAGCCAGGATGGTCTCGATCTCCTGACCTAGTGACCCACCCGCCTCAGCCTCTGGAAGTGCTGGGATCACAGGCATGAGCCACCGTGCTCGGCCAATGACACTCTTTAATTACAAAGATCTGCTACATTATTCCAAAGTTACTACTGAAGTATTTAACTTGGCACTTGTTTGTTAAAAGGAGAGCAAGGTATAAGATGTCAAGGTATAGATGACAAAGAAAAGTGTTTGATACCACACATGAGCAAACAAAATCTGACAAGCTATTCTAAATGTTAGAGCAAGGGTGGAAGGAATTTGATAGAAGCTTTATACCATTTAATCTGTTCTGACTTCAACTGTAGATTAAAGGTGAAAAAAAAAATGACAGTCAAAACTTTAGTTTTGAACAAAACGTGAGAGGAAAGTATATTTTTTTAAGACGTCATGAATCAAAAAATTCTAGTGAGAGGCTAGACTGAAGAGATTAAGGGTATGGGCCAGGCGCGGGGGCTCAAGCCTGTAATCCCAGCACTTTGGGAGGCTGAGGAGGGAGGATCACGAGATCAGGAGATCGAGACCATCCTGGCTAACATGGTGAAACCCCGTCTCTACTAAAAATACAAAAAATTAGCCGGGCGTGGTGGCGGGTTCCTGTAGTCCCAGCTACTCGGGGGGCTGAGGCAGGAGAATGGTTTGAACCCGGGAGGCGGAGCTTGTTGTGAGCCAAGATCTTGCACCTCTGCATGCGCTCTAGCCTGGGCGACAGAGACTCCATCTCAAAAAAAAAAGAAAGAAACTAAGGGTATGAAAATGGAGAAGAAATAAAGAAATATACAATTAAAAGCTCTAAACTGAAATAAATAACCTCAATCATTGTATAATTTCTTATATCTGCAGTCATTTTTAAAATTATGAATTATAAAATTATAAATTATAAGGTATTTCAAATATACAGAACATAATGTAACAGGCAAACATCTGTTGTAGTTTTAACTTACATTTAACTATAGATGACAGGATGCTGGATGTAGTTACGTTTAATTTCCAGATTGCTTCAGTCTCACTGAAATTTGAAACTCATGAATGCAAGGTGGTTCCCCTCAAAGATTTTTAAATTACCTGCCCCCCAAAAGGGAGTCATTGACAAGCTTTTGAAAAATATAGAAAATTGTCCCAGAAGAACGACTGTCTTTAATCAGGTGTCTGGTGGTGTCTATCTTTGAATAGGTCCTATAGTGAGTAGCTTGGATGATAGCATTTAATATGCTAGAGAATTATGAAGTCCATTTAATTCTAGTTGCTCTAAATTGAGGGAAACTTGAAATTGAGCCACAACTACATCACAGTCTTCCAAGGCAATGGCCAATTTAGATTCTGAGACTCTGGTGAGAGTTAAAGCTTTACGTTCTATGTTAACAAATCTCAGTATTTTACGCTTACCCACTAGAGTTCTTTGAGTTAGCATCAGTTGCAGCCATTTTCTGACAGTTTCACCTGAAGTTTAAATTCTTGCAGGGAAGGGTTTCTAAATTAGTTAACTGTGTTTATTTAGGATTAATAAATATTCCTGAAAATCTGAAATGTATAACTCTGAGTTTTTCAAAGCAGAAAGCAATCTTACACTTCTCTTTATTTGCTTTTAAAATAAAATACCCAAGCTTTGCACAGTGGCATGATCGTAGTCAATGAGGTTTATCCAGGGTGCGATTATTGCTAATTGAAAATTTTTCCCAATACTCCACCATGACGACCAGAAATATAGTTGGCATTGACAATTTTTGACAGTCTCTGCAGAGGCTGAACAAAAAAATAAATAAAAAATAAAAATAAAATTGGCCCGATAGGGTCACTCACACCTGTAATCCCAGCACATTGGAATGTCAAGGTGGGAGATCGCTGGAGACCAGAGTTGGAGACCAGCCTGGACAACCAAGGAAGACTCAGCCTCTACAAAAAAGAAAATTAAAAATTACCACCGGAGTGCATTGGTGCCACCTACTCAGTAATCTCACCTACTCAGGAGGCTGACGCGGGACGATCCCTTGAGTCTAGGAGTTCAAGGCTACAGTGAGCTGTGATTGCACTCCAGCCTGAGTGACAATGTGAGACCCAGTCTCTAAATAAAAAATAAAATAAAATAACACTTAGAGTTTCTGCTAATGTAGCCACTAGAAACTATTTTACTGTCTTTACTAATTCTGATGAACGGTTTTGTAAAGAGTAACTGACTGACAAAAGACTCCAGCATGAAAGCCAGATCAGGCTCCATTTTGTTCCATGTGCACAGGGACAGATGACACATCGCATTCAATAAGACTTGGGCATAGGGTTTACCTTCTAAAGTGGGTGCCTCGTGAGACTGTTTTTATATTCAACAGGGAAGTGCGTGGGCATCAAAATTACACTACACGTCATAGCCCAAATAAGCATTTAGTCATTGCAAGGAAACATCCGGAGACCAGAAGAAATAATCCGAATTAAAATTTCAACACTTTTGAAGACCAGGAAACTAATGCATAATTTCTCTCCTTAATGTTAAAAGAAATTAGTTTCTTCCCTACACAATAGGCTTCTTTTTCCTGGTCTTCTTGAAGCAGTGTTTCTGTGGTGTTTCTTCCACGTCTCCTCTTCAGTTCTGAAAATTGCCCGCTGCCAATTCTGACATGCCAAGGGCTAAGCTATGTTTGCCCAACCAAGAAAAGGTAAAAACAGAATCTTGGAGCCAGGAAAGATTATAAACATTTTTCTACACTGTTCGCGTGCTGTTTATAAAAAGAACTCCCTTTAAGACTTCAATAAGTCCCCAAACTTCATTATTTTGCTCTCCCTCCAAGTACAAAGCACAGATGTTTTGGCATGTTGGAATCTGAAGGTTGGAATTTTTAGAAGAGGCCATGTGTGGGCAGGGAACTGGCACCCTTGGCAAATTGAGAGATTCAGCCATTTTCATAAAATAAGGTAAAAAACCAGCTCTTGGCCTGGAAGTTTCTTTTTTCTTTCTTTCTTTTTTTTTTTTTTTTTTTGAGACTGAGTCTCACTCTGTCACCCAGGCCGGAGTGCAGTGGTGCGTTCTCAGCTCACTGCAACATCTGCCTCCAGGGTTTAAGTGATTCTCGTGTCTCGGCCTCCCGAGTAGCTGGGATCACAGGTGCATGCCACCACGCCAGGCTAATTTTTGTATTTTTAGTAGAGATGGGGTTTTACTGTGTTGGCCAGGATGGTCTCGAACTCCAGACCCCAAGTTATCCATCTGTCTCAGCCTCCCAAAGTTGCTGGGATTACAGGCATGAGTCAACACACCCGGCTCAAATTTTTTAAACTTAAAATTTTATGCAAAAACTGAGTGTCAAATCAATATTTGCAGAATAAAACTGCATACGTTTCTAATACTTTTTAAACAGAGTTCAATTTACTTTTTAGTAGGTAAAACCAGGCAGGCAGCCAATTAAGATAAGATGAAAAATGGACAATTTTTTTTAAACTGGAAGAATTTGTTGGGCGTGGTGGCTCACACCTGTAATCCTAGCATTTTGGGAGGCCGAGGTGGGCGGGTCACCTGTGGTGGGGAGTTCAAGACCAGCCTGACCAACATGGAGAAACTCTGTCTCTACTAAAAATACAAAATTAGCCAGGTGTGATGGCGGGCACCTATAATCCCAGCTACTCAGGAGGCTGAGGCAGGAGAATCACTTGAACCTGGGAGGTGGAGGTTGCGGTGAGACAAGATCACGCCATTGCACTCCAGCCTTAGCAACAAGAGTGAAACTCCGTCTCAAAAAAATAAAAAATAAAACTGGAAGAATTCACATTATAAGCTTCATGGGAGCAAAAGCTGTGGTCATTCTATGAATCCCCACTGCTTAACAAAGTGACTGATACCTAGTTGATATCTAAAATTTTTAACAGTGATTTCCGCTGAGAATTAGGACTTTTCTGGTGTGTATGTTGAGGTATAGAAAGAGGTGAGAGACCTAAGTCTCCATTTTAGATTGTAGTTCCTTAAGCTGTGTACATATATGATATGTATAATATAGATATATATGATGTACATAAAATATTTTTAAATGGTAAAGTCTTAAAGTTAGGAAATGTTTAGGATGACCTATATGACTATTTCTGAAAGATAAACTTGCTTTCCCTCCTCCATACACATGCATCAGAAATTTATTTTATACTTCTGCTCTACCACTTAATTGTCTGATCATTTGTCCATCCACATCTTACCCTATATAAATACACACATATACTCAAATCATGTCTATTCCCCATATTAAATGCAAACATGCACAGACACATAGCGGGAGGCGAGTGCAGAGCATTTGCCTCTTCCATATAATTCTCAACCACTCAAATAATAGTACTTGAAGAAGTATTCATACTACCAATTATATCAAATTGACTGGGAAACTGGCTTTTAGATAATCCTCTGACTTTAAACAAATGACACAACCTTTTTTCATCCAAAAACAAATACATAATAAAGGAGCAATTGAACTGAACTAAACAACTTTTTTTTTTTGAGACAGAGTCTTGCTCTGTCGCCCAGGCTGGAGTGCAGTGGCGCGATCTCGGCTCACTGCAAGCTCCGCCTCCTGGTTTCACGCTATTCTCCTGCCTCAGCCTCCCCAGTAGCTGGGACAACAGGCATGCGCCACCACGCCTGGCTAATTTTTTTTGTATTTTTAGTCGAGACGGGGCTTCACGGTGTTAGCCAGGATGGTCTCGATCTCCTGACCTTGTGATGCGCCCGCCTCAGCCTCCCAAAGTGCTGGGATTACAGGCTTGAGCCACTGCGCCCGGCATAGATTACTTCTAAATTACTGATATTTTCTGCTCCAGTAACTCACCAGTTTGCTTTGTGGTGGATAATAGATGTTAATGTAAATAATTTTAATAAGTTATAATAGAAAACATCCTTGAAGTGTGACTTCAAGTGTCAGTATTTTATATTTAAAACTACAATATTATCAATTGCCCAGAATTGTTCTACTCCCTTTGAATGGTTGTTTTTCTTGGGTATCTTGAATTTTTTAAATCTTGTTTTCTGTATTTTTACAATATTGTGTACTGAAATTAAGATGAATTTTATTCTTTTGCTGCTTCATGTAACTATACTCAAACTGACCCCATTCTTATTGTTTCTCCAGGAGGATTTCCAGCTTTAAAATTTCATCATCATTAAGATTTTGTGCTTACTCGTGTCATGTCTGATCTACTAAATTACTCAATATTTCCTTTCTTTTTCTTTTAGATGGAGTTTCGCTCTTGTTGCCAGTGCTGGAGTGCAATGGGGCGATCTCAGCTCACTGCAACCTCCGCCTCCTGAGTAGCTGGGATTACAGGCATATGCCACTATGCCCAGCTAATTTTGTATTTTTAGTAGAGACAGGGTTTATCCATGTTGGTCAGGCTGGTCTGGAACTCCCAACATCAGGTGATCCCCCCACCTGGGCCTCCCAAAGTGCTGGGATTACAGGCCCAATATTTCCTTATTTTAAACTCTACCACACATCCCATTAAAGATATATTTCAAATTCAACACTTTATCTTCCTTTTGGTTCAATAAATATCCAAAAATGTTTACAATTAATGTTGCACTGAACAGAGCTAATGATAAATATTGTCCCTGAAAATGTGACTGTTATTTGCTCAAGTTCTGATAACCAATAGAAATGTTTAAATAATCTCAAATAGATGCCGTCAATGAGTTTTAAATATAGGCCAGGCGTGGTGGCTCACCCCTGTAATCCCAACACTTTGGGAGCCTGAGGTGGGCGGATCACGAGGTCAGGAGTTCCAGACCAGCCTGGCCAACATGGTGAAACCCCATCTCTACTAAAAATACAAAAATTAGCCAGGTGCGGTGGTGGTGTCTGTAATCCCAGCTATTCGGGAGGGTGAGGCAGGAGAATTGCTTGAACCCGGGAGGCAGGGGTTGCAGTGAGACGAGATCGCGCCACTGCACTCCAGCCTGGGTGACAGAGCAAGATTCCATCTCGGCAGGGGAAACAAATCACACGGAATATAGAGGCTATGTTTATACTAAATTAAAACTTTATTGAATAAAGAACACTCTCCAGAACACATGATCTGATGGACTAGGTCTACATTACATGCAATGAAGCTGAACATGACCGTAGTTTAACATGGAATGTCAAACAAATTAGTAATTTTCATTGTACAAAACTGTTTATGTAGCTGACATGCAAGAAGAAAAGTGTCATACTCAGCATTTTCACCAATCTTCTGTGATGAGTTTTAAAAAAGGCATTTGGAGAAACTGGTAGATGTCTTCAGCATATAGTTCAAATAAATTAGTTATATGTGTACTACTGAATCCTCTTTCAACCTCTCTTGCATTCCAAATAAAATCTTAGTGCAAACATCAAAGTTGCTGGTCACTCCAAAAGACTGTTAAACTCATAATACAAGTTCTTGAATTACTGTGTATTAAGTAGGCAAACCCAAGAATACCAGTTACTGCAAAATTCATTTAGGCACATTTAATAGTCCACTCTAAGCATTTTTTCTAAGTCTCTCACATTAATGACTAAAGCCTGTTTACAGTACTAAAATTCTATCATTCAAGCATCAATGATTACATTTCAGAAAAAGGAAATTCATTTCAGTAATAGCATTACTGCTATATCCTAAAAAAAGGAGAGAAAATAAAGAATCATAATTAACAAAACCAGTATCCATAATAGGATACACGGGGAAAAACATTTTAGGAGAAAAAAAAAGTGTGCTTTACTTGCCACAGCAGGAATTATATAATGTAAACACCATATTGGCCCACACCACAAAAATCCATGAGAAAGGTTCAAATTTGAACACCGTATGTGCATTATTTTCAAATCCGTGTTTGTGAGTTTATACTGTATCTGCTTGTACCAATACATGACAAACAAAACAAACTCTTCCACACACATACAAGTGATTGTTAAATATTAAGCATGGCTTGATTCCCTGACTCTAGCTCAAAAAAAGAAAAAGTTAAGTGACATCCCAACTGTCTTAAAAATGTTACAGAAACCATTAAATGAATGTGAGTGGTAGCTGAGGAATGATGAAAAAGTGATGGTAATGATATGGTGCAAGTGGATGGAAAAAGAATATACGTATTTGCAAACGCATGGAAAATCTTATTCTGTGGGCCTTGTCTGAATTTTAAACTGATACCAAGAATAAAAAAATATAGTAGCACAAGTCCATTGACACCTGGAGGGTCAGGCCTAGAAAGCTTACCTTCAAAGTGCAAATTTTAACAATGGAATGTTTTAGCAGGGACTTAAGGACAATCCTCTGTCTTTTTCTTGTTGAGAAGACCTAAGATGTTCAGGAAGTATTTATTCCTGGCCAGAATTATTTCAGTTTCTTGGTAAAACAAAAATATTTAGCCACAATTACCACCCACTCATTCACATACACAGAACCATTCTTACGGGTGTTTGCGGGGAGAAAAAGCCCTTATCTATGTATCACCTAATGGAACTCTTATTTATAATCTAAGTTCTTTGAATCCACTACTTTAAATACCAACATGCACCTCTCTTATCCCCTCCCTCTCCACCCATCTACCCCATACACCCCCAGTGAACCTAGGTATTCTAATGTCTTTGTGTTTTCTAAGCCTCATGAATAAGGCTGTTGAGTACCACCTCCACCGGATCAAAATTAACACCTGGTGCACTTTCTACAGCACCTTTTTTCTTCTCCACAATTGAGTGGAATCTTGATGCTTTCAAGCCTGTATCTAGATCTCCAGGTCATCAGGCCGAGGTCTGCTGCTGGCACGACTGCTGGCTCTACTTGAAGGTCGCTGGTCCACAATGGCTAGTGGCTGTAGTTCATGTCCAGCAGCTAGTTTTTTAGAATTCTGGTTATCATCGGGGAAATCAAAAGGCTGTGCATGGGAGTTAGAGATGGTGCTTCCCGCCTGCCCCATTCGATTTTGTTCTGCGCTGTAATTAGCCCAGTTTTGCTCACTTGCTTGCTTGTTGTAATTGCGGCAAGAAGAATTGTTTCTGTCGCCAGTAACCAGCTTGTACCCAGGAGGAGACATAGGCGAGAGGGGAGCGGTTGGTGAGGAGCAGCCATTGAAATAAGCATATTTTTGAGACCCACAGTCTTTGGCGGGGCTCAGCGGGCCACTGGGCGCATGGTAAGGGTCGCTCTTTCCCTTAACCCGATCCTTAACGCCCTTAAAGAAAACATAGAAGAGTTCAATGATATTCAAGGCCAGGGACACCAAGGACACCACCAGCATGAAGATGATGAAGATGGTTTTCTCCGTGGGGCGAGAGAGGAAACAGTCCACCTGATGTGGGCAGGGATCTCTTTTGCAAGTGTAAACAGCACTCAAGCTGAATCCATAGATGTACCACTGGATCAGCAAGAAGGCCACTTCAAAGATAGACTTGAAGAGGATACTGATGATGTAGGTTCGCAGCAACCCCCCTCGCATTTTCACCTTACCATGCTCTTCAATACCATACTTGAACTTCTTTATCTCAATCTGCTTCAAGTGCATGTCCACATTGGCACCATCAGTTTGGGCAACCTTGAGTTCCTCCTCTTTCTTGTTCAGTTTCTCTTCCTTTCGCATCACATAGAACACATGAGCCAGGTACAAGAGTGTGGGTACAGACACAAATATGATCTGCAGGACCCAGAAGCGCACATGAGAGATTGGGAAAGACTTGTCGTAGCAGACGTTTTCACAACCAGGTTGCTGAGTGTTACAACGAAAGGCAGACTGCTCATCTCCCCAGGCTGACTCAACCGCTGTCCCCAGCAGCAGGATTCGGAAAATGAAAAGTACTGACAGCCACACCTTCCCTCCAGCAGTTGAGTAGGCTTGAACCTTGTCAAGGAGTTTGCCTAAGGCGCTCCAGTCACCCATGTTGCCTGGGCACCACCTGAAAGAAACAAAGAGACAATTCAAGGATCAGAGATTGCAAATTAGTAGTTTAA